>NW_025767213.1:1300000-2600000 GCF_003918875.1 Haliotis rubra
AAGGAATTATACATCAGAGCCTTTCTGGGAAATTTATATTTCAAGAGCTGAATAGTTTTGTATGTGATGAATTGTTTATATTGTAAACTTGCAGGCATGAACATGGTATGATTAAATGATGAGTCTTTGTGTTTGACAAGTAATTAATTAATTTGAGTAAGATCGGGTGTGAAAACTTGTGTAGAATTGTTACAATTGTCATCTTGAGATCTTTGTGCTGGGAAGGTCTCACAATGCAAAACACATCTTAACCATCACATCTATGCCAATGACAAGACAGTTCTATTTGGGAAAAGGACGAATATTTTCAAACATGCAAAGAAAATATTTTTTACTATTCTGTGGAATTAGCCAACAACCTAGTAATCTTTGAGGAAGTTGTAAAATAGTTATATTTAATTCATGTTTGAAATTTTACTAGAATCTTTTCACTGGATTCTAACTAGACAATAATTTACATTAGTAATTACTCACAAATCACGTAAACTTAGACCAGGGCTGGGTTGACAAAAATACAGTTTGAATTACAGTAAACTCACGATTCTGCCAGTACTAACTTTGCTGTTGTATGATTAGCATTTTTTATCATACAATGAGTGATCCTATTTCATTATCGATTATTTCAATAAGGCAGAAAATATCATTAAAGAGCTTTGTTCTCAGTGCAGAAACAGAGGGTGTTCATAAAAATGGCTGTTAAAACCATTACTGGAATTAGAAATAGTAATTTTGTTTATAAAATTTGATCTCATTAAGGATTTTAACCTGTGATCATTCTGACATGAATTATGAAGAATTGATATTTTAAAAAAATATTATCTTTTCCCTCAAATTTGTTGTTGGATGTGTTTTTCAAAAATATCCTCACATATTGTGACAAGCAATTTAGCGTGGCTTTGTGTACTTTGTCAAGTGATTACTTATGATTGTTGATTTCAAAATGTTTGAAAATGATGTCTCAATATTTATTCAAATCAAAAGACCAAAATACTGATGCTTGTGGAAAATATTGAATGTTTTTCTTTGGCAGTACAAATTTGGTCCTTTTTACTGAAAATGGTTCAATAAAAACTGTAGTGACATTAGAAACAAACAACAGTTATATTTCTTCAGGAGGATAGAAACCTTATTCTGGCAGCATCTAGAAAAAGTAAAAACAGCAAGACAAGATATTAAGTCACTTGTAAACTAGTAACTTTCTTTGCTGCTACAAATTTTGTCATTTTTTAAGGGAAATCATTGAAGAAATGGTTTATTTAGGTATTTAATTATAGAGAAAATGAGGTTAGATTTTGGCATGTTTATGGCCTGGCAGAGGTGAAGCCCAGCTGTTGTAGACTGATGTCTCTGCTGTGAGGCCCTCCTCCCTCAGCTTATGGGACAGGGGGAGGAATGGAGGAGAATTTCACATGACTCTCACTCTCAGCGAGCACAGGGGCCTCACTAAGGTTGTATCTTTAGTTCTGTCAGGTGGTGAGTTTCTTCCACCATTTAACCTTGATAGCTGGTATTGCTTGTACTTCTGAGGATAGCATGTAAAATTAATGTCATAATACTTGCTGAAGATAAGAAAACATCTGTTTAGAGATAGATATCTATTAAGGGAGAAATCATTCTTTTTTCATATAGAATTATTTTATTATTTCTACAAGTTATTTTTTTATAACCTAAATCTACATAAATTTACTTCAGGGTATTTTCAAAAGTCAATATTTTTCTATGAGGTTATTAAGATAAAAATCATTTTCCAGTTAATATAGTTTTCAGAGTGAAGGTTCTTTTTACATGTGATTTGTGAGTTATAAAATGTTTGTGAATATGTCATCTACATTCATAGTGAGAGTAATACAGCATGGTAGTAACATTTAGTATTCCAGTGCCCCACCCTAACAGTGCCCCAGTTCCACACGCTCCACCAGGGGGCCAGTGATAAGGCTGGGGCTAGCAACACAACATTCATGTAAATGTTGGTAGATAGAGAAAAAGTCCTATCCTCAACTTCAAGCCCTACCTGCTTGCAGTCCAACACATTTGACAGGATAAACAGCTCAAGTTTTGATAGAAACAGGATTATAGATATTGTAACCATGGCAACAGGATGTCAGCAGCTTGTCCCAGAGTGTATCTGGTCTTGTGTGTTACTGGTAGACAGGGAACAACTCAGTGGAATCTCCATACAGGCCCTGGTTTGTCACAAACTTGACTAACTTAACCACAAGTTCCTGTTGACTTGAAGTCTTGGAGGTTAGTTGTGTGTGTCAGTTAATGGAGGAAGCTGGTGGAACTCGGTGCTATTTGGAAAAAAGGACATTTGCTTGTCATCCATTTTGTTGGAAAAAGTGTTCCCCAATCTGCAGGAGGAGGTTCTACCCAGTGGATACTGGGCTGTTGTACTTACACAACTTTGTGCTTGGTCATCACTTGAAGTTTGAAACAAGCAGGACATCAGCAACATTTTTAAACTTTATGACTGATCACATTTGAAAAAGATCAGTTTCAAATGTTTGGTGGATATTAGACAATCTCTGTCTGGACTTTTGCCATTTTTGCCTTGTTGAATGTTGTGAGGTTGTCAGCACATTGATCTAAGTATGGTTCTGACAGGGACCATTTAGCAAGTTGACAAGAACTGGCTGTACTGATAAAGTGTCCATCCTAGCTCTCACCACTTTATGGTGGGGCCACAGCACATGTTTACAGATTTCTGGAGAGATAAGTCCTCTCTGCTGTGATTTGCATCCATCAAATACCATAATGGACCAGCCTGATTCTCACATGCAGATATGAGAGTTATGAGGCAAACAGTTGTTCACTAGCACTGTGATGTGCTTATTTCCCACAGTGTTTTAACCACCACAACACTGAGGCCAAGTCCTCTCATTACTGACTAGACCACGTGGGAACTAATATTGTCATCTCAGGCCTACATTCTGTTCTCATCACCTCCTTGTAAGTGTGGCACATGGATGTAGACCATACACACTAAAGGAGGATTAGCTGGAGGTGCCACCAAGTCACCTGTAGCCTGCACTCGGTGGTATTCCTGCATATACCCCAACAATTTGGAAACTTGTTTATGTTGTGTATGACTGTCAGCGTTGGTACAGTACTAGAGTGTGAAGGAATATGTTTACGAGTATCCAGGCTGTGGGTAGAGACAAACGCTACTAAATCCCTGTGTCCAGGAAAACGTTTACCACGTTGTCTGTGATCCATTTGACTTTACCACAACAGGGCAAGATGACACAGATCATGCCGATATCCGCCTTCTTGGAGAACCTCACCATGGTTAGTGCTGTTTATGTAGGCCTCTTTCAGCACAAAGTAGCACAAGAATTTGGCCAATGTTCCATGTATTTCCTGCAGTATTTTCACATCATTGAGCTCAAGACTTTCATTAACTGTGACCTTTCTGTGACGTTATTATCACATGCTTAATCATACTGCAATGATGCTGTTAAAATGTGCAGTATTCTGAAGGTTAACACGTGTGCCAGTCATTACCGTGGTAATTTCATTAAGGATCCACCACATTAGATGACAGAAAACAATCAGCTTTGATAGCCATAATTGTGGTAGAAATATACTTGTGCTCTAGAACCCCCAGACAAGGACTTCTAGCAGTGTGTCAAACTAGCTGTCCATGATCTAGTCTTTACATGTTATTCCACAACTTAATTCTGGAAGGAATACCACTTACATGCCTTTATTAATTTTTTAAACAAAATCTCATAAAGAACAGTTTCATAGCTACTTTTGTTTAAATATTTGTCTTCATTTGACAAACTGTTTGTGATGAAATCCAAAGCTGCAGTTCGTGTTTTCTGGTTGATAAAAAGTGTTTCTTGGTTTGCAGGACATGTTGCTTTTTTAAATAACTATGAAACTATGCAAGTTATTGTTGATTACAACTGTTCAAAACTCAATAGATCAAGGAAATTATTTTTCGTCATCTTCCTTAGTTTGAATGGTGTACAATTGATCCAAAAGTGAAGAAACAAGATAATTAACATGTCATAAATGTTATGTCCCCAAAAGAATCAAGTTGAAAGTCAGAGCCTACTGTCAGTAACATAATCAACTTTCACTTTTTTAAATATTTAAATTCCTTTAATGTTTATAATTTTGCCAGGTAAACAAGCGACCGCTTTGAGTTATGCCTTAATGTGTATTAAGTGTCACTTTGAATATCAAATCCTTACAGAGGTGCTCAAAGATGTATTTAAAAATTCCTTGTCTTTGAAATATTCATTTTGATCCTAGTTATTTTATTGACAATGTTAGATGATTGATGTTGTCATTCGCTTTGAGAGTAAGTACACCTAGCAAGTCTATTTAATAGCCTTAAATTTTCACCAAAGAATCCTAACAGTGTTCATTGACAGGTAATATGCATTGAGTGTGGATGTCGTAAAGTTATCCCATTCAGGGAGGCCTTTGTTGAGTTTGTAATGAGGACAATTATTCTGTTTGAGGGTGTGCTAACTCTGTCGTTTTCCAGTGTTTGTGAACTGCTGCAGGACCAGAGGGTGTAATGACTAGGGTATATACAACACTGGGTTATTACAGTTCCTGGTAATCACAAACCTTTCCATCCCAGCATATTCAATGCTGAACTGCTCTCCCACACCCTACCAACTGGTCACACATCATGGTTATGATGTCACAGGGTTTTGTGGCCGACTTTAGCACACACCACTCATCTTCCCACCACTGCACATTGTCGGGAAGTGGAGACGTAAAACACTTTCAGTTGGAGGGCATGTTTCTGTTCTGTCCTGTGTTTTTCTGCTATGTATTTGCAGTAGATTTTACTTTCACTACAGGGCTGTGCTGGGCTGTGCCAGTATTGTTGTAAGGGATTGACCCTCTTCCCCTAGCCGTGACATCTCCTTGGCATCTTGTAGCCACCCTTTGACTAGGTCACAGAATTACTGCTCTATCCCTGTTTGTGAACACACTTGTTGGATATACTTGTAAGACATTATGTACGCTTAAATGGTTTGGATTATTTAGAGCATTTGTGCCTTTGGAAGTATGACTTCTGTCATGGATGAATATTATATTGTTCTTGTGGAGAAGTCTTTCTTTTCTATCATTAATGAATTAAACCTATCTGCTATTATCTGTTTATCTAAATAGGAATAGCTGTTAAAATTCATAAAGTGTGTAAAAGGCTGTTATTGAATTATCTATGGTTGCTTAGGCATGCAGGACACTGCATTGTTAAAGACTGTGTTTTTGGAAATATTTTATTACTTATTTTAAACACTCATGAGTCTTGTGTCCTCTGTCCTCCATCAAGTGATTGTATACAAGTCTGGTTATGGTAGTTGTGGGAGAAGCAGGGATCGGGCAGGATGGGGTTGATGCTGTATGTGTACGAGTCTCTTCCAGTACCAAGTCATTTACCTGTATATGCGTTGAAGGCTTGAGCAATGGACGCCAGATGCAACCTGTCACAATTAATTTTACTCTGCTGAATAAATAATGCTTGGGACTCTACATGGCAGTGAATACTGTGAAATATTCATACACTTGCCACCTGTCAAATAGTGCACACAAAATTTTTGCCTTTTACCATTTGGGGCTTTGAAACTGTTTGAAGAAGAAAAAAAAGGACAGTATGATACAATTTCTAATAGAATTGTTTTGTTAAAATGATGTCACCTTGTTGCCTGGCATAATGTATGATATATATTGACTACTGATTTTGTATGTATATTCACTGCTATGGCTGAGCCCCTGGAGGAGGCGGACAGTCCTGTGTTGCTGCCGTAATCACATAATTAGAGCCTCTCTGGTCTATTTGCTTAACATGTTTGCTCTCTTGCACTTTTTGTGTAAAATCCTTGCTGTTAAGCTCTTTCAAACAAAATTATATAATGCTTTGGAGTTTTGTTGAAAGTGAACTTTGTGGCATGTTTGCTGTGAAAATAGGTCAGTGGACACAAGACTTAGCAGTGTGTAGTAAGGAGGGTTTGAGGAAGGGAATGTGGTTTTCACATTCTCCACACAGACACAGTGAAGAGTCAAACTTGGGTGTTAGCTGCATTGTGTATTTCCTATCTGTGGCGGATGGAGACATCTTGTGTTTTTACTTGGCCCTTTTGAGAAATTGACTGTAGCATGCTGTTTATAGTGTGTTCCTTGTATTTCAGTAAAGTCCCAGTGGTTGGTGTGTGGACTTTGATTTGTACTTCCTGGAATGTTAGACTGATGTTCACGGGATTATTGAGCCACCTTATTAATAATATACTTCAATCAATGTTCATGTTCAAGGTGTATAGACTAAATATTTCCATACTCAGTGATGTCCTGCTCTGACTAGTCTAGAGCGTGGACCTGGGAAGGTCTGTACAGTGTTTATACAGGTTCTTAGCCAAGAGTCTGCCCTTTCACCTGTACGGAGTCCACTATACTTGCATATACCCACATTCTTTTTCAATTGGCCTTTGTACTGGAGCTTATTGTTGTCTCCAGCATCCCAGGCTATTAAACTACTATCAACTTGACCGATCATTCAAGTGGCAAAGTCATATTGTCTAAGGCCAGCTTTCTAAATTGTGATTGGCTGTGTATGGCTGTATCGTTCTAGTCAAGCGGGAACAACAGAACCCTACAATGTTCTGTCAGTTTGATGAGAATCCACATTGTGTTTTTCAGGTGAAGCGGTCTCGACTTGATAACGAATCTGAGTTGGTCGACAACACCAGCCCTGTGGTGTCAGCAGCATCAAGGTATGTGTTTGAGTCTGGTGTCCCTTCCCCGCTCACATTCACCGATGACATATCACCTTGGCCTGGTGTCACCCTGGAGGAGCTGCCAACAGGGGCACAGGGAGGAGGGGTGGGAGGAGAACGGAATAGCCACAGTAATAGGAGTGTGCAGGAGATTACAGTGGAATATAATCTAGCAGACATGTTGAGGGCCACCTGTCTATAGTAGTAGACCATGAATGGGCTGGCTAGGCTGACACAGTGAGTCGTGCTAGCCGAATGTACTACACTCCCTAACATACTACTACATGCGGTGTGGGTAGAGGGCCTTGTGAGCTGGTAATGATTAGGATTAGCCCTGGATTATTACAATCTGAAGGTCAGGGGACACCTGTTCTACATGTAAACATGTGCACTGCACCTTGGTGTAGGCCACCTTGTTCAGTTCCTCCCTCGGCTGCTTGTCCTAGTAGACCAGCATGCACACACTCACACACAATTATACTCCAACACATGCAAAAGGATAGCAGTAGGACATTTCACTTTACAAATTCAGTCATACATGAAATTTTTCTTGTTTTCATATTCAGATTTAATGAATAAAGTTAGATTCTTCTTCCCAGCCTGTGAATTAGTTTTATAATTAAAGTTTAATTATAATGGTGTAGGTAAAAAGTTGCGTTTAAATGTTCCCACATTAGATGTGTACAGAGTGCACTAACATGATGAGAACAGCATGATTCAACAGAATGGCATGTGATTTCTCCATAATTACTATACTTTAATTATACTGTCAACTTTTGTTTAGAAACTTCCACTTACAAGAGGATCCACATGAATCTTGATGATCACAAACTAATTTACTTGTTAATTGCTGTGTAACCTGACGACGGTTACGCTGCCTTCAGGTGCTGCAAGCTTAGTTTGGGTAACATCATCTTCATGTGGAACAATATTTTGACATCCATGAACCAGCTCACCTATGTAGATTTTTCAGATAGATAGTTTCTTCTGAGCCTCTCTACACTGTCAGGAATTCCTCAATAATTAATTCAGGGATGTAATGCCTCGCCTAGCAACTCAACTATGACTTTCAGAAATAACATCTTGACATCACTAATCTCATCAGGATAGAGATCTTCTTTCAACACTGAAATACCCCATCTAAGATTCTAGAACAAATGTTGAATTTTAACATTTATAATTATTTGACAAGAACAATACAATGTAATCCTTTTGCAACAAATAGTATGTCTTGCTAATTTACAAAGCCCACAATTGTTTTGTTTTACATTGGTTCATTTAACAAAGATTTAGTTTAACATAAAATATTGGCCTGCTTGAAAACCTCCAGTTATTTCATTGATTAGTTAGTAAAACTGATATTGCCATCTTTAGGTCAGTATGTGTAACACTACACTAGATCTGTTTCAGGAACAACAACCTTTACCAAACTGTGAATTAAACAGTGAAACAAAAACTTTCTATTTTGTAATAGATTTTCCTAATATGACATAGTGTGTCATTTTACAGATGAAATTGCTCAACTGAAACCTTTCTGTGTAGTTTAGCGTGAACATTTATTAATGTCCTGAGTCTGTCAGCTGTGGACATTTTTTAGGGGAATCTAAAATGTCTTCTGTTTCACTGGTTTTAATTGATAAAATATTACAGACTTGTAGGCATTGTCGCTCTTTGATATTGAGATGCACTATTGATTTCTATGCTAGGAAAGAGACTGACTGTGTTAAAAAAAACAGAAGCAGATTTTTTTGTGGGAATAATTAGGACAATTTTCTTTGGTGCTAGCGTCTAGATACGCCATTTAAAAGAAAAAGTGTCAGGATGGATTTAACTGGAAGTCATACACTTCTTTCTTGAAGATTTCATATATGTAATGTGGTCATTATCTAATTTAGCTTGGGAACATGAACTGAGTGAACTTCAAGAACAACTTGTACCCAATTCTATGTATTTTATTATTCATCTTAATATGTGTATTCAAAGTACTCATTTTAGAAAGTGGGTGAATCTGATCTAATATCCATCAGTTGTAATAATATTATTTCTTGGAGGGTCTTGGGCCAGTTTTATAAAACATATTGTACAGATTCTTTTTATATTGTATGCCATGCATTGATTCAGTTGTTGTTATTGATAAAGTGTCTAATGCTTCTTTCTAAATAAGATGAAGCAGGGTAGGATACAGTTTGAATATTGGCTAAAGCTGGCTGCCCTGGTGCCCTGTCTGTCAGGGGTACTTAAACATTTATGACATGAGCAGATAATCAGGTGAACATTCCTCCAATCACTATCTGCAGGCATTATGGAGCGCTTAAACCAATCGCTTGACAGTTAGGCCAAATTTGTGTCAAATTGAGATGCTTAGACAAGAGATCTCACAGTTTGATTCCAGCAAAGAAGCTTAACAGCCATAAAGAGCATTTTCACAGTGTAGATTGCATCTTGGAAAACATTCAGCAAGAAATTATATCATCAGGATTAACAATTCATATTAAGTGGTTGATTTCTGTGTTGATTTCTGTGCATTTTTGTCAATACAGAAAATAGGGTTTGGAGGTGGTTGTGATGGTGAAGGTTATGTGATGTACTATTCATTATTTTAAAGGGTTTTATCATCCAGGAACTATTTATCGATACCTATTGTTTGTATAAAAAAACGTAAAGGGATATTTTAGAAAAAAAATGCATCTTGTGATGGGCGGCAGTTATTTGTCTAGGTAATATAAACCTTATCCATTGTTGGTAAGAATCGTGCATTATGGATTGTTCTGTACATAAACATTGGGTTAATGTATAATCGTTACCAACAGTGGTAGGTGTTTAGTTGGGGCTGTTTAATGGACCATCAACTTCATGCAGCCTTGAATGTGATTAATTGCAGTTAAGTTTTAGAACTAAGTGAAACTGGTTTTATTGGTATACTGGTGAATAAGTCTCTGCCTGCATCCTGCTGTGTTAAAATTACAGATGCCCAGTTAATGGACCAGCTGATCTGTCACAGCTTGGCTTGCGGATCTCATGATTAATGTCTTCTATCAAACTTTTAAATGAAATCTATTTTAACTCAGTAACATTTGGTTGAAATATTCACTAGCCGAACCCTAGCTGGCAGAGAAGGAATGTACAACTTTTCGAAGATTGGCATAAATATATATTACTTTTTAAAATTTGATATAATAGTTGCATTTGATATAATAGTTGTGCTAATGAAAGAAAAAAATTGATTATAAATGTCAATTCTTTGACGTCAGGAGATTAACAACCCATTTAGTTCCTGCTCTGCATGGTTTAATGGCAATTTTCCTCATTGAAATTAGGTGGTGGTGTGTTAAAATGGAAGAACATCGAAAAAGCTGGCTAGCAAAGTATTCTTGGAGACACCGGATGACAAGGCTAATTCATTAGAAATGCCAAAAACAGTTTTGAGAGAAGAAAGCATGTGATTATTGTGCATCCTGTCAAAATCCCATCCGGTTGAAATTCTTTGATAAAAAATTCTGCCTGCTTTTTCCAAGAGTGTTTTATGACAGAAAGGTGTCAGACCCCCTATATAAGACTAACAATAGCCTTACAACAGCCTTACTACTGTTCTAGCACTATCCCCTTTTCTCTGGGAATTGAACAAACTGCAAATTTTAGTTGGATTGAAATTATGCTTTGCGACATTTTCTGAACATTGAAATGTTTGTAAATACGGAATTAATTTTGTGGTTCAAGATGACTCTTTCAGTTGTAAACACATCAGTGTCTGTGAAAGATTACCAGGAATAAGTTGATTGGTACCAATGAAAATAAGGGGTGATGTTCAGCTTTTTTTCAAGCAGTCATGATTTTTTTCCTGTGTAAAACTGTTACTGTGAATGTATCTTGTTTTTTAGAGGCAGTTTTAATGGACAGGTAATAATTGCATTGAACTGATGTTGTCTTTGATAGGCAGCTTACACATAGGCCAGTGGAGATGGGGAAGATCACTGTCTATAGGATCTTCTACAACTGAAGTACATGACTGTGTTGTAGGTTAGTGGATCTGCAGCCCCTGTCTATAGCTACAACTAAAGTACATGACTGTGTTGTAGGTTAGTGGATCTGCAGCCCTGTCTATAGCTACAACTAAAGTACATGACTGTGTTGTAGGTTAGTGGATCTGCAGCCCCTGTCTATAGCTACAACTGAAGTACATGACTGTGTTGTAGGTTAGTGGATCTGCAGCCCTGTCTATAGCTACAACTAAAGTACATGACTGTGTTGTAGGTTAGTGGATCTGCAGCCCTGTCTATAGCTACAACTAAAGTACATGACTGTGTTGTAGGTTAGTGGATCTGCAGCCCTGTCTATAGCTACAACTGAAGTACATGACTGTGTTGTAAAGTATCTGCAGCCCTGTCTATAGCTACAACTAAAGTACATGACTGTGTTGTAGGTTAGTGGATCTGCAGCCCTGTCTATAGCTACAACTAAAGTACATGACTGTGTTGTAGGTTAGTGGATCTGCAGCAGCCCTGTCTATAGCTACAACTAAAGTACATGACTGTGTTGTAGGTTAGTGGATCTGCAGCCCTGTCTATAGCTACAACTAAAGTACATGACTGTGTTGTAGGTTAGTGGATCTGCAGCCCTGTCTATAGCTACAACTAAAGTACATGACTGTGTTGTAGGTTAGTGGATCTGCAGCCCTGTAGGTGGATCTGCAGCCCTGTCTATAGCTACAACTAAAGTACATGACTAGTGGCAGCATGACTGTGTTGTAGGTTAGTGGATCTGCAGCCCTGTCTATAGCTACAACTAAAGTACATGACTGTGTTGTAGGTTAGTGGATCTGCAGCCCTGTCTATAGCTACAACTAAAGTACATGACTGTGTTGTAGGTTAGTGGATCTGCAGCCCTGTCTATAGCTACAACTAAAGTACATGACTGTGTTGTAGGTTAGTGGATCTGCAGCCCCTGTCTAGCAGTCCAGGCAGCAGCTCTCACCTTGACAGTGCCACCAACTCCCCTCTCAGCCAAGCTCAGGCGCAGGCTCAAGCACAAGCTCAAGCACAAGCCCAGGCTCAAGCACAGGCTCAGGCCCTCTCTGACACACTCAACACAAATGGCACTGCTGAGGGTGAGACTTCTATTATTATTTCTAACTAAACTTGTGACATCCTTCTGCAAGACCTCCTTTGTATAGACAGGCCCTGTTTGCTTCCTGGTACCGGTAAAACAGGATCTGTCTGTGCATTTATTAGGAATCATTCAATTTATCAATTTATCTAAAAGATTTAAGATAAAACTAACATCACATAATAAATATTCCTTTCAAGCTAAAAGAAGTATGACGTCTATTTAAGTAACTTGTCATATGCTTATTTTATGCCAACTTTTTAGTTCCTTTGAATGTCAGTAGACTCATCCCAAAGCGATAGAGTAATATGTCTATTTATGATACCTACTGTATTGTGCTATATCATAACATTCAATGTGAGAACTAAATAAAGAATTGGGGGCTGGCCCGGCATATCTCACATACTTCACCAGTCTCACATTGACTGTGACAAGAAAATTTATGAGTTATTGTCAGAGGTCTTATCAGAGAGATGATGCGATAGAGCTGGGTAGTGTCCATTGTTATGGAACTAGGGAGACATTATGGTTGGTCTGCATCACTGAATCGCCCATCAATCTCAGCCACGCCAGTACTGACACCATTGCAACTTATCAAAATTATCACCAGGGTCCAATCATGGCCCAATCTTCTTCATCCCATGAAACCAATTTGGATGAGTTGACATATGCTCCAAAACTGTATCACACGATTTGAAAAAATGATGCGACATGGTATAACTGCCTTGCCACATTTCAATGTTGTGATGGGGGAGGAGATTGCTGTGCAGCTGTCAACAGAGGTTTTTTGTTGACACCTACAGTCGCTCAGGAAAGCCTCTTGTCTGAAAGGTCAAATATGTTTAGAAGCCTCTAACAACTGAACTGGACATTTCCTTTTGCTGCCAGTCAGTTTAAATTCGACAAATTTGTGCACAGCCCTTGCTCTTTGTTACTTTCTTTTTGCAAGTGTCATTTTTTGTGATTAACTTCCAAATCCCTGCTGTATTCTCTGCTGTATTCATATTCAAGTTCACATGATCTAGAACCATGCAAGCTTGTCCTGCATTACATAGGTAAGCTTTATGTTATCATGATGTTTTTGTGTGTTCAGGCAGCTTGGTTCTGCCCGTGTCAGATGGGACAACCTATGCCAACCCCAACTCTTGGGTGATCAGCAACACTGTTAATGCATCCTCATGTAAGTATTAAACAAATACTTTTCAATGTGTTTATCAACAGTAGTAGTTCATGCATTTGACACCAGCCCACCACTGAAATACCCTTCAAATGTTTCCTCTTCAAATCCCAATTTCAAGATGTCAAATATTTTTCTTCCAAGTCCCCCCGGTGACATTGCAAGTAATGAAAATATTGCCATTATATTAGTCCAAGAAGACGTTGGCTTAATTCCACAGCATCCCTACTTCAACTGAATGTGCGAACAAATTCTCCTTTTTACAGTCGCTAAATGGTTACACTTGTGAGACAAATAGGTCCAGGCCCTCCAGTTCACCGTGGTAATGCCTGTGTCTGTTGTGGATCAGTTTGTCCAATTCATTAAGACCAGGGACTGGGGAACTCCCCAGTCAGAACCCCAGCTCCCCACCAATGGCACTGATTAGATTTACCAACTCCCAGTCCATTGGGCACTTAGACACTCAATTGCTAGTAATTGCTCAGTCTCCCTCTCTGTGCTTGCTTTAAATGGAATCTCATTGTATTTATGGCCCTTCATCTCTACCTGATACAATTTGCTTCAAGTGAGTGCATGATTTTTTGTTGTCTTCTTCACCAACCACAGACGGCCATTTTGTTTTTGAGGAGCTCTAAGCATTATCATGGCATGATGCATAAGTCAGTACATTCTACTTGATTGCCCTGACAAGTTGGAGAGTGTTCTCTTGCTTCTGTCGTGAGAATAACTTTGCTAATTGTCAAATCAAGAGCCAAACCCTTGCAAATCATACCAGCCAAATTAGTAACACATTTTCCAAGCCAAGCATGCTAGTCCAATATAAGAGGTCTTCATTGGCTCGGTGATTAATGGAGTAATGGAGGCAGAGGTCCTGGTACTTTTTGGGTTACATTCAAACGTGGAATTTCTGTATGTGTTTTAAAGTGAAGCAAGTTATTTCAGTTATTCCTTTAAATACAAACACACTTCAAACATTTTGAAACCTTGCACTTTCTTCTGTAGAAAGAGCCTATTCATGATAAATTAATAATTAATGTCCTGGCCCAAACACTCAGTGGTTGTTGCTCTGAAAGAAAACAAAAAAAACAGTGTAGTTACATTAGGGACACAGTCTGCATGGAAATACTTAGCATTTTGTATAACTCCAGCATTATAAGAAATTACTGTTAATGTCTTTGATTAAATTTGAATTTTTTATCTGTTAATTTTATGAATGAAGCTTGTTCATGAAACAAAGAAATGCTTATTTATTCTCATCTTCAAAAATTATTTTCTAGAATTATGTCCTGGGCGATCAAATAGTATGGAGCAGACCATTCCCTAAAGCTTAATGAGGGAGTGATTTTACTTATTAAGATAATTCCCCAATATATCTGGGTCTTATCAGTCCCAAAATGTCTGTAATCTTAGTTATGCCATGTTGTTCTTGTTGAAGACAAAGCAATTAATTTTGGTGAAAGATGGCGGCAGTTTATCCTGATGGTGATTTGGCTTGTCCGTGTGCGAAGGTTATCAGAGCAGGTCTAACTAATCATTACCAGTTCAGGGGTGACAAATGAACAATGATTGTACTATTGCATGGAAATGAGCACAAAATTGTTTGCACATTTCATCTATCAACAAAATGGGTTGCAATGGTTTGGATGTTTTAGCTTTGTTTCTTTTGACTAGTCAAAGGCAGATGTTTGAGTTTTGTGCCCAAAGGACATATTCACTATATGTTAAGCAGAAACAACAGCATTTTGGGGGGACAAAACTGTTTTTTACATTGAATGATGGATGATGTCTGGCAATTTTATAATGTTAATGATCAGCTTATATCCCAAATTCAAACTTAAAACTTGATGATTGAATTTGTGAGTTTGTAATGAGGTATGGTGACAATGGTGTGTTTCAGTGATTGTAAAGAGTGAACCCTCCACAGAGAACAGCTCGTCTGAGTCTCCCTTCACGGCAAGCACAGCCAGTGATAATCTGGACACTTTCACAGGTCAGAACAACAAACAAACATTTAGACAAGTTGATTTTCAGATTTCTTATTTTAGACAGTTAATAGTTTAAGAATCATCTTTGCATTTCCCATGGAAAAAAATTGTTTTAGATAAAAGCTTTGATTTGGTGGAGTTGAGTATGTGTGGAACAGAAGGATGGGGCACACAGAGGGGGGAACACGGGCTAGGTAGTATACTTGTAGGATTGAAGGGACAGCTTCCTTAATGAATTACAATATGCTTTACTGCACTGGTCAGCTTGCTGCATGGGATTTCAGGGTGAGAATTAGCCCCTAGCTCTCCCTTGTCTTTTGTTGTATTAGCCAACTAAGATGTGAGTTTGCTGGTCCAACTGTGTGACCTGGCTGTTTGTGTGACATACAACACGGCAAGGCATTGCTCATGTTATAGCACTGGCTTTGCTGTCCAGCTGGAATATGCGGACTGATGTGATATTGTCACTATTGCTGACTGCAGCTTGAACAGCATTGACTCTGTCCAGTTCCACTGATTGTCAAGTTTTAATTATATTTATTAATTTCTTTTGGTTCAACTGTTTCAGTTGCCAACTGTCACATCCAATATTGTAGGAAATTGTTAATGAAATATAATAGGTATATTCTCATCCCGATTCCTAAATTTCTTGTAGAAGAAATGTTCAATCAATTTTGAGGTTTGGACCTGTCAATATTCCTCTGCAAGTGGTATATTTTGTATGTGGTATGTGGTGCACCTGTTTCTCGCCAGACCTGTGTGATACACCCAGACCATACAGCAGCTTAGCAGTGTAGACCTGGTACAGATCATATTATGCTGGAATTGATTATCATGATGTTATTGTGCCACTCGGGATTTCTCAAACAGACATGTTTTAATTATGAAGCCGGCACAGATAATATTGAGATTATGGGATTGATGGTGATTTTCAGTCTCTACTAATTGTTTAAGTGAGTTTCCACTAGCGTTTCCATGGTGCCATTTGTTTTGATTTGCCCGTCATTTCAATCACTGGTCTACTTTATAGGGAGTAGAGCATATCGAATCCTGAATGTTAGGCTGGGATATTTAAAAGGATCTCTGTTTAAATGGAAATTAGGAAGTTAGTGGTTGTATTAGAAATACAATGTCTCTGTATATTATCATCGGGTTGGCTGTGGGAAATGTCACAGTTTAATATGTCATAGTGTTCTTGTTGTCTGTGCATGCTATGGCACCCATCCATTGCTCTTCTAGGAATGTATTTCTTTATACTTTCCTAAATATTTTTCATGTTGAATTGTATTTATACAATATTTGCCTCTTTTTAGACATTATATTTTATTAGAAATACACAAATTTCGAGATGAACTAGAATTTGCTTTATTTGACAAAAGAATATTGCCAGAAAATAGATATGTTTAGAAATATGTTCAAACTATTTTCAAATAATAGTGTATAGTTTAAATGATTTTTTGAAAATACCCTTGATATAACACTGGACAGAAATGCAGTGTTTTAAGTTTTCTATGGGATATTAACAAATGAGAGTGATTTCAATACATGAAGTCACTTAATGGCTTGGTGTAGGACTCCCATGTTTTCCCTGGTTTAAGTGTGATTGATCAGTCAGATTTACATTGCCAAAGCCATGATGCTCTGCTTCCTACCTGGTGATTCAAGATGGTCAGTCACAACATCCCTGGGGGTGGCAGTCCTGACCTGGTGCTGGGGGGGGGAGTGAGCCCCAGCTGCTGGGGGGAGCCCCAAGAGCAGCTGGCATGTGGTGTTCACAGTTAACAAGCACTTACTTAATTGTGCTTTGTTAGACTTGCTTATGATGAAGCGAAGATGGCTGACTATAGAGACAGCACAAGCAAGCACATGTCATGTGATCTGCAGCCATGGATTTGTCATACTGGAGAGAAATTAGGGGATTAGGGTATTAAATACTTAGCACACAGATATTAGAAGGTTAAAGGGTTTAGCTTGCTCATGCTGGTACAGTAGATTGTGTCAAAGAGCACTCCCCAAAACATCAACAGTTATTGTCAGGTAACTGTAATTTTGTCTTCAGACTTTTGAAAAAAAATCAGCTTGGTACTATGAGAATTGGCGCCATTCTCAAAATATATTGTATTTTTATTTTAAATACCGGTATGTTGTATGTATTTATTCCTTTTCAGCTGACCCAAACAAGGCTTCTCCAACTTTCCAGAATTCTACATATCCAGCCAACTTTTATAAGTGAGTAGTTAATGTCAGCCTGTATATCTACTGCAAGAAGAACTGTTGAATATATAATATCACATCCCAATAAAACACATTGCATTGTTTCACTCTGACTATTGATTTGATGTGAGAAATCTCATCTGACAAATGTTGAAATCTACAGCAAAAAAACCCCAAATCATATAATGCTCAACAAACTACTTAAAACCAGGAACAGTATTGGGGTGTGGAAACCTGAGAAATATCCTCCTCCCAATCTGTTAACGATATGGTAACATTTATGGCTGTTTACGATCCAATTTTGACCGTGATTTGCTAATTTCTTATAGCTATCTTAAACAATCTAGCCAGATGAAGGTTTGCTCGTAAGGCAAATGTTATTCATGTGAAGGGACTTTGAGCATTTGTAGGAAGATCTGATCTGGCTATATCTGCCTCTCTCTCCCAGACTATCCCCAATGAAGCTCTCCATTGATCCCCGACTTGACCCTAAGTGGCTTGGGTAATTTTCTTGAAAGATTGCTTATTGCTAAATGGTTTTAGTATGATGCTTTACGATGATAGTTTGTCAATAATGGCTATGTGTTATGACACCTCCGAGACTCGTTAGACATGGCTGAATTTTGGTCATATACTTTCAAAACTATTTCCTAGCATGGCTGGGGACAGCCTAGAAAATGAAATTGATTGTCGAGTGTGGAATAAGGGAAATTAAATTCTGGTGGTTGTCATGGTAACAAGTCGAAGGGTCATTGGTTTGACTTTTTAAAGTGGATGCTGTGGGGTTTTCCCCTAAATTTACGAGAACACAGCACATTGGGAATGGGCTATTCTGCAAATTTATAGCCATGGTCTTAATAGGTTTGAGTTTATATTATGGCAAAAAATGACAGATCCTCTATGTTTCCAGTAAATAACTGGTTGTAACAAGAAACATTTATGGCTGATGTATGGATTTGTCTTATTTACACAGTATACTTAGTAGATGTTGTAATTGATTGTGGCAAAGGGAGAATAATCAGCAGTTTTATTCAGAGAAATCCTGTTGTTTCCAACCCTTTGTAATGGACATTGATCAGTTATAGGATTAGTTGCTTAAAACTTGAGCGGTGCAAGTTATTTGTAACAGTTACTAAAAGTTGCTGAAAACTTTAAATATTTGTATGAATATTATCAGATATGTTGAAATCGCTGACAGCAAGTCTTGTCTTTCTTACTCTTGCACCTCCTCATATGACGAAATTCATAAGTATACATGAAAATAAGTGATAAAGGACAAACTTCAAACTTCAAGAGGAAACCTGTGAGCGTGTTGATGACCTGACATAAAGATTTACCATATGTCAGCAGTATTTGTACCTACTACCCCATGGAAAGTCAGCCTGTGTCAAACACTTGCACTTGTTCAAATATTAAAGAAAATATTTTTAGCTTCACCTATTCCTGTTTTTTATGGAGCAGTGTTGTCAACACTGGAGTAGGTGATATTCATAAGTGACATTCATCCACAGTTTTGTCTGTGGCAGACTTTACACTTGCTTTCCTGGCATGGAACAATATTATGTCAGCCAGTTTTAACTGATGGATACATATTTGATAACATTTATACTGATAAAGGTTGACTTTTTAATTATTTAATTATTCAATGTCAAAGGGTCTTACCATATACTTTTTAAAGTTTTTCTTAAATAAAAAATGTCTAGAACTTTCCTGTGTGCATTACTGTTGAAACTAAGTGAAGCTGCTACTGGCTGGCTGCTGCTGGCTGTAGGACTCCAGGGGCTTGGTGTTCACAAAGCCCCATGAAAGTGTTGGCCCAGCCTGCCAGCTTGATGCTAGTTTAGGTGACTACTGAGCGGTTCAAGTGCATGTAAATCTTCACAGGTTGAAGTCTGTATTGGTTGGAACAGCCAGTCTTAGCCTACATTATGAGATACCTGTCTGTTTGATGTGAGTGGCTACTTTGTACAAATTAATAGGTGCAATCAAGTGGTATTTAGCTGTGTTGGGTCGCCACTTGAGACTGACCTGCCATCAAGGGACTGCGCTTTATGTAGACCCTAGGTTAAACTTTCTCAGCTGCCACGCTGGCATTTCTTGCCTGCCCACAGCCAGACTTTTTATTTCAGTAAGCTGTATTTAAACTTTACTTGTTTGTTGATGGCTAAGGGGTTAAACTTGCTTAATTCAGAGCCAGGGCGGTGCAAACTTTGCTTGTCTTGTGAGGGGTTAGTGGGTTAAACTTGTCAAACTTTCTTTGTCCCGAGTAAATAGGTTTAATTTAAGTCAAACTCCCCAAGTGTAAAGAGTGTTATGTGCTGACAATGTCAAGCTGAATGTTTGCCCAGGGTTTACAGGATTAATTTAGCTCAACTGCCCTGGTCTTTGGTTTTGTAGAGTTATGCATGCTTATGCTGCCTCTATGTTTATGAAGAATCTTGGAAATATTGTCCTGCAAAGTGTACAACAAAACTACTTGTACCGGGGTTTAGTGACTTAGGTTGGTATGGTAGTATCTTTGAAGTGCTAGTTTTTCTCTCCCTACACTCAGTGCCTGGACATGAAGTATGTTGGAAGCTTATGTTGGAGGCAATTTTAGTATGTCATGGTGATGTAGCAGCATATTGGTGTTGTCAGCCATCAAGGGTCAGATTGTGTCTGATTATTTGCATCTGCTTCACTGGAACTGATGCAGCTTTTCATTGGTAAAGTAGAATATGTGTAAAATATTCAGTTTTGTTAAAGTTTGTTAATTCATTACTGAATGATGTTTTTGTTTCATTACAGAACTGCTGGCCAGTTTGCTCAAATCCTCACAACATCAGCAGCAGCGGAGGTGAACAGCATCATCACAACAACCTCCACACAGGACACTGCCGCCACTGTTGCTGCTGTCGCCGCTGCTGCCACAACTGCCACCACAGAAAACAACATGGCCTACGTCGGTGGGCAGAGTTCAAATTCTTTTATTCCATCAACGGGGTACCCGTATCAGGGTGGCCAGAACCCATACAGCATGCTGCCTTCTGCCTATGGGACCGAGTGTAAGTTACCTAGACTCTTCCTGTGTTGTGACATGCCGTCAATATC
The DNA here is from genome assembly GCF_003918875.1 of Haliotis rubra. NCBI lineage: Eukaryota > Metazoa > Mollusca > Gastropoda > Lepetellida > Haliotidae > Haliotis > Haliotis rubra. The sequence continues at coordinate 1,320,313 of NW_025767213.1, forward strand.
CTTACACACAGACCACAAACAGAATTATTCATGTTTTATGCTAATTAGAAGAAATCTTGTGAATTATTGATAGGTCTATTCCTTCCTCATCTTTATGATTTCATTGAAGTTTTGTTGAGCCCTTACAGTTCCTAAATATATTCTTAACAACTTAATGTTTGGCCATGTTCAGAATGTCCATGCCAGGCCCCTCCCTGGCCCCTCCCTATATCTGCCTGGCCCTTCAACAGTTTCTCCCTGGCTTTAACTGGCCCTTCAACAGTTTCTCCCTGGCTTTAACTGGCCCCTCCCTATATCTACCTGGCCCTTCGACAGTTTCTCCCTGGTTTTAACTGGCCCCTCCCTATATCTACCTGGCCCTTCGACAGTTTCTCCCTGGCCCTACCAAGCCCTTACCTAGACTCTACCCAGTCTCCCCCTGACCCCAATCTGGCTCTACCCACGCCCTATCTGGCCCCGTACCCAGTCCAGTCTTTCCTCAGCCCCTCCAAGGGCCCTTCCTGACCCAGGTGTAGACTAACACAAGTACTGTGACATTAGACACACATCTCCAGTTAACAGAATTATGCTAATTGTTTTCTTTTCATGTTGTAAATAAAAGTTTCTTTTAGCTCTAATGTTTACCATATTTTCAAAGGTAGCAGTTTTCTTTATCCACTGCATACATACATGTTTTTTTGTTTAATGTTCAGAATAATGATACACCACAAGTCAAGATGTCTTTTTTAAGCCTATAAAATGTAAGCAGTGTGATGTTGGAGCTGTTGCCTTTGAAGTTTACATTGTTCTGCATTTTACTTGTTGAATTAATTAAGTTTCTCTCACTTGCCTTGCATATGGTCTGCATTTTGATGGCGTTGACAAATCCATTATTCCAGCTGATATGTTCTGAGTCTCCCCTCCCCCACCCATGTGTTGCCTGTTGCCCCCCAAACTGACACAGATATGTGTGGTGTATGCTGCCCTATTCCTGGTAGTGGTGTCAGCCAAGTCAATTATCATGGTATAGTGCCTGACTTCAACAGATTAACATTTGTATGTACACAGTGGCTATTCAACTCTTTCCACTTTGTATATGGACATTGCTTATATTAAGTTGATGGTCCTTCGTAAAAGGCACAAAATTAACACTTATATTGTGTACTCTACGAAGCATGGCTGTGTTACTATAAGAAAGCTTTTTGTCACAGCTGAGAAGTAATTTAAACTGCTTGCAGTGATGGTATGTATCTATGGAAAGTGTGAATAGAAGCAATTTTGTAGCTGATTTACCTGTCCGTACCCTCCAGCAGTGGTTTGAGGTGGCACCCGTGTAAGATGCTCAGATGAAAGACTGGTCTTGAATGGAAAGCATTTTTTTCTAACAAATGAGGTGTTGTATGCATAGAAAGCTGTCAGTGATCAGCTGAGAGGCTATTTATGTGCTGGTGGGGTTGAAAGGACTGATTATGATGGGTATATTGTCCTGATACGAGGAAGTCTGACAATGTTGAGCAACACGCGCCATTCTGTCTGAGGGGTGGCGGGGAAGTTGTAGCTCACGATAGGACGTCTTTGAAAATCACTCACATGTTACATGCTTTTCAACTTAACAGAATGAGTTGGGTTTGTTCTGTCTTTGTCCACAAGCCATGCTGCGACTTGCTTGTGGGAAATCAACTTTATTAAGGCTGTGAATCCCCTTTTTTACACCTCCAAAGGATGCTACAAAGAATCGATCTCCACAAACAGTGGTCATAGGAAGAGAATTATTCAGTCAATATTGGGATATTCATTGAAACAGTATTCTCTTTAAAAAACAGAAAATAATCACAGCCAAACAATAAATGAAAAAAAAAATTGTTAAAGGATGAGAGTAAAATTGAATGTGGCAGTACATGACTAATGTTGTTAAGTGGAGGGCGTGAAGTGCAGTGCCAGGTGTGGGAGCGGGATGTGACACAACCATCATGGCTTCATGGACTGTTCCCCTCACCATATTTTCCTTCTTCTTCAGTGGGGAAACTTAAAACCCAGCCCAGCCAAGTCGTGTCGCCTCCTAGCTATATGGCAGGATATAATCCTTTAAATCAACCAAGCCAAAGCTATTATGGTTCGTATGCCAAGTTTCATCAAATTTTCTACACTTTTCTCTTCTTTCTAAATCACTTTAAAAATATAAAGCAATGCTAGTAGATGAGCAAAATCCTGTAGAATGTCTCCTTTGCTTAAAGATTAGAGGTAGGTGGTTCTCTATTCTTTTGCATTTGGTAGAATTTGTATGAATGCTAGGTCAAAGAGCATGTGTGAAAGTGTATGAAGGGTGAATGTGTGGAAGCTTGTGTGAGAGCTAGGGCCATGAGCAGGTGTGAAGTGTGTGTTGGGTGAATGTGTGGTAGCTTGTGTGAAAGCTAGGGCCATGAGCATGTGTGAAAGTGTGTGTTGGGTGAATGTGTGGTAGCTTGTGTGAAAGCTAGGCTTCAAATGGAATGGCATGTTCTGCTAGATCGATGTCATTTGATTCTTTCAATAACTAGCCTTGCATCTGTTTGACATGTTACGTATAGCTAATCCATCATAGATCAACTAACACTGACCTAATATCAGACTCCAGCTTCCATCCCTCTACAGAATCTGTGCAACATATGGTCATCTTCAACACACCTACCCATGAAAACTGAAGGACTGCAACAGAAAAACTGTCGTATATCCTCCATACATAAGGAATCCGCAACACAAATAATGAGAAAGGAACCCCAAACTAAGTTATAGCATCATAAATATGAACCCACCCCCCGGAAACATGGTACAGTCATTGCTCAAGCCCTCACAACACAACCTTTCAAACTGGGCAAGCACAATGAGGAAGATGACAGTCAGCCAAAAGGATTGACAAACGGACTAAATGTCCATCTTGCAGTGCTGATATAGAATGTTATTGATGTGTATTACTTTATACTGGCTGTTTGCTAGTGTTTGGTTATGATCTTGTCACACCTTGTTGCGGATTCCTTGTGGCATGACAGCTATATGTTGCAGTCGGTCACTGTTTCATTGGAGTTTAAACATTATGGATGTAAATGCCTCACTTCTGTTTTTTTAAATATTAATGAAACACAAATTATTTTGGTATTTTGTATTGGATTCTATAAAGCAACATCTGAATGAATGTGTTTGTGATAATGCTGGCCTTTATTTCTGTTTATTGTCACTGTATGCTTTGAAAACACAACACATAATTATTGTGTGTGTATGTTATATAACCTATTATTTACACCATAAGAGCTAATTACTTGCACCTTTCATTGATTGGTACATTACAGTTCGTTATTGTGAGCATTTGCGCAAATGTTCTGTTAGTTATGTTTCCTGGAAAAAAATACTTATGTCCTGACCCCATTTTACTTCTATCTATCTGATCTATATCTATGTCCCAAGTTTGGAGATTGGTCACTGAGTGTTGATAGCCACTAGAGGTCATGCCCTGCCTCCTAAGCCGTACCTGCGTGGGGTATCATGTTTCCATCACTTCGTCAGTTATCAGAACCTGAATATAGTCCTGTCACTGGCCCCAATAAATTTCCTCCTATAGAAGCTGAAACTTTTACAATATGTAATCCATCTTTCAAAAGGTTTTAATGATACCTTAATGTGTATTTTGAGGGATTTAAATTTTCATGTACTAAGCTTGAATTGGTGATTTGACAGTGAGAAATGGCCTTCTGTACCTCATTAGTGTGTTAGTTTGGGAACCAAGGTTTGAAGACATCAAGTGGACTAAACAAGTACTAACAGTAGATACAAACTATACATTTATCTCAAGTTGAATGTCAGTTTTGGTGTTCAAAGTGATCTGTAGGTTTGTGAGTATAATAGAGAGTACTTTAGCTGTATGTGTGTGTATGCTGTCAGCTTGAGTAATACACTGTGAGCTACAGGAAGACCCCTTGTATTTACACTCGTGTAGCTTGACAGCTCTCAGTAATCCATGTTTTATGATTTATAGAATAAAAATCTTGATCTGTTTTTGTTTGTTTTCAGGTCCTAATACAAATATCCCTTACACAAACACAGCAGGAAGTTTTAGCTCACAAACGGTAAGTTGCAGAATACCCTGCTCTCATGACTCATTCTGTATACATGAAATCTGCCATAGTCAACCAGCATGTCAGTATAAGGTATATTGTCTGGAAACTGGCGTGTATCAGGTGTTCCTTGTCCAGGTGCCGGTCAGCATGACCCAGCCATGTCTTCATATCCAACTGTATATGGATGATAACATGGGCCACAGATATGTCCGGAACTCATAGGGATGCACGTACACTCATATTAACATGCAATGTAATGCAAGGTTATATTTGTACCTGAATATATATATATTAACATACATAATATATGTTGATATTCTTCATATATGTATGTTAACATAGCTGACTTGATAGCCTGTATATTAATGTCTACATATACATATATACACTAACATACATAATGTAGTATGGTGATTGCTTTGTGTCTATGTATGTGAACATAGTCAACCAATATGCTGGTCTGCATCTGTTGGTGCAGACATTGGCAGATACAGATGACGTGGCATGTTAACATCATATATAGTTATTAGGAGTGTATTAGTTCCTAGATATATGTCCAGGAACAATACAATGCCCAAGTTGAATAAATCATATCCTGCTGTAGTAAGGTCATACTGAACTTTGTAGTACCAATATTATGTAAGATACGGTTGTTTCAAGCCTACCAACTTGGAGTTTAATTATTGGAAAACATGCTCTTGAAACAGCATATGTTTTATGACTTTCTGTCACCGTTAAAAATACCAGGTTGCTGTCTCATGTTAGCCTCTTTTGAAGTTGAATATATTTCTGAAATTGTCACCTTATTACTGCTAATATGTATCAGTGTACATATCATGATCTGACCTGTGTATTGTGATGCTTATCATGTAGTCAGTGTTACGGCAATATAGTAAATGGGAAAACTCGGCATTGTGAGCGCTGTGTTTATCAACCTGATGTATAATACTGTAGTGTTCCTGTGTATTGAGCTAAACATTTCTAGCTTGAATAGGGGTGATGTGGTTGCCTAATGGTTAAAACGTTCGCTCGTCACGTCGAAGGCCTGGGTTCAATTCCCCACATGGGTACAATGTGTGAAGCCCCATTTCTGGTGTCCCCTGCCGTGATATTACTGGAATATTGCTAAAAAAGCGGCATAAAACCAAAACTCACTCACTCACTCTAGCTTGAATATCCTTTTGAACATACATCACCATACCCTATGTGATGTGTAGATGATCCCTAGGTGATATCTCAGTACCAGTGGAGGTCAATACATCCTAGATCTGATATCTTGATATTTTTCTGTTAGATGATGTGAATTAAATCTTGATATCATCATGTCTACATGTAAACATACTAGATATATAACATATATCTTGATATCCTTCGTATACATCAACATACCAAATGTGATATCATGATATATGCATCAACCTACCAAGTGTGTTATCATGTGTATTATGTCAACCTACCTGATGTGATATCTTGATATCCTATATATGCATCAACATACCCAGTGTGTTATCATGTGTATTATGTCAACCTACCTGATGTGATATCTTGATATCCTGTATATGCATCAACATACCCAGTGTTATCATGTGTATATGTCAACATACCTGATGTGATATCTTGATATCCTGTATATACACCAACATTCCCAGTGTGTTATGTGTATATGTCAACATACCTGATGTGATATCTTGATATCCTGTGTATACACCAACATTCCCAGTGTGTTATGTGTATATGTCAACATACCTGATGTGATATCTTGATATCCTGTATATACACCAACATTCCCAGTGTGTTATGTGTATATGTCAACATACCTGATGTGATATCTTGATATCCTGTGTATACACCAACATTCCCAGTGTGTTATCATGTGTATATGTCAACATACCTGATGTGATATCTTGATATCCTCCTCTGGTTCTATTATACTGGGTTCTGCTTGGTGTTTGTGTTTAAGATTAATAAGAGCAAATACTGGCCATCTTTGAATACGAAGTGCCAGGGAAGCTTGTAATTTGATATCGCTCTACTTTCCTGGTATCCCCAGGACAAATATATTGACAAACTGTAGATACGCAAAACCTACATAAACAGTGAGTGTGTTTGGGTCAAGTTATACTGCATTTAGTCACAAATATAACTAACATTTCTGCTTTCAATTTGTACAGTTGACTTATTCTTTTAACAGTCATTAATGAACATGAGTTCCTATTTGATGGTGAAATGACAGCACACTTGGGATATGTCTCTCTGTAAACGTTATGTCGGATTAATGTACTTACAAGTATAACTTAACATTTGTAGCATCTATAGCAGTAAAAGTGAGTTATTGTCAAGTTAGGAAGGAGACACACTGTGGGCAGTGATGTATAATTACAAGGTCATTTGTTCCCTGGAGGGCCAACATTTGTCATCTTTTGTTGTAAGGCAGAAAGATAATTGACTGCTTTTTTGTGGGGGGCAGTGTCTGAGAAGATGAAATCTTACCTGTTTTTTTTTCAGTCAAACCCGTGTAGATCTGGGTTAGAAGTTATATGTGTCACCTCTTTAAACATAGCAGGAATATTGTCCTTCTTTAAAACATCTGTATTGAATATGAGCTGAAAGTGTTATAGGTCCGCCCTATCAATGATGGGCCTATACAATGTGTTGTTAGTTATATCTAAAACTAAAATATACACTCATTTATTTAATTTTTGTCATTGTTACATAAATAATATTTTTCGATATATTTCTATCAGCAATTAAAGATTTGAATTTTGAATGAAATCTGTAGCTGGTCTGTCTGATGATTAACATAGGTTATTCTTCCTCTACCAAAAGCCAGACTTATGTGACATAGTCACTCCTTTTGTAGTAATATGTGTTAACTAGTTGTGTATTTTGGCTAGGCTTTCATCATTAATAACATGAGGGGAGAGAATTGCTGCATCTTCTGTGATTCTCCTATAAGCATGCAGCCCATGATGCCCCAGTGCCTTTACCTGACCTTGTTGGACCCCACTAACTATGTGAAGTACAGGGGACCTTCAGATCTTCCTCCAAACAGGAAAAGCCTCAATGGCAAACACTATTCATCAACTCGGAAATGATTTTGGATTGAGCATTTGTTTGAAACAGCTAAGCAGTAATTTTTCCCACTATTGTCCAAGGTGCCATGTAGTCAGCTTGTGGCACTATAAATCTACAACTGTCGCCATTTTGGATGTCCTCTTTTCCTTTTTTTTTGGTGTCATGTTACCCTGCAGCACACTTGTTTCCATCAGCCGTGAACTTACCTTTTGTTTATGGGGAGGCAGGCAGAATGAAATCGATGGACAATCCACGTACCTGTCACTGTTATAATCAATGAGAACACCTTGTAAGGCAGACAGGGCCTGAATTCAAACCAGAAGACAAAACCAGCCTTCATTCACATCACAGTGATGTGGCACACTCCCCATTGTTCTGTTTGTTTTCTATGCTGATTGGTTTTGCCATCATTTAGGTGTAACAAAAGAATTTGTAATTTGTGTGTCATAACTTCAAGGCTTTCTGTCCATTGTGTTTTGATAATATTCTATAACAATAAATGACAATTTCCAGCAGGATGCTGATTTGAAGTAAATTAATTTTGTCTGTGTCAAATTGGCCAATGACCTTTCAGCATATTTGTTCTAATTGTCACCAATAACCACAGGTGAACTTGCGGCCTTAGCCGAGTTTACTGGCTCGGTGCTCGTTATGTGAATATTTCCATTGATCAATATATTTTGATAATACTTGAGCGTAACTAATAACTCATGGAAATTAATAAGGACAAAAGAAATACTGCCAGGTTGACCAGATCTGCCTGGCTGCGTCAGTGTTGATGAATCAACTACTGTAGTGATCTGTGTTGTCTTGTTGTGTCTTTAAGTGTATGGCTTGTAGTGATTACAGGTCAGGAGTCCAGAGGAAAGTTTTATTCTGACCAGGTCCATGTGTAACTGAGTGTTAATCATCAAACTCAATATTATGTATGTAGCAGGCCATGTCCTTAACAGGGCCTTCCTGGGATGGACTAATGTTTTGTTGTACCTGTAGTGCAAGGTGTACATATGATCCATTTTGTGACACTGAAGTGTAGTGCAAGCTGAATCCTGTTATTCCCAGACGCCTCAGCATTTTAGACAGATATTGAGTAAGATTTCGCTTCTGAAAATATCGGATTGTTAATTTTGTCCATGTCTGAGACAATGTCATCGAATTCTGGTCATCAGTGATGTATGACTTATTGATTACAAGTGAAACAGACGCTGATTGGGAAAATTAGGCACTTGGATTTGCCGGCTGAGGTCAATTATTAGAGACACTTGACTTTTGCCACATATTTTTAGTATGAAAGTCAGCCATTACCCAGTTGTTGGTTTGGTAGTTGACAGGCAAGTGAATGTGATGAAGGAGTCAGTTGGAATTATGAATAGGATCAGGCAGGTAACAGATGGGGGACTATTTCTAGCCCATGGATTTCACAGTGTTAAGCTGCCAGAGCTGGCACCAGATGCATTTTATTTTTATACACTCGTTAGACACAAATTATCACTTTCAACCTTTAATCACCACATCAGTATTTCATTATAACAGGCTCTTCCATAGAATTACTATTCGTCCAATGAATGTCTGTTCAAATGAAATGTGAAATTTGTCACAGAAATAACATCAAATCTGTCAACATTTGCTCAGCTAGTTTATTATCAGGGAATTGATTTCCAGATGAACTTGTCCACAATATTTGAATTTAGGATTTGCTTTATAAAATTGTGTTGTGTTCCCATTGTATATATACAGGTCTCATTAACCCGTTATTCCTTTGTCCATTGATCTGCTGGAAGTCCTATGCTATCTGTGTAGGATGTGGGAGGCTGCTAATTATTGTATATCAGTACAGTGAATTCAGTACACAAAGTAGGAGTTTATCTTAAACTTGACAAATGAAACAAAGATTGATTGTCTGAAATAGATTTATTATCAAATTAACTTCATATTGAGTGTATTTCTAAATTTTCTTCAGCTGTTGTTTAACACACATATAACACATGAGTGTAACTAGCGTTATACGAGATATGTACATTGGTGAGTGTTAAGTTTCTCTGTTGTGTTTGCAGGCCATAGATGGGTACTACACTGGTTATGGTACAACAAGTACCGGCTTCTACCCCCAGTACCCCTACAACATCCCGACAACGTCAGTGTCCACTGCATCCACAGTGCCTTCTACACAGACATATCAACTCATTGATGTCCCCAACACCACCACCACAGGTGGGTACACCTAGTACTGATGTCTGTGGATCGTCTTTGATTGCACCACTCAAAATCAACATTTTAATGTTAAGGTTTTTTGGGCATTAAGGGAAAATATGTCTGATTATTTCCATTCAGAAATTTTGAGACATATATATTTAATATCTAATTAAAATACTTCAATTAAATTAAAATATGTCATTCTGTAATAAGGATATTTTCCATGTTCTTGGTGTGCCGCAAAGATGGTCCACCCGTTTCAGTTGTTGCTGTTTGATCGTGAAGCTTGTAGTTTAGAAGCATATGCATGCATATATATATCCACATGTTCTCTTGACTTGCACCTATCATGTAGTCAGCGTAGCAGTGTGTGATAGAATTTACTTTTCAGATTTAGGTTTTCGCTGCAGTATCTAAGCATGAAAGCTGAGAGGAAATAAATGAGATATTTCATGTTTAATGATTGAGTACACATCCTTTTTTATACATATGTTTGAACAGTAAGTTGCTTAAGATTCAGCAACCATATGGTGCATTATCACATGTTGCATCAGTGAATAAGTAATGAGGTATGTTAGTATTGCCTGGCACTAATGTACAGTATTAGCCAACCATGTGTGTTGTTCCACGACTTGTTCATGTCATCAAGAAATATAGATTCCTTATGAATATGTATTTCCATTATCAGAGTGATGGTTGTCACACATGCTGTAATCTGTATATACATGTAGGCATCCTTGGAGCAATTAGGTTGCAGTTATTGTAGTTATTTTACCCAAATGATGTTATCTGGATGTCAGTAGGAATATTACTTTCCTTTAATGTTGTGTTTTCATTTATTGCATGTAGGATTTGCTTGGCATGAGGCATTGATAATATGTAGCCTCCCCTTCCTCCCTATCTCCCTGCCTGCCTGCCTGCCTGCTGCTAGTGTTGAATCCTGGCCTAGTTGTCATGTAGTAGTATCCTCTGCTATGTTCTGTCTGTCCAGCTGCCAGAGTGCTGGTGTGTCTTTATAGTATGCAAACCACACACTTGAGGTCCTGTGTTCCCCTCCTTCCAGTGTGTTGGTGTGGCTTGTTTCTTTGTCCCACCCTGGAAGACGTGAACAGCTCTTCATCTGCAACAGCATGGTGCACTCCAATGGATGGTGTTTCTATTCAGCCAATAGTTATGACATGTCATCATATCCATGTCTCATGTCATACAATTCAATTGATAAATGCCTGTATATGTGATTCCGTTGACAAAATGGCCCTGCTGATGATGAATGAATGATAATGGCATGATTTGACATTTCGTAATGCCTACATTAAACAAGTACTTCAGGCCAAACGAACTTGACTGTCATTTGACATTTGTTTTGCTGTAATGTTTTCAGTCTGAAGTACATTTATCTGTTGCTCAGTGAAGATCAATAAAAGTTCTCAGAAATATTTATTTTCTCGAAGCATTCTACATTGCATTACCACATCATACCTTTGCAGTGGCTTCTGATATTTCTTTTATTATATTTATCTATCAGTTTGTTGGGGAAGACAAGGAAAATTCCAAATTGAATCACTAAGAATTGTATTTGTATGATTAAATATGTAATTCACATATGCCTTTCTTTCTAAAAATATATATTTAAGAAATTGTTCTCTGTTTTCTTGTATCTAAATTTTGACTAAGCTGTGCTGTGTTTATTTCAAGCCCTATTTCAAAGGTATAGTGGTGAATATCTTGTGATAACAATGCTGTTTGTTCTCTAGTCTCGACAAAGTGTGCCAATGGACTGTATCATCTGCATGGGCACCAAATAGACAGTTTACGCCAGTTGTCTAGTGAACACAGTGACCAACAACTCACACCTAGTGTGCATGAAGCAGGTGTGTCACCCCACCACGTTCATTAGACTGTAGTCCCACTTTCTGGGCAACCTTGTTCACTGTGTCTTACTGATGTCTGCACTTGAGGTAGATCTGGGCCTTCTGGCTACTTCCAGCATAGCCTATCTGCAACTTTAACTAGGAATGCAAAATTATTAAGGAGGTTGTCTAGTTCTTTAGTTTGAAAAGGGCTACAAACTGAATCATCAGAAGTCCCGGACCTTTCCTTTTGTATATTCTGTCAGCCTGTTACTTGGGAAGTATGCTGTGTGAGATTTTGAAAGGGTTGTATAAATATTCATGTTCAGTCCAATCTCAGTGTGGCAGCTGTAACTGATGAAATTCTGCAGTCTCATCCTGATTTCAACAACATATTTTTTTCAAGAAAACACATCTATGTGACATGCTTATACCATCTTATCAGAACCAATCACAAAGGGATCTAAAGGAATTGAAATTATGATCAAGGTGGATTTTCTACCCAGTCAGGTGTGACAGATTTGTCCTTAGTTTTCCGTGGCTAGTTTTAATGCTGTCCATTTTGATGTGGGGTATGACAAGAAGATCTCGCCAGCAGATTAATACTGCCGACCAATACAATAGCACTCCCTATATTGGGACAATCGCTTGGTGGCCATTGTCCTTGCTAGCTGAGCAGGAACCACATCTGACCCTTACCTCGTAAATTCTCTTTCACCCCTGCCACCAGTGAAGAGCCAGCTAGGTCTGTCACAGGGGGATGCGCTACAGGCTGATTTATTCCCAACAAGGCCTGTAATTTGTCCTGTTGCATATTGTCTACCTCAAATAAATGCTTTTATTTTGCCTCGGTTGTAAATGTAGGTTTTGAAAGGTCTTAAAATCTCCAAGTTGATGGATGAATCTCTGACACACATGGTTGGCTTCATGTCGATGATTTGTTTATTTTAAAATGTCATCTATATAGAATCATAGCAAAGTGTTTCCTTTCCTGGAAGCTTTGTGGGTTTGTATTCTATCAAGAATTCTTTTCAGGTCATAACCTTCAAACATAACTAAATGGTGGTGTGAATTTAGCTGTAAAGATCATGAAGTGCCTTGAACATACATGCTGCGTGATAAATCATATTCAGGGCTTCAACTGTTCCAGTGTCAGGCATAGTCTTGAGAAAAGAATATTATAATGATCATGCCCATATTAAATTCAGCTTCAGTACATGAAAGGAAGAGACAATTTACATTTAGTATTTGTTAATATTTCATCATTGCTCTATGATGAAATAAGCATGGCAATATGTTCAGTGCACTTATGATTAGTTCATGTTTGAACATATTGAAATATTTCCCTTTTTTGCAACATGAGAACTTATTATATTAGGTAGCCATCAAAAGTAGTTGGACACTCTCATACAAACTAGTTGTCTTAACTTGTGTCTGCAAACCAAAGTACTTGAGGTGAAAACTTAAATGTTGTATATATTGCTGAAACCTGTCATGTCTAAACCATAAAATCATGTGAAATGTGTCTTTTCCAGCAGAGAGTCAATATAACATAACCAGTCCATCCCCACCTTTGAAACAAGAGAATGGTAGCACAGGTAAGACAATTACCTTTCTTCCTGAGAGAGAAGCAAGTAAATGATTGTGAAAGGTTACTCATTGTAAAGCGTGTAGTGTAACAGTGTAATCATACCGTGTCTCTTCACCATGGGTGTTTAGTCGTATTAAACAAGCATGCTGCTATATTGTGTGGGTTTTCCACAGTTTTATTGACTGCTGATGCTTCCTGTTTCTGGTGAACAGTTCCTTACTGATGTTGATGGGAAGTGGCACTATTTACTTAACCATGACTAGTTGTGAAACATGGATTTTTATCCTACTAAATATAACTAACCTTTAATAATTTGTTATTATGTTTTTAGACAAGATGAACCCTGATGTAATAATGCTTGTGTTTGTGTTGACTGTTGACTGTTGGTGTTTTTACAGGCAAGAGAGTACCAAGGAACCGTGGGCGGCGAACACAGCCCTCACCAGGGCCAGAGTCTGACTTAGAGAGAGTTTTTGTATGGGATTTAGACGAAACGATAATTATCTTTCACTCTCTTCTAACTGGGTCTTATGCACAGAGATATGGCAAGGTAAGGGCAATGCTTTTTCTACCCATCATAGTCCACTTTGTACTCACTACTTAGGGCATGCTGGCAGTGGTAGATAATCAGTTTGCACATTGATAATAGTTATCAAATGATTTGCTTCAGGAAAATGGCTGATTTGATAGGTGGTGAATTTGATGTTATGAATGTTTTTGTTTGCCTTTTGTTTTTCCAACACTGTTGCGTGATGTTGGAGGAAAGGTGTGTTACCTTGTGTTTACATAGACGTTAGGCTTCGTTCAGTAAACTAGCAGATCCTTTTGATGCAAGCTTGCCAGGGCTATTAGTATGCTCATTTGTGCAGATTTATTACTGGTCCTGTTATATCTGTTCTTCAAATTATCAGTCTGCCCCTATGTATTGGCGATCAACAGTCGTGAAATTAGATTTGAGGCTGTTAAAGGCTGTAAAAAAATGAAATAAACAGAGAAAATAATAGTAAGTGTCTGTTGGAGGTGTACTAATGTGCAGGTTGCCTGACTATGAAGCTGTATGTGGTACTCACCAGATTTCCCGCCCGCCAAACAACATTAGTACATGACAATTCATCACTCCGCGTGAGGGGAAATAAAATTTATTACCGGCCAAATGAAGGCTATTCTGAATCTGTGGCTTTCCTCAATACTCTCCTGCCCCATATTGTTCTTGTACTCGGTGGAAAGCCATTTAAGGACATAATGAGCTCAAGTTAATGCTTGTCTCTAATAATACAAACAGGGACTAAATGGCCCATATGTAAATACTATGAATTTAATGGCCAGAGCATGTGTCCAGCTGCCTGAGAGAGGGTTAATGAAGCATAGCTGCTCTGCAAGACACTGGCGGCAAGACTGGGTCCTGATGGAGATATGTGTTAGGGTGAGAACGGCAGGGGCAAGGGTAGCCAGTTGATGTATGGGGCTAGTGATACTGAGGAGATGAGGATGTTGTAGAGCTGTGTTCACGAAGAGAGGGTATTAAAGGAGGGGTGGTGGAATCATAGGGTAAAGAGTGGTGTAAGGAGCTTAAAGCTTATCTTGGTTGAAAAGAAGGTTAGGGTGAGGTTCTGGATTCCTTGGTGAAACAGTGGTGTAGAGAGCTTTTCAAGTTGAGTTCAGGTGAGATGATTAAATAGTAATAGTGAACAGTGGTAGAACAGGTACAGATCTGTACTGAAGGTGCTTCAAGTGTCTCCAGTGCAGGCCAGTTGTGAGTGCCAGCTAGTTTGCTACTTGTGTTGTGATTGGTGGCAGCTGGCTACAAGAGGGGGTTTCCTGTAATCTCCACAACATTCCTACACAACCACTTACTGATGAATTCACATCAGCCTTCTGATTAGAAAAGTACAGGAATTGGAGCAACTTTTGACAGCTGCTTCTTGATATTTTACAAGTCTAGACAGACTATTACAATATTGTCTTTCATAATAATCTTGCTGGGGATTTGTTTTGTTACTGAACAGCACTAACTGGTGGATTAGAGGAATTGCTATGTGAAGGAATATGTGGAATGGTGTTCCCATTGCATTCCTCACCCTCTGTCAAATGCTGCACAGGTCTTGTTGACAAAGATACCTATTTTAGACCAAGACGAGCAGGATTATTTAGACAACTCTCATCCAAGGAAACAACATTTTCTCTCTTTTTGACCTTTTACGCTAAAAGCCTAATTGTGAGCAGTTTGAATTTTCAGGGAGTGTGAATTGAGGAGATGCAATGCTTGTGAGATATTTGTCCTACCAGTTAGAGCAAGGCTTTTGCTTGGGAGTTTTGGTAAATACATTCCGAACATTGTTTGAAATATTGTTTCAGACATGTGAACAAATATTTTGGTTATCCAGAACAATTTCCCGAAACTAGTTCAATGAAATTGTAAACGTTCACTTGAAATTCTATCCTGACTGAATTTACAGTTCTATGAACTTTGCTGATGTTTATAAATCTTAAAGAATTGGTGAGATATATAAGAATGTTTGAAGACAAGTGAAGTGGAACTCTGCAGTGAAAGCATCTTGACAGCTCTGTCTATCATCCCAGTCACCTTGTTAGTTGCGCCACACAGGTGATTAAAATTATTCGCCTCTTCACATTGCTAAGACTGGTTGCGCTGAGATCGACCTTCTGCCACAACAAGCAAGATAACATCTATGAGATACATGTGTGAAATATTTCCCATATCACCTGCTTGTAAGACGCTGTCAGGACATAAGCAGTGTTGTCATTGGCTCATCTGGTCTGTGTCTGTTGCAATCTGCCCAACCCCCCATCACCAGCTTGTATAAGTGATGTTAACACATGCTGATATCACACTAGGCTTTCACCAATACAGATTACACTCCCATCTGGGAAGGGGGGGGTTGGGGGTGCGTAGTCAAGACCACTCCTTCCATGATAAGTCCACTCTTGCAGCATGTTGACATCAACACTGGGTCTTTCCTGTCATCATTTGTTTCTGCATAGTTTCAGCCAAGATTCACAGCAGTTTCTTGCATTGCAACTAGGTTTCCGTATGGTTGTTGAGTCAACATTGCTTTGTGCATTGTGATTCAGTACCATCCATTTAAATATTAGATGCTTTAGAGGTGAAAAGGGTAGCTGTTTTGAGGTATTTTGTATGTTTGTCCTTTATGATGGAAAAACTAGCTATGATGTGTTAATGATTGACTTGAAGTCCTGGGAGTTCCCAGGAAGAAAGAATCAGTTTGGTGTCTATAAATCAGCACGTTGTGGCCACATAAAGTAGTGGAGCAGGTCACCAGATGGGCATTAACTTTAGATTCCCCACTTGCTTCTTATCAACTGCCCTGTACCGTCCAATCTTGCTCCATTTAAAAAATACACTTTTTGTTTGTAGTACAGCAATAAAATGTGACCAATCAGTAGACTTGTCAAGACAGGGGAAGAATTATGGGATGTGGTCACCTGGTGCCGGGCTGGGGAGTATATACTGTATTGCTGGGTCAGACAGGGCTTGAGAGGGGGGTGGAAGGAACCTCCAGGCTGCCTGCAGCTTGACTTACCATTCTTGTAGGACAAATAGATCAATCTCACAGGATTCTTGTGAAAAGGATGTTTCAATTTAAATGACATTCATTTAAGAAATTTGATACGGTCCATCTTTTCTGCACCTGTATCATTCTCCTCATCAATATATATATATATTAATTCCTTTTATAATTATTCATATTTTTTGGGTTTGAAATATGAAAGTATGTGTGTGTGAAGTTGATCGCATTTCTGTCCTTATTGCTACTAGTCCTGCCATGCAGCTGGGTGTGGATGAGGGTTGAGGGTGGTTGACTCTGGTGAAGAGTGCTAAGTGGACCACCTTGGCCCAACAACCTCAAGTGCCCTATAGTTCCTGATAGATGGGTTTGGGCGGCCTCGGGTGAGCTTCTTATCAGTGGTATAAGCCACCTTCATTCCTACAACAACATGAAAGTGGCTACTATTTATGTGTCTGGGGGCCAATTCACAGATGTTCTCATACTGTAAAAATCCCCACATTGGGGGCATTATATGGGATAGCTGAGAAATTCCTGTAGGAAAGAATTTGGGCGCTTTCAGGAACTGTTGCTAATTGACAACTGTGTTGTGGGGCAATATATTTTGGTGTCCATTTATCTGTCAGTGGTTAAAGTATAAAAGCAAAACTGATGAATCAGCTTGTTCTTAGAATCACATATGTTTGGGGGCCGTGTAATATCTGCTTCATGTTGATCATTTGTCAGTGAGTGAAAGTATTTTGGTTGTCCTTACTGTACTCCATACAATCATACTCACATGGCGAGTAGCTCACTCTTGATCACACCAATAAATATTTGGTCTATACAAGCTCCATCAAGGGTTATTTACATGTGGATGCCATATTTATTGAAGCCTATTGTTTACTTGGTTGTCATAAAGGACATCCACACGACCTCACGAAGTTGAGGAAATAAAGTAAAAGTTGTTGCATGACCTTCAAGCGATTACAAGAATAATTGATGCGGCAGCCCAGTTATGCAACAAACACCCACTTTAACTAAAAAATCATTATGAAAAGAATTTTCTTCAGCAGTGTTATCCAAATACTTTTTTATTTAAGACAAACTGCAATTATTATTTTTTGTCCTTTGTAATAGATCTTCTCTAGCTTTGCAGGTGCGAGGTTCCCCGGAATCATTAAATTGGGGAAGATAAAAATCTTTCATAAAGGTCCTAGCGGTTCCATTTTATACCCTCCTAGTTGTTTGATCTTCCATTAAAGCTCCAGAATCAGTGTTAAATCAGCCAGAAAACTTTTAAGTAGGCTAATTTGGAGATTTTCAACATCACAGCCCTTGGCCGACAGCTATCTTCCCTGATTGTTATGTTTTGCTAATGGGGGATAAAGACAATATTCAGGGGCTGCTGATCCACCTCTAAACCTACTGGCAGTGCTCACTTTCAACTGGTAGAACCCAAATACAACACTTGTATTTATAGACAAACTTTGCAAGCTGTCACCATAATAATATTCTTGGAAAGCAAAGTATTTTGTAGTTTCGGTGAAAACAATAGTGTTTTTATTTCTACATGTGAAAACGTCAAATTTGTTGATTTATTCTGGAGTCCTATATGTTGTTGATATTAAGGCAACTTTCTGGTGTTGAGTAATTGTGTTCCCAGTGTGATTGGAGTCTGAACATGGTTGAAACTCGTCTCAACTATAAACATTCTCATTGCGGAGACCTCCAGTTTAAAAAATACAATCAAAAGGATGACTTTTCACAATACAATTAGCAAACCTAGTATACATTTAGGAACAATTACTTGTCAGCCCAGCAAAGAAGCTTGATGATTGTAACACTATTAGTGTGGATTGGAAACAAGCACTGACAAGAAGGCATGCTGCAGATGTTTGTTTCCTCTAATATGTTGATAATCATGTGTGTTATCTGTGCTGGCAGTGAGAGTTGACAGCCATCCTGTCACCACAGGCCTGGCAGTATCGCCAGGGGAGATACCACCACAACCTCCAACATTTGCTTCCACGCTTTATGCTTATACTCTGCCGAGCCCAGCGCCCATATTGCCTCCTCCCCAACGGGCTCCCCTCCCTCCCTCCCTCCTGCTATTATCACGTGCTGCTATGCCATCCAGTGTTCATAAACTACGACTGACAATTATTTCTCCCTCCCAGACTGCAGTTTATAGGATGCTACAATATGCTCTCTAATATTCTGTAGTAGCTACATTTGCCCTCAAGATTTGCTTTGACGTACACAGAGAAAATCAATGATTTGCTAGACAGTGTGCGCCTACTAACTTCACGTGAATCATAGAATCCTGTCTTTTCATTGGATAATTCTGCTATACATTATGTTTTCAGTTGGTTAGTCAAGCTGAACTGTTTATGAGTTCTGAAATATTAATGCTTCCTTGGAAGTGTTTTCCTTATTGTTTCCCTGTAATGATCTCCCTGTGATTGATTCTGTCCATGCATCGCAGTATAAAATATATACCACGGTTAGTGTATCTGCAGCATCCACATCTCAAGTCCAATCAACAATGATCAAAAGATAGGATTTGCTGTACACATAGTGCATCTCAATTGAAACTATTTCAGATACATAATAATTTTTTCATTACCTGATTATATCCATATGTGTTGAGACGAATGCACTGCATATATACCCCATACTACATAGACTTTCAAGGATTTAAGACATTTCCATCAACTTTATGACACACGATCAGCCTGATATTGTAAATGTATATGATAAAAGTATGTCATGATTACCATCAGCTAGGTATTTTTTCCCAAGTGCTCTTGTGAAGCATGTAGAATTGCTGTAAGATTCACACTGAACAAGCATTCCCCATGTGTTTTCCATTGGGGTAATTGCTTATCCTTTGCTTGACAAATATGTTTTCACTTGTTGAAGGAAGAGGGACTCCTCATAGTTTGAGGCTGTGAGTGAACCTGTCTAGCTGCAGTGTGCACACTACCTGCTGGCCACAAATCACCAGCTAACTTGTCTCTCATGCTTCCCGTTATTGCTCTTTAAAACACCCCATATATTCCTATAATAGCTTTCTTTACAAAGGAAATTTGAGAGCCCATTTTCTGATGTTGTAGATTTTAAGATGTACATTCATTCTGAAATCACTCTTTTATGGATATTCATTGTGTATTATTTGAAAAAGAATGGATTTTGGAGTCATTAAGTGGGGATCACAGTTTTACTCAACAAGACTTATTTGAAGCCATCATTGACATTTTGAACAAGCAAGAATTGGTTTTGAAATGAATGACTGTTAAGATAAAAGTAGGACATTGTTAATAAGTTTGAAGTGTGTGATCATTGTAATGTTGCCACAGAAGTCTTCACTATGCATATGTCCAGCAGGATACGCACCTACAGTGTACAAGCATGGCACAACCAACATTAGTTCATGAAGTTTGTGGAGCAAACTGTATTTATCCTGTTTCATCCTCCCTGTGTTATAAATTCAAATAGATTATTTCTGGCCGATCTTTACAGTTATATCGACATGAAAAATGGTGACTCTCTGACTCCGAAGGGTGTTGTCAAAGCTTGATAACTGACAGACACAGGCATTTTGGATACCATCTGTACATAGACTTGCTATCTTTTCAAAATAAACAGCCCTGCACTCTACTTTGCTCAGTTTGCCACAAATCTTGAGCATTTCGCCTGTCATTTTTTTTGCCTCCATTCTTGTAAAAGACTTGCTTGGGTGAGGTGACCATCTGTTTTAGGTAGACATTTTTTCTCTCCGATGTTGTCTGTGTACTGGGGGATGAAAAGGAATCAGCCAAGGTGCCATGCTGCTTCGGCAGCGAGGTTTGAGGTTTGAAAAATTTGTAAAAGTGCCTGGAGGGTTGCCCGTCAATATGTAGCAGAGTTTTGTTTATTTTCACTCCTAGCTTGACATGTAGTTGAAAACCTCAAAGGAGAGGCAAGGAATTGGCCCATGTCCACGCTGATGTCAGATACCTACTACTGTACCTCTATTTATTTGGATGGCTTTTGAATAGCGTATGAGGACCTTGTGAACATTAGAGTAGGCCGATGGGAATCAGGTAATGAAGATATCAGTAGAAATAAAGCCTTCACATTTGTGTTGAGACCAGTCCTTTTCAATAACAGATAACATGCAGCCCTTGTAAATTTATGTATTACAGACTACAGCCCTGATGAATAGTTAGTTTTATTTACTTGTTATTTTCTTACTTTTGCGTGTGCATTCACCTGTAGTGATTATATTCATAGAATACCCGACTTTAAAGGCAGTCTTGAAAAGGTTGCTTTGCATATCAGTATGCTGGAGAGTTCCTCCGGAAAGTTGTAAAAGTGTTTGTAAGTTTGGTATACCAAACAGAGGGAACTAATTGAAAGAAAAAGTGAAGTGGGTGGGTACACTTTTGATGGAAGGGAATGTCAAACTAAGTGTTAAAAGTGACAGCTTTTGTGATAGATGACTTTACACTCAACTTAGAGGGGCAACTCTTGCTAATGAGAAACTGATTTAAAAGCCTCCCCTCACCATCCCCCCTCCGTCCTTTCCAAAGGCATTCTGGGAAGGGGCACCTGTCTAAGAGTTCTGGGAACCAGGAGAGGTCTATTGTTTGTGACAGCTATATGGCCATGCTAGGTCGTTGTAATGGCTTTTGGCAAACTTGTTTCCTGAATTTTTCAATAAATTGCTTTCTTTTCTTATTACCTTGTTTGACAGCAGAATGGAGTAAAGATAAATGTTTCCTGTACATGAATTTTCAATCAATTTCCTAATGGTGTTAGGAAGAACGGCCTCCTGTGACAAACATGTAGTACTTTGATGGGGATTGTTGTTTAAAATGTTGGTAACTGTTAATGTAATTCTTGGTGTATTTGTTCGGACAATATTATAAGTCCAATTACACTTTGTAGCTGAAGAATTTTGTGAATGTTTCTACAATAAGGGGAACCTTTCTTTGAAGCTGTTTTGATTTCTAGGCTGTTGACATGTGTTTGGAGAAAACCTGTGGTGATTGGGGGAAGCCTGCATGCTTTCAACTGACATACAATATACTTGGCAGCAGACAGCAGGAATAGTCCCTTAACTCACCATTGAAATTCTCGCTTTGATGTTCTGTCATCATGCAGAGATTGTCAAAATATGCGTACAGTTGTGAAATGTGCATATGCTAATTCATGTGTTTCTTTGAGGTACGGGATTACACTCATTAGCCAAGATGTTACTATTATTTTGCCCTTGTCAAATTGTAGCAAGGCCCTCCACACTAAGTGGGCTTATCTTAATTGAAATCTTAATTGTTTGATTTGGGAGGGGGGCAGTGTGGTGGGTTGCTTGCTGGCTGGCTGTACAAGTTGCGGAGAGTAGAAACTTGAAATCCCTGGTCTTGCCTACATCAAATCAGTAAACATGAAGCGAGGGACGACAATGGCAGTATGTGGGGGTCTGAGGCTCACAAGTCCGTAGACAAATTCAAACTGACAGTGTGTGAGTTAGGGGTGAGCAAAGCGGTAAAGTGGAAATGATTGCCTCATTATCTTCTGTGTTTGATGTTGGATGCTCGCACCCACGGGAGACAGGCTGCTTCCTCCGTCAAGGGCTTGTTTGAATTTTACTCCATTGGAAAGACCAGTCCTAATAAGATAATCCTGGAGCTAGATTCAGAGGCTGTATATTGGCTTGATGTGATTAGTGGGACAGCCAGTCCAGCCAGCCTTCCACATCCTGACCACTGCTTGATAAACTTTATCAATATAGTGTCATTTCAAGAGTTTCAAACTCCACGCAACAAGATACCGACTGTTTACCCATATTTGTAAGCTATCACATACTGAATTATGTCGCCATGTGCTATCATTGCATGCTTGATTATTTACAAATTATATTACTGATAAGTTTTGATCATGATTTATGTATAATATGCATTTTGTTTTGCCCTGGCAAAAACATTCTCTGTATTCTGAGCGGAGACTATAAGGGATTATACAATATCATAAATCACCAGGCTTTGTGTCTTAAATACAAAACAGTCTTGTGGGTGTGTCAAGATGGTACGTATCCATTTACCATTATGAGGTTCTGATTTGCTTCACTTTGAAGTAGGTTCATATACTGATCCACAAGGTTCCTTTAAAAAAAAGTAGTTTGTTCCATTATTAAAAGTGAGAAATTCAATTTGTCAACGTCCATATCTATCACAATGTAGATAGAGCTTGGCAGTGCTAAAGGATGGGTCATCTGTTAGCATGTTAGAGATATAGTTCAACACATAGTACTTATCTCTTTGATTAATGGCTTGCTGATAAGGCCCCTTGTCATTCACAGAAAAAACATTATTTCTCCAGATGTATTTGTCTGAGATGTTTCGTGATTGTTTAGGAATGTTTTCGGGTTATTCAGTGAAACCTTGAGTCAGTGTTCTCAGAGATTGTCTGATGATGAACCTAATTTTGCATGAATTGTTTATTTCAAGTTAATCCCTACATAGATAATCCTTGGGCAAAGCTAATATTTAGACACATGACCTTTGTTTATTTATTTTGGTTCATGTCATGCATTAAAACATAAAAGAAAATTTGGCAAAATATTGGCTTTACACATTTCAGTTAAAACAAATGTGAAAAACCCAAAACATTCCACTTTTTCTAAATTTCTTTGTTACTTTTTATGAGTGAAAATAATTTGATTGTATTGCGGATTGTGAAATGAATGAAGGTAATTTGATTTGACATAATAAAATACTAAATTCATTGTCATTGAGCATTTTCTTGATATAATTGTTGAGCAAATACTTGAGTTTCCTATAAAAGCCAAGGAAAGAAAACATGGCCCAAGTTGAAAGCCTGTGAGTGTTGCTTGTTACCTGAACCTCCCACCATAACAGGTGCAGAGGGCAGGGGTTAGTACCCCCTAAACCCCCCCCCTTGTCCTGAATTACACACGAGTCCTCTATACCGCGCAATGATATGCACTTCAAGTAATTTCTCCCTAGTTTGCTGCCATTCGCAAGGATGGGGCATTATTTTCAGCAAATATCAGCCATGCTAGCGCAATAGGGGAAGACTGATAGGTAAACATTGTACACATGCGTTATAGAAATTAGGCTGTAGCTGTACACACATTTTGAATAAGTTTGAAGACGACAAGGATCGAGCAAATCTCTTGATGAATCGACCATGTGAGCCATGGCCATTCTGCGGGATGAAAATGTCGGAAAGGATTAGTGACCGTGTTTGGGACTATTCAAATTTTGTGCAATTGGAAATGTCAACAGAAAGCTAAAATGGTGTGATGGTTGATTTAGTTGCCGCCAGACATCATTGGGAGGTGAACGGTGAACATGGAAAATCAGCCGTTATAACAATAAATTTGCAGCCAGTCGCAATCGCTAATTCTTTATGAGGCTGGGGCCTTCTGTATAATCAATACCGATTAGGGGAGAATGGCCACGGGATGAATTAGAACAGACAACTTGTTATTTTACAAATAGGAGTGTCTTGAAGGTCGTACCATCTTCAAATGTGTTCTGCTTCAAATTCAAGTATTTTCCGACTCCAGAACTAACACTGACAATCTGAGAAATTACAACTGACTGAAGAAGTAATGATTACTTGGAGCAAATTTTCATTGTGGCAGATTCCGTCTGCTTTAATCTGAAAACAGAAATGTTGTGTTAGGAATACTCTTTCACTATGTGGTTCCTCATCATTTGAAAATATGTTGATTCAAAAACACACATTATTTTCACTTTAATACTAGTAAATATTTTTAATGAGGATTTGAAAATGTTGAATCTGGAAGTTTAAAATGAATTACTAGAAATGCTATGATTACTAGAATTTCTTGAAAACTATTTTCTGTTAATAGTTTATTGTCTTACTATCATCAGGTTTATGTTAAAAATACAAATTTGGACACATGAATAGAAAATTGAGAGATATGTTCCCCAGTTGTACCATAAAAGAGATGCCATCGTCCTGGCAATGATGAGTTAATACCCCACTGCCCAGGGTTAAATTGTGAGAATTATTTCTAATATGAAAACCCTTCTAAGATTAGAGACTAGTAATTGCAAACAAGGGATTTTGAGCAAGATCAGAACATTTTGTATGATTAGACATTTATCCCCAAGGAAAACATTACGAGCACATGTGTGACTGGAAGTGGAAATCTTTAGTAGCGGAGGAAGAGAAACAAGGCATTTGAAGGCCAAGCTTGGATGTGTCGTCCCAAGAGGGGGAATTGTAATGGAAAACTGGGTGTCATCAAATCACTGTCAAACAGGCCTGATCGGGAGCGATTCCCACATTATTTTCTCTCTATTACTCCAAGCTTAATAGAATTCAAACCTATTATCCCTCATCAAAAAGCAGGTCTGTGTGCCAGAGCAGAGGGAATTCGCCGAGGAGCAAGCCCATGTTGTAGTAAACTCAGCACACATCCAGGGCCTGGAGTGCCCACTGTCATGCTGGTCCAAGTAACTTTCTCAATCTTAGCTTTCTACTCCTTGCCTTTCTAAATCTCATTAATCAGAGCCTCTTTTGCTGATTGTGCTCCATTGGAGAACAATTACTGGCTGTTATTGGTGATTAGCTGAGCGTCAGATAGGCCGGGGCACAGACACGACTTTCTTAGATTGGCATTTATCCTCTTTAACTAGATCTGACAGACAGTAATAAAGAAAACTAGCCTGAGATCAGCCTTGTAATGCCAGGATCAGTCCTCCATTCCCCTCACTTACCTCTCACAGCCACCCATAATTAAACTCATTTCTTACATGCACTTAAAAAGCTTATGATAAATAATGCTTTTATCCCAATCTTTTTATTGCAGAAGGTTTAGAGATGAATTATATCAATTAATATGGTGGGACTTTTGGTACATTTTATGTAAAATGGAAACTCATTTGCTATATAATCTCATATATTTCATCATGTTTTGTTTTTCAATACAAGCTGACATTTTCTGGCGTAAAATGCAAGAAATATGCATCATTATGATGATGGGGAAAGATTTTTTCTCTCTTGAAATACCTATTCTACAAAGCAAACTGACTAGAAGTCCATTGATCTAGCAAGTAGATATTTTGTCCATGATGGTATGCATTATTAGTGGAAGGAAGGAATGTCCTGTACCTTCTGCTAGGTAACACAGTCTTGAATGACTCAACATCTATAGCAAGTACTTGTGTATGCTTATAAAATCTGCTAATGATATGTTTAGTATTCATCCAGGAAATGTGTGTATTCTTTGATGTGTGCAACATTAGTGAATGTGTTCAACTTGATATCTGTTTGTTTCAGGACCCCCCTGCTAGTGTGTCGTTAGGATTACGCATGGAGGAGATGATTTTCAATCTAGCTGACACGCATTTGTTCTTTAATGATTTAGAGGTAGGTACATTTCTGATGGTTGATACAGTCTGTTTCTTGCAGTTGTCCACATGGCTGGCTACCTTTCTGCAATGTGATCTCATAGGGAACTACCTTTTGAGTGTAAGTTACCATGTTACTACACACACCGGCACTGTCTTCCTGGGAACTGCACCTATAGAATGTTGTGGGGACACTTTAGTCTTGTCACCTGTCCCTTATCATTTCATGCCTGTAACTTCATTGTAGTAATTTTAAACATTTTTGCTTCAGAAAATATATCTTTTCTGAAACAATGTCACCTATTGACAATGTGTTGCTAGAATATATCACCAGAAACTCCAGAGATTTTATTAAATGCAAATGAAGGACACTTGTCCTTTATACTTGTTAATGTAATCTATTTATTATAAACCGCAGTCTCTAATTTTGAGTCACAATTTGTCGTGGTCTGTTAGCTAATTGAATTTTTTAAATTCTTAATTGTAAAACAAATTAAACACAAAAACTAAAAGCCTTGCACAATTTGTCTTCGTTTCCCATCTGGCTTGTCTCTTCTCCCCAAATTGTCGCTCCGGATTTGGTCACATCTCAGTGATTTTGCCGTAAAGATTTACTCAACAATAGTGCTGATAATGACAGTTTTTGCTTCAGTGTTATTTTCTAAATAGCTCCGGGCAATAATTTAGTTACAGTTGAATAGCTGATTAAAATTTGCCTGTGGTGGGTTGAAGATGGCGTCTGTTGGATAAGGCATTACTAGCAGACATACTGGGCAGTGTCATTGTCCATGGTGTTACAGTTAGTTTGAGGTGGCACAAGACAACGGGGCCTCAACTCAAACATTGATGGCTTTGTCCTGTTCTAGCCACCAATTTACACCAATGGCCCACATTGTTGTCTAATTATGCTGAAAAATGGAAAGGTTCGTTCAAGTAAACTGTCTGGTTAATCAATTATGGCCATGAGTTTTTCTTGGGTAAATCCCTTGCGAGGAAAATGCAGAAAGAAAGTTTGAAACCCCTTGAAGATCCTCGTCATATGTCTCTGAATTGCCTCACTGTCTGTGTCGTCAGAAAGCTTAATTGAAGTGGCCAGAATTCTGTGAAGTTTGGTTGGTCCACTGCTTTCGCGTCAATGGTGTGTTCCTCAGCTGTTTACTTGCCCGCGCCAGTCTGTCGCCTGAGAGCCTGACGGGCCATGAAGGGGACTTATTAAGCAATGTGTGTAAATATTTCCCCATAAAGACTTCATTTCAATCCCTCCAAGCTTTTTTGTAATGAGATTTTCATCAGGACATGATCAACTCAGACCAAAAAGGGGACGGGACAAGATTTCAACAAGCTGAGCTTATTTCAGGCTTTGAAGTTCAGGCTAGGGGGTGACATTTTTCAGGAAAGGTGTGCTCTTTTTATTAAAAGATTGACTCTAGATTGAGAATATGACCTTTCATATTGAAATAAGCCAACTATGCAGCTGCTTAGCTTAACCGGGAAAACGTACACTAGATCCTGGCTGGACACCATTTGTTTTGCTAAGCATTATTCACAAGCCTCCCGATTGATGCAGGAAATTGATGTTGATGGTCTCCTGTATCGTGTCAGGATTGTTAGTCAAATATTCACTACTTTTGTTGTCCAACTTGATTTTCATATTTCCACTCATTACTGAGAGAATGCTGCTGCGTGAGTATAAGTGGACAATGGTAATCTTCATACCCAGCATATTTATCACATGATACAATTCATGAACAGAAGTGTAAACGGACAAGAAATTAGAAAACAGTTTATTAGTGTGCAGATGAGGAATCCTCTGTGAGGCTGCTGGTAGTGTGATTAAGTTCTTGACATAAAAAGAGGAAATTGTATTGGTAGACACATTTGAGCTTCTAGGTCAGGTTTCAAAGGTATAACGGCAATAGTGCATTTACCATAATTGGCGTCAAAATGTATTTCTATTGCAGACGACATGAGTATCCCATAGCAGATAGATTAGCACAGCATTTTTAAAAGATGAATCAAAATGTCAGAGATTTTATGTTGTACAAAGTGGAGAGGATTACAGTGAATAGTGTTCCGACGTGATGAACACTGCCACACATTAGATGGATGATAAAGACAGGTTTAGGATTGAAATAGCTTAAATCATTAACTCATAAATGATGTATTCGTGCATCAAATAAGAAATGTATTTCTTCATGCTAACAGAAAAAGTCACACTAAATATGTGCTTGTAGGTTTTATCTGAATTCTTTAAGTAAACACAGCTTTAAGGCTTGACTGAATTCAATATGTACAGATATAATTCAACAAGTGAAAGTCTTTTGGCAAAGTCACGCCTCCATGTTCTTGCCAAGGAATTTGTGAATGATTAAGAAACAAGATGGTGGTTTCTTTTGTCTGAGGATCGAATTGAAGCGTCTGTAGCAAGGTAATGTGCTCGCGGGCATTGCATCCTGGCAAATATTTGAGTATAGGTGTTAGGATGTTTTGCTGAATAAGGCTGTCAGCAGTCATAATTACTGTGGGTTTTCACCATGTTAGCAAACAAAACAGTGCATGGATTGACTCAAGGAGAGTGGGGAAAGAGAGAGCTGATGGGACTAGGATTGTCTGTTTAATACTTGCAAGTCGGCTTTGTCTAGATCCCATGGTATTGAGTTTCAGCAATGTATATCTTGTGTACTGTAATACTGATATAGGAACCTTCATGCTTGTATACTACACTGGTCAGACATGTTAGTACCTGCTTTGATACACTTCATTTTACATGCTTGTCAGATTATTGGGGAAAATGTAATGATGGTTAACATAACCTTTCAGGAATATTATCATTTACCTTCTATAATTGCTGCTGCTGACTAATTTCGTGTGTATTGACCTGAACAAGATTCCATCTTGTGTAAAGAAAAAAAATCATATGAAATTGAAGATGTTGTTTGTTACATTATTTGGTTTGGACTTAATGTTGATTGAAATGCATCAGCAGTGTGTGTGTTTTTCTGCCATTCATCGCATCCAGTGATGCCAACCAGTGGAGAATAATACCTCATGAATATTCAGGGCTACCTCATGCGTACCAGTGCAGTGTTTGCATCATTATCATGGTCGCATTTATTATTTCCAGTTCTTTGTGGTTATAAATTTAAAAGCTGAAAGTGGTTGTGCTTCATTGCATGCATTCTGTTGTGACCCAGATTGACTTCAGTGCATCCCAATAATGGATGTATTATACAAGTGAAGAGAAAGAAACAGTCAAAATTATGTAGATATATTTGGTAGTATGTTCTTGTAATCTCTTTGTAATTCTGGTTTCAGGTAAACTTGTTTGAGCAAGTTTGATTGGGTTCATTGACTGACTTTATTCATTTGGTCATTCTAAATTGAAAACGGCTAGGTCGTGTAGGTTGGTCTCCCACCCTGTGTTGGATTTGCCATGCTGTCATGTACATCTCGACACAGCCATGGTATTGTTTGTTTACAACAGCAGCAGACATGGACATGTCTGGACTCAAGTTGTTGTCAAAGCTTGTCTAATGAGTAAATGACCGTTGTATGGAGTTCAAACTGTGACAATGTGATTTGTTTTTGATAGTCACTTGAAGTGCTTTGTTGTCGTCAAGGTCTCTCCAGGCTACTTGTCAATGGTAGGCTTTATACAAATCAAGTGAGGCTCTTTTAGGGTTTCTGTCTGCAATATGTCCGATTGCCAGAATGCTGGTCCAGTGCCAGAGGGTTGTTTGAGAGCAAGCCACAGTGCACAGTGACGCTGCCATTGTCTGTCACATGGCTTTATAACACACGGCCATGTGAGTGATATTTGATAGCATCAGGCGGATATGAGACAAAAAATGTATTTGAGTGATTGGATTTTTTGTGTTAAAAATGAGGGTATGGTTGTAAGCACAGCCAAAACAATGGTTCACTTTGAAAAATTTGGATGAGGAATAAATGTCTTTATCATGTGAACACACAAAGTAGTGATTTTGACCTGTAATGTCTGTCAGCAGATAGTACATAATGTTATTTTCTGCATTGTTATTGGCCCAGCCCAGTCCAGTTAATGTTCAGGTCCATGCAGGGCCCCTTCTACCTTAATGTGTGATGGATAGCTTGATTCTTGATGGACAGGCATTTTATGGGGTGGTCAGTTTGATAGACTTCCCTCCTCCATATCACAAGTATTTGAACACACACTCTCATCACTGGCAGAAATTACTCTATTCATAGCAGGTTTCCCTTGTCAAGTCATCAGCCACCTTCTTTACTTGACCATTGACCCTCACTGATTGTGTATAAAGAGAGAAATTACCAGGTCCTTTGTTACCACCTTGTTGTTTCTGAGGGTTCTGGCAATTTGTCCACAATACTTGGAGTAGAGCCGGGAGAGCAAGTTTGTCCAATTCTCTGAATGATTTTGTCAAAATGTCAATGTCACTTCAGTGAAAGTGATTAATTAGATCTCTCCATGGAAAGAGGTACTTAACTTGTCCAATTTGTCTCCCAGCCTGGGAAACTGGGAAAGTGGGTTCTGGGCTGACATAGAACATTATGTACTGGACTGGACCCCAGTCAAAAGAGAAATGTGAAATGCCACAATATTAATTCATATATGATATATTTTTCTTTATCATGCAGGTAGGAATGAAATTAGTGATTTAATAATATACGGCTGGTGTTAAATGCAATATGATCTCTCTTTTCCCCCCTTTGTTATCATGAAATCAAATGGGTTTTTTTTTTTACAGGAATGCGACCAGGTTCATATAGATGACGTTTCTTCTGATGACAATGGACAAGACTTAAGGTGGGTGTAGAGATGATAAAGTAGCTAACAACGTACTTGCATGTTAATGAAAGTATCTGAAAATTATGATCACCCCAATGTCCAAGTCAATTGGATACACCAGTAGAATCTGAGTATTGAAATGATGATGAATAATTTGCCACACTCCACTAACCATGCAGTAACATATGTTGTAATGCTGAATAATCTCTAAGAATTGAGCCACAGAACTGATGACTGAAATATGTAGAACACTTTGAAGAGGTATAGAATTGCTGGCCCCTGTACTTAGGTACCAGGGAGCACTAATGTACATGGCCTTATATTTGGCTTGCCTTCTGAATTGTGGGTTAATTCCACTGCTGTCAAGTTGAACCCTGCTGTGAAGAAGGCTGATTATTCTTTCTTGTCTCTCAGGCTTCAGTGTGTTAATCAGTAAAATACAATATTATTCCTGGCAGCCTGACAGCCTGTCAGTTACCCTCCCATCACCTTAATCACACCTTAAACTTACACAAATACTCAAATATGGGGGGCCAAAACATCATTATCTATTGGATAGGATAAGTTGGAAAGCAAAAAAAATATGTCATCTTGCGTTCTCTGTGGTCTATTTATGTTTTAAAAGTTTTCCAAGCTATTTGATGATAATTTAGCTTTTTGGAAGTTGATACGCGGAGAGGGACCATGCAGTTATTCAATGTGTTGGGTTGGTGTAAGATTAACTGCTCTTGGTGTGTGATAACATGCTAGGAAAGGTCACCGCAGTGTGATAACAAGGCCTGTATTTAGAGGATGTGTTCTGCACTTCTCTCCATCATCTATTGCCCAATCTCTTATCATCACCATTTGTTTTATTTATTTTTTTTGCAGCAATTATAATTTTGCCACTGATGGTTTCCATGCGGCGGCTAGCAATGCGAACCTGTGTCTGGCGACTGGCGTGCGGGGTGGGGTGGACTGGATGAGAAAGCTGGCCTTCAGATACAGGCGCATTAAGGAGATCTATAACAGCTATAGGAACAATGTCGGAGGTAAATATCCACCTACTCTTCCATGTCACACTAAGTTCCAGATGCAGTTGTTGTGGTCTCACTGTCACACTCCAGAATGTCATAGTGCTCCCTCCATGTGTAGGCGGCAGTACACAGCCTGGTTCATGCTGAATTTTGAAACATATTTATTAAATATATTAAGAATATTTTATAGTTTGTTGTGGCTACGAAAGTGAAGCTACAGTTGTGTTCGCTTGTTTCAGGTTTGTTGGGTCCTCAGAAGCGAGATCCATGGCTGCAGCTGAGACAGGAGATTGAGAGTTTAACCGACAACTGGCTCACTCTGGCTCTCAAGTCTCTCTCTATCATCAGCTCTAGGTGTGTATAGCAACCACATCACACAGAAAATATACCCTTCAGCTAGAAACTAGTTCTTCATGTGTATGGTGGGACTTCAGTTTTACGACTGTCATAAGTCAGATTGCCATTGTCTTAGCAGCATTAAAGATATTTTGTGGAACAGTGTTCAGTACTCCATGGCTTAATGACAACACTCACATATGTTCCCTTATATATCATATTATATCCTGCTACCAGAGTTCCAATAACTGTGGTTTTCAGTCATATGCACTGTTCTGAGAAAGGTTCCGTTTTCTCTTATGCTGTGTTTAAATTTGACTGTAACTTGTTCTTTTTTCCTTCAGAAATAACTGTGTGAATGTTCTGGTTACGACGACGCAGCTTGTTCCGGCCCTGGCCAAAGTTCTATTGTATGGTCTTGGGGGTGTATTCAACATTGAAAATGTCTACAGTGCAACAAAAATAGGTGAGGAAATATATTTATCTGTAAAAAGCGAGTATTTATAAATTCTCCCTGTTTATGATTAAGTAATGATGCAAAAATGAGTCTGGGATTACCATGAGCAGCCTGAGGTCATCCCTGTTTGCTTATTTAGAGGCTGCCATGGTAAGGCAGATTTAAAACAACATTCATTCTCTTACTCTTCACAAGTCAAGTAAGCGTTACTGCACACTGGAAAACATCTTTGTGTTTGTGTTTGAAAGTTTAGGCTGTCTCTTTGATAATTAGATTCCCTATGTGACCTGGACTTTATACTTTCATGACAGACAGAAGTTAAAAGTAAGACCGATCAGTGAACAAGTCCTGATTGTATTATAGACATGGAGCCCGGAGGATTGTCACTGGCTTGCTTTGTTTAAAGGTTCGTTATCAATTTTCCATGATGCAGGTAAAGAGAGCTGTTTTGAGCGGATCATCTCACGGTTTGGCAGGAAGTGCACTTATGTTGTTGTAGGCGATGGTCGGGATGAGGAGTCGGCAGCCAAACAGGTAGTTAGTACCATTTGATGTCCTTCTTTCTGAACTGTTTCCAAAATGTATTCACAATGACATCTCAAACATGATTAGCAGGTATTTATTTCTGTTCATAGTAGTGTGTATGTTATACTAAGATATTCAGTGAATGTGTCTGTGATCATAAAGTTAACATTTGAAGTTGAGGTGTTGAGTTTAACTGACAAGTTGTGTCTTGCTTTCCAGATGAACTGGCCTTTCTGGAGGATATCCAACCATTCCGATCTTGCAGCCCTTCACCATGCACTGGATCTAAGCTACCTCTAGACTCCCACGAGTGTTATAGCCACTATATAATACATCTTTTGATTGGTTCTCTGAGATTACTGTCCAGTGACAGACGAAGCGCCACAAGGCGGTGAATGAGTGAGCACACATCCCATAATATACTCATGATTGTGCAGTGATACTCGTGTGCCCACAAGCAGTGACTGACTGACTTACTCAAAAGGATCGCCAGATCTGGAGCAGGACCCTCTCTAAATCACCTGATGACAAATGGATGCTTCAGAATCTGGCCTACTCATTTCCGGGTATTATTGTGATATCCGTTACCCTGACAATCAGGAGAGAGAAGAGAGGACTATATGGCAGACTGCACCTTTTGCAGAATCACCTACTCACAGTTCTTGAGAACAATCTCCTTGTTTTGAGAATGATGACTGTATTTATTACTGCATGTTGAACTAAAGGGATCAAACTAAAAGACGATCGCACAAACTGAGCATTATCGCATATTGGTTTCTGCACGTTGGACCTCCAACACGTCTGGCTGCCGACAGCTCGATGGATGTATTGACAGTGCGTGATGCAGACATCTGACACAGTGCTATAAGGACTATCAAGTCCTGTTTACCCACACAAATGAATAGAATCCAGAAAGAAAGTTCACTTTGAAAACAATAAATTCACAAAGAACCTTATGCCTTAGGAAAATCATTCCCAGAGAATTTGTTGAGAGCCGAGATTTTATTTTGGTGCTGATCTTGAGACTGTGACCTTGACCTTGTTCTTTGTGTGCGTGTGCATGTTGCGTTACAATAACGTTGGCTTGTAGCGGACATAGTGGCATTGACCAATGAATATGTCTGCAAGAAAAATACACTCACAGGAGCGAGATGGCTTTCTGAATTATGGCATGCAAATGTGCCGGTCTTTAGCAGATTGTGAGTGTGGGTCTGTTGCCCCAGGCAGCAGTATGTACCTCCTCCCTCACACGCGGACCTGCCATCAGGATTTGTTTATTCCATGTAGGTAGCCTCATTGGAATCAGTGTTGAGTGTTGTGTTTTCCTTGTTTAAATCCAGTCTTAAAACTTGTAATCTGGACAAATGTGATTTCAAACACCAATCCTAGCATTCCAATAAAAATGATCTAATTTTTCCATCATTGAAAGCGCTCCTCCCTTTTACTCCCCCTTCCTTGTAACAGCGTCCGTCACTTTGAGTGTAGTGTTTCCAGTGGGCTTTAGTATTAATGTTTTGTTTCATTATGTGTCCCAGTGTGAACAGTACCGCAGTGGACCTCTGAGAGAGGAGGTATACGTTTGCCTCCCATGTTATACATACATACATATATATATATATATTGCCATTGGAAGAGACTTTGTGTGATGTACAGTTCCATTAACTGAAGACCTTCTCCTACTACCATATCGGCGGACTTACAAGACTGTCCATATGTTCTGGACAACCTGTGTGTATTCTTATAATGGTTTTCTATTGTGTGCCACACAGTTTATATCAAAGATGAAACTAGATTTTGTGATGAAGGTTTTAGGTAGCCTCCCTATATTCCAGTGTGGAGTGGATATGTGATGCTCCTGCATGAGGTTCCGTTGAGGTGAACTGTCTTCATATCACCGTGATCATTACATGTCAGTCAGTGCTCACTTCAAGTCAGACTGAAGGTTACTCAAAGCTTTAATTGTCATTACAAATATGTTTTATAATGCTTCATTTTAATACTTTTAAACACATTTTATTATTTATCAATTTGAAAACCAGCTTTAACAGGAGTTTTTAGTAGTCTCATCAAATCATCAGTCTTTTAAAGGAACTTTTGAAAGAAAACAGGATTAATACTTAATTGGAAATTAAGTTAAGTCATTTTAATGTTGTATTTGATATGAATATGTTATTGTTATTGATCTAAGAGGGAACATTTTGTGTGGAGGGAGAACCCTATGAAACTATCAAGTTTAACATCCTACTAAGTGTGAAAGATTTCTAGCTAACACTGTAACTGGGACAAGTGAATCTGGCAATAAGTCTTTTCACGCAATTATTCCTGAATTCTAATTCTTTGGTGACATTACTACTGGGTGGTTTAATGGGTGTACTGCTTAATGCTAAGCCTTCCTTGTCCTTAGAAACCTTATGGAAAGAAGAAACATATCTAAGATAGGAAGAAATTAAGACTTTTAGGCCGGCTTATGCTGCTCTTTGTTCGAGGTTTGGGGAAGAGAATAAGTCAAGAACATTGTCAATTTCTTTGATTGGCGCTTGTCTTCGGTCATCGAAAGGTAAATTATTTCTTTATCTTTTATTGAGTTTAATGAGACAAACCACAGTGTTAAGTAGATGAGTCTTGTATTGACTTTTTATCATGGATGCCACGAGATATTTAAACTTGAACTTTTATTAAGCAAATTACATATTTGAAAATGTGCAATATTGTCATTATTATGGATACAAAACGAGTGTCAACGTCATAGTGGATAGATCATGAGTTCATTTCATGCATTTGTAATTAGATGTCACAATCATTCTACAAAGTATGCAGCCAAATCTGGAGACGTATTCCCACAGCAGTTGGGCAATCCACTGTTATTTATGTACAAACAATTTAATACATGATTGTTTCCATTATACATCCACAGTCATTCAGACTGACTGTACATGAAGTTTGTGAAATGCACAAATCTCATTATCACAAACAGTATTAATTGTTTGAGTTTTGTTGATGCTTAGTAAATTATTCATGGGACTTGCCATTGAAGTTTATTTTGAAATCTCGATACATCTTTGAAAGTAAAATAAACTCTTATTATATAAAAATATTGTTTCTCAGATTGCAGTATAGTGTGGAAAGAAACACTGGCTTCTGAAAATAAGAAGAGTGTTTACAATTGCATAATTTGAAGGGGTGCAAAGTGAGACCAACCCAGTCCTTCTAC
The DNA here is from genome assembly GCF_003918875.1 of Haliotis rubra. Lineage (NCBI taxonomy): Eukaryota > Metazoa > Mollusca > Gastropoda > Lepetellida > Haliotidae > Haliotis > Haliotis rubra. The sequence continues at coordinate 1,356,342 of NW_025767213.1, forward strand.
TAACAGCATAATAACCACACAATGAGTTGACCACAATCTCCACTGGTGTATTTCTGTGTAACAATTAACAATGTATAGTTTAACTGGAATATCTTCAAAACTCATAAACCTCATCCACCTCCAGGTACAATGTGATGCTCTCATCAGTATCAGCGTACCTGGAGGACGTCACAAGACCTGTAGTCCCGGGCAGCGACAAGACAATCATTTGCAGGAATCGTGTAGCCTATTTTCTATGTGTCAGTCGACAGCTGACTGGCTGACTGTGTTCTGTACTGTTCTGTACCATGTCAGCCCATGGTAAGAGTAAAATATTACTGTCATTTGGTTTATTGGATGTTTGAAATCCAGGGGCTGTCTTAATCATAAATGGGTGCCATTTTCCACTTAGATGAAGTATTGTATAAATAAAAGATATCAGGATATATACTTTCTGTCTTCTGTGTTGTTTGTCAATGAGTTCGGATGTTCTGACATGTTTGAAAAAGGTAATAACTGTACCTTCGTTGGAGAATATCTAATCGCTGAACAATTGGTACAATTTTTGTCAGTCACTCTGAGAGTTCTTTCCATAAGTTACAAAGTTCACCCTGGTAAACATAATTGCCAATTAAGTAACATTAAATTACATGTAATAAATATATTAATTGAAATGCAGTGCTTTCACTTACACAAACAGTTTTCATGCTCTATTGATTTTTATGTGAAGCTTTATCGTTTTTGTCTCATGACAGTATAAATCAGGAAAAGTTCATGTTTCAACTGTTGTATTGACTAATCATTATGTAAATGATTTCTTTGTTAGACTGATACATGCACACAAATTTCCTTGTCCGCAAAGTTGAATTCATTGTGAGACAACAGAGAAAATATTCAACTGATAAATATGTTGCTGTTGCATGACCTTGCGAACAGATGTTCCCAGCGTTTGACATAAATATATCTGAACTGTTTCTGTGGCTGTCAAGTATAGAGGGCAACATGAGCATATGTCTGGCCATTCCTAGCAATATTACCAATAGAAGGGAATTTCTAGCTCACCTGCACTAAAGGTCAAGAGGGGTGTTGGGTGTGTCGTGTAAACATTTTTCTGTAATCACTTCTAAAAACAGACAAAAACCTGGGGTTGCTTATTCCCATCAATGATGACATCTTATCTGTTCAAATTGTTCTTGCCTTATTTGTAATTATGTCGACAATAATCAACTCTACAGTTTGACATGCAGAACTACTGTACAAATATGGAACACTGTAATCTGTGAGAAAAACCAGATGCAAGATTTAACTGAAATGTATGTATGCCTTCTGAGAAGGTTTAAAATAGACATTTATGTTAATTCACTGTATGACACTGAAACTGAAGTGCCTGCACAAACAGTACGATGACAAACATCCACAATTTTTGTCACTGTCTCTGAGAAAGATTTAAGATGTCCGAAGTGATGACACATTGAGAATAATCATGGAGGTCAATGCAGTAGGACTTAAACAATCCTGCGTTCTGGGCTACTTGATAAGACATGTGTATGTACTTCTGCTCCAGTGATGTTGTTCCTGGTGTACCAACTTAGTTGCAACTATATATGTGACTTATTAATAACTTAAAACTGGTGTGTCACTTTTACACAATTATACAATTTTTGTTTTAAAATCTCATCGATACAACAGTAGAGTTGAACTTGTTTATTAGAATCTGAGAAATACAACGCACTTTCCAGTCTGCAGATGGTGTTTGTGTGCATGCGTGCGGTGTGCGTGTGTGTGTGTGTGTGTGCGCGTGTGCGTTACAGTCTGCAATATTCCCACCATGTTTCTTCTGTGCATAGGATTTTGCAAACAATGATACAACCACGAATACACAATGCCATTAACAAAGTGGTTGTATGTTATATTTGGGATTACACTTTGCACTAGAATCTGTACTTTACTGAGAAAGTGTGATATGTAGAAGGTATTGTTTCCTGTTAAGTGATCTTGACCTAAAACTGACAAAATAAGCAGCTTCAAAGATGGTCCAAAGCACATTTCAAGAAACTAAAAATATTTTAAGGGGCATTGTTGTCATACCTTGTGCTACTCTGGATGTGCCACCCATCAATATTGTTAAGGTGATTAAACATCAGTGCTGGAAACTGTGCATTTGGTTCAAAAGATTGTAAGAAATATTTGGCGATATAGTTTAGAAAAGTTACAGTTGAAGGCTTGTTGCCACATACCATCCTTTGCACTAAAACTTTGTTTTCTAAGGCTTGTTGTTTCTTTGACAGAATTAGAGTTTTAAGAATATTTGCAACTAAATATCACAAATAAATTCATTTGTTTTCTTCTCTGGTCAAAACATAAATGGCAAATGTCTGCTTCAGCAGTCCAATTTCAAGGTGTTTTGTGGAGAAAGAAATTTAAGAGTGCATGAAACACTAAAAGACAAAGGTCACATTTTTTAATTCTTGCAAACAAATTAACTTACATAAACAATATGTTTGGTCACACTACAAACACCAGCATATTTTGTTTAAATTTAAAAGCAGCTGGCCGAGTTATGGCTGTAAGTAGCTTTGACATCACAGATGCCATTTGTATACTCAGATTCAAATCTCTAGTAAAAGTTTGGATGTCCCATTTGTGAGAACTTGCTTCATAGGACCAGTAGATTGTGACATGTTTTAACTTGGATTTGTTCATGTCACGGAAGATTACATTTTCAAGATTCTTTTCTAAATTGAGAAGATATTCAAATTGTCAGAAATTATATATTTTTAGCATAATCTCAGAAATGATGGGCGATACATGTAACTATTAAATGTGGTATTAGTTGCTATGTATGTTAGTATCAAGCAGCTATGTATGTTACCATCAAGCAGCTATAGTTGATATGTATGTTACCATCAAGCAGCTATAGTTGATATGTATGTTACCATCAAGCAGCTATGGTTGATATGTATGTTACCATCAAGCAGCTATGTATGTTACCATCAATGTATGTTACCATCAAGCAGCTATAGTTGATATGTATGTTACCATCAAGCAGCTATAGTTGAAGATATGTATGTTACCATCAAGCAGCTATAGTTGATATGTATGTTACCATCAAGCAGCTATAGTTGATATGTATGTTACCATCAAGCAGCTATGGTTGATATGTATGTTACCATCAAGCAGCTATAGTTGATATGTATGTTACCATCAAGCAGCTATAGTTGATATGTATGTTACCATCAAGCAGCTATAGTTGATATGTATGTTACCATCAAGCAGCTATGGTTGATATGTATGTTACCATCAAGCAGCTATGGTTGATATGTATGTTACCATCAAGCAGCTATGGTTGATATGTATGTTACCATCAAGCAGCTATGGTTGCTATATGTATGTTACCATCAAGCAGCTATAGTTGATATGTATGTTACCATCAAGCAGCTATGGTTGATATGTATGTTACCATCAAGCAGCTATAGTTGATATGTATGTTACCATCAAGCAGCTATAGTTGATATGTATGTTACCATCAAGCAGCTATGGTTGCTATGTATGTTACCATCAAGCAGCTATGGTTGCTATGTATGTTACCATCAAGCAGCTATGGTTGCTATGTATGTTACCATCAAGCAGCTATGGTTGATATGTATGTTACCATCAAGCAGCTATAGTTGATATGTATGTTACCATCAAGCAGCTATGGTTGCTATGTATGTTACCATCAAGCAGCTATAGTTGATATGTATGTTACCATCAAGCAGCTATGGTTGCTATGTATGTTACCATCAAGCAGCTATGGTTGCTTGCTATGTATGTTACCATCAAGCAGCTATGGTTTGCTATGTTTACCATCAAGCAGCTATGGTTGCTAGTATGTTACCATCAAGCAGCTATGGTTGCTATGTATGTTACCATCAAGCAGCTATGGTTGCTATGTATGTTACCATCAAGCAGCTATAGTTGATATGTATGTTACCATCAAGCAGCTATAGTTGATATGTATGTTACCATCAAGCAGCTATGGTTGCTATGTATGTTACCATCAAGCAGCTATAGTTACCATATGTATGTTACCATCAAAGCAGCTATCAAGCAGCTATGTTACCATCAAGCTGGCTATGTATGCAGTATGTTTATGTATGTTACCATCAAGCAGCTATGGTTGCTATGTATGTTACCATCAAGCAGCTATATGGTTGCTATGTATGTTACCATCAAGCAGCTATGTAGTTTGATATGTATGTTACCATCAATCAAGCAAGCTATATGGTTGCTATGTTACCATCAAGCAGCTATAGTTGATATGTATGTTACCATCAAGCAGCTATAGTTGATATGTATGTTACCATCAAGCAGCTATAGTTGATATGTATGTTACCATCAAGCAGCTATAGTTGATATGTATGTTACCATCAAGCAGCTATGGTTGATATGTATGTTACCATCAAGCAGCTATGGTTGCTATGTATGTTACCATCAAGCAGCTATGGTTGCTATGTATGTTACCATCAAGCAGGTTGCTATGTATGTTACCATCAAGCAGCTATGGTTGCTATGTATGTTACCATCAAGCAGCTATATGTTACCATAGCTATGTATGTTACCATGTTAGCAGCTATAGTTGATATGTATGTATGTTACCATCAAGCAGCTATGGTTGCTATGTATGTTACCATCAAGCAGCTATGGTTGCTATGTATGTTACCATCAAGCAGCTATGGTTGCTATGTATGTTACCATCAAGCAGCTATAGTTGATATGTATGTTACCATCAAGCAGCTATAATACCTGTCCTCACACACCAAACAAAACACAAAGCAGCTTTTTAATATCTAACCCACTTCAAACCCTTCCAACATCCATGCATTACTAAACTGCTGAACTTTGCAATAATAATTGTTTTCATTTTAGCCAGCATTACTTGAACAACAACAGAGCCTAATGGTTTATGTGGTTTATTGCTAGATGCTTTGTCCATCCCTTTACTTCAGCCAAGCATGACACTTTAGGAGCATGTCTCATCTCATGATCCATCAAATACATGTTCATAGCTTTGAACATGAACAATTTAACTGATGTTTCCTCATATTGTGAACAAATATTTAATAATCATCTGACAGCTGCATAGTATAATTCAGACTTATATCAGTTCAATTTATAAAATACTTATTTTTTTATCAACAATGACCAAGAGAGGTGAAATTAGAATTGACAAGTTCAGTGAGTTTTGATCATTTGGAAAAATATTCTTCCAATGTGAAAAATGATAAATCATATGCTCTTTAGAAACCAAATTTTTGTAAGTGAGTCATAATGCATGTAGCACTTCACTTGAGTGCAGATATCATGAAGTTATGATAGAATATATTCTCTACTGAAATATCAACTGTAACATAGTAACAATTGTTTATTCTCAATACATTTATTAAAATGAAAGACATTCAAATTATTGCAAACCCACCATCAACAGTGAGTGCAGGTGACAGCATGGCTACCCAGATATTCTCCCCCAGACCACACACCACACCTACACTTTCCTTATTTCATGGCTGAAGATTTCACCGTCAACGAGGGATGATTGATAACCTCGAAGTCTCATTTAAGAAAGACTTGACTGAAAGGCATTTATATAAACTATTTTTTACCTAACTTAATCCCATGTCTAATTGATACACATTTGCTAACTATGACAGGTTGTTTGTTCCTGGTAAGCTGTCCATAAGGCTCTCCATGTCATCATCTAAGTGGAAATGGGTTCATGCTTTCTCCATATTTGGGAACACAGAAGTTTGAAGGAACCCAAACAGGAGAATGAAGTGCTGAAGGGAGTTCAATGTCTCGCATGGATTGTAGTCACAGCAATTGTAGATTAGTTTACCTATAGAAGAGCCCACCTTTTCTCAGTTTCCCAAGTCTCTTAGTGTTAATTCAATCCCATATTTGCAAAGGTTCAGAATTGAATGTTATGTTTATTGTCAGACCTGTTGGAAGACATAGATGGGACCCTTGGCATCCAAGAACATGGAAGGCCCTTTCCAGCTGATGGAACAATCCTTGCCTTCCTCAGTGGTGGCCATGTCAGATGATTCCACTGTTTGGGCTCAGGTGAAGTAGTGAACCCTGGCTTCATCCATAGTCGCAAGATGAACCTTTCTGGGTCTTTTGAGACATTTTGTGCTTGGCATTGTTTTAATTAGATGTTAAGGGAACCAAGTGCTTCCAAAGAGAATTTCAACAACAAACTGGATTCAGTTGTACATTCAGTTAGCCAGGATATGAATCCGAAGTTCCAGTCTTCAACTATCTCTCTTCGTGTTTGAGTCTAGAAGCATTCTTCAGAGCCTGAAAAATAAATGGGATCTGCCTAGAAGAACGTATTCCGTTGGGACTGAATTTAACATATATACTGCCCCCTAGAAAGGTAGATCCTTCGTTCGGTATCCCAATGCCAAGGATGATTTATATTTTCATTCACCATCTTCAGCAGATGAAGACAACTTACACAGAACACTTGCTGTCAGTTGTTATCATACTTTGGGTTTCTCGGACATCCAACTAAATCAGAGCTGACACAAGTATAGGATACATATATTACAGTTATATGAGATGCATTCATACTTTACAGAGGCATTGTTGCTCCTCCAGGACAACCATACATCTTAGTAAGAAGTATATTCTGGGAAGCTCCACAGTTCTTACAGGATCTGAACTACAGAGGTAGCCTCCACTTCCAGTTACTGTTTTGGATAAACACTACAACATCAACCTGCAAAGAAAGATCTACTTTGTTTGAACTGTCTCTGGAATGTGGTCTGTTTAACATGACATGATGATCTCAAACTATTATTTTTAATTTAATTTTTAATATGTTAAAAATGTTCCTAAGTATTTCTAAGTTCCTAAGAATAGCGGTGTCTGAGATCTAAACAATGATTATCATTTACACAATGCTTCAGCTCAATCACGGTTATCTTCAGACAAAAAATCATTTTCTTTTAAATGAAAAAAGCTTTTAAGTTCATCCCTCTTTGACATTTAGTTTCTAAGAAATATATCTAATATCTAAATATGTCTAAATTTTAACAGTATCATAAATATTCAGATTCAGGTTTGCTAACTACTGTGCAATGTCTACACTAATACATATTCTCATTTATGAAAATAGAAGGTCTAAAAAGCAGATATTTTGTGTTCACCATTCCAGAAAAGGTGTCTATAAAATGTTCCAGTGCAATTTCGGTCTATAAAATCACACTCTTTTTATAAAGCATCTTTATTAAATCTAATAAGTACTAGATATTCAGTATTCAAAACAACCTTTCATTTATAAAGCTTGTTATTTGTATGTTAATTCCAAATCATTGTATGTTATGGTGGTTCTGAAAATGTCAAGGACTTTATACAACTCTTCCTGTAAAGTTGTGTGACCAGGGTTACAGCTTTCAAGGCCTTATTGTTTTAATAAAGTTTTAATGAAGTCATAGTGGACACTTCCAAAGTTTATACATTGGTGACCTAAACAATGTGTGATAAATTCCCTACTTTTACTTGTAGTATACCTTCTCATGTTTTTGGTGAGCAATTTACACGCCCCTGCATGTGTCTTGTGCACTACTGGTGGATATGTATACCTTTTTGCAAACACTTGCTATCTCATTCCTGGTGGAGCCCATTTTAGTTCCCTACATTGTTCCCTACATTACTGGAATAAAATCATACTCATTTACACATTTCTTTTTACTATCTTCAAAGTCAAGTGTTGCTAGTATTACAGAAAAATTAGGTCAGCTACTGAGCCTTGTTGCTGCTGAAAAGTTCATGGCATAAACAATTCCGAAACAACATTTTAGATCTGTTGTTGCTTTCATATAAGATTCTGAAGAATCTTTCTGAATTTTATTTGTTCTTCATTTAAACCCCCCCCAACTTACTACACTATGATGTTGGGAACTGGAATGATTGGTCCATACTTGATTGTGTACAGAATGCTGCCATATTGCTGTGATATTGCTGAGTGTGGCATAAAATAACAGACAAACAACACACTACATAATACCAACAACAAATCTAAGCAGTGTTCAGGAGTTTCCATTTCAGATTCAGCCTAGTTGGTAGAGAACTGCAAGTTAGCGGGCAGATGGACAGAGGGTGGACAACACACTACAACTGGGAGTGTGAGGATATAATCTTGCAACGAAACACTACAGAAATGTCAGCTGACACCATGTCATAATTTAATACACCCCAGGATGCCAAGTGCCATAAAAACAATTTCATCTATATGTGAGTACATTTAAATGGTAAAAATATAAATGGCATGATTAAAAAAATTGTTTTGTTTGTGCATGCCATTCAGACTGATCTTGTGTCGGATGTTTTTTCCCCTCTACCGCCCAAATCTCCCCTCCCTGCCGTGCCTCCTCCCATTTGGCCCCCACCAGCCCAGATGAGCACATGATAAGCTTGTTATTGTGGCCAGCCGGTTAAAATAAATACAAACTAAGGCGGAGTTCAGATATTATCAGGGGAAACTTTCACATTGAGAACTGTTCTACCAGCTGTACTATATCATTAAAACAGCAGCTACAGACAAACTGTAGAAAAAAAAAATACCAAGGGAGTTCTTTTTCTAGTGACATCTTTGATAGTTTTAAGCAAACCTTACATTGTAATATCATTTATGCAATAAACATAATGGCTTTTGTCATCATTTTCAAACACACTTTGTGTTTCTCAAATTATGACCACATCTTCTAATATCCTTAATCTATGTTACTGGGTAGTAAATAATTTAAAAGGAACATGCTATATAATATTGTGTTAGTAAAATGAGAAAAATATGAAACAGAGCACAATCAATGTTTTTTTATTTGACAAATATTGATCAAACTGAATGGTAAGAACAGCCAGTAAGTGTAATGCTTAACAGAATAACAAAGATTGCAATTCCTACACAACAACAGCATAACAAGATAAAGGATTTGTAAGTAAAAGAGAAACAAGAGTCAGCATATCATGAAGGAATGAACTACATGGGGACATATGGATGGAATTCATGCCACTATTTCATCCCTGGACATATAGTCACGGCTGATTTCTCATAGTTTGTGTTGATGCATAATCTGTTTCACAGTCCCTGAACCTCATTATTTTCCTTACTGCCTTGCCTTACCTGCAATGCTAAAGCACTAAATGAAGCAAGACTAGATTTCCTCGGGCTCTGAGTGTCCCATCTCACTCGGGCCCCTTTTCAATCTAAATGGGATTATTTGTTACTATCACAATTACATGTATATATATTCAGAGTCTATAGTCTAGTTGATGCCTTACAGTCAATGTTCATGCCTCAGTTTGTACTGATGCCTTACAGTTTGCGTTGAAGCTTTGCAGTCAATGTTCATGCCTTACAGTTGGCGTTGAAGCTTTGCAGTCAATGTACATGCCTTACAGTTGGCGTTGAAGCTTTGCAGTCAATGTACATGCCTTACAGTTTGCATTGAAGCTTTGCAGTCAATGTACATGCCTTACAGTTTGCATTGAAGCTTTGCAGTCAATGAACATGCCTTACAGTTTGCGTTGAAGCTTTGCAGTCAATGTACATGTCTTACAGTTTGCATTGAAGCTTTGCAGTCAATGTACATGCCTTACAGTTTGCATTGAAGCTTTGCATTCAATGTTCAATGATGCCTTACATTTTCTGTTGAAAATTTGCAGTCAGTGTTCATGTCTTACAGTTTGCATTTAATTTTGCAGTCAACGAATATGCCTTACAGTTTGCGTTGAAGCTTTGCAGTCAATGTTCATGCCTTACAATTTTTGTTGAAGCTTTGCAGTATATATTCATGCCTTACAGAGTTGAAGCCTTACAATCATTGTTGATTTCCAACAATCAATATTCATCAATTAAAGTTATTTGAGAAGCCTTACAACAATTATTAATGCCTTGCAGTCAGTGTTGATGCCTTATTGTTTGTGTGGTTGCCTTACAATGGACGCTCTACAGTCTGTGTTCAGGATTCACACCTTACACACACTTTGCAATTAATGATAATGCCTTTCTGTAAATATTGAGACAACATCTGTCTCTGCCCATCTTTCAGAAAGCTGTAGATTTTCCCCCCAAACGAATGGTCTGCTAAATGCCCTACATTTACTGTGCACTCCCTGTATATGAGTGGCATGACTCCCATCCATGTATACCCATGAAGCACTGTGTCAAACTGATAGACTCTCATGTCCACCCTTATGTCTACCAGTGGTCTGCAGCTGAAACATATCTCCAGTTTGATTGACATCCTCTACTAATCTATAGCAGAGAAATGTACACACAAACCTGGAGATATTGTCTGTATAACATGCTTTGGAAAGCAAGGAAAACAACAATCATTTAAACGTCTCATTTAAACTGTAACCTTAAAATACATATTTAAAACAGCATGAAAATTCCACATTCAGTCTAGAAGACTTCTGTTTTCTCTTACTAGAAACTAAAGGTGGAGCAGGATCCTGTGACCTGAAATGAGATCACCTATATGTCCTTCTGAACTGTATTAAATTGATTTTACTGCATTCTCACTGTGCAGAATCTGGTTCAACACATTTTACAACCTCAAAAGCAGCTACAGCAAAACCCATAGAATTTTACGTCCTTAAATGTCCCTGATGCAGATAAATGTAAAACATAATTCATTTGAAACAATAAACATGGCCTAATGCAGACATTTTATTTGGATGAGTAAATACCACTTTGGATGAATATCAAGAATGGTAGTTAGTATCCAATGAAAACAGGTGTAGAAGGTATTTTGCAATGTGACCATTCCACTATGCTTCCACACAGAGAATTCATTGATACGTTGGTAATTAACATTTGTAATATAATCCATGTCAACCAGAAGGATAGTTGATGTTTCTAGACTGAATATGCTCATTAGGAAACTCAAATGATAAAACTGTTAACAAGTAACAGGATTCAAACTCAACAGGTCATGTAACAATGTGGTGTGAATAATCTACCAATCACATCATTTCTACATATCTACAGAGAGTATGTATATAAACATCCTTACGTGAAGGCAGCTTGTCTACAAGTGGTGAAGGCATCTTACAAAAGCATGACAGTAAAGCATGTGATGGACTAGGTAATGGTTCTCACTACATGCATTCCTTATGTGACCTGATCCAAGAAATGGGATTACTTCTTGTCAACAACAAAATATTGTTTCACAAGTTGGACAAACCAAAAAATGTTTTAAATGTGTGTGACAGGGATTTTGTGCAATGACCAGTAAATGAAACTGGCATTGGCCTTTGTTTGGTGTCAGTATTGACTGGTAATTTTATACAGACAGGGTTTGATGATAACTATTTGAAAAAACGTAAAATTATGTAGTAATTTATCTCAAATCCATAACACCTTAGAACGACCTTTGAGATGCATTACACATTGAAAAGAGTTAATATAGGCACTGAAGCTCTGGTGTCGTCCTGTATGTGTAGGTTCAAGCTGTCAACATATGGAACCATGCAAGCATTCTGTGAGCCAAACACAGACACACCAACCATACTGGTACAATTAGGCCAGTACACTTTGTATACATATTCACATGAACCATAGACATACTGTACATAAGGTGACAGAAAAACACACACACTGTGGAGAACTGTATTACAGCAACTGAAGAACTGAGTCCAAATGAAGTAATTTTAGTTCTTGGAGCAAAACATTTTCCAGCATAATATCTAAAAATAATTGCATGTTTTAATTTCTGGTTGTAGTTACTTGTAGTTCTAGTTGGACATCTTCAGTGTTTGGTCCAAGGAATGGTGTTGACTTGTTGACAAGGAAACATGACACAAATTACCAAACAGTTACATATAGCAGTGGTAATTAAACTGATCATGCTCTCTGGAAACGTTTCCTCTAATGTGTTCACCCTAAAATGGAACAGGTCACATATGAATCCAAGATGGCTTCAAGATGCTCATACATGCTTGGATTTACACAAATAATATGTCTTTCTGGAAATGTCAAAGTATTTTCTATTACAAATGACAAGAAGTTTCATAGCTTTAAAGATTGATGCTGTTTGTAAGAGGTCTTACCTGATACATTGTAAGATATATGTCATCTCACTACAGTGATGATTCCAGCATCATGATGTGTTGTAACTAATATACAAGAACTAATTCATTTGTAGCGGCTTGGGTTGGATGTTGTGAATTAAGCAGCTGTCAGTCATCATGCACTGCAGTTTGCCTCCCCTAAGTACAATCAGCCACACTGAAGTGGTACTTGAATGTATGGCCAATAACTGACATCTGAAAGTGTAACTAAACATCTTTATGGGACTTGTAGTTTTGGGATATTACTGAGAAACGACTTAGGTCTTCGTGTCAAATTTGGGGCAAGATGAAGCATTACATTCACATGTACAGTCGATTCTCTTTAAGTTGGCCTGAGCCTAACTATGTACTTACATGGGCTACTGTTTCATTGATTCCAACAGTCTATCCACAACAGATTGTCATATTATTGATGCACAGACCTGTTGAGTTAAGGAACAGAGAAATATCCTGCTTGATAACAGAACATTCTGATGAACATGCTCAACATGAACTTGCAGTCAGCAGATTAAATATTTTCCAGGTTTGTTAAATGAACAAATTCTCTATGTTCAGGTGACCCAAAACATCTATCTATTGGAAGATAAAGAATAAATAAATAAAGTTTAAGTGGGTGAGTGGGCTGGGCTTAACACAGCTTTGAACAGTACCATAGTTATATTATTGCATGTCTGCTGAATCAAACATGATGGAGGTCTAGACATTTACCACACTGGTGAATCCCACATGGGTGGTTACAAACCAAGATTCATAACAGGGACAAATCTAGGATTCTTAATGACCACAGTATTCTGATACAACAAAGGGATGTAACTCTGCAAAGCAAACTGCCTTGTCTTGATTGGGCACATATAGGCCTTTTGAGGCCCAAGGTCGCCCTAAAACCTTACCTACCTACCTGCCTGCCTTGTCTTGTTCAGCTGGGACACCTGATAAATGAAAGGGGACTTGACCTGGACCCAAGTATTCAGTAGTCCAGGTGTTTTAATGACGCTGAACCTACTTAACGAGTACAGACTGTACGCATTGCTTCATCCTGTACAAAGATCTTTGGCAAAACATTGTGGCCTTAGAAATATTACAGACTGAATGTACAGCAACATTGAATAAACAGGTTGTCATGGAAATATATTTTTACAGTAAGAGTATAACATTAACAAAGTACCAAGCCTGGAGCACTCCGATCAACAGGTTCTGGGGACAGTACTTGTCATCAGTATGAACACTGTACGGGGATGTAGATACTAAGTATTTGTGCCCTGATGCAGACATTGAGAATGGGGACAAAACAACTACCTGACTACATGCTTTGTACATTTATACAATATAGAGTGGGAATGCTTGGACAAGTTCTCCTGTGCAATGTCTAAATCACGTGGATCTATATAAGTAAAACAACAATCTGTATCCTCTGTGAACAAGTTTTGTATCTGTGCACACTCAATCAAGGGTAAAATGATTTGAAAGAAAAACATTTCTCAACAATGCCTTAAATAGATGGCGACATGATGCATTATTGGGATGATAATCACTTTTTGAATAATCAATAAATTCCAATTTACTTTTTCAAGTAACATGGGACAGTTTGATTGAAACAACTTGATGTGAATATATCGCACAATAAATCATGAATAAAATTAAATGAATAAATTAACTTACCAATTAGTGTAATAATGGAACTGTCTTGCTTGAGTACTGATACATTCATGTACAAGGCATACAGAGGAACACATTTGGCACAAATTGTCAATAAACATTGTCTAATCCTTGATTGAGTGTGACAACTATCTCAACTCCTGCAAACCGTACACAGTGCTAATCTTTCTACATGATATGACATTTTGTCATGCACAGAAGATACAGGTGGCAAGGAGACATACAACAATATCAAGATGTTATTGCACAGACTTGGGTGGTGTTCCCAACATTGTATAGTTAATGGAGGTGGCCAGTCATGCTGCTGTAGACAAGGAGCTAGGTCACAAGGTTAGTTCACATCTCAGAATATTACTTCATAACAGCCTATCTACTATTATATTTAAAAACTCCTTCCTTGTTTAAGTACATTTCATCAATTAACTGACAAAAATGAAAGTGAAAATTCTATGTCCTACTGCTGTGACATTTCTGATGTTGGCTTGAACATGACTACTGGTTTGAAAGTACCTACAGACTACTTGTGAGTCGTTGCCTCGTTGAAACAGAATAAAATTGTGTAGATAATGTGATGTGAACCAAGCTCACAACTACTACATTTAAACAGTTCCACCTATTCAGGAACATCATTCTTATTGTCATGACAACACTTTATGCACCAATGCAGCCAATCAGATACCAGTTTTCATTATTTCAACCAGTCACAGTTCCAATGCATCTGTCAATACCATACTGATTGTGGTAAAATTGCCAAAGCATAAACAGATGCAGTGGTTGAAAATGCTTACAATCACAGTCGTATTAAACCAATCACAGACAGCTTTCTCTTCAAATCAACCAGTCTCATACATTGCTCACTGATTTAATTGATCCAGATTAAATTCAAAAGCCTGAGATCCATCCAATGAAAGGTCACTGGCACCAGTCTTCCAGTCACAATCCAGTATTGATTGACTGAAGGCTACCTCAAACCTCCTGGACTCCAGTAGCATTCAGTCAATCACACCGATCGTTGCCCAGTGACCAGCCATCAAGCTCCAAACATCTTCTTCACTGTGTAACCAGGCATGGAGTAGAAGAAGAGGACCAGTATGGCTGACAGAAGGAGAACGATGAACACCTTCAAGATCACCCACTTGTAGTTGTGCCACAAAATGTAACGGATGGACTTGAGCGGATTGAGGAACCAAATGAACGAGGAGTCAGGCCGGCTGGAAGAAGAAACAGTCAATTGAGGTCAACAATTGAAAAACCTGTTTTCATTCAAATATATGTAGACTTTGTTTAGAATTAACCTTAGGCAGTTTATCAGTACATAATTAAGAATCAAATGAAGAAATATTCATGCTGTCAACTTATGTTGGAAGAAGTTGAAGTGAACTGCCAAAATTTGAATCCATCAAAGGTGACTTTCATCATCTCCATATCCATGTAACTGCCATTGATTCTCAGCATTTAATTGGTTAACTAGGCAAATTTTTTACCATATATGTTTCTAAAAACCAAAAAAAATATTTGGCCATGCCCATTTATAGATTAAGGATTCATGACCAGAGGACAATGGGTGGGGCTGGTATTGCATTATTATGCTCAACTTTTTTAGGTATTGTTGTCAATAAAAAACTTTGGTTAATGAATGAATAACCAGTTTGTGAAGTTGTAACTGATGTACTTATCTATTAGAATTTACTTTAATATAAGTTTGCATTTAGAAACATTTAAAAACTTTGTGCTGATGAGCACAGTAAGCACAGTAATTCCTGGTATTCTCTACATAGGATTTGGTTTTCAGAGAGGACAAGTGACATCTACAGTTTGGAGGGTCACCTCAGGGTCAGAGTCTTATCGTTAAACAGTCTGATTACAATATGAAACCAATCTGTATGATGCATGCCACACCCCACTGCACAGTACTAGCACACAGTGTACATGCTTGGTGCAGCAGCAATGGCTGGTAATGGTTTATAATGGTATCAGTAATATTGAAACTTACCATTAAAACATTTTGGCAAACTAATATTTGATCACTCTGGTCATTCCTGTCTAACATATGATATCACTGATATTGCCAGAGCAGGGGATGTTTAGGCTATTATGCCAGATATGCCATTCACATTTGAAACATCAAAAATATGACTCAAGCGTGTCAAGAAATACAAACCATGTTCGTACATACAAATTATATTTTCGAAACAGTGTGAACCAAAAGCATAAATAAAAATGTTTTGAAAGAACTGTGGAAGTGATCTTTTTTTAAATATCAAATACACTGCAATGAAAATAAAATAATTGGCTACAGCAACAAAGCATTAATAAAGATGCCATAGTTAAAAGGTTCTCATGTATAATATGGCAATATTAGTTGGCTCCAAATCTCTATCTACCAGTGATATTGAAATATGATTGGAGCATTATCCTCTGGGAGTTCTATCTTCCAACAGAAAATGTTTACACAGGTGAGGGGAATGTTTTCAACATGTGTTTTGGCTTGTGACATGCATTTCATTACCCTCAGGCCTCCTAAACCATGGCCGTTCCATCATTCCTCTCGTCATTATGTGGCTTTAAGTGTTTTTTCACTCTTTAAAAACTTGAATTGTCTCAATTGACCCGCAGAAAAGGAACAAAATTATGCTTAGTAAATCACTAAGTAAAACAAACAGCTTAGGAGATGCAGTACTAATAAAATTTTACTGCATATTTGGGTACCCAATTTATTTCTGGTACTTAACTATCCTGTACTGAATCTAATGAAGCACATCTTGTATGTTAAGCAAGATGCATGTTTAGATCAATGTTTTCTCTTTTGGAAAACTAGGAAAATAAGCAAAACCAATTTTAACTGAAATTGTTATAATCATATCATAATTGTCTAGACACCTTTCTAAAAAAAATTATGACTGAGCATCCCACTCTAAATGCGAGAGTTGAAGTAAGCAATGATTCATAAACAATTATTTCAGTGGGTCTTAACATGCAAATGATACATTCATATATATATATATTTATGGACTCGACAATCAAACTCCAGCTAGCCTATGACTGGTATGTTGGTGTGGACTAAGTTGGTTCAACCCTCCAACTCCCTATTCCTGCTCAGTATGTCCCAGCAAGTCACAGATCAGGTACAGACTGCACTGTTCAGCTAA
This sequence comes from Haliotis rubra, assembly GCF_003918875.1. Lineage (NCBI taxonomy): Eukaryota > Metazoa > Mollusca > Gastropoda > Lepetellida > Haliotidae > Haliotis > Haliotis rubra. The sequence goes on from NW_025767213.1 coordinate 1,373,249, forward strand.
TCCTACCAATTCATGAAAAAACCCATCACTCATCTAAATAATCCTCCCTATGTCCCCACCAAAAACAAGCATTATTTGCCCAAATTGTGAAAAGACTAGTGTGAGAGAACTGACAAGGGAGAGGTTTTGGTTCTTGTTGTGAAGTTAAAGGCAATGATGAAGGAGACGTAAGATAAGATAAAAGCGACCTTGTTTCCAGACCTACATGCCATATAGTATATCTCTCTGAACTCCTCCTACTCACAATGAAATCACAATCTCACCATTATCAAATCCACCCTCATTAAAGTTACCATGGTTTCCATTGTAAACAAATAAAACGAAATAAAACAATTGTGTTTATCGTGACCATTGATGGATACGCTGGATTAGTTGATCCCATAATGCAGCCTCCTTTCCTCTCTCCCTGACGCTAATCCAGCCAATGGGGAATAATAGAAATGCTGCGATGATTGTGATCTTGGGATTTCCTCCAACCCTGACCTTTCACCTTTGCCTCATTAATCAAGATTGCAATTTCCTGTAAAATCTGTGTTTTTAGCCCTATTATGAAGTCTGTCCCACCCATTCAACTGAAAATGATTTGTCAAATCTTGTCACAAGACGGTTCCCCGTTTCCTTAATGAAAACAACTTCTGTGGATGGTTATGCAAGGTAACATAAGTGAACTAGGTACAGGACAGATACACTTCAACTCTCCGACAAGCGAGACCACATCTGTCCACATTACATACTAGCTTGGCAAAAATAAATGAAGAAAAGGTTTAAAACAAACTGTTCCCTCATTTGTTACACCTGAGATTCAGGATACAGGTTAAGTGATTGATTGTGTTCATATCTGTCTCAACAGAATGCTGTCAACGATATGTCAAACAAACTGTTAGTCAAATTACTTTATAGCAGTTTACACATTCTCACATTTCACTGCACTAGCTTTCTTAAAGTGAAAAACAAAACAGGACAATCCAGTGTAAAATACAAACTAATTTGGTCACAGCATAAACCTGCTGAATATTAGTACTGACCTGGTGTTTCATGACTCTTTTTGCGAATATTACAAATATGGAGATTTTGGATATTTAATTTCAGGTTATTTTATAAAATTAATTATTTCTTCTAAATTAAGGAATTACATAATGATGTGTTGTGTAGTGGAAGAAATGAAGCAAGAAGGACGATGTTTGGGGCACTTGAGTTTCTGCTTATAGTGTCGTTCTTAAACAACTTGAAGCTGTAAATAATTGTTAGCATGTAGATTTTGTTAAGGATCCATTGATTACAAACACTTGTAGTGTTCAGACACAATATAACCTATATAACATTCACAGCAGTGGTAAACTTACTATTTCAACATTTTCTGCACTGAGATTTGAACTTAACCAGATATATTTCTGTGAATATGAGTGTTTTTCATTAGTTTATCTTAGTCATGTTGCTGAGTACATACTACCTACCCAGTTTAATATGTTGAAGTTACTGGATCATCCTATAATCTTTACATTGGAAGGTCACACGGCTTGAAACTTGAGGTAAGTAACTGATACCTATACATTCTAAATATTGGAAATATTGTAATAAACATGGTTCAAACTAGTACCTGGTACATTTTTATCTTTCAAAGTACTTGATTTATTTCAGCTTCAACAAGTATGAGAATCAATGCAATAATCAGCGGACCATCAGCGAAAGGATGACAGATTTTCACATGGTTCAGTGTTCATTTAGTGGACAGGTTTTCAGAGTTTGAATGGCATGATGGATGTTCTGAAGGCTGTGTATGATTTGATTTTAGATGCTTGTGTTTGGCTAGTATACTGATTTTCAGATGAATAGTAGGTATTATATAGACACAACTGATTTTCATATGGCTAGTAGGTATCTATATGGCATAACTTATTTACAGCTGGCTAGAAGATATTTGAATGGTATAACTGATTTTCAAATGACTTGTGGTTGAATGGTACGTTGAATTTCCTGATGTTAAGTATTTGACTTTATGATAATTTTGAGATGGCTAGTGGTTGAATGGTAAAACCAATATTCTGATGGCTAATTGTTGAATGATAAAAATGATTTCAGATTGCTAGTGTTTGACAGGTAAGGTGGAATTTGAGATGTCTAGTATTTAATTGGTATGATATACTTTCAGATGGCTAGAGTTTGAATGTTTCTCTGATATGGACATACAAAACTCAAAAGTGGTTTTCAGATGTATGCTTTATGTATTAAAGGAATAAGCAACAGATCGTAATAAATTGTTTAAATTTTCAGTAAAAAGAAAAAAAAGGGTGTCTTCATGAAGAAAGAAAAGTATGGCAGGGTGTCTTCATGAAGAAATAAAAAGAGGCAGGGTGTGTTCATGAAGAAAGAAAGTAGGGTGGGGTGTCTTCGTTAAGAAATAAAAGGAGGGCAGGGGTCTTCAAGATGAGGATTGGATTTTAGATCTTAAAGAAGTCTAGGGCATGATGAGACATTTTCTTGAAGAGTAGGGCAGGGTGTCTGGTCTTCAGAGGGCCGAGACAGGCTGTAAGGGCTTTGTGAAGGTCATAGAAGAGTATCAAGTCTTAGGCTAGGGCAGGGTGCCAGGTTTTCAAGAAGTCAGCTAGGGCAATGTATCTGGTCATCATGGGGATGCCAGGGCATGGTGCCAGGTCTTCAAGAAGTCAGCTAGGGCAATGTATCTGGTCATCATGGGGATGACAGGGCATGGTGCCAGGTCTTCAAGAAGTCAGCTAGGGCAATGTATCTGGTCATCATGGGGATGCCAGGGAGGAGAATATAGGTAGAGGGTGTCGTGTTGTCAAGATGAAGAGTAGGGCAGAGCATCATTTCTACAGAGGAGGAGGATATAGGGAGAGGGTGTCGTGTTGTTAAGAGAAAGGGTAGGGTCGGGTGTCAAGTATCCCGAAATCGTCAAAAGAAGTGTAATTTTAGAATCTATATCATCAGATGAAATAACAGTTGTTTGATATCAGTTAATCTTACTTCGGTTTTTCCAGTGGGTCTGGCTCATTCCGCCCCAGTCCTGCAGGGTGTTTCTCGGCCTCCTCTACAGACAGCAGATGCAGCTCTGCCTCGACCTTCCCCTGAAGTAGAACAACATCATGAAAAGTCTAAGGCAAAGCCACTCTCATTGGATATATAGCTAACTGTGACCATCTTAACATGGACAGTCATGACAGAAGCATGGTGAATAGCTGGTAGATTTCATGGGGATTCCTAGTAATATATAGTTCCCAGCGTACTAACCTTGTCCTAAAGGTAGGTCAAATTGTTGATAGTGGATAAATATATCTGTATGGGTGATGTCTGGAATGTACTTCAAATTCCTGGTCCATCTGCACAAGAATCTATTATCGTTTGACTGATCTATTGCCATGAATTCAATGAGAGTTATACCAATGAAAAATTACAGACTAACCAATCTAATTCCAGAAGAGAAAAACCAAGGACACTAGTTTTGATAAGCAATAATTGTTTCACTTTAAGAAATATTTTATATGGCCATTCTGTATTTCATCAAAAGGGTGTTGGGGTAGCGTAGTGGATTAAGTTTTTGCTCACCCATGTTCAAGTCCCGACTTGGGTACAATGTGTCTGATATTCCAGAACAATGATATTGGTACAACATAAAACCACATTCACTAACACATCCAAAAATGGAGGACATGTGTTTTGGTCACAAATTCAGTTTGGTATGGATGAATATTTTCAGCTGTGACCCCCATATATAGTTTCCCTTACCAACTTGTCATGTCCATAGACTCCATCAAGATTATGTTATCCCAATATACACAACCATGTATATCAAAATGCTGACCTTCCAGTTTCTAAAATTAATATGCTCCAAAAACAGAGAAAAAATATTTCTCACTACACACATGGGTATCTTCAACTACAGTTTGAGATATACAGGATCTGATACTGCACACATAGAAGTAGAGATGTGAAATAAGAAAGTAAATATCTAAGGAAAAGCTCTACACTAAGTGAAAATGCTAATTCAGAATGTTTTCCATTCTTTGTGAGTTTTAAATATTATAGACTTGATTCCAACCCTGTTACAATGTCTCTCTCTGGCCCCGACAGCAGATGGTGATATTTCTAAGTATAAAACATTGGCTGCACATTTATTTTCTCAGTGAAATAGAGGAATAAGCGTTTATTTGGAATCCACTTTGTTGTGAGTTGGTTGTCTGGAGGGCTTTTTCTGAGTGTTGCACATTTGCTTTTGTAATACAAGTTGTGTAAAGGAAAGGCACCTCCTGTTTTATAACAATCTATTGTCGGGGCAGGGGAGATACTGCAGGCCATTTCCCAAGAATGAGGCTTCAAAATAAGGTCACCGTATAACACAATATGTCGGAAATATTCCATACCATTTAGGATGATTGTGAAAATCAAAATCTTCCAATTGTTAAAATATAGAGAACATAATCACATAATTTATGATAATTATGATTATGCAATCTTTTACACAACCAGTACATCTCACAAGAAAATATGCACATGATTCTACTAAATCATGTTATGAATAAAGGATCTCGTTCACATAATTGTAGTTTTCAATAACATGACATTTATTGAGACTGAAATGAAATATAATGGTAATCAGATGCTTTTTGGGCGTTATTTCTACTGATGAAAAATGGGCAAGAGCTATCACGCAATGACCTCTGAGAGGTCACTTACAAAAGTAGGGGAACACATTTACGCCTATAACCTGGGAACAAAAACAGCTGAGAGTCACTGGAAAATTTTATGTGAGATTTTAATCTACCTTAAACAAGCCAAATTAGCTTTCAAGTTGGATTGAGCAGGCATAACTAGCCAATATTGAAAGAGTAATTTGGTGAGGTTGTGATATGGTGGAGACGGAATGACAGATATAAGTAAAACGGCTTCAGTAATAGGCGAGGTGGTGTGGTGGTACCAGTGACAAGAATGCCAGATAAGGAGGAGGAATCATGGTTGGGGCTAAGAAAACAACTCGTTACAAGGGAAGAAAGCAGACTGCATTCGCTGGACTGTCAGTTAGAGTTTATCACCATCATCAAGAATTTCTTTGAATTCTGCCTCTGTTCTCTGTCTTCCCTGTTCTTTGTGAGGCTCCAAAACTTTGGTAAGTGATGGGGAAAGGTTGGGTGTGCTGAAGAGAGTGGAATAAGTGGTGGTAGTGGTTATTGATGGAACAAAGGAGGAGGTCTAGTTCAGCGGGCTTTTACAATTTGTCTGGCTGCTTATTGTAAATACATAACATTATTCTGTGTATAAATAAGAAAAATGTGTTATATGATACACATAATCCTGAAGGATACCAATATTGGTCTGAAAAATCTCATGATGTGGAAAAACCTGCTGAAGATGAGCTCATGACAGCAGTTGTGTTACTATCCAGCAATGAAGATAGGCAGATGAAATCATGTTATTTGCTGAGGTTAAAAATGGGCAGATATAGTATGACCAGAAATTATTGAGAATTTTAGGAATATGTTTAATTGGATTTCTAGTATAAACAACCTTGACCAGCTATCAAGTGCCTGGTTACATTCAAGAGAGACAACTCCCTTAATCCTTTTTCATTAGTTTGTGAAGAGTTATCCCCCTTTGTTTACTTGCTAGCAGACGACAATTTCAGTGATCCTCAGTATGGATGATTTAGAGAAGAGGAAGTTGATTTTAGAGTATTTTAACAAGGACATCAGATCAGCTCAAGTGATTTCAAGTAGAACAGGCATCCCTTGGTCCACTGTTTATCGTGTTTTGAAAAATATTGCAAATGGATATGGCATTGAGCACCATGGAGGCGCAGGTAGGCCCAGAAAATTGACTGTCGGTGACAGGAGGCGGCTTGGTATTCTTGTTTCTAAAAACAAACGAAGGAGTTTAGAAAACTTAAGTCTGGATATGATTGATAGAGGAACTGTGGCTGTCTGTAAGGAGACAATTAGAACTGAGCTGCATGCAATGGGTTGGCAGAAAAGTCGAGGAATTCCATCACCGATCATGAAACCTGAACAAAAGGAGCGAAGGTTGAACTGGTGCTTACAGCATAGAAATTTTAACTGGGACAATGTGATTTTCTCAGATGAAAGTTCTGTGTGGCTGTTTCCTGATACACTGAAATTCTGGACCAAACAAACTGAAAAACCTTTGTATCAGCGCCAAAAGTACTGTCCAAAATTTAATGTGTGGGGTGGTGTATCTGTTAGGGACAACGCCCCTCTGTGTATTTGAAGGGAATATGAACAGTGAGCGGTACACAGATATTCTCGAGGGACATTTACTTCCATCTGCTCACGTGTTTTATGGAAAGTTTTGGATTTTCCAGCAGGACAACAACCCAAAACATCGTTCAAAGCATTCACAGGCCTGGTTTCGGACCCAAAATATGACATTATTAGATTGGCCAAGCTATAGCCCTGACCTAAATCCAATGGAAAATGTTTGGGGACATATGAAGGAAAGTGTCAATAAGAAAAATCTGACAAATATTGCTGAAATGAAAGAAGAGGTGGTCTGATATTGGGACAGCATGGACCACGACTTTCTAACTTCTTTGATCTGTAGTATGCCCCACCGCATTGAAGCCTGCATTGCTGCCCATGGTGACTTGACAAAATACTAACTGTTCACCTGTCTTTGAATCTGGAGTTATTTTCTGCTAATATTCACATTTAATATGTGAGTAATGAGTGAAATTTTTTTTTTTAAATTACAATCTTAAATTCTCAATAATTTTTTTTTTTTTAAATTACAATCTTAAATTCTCAATAATTTCTGGTTGTACTGTAAAATCAGTGTTATTATCCAACAACAAAGACGGGCAGATGCAATCAGTGTTATTTACTGAGACTAAAGATGGGCAGGTGAAATCAGTGTTATTTACTGAGACTAAAGATGGGCAGGTGAAATCAGTGTTATTTACTGAGGATAAAGATGGGCAGGTTAAATCAGTGTTATTTACTGAGACTAAAGATGGGCAGGTGAAATCAGTGTTATTTACTGAGGCTAAAGATGGGCAGGTGAAATCAGTGTTATTTACTGAGGCTAAAGATGGGCAGGTGAAATCAGTGTTATTTACTGAGACTAAAGACGGGCAGGTGAAATCAGTGTTATTTACTGAGACTAAAGATGGGCAGGTTAAATCAGTCTTATTTGCTGAGATTTTAGATGGGCAGATGAAATCAGTCTTATTTGCTGAGGCTAAAGATGGGCAGGTGAAATCAGTGTTATTAACCCAGACTAAAGATGGGCAGATGAAATCAATGTATTTTGCTGAGGCTAAAGATGGGCAAGTGAAATCAGTGTTATTAACCCAGACCAAAGGTCCGCAGATGAAATCAGTGTTATCATACCAAAGTCCATAGATGGGATGGTGAAATCAGTGTTGTTATCCCAGACCAAAGATTGGTAGGTGAAATATGTGTTATTACCCCAAAGCACATATGGGTAGTCAATAAATGTTATTATCTAAGACCAAAGAAGGGCAGGTTAAAATCAGTATTATTATCCAAGACCAAATATGGGCATGCAGGGGAAATCTGTGTTATTTCTCAAGACCAAAGATGGGATGGTGAACAAGTGTAATTATGTTGTCAAACACCAGATTGTTTGGTCCAAGGATGATTATTTACAGAGCGCCATCATGTAGCTTCAATATTGCTGATTGTGGTGCTACATAACAAACAAAACTTTCTACACGAGTCTGCAGATGACCGGGAAATCACTTTCATCACTGACCAATAGCTCAAAACAAGTCTAAGTTTTCAAATTAACTCTCCCATAAAATGTGTGGAAGTGACAAAAGGAAATTATGGTTCATAATTGTTCTCTTTATGACCATAAGTGATCTTTCCTACAGTACAAAGCCTATAAAACCAATTGCAAAACACTGACAACATGGGTTGAAGACCTATAAGCAAATACATGTGTTGCCTCTGCTCTTATCCTCAGGTAATAACTGCATTAATGAGGCAATTCTAGTGCAAGCTTGTCTTCATGTTTGACAGAAGAAACATGATAATAACTGTAATTTTCAATAATAGTTTATTAGCAGTAATTCCACAACCACAATATTCAGAGTGAATATAAGTTAAAAATATTTACTTTATAGCCACATAATGAACCGTTACCAGTATTTTACCTTCTTACGCAACATGAAGTATAAATGTAGATATATGTCAAAATATTGTACTAAAATGGACTGTTCCCATTTTGGAAATTAAATCACTTGTTTTACAGGTGTGCATGTCACTTTCTACCCCTATAAGCTTCTATCATCATCCACCCTTAAGACAATCTTCTGATAATCATGTCCACCATCATATATATCTAACAATTCATTTATCCACTCCTTTTCCTTCAAATAAATAAATCACTGGAAGCAAATAATTAGTTTTTATCCAAAACATAAAAAACAACAACAAAAGACAGAAATAGGTACAATACAATAATAATGTAATTCATTATTATCTTGAATTATTTCTTAAATTTTCCATTCAACTTTCAGATTATTTGAAAATATAGTATGTATAACATTTAATTAAATTGGTCTGACCTAATTATGGAAACAAAGTAGTGTTTAAATATGCTTATATGCACTCTGCTTAGAGACTGATGACACCACGCTATACATTTTTTTACTGTAATCCTGTAGTTTATAGTTCTCATCAATCTCGTCATCCGCCAGTGTAAGTGATTCACCTCATTATCTTCAGTATTATTTAGTATCTCAGCACTTGCCTCTGTAACTGCACCTCTTGATACAGCATCTCTTTCTTCCTTACATCCTTATCTTAGGTGTAAGGGAAAATAATTGTGATGAAAAAGCTAATAGGATGGAAATCTCAAGTGTCAAAAACATTGTGATTTATAGTTCATGAAATAATAAGTGGTGGAAAACATTTAAGCAATTACTATTGCTTCTTAAAATGACATCCTTTGTTCTTCGAGCAATGCCTCATGAATAAACAATGAAGCAACATTTTATCAGGTATGATATACCTGGTTTTCTTGCCAGACAACTAAATAATTCATGTACATAGTATTTGGCAGCCTCTTGTCAAAAGCGATCAGCTGTCAGATGTATTTCCAGCTTGTCATTGTCCATAGTAATCCTTGAACGGACCTGCTTCTGCCTGACATCTAACACCCCTCATATTGCACATGGTAGTAACAGACAGTTCCCTGATTTGAAACAGCAGTGTGTGCGACAATAGGGACTTCCATATATCACGAAAAAATTGGATTATTATTCAGATAAATATGAAAATATTACATAAGAATATTGATGCTTTACTAAAAATTACTGTTAATTATTTTTTAATATTTACAATCATTGTCACCTGAACACCATCAAAATCATTGTTTGCTTCAAAAGCCAGTAGGGTTCATGTAAATGGTGCACAGCAATTGAATTTTTTATCAAATGAAGTAAAACTTGAGTAAAATAAGGAAATATAATATTGTGACCATCTGTCACATATGTGATGTTTGTCTTTCTTCTTGTTGTTTGATGCCCACTAGACTTCCCAAAAACCCCACCCACAGGAAAACATTTCATATATCAATACAACGGCTAGATCTATATGGTCTTACTTAGCATTTCAATTTTTGCACATCTATTTCAGCATGTCTATATAGAACTGCTCTTTTCTATTCTGTAAACAGTCAGAATTCTATTACAACGACTCATCCAAATCCATTGTTTTAAAAGCCCTTTTAAGACAGAGAAACATCACTGTAGAAACATAGACAATTCTTAACAAAAGAAAATATAAAATGTTGTGAGTCAACAGTGTTCGTTTGGCCAGAGTGAAACACGACAGTGTGAATCAATTTGCTGCAATGACTTTCTTAAGCTGTGTACCTAATCACAATAATGAAAAGACCTGCACAATTTCCTCTTCATCATTTTGTTCAGCAGTACAAATTGAAATCTGACAGGGAGGCTCCTCTCTCTGCAGGCCCTAGTAATTTTCTATCTTGGGTGATTTCCTCGAGCCAAGCTAGGCCTATTAACATCGCAGCAGTGTCGTGTTACAATAATCATAACATCACTTGCTCATGTCCCAAGGTGTGCCCAGCCTCCATCTACTATGTACTGCTAATGGTTATTACAAATATTTCACCTCTGTGTAGCAGATTACGATTCTGTCTCTCTCCAAGGCTTCTCCTGAGATGGCGGGTGATTTGTGCTGGACCCACCGTCACTATGCTGTCGCCAGCACAATCAGGGACAACACACTCCCGTATTAGACATGTCACCCCGAAATGATGTATGGGACAAATACTGAATATTACACGCTGCTTCATGTATTTGCAATTGTGTTTCTGCGCTAATTCTATGTCTCCGGACTCTTCTCTCGCCGTGTACACAATGCATTCACTTACAACACATTGCACTAATGATTTCAGAGCCATTCACCACCATTATCACCAGTTTCCAGTTCTGCCCTAGGGGGAAGTCCCTCTTTTAAAGTGAGCGCCTACATAAACTCATCCTTGCACTCGCGCCATAATGTGCCTGGGAGTGGTGACAGAGTGTCTATATTCATCTCCACAACTTACGGCCACTAATCACACACACAAATAACCACATTACTACAAAACATCAAACACATTTATCTCTTTTGTCATTTGTTCACAAAATGATTTTTATTTTTGAAAAATTATCAACTACATTACATTAAAACCATTACTAGAGGAAGACCTTTATAGTGTTTAGAATTCTATAGTTATTCTAGAGCGTTTTGTAAAATATATGCTAGTACTGACAATATTATATATACAACACAAATTATCATGAATCAATCTTAATATTACAATATGACATAAGTCTTCTTTAACTACACAATTTCATGAAAACATAATATTTTAATTCATAATTAATTGAAATACTTTTCATACAATCTCATAATCAAGCATGATCTGTACATGTTTCAGCATAGAAAGGTTGTTTGTAAAATTCATATTTTACAATAACATATTGTTCAAACTATTCACTAAATATTTGATGCTTGAAAAAAATATATATGCACAAGAAATCAACAACAAAAATATTTAATTTCTTAGAAGGTTCCTTTCATGTTGAAAGTGCAGAACTGGCAGCCATTTTGGATATAAATGAAAAGATATGTTCTATTGTTGTTTTTAGGACATAATATTTTGTCTTTGTTGATGTGTGCTTGTTCAACAAATTTTTATAGACAGATAATAGATATTCAAGATTTACAAATTTCAATTTTATTCTTTCTGAAACACTTGGTAGGTAGGTTGCAAAAATATTTGTTCCATGTTGAGTACATAAAAAATTGTTTTTGCAAACACCTGGTGTCATCACTGATTTGAAGTTGTCCATTCCAATGATTTGCCTAGCTGTTTTGTCGTCTACACTAAATGGAATCTATTTCTGAGGACAGTCAAAACTAGTTATTATTTTGCACTGATGCTTTATATTTACACTAGTGGGCAAAAGTGAAGCTACTGTGGCATGTAAATAATGCAGTCTATAACTAGTGGTTGATAGCAAGAGCACTGATCTACATCACTACTGGGGGTAGCTGCACTCAGTAGACACATGACCCTCATCCTAGTCAGCTCTTACATATGGTGGTGGTGGGGGTGGGGGTGGGGGGATTATGGGCCCATCTGTCCAACAGTTCAGGTTGCCATGGTGTCACTTCTGTAGTCTAAATTGTATATTCATGCTGTATGATTACAGCAGCACAACAAAAATTCATTTATTCAGATAAACATTGTGTAAACCTCCACATTTATGTGAGGCATACATAGTGATTTTCTAGTCTCGAGGAAATATACCATCATTACCTAGCTTTGTCACATATGGGCCTGTCATTGTAGACTTTGTCTCATGTTGTGGACGAATGTGATTGCAACCAACTGGTCTGTCAATGACCACAGACTTAACAGACAGAACACTGATTGCTAAGTGTCATACACACTCATTGTATTTACAGTCAGTAATGAGTATTTGTTTGTATCAACACATATTAGGTAAAATCAATTGTTTAAAAAGACAGATTATGCTATTTTGTCATTTTTCACAATACAGACACACACCCCACCCACACACAACACAGACAAGTCCCCACATACACCCAAAATAACACAAACAGTTCCCCCCCACACACACACACACACACACAACACACAACACAGACAGTCCCCAACACACACACACAAACAGTCCTCCCCCTACACACAACACATACACCTAATACACAGAACAACACACACAGTCCCCACATACACCCAGAACAACATACACCCAGAACAACACACACAGTCCCCACATACACCCAGAACAACACACACAGTACATACACCCAGAACACACACAGTCCCACATACACCCAGACACACACACACAGTCCCCACATACACCCAGAACAACCACACCCAGAACAACACACACAGTCCCCACATACACCCAGAACACACAGTCCTCTACATACACCCACACAGTCCCCACATACACCCAGAACACACACACACCTCCCCACATACACCCAGAACACACACAGTCCCCACATACACCCAGAACAACACACAGTCCCACATACACCCAGAACAACACCCACACACACAGTCCTCACATACACCCAGAACAACACACACAGTCCTCACATACACCCAGAACAACACAGTCCTCACATACACCCAGAACAACACAGTCCCCACATACACCCAGAACAACACAGTCCCCACATACACCCAGAACAACACAACACAGTCCTCACATACACCCACCCAGAACACACAGTCCCCACATACACACAGTCCTCACATACACCCAGAACAACAACACAGTCCCCACATACACCCAGAACAACACCCAGTCCCTACATACACCCAGAACAACACAGTCCTCCACATACACCCAGAACAACACAGTCCTCACACAGTCCCAACACATACACCCAGAACAACAACACAGTCCCCACATACACCCAGAACAACAACACAGTCCCCACATACACCCAGAACAACACACACAGTCCCCACATACACCCAGAACAACACACAGTCCCCACATACACCCAGAACAACATACACACAGAACAACCCCACATACACCCAGAACAACACACACAGTCCTCACATACACCCAGAACAACACACACAGTCCCCACATACACCCAGAACAACACACACACAGAACAACACACATACACCCACACCCACACACAGTCCCCACATACACCCAGAACAACACACACAGTCCCCACATACACCCAGAACAAACACACACAGTCCCACATACACCCAGAACAACACAGTCCTCACATACACCCAGAACAACACAGTCCCCACATACACCCAGAACAACACACACAGTCCCCACATACACCCAGAACAACACACAGTCCCTCACATACACCCAGAACAACACAGTCAGTCCCCATACACCCAGAACAACACAGTCCCCACATACACCCAGAACAACACACACAGTCCCACATACACCCAGAACAACACACAGTCCCACATACAACCCAGAACACACACACAGTCCCCATACACCCAGAACACACACAGTCCCCACTACAGAACACACACACAGTCCCAACATACACCCAGAACAACACATACACACATACACCACAGAAGAACACACACAGTCCCCACATACACCCAGAACAACACACACAGTCCCCACATACACCCAGAACAACACAGTCCCCACATACACCCAGAACACACAGTCCCCACATACACCCAGAACAACACACACAGTCCCCACATACACCCAGAACAACACACACAGTCCCCACATACACCCAGAACAACACAGTCCCCACATACACCCAGAACAACACAGTCCCCCCAGAACAACACAGTCCTCACATACACCCAGAACAACACACACAGTCCCCACATACACCCAGAACAACACACACAGTCCCCACATACACCCAGAACAACACACACAGTCCCCACATACACCCAGAACAACACAGTCCTCACATACACCCAGAACAACACACACAGTCCCTACATACACCCAGAAGAACACACACAGTCCTCACGTGCATCCAGAACTACACACACAGTCCCCACATGCATTCAAAATTGAAAACATATTATTCCACTTTCTGACAAGTTAAATCAATGTCCAGATGAAAATAGAGATCAACTCTTTTTCAAAAAACATTAGAATAATTTGTCTTTTACAAAAATCCATACAGCTCTGAAAAAAAGTGTCTCAAATGTGAACATATTTATCCCATTGTTTTTTACTGCTGTAAAACCTTGAAGGTTTTCTTTGTTTTTACATCTCAACAAGGAAGTAATTGTTGATGTGTTACTGTTTTAGTATTCTCGTTATCTTGCTTAAATCTTTATTTCTAATGATTAAGGTATTGATCTATAAAACTTTAGCATTTAAGGTGAGCCGTCGAGTACTTTTTGTTATAAAACAGTAAGACATATATTATACATTTTGGAAAGATTTGCTAGCATCTGTGATTAACCAATCAGAATTTGATAAATATATCTTAAGGGTAATAATATTAGTTACACAGTATTTTGAAAGGGTGTACAGGACTGCAAGACCCTTGTAAATTATGTATATGTACAGAATTTACAAGGATCTTACAGTCCCATACACCCTTTCAAAACACCGTGTGACGAATTTATTACCCTTAAGATCTTATAATTTAGCTTATCTTTATACAACAACATTCAACCTTTGGCAGAATGAGACGCAAAACGTTTCGCCATGATTTTTCCTGAATGTCATAAAGGGAGATAACTTGGGATGGCTTAGTTTATGATAAAAATTATCGAATTAGAGTTTTTTTAAATGACAAATGAAATACAGAAACATTTTATTTTTAGGATATGTCAACAAATAAGAAATGATGGCAATAGTTTTATTATGGCAATAGTTATATTGCTCTGTTTATACTCATAATTATACACACCAACTCTAAAATTTTTGAAGCAATCAGCTGATTGGCAGCCATATTCCATCTAAGGTCAAGGTCATTTGTACAACCCGTGTAGTGTGTCACGTGACAAATTTGACGGGGTGTACCTTTCGTACACCCTGGCAAATCTGCCTACATGGTTTCATATGCTTTGATTATTGACCAATCAGATTTCGACAAATTTATCTTAAGGGTAATAAACACCTATATACACAGAAATGTCACATGACCCTCCTTATACCATTTATATACACAGACATGTTCCACAGATCTGTCACAGCATCTTGCAAACGGGTCTCATCATTCAGCCCAATCTACATCCAGATCAATTTGTATTTTCCACATCATTGTGTAGATGTATCATGAAGAGTGACAGTCCTGACATTGGTCCGTTAGAAATGTGTTTTTGTCTTTGCTACAAACCATGCATTATGAACTGCACATCATTCATTTACTGACAAAACAACCAACCCCTGACCTCAAAGCATAATGTTTCTCACAACACAACCTGCTTGCTTAATACCTTACTTGAATGTTGTTTTTCTAACTAGTTTGTATACCACATTCATACAACTTTAATCCTAATACACGGAAAGATAACCCCTATTTTCTCTCTCTAATATTACAGACATTCAGTCTTTAATATTTTTAGACCTTCAATCAAACCCAAATCTGTGATATCAATGTTGATTTATAGTTTAAATGAATTATATTTTTTGTCAGATTTAAACAAAAGTCATGGTACTCGAGCTATTAATACAACTAATTGCTTTCTTCAGACAGTTCCATTATTTTATTTCTTTTTCCTGCTGATATTTGTTTTTCGCACAGTTTCCGGCTTTAATTCCGGCCTAATTATGTCCACAGTGACTTGACAATGATGACAAAGGGAGAGAAGCCGTCGCAAGGTAGATAGCAACTAGTGTCGCATATGGACGGCAAGATTTAATCATATGGTGCAGCCCAAGATCTCATCAGCGCAAATAGCCTGTAGTGAATTATCAGGCTCGGACTGGCCAAGGCTGTCAATTACGGAGCCCTATTCATTGCGACTGCCATTATTACGGACTCTATTAATCCCCCTCACAGCCCGAAGAGCTATCAATAAGACCCTGCGATATTACAAGGGCAAATCATAGTTAATCATGCACACAGATCATTCATTATATACAGAGGGTTTCAAAGACAGGCTCCTCTGGCTTACCGCTACCACTATGATAATAACCAACACATGCCCATTTACGCTTTGTTTAGAAAAATAATGTTGGTTCAGCATCTAAGTCCTTATTATTTATTAATAGGTGTCTTTGTTGTATGAAAAATGTATTTCTGAAAGGTTGGAAGTATGTGTGATTTTTGCACGAGTCATTCATTCCATTAAAATGATTGATCTTTGAAATATGTGATGTGTTTACTTGGGTATTTGTGTTATTAAAGGGGGAATCAAGGGGCATTACTATAATAAGTTAATAGGGGCAAGACTGTGGAGCATGCATAAGGCTGGCAGTGAACACTCTGTTTACATAAACTTGTTTAAGAGGGACATCCATATTCACTGCTAGTCCTTCAAACTGTGGACTAATATTTTCCCAAATGACGCGAATGAGCTCAGTCAACCCATATCTTTAATGCTCTCTTGTCTTGTTAGTTTAACGAGATTCCACGTGTATACAGGTAGCTCACGACAAAGGAAACATAATGGGAAAATCGTCAGTTCATGACAAACGGCATCACCTTCATTTCTAGGAAGATTTATGTATTTTCTCCTTGGTAATTATACAAACAAAATAAATGATACTTGGAAACAAAACCATGTATGAATATATCATTTAATTTAATTCTATTTCACTTCCCTCTGCCAACCTATTAGCCCACAAGTACACAGTTATCAATACTTATTAAACACTGCAAAGTAAGGGAAGGGGTAATGTCTGCCTGACTTACCTATTTGTTTGAAATCTGTTTGTTTCTTAACTGCCTATGTTATGAAAGTATGTCAAGCTTTTTCTGGAAAACCAGTCAACTAGAATGCACACACTTTTTTATACTTTTTACAAGACAAAACAAACATTCTTAAGCACTCAACTGTACCTCCATGCTGTCACATCCATTAAAAAAACAGCAGATGCACCAAAATAGAATGTGATGATTTGAGCAATTTTTTTTGGTTGTAGCAGAAAGTACAAACACGACGATATGTGTTTGTTGAACTAAGACAAAGAACAGGAGAGCAAAAAAAATTAAAATCGTTAAAAATTACCGTGAGCTCTAATTCATCATTTGACTCATTCTTGACAGCAAAGGGCCACCATCCCTTGACCCGTTTGTGTTTGAAGAGTGACATTTGTGGTACACTTCCATCAGTCTTAAGCATGTCTAACGAACACTGCTTTGCAGATTTTGCTCCTCGTGGAAAACGGTTCATGTCCAAAGTCAGGGAACCTGGATACAACAGAAAAAGATTGACAGGCATAAAAAAACATCAAGATTGAAAGATATCATACTCCTGATTAATGGAATTTTAAAATCACTTTTTCACTAAATTTGTACCTTGAAGCAGTCACAAGCATCCATTTCATTTCGTGATTAGCAAAAACACATTGGATGTCTAGTGGATGAATAAAGCTATTCGTCTGGAGTCGTTTTCTATGATTAAATGAAGACTCTATTGAAGATTCAGACACATTCCTAATTGTAATAGCTAAACACTATTTCTAAATTACAAACCATGGCTATTACACACATACACACATAGTCAGAAATTAGCTTAGTCTCTGTGAAGGTTTTCAAGAGATCTCGCATTGCATGACTGAAAATTGATTGCGGAAAATGTAACAAACTGAAAAAAAAATAACATATAAATAACACTTATAAATACATGTATAAATGAACCATACCAAGACAGGTATGAATGACATATGAATATCATATTTACTGTAAACATTTGCCTTCAGTTATGTAATGCCTCATTTGATTAATGGTTAAAACACCTCCCCTCAAAGAATGGTGGAAGATATAATTAACAGGATAGCACTGTACATGGTAATATGAAGAGTTCATTCTCTATGTCAAGTGGGTCACACTCCAGCAGAAAATATAGTCTTGATAAATGTTGTTCAGTGTTATTTGGGATTGTCTGCCTCTATTGCCAGGATACACAGACCCCTGTTTGTATCACTGATTTGTTCGCAGACCCCTGTTTGTATCGCTGATTTGTTCGCAGACCCCTGTTTGTATCGCTGATTTGTTCGCAGACCCCTGTTTGTATCGCTGATTTGTTCGCAGACCCCTGTTTGTATCGCTGATTTGTTCGCAGACCCCTGTTTGTATCGCTGATTTGTTCGAAGACCCCTGTTTGTATCGCTGATTTGTTCGCAGACCCCTGTTTGTATCTGATTTGCTGATTTGTTCGCAGACCCCTGTTTGTATCAGCTGATTTGTTCGCAGACCCCTGTTTGTATCGATTTGTTCGCAGACCCCTGTTTGTATCAGCTGATTTGTTGTTCAGAGCAGACCCTGTTTGTACCCCCTGTTTGTATCGCTGATTTGTTCGCTGATTTGTTCGCAGACCCCTGTTTGTATCGCTGATTTGTTCGCAGACCCCTGTTTGTATCGCTGATTTGTTCGCAGACCCCTGTTTGTATCGCTGATTTGTTCGCAGACCCCTGTTTGTATCGCTGATTTGTTCGCAGACCCCTGTTTGTATCGTTGATTTGTTCGCAGACCCCTGTTTGTATCGCTGATTTGTTCGCAGACCCCTGTTTGTATCAGCTGATTTGTTCGCAGACCCCTGTTTGTATCGCTGATTTGTTCTCCAAAGTTTCAGTCCTAAAATAAGAAACTGGAGTTTGTGGGTCCTCATCACTTGCTGTATATTTTAGTCGAAAAGCATATAAGAAATTACAGTAAAAGTTGACTATCCTATCTATAACTGGTGGTTATATTTGACAAGGTTGCCTAGTGTCTGACAGAGAATGGAAATTCTAATTTTGAGAAGTTTTACCGAGAAAATCATCAGCTGAGAAGTGGTCAGCATCCCACACTTGCAGGTTGAGTCTGGCAGGTATCTTTGACTCCGTCTCATCCCAGGAAAACAAGGTTTCTTTACGCGAGATGACAATCTTCTCCTCAGCAACCAGGTAGTCAAAGGGGAACACAAACCTCCAGTTGAAGTTGCCCTCACCTGTCAGGGACCTGGAAACAAACACTGAGTAGTAAAGGAAAGCTGACAGTTTCATTCAAACTTACATCAAAGCATCGTCACAGCTGCAATGACATGCTTCTTGCTCTGGTGCTTAACATGTATGCTTGACAAACTTAGGTAGACAATGGAACAGGTGTATATCATGGCATGGAGGATATGCATATATCACTGACACTGGTGATATACAGGTGTATATCATGACATGGAGGATATGCATATCTCACTGACATTGGTGATATACAGGTGTATGCTGATAGACAGGTGTATTTCATGGCATGGAGGATATGCATAAAGCACTGACATTCTTGATATACAGGTATATATCATGGCATGGAGGATATGCATATATCACTGACACTGGTGATATACAGGTGTATATCATGACATGGAGGATATAGAGAATCTCACCCAAGTGTCTTTTGATATCAAATATATCACCATGAGTTGATAAAGTTACAAATATCCGAGGCTTGCCGAGGATATTTTTACTTTTATCAACGAGTGTTGATATATTTGATATCAGAAGACACGAGGGTGAGATTCTATTTATCATCAAAAATCACTCTTCATTAGTTTTCAATGAAAATTGTACATCTCTGAACACAGTACTGCCATTAGATTTGCAGTGCAGCGATGTCATAACATTGTGACGTCAACAAGTTCATGACGTCATAGCATTGTCAGGGCATTGTACAAAATCTACTGTTGAAAGCGATATCTCTAGGAGATATCGTCTGATCTCCTGGCGATATCTACTGTGGAACACAGTTTTGGATGATAAATAGAATCTCACCCAAGTGTCTTCTGATATCAATTATATCAACACGAGTTGATAAAGTTACAAATATCTGAGGCTTGCCGAGGATATTTTTACTTTATCAGCGAGTGTTGATATATTGATTTATCATCAAAATCACTCTTCATTAATTTTCAATGAAAATGTACATCTCTGAACATGGTACTGCCATTAGACTTGCAGTGGAGCGATGTCATAGCATTGTGACGTCATCAAGTACATGACGTCATAACATTGTCAGGGCATTGTACAAAATCTACTGTCAAAACGATATCTCCTAGGAGATATCGTTTGATCTTCCACAAGCGATATCTCCTGTGGAACACAGTTTTGGATGATAAATGCATATATCACTGACACTTGTGATATACAGGTGTATATCATGGCATGGAGCATCACTGACACTGGTGATATACAGGTGTATATCATGACATGGAGGATATGCATATATCACTGACAATGGTGATATACAGGTGTATATCATGACATGGAGGATATGATATACAGAGAATCTCACCCAAGTGTCTTTTGATATCAAATATATCACCATGAGTTGATAAAGTAACAAATATCCGAGGCTTGCGAGGATATTTTACTTTATCAACGAGTGTTGATATATTTGATATCAGAAGACACGAGGGTGAGATTCTATTTATCATCAAAAATCACTCTTCATTAGTTTTCAATGAAAATTGTACATCTCTGAACACAGAACTGCCATTAGATTTGCAGTGCAGCGATGTCATAACATTGTGACGTCAACAAGTTCATGACGTCATAGCATTGTCAGGGCATTGTACAAAATCTACTGTCAAAACGATATCTCCTAGGAGATATCGTCTGATCTCACACAAGCGATATCTACTGTGGAACACAGTTTTGGATGATAAATGCATATATCACTGACACTTGTGATATACAGGTGTATATCATGGCATGGAGCATCACTGACACTGGTGATATACAGGTGTATATCATGACATGGAGGATATGCATATATCACTGACAATGGTGATATACAGGTGTATATCATGGCATGGAGGATATGCATATATCACTGCCATTGGTGATATACAAGTGTATATCATGGCATGGAGGATATGCATATATCACTGACATTGGTGATATACAAGTGTATATCATGGCATGGAGGATATGCATATATCACTGACACTGGTGATATACAAGTGTATATCATGGCATGGAGGATATGCATATATCACCGACATTGGTGATATACAAGTGTATATCATGGCATGGAGGATATGCATATATCACCGACATTGGTGATATACAAGTGTATATCATGGCATGGAGGATATGCATATATCACCGACATTGGTGATATACAAGTGTATATCATGGCATGGAGGATATGCATATATCACTGACACTGGTGATATACAAGTGTATATCATGGCATGGAGGATATGCATATATCACCGACATTGGTGATATACAAGTGTATATCATGGCATGGAGGATATGCATATATCACTGATATACGTAGATAACAAATTTTGAAATTAGATCTTCAGGTGCACATCAAGAGTTTCCTAATAGGTAGCCATAGTTGATGTCAATAATTTTTCTAGGGTGATCCAACATTGCACTTACATTCTACAATTGATGTGTTGTGCTCAAAGAATTCGCCATAATGATACATTGAACATATTATTCATCATTAACCTTTATTCAGTTTCAGGTAAATACTTGCAGCAATCTACACAGAATGCTAGGTTCCAGTAATGACCAAAATCCTGGTGGACTTGAATGAGATACAGCTTAAACAGCCTGACTTTGCAGGGAAAAACTCCTGCTGGCATGTTCATGTTTACAGCATATATCATCTCCGACAAGACAGGCCAGGGGAGAGGCATGGTAATCCACTCATTGTCCCGGTCTTATCCGCACAGCCAAACACTTTAGAAATTTCATGGAACATTTGCTGAAACAGCTGACAGGCCGAGAGACTAATCACATGCTGAGAGTGATACAAGGATTGTCATGAGAAAAATCTATGACAAAAAAGTGTGTTGGATTCAATGTATGATACAGGTTCCCAAACACCCTCATTATTTCACAATGATGGCACAATCTCCCTGTGTGGTGGAGCCTTGAAATGAGGTATACCACTTTAAACATGCTCTGTTTGTTCTTAAATCAGCTTCAGCAAAGACTTACAAAGTACACTTCATATAACATATGGTGCAGGTTTTAATTTTTAAAGACAAGCATTTAGCATTAAATTTGCTTTGGAATGTTAACAAGATACTTCACATTGCAGGAAAGCAGTAACATTCTTCCAATAAAAATCTATACAATTGTTATTTTTTAATGCATACAATGTACATAAATTAAGAAAGAGGATGTATCATGTAAAGTTCAGACCTTTAAGCTCAAGTGTATCATTTAAATGCTTTACAAATGCTAGCTGCAAAGGTTGGAAAATTAACACAAAACTTTATGAAATGAATTAAAAGTTGACCGTTTCCTTCTCAAGTAGATATCTTATTGTATGTCTAAGAATGTCTGTTAATCAATGGAAATAGCATACTTCTTCCACAGCAGATATTCATCGGAACTCTTCACTTCTAATTCAGACCCCAATTCCTATATAAAACCAGCCATATTGAAACATATGTTTGCATTATTTACAGCAGGGTCCTTTTCTGTTACTTAATAAGGCCCAACAATTTACAAGAAGGATAATAAAGCTGAACAATCTGCAGGCATATTTTGTCTCTTCTCCATGTGGTTCTAGCTTTGTTTACCTCCACATCAAAGAGCGATGAAGAGTTGCAATTGAGATTGTCCCTCCGCCCATGTATACAACTTACGTAGGGGGTAACACAAGACGGATGTGTTTCTCTCGCATCTTTTGATTCAGATTCAGTCAATAAAGCAGCATGACATGATACCAAACAACAACAGAAACATTTGTCCCAAGTGATACATGATCTTAGTATAGACTTTTTGCACAATGACTTGCATGGTGGACCTTGTAACACATAGTTGATTCAGTTTTTAACAAGGCATAGTTTGATATAAGCTCGACTTTTCAATTGTTAAATATTTCTGACAGATGTATAAACCACTTTTTTAATTATTTTTTTGTTCAACACAGCAATACAATAAGGTGAGGTGAGGTGAGGTGAAATGGGGTTTAACATGCTTAAAATTATTTCACTCATGACGATGTGTATGCATGTCTATTTGTGGCTACTTGCACTAGCCCAGACTTAAGATGGTTTTATAGTGCTAGCTCCCTCAGATATAATACAATAAGGAATTTTCCAACATACTATAACACTCTTTACATGTTTAATTTGACAAAAGGATGACAGATTTACATGATTTACATGTGGATGTATTACAAAGGAAAATCAACATGCTTTTTCTGTAATTTGGTTACCAGATTTACAAATACCGTAACCTAACAAAAACTATTAAGGGACATAATATTTGATTAGAAATTGTAGGTGCACTACTTTCATCAAAAATAATAATATGAAACTCTCTTTATCCCTGGACAATACAATGCAGGGGAATCGGAATTCCATAATTTATGATGAATGTAATACAAATAATCTGCAATCAAAGTGTCAAAGAGAAAAGAAAGCTGGAAATTAAATTAGGAAAGAATCCTGCATCACAGGAGGTCAAGCTGACCAGCAAAGAAGAACAAGATCACCAACATAATTTATTCGTACAAAATCAGATAATAAGCAACATACATGTATCTCTATAGGCTAAAACATCTACCTGCTGATTGACAGCCCAAGCACCTGACCTCAACAGCATTGTGACAAATGTCATTCATACACAAAGGTTGGTTCATGTGTGAATTTATCATCACTGGGAGGTGGATGAAGTGTGCAATTGAGATATCTCGTTGGGAAGGAACTATCCAAAAGTGCGTAGTGGTTGCAGAGTGGTTTATGTGCAAACCAACAACATCCACAACACACATGGGCAGTACTCTGTAGGGCTTCTATTTCCCACTGAATTTGAATTTAACTTATATGTAAAAGACCATGAACAGAATTTACACTCAGTCTCTATACAACTCTATACAAACTTGATATTTGGCACAATCATTACATTTCATTGGTGATTAGTTTGTGCTTTCCTTACCTGATATTTTCTGAATAATATAAACTTTCTGGAAATTTGAATCATATTACTTATATTAATTTCTGAAACCTTTCCCCTCATGAGATGAGAAAGAGATACATTATTGAGCTTTGGGGCACCCTACTATAACTGATTAGCCTTGACATGTTATGAGTGAATAATTGTGACATGGCAGGGACTGATGTTAGTCAATTATAAGTGATTGGAAATTGTATTTGATTTCTCATTAATTAGTCTGAAATTTTGACAATGTTTCAAAATTAGGTGAACTAGGGACATCAACTTGAGTGAAGGGACTGTTGTTTCTATAGACAGGTACCAGAATGAAAGTGTTGTGTTTCTAGGGACAGGTACCAGAATGAAAGTGTTGTGTTTCTAGGGACAGGTACCAGTGAGTGAAAGTGTAGTGTTTCTAGGGACAGGTACCAGAGCGAAAGTGTAGTGTTTCTAGGGACAGGTACCAGAGTGAAAGTGTTGTGTTTCTATGGAGAGGTACCAGAGTGAAAGTGTTGTTTCTAGGTACAGGTACCAGAGTGAAAGTGTTGTGTTCCTAGGGACAGGTACCAGGGTGAAAGTGTTGTGTATCTTGGGACAGGTACCAGAGTGAAAATGTTGTGCTTCTAGGGACAGGTACCAGAGTGAAAGTGTTGTGCAACTTGGGACAGGTACCAGAGTGAAAATGTTGTGTTTCTAGGGACAGGTACCAGAGTGAAAGTGTTGTGCATCTTGGGACAGGTACCAGAGTGAAAATGTTGTGTTTCTAGGGACAGGTACCAGAGTGAAAGTGTTGTGTATCTACGAACAGGTACCAGTGAGTGAAAGTGTAGTGTTTCTAGGGACAGGTACCAGAATGAAAGTGTTGTGTATCTTGGGACACGTACCAGAGTGAAAGTGTTGTGTTTCTAGGGATGGGTACCAGTGAGTGAAAGTGTTGTGTTTCTAGGGACAGGTACCAGAATGAAAGTATTGTGTATCTTGGGACAGGTACCAGAATGAAAGTGTTGTGTATCTTGGGACAGGTACCAGTGAGTGAAAGTGTTGTGTTTCTAGGGACAGGTACCAGAATGAAAGTGTTGTGTATCTTGGGACACGTACCAGATTGAAAGTGTTGTGTTTCTAGGGACAGGTACCAGTGAGTGAAAGTGTTGTGTTTCTAGGGACAGGTACCAGAATGAAAGTATTGTGTATCTTGGGACAGGTACCAGAGTGAAAGTGTTGTGTTTCTAGGGACGGGTACCAGAATGAAAGTGTTGTGTGTTGTACCAGTGAGTAAAGTGTAGTGTTTCTAGGGACAGTGGTACTTGGGACAGGTACCAGAGTGAGAAAGTGAAAGTGTTTCTAGGGACAGGTACCAGAATGAAAGTGTTGTGTATCTTGGGACAGGTACCCAGAGTGAAAGTGTTGTGTTTCTGGGGACAGGTACCAGAGTGAAAGTGTTGTGTTTCTAGGGACAGGTACCAGAATGAAAGTGTTGTGTATCTTGGGACAGGTACCAGATTGAAAGTGTTGTGAAAGTGTTGTTTCTAGGGACAGGTACCAGTGAGTGAAAGTGTTGTGTTTCTAGGGACAGGTACCAGAAGTGAAAGTGTTGTGTATCTTGGGACAGGTACCAGAGTGAAAGTGTTGTGTTTCTAGGGACAGGTACCAGAATGAAAGTGTTCTGGACAGGTACCTACATTCTTGGGACAGGTACCAGAGTGAAAGTGTTGTGTATCTTGGGACAGGACAGGTACCAGTGAGTGAAAGTGAAAGTGTTGTGTGTTTCTAGGGACAGGTACCAGAATGAAAGTGTTGTGTACCCTCTGGGACAGGTACCAGAGTGAAAGTGTTGTGTTTCTAGGGACAGGTACCAGAGTGAAAGTGTTGTGTTTCTAGGGACAGGTACCAGAGGGAAAGTGTTGTGTTTCTAGGGACAGTACCAGGAGAAAGTACAAAAGTGAAAGTGTTGTGTTCCTAGGGACAGGTACCAGAGTGAAAGTGTTGTGTTTCTAGGGACAGGTACCAGAATGAAAGTATTGTGTATCTTGGGACAGGTACCAGAGTGAAAGTGTTGTGTTTCTAGGGACAGGTACCAGTGAGTGAAAGTGTTGTGTTTCTAGGGACAGGTACCAAAATGAAAGTGTTGTGTATCTTGGGACAGGTACCAGAGTGAAAGTGTTGTGTATCTTGGGACAGGTACCAGATTGAAAGTGTTGTGTACCTACGGACAGGTACCAGAGTGAAAGTGTTGTGTTTCTAGGGACGGGTACCAGAATGAAAGTGTTGTGTACCTACGGACAGGTACCAGAGTGAAAGTGTTGTGTTTCTAGGGACAGGTACCAGTGAGTGAAAGTGTAGTGTTTCTAGGGACAGGTACCAGAGTGAAAGTGTTGTGTTTCTATGGAGAAGTACAAAAGTGAAAGTGTTGTGTTCCTAGGGACAGGTACCAGAGTGACAGTGTTGTGTTTCTAGGGACAGGTACCAGAATGAAAGTATTGTGTATCTTGGGACAGGTACCAGAGTGAAAGTGTTGTGTTTCTAGGGACAGGTACCAGTGAGTGAAAGTGTTGTGTTTCTAAGGACAGGTACCAAAATGAAAGTGTTGTGTATCTTGGGACAGGTACCAGAGTGAAAGTGCTGTGTTTCTAGGGACAGGTACCAGAGTGAAAGTGTTGTGTTTCTATGGAGAGGTACCAGTGAGTGAAAGTGTGGTGTATCTTGGGACAGGTACCAGAGTGAAAGTGTTGTGTTTCTAGGGATGGGTACCAGAGTGAAAGTGTGGTGTTGCTAGGGACAGGTACCAGAGTGAAAGTGTTTCTAGGGACAGGTACCAGAGTGAAAGTGTTGTGTTTCTAGGGACAGGTACTTTAGTGAAAGTGTGGTGTTTCTAGGGACAGGTACTTGAGTGAAAGTGTGGAGTCAACCATTATAACAATTCATGTTCCCACTGAGTCATATTAAACAATGATAGCAAATTTAACACAGATCAAACATTATAGGTCATTGCACCACAGAAGATGTCTGCCTCCAATCATGTGACAGGAGCCAAGGCTATAGGACCCAGGCAATACATACCTGCAATGGATGACTTTCCACTCCATTCTTTTAATGGCAATATTTAACAAATGTATATTATATATATAGGGCATTTTAAAATCTGAAAATCTCTTAATGTTCCATTTTCATAAAGCAGTTATTTCTCAAAATACATTTGTGTCAGTCCTTTGGTTACTCAGGTCAAAAGTGCCCAAAAGGGTATAGATGTATATAAAATAAGATACAGTCTATTGTACACAAGAAATGTTGCCATGCATGTTAGGTACCCTCATCACAACACAATATTTATAATTGTATACTTTGTTTTGTTCCTCACATTTCATTACCAATTTTCATTAATGTCCTAAAAATACAGTGCAAATGATTAAGCAAGGAAAACAGTATCGGTACTTACAGTTGTCCACATTTTTTGTATTTTCAATAAAATAACCATTACATGTGATATACAATAAGATAGTTGTAGAGATGGAGGCCAAATAACTAGAAGATATTATTTTCAGGACATCAGGTTTCATTCTAAAACACAAGAATAAATCCAATTACACATATTTAAAAAGTCTGCATCTAAGCTAATTTGATACACTGAGATCCTCTAGTTTGAGTTACACTACCATAAAAATAATTGATTGCAAAGTAGACATTAAATGTGACAACATAAAATCAATGACATTCTGTCAAAGTTTTCTGGTAAAATTTATTTTCTCTGAATGTCAAAATCCATACATTCTCTTTTTCTTCGCGAAAAAATATGTTTCTTTAACAAAGACCTCTTTTCATAAACACAGATGTTTTCTAATCAAACCTACACAAGCATCTATTGCAGTGTCAAAATGTTTTTTACTGTGGGGACAAATGGAAATGATAAATATCAGTATTTTAGTGTGTAAAGAGACACAATTTGAACATTTCAAACTCTGAATTAACAACTTTCCATATTATACTGCCTCGATGCAAATGTGATAAATCTGAATAGCAAAAAGATACAAAAACAATTGCTTAATGGTGCATAACATCTCTAGTTTTATTATAAAGAGATAGGAATCAGTGATAAATGGGCCTTATCTCTAGAAAGTCTGTGAGGGTCTCCTTCTTCATAAGCTGGGACAGGACTTGGCACATAAGCTTGATACCAGCCTGTGAATAACATATTCTCATGCTTCGAATCTTGGAGGTGTCCATGCTCCTGACTTACTACAGGACAAGAAGCTGAACAGTGGAAAATGGTTCATTGAAGATGTTTCATTTATTGATATGAACACTATGCCAAATGTACAAAATATACATTATGCTTAGCTAAATATAAATAAAATGGTTTAATTGAGTGAAAAAAACAAAATGCAAAAACCCTAAAAACAAACAAAAAATAACACATAACAGAAAGATATAAAGGTATTTATACACCAGGACACGCACACATTTTTAAATTTCCCCAGTGAACAATTAAATATACTCATCAGGATCAACAATAATAGGGACTAAACTATACAGAGAGTTTTGCCTGTTTACTGTCAGCAAAGTTGTAGACAAAATATGCTGTATTCTATAGTCTACATGCTAGTGTCCCTATCCCTGAGGGTTGAACCGAGGAATGTTTCCAATCACTCTCAGTTTGGACCCCAACAAGTGCACTTGGACCGTTGTGGTGCACATCTCTCTGTCAACAAACACCTTCACATTAAAAGGGGTGTCAATTTTTTCAGTCAACAATCCCGGCCTGGATGCAAGTTTGAAAACAGGAAACCTGGCTAACAGATTCACACAGCTTTTCCCCAGTGGATCTCTGCTATGCTTATTTACCAGCCAATATCAACAAATATATTCTGATTAGTAATGGTGACTGACAACACAAGAGGGCTGTTTTGTGGTTGGTGTTTGACACAAGTGCCTGCCAGGCATTCCACTGATGGGGGAACAATATGACCTGGTATTTAGACATGCTTTTCAATCTTAGTCTAACACAACAAACTTGCCCTACAATTAATCTTTTACACCAAGCACAAATGGAAACATTTTGTATCACTATCACTTTCATTGTAAAGGTTACTACATTTTCACAGGAACAACAACACTATTATACAATTATGAAATGGCTTATAGTTTGATGCAGTTTGTCACAATTGAGCACTGACTACATATAAAATCATCAGATCACAGAGGAAGGTAAAACTGATCCTTGGTGTCTGTCTGGACGATCAAAGGTCATGGAAATGAGGATCATATAGGAATATGATTGAAAACAGTAACCTGCTACTTTTATAGACTAAACCATTCCCTCAATACTGGCAGCATCTATGGTTGACTGTCTGCCACTGGTGTAACCATTGCCCTGACACTGGCACCATCTGTAGATCAGCCATGGATGTAGCCATTGCCCTGACACCAGTACCATCTATAGATCAGCCATGGATGTAGCCATTGCCCTGACACTGGCACCATCTATAGATCAGCCATGGATGTAACCATTGCACTGACACCTGTACCATCTGTAGATCAGCCATGGATGTAGCCATTGCCCTGACAATGGCACCATCTATAGATCAGCCATGGATGTAACCATTGCCCTGACACTGGTACCATCTGTAGATCAGCCATGGATGTAGCCATTGCCCTGACAATGGCACCATCTATAGATCAGCCATGGATGTAACCATTGCCCTGACACTGGTACCATCTGTAGATCAGCCATGGATGTAGCCATTGCCCTGACACTGGCACCATCTATAGATCAGCCATGGATGTAACATTTGCCCTGACACCTGTACCATCTATAGATCAGCCATGGATGTAACCATTGCCCTGACACTGGCACCATCTGTAGATCAGCCATGGATGTAACCATTGCCTTGACACTGGCACCATCTGTAGATCAGCCATGGATGTAGCCATTGCCCTGACACTGGCACCATCTATAGATCAGCCATGGATGTAACCATTGCCCTGACACCGGTACCATCTATAGATGAGCCATGGATGTAACCATTGCCCTGACACTGGCACCATCTGTAGATCAGCCATGGATGTAGCCATTGCCCTGCCACCTGTACCATCTGTAGATCAGCCATGGATGTAACCATTGCCCTGACAATGGCACCATCTATAGATCAGCCATGGATGTAACCATTGCCCTGACACGGGTACCATCTATAGATCAGCCATGGATGTAACCATTGCCCTGACACTGGCACCATCTGTAGATCAGCCATGGATGTAGCCATTGCCCTGCCACCTGTACCATCTGTAGATCAGCCATGGATGTAACCATTGCCCTGACACTGGCACCATCTATAGATCAGCCATGGATGTAACCATTGCCCTGACACGGGTACCATCTATAGATCAGCCATGGATGTAACCATTGCCCTGACACTGGCACCATCTATAGATCAGCCATGGATGTAACCATTGCCCTGACACCTGTACCATCTGTAGATGAGCCATGGATGTAACCATTGCCCTCACACCGGTACCATCTATAGATCAGCCATGGATATAACCATTGCCCTGACACCTGTACCATCTATAGATCAGCCATGGGTGTACATTGCCCTGACACTGGTAACATTCATAGATCAGCCATGGGTGTACATTGCCCTGACACTGGTACCATCTATAGATCAGCCATGGGTGTACATTGCCCTGACACTGGTACCATCTATAGATAAGCCATGGGTGTACATTGCCCTGACACTGGTACCATCTATAGATCAGCCATGGGTGTACATTGCCCTGACACTGGTACCATTGGTGGCGCGTGGTCCTGTGCTCAAAGCTCAGGTCACAAATTGGTGAAGTTAAGCAGCGTCGAGCTCGGAGAGTCCTTGGATGGGTGACCGTGTTTGGCAGCTTGACTCCTGAGAGTTTCTAGGACTTGAGTCCTGCCCCACAACGAAGCACATGTGACACATGTGGTCTCACCTTAGGCAAGTGAGTTTGTTCAAAATTGTCTCTGTTCACCCAGCAGGAAAATGGGTACCCGGTGGAAAAAGTCATATGACTATAACCTTCTAGCGCCTAACAGGCAGCTTGGGTTATATGGGGTAATAATGTGCTGTGCATTGATTGTTAGTGCTATGAGCATACCTAGTATGGAGTTTGGCGCCATATAAAATTTTTAAAATTCATAGATCAGCCATGGGTGTACATTGCCCTGAAACTGGTACCATTCATAGATCAGCCATGGGTGTACATTGCCCTGACACTGGTACCATTCATAGATCAGCCATGGGTGTACATTGCCCCGACACCAGTACCATCTATAGATCAGCCATGGGTATACATTGCCCTGACACTGGTACCATCTATAGATCAGCCATCGGTGAACATTGCCCTGACACTGGTACCATTCATAGATCAGCCATGGGTGTACATTGCCCCGACACCGGTACCATCTATTGATCAGCGATGGGTGTACATTGCCCTGACACCAGTACCATCTATATATCAGCCATGGGTGTACATTGCCCTGACACTGGTAACATTCATAGATCAGCCATGGGTGAACATTGCCCTGACACTGGTACCATCTATAGATCAGCCATGGGTGAACATTGCCCTGACACTGGTAACATTCATAGATCAGCCATGGGTGTACATTGCCCCGACACCGGTACCATCTATAGATCAGCCATGGGTGTACATTGCCCTGACACTGGTACCATTCATAGATCAGCCATGGGTGTACATTGCCCTGACACTGATACCATTCATAGATCAGCCATAAGTGTACATTGCCCTGACACTGGTACCATTCATAGATCAGCCATGGGTGTACATTGCCCTGACACTGGTAACATTCATAGATCAGCCATGGGTGTACATTGCCCTGACACTGGTACCATCTATAGATCAGCCATGGGTGTACATTGCCCTGACACTGGTACCATCTATAGATCAGCCATGGGTGTACATTGCCCTGACACTGGTACCATTCATAGATCAGCCATGGGTGTAATCATTTGCCTGTGTTATTCACATAATCCTTTATCACCATTTTAAAATGTTCATAAATTAAAAACTAAATATGTTTACAACAAAATGTAGTTCTAAATGTTGACTTTGCCATGTCATAAATCCTAACACTGCAAAAAGAAGAAGATAAAGATGGTAGTATGTAGCTTTGGCACAATTCCAAAATACCTGTATATTCTTTCCATGGCCAAAAGTAATGAATGGTTTGGTCTAAAAATGCCAAGACTATATTTCAGGAAAACAACCAATCTAGGATTAGTTTTGAAATGCCACATCCTTTTTCTCCTGGCATTCATGGACATTTATGAACATTTAGTCATGTATTTATATTAATACCTTAAAAGTTAACAAACTTGTATCATTAGTTGAGGCAAAAGAGCAAAATCATCACGGAACGGTGAAAAACCTAAAATTTATCCAAGATTGGTTGGTATTGAAAACAAATTCATTCTGTTCAAGTACCAGAAAACATGACAGACAGTCAGAATAGAATATTGTAACACTCATAAAGATTCATATTCTTCACTGGATGAAATTGTCTGACAGCTATCCAATCAAGAATTTCAATCCTCACCAATGTGTTCACTCCATAACTTATGATAGCCCACAGAAAAGTAGTACAGAGTAACTGAAAACCTATCAAGCATCCATTGGCTGGAGCCATTGGGAATGGTAAGTGGATATCTGTCATCAGTCATTGAGCAATAAGAGTTAACACAATGAGAAACAATGACAGACAGGTTCAAGATTTGAAGATTCTATTTTCAATTCCGCAAACTGCAGCAACTTGAGATAATCAAACGATCTTCCCTTTGTGTATTTCATACATCTTCCCTCACTCTCCTCAGCTTACTGTTCTAAGGAACCAAATTATTGTCCCTTGGTACAGCTGAATCCATGGCAGTGGGTCAGCAGTGGAATTTATGAGAAAGTTCTATAGACATACATGCATCAAAGACTTCCAAGAAAGTCTGGGAATGTAAGCTCTGAAGCAAGTAGGAGAGACAGGGCATCTGCATTACAATAATGCTGTAGAGTGACACTGAGTGATCTACTATCCGATCTTGGATACAGGTAAAGGGTCTAAAGGACCCAACATTTGATATTTAGCCTGTTGAGCAATCACTGCAAACTGAAGAAAAGTGCAACAGTCAAGCTGGTAATAAACAGGAATACAACAGAACAAGTTGACCTCGATACTTGACTTTACTATCACAAAAAATGAAAAAGAAATTGCTAAAGATTACTTCCTACAGCACTGCCCTGGCTGTCTTGCACATTTAAAATTGGATTGCAGTATAACCCTTCAAAACTGTAGGTGACATCAATCGGTCAAGTTGATGCTTCAGAAGATGTCAGACAACTGAAACAGGACTGAAACATTAACGAAACTGACATTATAGCTGAAGAAAAGGCTTTGCATATGATGCAATTAATGGACTTAGCTAGCACTCACAGTTTCAGGACATCACTAAAAGAGTATTCTAACACAGATCAGTGATGGGACAACTGATACTTCAATATGGATGCAATGCATTGATGTAATTATTCATGTTTTAGCTTTTCAACACTTGCGGCTTCAGAAAACCTATGATCAGCTGACTGCCAGGATATCAGTCTGTTGCAACCTGTACTTCAGGTGACACAAAAATAACTGGCTCGCCATGCTGATCTGAAAGCATCCCTAACAACGGAAAATGTCTGAGTACCATTAAATGTGTTTAATCATAATTACACTTTCATATGACAAAATAAAACAACGTCTCCTGTGATTAATAGGACCAGAGCATACATGTCCCTACTGAAGCATCATTCCCAGGATGTTACCCTGAGTTAATCAACTGATTCAGGTACTTAACATTTCACCCAAACTGCTTGTGGTGTCACAGGTTCACAGATCAAGGAGACATCAACACCATGTATACTGTCATGGAAATGGTCTTCCACAAATCAAGACATTTTAATGCCTTATCTATTTGATTCTTGTAACCTTTGGAAACTATTCCAAAGGTACAGCCAACAGATTAAATGTTTGTAACTTTTTGTTAATGTTTTTTCAGTTTTGAAAACATAAGCTTTATTGTCACTATAAACATGAGTGATAACCAATACCTGTCTTAATTATTTTCAAATTAACTGCTAAGCACATTGCTTGCCTTGAAGTGTAAGACCATTACTATCTGCCCGTTTCTTCAGCTGGTATTAAGAAAAGTCCATCATCCCTTACAGTCTTCATTTAGTGAAGATATAAGTTCAGGACTTAATGGTGATGTGAAAATCCATGAATCGTAAAACATCCATAAATTTAAAAGAATCTAAAGGTAGGAGTGATTCACAAAAACCAAAGCAGGAATGAGTTCGAAATGTCAAAATACAAAAATCACATTTCAGAAATAATAAAAAGCGAACTAGCTAGAGTAATAATAGCCTCACAGACAAGTATCCAGCGCCAGGAGATGTAGAATGATGTCTCTTGTTACAGAAACGCGTTTTGTGTTCTAGCCACCGGCCATCAGGAGGAAAGGTTTGGGACGTTACTTCAAAGCATTATCTAATTAAGTAAAGACATCGCTTCAAGGTGGCAGGAAACTACAGGGAAAATAAGGCTGCCACCAAATAATTAAATACATCAGATTTTATGTCTCATGTGCTTAACAAGGCTACCTCTGGTCTAGTAACTGTGACACATAGCAGGACCTACATGGCAAGTGTCAGAGATTCATCAAGGCTACCTCTGGTCTAGTAACTGTGACACATAGCAGGACCTAAATGGCAAGTGTCAGAGATTCATCAAGGCTGGTGACACATAGCAGGACCTACATGGCAGTGTGAGATTCATCAAGTCTCAGACACATAGCAGATTCATCAAGATTCATCAAGGCTACCTGGTCTGGTCTAGTAACTGTGACACATAGCAGGACCTACATGGCAAGTGTCAGAGATTCATCAAGGCTACCTCTGGTCTAGTAACTGTGACACATAGCAGGACCTACATGGCAAGTGTCAGAGATTCATCAAGGCTACCTCTGGTCTAGTAACTGTGACACATAGCAGGACCTACATGGCAAGTGTCAGAGATTCATCAAGGCTACCTCTGGTCTAGTAACTGTGACACATAGCAGGACCTACATGGCAAGTGTCAGAGATTCATCAAGGCTACCTCTGGTCTAGTAACTGTGACACATAGCAGGACCTACATGGCAAGTGTCAGAGATTCATCAAGGCTACCTCTGGTCTAGTAACTGTGACACATAGCAGGACCTACATGGCAAGTGTCAGAGATTCATCAAGGCTACCTCTGGTCTAGTAACTGTGACACATAGCAGGACCTACATGGCAAGTGTCAGAGATTCATCAACAGTCATATGGGATGAAGGAACCTCAACCACAAGTAAATAAAAAGGCAATGAACTCACACATATGACTTTTTCTATCACATACTTTTATCAATCACTGTAAATGAAGAAAATAATATTTCTAGAAACATAATTCCACTGCATATATACACACTAATGATTTTATGACTGGTAATGGGCTAATTCAACAATCTTTAAACATGATGAAAGTATGTGATCACATCAACACCTTATCTAAAACCAATACATTATAGAAATGCCATGTTGATAATGCATTTTTATACATAGGCAAATGATGATTAAATAAGTGATATGAAAACTACAATTCTTTGATTGGGTGTAACGTTACTACAAAATACTGGCATAGATTGATTTTCAGTTATGAGCAAAATGGTCTATTTTGACACCATTTTCATCATCACAGAAATATGGTGTACACATTTCATAATCAAAGAAAAGTCAAACCTATAAACTGATTACATTGATTGACTTGATAACATGAAAAGCCTCCAATATTAAAAACAATTGTTTTCACATGCTACACCAAGATGTGATGGATTGTTCAGATGTGAAGCTGTTACTGGATTGTCAAGCTGTAATACAGCTCTAATCAGACTGTTCAGCTCTATTTGAGTTGTTACTGGATCGCCCAGCTGTAATCAGACTGTTCAGCTCTATTTGAGTTGTTACTGGATCGCCCAGCTGTAATCGCCCAGCTGTAATCAGACTGTTCAGCTCTATTTGAGTTGTTACTGGATCGCCCAGCTGTAACCAGACTGTTCAACTCTATTTGAGTTGTTACTGGATCGCCCAGCTGATCAGCTGTTCAGCTGTAATCAGACTGTTCAGTAATCAGACTCAGCTCTATTTGAGTTGTTACTCAGACTGTTCAACTCTATTTGAGTTGTTACTAATCAGACTCAGACTTCAGCTCTATTTGAGTTGTTACTGGATCGCCCAGCTGTAATCAGACTGTTCAACTCTATTTGAGTTGTTACTGGATCGCCCAGCTGTAATCAGACTGTTCAACTCTATTTGAGTTGTTACTGGATCGCCCAGCTGTAATCAGACTGTTCAACTCTATTTGAGTTGTTACTGGATCGCCCAGCTGTAATCAGACTGTTCAGCTCTATTTGAGTTGTTACTGGATCGCCGAGCTGTAATCAGACTGTTCAGCTCTATTTGAGTTGTTACTGGATCGCCCAGCTGTAATCAGACTGTTCAGCTCTATTTGAGTTGTTACTGGATCGCCCAGCTGTAACCAGACTGTTCAGCTCTATTTGAGTTGTTACTGGATCGCCCAGCTGTAATCAGACTGTTCAGCTCTATATGAGCTGCACTGTAATGCAACTGCTATCAGACTGTTCACCTGATTGTTCCCTTACCTGTAGTGAATGTCTGTGCTCTGCATGTCATCTGAACCTTTCACCCAGCCTTTCACATAGATGTCACTCATCTTCTCTCCTGTGAAGAAAGCGTCATCTTCCAGCACAACATCATCAGTGTTCCAGATGATGCAGCGAAGCTCATAGCTGAAAAAGATGCAAACTCATCTGTACATAACCTCATACACTGTTCTTGCATTTGTCTTGAAGTAGACAGCACATACTATTGTTCACTGAAATGACTTGACTAGGGCATATAGAATAAGAATAGAATGTACAGTCAACCACCATTGTGTCGAACTTGTGGGACCAAGGGAACAGTTCAACTTCTCACAGTCCTCAATACATCCGTCAGATAAATGTAAGGAAATCGTCAGGGACCGAGAGATGAGTTCAACACAACCGAGATTGTCTCAACCGAGACATTGGGGTTCGACTGTATATACTTTCATTTTCCCTGTCACTCTATAATTAAGAGATATAAAGTCTTTATGTAACAACTTCAAATTCTATCAAAATGTAATAAAAAATCATAAGAAATTTCTGTTAATGATAGAGTCCATTGTATGATTGTGACTATATTATATGCATGTGTTTGTGAGAGGTGCCACCAATGGGGCAGGACACACTGACCTGCCACTGCATGTGTTTGTGAGAGGTGCCACCAGTGGGGCAGGACACACTGACCTGCCTGTGCATGTGTTTGTGAGAGGTGCCACCAGTGGGGCAGGACAGACTGACCTGCCACTGCATGTGTTTGTGAGAGGTGCCACCAGGGGGCAGGACACACTGACCTGCCACTGCATGTGTTTGTGAGAGGTGCCACCAGTGGGGCAGGACACACTGACCTGCCACTGCATGTGTTTGTGAGAGGTGCCACCAGGGGGCAGGACACACTGACCTGCCACTGCATGTGTTTGTGAGAGGTGCCACCAGTGGGGCAGGACACACTGACTTGCCTGTGCATGTTGTCTTACCACTAGTAAGTAAGTGTGTCAATATTCCATACAAATTAGTTGAATCCAAAAGAACTTTGGTGCCATTAAAATATAACAAATAAAACTTTTCTTCAATCTTCCAAAAACATTATGGTAATCTTTAAAAAAACTGATAAATGAGATGAACACATTAGCCATACATTCAGTGTCTGTGGGTTTTGGAACCCATTTGCAAAGTGAGCAAAGTGAAAATTATTAAGAGTAATTTGTCCCCGCATGCATTAAAATCTTTAGCCAATAATTTTGTAAAACAGTTAATATAACGAAATTAATGACTTACAATTCTTGAACATTATCTATTTCTTCATACACATATGTTCTTTCTTCATACTCATGTGTTAAACACATTTAGTTTTTGAAACATCAATAATAGTGTGTTTGTTGCTAACTAGTAGCTTCTAGCCAAATCCTATCAAGTGAATACATGTATTTAACTTTGGTTTCTATTCATTGCTTGCAGTACCATGCATCAGGAGACGCTGCTCCTCTCCAGCACACACACGGCTGCAGCCACAAGAAGGATGAAGTTTCCTAGTCAATAATCACATGACAAAATTCTTGCACATATGGGAAATTCCCAGATGGAAATCAAAGGCAGGCCTGCAAAAATATCACCTATTCAATATCTTCCTGAATAGGACAGAATTGTCTTATTTACATGTGAGATGAAAGGTTTGATTAGTTAGAAGTGCAAACTTAGGTGTGAATTATTTCTTTATTTATTGTAAATGCTGCAGTACAGTGATTGGACTGGTAGCTACCTGTGAAAGTCACTTCAGTTTCCAGTCTATCATGCACATGCATGGGATTAAATTGACAGATTTTTCCATTTATGTTTGTAAACTGAGGTTTCTTAATTATATCTTGCAAATCTTGATCTACCTGCTGGCATACTGATAAATCACTCCTAAGTAAATCTCATATGTATATCTAGTACTCTATCTGCCTGTTCTTTGATGCATCAAGGACAAAAATAATGCCTGATGTAATTCTCTATTTGTACTTGTACCACATGTTCCCGTGTTGTTTTAGATGAACAATTTACTTGCCTCTGAATGTGTTTATGACACGTCCCCTAGTGGGGCAGCAGAGGTTCAACTTTTCACAAACATCTGTTATCATCAGTGTTTGAGAGATATTCACACATAACTTATGATTTTGTTAGAATCAATACAGACAAACTTCTAACATGCCACTCAAAGAAGTCATAGTTAGAATCATATAATAGACTCATGATTTCTGATTTCTTATGATTCATGGAATGAAGTTTGTTCTTTTTTATTCAGACAAGAGATGTTTCCAGTTATAAGTTACAAGTATCTTTCTTTTGACAGAGAATATCACTGCAGTATAAAATGAACTTCCTCCTTAAATCCTTGAAATGCTCACACCAGTATGTATCAGGTTGAGCAGTATTAGCACTGCCGATTCCTGTTGTGAGGGCACCAAGAAACCACATACACACAGTAATGACCATGGCAGGATCTTCACCATGGACTCACACATAACCTTTATGAAAGGAAATAATTTTCCTTTGAGCTTATGTTCGTCTTCCCATTGCCTTAGGTGTACATACTGTATGGAACCGAAATTGCTATAATGTCATTTGTAGACAGAGTTTAG
The DNA here is from genome assembly GCF_003918875.1 of Haliotis rubra. Lineage (NCBI taxonomy): Eukaryota > Metazoa > Mollusca > Gastropoda > Lepetellida > Haliotidae > Haliotis > Haliotis rubra. The sequence goes on from NW_025767213.1 coordinate 1,412,709, forward strand.
AGAAAAACAAATTGTAAGTAATTAGTAACACAATGTTGGTAATGGGAGACAACAACCTCCTAACCTGCAGGGGGTTATTTTCACTGCATTTGATGTTTTCCAACTTTGCCAGCAACCTGAGATGCAATGATTATTAGGATGGAGAGGAATTGTCTAGGCAGTATACCCTCCTGGCTCATGCAGGAAATACGCACAGAAACACCCACAGGCCATATTTGAAAATTAATATACTGACCTGTCATGTGTAAATAATTGTTCAACAACCATCAGAATCAGAAATACAGAGATTTGAAAATATGTGGGAATCTGTGAGTCATTTACATGTCATTTCTTCCTTAGGACATATATATATATAAAACTATTCTTGTTTCTCTTTTCCGCCCAACCCAAAAATTTGACCAACCCTAAGATTTGTTTGATTTGTTACACAAGAGACAATGTGCATGAATTTTTTACACTTCTAAGTTTTGATTTTCTATCGGAGAAAAGGTGCAAATTTCAACAGAAATCAAGGGGTTTGGGACATAAAATAAATTAAAATGTCAAAATATTTTGTTTAAAAACAAGAATATACTTTATGTGGCCTTACTGGGACAGTGTTTCTGGCTTTGCTATGTTAATTATCAAATTGTTTAGTTGGTGCATAATTTGAATGGAAATACTAGATCAGCTTCAATTAAATTCAATTTCTGAAATGCAAATTAAGAATGGTTAGTTTGAATGTAAATATTATGTATTTTGAATTTATTTTTTGTCTGTAGTTTTTGTTTAGCTATTTTTATGGATTCTTTTGGTGAAGTTAAGTGTGACAGTTTTCTTTGACCAATGAAGATCCAGGTTAAGATTGATCTTCAGTAACCCATATTTGTTGTAATAAGTGACTAATGTGATTATGTGGTCAGATTTGAACACTTGGTAGAAAACTATAAACATGGCTGAGTGGGGCATGAAACAACATACATTTTCCAGCTTAAAGAAAATCTGTTAAAATTCTCAAATTTGTCTGGCCTCACAATGAACATTGAAAAACAAAGTATTGGGTTTAATTCTAAATTTTCATTGAATTTATTAAATATCAAATACAAGACAGAATTTCATGAATTTGTTATGAATAAAATACATTAGTACTTAAAATAGTGATAACATTCAAAGTATTGCTAAACTGTGTGCTACATCAATTGGCAACTGAACATATATAACTCTGAAGAGAGCTTGACAGCATAAAGAGGCCTTAATAATGGGTTATGAAAGTAAGTCATGTAATTATAGATGCATTGAAAGAAAGGTAAATATGGGAAGACAGAGCCTTCATACACTTATATCTTAAATTCTCAGTGTTGAAATATTACCAATTTTAAAATACCGGTAGTCTTCGGTTAAAACTTTATCTGACTGAACTATCAACAAAGCGACACCCAACATTAGCATTCTCTTGGCTGTCAGTGTCTAGGTTTTGCAGTTATAAATATATTTGATATAGGGATATTCTTAGAATATTCAACAAGTTGGAATCTGAAAGTGAACTTTGTGTTTCAGGAAATACTATTAAGATTCATAGTTATGATGGTAAACATCAGATATAACTTAATGGCAAAAGCACAAAATTAGATAGGGACAGATCTCTTAAATATTACTTTACAATTATGGAAACAGACCAGTCATTGTATCTTTCTTAGATTATCTATTTTTTTCTGGAAATTAATTTGGTAAATTCCAATAGTTTCATTAAAAATAATGAAAAAACATGCTTTTGGGTTTGTCAAACAAAGTAAAAATGGTTTTGTTAAATGAAAATATCTAACATTTAATTTTGGAACTGCAAAAAGACAACACTGTCTTATTGTATTAAAATTAAATATGCCATTAAAAGATGACATACCAGATGAATCCAAAATCTTATTTCTAGGCTTATGGTAAATAAGCCTTACTCTGATGTACTTCAGTATGAGGGATATTCAGAGAGAATGTGACATATGCTCCAACTGGTATAAGAGCAGAGTGTAGACTTAGTTTCAGAGTTGGTTGGTGTGTGTGTTCATGAAGGACAAGGATGGTGATGTTACCCTTCTATGTTGAGGATGCAGCTTACCTCTTGGGCTTGCGTGGAGAGATGTCTACTGGTGCTGCTGGACAGGGCATATCCATGGGGAACATATCCACCCACATCTCAATCTTGCCCTGAAGCATACCATTCAGGTCTAAACAGTGTCAAACCATCTCAGTGTCAAACCATCTCAGTGTCAAACCATCTCAGTCTCAAACCATCTCAGACTCAAACCATCTCAGTGTCAAAACAATCAGCAGGAAGTTCAAAGTTCATGCAATTTTTCTGATATAGCTATGATCACAACTCAGTTGTAATTATATTAAACTTTCTAGATTTATTCCAGTTTCTTTATCTGAGTCTATTAATGTACAAGTAAGCAGAACTATATACATCAGTCTTCCATCAACACTTCCCCAAGATTGTGATGAGATATCCATGCATGTCTTGCAGTAATGAAGGAAATGTGTGGACATATCAGTTTGAATGATCAAAGCATCATTTACATAGGCCTACCTATTCATTAAACAGCTTCAATATACTGTGCAATATGTCACAAATTGCAGGTATGCATCTTCCTCAGATGACCACCCGCTGATCATGTCAGCTTATTTCTCAGCGTGAATGGTTACAGTGTGTGTACCATGATGTTTACTGAAGGCTGCTCTGGTCAACATCTTGTACCCAGGTTCTATAGTCAAACAAACCATTGCTGGACAAAGAAGTTTCTCCCTACTTTGTGGACATTGTCAACACTCAACATGTTTGGAGAAATTTAAAGCCATGCTTGAGGGTTACGATTTCAAACTTTGGGACAAATACACTTTAAAGGAGTGGGATTTGCAAAGACAGCAATGATTATTAGGATAGAGGTGGCAAAGCTAGATTTCAATATTGGCTTGCTTGGCTATCCAAGAGAGATTCCTGACCCTCTGAATGGTGAACATTCTGAACAGCGGAAGAAGGCGTGACTACACATGTCGGTACCAGCATCAGCATATCTTAAGGATTACTTCATTAGCACTTAGTCTGTAATGGGGCTTAGACCAGAGTCAATATGTGTAGTCTTCCAACTCAGGCCATTGTCAGAGGTGTGAAGACATGTGACTCCACCAACCTCTGGAATGTTCAGCTGCACTGAAATGGGATTCTTCAAATTCTTCATGTTTCAATTTTCAGCCTGGGCTAGATGCTCTTTGAAAAACATAGCATTCACTTAAGATTAAACTTGTTTGGTGGTGAGATAATGGCAAGGAATGTGTTACCTGTTCAATGCCTGGTTTCTCTGGGTTGTAGAGAGGCCGGGTCTCCACATGTTCAGGCACCAGTTTGCAGCCCACTTTGGGGATCTCCTCCCAGTGGTTCAACACAGCCAGGGCAAGATGCTCATCTGTTGCCTTCTTCACACCTGTAATTTAACACAACACTTATCGTACTCCATCTACAAGTGTAAGCCAAACATTACGGCAGAGATACAATAGGTTCTGTAGCTCACATTAGTAGGAATATCAATATTCATATACTGAAGGAAACAATTAAGGGAACACCACTTCATGGCAGTATTCCTTTATTTATTCTCAGATTTCCTCCCACAGCGCTATTCAAAGCTGGTGATGAAAACTGGAAAATATTAAAGGAACACTTTTGTTTCTCTCAATATATTTGAACCTACCACACATACAACAGGGGCTTGAACTGGAACATTGGTGGATGAGAGGAGAATCCAAAAATTATCTTCACCAAACAAAATGAATAATTTGATTAAATTCAGGTGAAAGTCAAACAGAAAATCTGATATACTTTTAAGACATATGTATTATTAATATTTATATCAAGTACAGATGACCAAAAATAATTAGCTAATGATCTGAGAACAAATCTCATTGTAGCAAGTTGAATAACAACTTCATTACAATAGGGCATACCGATACACATACAACATACAACAAGTTGAGAAGTCAAGGTTATAAGGTATGGTTATTTAGATCAGTACAAAAATAACATGGTATATATGATTAGTGTTTTAAACATTGCAACTGCCTCTGTATGCTTCTTCAACCATGACTTTACCCACTTTGACATTACTGTTGCCTGACAGAGATTTGGTGAACATTATTGATATTAAAATCAGAAATGTGTCTTTTTTTCAGCTACAATTACTGCTTTAGTTACTACTTCAAACAGACAACACCACATATAATGACTCAACAGAATAACAGTTCCACAGATCGTTTATCATTCCTTCTGATTTCAGATTCCAAACAGCCAGACACTTAAAACACATATTCATTTTACAAAAAGGGAAAAAAAGATATAGGATAGTAGTAACTGTTACAGATCATGGCAGATTCCTGAAGCTGAATGAGTGAGTGTTCTGAGTTTTAAGCATAAGGGTACCAGATGGAGACGTCAGCATACACAGCACCAGGAGTGGATAGGATGCACCAACAGTGGTGTACAGCAACACACGAGTTGTTAGGTATGTTATATTCAGTGGTGAGTTGATGATGTTGTTACAGCATCTGATGTTGTCCGTGTTACCGGCGTGACAACACACTGAAGGCAACCCCAAGTGAAAGCAAGTGGTAGACAAGACACCTGGTTAGTACGAACAACGTCATCACCCACTGTGGACCCTGGGTGTTCCCCGGGGGACAACTTACCCTTAGATTTTCTGCGTTTTTTCTTGGGTCTCCTATCCTCATCTTCATCTTTAATAAATAGTCATATTTAGGATGTTTACTTTGTACATCTTGTTCCAGTATTTCTACAGTTTTTTTTATCCAAAACCACACAAAACCTTTTCAACTAACTACCTACCCCACTTGCCATATGTTGGGCAGATTTTTTTAACTTTGATTTTTGTCTGACATATAATGGACCCACTTGAATGTTTTCATTAGGTAAAAAAATTGGTAAGCAAATATTTTTGCATAAACACTTCAGACCCTCCTCTGGCAAATGAGCACACTACCTATTCCTCCCTCTTCTACCAGGAAACTTAATGCTCACAACATGTGACAATTAATCTCTCAATTTTAAACTTAGCAAAACAACTTTAAAAACAAGAAGATAAACATAGCTGGGTCAAAGTTCAAACATGAGGGTCATATCCAAATAGAGGCTGACCCCAGTTAGGCAATCTGCCAATTTACGCTTGCAGCCTATCCAAACACATTAGTCATGGCATTTAACTGGGTCTGTCCACTTTCTCAGAGCAAGGCCTGCATCTAATTTATTCCTGTTTACGTTTCTGATAATCTGTTTACATGGCAAAATATTGTAATTTCCTTCAGTAATGACTGGCCATCAGCTTTACTGCAGAAGCAAGGGAGGCAAGTGTTTGCCCATGTTTTCTTCCTGGTGTAGGACTGTAACGCAAGAAGGCAGGACAAACGCTTAACTCAGAAACAATTGCTGACATTAGGGAAATGGCACGAAACTCAACTTAGGACAAGTGCCCGGACTATGCCGTTTATTCCCCATTAATCATATTTCATCCAAGATTTCTTTTATATGGAAACGTACAAACCATTGTGTCAAGAAAACAGCTTTACAATCACAGAGAAGCCATAAGCCACATCTTATTCCACTCAGCCACATACAGGTCTGGGGAACTATCCAAGATGTGATCAGACAACAAATCCAATCTTTACATTACAAGATGAAAGGCAGTAATACAAGATCACATCTCATTCGTAAATGAATTAGGTGGACATTTTAATTTCGTGCTGGATGACCTATAATTAGACTTTAAAAAAGTCCTTAGTTTATTGCAAAGTACAAAAATGTCATTTTATCTTTGATAAACTGGTCTGGAAGTGGAAACATAAAGTTTATCAAAGTTAATTGTGTAATTGTGACATCAAGAGAATATATAAAAGACAAGTATATTTTGGGGGATTACTATATATTTGGCAGAGAATGAACACAAGTACAGAAACGTGTGTACATACTCCTCTGCCCCACAAAAAGTCTGTGTTATATTTGTAAAGGTTATGACTATGACAATGTAGAAGCTAAAGCTTAAACATCAATATTTACTTTCATTTGTACAAGAAGTAAGAGATGACTAAGAGAGTGACAAAGCAAAACTGTTCATGAAATAGTGTCAGAAAATATTTGTGCAGAACAACATTAAATAAAGAAATACTCAAAGTCAACAGAAACAAATATTTGATAAGAAATAAATATTTAATGTAGGGAATTGATTTACAAAATAGTTGTATCACGACTTTGATGTTAGCATGAGGATTAATTGATTCCAACTTGAGACCTTTCCAAACATAACACCATAGATTTTCTACTATCTTTAACATTTCTTTCCCAATTGAGAGAGATTGATTAATACAATAAATCAATTAGGTGTACAATGACATTATCACATGTTTTCTAGAATATCCTACTGATGAAATATTATGTTATATTTTATTGCTATATGTCTTCAGTCACACAAAAAGGATAAGTGAACTTGCACCTTTTAGACTGTTTTTAATACGTCATAAAAATGAAAAACTGTATATATACAAATTGCTTTAACTGTTGTTAATGTACCACAGGATCGTTTTGCATTAATAAGCAATCCCATCAGACGAAACAAGTATCAAATTGTATAATCTCAAATGTTCAATTAATAGGGTAAATATAAATATCAAAAGTCAACATCAGAGATTGCTTCCAGTTTTTGCCATAACAGTTACTTATTCTTCAATATAACTGTCATATCCAGAAATTTAAAACAAAGTACTTCAAAATGATTGCTATTGCTATTAACAATCTTTCCCCCTCATTCAAGTACCCCCACCTAACAGGAACAATACTCTACTGGAGGTCAATAACAAATTCTTTTCTTTTTTACTGAAAACCATTAGACTTATACTTTAATTATACACTTATTACAAATAAAATACAATAGGTTTTCTATTATTATTATGTTTTACAGATTTAGATGAAAATGCAGCAGATATTATTATTGTTTTCTTAGCTCTACCTATGACATTTCCTATCTGTAACAGGAAAACATGTTCAGTTAATTTATCTGAGGTTGATATGTTCTACAATATTTTATCACTATCCAGATAACCATATTGTTCATTTCTTTTCATATTTGGAGGTGGTTATTTTTTATGGCCCTCTCACACTGCCATAAATAAATTGTTGTTTACTTAGCTGAAACTTCCAGAAAAAGATTTCATCAGACCATTAAATATGATAATGCCTGATAAAATCAATCACATTCAAAGCATAAATTATCTAAACATTATGATTATATGAATGAATGAATAAGTTATGCAGTTTGTCATTTATTAAAAATAAATGATATTGCCACGATTCAGCAAACAATGGTTTAAGTGATTGATGAACACAGCCAAACCTCCAATCCCACAAATCAGGCCTAACATCTTGGCATGATTAAATATATATTTCATTTATTGAATAACAACAGTCACTGACAATAAAGAACAGTGAATTTCAATCTCTGGATCTAACCGCAACATCCATGTATTAACTATCTGAGGTGACCATTCCCCTGAGACTTACACATATGGATTAATAAACACAAAATTTAATTAAAAATCCATTTCTGTTCTCTTAGTGTGCATAAATGAAACAATGTTTCAAATTTTAGGCCTCAGTAACTTCACCCAAATTTGAGTTTAGACCGATAATGGTTTGACATCAGAAGTTCAACTGTGGAAAAGCCCTTTAGAGACAAATAATGTGTGATGTAGTTGTGTCATGGAGCCAAATCGTCTGCCAGTCAGCTGATTGAGTTTGCTGTTTGTGTTTGAGTTACTCTTCATGGGACATTAAACTGAGAGAGATGTTCACGCAGGCTTGCCTTATTTGGAAACAAAACACCTCCATTTTGCCTAAAGTACGACTGACATGCAGCAGTCATATGGTGATCCAGTCTTCGTTTTCTGATATTTTCCTGTTTGATTATTTGTTATCAGTTTAATCCTATTTGTAATTTATGAAACTAACTGTGTTTATAAATATTTATCATTACCCGATGGAATAATTGACTTAGCTAAAAGGGTAATCTGACATTGAACATATCAATAATACAACTGCCCAATACATAAACTTCATTTTTACATCTTATCTGAAAATAGTATTCTTTAATACTGAATTCAAAATACTAGCAGTAATTACAAAAAATATATTAACATATAATACCAGAAAAAAAAATGATACAGCTATATTCATAATATCAAGACACAAATTGCCATATATTACATCATTTAAAAGAAAAATCATATCACATTAAATAAAATTTTACTCTAAAGTATGAAGAACTATTTAATGCCATGATTTGTGATCATAAACTTTTACCATTTTCATCTTCGATCTCAAGTGGTGCAGTGAAGATCCTGTTTGCAACCCTGACCTTGCCGGCCTGGTAGTGGGGTCCATCCACCTTGCCATCCTTACACATCTTCATCAAGATCTGGGTTGGTTTCTGGGGATCCCGCCAGGCGTTGTAACCATGCCTGCAATAGTACATGGTCACTAGTCTGTCATGCAATATACACCAATATATAAAATATATAAAAACAAAATTGCATATAAGAAGGAAGTTATTTGCATGACTGAATAATGTTCTGCATGCATATTTGTGACAGTTACCAAAACCTTTAGCATGTGTACTTCATCATACGCACACATCCTGCATAGTAAGACATATATAATTCTGTTATATTTATTATAAAAAAAAAGAAGAAAAAAATGAAAGTGATTACATTGCATTTCATCTGCTAACCAAACAATCGTTTCTGCATGTACCCCTCCCCCCCTCTTGAAAAGTGACAAACACCGACACACATACAGTGATCAGATCCTTGGGTGATTGATGATAGTGGGGGGTGGGGCTGGGGTTTGATTATTGCACTGGACGATGTTGCTGAGTTTGTACTGTTATCATGTGTGTGTGTTACAGATTAATCTAGCTGTGTGAGAATGAAGGTATTGTTGACATGTTTATAACAATTGACTTGAAGATGTTTGCATTGATGAAGGTATCAACTTAAAAACTGATGTTTATAGTTCACATATATACTAGCATAAATTTATGTGAAGTGTTCATACTTAGTTTTATATTCATACCTCCATAACCGAGAAATATTGAAATTAGTTCTTGATATTTTTTTATGATAGATTGTTAGAAGTGTCACTATTTCAGTCCCTAATACACAAAGGCAAGAAGACAGGAAGCTGTGTGGTGCTGTAAGTATTCCATCTCACTAAAATAATCAAATTTAAAAATTAATAATTACAAGTCTAAAATATTAATTGTCAGCTGCTCATAATCATCTGATTCAAACACATATTGTAAACTTACAGATAAAACACACAATTATATAATCATATACATATACATCTATATAATCATCTTCCACACAGAGAAGTGGGCGGAGCAACCACAACCACACAACTAAAGTGATGGGTGTATTGGTGGAGAAAACTAACTGTCATAATGACCAAAGTTTGACATAAACTTGACATCATATAAAGACAAAACTGGAGAGGGCAAGTTAATTTTGTGCTTCCCTGTCACTGGGAATAACACAGAATGTTAATATTGAAACTTCTGGTGTTATTACCACTATGTGGACCGACTGCATCCCTGGACTATTATAGAATTAAAGTGCCTGTATCTTCCCCAATTTGTCTCAACTCATGAGATTAACCCTTGTAATAAGATAAATGTTACTTTGAGGAAACAGTTTGATTGGATGAGTGGCTCTCCCATGGGAAGGAGGAAAAGTACCATTCCCCCTGTCCCCCACATGACAATTTTGTGCAATTTCCATTCAATTTCCTCCCCATTATAGACTGTCAAAATTAATTTTCTTGATTAAAGTGAAGTGTCCAGAGCTTGTGATCTTCTGCCCTCCCAGGCACTGTAAAGATAATGTTTACAAGACAACAAACAAATTGGACAGAAAAGCCTCAGTTGGAGACGTTTTTAATCATTCTTCAGTCTGACAAAATTTCCACTTTATTGACTTTGCTTAAGTAATATTATTCACTTTCTTATCTTTGTAGGAGGTAGTTGTTAATATATAATTCTTAAACTGTTCAGTATTAAATTTCCCCCAAGATTACACTTTTTCTCCACAAATTGAGAAGTTAATACAATTCAATATTTTTGATTTCAGCATTATTTAGAAGAAATTCCTGAATTCCATGGTGAATATGTGAAATGAGAAAAAATAATGTTTCTGACGGAAATCTATTCAAACATTTCCTAGTTTCTTATACAACATACACAAAGAGGAAATTAAGGTTAAGGTCAAAACACATTTGCTGTAAAAACTTGGAATTAACATCATACTGAGCCTCATTTAATAGCTTAGGGCTTTCGGTCTGAGAACACTTGGTGTTGTAACATGACCGTCTGATTGAGAATATTAATATTGATTGAAATTTCACAAAGTTTCATGCTGTAAAGGTTCAATATTTAAAAGCCAGAAGATTTACACATCAGTGCAAAATCTTTTTTCTTCTAAGAAAACATATATCAATTCTATTTTTATCTTGCTCAAGCAAATTCTTTTCTTATTTTGAATTCATGTATATGTACATTTCTTGGTCTCATTACATAGTCTTGGCAATTCCAAATCTAATCTGTTTGAAAAAGAAGACTTTTAAATCATAAATTAACAAAAAAGGTTGTATTTGTTAACCAAATCTCACTGTTAGTGACTTGTCTGGGAATAGATAAAACCATCCACTAATGACGCAAAAATTAAATGCTGAAAATATGCTGGAGAGACCTCTCCCATCCTTTTTCCTTGTAGGTAGCTGTCACTCAAACATGAGCAGCCAAGAGATAAAGAAGAAATTAGTATGGTGAATGACAGGGATCACACCCAGTGCATCCTGCCTGGTTATCAACCACAAATGAAGTGAAAACCAATCTACCTTGAGAGAAAGGTCTTGGGGATTGCCTGTACAAACATCAAAATTTGACAAAGTGCCATTCCTCATTCAAAGAACATTTCTACCCAGATTCTTTAGCACAATGTGACAAGCGGGAATTTCAGCCATGTTACAATCATTTCCGCAGTCATTATATTTGGCCATGTTCAAGTTCCATAAATACTGATTCAGAACTTGCTTGCCAATTTGTCTTCTTTTGTTTTTTCAAGTAACAAAAAAAATTGATCGCTAGGCCCTATGTGGTATGTGTAGATAAACAGTTAGCAAGTCGACTGGGAGCTTGGCCTTTCATGTTGCAGCCTCATTCAAGGGAACTGTCGCTTAATTGAGGCCGTCTCTCTAATGAGGTAAAGAAACAGTGTTTTGATCTCACACCTTATCAAATCTACTTGTCATCATTAACAAATTTCTTCACACCCAGAGGGGATGTGTTGACATGGCTGATGAAGACGTCAGGGCCACAAGATCAGATTACCTCCCCTGAATGTCCCATGATGCCACTGCACCTCATGCCTAAAACTCACTCAATTAGAAACATTGTTACAAACCTCTAAGATGGTTAATTGAATAAATTAGCCAAGGATTTGCTTCTTACTCACAGGGAAGCATGCATGTCTGGTTATAGCCCAGTACAATAATGACAAGACATTCAGTTTTCTATGTCAGCCTCTCAGCTAAAAAATAATTATGATTTAAGTTTGCTATTTTGATGAACACCATTGCCATCTGGAGCTCCCAGGTGTATGGTGCATGCGGCATCAACTATGGTTTTTAGTTTTAGAATGGTATCATAGCACATTCTAGCTGGTATTATATAAAACAATATAAACATGTAACCGTGATTGAAAAGCGAACCTATACGTTTTCTGAATTATATTTTTTACATCTTGCATTGAAAGTGAACCAGGTCAAATTACAAGGGCTTCAAGGGGGAAGCACTTGAAATGTATGTTGCATGATTATAAAATCCCACAAAGAACCACTAAAATAAATTTTTCACTTACAGTTCATATTTTTGAGCCAGTCCACAAGTGGCCCGATGCCGACTGTAGAACCTGTTTTCCAGATCAATCTTACTCTCGCCTATGAGGTCATCCATTCCAACCAGGTCCCAGTCAAACACCTGTACTGACAGCAGGGACTCCATAGGGAACGTGGCTTCAATCTCAACACACCTGCAAAATATAGGCAATAAAACATTTACTGAAGGGTCAGTCTCAACACACCTGCACAATAGAGGCAATAAAACATTTACTGAAGGGTCAGTCTCAACACACCTGCACAAAAGGGGCAATAAAACATTTACTGAAGGGTCAGTCTCAACATACCTGCACAAAAGGGGCAATATAACATTTCTACTGAAGGGTCAGTCTCAACACACCTGCACAAAAGGGGCAATAAAACATTTACTGAAGGGTCAGTCTCAACACACCTGCACAAAAGGGGCAATATAACATTTCTACTGAAGGGTCAGTCTCAACACACCTGCACAATATAGGTAATAAAACATTTACTGAAGGGTCAATCTCAACACCCCTGCAAAATATAGGCAATAAAACATTTACTGAAGGGTCAGTCTCAACACATCTGCACAATATAGGCAATGTCATATATATATGAAATGTAACCTTTACTGAAGGGTCAGTCTCAACACACCTGCACAATATAGGCAATAAAACATTTACTGAAGGGTCAGTCTCAACACATCTGCACAATATAGGCAATAAAACATTTACTGAAGGGTCAGTCTCAACACATCTGCACAATATAGGCAATAAAACATTTACTGAAGGGTCAGTCTCAACACATCTGCACAATATAGGCAATGTCATATATATATGAAATGTAACCTTTACTGAAGGGTCAGTCTCAACACATCTGCACAATATAGGCAATGTCACATATATATATGAAATGTAACATTTACTGAGAGTCAGTCTCAACACATCTGCACAATATAGGCAATGTCATATATATATATATATGAAATGTAACATTTACTGAGAGTCAGTCTCAACACACCTGCACAATATAGGCAATAAAACATTTACTGAAGGGTCAGTCTCAACACACCTGCACAATATAGGCAATGTCATATATATATATGAAATGTAACATTTACTGAGAGTCAGTCTCAACACACCTGCACAATATAGGCAATGTCATATATATATATGAAATGTAACATTTACTGAAGGGTCAGTCTCAACACACCTGCACAATATAGGCAATGTCACATATATATGAAATGTAACATTTACTGAAGGGTCAGTCTCAACACACCTGCACAGTATTGTCAATTCTTTGAGTAACATTTACTCACGGATCAGTTTAAACACACGATTCTTTGAGATTTTAGAAATAAATAAATAAATGTTGATAAGCATATTTTACTTGAAATCTACATAAGTGATCCTTATAAGAACAAATGGCAGCATATGTGCAGATTTTATATAATGCAGTTTCCATAGCAACAAAGCTGTGTGAGTTGGATCTTTCAGTCAGTCAAACAGAGCTATGGGGTTTTAACAGGAATTGCCTGACTATTCAGAACGCTTAATCAAATCCATATAATCAGGCCCCACCCTCCTACAAACCTGGAATGTGTCAGGTTTTTTTCAACAAGCGTAATTTTCTTTTTACATAAAGTTCTGTATTTTTTCTAGGCATTGGGTAGGTTACAAAATCATGTGCATGAAACTGAAGAGTGAGAAAATGTAAATACAGTCAGATGTTCAACTTAAACAAGGGTAAAGTAACAAAATCTTTGATTAACTTTAAGGTTATCAACTTTCAATCACAAATACCAATTTCTTCACATAGCTGTTTATTACAAAACTAACACTTAGATTCTTTGGCAAAGATAATAAAATGCACATTTTTGGGAAAAGTTGTTCACATCATGACATTAAACATAATATAAGGATGCCTTTTGTGCTGAATATCAACTTTTGTTTTCCCTTTTCTGTTTTTATTGCAGACGATGAAGAAATGTTGATAACCCCAGTGAGACTGACTCCCACCATCCAAGCCTGATACATGGAAGAAGGCAAATACCCCTTTTTTCACTCTGTATCTGACCTCTTAATTTGGCACTTGAAACTGTTTTATGTACTGGAAGCTTTTGCGCTTCAGTTTGTTTTATGGCTTTACTAGTTTGCTACCAACAGGTCAGTACTGCAAAACAAAACATCCCATGCGTACAGATAAGTTTCAGGGAAGGGGTATTGGCTTTCTGGAAAAAGGCTACATCATAGCTAGCCCGTATTTTGCTGTGGCATGGTTCATCTACCTTCAACCAAACAGCATTGTTTCTCATGACAAAGGGTGTTCTCGAATTGGGAGGTCCATTTGGTCCCATACAAACAAAGCCGGTCTTATGATATGTACACAAATGCCACGGGGGATGTTTCTGATTTTGTGTTCCTACAAACAATTCGATAAAAACACAAAGGGATTTACAGCAGACATTTTTATAGATTTTTAATGACACAAAGGTGATCATTGGTGTGTGGAATTATTGAAGTGGGAGGCTCTACAGGCAATTCAGTATGTGAGCATGAAGCTGGACAGTGGTATCCACTACATTAATGCTATCACAAACCCATCCAGGTATTGGCCAATGGGGCTGATGCACCACAGACAATAAGGAACTGTTTTTAATACTAATTAGCTTACAGCAAATGTTGTCAGGATAAATGCTCATGCAGGGAGGAACATGCCATGAAAGAAAACCCATTTGCTACAAATTTCAAACATGACATAGCTAAAGAACATGAGTGAAAAACAAATATAGACAAACATCAAAAGAATTTAGACGAAAACCTCTCCAGGCTGATTATCTGTGACATTTCATGAACGCCCAAACTGTCATATCACTTTGTGTGATCTGTATCGCTGACACCTGTACTTTGTGTGATCTGTATCATTGACACCTGCACTTTGTGTGACCTGTATTGCTGACACCTGCACTTTGTGTGATCTGTATCACAGACACCTGCACTTTGATCTGTATCACTGACACCTGTACTATGTGTGTGATCTGTTTCACAGACAACTGCACCTTGTTTGATCTGCATCACGGACACCTGTACTGTGTGATCTGTATGATTGACACCTGTACTATGTGCAATCTGTATCATTGACACCTGCACTTTGTGTGATCTGTATCACAGATACCTGCTCTATATGTGATCTGTATCACAGACACCTGCTCTGTGTGATCTGTATCACTGACACCTGCACTTTGTATGACACCTGCACTGTATGTATGATCTGTATCACTGACACCTGCACTTTGTATCATTGACACCTGTACTATCTGCAGTCTGACACCTGCATTGTATGGCCTGTGTCATTGACACCTGCACTTTGTGACCTGTATCATTGACACCTGCACTACCTGTATGATCTATATCATTGATACCTGCACTGTGTGACCTATATGATCCCGCACTGTGTGATCTGTATCACTGACACATGCACTATGTATGATCTGTATCACTGACACCTGCACTGTGATCTGTATCATTGGCACCTGTACTATCTGCAGTCCATATCATTGACACCTGCACTGTGTGATCTGTATCATTGATACCTGCACTGTGTGATCTGTATCATTGAGACACATATACTATGCATGATCTGATCTGTATCACTGACACCTGCACTTTATCATTGACACCTGTACTATCTGCAGTCTATATCATTGACACCTGCACTTTGTGTGATCTGTGATCTGTATCATTGACACCTGCACCTGTATGATCTATATCATTGACACCTGCACTGTGTGACCTGTATGATCTGCATCATTGATACCTGCACTGTGATCTGTATCACAGACACATGCACTATGTGTGATCTGTATCACTGACACCTGCACTTTGTATCATTGACACCTGTACTATCTGCAGTCTATATCATTGACACCTGCACTGTGTGATCTGTATCATTGACACCTGCACTATGTATGATCTATATCATTGATACCTGCACTGTGATCTGTATCACAGACACATGCACTATGTGTGATCTGTATCACTGACACCTGCACTTTGTATCATTGTATCAGTACACCTGTACTATCTGCAGTCTATATCATTGACACCTGCACTGTGTGATCTGTATCATTGATACCTGCACTGTGATCTGTATCACAGACACATGCACTATGTGTGATCTGTATCACTGACACCTGCACTTTGTATCATTGACACCTGTACTATCTGCAGTCTATATCATTGACACCTGCACTGTGTGATCTGTATCATTGACACCTGCACTATCTGCAGTCTATATCATTGACACCTGCACTGTGTGATCTGTATCATTGTGACCTGTATCATTGACACCTGCACTGTGTGACCTGTATCATTGACACCTGCACTATGTGTGATCTGTATCATTGACACCTGCACTGTGTGATCTGTATGACCTGTATCATTGACACCTGCACTGTGTGACCTGTATCACTGACACCTGCACTGTGTGATCTGTATCATTGACACCTGTACTATCTGCAGTCTATATCATTGACACCTGCACTGCATGATCTATATCATTGACACCTGCACTGTGTGACCTGTATCATTGATACCTGCACTGTGTGATCTGTATCACAGACACATGCACTATGTGTGATCTGTATCACTGACACCTGCACTTTGTATGATGTGTCTCATTGACACCTGCACTATGTGCAGTCTATATCATTGACACCTGCACTGTGTGACCTGCATGATCTATATCATTGACACCTGCACTGTGTGATCTGTATCATTGATACCTGCACTGTGTGATCTGTATCACAGACACATGCACTTTGTGTGATCTGTATCATTGACACCTGCACTGTGTGATCTGTCTCATTGACACCTGCACTATGTGCAGTCTATATCATTGACACCTGCACTGTGTGATCTGTATGATCTGTATCATTGATACCTGCACTGTGTGATCTGTATCACAGACACATGCACTTTGTGTGATCTGTATCATTGACACCTGCACTGTGTGATCTGTCTCATTGACACCTGCACTGTGTGATCTGTATGATCTGTATCATTGATACCTGCACTGTGTGATCTGTATCACAGACACATGCACTTTGTGTGATCTGTATCATTGACACCTGCACTGTGTGATCTGTATCATTGATATCTGCACTGTGTGATCTGTATCACTGACACCTGCACTTTGTATTATCTGTATCATTGGTACCTGCACTGTGTGATCTGTATCAATGACACCTGCACTATGTACAGTCTATATCATTGACACCTACACTGTGTGATCTGTATCAGACAGTTTCTTTCAAGTTTAAAAAATATTAAAGTAAAAATACATGACTTTGATGTGTCCCATGGTGAATTGGTCACGTGCCCTGGATTCTAAACAAACTATTTCTTGTAACTGCCAGCCACTGTTCATCAGGAAGTGATCTTCATAACATTAAGCAATATCAGAAAAACCTACATTTAAAAAAAACTGAGGTATATATGTCCTTGCTTTGGATAAATTCAAAATGATAGCTTCATTTCCATCTTCAACATGATCAGGCCTCCCAAAGAAAACTTTCCCACTGTGCAGAAAAACCCAGAAGAGTCCACATTAATCGTTGAAATAGCAACATAAACATATTAACTCACTAATGAAACAATAAAAACAGCAACGAAAGACAATTAAACTGCAACATTTTTATATCAGCGAATTTTGACCTCTACTGCGCATGCGTATTAGAATCCACGCTTCTTTCAAATTTCTGAGCAACCGTGAATCACCTCGCGTAGAAAAATTATTGAATATGTTGAAATAATTGCTGTCAATCATTTCATACGAATGGAAAGTAAACTAAACAAGTGTGCACACAAGTATCATCATGATAAATGCCAAATAACACAACAGAAATACTTTTAAAAACTTTTGTCCAAGCTGGAAAATGTCAACATGCGGGTGAGACTTCCTCTTCCATGAGCGCATGCGCAAAAATCAAAGTTGCAGGCTCTTCGTTTTTTATCCAGTTTTAGAGATTTAAAGTTGCCGTTTTTACTGTTTCAGTAGCGAGGTGTTATGTTTATGTTGCTATTTCCACAATTAATGTGGACTTTTCAGCGTTTTTCTGCACAGTGGGAAAGTTTTCTTTGGTAGGCCTGATGATGAGATTAAACACCAAAAGTGATGAGTGGTGTGGCATCTGTATTCGATGAGCTGATTAAAAGGAGGCACTCTTTCATAATCACCTCATTAAAATAAACTGCTGTACATAATAAAACAGTGGATTTTCACCAAGGCTAATTTGCATGCTAACATTTCCTGGGCACCTCTGTGTAACAAGAAATGAGGTTCAATGTCAAAACCTTTACAGCATTCCTCTGCATTGTGACAGCATGAATGTGAAGTCTCAGATACAGAACATCCATATTTCAGAATATCTGACTTCCAAGATGTGTTCACTAACACTTTTATGGTTGTATTTTCTTATCACAATGTATTAACCAAGTTTTTCTTACTCTAAGCCTTAGCTTGAGGTCAATAATTACTAAGCACATGGTTTAATATCTTAGTATTCCTCCAATAAAGCATGTAACATGAATAATGAAGGACCCAGATGCTTAATTTATGACCCAGGTGTCTTGTGACTTTAATCTGTGTCTTGAAAGAAACCCGATGTTCATTGTGAATGCTGCAGATGACCTCTGGCATGTACAGCAGATACCATCATGAATATTCAAATTAAATAAATAATAACCTTTAACTTTATCCTTGTCAAATCAAATCTCAAAAGCTCTTGATAATCAAGAAGAAAAAAATAGGACAAAAAATGGTTGACACATTTAAGATATCTTGGAAAAATGGCAAACTGTCCAATTAAACAATTCTGTGAAATATTTTATCATCAAAAGTTAGTGTGAAAGGGTGTACTTTTTTTTATCCTTTTGACGCTGATGATTGTTGATGATTGTTTTTCTTTGCAAAATTAAAAGAAACAATTTCAAAGTGTCAGTGAAAAGGAATTTCTGATACAAGTTACTTAGTAAATCTATCAAAATATATTATACATCATCTCGTCAGAAAAAAGTTGTTGTTTTTTCTGTATGTCTGCTATATTGAATTTCAATTTGTATATATGTTTATGATATATGCTCTTGTACCACAAGGTGGTTTATGAGAATAAAGAATTGAATTAACAAAGTGTCCACTAGCTATACTAGTACATAATGTCACGTGACTGCTCCTACTACAGTCCAAAATACGTGAGATGGTATATTTGTGAAGTGTTTTGAACCTACATCAGTGAACACACTAAATGTTCAGTGAACTGTATCAACCCAAGTTCACACAAAGTACTGCTACAAAACAAATTTCTTGCATAATCTCATTAGCTTTGTTTTCCACAAATTGAGCCTTCATGTACCCTGTAAGTAACTGCTGCTTACAGATAAGACCAGTGGAATTTGCCCAGCATAGCACGCTCGGAAGAAACAAACTCGGAACAATTTGTCAAAGCTGAGCAGCTCAGTATTAAACCAATCATGCACATTTTTTAATCTGTTTTGTTGGCAATCTCTCATCAACATAATAACTCCAAGTTTCAGGACATAGTTTTCTCTTGCTGAAATAATTATTGTTAATACGCCAGCTGTTGTGGCAGGCTTATGTTCTGCTGGTCAGACCTTACGCTTCATACACAAACGTTTCAAGCTGAGTATCTAGTTTCCCATGCTAACCCAGTTTAATTAGTAAGGAGCCATTTTGACAGCTCTCCCTTAACAAGACAAACATAATGCCAAACAAACCTTGCTTGCTATGAAAAATAAATAGATTGTCATCAAAAATAGGTTTTTGCAATAAAATAAATATATGAAAACTGCCATGCATGCCTGAGTAAATCCTGTATTGATGATAGCTACAACCAAGCCAGGTACAAAGTAGGCATACAACATATGTATGGGTGCACCTACAACAAGATCATATAGTCAAGCACTGTACATAAACAGTGGAAGAACAGTTGCACATAGTAAAATAAACCACACAGTCAATTCTCATGTTTTGGTAAATGAAGATTTAAAGCATGATGGAAACACTATTTGATTTTGTTAACAATACAGATTCAAAATACATTTATAACTCATGGTCCTGTGACGTATCAAAATAGATTCATGATATTTCCATGAAGTGTACCAACAAGTATCTCTATGTGATATGTTTCACCACTGACATAAGTACAGGGTACCACATAACCACCAAGTTTTTGTCCTGAGTGAAATAAGTTTTGGTTTGCAAATTCTTTTTTCATTTAATGATGAAAAATTATAGTTTGCTGAATTCAAGCGGAAGACACCTCAAACAATATTCAACAAACAAGGTTTGATTAAAATTGCTGATCATTGTGCCATCTAAATCATGCCAATACATTGGTTTGTCTCCCACAGCCTGGACTGTGTGTACAATAAGGCAGAATGAATTGATGCAGGAATCTGTGTGGTCACAGCACACAGCAGCACATCCAAAATCTGGATTCTAAAATCTATGAAAGATGATATGAATACAATACTTTGTCAAATAAGATCATTCAAATAATTTTTGCAGCTATGCATCATTTGTCATTCAGAATTTAAAGTGGTCCCGTGATCACCGCTGTTCGTGCTTGCCTGAACACAGCTAACATCTTCTGGTTGTTGGTTACATTAAGAGGCTGTTTATAAAACTTGATGAGAACAAATATATTCATGTCGCTTAGCCTTTGAAACTCATAGGAGCGATTAAAAAATGCAAAACTGATGGAAATATTAACTTTATGAAATCATCAAATCATTTAATTCCAAGATGCTTTCTGTCTTCAAATGTAAACTTTTTTCCTAAATTTCGACACGATAGCTGTCCACAGCACCTACAGAGTGAACTGCTTGATTTTGATAAAACATCACAGTTCAAAATATAGATGAATTTTTTTTAATATGACAGTCATAAATTTCTTCAGGGAAGTCATAAATATTTGAAAACCATAATCAAATCTGCATCTGTGACAGGCAGGACATTTCATTCAAGTTCTTTATTGCAATCTGTAATATATCTATTCATTGAAATGATTAATGCAAGCATATACAAAAGGAGATTTCATTAAATCATGCTTAGCTACACTATAGTAGCTTGCATTAACGTGATGAAAGTAATAATTAGACTTAAAGAAATAAATCACGAGTATTATTCCATACACACATTATGAACAATAAATCAGGGGAGTTTCGTAAAATATCCATAAATCAAAAATATTAACTGTTCAAGAAAATGAAACAAATCATTATTGTGTAAAACAAATGTCAGTATTAGAAGGATAACAAAATCTTTTGAATCAACTTGCAAACTGAAAGAAGAAAATATTACAAAGCATGTTGTCTCATTAATTGACAATAAAATGCGTATAGTATTTGATTACTCCATGTTTACATGTAAAATATCACATAAACATGTAATAAGAAAGCTATAAATGTTTATTTTTTATCCTTGTAATAAATCCCTGTTTTGCTTTTGGTTTCTTCCTTCTGCTTACTATTATAACAAAATGTCATGTCATCGTACACCATGTTTTCGGATCTAAAAACGTAATGAAAGAAACTTTCTCAAGTGTCTTCAGGGCGGTTTTATTTACACATGATGAACAATGGATGTGTAGGATATAACTAAATGTATTCAGGAAAAGAATGAAACAGCTTTGTTTCTTTCCCATCATTTAACGAATATTGTGTTATCTGATGCGGACTGCTACATGACATGGGTATACACAGAAGTAGTCCAGGATCAACCTGATACTTGCAGTCACAGGTTTACAGGGAAAGGGTATTCAGTACTCAGGTGTAGAGGGATGTACACGGACATCAAAACCAAGCTGATTGGGCCATATCTTTTGACTTAAACTATTTTGAATATTTAAAAAATTCTTTTTAGAATGATACTCTATCATGACTAACCCAATACTCTTATGATACAAATCATTACGGCACATGTTGCAATGTTGAAACTGTTTGGATATCTGTCTTGAAATATGTTAAGTAATACATTGAAAAATCTACTTGGAACACGGTGAACTCTGAAATGTCATTCTGGAAATCACTTTGCAAAATATAAATAACCAGACTTGAAAATACCTTGACTTATTGTACTTATAAGGACTTGTGAATTGGAGGTCTGGAGTACAAGATGTATTCATACAGGTTTACAGTACATGGATCTGAATAATCATAATATTTTAGAAACAGTTATTGCATTCATCTAAGTGAAGATAATAGTATTTGTAGTATCAACAAAACAAAAACAACAAGGGATATCTCTATTGGGGTTATTGTACTGTCAGTCTAGGAGATTTTGCATAGAAAGTATATGTCATTGTTGAATAATGTAAAGGATTACTACTGAAACTATTCCTATTCTCAAGCTAATAGACTAAACACACGGGGAGACAACTAGTACTATACATCAATGATGTGTCATAACTGCTGACTAACATTAGGTTTTCATTGCCTGGGCAGGACATGACAACTATGTGAATTCTGACACAGGTTTAATAAGATCCGTCTGAGATATAGAAGACTGACTGACTGAGTTTAGTTTTACGCCGCTTTTAGCAATATTCCAGCAATATCACGGCGGGGGACACCAGAAATGGGCTTCACACATTGTGCCCATGTGGGGAATCGAACAGATATAGAAGAAGAAGAAGAAGAAGGGTTTATTTTGTATAAAGGCCATACGACCCATCGTACAAGGTGGTACAATAGTGATTTTGGTTACCATTTTCATACAACAACGCTAACAGGAGCAGAATAAACATGTTCTAAGAACTTGACAAAATTATTTATGATGTTATTGTCGGATGATGTACATATGCTGTGAAGTGAATAATAATATCCATGGACCGTTTTCGGAATGTAACGCCGACGCATATCCTCATAGCGTTTACAAATATAGACAATATGGATTTCATCCTCAATACTTTTACAGTGTTTACATAACACAATATCATCATTGCAGGAGACAGTACACTCTTTGTTAATCATCTACTGTGACAGCAACAAATCTGACTCACCTCCTAAACGGCATCATATATTGGTGACATCACTGGTGTGAAGCCTTGTGGAGACTTGAAATGTCTCAATAAGAGTAACGAGTATATTTCCCACATATGGCAGTGATGAGTTCCAACATCAATCAAGACCTGAGATCCACATGGTGGAGTGGTCAGTGGCCAATAAACCTAGAAGTCCACATGGTGGGGTGGTCAGTGGCCAATAAACCTAGAAGTGCACATGGTGGAGTGGTCAGTGGCCAATAAACCTAGAAGTGCACATGGTGGGGTGGTCAGTGGCCAATAAACCTAGAAGTACATGAGGTGGGGTGGTCAGTGGCCAATAAACCTAGAAGTCCACATGGTAGGGTGGTCAGTGGCCAATAAACCTAGAAGTGCACATGGTGGAGTGGTCAGTGGCCAATAAACCTAGAAGTGCACATGGTAGGGTGGTCAGTGGCCAATAAACCTAGAAGTACACATGGTGGAGTGGTCAGTGGCCAATAAACCTAGAAGTCCACATGGTGGGGTGGTCAGTGGCCAATAAACCTAGAAGTGCACATGGTGGAGTGGTCAGTGGCCAATAAACCTAGAAGTGCACATGGTGGGGTGGTTAGTGGCCAATAAACCTAGAAGTACATGAGGTGGGGTGGTCAGTGGCCAATAAACCTAGAAGTCCACATGGTAGGGTGGTCAGTGGCCAATAAACCTAGAAGTCCACATGGTGGGGTGGTCAGTGGCCAATAAACCTAGAAGTACATGAGGTGGGGTGGTCAGTGGCTGATAAACCTAGAAGTACATGAGGTGGGGTGGTCAGTGGCCAATAAACCTAGAAGTAAAAGCCAATCCACATGAGGTGGGGTGGTCAGTGGCCAATAAATAGAAGTCCACATGGTGGGGTGGTCAGTGGCCAATAAACCTAGAAGTCCACATGGTGGGGTGGTCAGTGGCCAATAAACCTAGAAGTCACATGGTGGGGTGGTCAGTGGGTCCACATGGTGGGGTGGTCAGTGGCCAATAAACCTAGAAGTCCACATGGTGGGGTGGTCAGTGGCCAATAAACCTAGAAGTCCACATGGTGGGGTGGTCAGTGGTCAATAAACCTAGAAGTACACATGGTGGGGTGGTCAGTGGCCAATAAACCTAGAAGTCCACAAGGTGGGGTGGTCAGTGGCCAATAAACCTAGAAGTCCACATGGTGGGGTGGTCAGTGGCCAATAAACCTAGAAGTACATGAGGTGGGGTGGTCAGTGGCCAATAAACCTAGAAGTCCACATGGTAGGGTGGTCAGTGGCCAATAAACCTAGAAGTCCACATGGTGGGGTGGTCAGTGGCCAATAAACCTAGAAGTACATGAGGTGGGGTGGTCAGTGGCTGATAAACCTAGAAGTACATGAGGTGGGGTGGTCAGTGGCCAATATACCTAAAAGTCCACATGGTAGGGTGGTCAGTGACCAATAAACGTAGAAGTGCACATGGTGGGGTGGTCAGTGGCCAATAAACCTAGAAGTCCACATGGTGGGGTGGTCAGTGGCCAATAAACCTAGAAGTGCACGAGGTGGGGTGGTCAGTGGCCAATAAACCTAGAAGTCACACATGGTGGGGTGGTCAGTGGCCAATAAACCTAGGAGTCCACAAGGTGGGGTGGTCCAATAAACCTAGAAAGTCCACATGGTGGGGTGGTCAGGTAAACCTAGGAGTCCACATGGTGGGGTGGTCAGTGGCCAATAAACCTAGAAGTCCACATGGTGGGGTGGTCAGTGGCCAATAAACCTAGAAGTCCACATGGTGGGGTGGTCAGTGGCCAATAAACCTAGAAGTCCACATGGTGGGGTGGTCAGTGGCCAATAAACCTAGAAGTCCACATGGTGGGGTGGTCAGTGGCCAATAAACCTAGAAGTCCACATGGTGGGGTGGTCAGTGGCCAATAAACCTAGAAGTCCACATGGTGGGGTGGTCAGTGGCCATAAATAAACCTAGAAGTACATGAGGTGGGGTGGTGGTGGCTGATAAACCTAGAAGTACATGACA
The DNA here is from genome assembly GCF_003918875.1 of Haliotis rubra. Lineage (NCBI taxonomy): Eukaryota > Metazoa > Mollusca > Gastropoda > Lepetellida > Haliotidae > Haliotis > Haliotis rubra. The sequence goes on from NW_025767213.1 coordinate 1,437,797, forward strand.
GTGGCCAATATACCTAAAAGTCCACATGGTAGGGTGGTCAGTGACCAATAAACGTAGAAGTGCACATGGTGGGGTGGTCAGTGGCCAATAAACCTAGAAGTGCACATGGTGGGGTGGTCAGTGGCCAATAAACCTAGAAGTGCACGAGGTGGGGTGGTCAGTGGCCAATAAACCTAGAAGTCCACATGGTGGGGTGGTCAGTGGCCAATAAACCTAGAAGTGCACATGGTGGAGTGGTCAGTGGCCAATAAACCTAGAAGTCCACGAGGTGGGGTGGTCAGTGGCCAATAAACCTAGAAGTGTCAGTGGGCCAATAAACCTAGAAGTGCACATGGTGGGGTGGTCAGTGGCCAATAAACCTAGAAGTGCACGGTGGTGGGGTGGTCAGTGGCCAATAAACCTAGAAGTCCACATGGTGGGGTGGTCAGTGGCCAATAAACCTAGAAGTGCACATGGTGGGGTGGTCAGTGGCCAATAAACGTAGAAGTCCACGAGGTGGGGTGGTCAGTGGCCAATAAACCTAGAAGTGCACATGGTGGGGTGGTCAGTGGCCAATAAACCTAGAAGTCCACATGGTGGAGTGGTCAGTGGCCAATAAACCTAGAAGTCCACAAGGTGGGGTGGTCAGTGGCCAATAAACCTAGAAGTGCACATGGTTGGGTGGTCAGTGGCTAATAAACCTAGGAGTCCACAAGGTGGGGTGGTCAGTGGCCAATAAACCTAGAAGTGCACATGGTGGAGTGGTCAGTGGCCAATATACCTAAAAGTCCACATGGTAGGGTCGTCAGTGACCAATAAACCTAGAGGTGCACATGGTGGAGTGGTCAGTGGCCAATAAACCTAGAAGTCCACATGGTGGGGTGGTCAGTGACCAATAAACGTAGAAGTCCACATGGTGGAGTGGTCAGTGGCCAATAAACCTAGAAGTGCACAAGGTGGGGTGGTCAGTGGCCAATAAACCTAGAAGTCCACGAGGTGGGGAGGTCAGTGGCCAATAAACCTAGAAGTGCACAAGGTGGGGTGGTCAGTGGCCAATAAACCTAGAAGTGCACATGGTGGGGTGGTCAGTGGCCAATAAACCTAGGAGTCCACAAGGTGGGGTGGTCAGTGGCCAATAAACCTAGAAGTGCACATGGTGGGGTGGTCAGTGGCCAATAAACCTAGAAGTCCACATGGTGGGGTGGTCAGTGGCCAATAAACCTAGAAGTGCACATGGTGGAGTGGTCAGTGGCCAATAAACCTAGAAGTCCACATGGTGGGGTGGTCAGTGGCCAATAAACCTAGAAGTCCACATGGAGGAGTGGTCAGTGGCCAATAAACCTAGGAGTCCACAAGGTGAAGTGGTCAGTGGCCAATAAACCTAGAAGTCCACAAGGTGGGGTGGTCAGTTGCCAATAAACCTAGGAGTCCACAAGGTGGGGTGGTTAGTGGCCAATAAACCTAGAAGTGCACATGGTGGGGTGGTCAGTGGCCAATAAACCTAGAAGTCCACATGGTGGGGTGGTCAGTGGCCAATAAACCTAGAAGTCCACATGGTGGAGTGGTCAGTGGCCAATAAACCTAGAGATCCACAATGTGAAGTGGTCAGTGTTCAAGCCAGATATGCTCACTTTGAATGAAATCTTTAAGAGACAGTTTAATTTTGTTTCCCTGATAATTAGTTCTCTTTAACAGCATCACAGTATGGCAGCTTTGAACATCAAAGCAGCTTGCCCATAAAATGGGATAAGATGTGGGAAACAGGGTCAAAGGCTATCAGTCAATGCCACCTCTGACCTTCACCTGCCTCCCTGATTATAGTCAGCCATTTTTCTCAGGACTGAATACAGACACTGAATCAAAGACAGGTTACATTGACAATAACAATATACAACAATATTATGTATTTCATTCTTATAGCTTTTTTGACAAAAATACAACATAATCAATGAAATATTACTTCATGAGACAATGTTACAAACTACGATATTTTGTTAATCTGAATGTTGCCAAATTGAAATACTGTCTTACTGGAATTGTTTACTGTACTTTGAAAACATTATAATTGTAGTGGTATTATGTTTAAATATGATCACAAACAGTGTGATGCGTGTATAGAATAAAACAGTTCATTAATCTAACCAGTCTCAGAATGGTACCAGCAGAAAAGATTCTAGCTGTTGCCAACCAGAGTTATTGTTTTTGTACATGTAAAATGATACATTGCTTGATTAAAAAGTATTGATTGTCCTCGTTTGGGTCAGTACCTTCAGTTGACCTCACGGACTCCTATGAAAATTCTCCTGTGCAATTAACTTTTATTTGTAACTGGAGACATAAAGATATTTTTTGTATGTCATCTAATGAAATGAAATATAAGAACATTTCTAGATGCCCTGATAATAATATCTAAAATGATGGACAAAGGTCAAAGGTCAACTTTTCGCTTCTTTAACTACCCACTACAATAAACATCATTGTCATTATTAGTACATTGGAATAAAATCTATCAGGTTGTCTCAGAAATTAAAAAATCAATAGTTACCTGAAGTGTTAGGTAAATAAGATGCTGGTCATTCTTCATGGTACTTTCTGCAACACAGCTATGATTTGCCAGTTATGAAAGAATTACTGCATATACTTGTCAACCACCAGTTCATATGACGGTGTCATGATGTGTAATATTGACCCATCTAGTGGTCACCAGACACAGATGAATAAGTGAGTGAGTGAGTTTAGTTTTGCGCCGCACTCAGCAATATTCCAGCTATATGACGGCGGTCTGTAAATAATCGAGTCTGGACCAGACAATCCAGTGATCAACAGCATGAACATCGATCCAGATGAATAAGTGAAATGGTACGAGAAATGTGGCTTTTTTAACAACTGTGTTTGATTTTCTTTCAAAGTGACATGTGTTTCTCCAGCCCATGACGTGAAATACTCATGTTAAATTCACATAGTAAATCTACATAAGAAATCAAGTTTGTTCTACCCCGATATGAAGTGTAATAAAGCATAGTTTTACCCTGAACTGTAATAACATTAAAATCTCAGCTCCATGTGAACTTTAATAAAGCATTGTTTCAGAAGGACACTTACATCCTTTGATGTGACTATATTATTTGTAGAATGTGTATTTATTTTTCAATCCCATGCAGCAGCAAGTATGCTTTGTGTTTCTGTTTATATCTGATATGGCTCAGTCCCTCACCTGACAGTGAACAACCCACCAGAGCTATGAAATACACAATGCTATTTTAGAAACTGGTCAAAAGTTTTAAGTTTAGTTTAGTTTTACGCCGCACTCAGCAATATTCCAGCTATATGGCTGGTCAAATGTAACATATGTTATATTTGGGATTACACTTTCTTAGTAAAGTACAGATTCTAGTACTTTTTGGGTTGAGTCCCATCCAGGATACGAACCCACACCCTCAGAGAGGTAACCCAAAAAAGTACTAGAATATGTACTTTACTTAGAAAGTGTAATCCCAAATATAACATATGTCACATTTGACCACTTTCTAAAATGGCATTGCGTATTTCATAGCTTTCGGCTGTGGGAGCCATGCCAATTAACATTTATCAGAGGGGTACACAAAGTCCGCATTCTAGACTACCAGTTGTCCGACTTCCACTGGAAGCTGCGGTGGCTGAGCGGTCTAGGTGTCTGACTTTGTCTGCTGGCGATTAGGTGCCTGACTCTGAGGGTGTGGGTTCAAATTCCCGGATGGGACTCAACCCCAAAAGTAGTAGAATCTGTACTTTGCTATGAAAGTGTAATCCCAAATATAACATATGTTACTTGCACTAGAGCCATGTGGGACATGGGTGGGCATGAGTAGGCCAGGGAGTCTAGGTGTTTTCAGTCACAAAAGTTGAAAGTTATATTGTCATTGCTAAAGAAATGATGACCTTGTTTGTTGTACTACACAACTGACGTGATGACCTCGGGACAAAAGACGTTGCCACAGAAGAATACTTCTTTTTGTTTGATTGCTGTATGTTGATAAATGCACAACACAAATCAAAACAAGGACTGATTATGTAATGTTTCAATCATTGCTAATTTTTGTGGCCAGTGACAGACATACTTCATAGGGAACCAATGCCTGCCTTGGTCAGTTGTTGCTGATGTGTCATGTATGCACATTAGGGATAACTAGGGCACATTAGGGGTAACTAGGGCTGATGGGATCATTGTCGGTACAGGTACTACAGATGTGTACCCCAGGTACAACATCACAAGACAGAAACGTACTCTAGGACAAGTCCATTCCATATTGTACCTTTTTCTTAATCGGAACTGTAATAACTGTTGTATTAAATGCATTTGATTACACAACACCACTCGCAATCAGTTGAATGGAAACAACTACATATGGTTTCGTCTTTTGATAGCGGAATATGGGCTCAACCGATGTTTCGGGTACCGGGTCCATTTCTGTATTTTGACTTTGTTTAGGGTATATTTCTGTATAGAGAAACATACTGCGGTGCATATCTGTAGTACCTGTGCCGACACCGACCGGCATAACTAGTGAGTTAACAGATATCATCATTATAAGACTGTTCTCACCTAGAAGAGGCTGAAGCTAGCAATAATCCATTTTGAAAGATGAAGTAGAAAGCAAGCTTCCAACCAGGCAGATGTCACCGTTAAATTATTTTACATCCATGTCTGTTCCATTGCCTTAAATCACTGGGCCATACATGTGCCCTTGCACAGTATGGAAATCCAGTGTTGAAGAAGGACATGTCTTGTGAAAGGTGGTGTATGACTACAGCATCAGTTGCTGGTTCGACTACAGAATTGTTTTTATCTCCTCTACCCTCATTTGCAACACAAAGCTCAAGGTTGTAATCACATCAAGAATGTTGTGATATGCTTTGACAACATATTTTGCAAGTTAATGATGGTCTAAACCTTTATAATGCATTAATGCTTGCATCATTAATTACTCTCTGACATAGTTAATCCCAAGTTCTGCAGTAATACATCAGCAACTCTGTCAACACCACAGTGAGCTCTTCTCCACATCTCTCATAGTAGCATCTATAATTAGTGGACATCTGAGTACGGCAACACTGTCACACTCCTCCATCTGAATGACCAGCTGATGCCTACGTGTCCTGTCCACACATGGTGTTATTAAATACAGTTTTAAAAAAGATGTGTTGCTATTATCACTACCAACATTACTGCCACCATAAAAAGCTGGAAAGAAGGCCTTGACACAGTTTTACCCAACCTCCAGTCCTGGTGGGCAATACCTGGCCCTGGACAAAAACATCCCACCAGACCAACCAAATATATATATCAGGGATAAGCTGGAACATACACCTATAAATTCATTCATATTTCACATTCATATTCAGTATTTCAAACAACTTACTTTCCAAAGACAGGATTCAGCTGTTTTGAGATGTAGTTCTCTTTGTCATTGATGGTTGTCTTGCCCAGTTTAATGATCAGGTAGGGATCAGCCTTGCCATTAATGTCAGCAGGGTGAAGATCATTGGCCTAAAACACATAAACATAGCAGACTAGTTACCTACAATTATCTGCCAAAAATCAAAATGCAACGTTTTATATTTTCAATTACATGGGTCTCTCAAAACATTTTTCATGCCGTATGAACGCATGTAATCGTGATTCTAAGGGTGAACAAATTTTTAACTACCATAAAAATAGTAATTTAACTTTAGAAAATTGGTCTGCCATTTTTGGACCAAATAGATATAGTAATCAAATTCATGAGAAACGTAGAACGTGTTAAATATGTTGCTGCCTTTACAGAGTGTGTAAATTGTAAATCCCAGGTGCACTGACCTTGACTATGTACACCCGGACCAGAACTTTGATGGGGTCATTGCTTGGCAGCCCCTGAAACAACCCAAAGGCAGGGTCTCCTCCTGTGATGGTGGTGTCCTCAATGTCGGGGGGAAGGGGGTACTTGTAGATCTTCAAGGAACCCTGCAAAAAACACCCTTTATACTCAGCACTTCAGTACAGTTTGCACACAAAACCGGAATACTAAATAAAGTTGTTTGTCTTTTTTCAATAATTTTCTGAAGCCCATTTTGACAATAGTTCAGCATTATATTTCAGCATATGAATGATGCAACAATATTACAATCCACTTAACTGGAAGTGGAAAGACTTTGCAAAATAGCATAAAGCATTTATCAAACAGTGGATTAGCATACAAGTATACTTGACCACACACTTGGATGGACAAAGGGAGGTAACCCTTTTTAAAAAACGGTTCCTGATGTAATCCTAGTACATAATATAAACAGTGGATTTCAGTGTCTTATTGACGAGCAACATGAAAAAGACTTATGTATTGAATTTGACATTTAAATTCTGTCTGCCAACATATTTGAGAAATGAAGCTACTTTTTTTTCCTAATTATGTTTTTCCAATGATCTCCCAAGCTGTAGTGTACCATGATATGTCACCTGATTCTAGTCATGATATTTTACGAAGAGAGATGATTATAGAAGCTTGTTTGTCATCAAGATTTTACAAAAACATGAATACAAATTTTGCATTTCTCGAGTGAGAAAAGAAATTTTAACACTTGTAAGTGTGTCATACCGATTTCGCAAAACTAATGTAAGGATTTATGCACTACCTAAATAATACATAAATTCTTACATGAGTTTTGTAATTCATAAATTCTTACATGAGTTTCGTAATACATAAATTCTCACATGAATTTCGTAATACATAAATTCATACATGAGTTTTGTAATTCATAAATTCTTACATAAGTTTTGTAATTCATAAATTCTAACATGAGCTTTGTAATACATAAATTCTTACATAAGTTTTGTAATTCATAAATTCTTACATAAGTTTTGTAATACATAAATTCATACATGAGTTTTGTAATTCATAAATTCTTACATAAGTTTTGTAATTCATAAATTCTAACATGAGCTTTGTAATACATAAATTCTTACATGAGTTTCACCAAATCGGTATGACACACTGGCAAGTGTAAAAATGTCTTTATTAGACATATTTTCCTAATCCCTCTGAGCTGGCCTTTAGGAATATGGACTGATTATGACCACCGTCTTAGAAAACCAACAGTGACATATATAATACACTGGTACATGTGAAGTGACAACAGTACAAATCATTTCAAGAACCTTTCTAGATTAGCTTCCCACAGAGCTAGATTATGACATGTTTTCTTACTTCCATGTCGGAATGCTGACATCTGATTACTTAATGTGATCCAAGAAGGTCTGGGTAAGAATTAGTTTTCAGCAACCCATGCTTGTTATCAAAGGCAACTAATGGGATCGGGTGGGAAGTGAGGCTCGCTGACTTTTCTGACACATGTCATTGTATCCCAATTGCATATATCAATGACTGATGCCGTTGATCACTAGATTGTCTGGTCAAGACTTGACTATTTACAGACAGATATTGCTTGAAAATTGCAAACAAACAAATATATATATAGCCCTTTGGAGCAAAATAACATTTCAGGAAGGCTGAATACATCTCTTATACACTGAAGAAACAGCCTGCATGTGGATTTCTCATTTATCATGCCCAAACCAATAAGCTGTTGCTTACAAGTCAACTAAAGTCATGTGACACTGCACAAATTAACCTTAGCTCAATAAAACAGCTGTTCTCTATCAATTTTCAATCTATTTCAATATAATGGCAGATTGAAACATGCCAGCAAGATGACTTCATTGTAGCAGTATCACTTGGAATACATGTGGTCTCTCTCTCTATTTCTCTCAGCCTGTGAAGGTCCAGGTTAGAATTTATCTTCAGTAACCCATGCTTGTTGTAAAAGGCGACTAACAGGATCGGGTGGTCAGGCTCCCTGACTTGGTTGACACATGTCATCGGTTCCCAATTGTGCAGATCGATCCTCATGCTGTTGATTACTGGATTGTCTGGTCCAGACTCGATTATTTACATATAGCCATATATCTGGAATATTGCTGAGTGCGGCGTAAAACTAAACTGACTCACTTACTCACTCTCTCTCTCTGGCAATGCCATAACTAGCAATAGTCATTCACTGGAAGGCTCTCCTCTTCTTGTCGATTCTCTCTGTGATGAGTGGTACTGCCCAAGTTTGTTATATGTCAACAATCCTGAAGAGAGTTCGTTGAAAGCTGCTTTGAGCATTTATCCCTTTTGTGAAAGTCGGTGAGCATTGGTATGGTAAGGACCACCAGTCACAATCAACCATGATCAGATTATCCTTGGGTAACAGAAGCAAGTAACTCAACACAGCAAATTGCAGAACCTTAGACCAGTGGGGACGCTACATTTGTGGTAAATATGTTGTGTGGATCAGCTATGTCTGGTGACATGCAGCATGAATATTCAGCTTCACTTTCACATTATCACATACAAACACACTTGGAACTTTTGTATCTGACCTTGAACTTGCCAACCACTCTGCTCTCATCTGCCTCCTCGTCTCCTGTCTTTTTGCCACGGTACAACTCAAATGTGTGAAGCCACTCCCGGAATCCTTCATACTCAGACTGATTCTCAAGTTCATTGGGAAAAACCTGGAAAACGTAACAAAAAGTAACAAAAATACAAATAATCACTGTGAAGCATGATGCCTCACATGAACAATGTACACTGATTGTATATCCAACAATTAGCAAAGTCTCCTACAGTCTGAGGGAGGTGTTCATTACACAGAACAGGAACATTACCCTGTACAGAACCTATTCGTCATTTTATATACACTAGCAATGAAAACTCCCTCTGAAACAAAATATTTAAATTTACAATGCAGTGGTAGAACAACTTTTAACTACAACCAACTGATACAAAACAAATATTAACAATAAAGAACAATGAAAATGATGCATTAAATATTTAGAAACCAAATCCAATAGGAAAGAAACATTACAGTCAAAGGGAAGCAACTCATGCTCAATCAAGAGATGAGTCTGTAAAATCCTCTCCAGTATCTCAATGCATGTGATGCAGTTTGGAATTAGTGCATAGAAAAGGAATGATGTGCTGTGGTAAAGAAGGATATAATAACAACCTATCCATAAGGATATTAGTAATATATATTCAATGGCTAGGTTGTATTTGTCTATTATCAAATATTTTCCAGTGTAAAACCTCAAATGTAAATTTATTATATGGCCTCTGATGTAGTCATTGAATTTGTTAAATAAGGAAGAATGAAAACAAATGGTTGGTATGAAAATACAGCCAAGAAAAACTCCTCATTGCACACAACCCACATGCTAGATTATATCAAGGAAAGAATGAAGTGATCTGCTCCCTAAACAATGTACAGTTATGCATATGTGGTACAGAAGAGGACTGAGAGCAAAAGCTGGGATAAGGCATTACATGTATTACATGAAGTCAGCCAAGTCACACAGCCCAAGTTTGGCTACTCTAACAAGCATGAGGTACTATGGATCCATTTCCCCCAGACGTCTACTAGAAGTATGACCAGTGATTCAGTATGGCTGACCTGGTAGGTCAAGTAAGAGCATCGCTTCTCCATATAGAAAGTTCTAAAATGGCTGCCATGTAACCGATCTAAACTATTGTTTGACAGAAGTGAGGTCCTCTTTGCAAAGTTTCCACTTACAGCCTATTCAGTTTGCCACTGAACTATTTCACATACATACCAAATTCCTACTTCCTACTTATGAAAAGACTTTTTTTAATATTCTCCCTGTTCTTCTACCCAGCCAACCCTGAAGTGCTCAGTGTAAACATGCATGAATACCTCGCACACAAGAGGCAATTCACATGCAGTGTTGTACACCTCATCTATTTTACAAACATGGATCGGTTGTGATGCCTGTTTATAGATATAATTATACTTATTCTACCTGTTTATAATATACCTGAATTCCCCCAGCCAAACATACAGGTATCATATCTACACATTCATCTCGACCTGCCAGAGTTAAGGCCTTATTCCTGTACAGTCAATTTCAGTTGATAATCTTCCATGCAAACTTCAAACAGATCTAGTATCAGGTTTACACATTCCAGTCCATGTTAATGTGTATGCTGAAGAAATTGCAGTAAAACATAGTTATAACAAATTTCACAGAACCTTTTCAGCTGGTTTGTTATATTTTTGTCGTTCACTATCAGCCCTCACCATTGTAAACACAAGTCCAATTTCTGAGCAAGATCATTATACTGCTTGAAATGAACATGTGGAAGTGAACGGTTGAGGGTTTATTGATGTCAGCTTCATTATCATGAGGAACATGATGTTTCAGAGTATATCCTTACTCCTTCATCAGGTGAGCGTTGAAAAAAATAAAAATATACTCTGAAACATTGTGTTCTTCATAATAAAGAAGTTGACATCCATAAATTCTCACATGTGTATCACTTCTAAATGCCTCTGAAAGACTATCTGGAAGTGAGACTTGATAATTTGAGAGAAGATTGAGTGGGCAATGATAGAAGCAGTGACGAGCTCTAGCAACATCTTACTGCTACCAGTGAGACAATAGCATGAGTGTTATAGTATTAGTGCTGATTCACCAGCTCTAGCAACATCTTACTGCTACCAGTGAGACAATAGCATGAGTGTTATAGTATTAGTGCTGATTCACCACTGAATGTAGCTGAAGTAGCTAAGTTATCTGTAGATGTACTGGAGTGATAATGGGATTATTAGGTGTATGTCATTTGATTCATCACTCACAGAGTGCTTTGCGTTTCACCAGTTAGTTACTCACGCAAGAATATGGTCACCTTGAGGTCTGTTTGAAGTGGAATATTGGGATGCAATTTAAAGATAATTCATTATGCATAATTAGTGTATGCATTTTCCATGGCAATATTTATTAAATTAATGAGGACTATTGAACAAGTTTGTTCTAACCATGTTATAACCATGTTCTACTGAACATAACTTCACATTAATTAACATCTATAGAAAATGGAGAAACAACTTTCATCAAGATATATTTTCGACTGATCACAAAATGACATTTTCCCCTGTTTTATGTATGTCTTTCATGGAAATGTGAAGTTAATTATGTTAGATGGTAGATCTTTGCTATGAAGAAGAAAGAAACTCCATTCCTGTGAATATGAGTATTTTTAATCAGGATTGATGTAAATTTGATCATGCAAGTTGATACATTTGATCATGTGACATCACATGACCTTGTGTTAATACCTCGAAGATACCCTCCAAATCCTGTTTTTTCTCTTCCTTTGTCTCCTCCTCAATCTCTCGTCTCATCAACTTGTTTACAATACCATGGAACTGTGTGCAACAACACTTTCATATAATCGTCACATTCTCATAGAACTTGTACAAAGGTTATTTCATACAGTGACATTTGTGACCCTCGTAAGATCGGTGTGGAAATGTCATACATGTTGTATCTACATCGCTGTGACACATAAAGCTCTAATAGAGGCAAAAGGAAAACAAAATACACAAAAAGATGGAAAGCAATGACACTGACCCATACTTAAAGGTGATACTGGTTTTCAGAATGAAGTAATTCTTACTGGCATCTTCTAAAGCCACCTTGCAGCTTGCCCTCTGACAGTCTGTCATAGTCTTCTCCCCACCTTGCAGCTTGCCCTCTGACAGTCTGTCATAGTCTTCCCCAAACCCTGCTTGTTACAATGCTTCTAAAACCACCTTGCAGCTTGCCCTCTGACAGTCTGTCATAGTTGTCCTCAAACCCTGCTTGTTACAATGCTTCTAAAACCACCTTGCAGCTTGCCCTCTGACAGTCTGTCATAGTCTTCCTCAAACCCTGCTTGTTACAATGCTTCTAAAACCACCTTGCAGCTTGCCCTCTGACAGTCTGTCATAGTCTTCCTCAAACCCTGCTTGTTACAATGCTTCTAAAACCACCTTGCAGCTTGCCCTCTGACAGTCTGTCATAGTCTTCCCCCCACCTTGCAGCTTGCCCTCTGACAGTCTGTCATAGTCTACCTCAAACCCTGCTTGTTACAATGCTTCTTAAACCACCTTGCAGCTTGCCCTCTGACAGTCTGTCATAGTCTTCCCCCCACCCTGCAGCTTGCCCTCTGACAGTCTGTCATAGTCTCCCTCAAACCCAGCTTGTTACAATGCTTCTAAAACCACCTTGCAGCTTGCCCTCTGACAGTCTGTCATAGTCTTCCCCCCACCTTGCAGCTTGCCCTCTGACAGTCTGTCATAGTCTGCCCCAAACCCTGCTTGTTACAATGCTTCTAAAACCACCTTGCAGCTTGCCCTCTGACAGTCTGTCATAGTCTTCCTCAAACCCTGCTTGTTACAATGCTTCTAAAACCACCTTGCAGCTTGCCCTCTGACAGTCTGTCATAGTCTTCCTCAAACCCAGCTTGCTACAATGCTTCTAAAACCACCTTGCAGCTTGCCCTCTGACAGTCTGTCAAAGTCTTCCTCAAACCCTGCTTGTTACAATGCTACTAAAACCACCTTGCAGCTTGCCCTCTGACAGTTTGTCATAATCTTCCCCAAACCCTGCTTGTTACAATGGAGATGTCCGAGGGAATGTTAAACATATGAGAGGGTACAAGAACATACCTCTTGTAACACAGCACACAACCATAAGGTAACCTGCCTTGTGCTCCTGTTCCAGCCACTAGGAAACTATACAGTCAGATCAATGGAAAGGTGCCATGACCATGTAGGCTGAATCAGTAACATTTTCCTTCCCCATGTCTGGGAAATACCCAGGCAATGGAGGACAACTGGCCACAGCTGGTGTATCTTTGTCCGTTTCAGCCTTTAGGCTCCACTTGACCACTCCATAAACCAAAGAGAAAAAACCAAGGACATTTTGACTTAGTTCAGTTCTAGTTCTTGAAGCGGGGAAGAAATATTGTGTAACTGAACATTGTGTCTCACCTTGAGCTGCGATGTAGAGTTGAGCAATTTGTCCTTCTTGCGTTGAGTTTTAGGTGAGAGCTGTTTTGCCAGACTGACGGCTTTTGCAGTTCCCTTCAGGGTCTTCTTGTCTCCAGCCTCCTTCTTCTCCATCTTCTTCAGTTCCTTCTCCATCTTTTTAGCATGTTTTGGGTCTGTGTCATCTGAAACAAGGACAATCTGCTGTGACTGCTCTTACAAGAAATGTTTCACCCAAACTGTGGGTACAACTGATCAGCTGCTGATGGGTGAAAGATTATTCTCATTTCTTAGTATATTTTTCTCAGCTTTAAAAAAGCAGGCTTAAACTTGAGTTTTACCAAAACACAACTTACCTTCCTGTTCTGCCTGCCCATTAGGAATGGCGCCGTAAGGAGTGGTAGAGTGTTGTGGTTGATGGGGGGCCTTATTCTCCATGTCCAAGTCACCATCATCTCGCAGCTTCTCGTGGTCCTGGAGTCAACAACAGGTGATTCAATCATCCAGGTGCTTGTGAGTGGACCACACCTCTAGTACTATGCAGATGACTGTCCAGTAAGCTGTATGTTCTGATCTCATTTCAATAGATACAATATATTCTTGCAAAACAAAGTTTCAGCGCTGTCAGATAGATACATTTTTATGAGAAAATAAAATCATAAGATCACACTTTAGGTTATGTACTATTTAATCAGACCTAATTTTATCAAGACATTTTATCAACTTGTTTTTTTGTATCATCTGATCATAAGGATTTATTATAACACGACCTCAGTCTTCTGGCCCAGGAGGATCAGATGTTCAAGTACCAGTATATAATGTGCCTACTGGTCTGGAGGGAATGCTAAAATCAAATTAATTGAAACCAAATCTGTTCAGTGAATATTACACAAAAGTAATATCACTTATGTGTTATCACATTCTTCAGTAATGTTTGTAGAAAACATATAGTTTCAAAACAAATATCTCAAAGGTAAATGCATTGTTCATGCAAAATTAAATTTTCCAACTGTTGAATCAAGAGTTCCTGCATCATGCTAAGCAGCAGAATTAAAGCTCTTGCTATTAAAGGGAGTATGGTGGATAATTAATGGGATTATGGTGAACAATTACAGGGAATATGGTGGACAAATTATGGGAATATGGTGAACAATTTATGAGAATATGGTGAACAATTAATGGTGGCCAAGTAATGGGAGGGAACATGGCAAACAGTTAATGGGAACATCGTGAACAATTCATGGGAATATGGTGGACAGCTAAACGGAATCATGTGGACAAATAACAGGAATAGGGTGAACAATTAATGGGAACATGGTGAACAATTAATGGGAATATGGTGAACAATTAATGGGAATATGGTGAACAATTAATCGGAACATTGTGAACAGCTAGAGGGAATATGGAGGACAATTAATGGGAATATGTGGACAATGAAAGAGAATATGCTGGACATACTTGCAAAAACCCAAACAGTGTTATCAGAAGCATAATTCATGCTGTGCAAAATAAGTTGGGTGGAAATCTATAAAAGTACCATTACTACATAGCTCTGTATCTCACCTGATTACCTGTTTCACTGTTATAAGTGCCCAGAATTTACAAATTAAACATCAAATAGAAAAAATAGCAAAGGAAAAGTGAATCTGAGACTAATACTTCGTGAAAAATTGCTGGTATTATTTATAAAAATTCTACGATGCTTTGTTAAAAGATCAAATGCGCCGAAAGTACTTTATCAGGCGACACTTTTTACATGACGTCACCACGCAATTCTTGTCTGCCCCTCATTATCAAACGTACCCTTGTTAACCAACGTCACGATGCATGTCAGTTGTCATCGTCTCATACAGGCTCCTACTGTAAACTACTCCATAGCACCCCGTTTCTTGCTTTGCAGTTGCTTCTCTCGGCGTGGTGGAAACATTACATTTATGTTTTTTGATGGATATAATGTCTCAGTTCGACTCACAATGTAGGGGTGTGCCTTAATGTAGGAGTGCAGACATGTCAATAGAACAGCACGTCAGTTTGCCCTGAGTGAGGATTGTCAATTTAGGTCACCGACCCCATTGTTTTTCTATTTGTTGTCTGCCTTGATTTATCGTCGGTAAGTATTAAATTTGGCATCTTAGAAAAGAAATACAGTTCACTCTACCACCATGAATAGTGTAATAAAGCACACTTTCGCCCTGAACTATTATTACGTTAGAGCACTTGGATACAAGTGTCCTCCTGCTTTATTTCTGTGTGAACTGTATTTCTTAAATATTATCTAGTCTCCACTTTTGCAGAGACTGCAAAATGTGAATATGTACAACAAAAGATTTCTGAAAAGGTTTTATGATCTATTTAATGCATATAATGTATATAATGCATATGTCTTCCACTGTGTTAATCCTTGAGAGAAATAGTTGCGCAGTATCATTTCCCTTTAAAACATGTCACAGATTACTAACTGTATTATTCCCCTTCTGAATATCCTTTAGTTCACAACACTCTGTTGTTCCCCTTCTGAATATCCTTTAGTTCACAATGCTGTATATGTACCTATGTGAATATACTCTAGTTCACAGCGTTATATGTACCTATGTGAATATACTCTAGTTCACAATGCTGTATATGTACCTATTTGAATATACTCTAGTTCACAGCGTTATATGTACCTATGTGAATATACTCTAGTTCACAATGCTGTATATGTACCTATGTGAATATACTCTAGTTCACAGCGTTATATGTACCTATGTGAATATACTCTAGTTCACAATGCTGTATATGTACCTATGTGAATATACTCTAGTTCACAATGTGTACCTATGTGAATATATCCAGTACTCTAGTTCACAATGCTGTATATGTACCTATGTGTAGTTCACAATATACTCCTAGTCTAGTTCACAATGCTGTATATGTACCTATGTGAATATACTCTAGTTCACAGCGTTATATGTACCTATGTGAATATACTCTAGTTCACAATGCTGTATATGTACCTATGTGAATATACTCTAGTTCACAATGCTGTATATGTACCTATGTGAATATACTCCAGTCCACAATGCTGTATATGTACCTATGTGAATATACTCTAGTTCACAGCTGTTATATGTACCTATGTGAATATACTCTTACCTATGTGAATATACTCTAGTTTACAATGCTGTATATGTACCTAGTTTACAATGTGTATATGTACCTATGTGAATATACTCTAGTTCACAATGCTGTATATGTACCTATGTGAATATACTCCAGTCCACAATGCTGTATATGTACCTATGTGAATATACTCTAGTTCACAGCATTATATGTACCTATGTGAATATACTCTAGTCCACAATGCTGTATATGTACCTATGTGAATATACTCCAGTCCACAATGCTGTATATGTACCTATGTGAATATACTCCAGTCCACAATGCTGTATATGTACCTATGTGAATATACTCCAGTCCACAATGCTGTATATGTACCTATGTGAATATACTCTAGTTCACAGCCTTATATGTACCTGCCATCACACTCATCTGGAGTTTTGAAAGTGTAGGTTTGTAACGCAGCTTCTTCATTCTTGACTGACATGTTTTTGAAAAAGAGGATCAATTGTGTAATAGCTAAAATAAAATTGTAGATTTCATGTTGGATAATATTTTTCCTCTTTACCTAGTCAATCATTGTAAAGTGACTGACTAACCTAATTAATGAGTTAATGACAACCTAGTCCACACCTGAATCACCAGCACCCAGGTGAGTGTTGTCATGTAAATACAGACAATATAGTCTATCTATGAAGACAAAACTTTAAGATATACTGCTGTATCATCTGAAACAATATCTGATTTATTGTAACTATTTACAATATGCTAATTTTTAAAAATAGATTGTTAGATTCTTCAATATCAAATCACCCCCTTTAAGGTCTCCAGTCTTTCCAAGGCTTTGATAGGAATGGTGGGGTAGCCTAGTGGTTCAAGTGTTTGTTTGTGACAATGAAGGCCCAGGTATGATTCCCAACATATGTGAATATTACTAAAATGGCATAAAATCTTTCTCATTCACTCCAGCTTTGAGGTACAAAGTTTCTGTAAGATGAAAGCTATTCTGTATGAACTTTTCTAGTCACTTTCCCCCATGTTCTGCTGCCGAAGCAGAGTAACACTGTTGACTTAAGAGGTGATACACATGATGACTCAAGAATACACAGTCAAGTGTCTCAAATGAAACACTCCCAACCATTAGCAGGAAACAACAAAGTGCAGTCAAAATAATTTTGGATAATAGAAATCAGTGAAAATGGATAAAATAGGATCCCCTCAACCTCATTCTAAAACATGATCACTCATTGTATCATCCACAGATCAAGCAAACACATGGCTGCATCTTCATGATATTGTTGTCACATCAAAACAACTGCCACATATCAAATACACCAAAATGCATCCAGATCTACTTTAAAAAGAGAAATAGGGGTAAGCTCATGTGTAGCAAGTTGCAATGGTTCATAATCAGTGAAGACGAGATTTTCTGTATACCAGGAAGCTGCATGGACAGAACACATGGATCGGCCTGGTCCACAATGTGGATAGGAAACCGTACTGGAACTTATCTGTTATAAGATACTTTAAAGAAGAGGGACTGCTCAATAGAAGGAACTGTTATTTAGTGAACCGTTGCAATATACTGTATAAAACTGAAGAAGGAATGAAAAGCACTGGGCATTTGCAGAATGCAAGCAACCAAATGGTTTTACCTCACACCATGAATCTTTTCTTGGGGCCTGCACAAACACATAAGGTAAACTACGTGAAGCAACACAATACAATGGGCACATACTGACATGACAGGCTACATGTGTACATAACACAACACAGTCTAGTTACAGTGGTGAACATCTAACTGGCACATCCTGTATAAAGTATGTGGCTGGAGATACACGTTAAGGGCAGTTCTGGCCAGGTTTCACATTGATCATGAAAAGAAATTTTTGTTTTACATCAACATTTCTTAAACATAGAAATTAACACAATATATCTGGGTACTCTATTTTGACCATGGAACAATAAACACACAAACACAGATATAGTGATAAGTCTTTTGTTCTTTAATTTGATATTAGAACTGATTGGGGTGGGGGCTACAGGCTGTAAAACTGTGTTCTGAGATGCCATATTGTGTAGAATACTCACATACATGTATAACAATGCTGAGGCTGACTCTAGTTGATTGATTCCAGACTTCAATCACAGCAATGATATTGAAAGCTGTTTTCATCAAAGTTTGACTCCATAAATACTTTGTAATACATTAAACTTTAGTCATACTGAGGACTTCCGTTGACTAAACTTGGCCAGTGTAACTGAGGAGGACTGAAGCATCAGTGTACATACCATGGCCATGCCCTGTTGTACATGCCAGTGCTCTAGGACTTGTTGACAACTAAACAGGTGCAGGGGACTGTGAACTACTATACTGACAGAAAGTGACTTGGAGAATACTGAAATCAAGTTTGGATATTTACATTTTAGGGTTCAAGTGTGACGATACCAAAAGCAGAGGTTTGGTTTAGGTTCATGCCAATTTGAATACTTTTGGTCCAGTAAACACTACCATCACTACACTCACTATACGTACTGTGGATTATACCAGACTGTGGACTGTGATGCTGTGGGCTGTGTGTGACTCTGGGTGTGACAATGAGTCAACAACAACCAGACACACACACACACACACACACACACACACACACACAAACTCAGTCTCTACCAGGCTGCACTCCAGTCCAAAGTTTACAAGTTTTAAAAATCATAGGCTTCTCCTATAATCCACAAACGGATTGCACATAGCCTGGGAGAGATGAGTCATGACTAAAGACAGACAACATGGTTCACAAGACAAACATCAACATACTCGTATCATGGTTTCCACCGAGGCGAAATACTTGCTCCACCAATCGAGGCTCTCCATATCTGGCTCATCGTCGTCAATGGACTGGCGCTTCTTTTTCCTGTTTTCAGCTGTCTTGATGTCCTTGGCACTTGGCGCATCTCCCTGAGAAGTATACTCCCATTTACATATCTACCTGACACAAGTGAACAAATGAAACAGCAATCGTTCCAACCAATGGCAATCCATTACAATGCACAGTAACATCTTCGAAAATAAGGAGTGATGTGTCATCTAATTCTATAATGAATCTACAACAGAATGTGTACTCACTGTGTTGATCGTGATAAGCTGTTCCTTCTTTATAAGAGGCTGAGATTCGTTGATGGTGATGGCGACATCATTTGCCTTCACAGAAACCTGCCCTGTCCTGATGACCTTGGTGGCATCAATTCCCTTACCTGCCGATACAGACAACACTTGCAATCTGTGACTGAAGCAGACCATCACACATTTGTCTGATTTAATATAGTGAGAAAAAGAGAAGAAACATGACAAATGTTTTTTTGCAAATGAAAAATGATGAAAGTCCTCATTTGTCAATCCAGATTGCAAATAGTGTTGCTGAACATGTATGAAGACTACCAATATACATGAATATGGACAAACATGATCCTAAGCATACCCAAGCATATTCTGTGACTATCACTTGAAAGGTGTTGCTGCAAACAATGTCTGCTCATCGCTACAAGAGGTTCTCAATGACATTACTTGTCATGATATACACATTCCCCTCCTGTCTACAACATCTACCATGTGCTACAGCTGCCTCCTGAGAGGATACTTTTATCATGCAAGGTCTTTACTGGGTACCTCTACTCCTCTATGTGTACTATATTGCATCTTAGTCACAATCGCCTTGGGCACTGCAATTGCTATAGAAGAAAAGTAAATTCAAAATAAACAAATATGTCACATTTCTACTTTGGTAGTCACACTGTCATCTTTATTCCCATCTGTGTGCTTACATTACCATGCCATCCATGGACCAATTGCTGGTTAGTAATAAGCAAAGTGATGGTAAGTTCAGAACATATTTAACATGCTAGAAGTGCAAGCACAAGCAGTTATCAAAATGTTAACTGAACCATTCCAAGAATGTGAGAAAATGAAAAGCAAATGTTTTAATTTTACTACCAGTGTATGGAATTATTAGTAAATTAAATCCTAAAGCATGAACAAACAAGAATGCTTGACTATGATCAAAAGGAAAAAATGTATCTTGCATATTTGATGATATGCATTCATATGCAGATTAAAGAACATAAACCTACCTAAACAAAACCAGACTTATGTGCTGAAGGTGCCTGATCAGATGCAGATTTCTAAGATTCTTTAAATTAAAAATCGAAAAACGTTTAAGATTTTGACATATAACTGTTTTATTTGGACACACTGAAATATATCTTGAACACATGGTCTTAAACCATGCTTTTGACGGTACTTTGTCCCCTGATTAATTCTATTTGCCCAAAATAATATTGTGACTTTAAGACACTTTACCAAATGTACACTGATATATTCAATCTTCTCACTGTGATATTATGATCATTTGATGTAGAAAACATAAGGAATGTGTAAAAAGACCAGCTATAAAATAGACTTGTTCCAGGCAGTATTTTCATGGTGTAATCATAAAGATTGGAACAGATCAATTGTTTTTCAGCATCTTCCATTTAATCTTTTGAACCAGCAGTCTGTATGGCATCATTTCCTTATTATTCTTTCAGGGCCTGAGTAACAGTCAACAGGGCAAGCAAATGACATTCAGTCAGAATTTAACATATGAAATCTCATTGCACCTAGAAATCTCTGAATAATAATGAATTTTAGTGAAATATAATTCTGTCATCCAATAAAGTGATAACAAATCAATATCATAAATCTAAACACTACCACTAGTGTCATTCAAAGTAGTATCTCTACACATAATAACCAGCCAACAAGAGAAAAGAAGAAAACTGTATTCACATACCACATGCTAGTAGAAACATGCTTGAAATGAATACAAAACATGCTCATGACTTGCTTATAGTGGCATATAATGAGAAGGCTACATGACAGTAGGACATATTGGAACTGATGTATGACTCAGTGATGACAATGTTGTTCAGTTTGAAGCTATCATGTCTATTCCTGCTTTCAACTTAGATAGCTTACCCCATATTGCACTTAATTCTGATGTGCCGTGATGCACCACATATTCAATTAACAAGTTAACCCGAGCAAGTCACACATAGTACTGAGGGTGTATACATGTAAGCATTACTGAAACCTCCAACTTCATCTATGCCCAGTCCATTTAGCAAAGATGATATCATCTCATCAAGGTATGTCCCTACGACATGCAAGATCTATAGAGAAGGTAAGAAATAAAGTGGAGGGGAAGTGTTCTGGCATTTCAGCTATATCATATAAGAGTCCAAGGTACTTTTGAACACAGACAGATGATCTAATATCTTGACTAGCAAAAGACAGATCCAAACCAGTATTCATGAAAATCTATGTCAACAGATCATACATTGTAGTTTGTGACAGTAGATGGTGCTGCTTTCAAGAATCATATTTAGAGTTAACTGTTACATTTCTTCCATTAACAGATACTTAGAAGACTAGATCATCCTTAAGCTAATAGTTCTACACCATGACATTACATGAGATAACTTAAAAACCATGAACACATCTTCTCAAATAAATCAACACACTAAAGTGATTCATAACTAATACAAGCTAAAACAGTTTCTCTTCATCAACCTTTAAACAAGTTGACTGGCAAGGATAACTAAGTTAGGTTACATGTAATTAGCACTGTACAGGGTAGGTCCTGTGTTGTACATTGTGCCCTGGTTTCATGCACTACGGTATCCACACGTGACGTGTTAGCAGTAAGCAGATTATTGGCATGAGAACATCCCCTGGTCAGTGACACACTATCTGCCATGTGCCAACCTTCCTCTACAATCTAGGTGAATCACTTTAGGAACATAACATAATGAAGGAAGCAGCTACAATGACTGACGGACGGACACTCCCTGGTCATACACAAAAGGGTCAAGCCATTCCACTTACTCGGGATATCCAGAGTGGTTTGATCTAGGAGCAAATGATACATCTATTACTGACAAATATTCCATTCTTCATTCAACAATTAATATCATTCTCCACTATCTGACATATCACTATCAGCACTGCCTCAGTAACAGGTTGTCTGGAGCAGCAACACAGACATGAAGAATTGAATCTTATAACCAGAAATTATATTCTGGATAATTTTGTGTGTAATATCACCAAAACTGGCACTGCCTGAAACACAAGGTAGAAACAACATTACCCCTGATGAGGGTGCCATACAGAGATGGAGAACCACCCGTCCCAGCAGTCATGCACCTCACATGCTTCCCAGGAGGCTACGCAGGGGAAACTGTAAGTCAAAGGTTGGACAAGACACACAAGTCAGATAAAGTGTGAGCTGTCTGTATTAGTCTGAATGCTGTGGTATTGTGTAACATCTGAAAGGGGCAAGACCGAGTTAGTTTTTAAACAACCATAATAAAAGATTGAGAAGAATCCAGGCATATATAGTCATAGACATATTGTGGAAATGTGAAAATATTGAAATGCTGCATGGTGTTTGTTGAAGCAAACTCTTGGTCTGGTGAACATTCCCATTTGTACATGAAGCTAACATGGCAACAGTGACATGGCAATGTGTCATCAGCTGACTTACTTGAGTCCTCTGTCTCAACACAAGATGTTTCATCTAGATAGGGAAAATGCATAACATATCAAAACATGTGTTGTACTTGGCTGTGTACTTCAGCTATGAATATACTTCAAATATGTCATGTGTCATTACACATACTTCACAGATTATGTTTTGGATCTGGCATCAACATTTATAATCACTTTCATATCATTACTATATTCAGTATGTACTGGTTAAATAATAAGAAACCCAAAGCAAAAAAAGACCCCATGAAATCAGAAGGAGAAAACCCAAAGAAAGAACTCAATACAATCCTGTAAAGTTACCCATGCAAGGAGGCCGTCTAGCTCAAGCATTAGTAGGCAGTAATGTATATATATATATATATATACATAGCTAGTTAATCCACCATAGTATGAATACATATTGATCAAATTATATAAAGCCTCAATGCAAGATAAATCTTTGAACTTACTTGGAGTTTCTGTCTTAGTTTGATCTAAAAACCAGAAGTATTTTGATCAGGAATTTTAACTTCAACTAGAAAAGAACATAGGCATTACACTACTATGAGTATCAGAGAATAATGATTACAACAACAAGGCCATAACAGAATTTGTGTATGTTATATTATTATTTAGAAAAATCAACAAAGTTGCAATATTTGGGATGTCCGATTATACTACAGAAATAGATATTTGTTTCCCATTATAAACTGTGAGGTCTGTTATTTCCTGGATATGAACAATACTCAGCAAGAGACAAATTTCCGTCCTATGTAACTTACTGAGGGGCACATCAAGCATTTTGACATCAAGCAAGATGGTGGGTTGGCCTGGAGCGGCAGTGGGTGGGGCTTCATGTACCACAGGAGGAGGGGCTTGTTGAGAATAGTAGCATAGATTTGAATTGTCATTAACAAAACTTCTAAGAAATTGTTTACGGCGCTAAAAGATGCATTGTTGATATAAATATGTAAATGGAATTATATCTTAAGCATTAATCATTTTGAAAATATAAAGGGCAGATTTGACCAGCATTTCTTTATTCTGATTATATGAAGTCTTTTGCTAAATCACTGCCCATAATCTGTCAGAATAAAATTCATCTCGTCTATAGTTAAAGTTGAATTATCTTTTCTGAGATGAAAAATCAGTTAAATGATCAATAGTACTAACAAAGAAACAGGTAGGATGTCTCAGCATATCTTACATTTGACATAATATTGACTTCAAAGGGTTCCATGCAGATGAAACAGTTGACATATTTTTATACGAAATGATCATTTACCAGATGAAAATGACTTCCACTTACTGCTTTGCAGCTGAACAAGGTCTTGGGCAGATTCACCTATAGATGTACATGTAAGTCATATGATTATGAAAAATACATAATCATGTGTTATCTTATTGCAATGATCTTTAGTACATACAAGCTATCAATTCTGTGGTGAGTGTGGCTTACAGATCTGACCTGACTGAATGTCTACATGTCGTACTGTTCGTATGTTTTAACATCAGTTTGCTGAAACTTACTTGCCCTCTATATTTTATCACTTACAAAACAAATTAGGAAAAGTCAACAAAATCTCAAGTAAACCCCAAATGACTATGGTTGCCTTCATAACACAAAATGCAAAATCTTCTTATTAAAGCCAGATGGGCATTTAACCTAAATATTTCCATGAAACAAGTATGGTGTGTGGTGCATACTAGTCTGTAAACTATAGGTATACATAAAGTTAATCAAATCAACTTTTCTGAGATGAACAATGGCATTCCCAATGGACATGGAACGTCCACCAGTGTTCTGGAATATTCTCTAACACATTGTACAAACACAACATTCAAACTGCAGCATCACTGACTGGCATTGCTAAATACCATGGCAGACCGCAGGGTATCTACCACAGTTCTAATGGGTCAAATGGAGAACCTTTAGGTGGTGGGATTACTTCACTCAGGGGTTCCATCCAGTGATCCTGCAAAGTAACTTACATAAGCAACCTTCAAACATCACATTCCTACACATGACCTACTTCTATTTCTATGTGCTTCTAAACACATGGATACAGTATGATGTGTACGTGAACACAATGTGTGAGAGTTTGATGGTGAAACCGTGGATGTGCACTTGGTGATATAGTGAAACACATATCTATGTTACAGAACACGACAATAGCTGTGGCAGCAGTTTCTTTATGACTATTGGAAGCTTGGAATGCTGTGCCTATGATGCCTACATTGTTTACCTTGTATTCTGGTGAGGATGTTGTGTCAGTAGGATACTCACAAGACAGACCGGAAGCAAAACTCACCTGGGAAGAGCTTCTGGAGAACATTCTTGGCCTTCTTGGTGGTGGGCACAAACATAAATTTGTGGATATTGCTGATGACGTGTGTGCCCACAAGCACAAAGCGACCAAAACTTCGACAGTCAACACACCGGATCGAAATAGGGGGACAGTACATCTCATTCTCTGGCAGTTCCTGAAACAATTTTTTGTGTGTAAATCTCATAATGAAATCACTACATGACATCCAGAGTTAAGTAATCCTTTTGAAAAGTTGAAATCTTTTATTGGGCTTATATGACAAAAGAACACCCCACCTCACCCCACCCAGAAACTGCAAATGTTATAATGGTGGGTGGCTCACCACATCAAAGTATTTCACTGGAATGTTGAAGTTTGGGTTTTTCTTGGTATTGAGGATTATAGATGACTGGAGGACATGGCCTGCACATTCCACATCAATTCGGGGATGATCCACGGTCTGCAGCTGCACTCGCTTCAGGTCCCTCACTCCCCAGAACAGAATCTGTACAGAAAGAGACACATCTTGATATAGAACTGACACAGTGACACAAGCTTCAGGGCCCTTAAGCTTACTCCCCAGAACAGAATCTGTACAGGAACAGACACAGCTTGATATAGAACTGACACAGCGACACAAGCTTCAGGTCCCTTACTCCCCAGAACAGAACCTGTACAGGAACAGACACATCTTGATATAGAACTGACACAGCGACACAAGCTTCAGGTCCCTCATTCCCCAGAACAGAACCTGTACAGGAACAGGGTGTTCACATCTTGATATAGAACTGACACAGTGACACAAGCTTCAGGTCCCTCACTCCCCAGAACAGAACCTGTACAGAAACAGACACATCTTGATATAGAACTGACACAGCGACACAAGCTTCAGGTCCCTCACTCCCCAGAACAGAACCTGTACAGGAACAGACACATCTTGATATAGAACTGACACAGCGACACAAGCTTCAGGTCCCTCACTCCCCAGAACAGAACCTGTACAGGAACAGACACATCCTGATATAGAACTGACACAGTGACACAAGCTTCAGGTCCCTCACTCCCCAGAACAGAGCCTGTACAGGAACAGACACATCTTGATATAGAACTGACACAGCGACACAAGCTTCAGGTCCCTCACTCCCCAGAACAGAACCTGTACAGGAACAGACACATCTTGATATAGAACTGACACAGCAACACAAGCTTCAGGTCCCTCACTCCCCAGAACAGAGCCTGTACAGGAACAGACACATCTTGATATAGAACTGACACAGCAACACAAGCTTCAGGTCCCTCACTCCCCAGAACAGAACCTGTACAGGAACAGACACATCCTTTCTTCTGGGTATGTCAGATGTAACAAAAGCTAGATTGAATAGTTTCAGTGTTTCGATAAACTGCTTGTTACAACTAGCATGGGTTGTAGTAGGACTGACCTCTACTCTGTGCTTGCTTAGGATTGGTCGAATGCCTTTTGGAACTGGCATTATTGGGCCTCTGTCTTTGTCCTGATTGGGTAGTTCCATTGGGGGAAGGTCTTGGCCAGTCCTGTCACCAAATGGTGCCAACTGAAAGTAAGAACAAGTGCCTGAAAACATCCGCTCATCATGTGAATTTGGCACTCACTCTTCTTCCTAAATGCTTAATTTTATCAACAATTTTATTTTAATGATGACAATTGTTACTTCTGAACTTGACTGACAAAACTGATCTTGGTTGTAAAAGACACCAGTATCTGTCTGAACATGATGTTATTGTTGTTAGACACTTGACATTTAATGGCCCTTTCTGTCATACTCTTCATACAGCTGACATCTGCATTACTTAAGTAAAAAACAGTGAGATTGGACAAATAAAAACTGTGATATTACTACAATTAAGATGTGCTCAGTACTAGTTTTTACAAGCAAATTGTTTTCTATGTAAAAACAGTCTTGCTAAAATGTTCACGCTGGCTAGTTCAGTTATGAAAAGTAATTTATAAGAAAAGCTTGAATGTGATTAAAATATTTATAACATAATAGTCTGACAACAAAACTAATGTGTTGTGTTAACTACAACAATTCATTGCCTGTGCATTGTGGAACCCAGGAAAAGGTTTACAGTTGATGACATGATAGAAAAGCCTTTTGGGCATCACAGACATTAATATACTTACCCAGTGTTTGTTTATAATCATTACATTATATGTTCTCAAACTGAATACTATGTGCCAGAGCATTAACCCTGTTGCAAATTATAAATATGTTGCATTATTAACTTCACATCTAATTTCGTGCTATTAAAAAAAGAAGAAATATTTTGAGTTCTTGCCAGAATGATATCTTACAACTCATGCTACCATTTGAGAAAACATTTACTAATTAGAATGAAGTTTGAAACAAAAACAACTAATATTTGTTAGGAACAATCAATCAATTTTTATGTGCATTACTTTTAAGATTTTAAACTGCAACCATTTTACACACATTTGTACAGAAATTCTGTTATCTATGACATGACGTTTTGTTATGATGTACTTTCACACATGAGCTATCAGTGGCTGAAAGAGAACATGGATGTACTACACACTTGAGAAGGAATGGTTTTGTTCTAGATGTGATACCATGATGCAGATACAAACAGAAGACTAAAAGCTGCTGAAATCAAACTGTGGGAGATTGCACATAAACAAGCCTATTTCAAACAGACAACATTGCAGACCTCCCCCTGAGAACCATTTCCTCAGTGTACTTCATATACACATGTTTAGGAAAACCAACTGTCAGATTATAATCCAGCCACAGAAAGAACAGTATAGTGTATCATGTTAATTAGATATTCAATTAAACATGATGGGAAGTCATATAAATATATCAGTTATATAAAAATACATTTTCATAGAAAGCTTTTGACATAAATGCAAGGGAAAATAATACCTCATGAAAAAATATAATTCAGTTGTGGTGCTCATTTGAATTGCTGAATTGCACTGAATGAAATAATCAAATAGAATGAATCTAATGCTGAAATAATATGCTAGATTGTTGAGATTTGCCTGCCTATTTTGAGTGTATGGCTTGCAATGTTATCTAGTTTGAATGTTGGACAGTGATCTGCATGTATACCCTTACTGTCTTCCTGGCATATAGCGGGGTACGATAGGCACTCCGTAGGTCACGCTCATCAAATGGGTACTAAACAGAGGGAGGGATACACACACGGGTTAGACATGGACACAACAGCATACATCCTACCTGTATACTCTGTACGTAGGCCTTCCACACAGCTGGTTTACATGCCTACTCTATCTATCACGTATACAAACTTATATGTCAGTTGTTGTTAATTGTGTGAGACAACACAAAAACTTTGCAGTTGACTAAATTTTAGCAAGTGAAAATGTTGAACATAAATTGTAAGTTATAGAACACTTCAGGAATATTGCCCTTGGAGGACACAATGTGAAATTAGTGTCTTCATCAGTTTTGTGGGAATGTTTTAGGAATGCCTGCTGATTGTGTATTTTACTGTGTGACACCTCAATAAATAATTTCCCAAGATCCATGATATTTTATTCCAAATATGATGCTGCAATTGTTTAGTTCATGCATATACTTCTATTGTAAGCAGGAATCACTGAATGTGGCTTTGTCTTTAAATCATTGTTTGTGTTGTACTGGCAGTGTGTATCTCATTACACAATGGTGTAGGTATATGTAATCAGACTGCCTGGGTTTCATATGTCCTGACACAATGGTGTAGGTATATGTAACCAGACTGCCTGGGTTTCATATCTCCTGACACAATGGTGTAGGTATATGTAATCAGACTGCCTGGGTTTCAGCAGTGTGTATCTCCTGACACAATGGTGTAGGTATATGTAATCAGACTACCTGGGTTTCAGCAGTGTGTATCTCCTGACACAATGGTGTAGGTATATGTAATCAGACTGCCTGGGTTTCAGCAGTGTGTATCTCCTGACACAATGGTGTACGTATATGTAATCAGACTACCTGGGTTTCAGCAGTGTGTATCTCCTGACACAATGGTGTAGGTATATGTAATCAGACTGCCTGGGTTTCAGCAGTGTGTATCTCCTGACACAATGGTGTACGTATATGTAACCAGACTGCCTGGGTTTCATATGTCCTGACACAATGGTGTAGGTATATGTAATCAGACCGCCTGGGTTTCAGCAGTGTGTATCTCCTGACACAATGGTGTAGGTATATGTAATCAGACTGCCTGGGTTTCAGCAGTGTGTATCTCCTGACACAATGGTGTAGGTATATGTAATCAGACTGCCTGGGTTTCAGCAGTGTGTATCTCCTGACACAATGGTGTAGGTATATGTAATCAGACTGCCTGGGTTTCAGCAGTGTGTATCTCCTGACACAATGGTGTACGTATATGTAATCAGACTGCCTGGGTTTCAGCAGTGTGTATCTCCTGACACAATGGTGTAGGTATATGTAATCAGACTGCCTGGGTTTCAGCAGTGTGTATCTCCTGACACAATGGTGTAGGTATATGTAATCAGACTGCCTGGGTTTCAGCAGTGTGTATCTCCTGACACAATGGTGTACGTATATGTAATCAGACTGCCTGGGTTTCAGCAGTGTGTATCTCCTGACACAATGGTGTAGGTATATGTAATCAGACTGCCTGGGTTTCAGCAGTGTGTATCTCCTGACACAATGGTGTAGGTATATGTAATCAGACTGCCTGGGTTTCATATGTCCTGACACAATGGTGAGGTATATGTAATCAGACTGCCTGGGTTTCAGCAGTGTGTATCTCCTGACACAATGGTGTAGGTATATGTAATCAGACTGCCTGGGTTTCAGCAGTGTGTATCTCCTGACACAATGGTGTAGGTATATGTAATCAGACTGCCTGGGTTTCAGCAGTGTGTATCTCCTGACACAATGGTGTACGTATATGTAATCAGACTGCCTGGGTTTCAGCAGTGTTTATCTCCTGACACAATGGTGTACGTATATGTAATCTGACTGCCTGGGTTTCAGCAGTGTGTATCTCCTGACACAATGGTGTAGGTATATGTAATCTGACTGCCTGGGTTTCAGCAGTGTGTATCTCCTGACACAATGGTGTAGGTATATGTAATCAGACTGCCTGGGTTTCAGCAGTGTGTATCTCCTGACATCCCCTGACACAATGTGTGGGTATATGCAATCAGACTGCCTGGGTTTGGTCTCCTGACACAATGGTGCAGGTATATGTAATCAGACTGCCTGGGTTTCAGCAGTGTGTATCTCCTGACACAATGGTGTGCGTATATGTAATCAGACTGCCTGGGTTTCAGCAGTGTGTATCTCCTGACACAATGGTGTAGGTATATGTAATCAGACTGCCTGGGTTTCAGCAGTGTGTATCTCCTGACACAATGGTGTAGGTATATGTAATCAGACTGCCTGGGTTTCAGCAGTGTGTATCTCCTGACACAATGGTGTAGGTATATGTAATCTAACTGCCTGGGTTTCAGCAGTGTGTATCTCCTGACACAATGGTGTAGGTATATGTAATCAGACCGCCTGGGTTTCAGCAGTGTGTATCTCCTGACACAATGGTGTAGGTATATGTAATCTAACTGCCTGGGTTTCAGCAGTGTGTATCTCCTGACACAATGGTGTAGGTATATGTAATCAGACTGCCTGGGTTTCAGCAGTGTGTATCTCCTGACACAATGGTGTAGGTATATGTAATCAGACTGCCTTGGTTTCAGCAGCGTGTATCTCCTGACACAATGGTGTACGTATATGTAATCAGACTGCCTGGGTTTCAGCAGTGTGTATCTCCTGACACAATGGTGTACGTATATGTAATCAGACCGCCTGGGTTTCAGTAGTGTGTATCTCCTGACACAATGGTGTAGGTATATGTAATCAGACTGCCTGGGTTTCAGCAGTGTGGTGTAAAAAAGTATTAAAATATATTTACTTCTTTTAACAGATGAAGGTGGCATGAAACAAACACATCCTCATAATCTAGTCAGAATGTACAATCGACTCTGCTTTTAGCAGTAATCTCTTGTGCAAAGGGTTTTGTCATTTCTTTTAAAGTAAAAACAAAACTCAGTCAATCTATTTAAGTAACTATGTAACATATTTTCATGAACTACCCAAATCACTAAGGTTTTCTTCATTTTATGAGAAACAAGAATAATCTCATACATTTATTTCCGTATAACTGAAACAAAGACGTGTCGTGAGCATCTTCTGTCTGAATGACCAGCATGGTGCTTCATGAAGCGGGTGTACTAACAGGAACTATCACAGTTATCTACATTACTGCTGGCCAGCTGGTGAATAATGTGACAAAATAAATTCACTTAACCACACAATTGTAACCAAATTATGTACACCAATGACCTAGACCATTTCTGTGGGTGAAGGAAAGTGACATGCTTTCTATGTAAATGAAATGGAACACAAACTGGGCTGGGCGTGGTTGGAACCTGACTAGCATTTACTGTTCCTGTGTGGCAAACTGATATTAAGTGGGAGGTTAGGCTATATACATACACTTGAATTGCCTTTGGCCTTGTGTTTTATCTAAAGGAAAGATTACAAGAATAACATCCTTTATTTTAAAAACATTTCATGGTTGATATAAAGGGTTTCATGGGTCATGTGACTTGGAGCGGTACACAGGGTACGGATGAGATGCTGAACTCTCATACCTCAGTTAAATATCTACTGATCAAATTTTGTAAAGACCTTTTGAGAAAGGGCAACCTGTACAATGTAGGTACTGCAGCAGCTCACTAAATATACACTAGACTGTTGCATGATTGAATAATAATCATAGTTCTTTCCTCATGATGACAAAATCCCTAAACTAAGTAGCAACTATGCTAAGACCTGTGAAATAACAGTAGTTATGACAATGTGTCCATCCATTGTTTAATATTGTCTATTTTTCTGGAATCAAGAGACAGATCATATCTATACGCACAGTATTGAAACAGTAGTGTCCAACAATGTCACATGGTCTTGTAGTGTGCTTTATATAATATACCACACGAGACATTCACAGAGGAGACATTACGTCGCAAGTCAACCTTTACCAGGGCCTTAGTCATAGAAGCTGAATTTGATGAAACAATTACAGAAAACAGTTCTGGTATGAATTCTTCAGTAGAATGATGATGCCTCCATTGATACAACAACGATGATCGGACTTATGTTCCAATGGCGACCTCACAACACACACAAAGTATTCAGCAAATATACTCCTCTACTCTACCACACCATTGTACTATGTCTTTCTGAATGCAATGACTATGTGCCAAGCTGTAGACTATCTGTAACTACCAGATGTAACATGGGGTATTATAGTATGTATACAACATGCAGGTCAGGAAGATATCACACGTTTCATGTCCTAGACACACTGTCCTACCTGCTGGCTGCAGCCTCACACTTGTGTAGGACTTGAAACATGTGACAATTGTGAACTACATAATGGGTAAAATATTCCACCTTAAAAAAGTTGTTTTAACATGTGTTCATTATTTACTATTATTAATTGATCATGGAATAGTAAAGGTTTTCCTCGATTTTATTATTTTGAACAGACATTATTTTACCCAGTACATGAACACAGGGTATGCAACCAGAGAGTACTGTTCTAAAGGGAGACTACCCACCAAAAGCAGCTGTCTAGTCTACTGCATGTGGAGGTAGCAGGGATGCCACTCTAGACAACGCAGGCAACTACACAATTCCGGTCTTCCACTAACACCGATCTTATGCAAATAACAGCTTAATGCAAATATTGTTACATTCATCTTCACAAATTGATATATTATTTAATTGAGACATTAATAACATATTAAACATGATTATTGATCAACAAACTAATAAAATAATAATCACTTTATGTTTCTTTTAACTTGAACATTAAGAATGAAGTGAAAGTACTGGACAACAAAATGTTCTCAAGTCATAAATTAATATGATTCAGTTTACATAACTTTAAGAGAGAAACGTCTATTGAGGTATGATTGGTTAACATGTATATGCTTGTACAAGAAGCAAGTCGTCTTTATGATGACGACCACCACCACAACTACCACTGCAAGTGAGCTACCAGCACCATGCTTGACACACGTTGTTATTATTACCTGTAGGAGTTCAAATGTTGACAGGAGCTCACCAGCCTCATCTGGACCACGCCTCACATCCCACCACTCAAGACGAGGGGGGAACTTGGGCCCATCATACTTCTCATTGCTCAGCTTCACTACAGGTTTGCAAAGGGCTCTGCCTATGAACTCAGATTTCCCCTGAAAATGTAGAATTTCAGTCTTAGAAAATATATAAAATATAGATGATTTTGCCACAAGAATTACACCTATGTGTTCATAATTCCTGAAACAATAACCATCCTATACATTCAAAACACTGGAATTCTGGGAACAGCTACATTTGTAGACACATGTTTAAAAAAGCCATTCAAGCTATGAAGAAAGAAGCAGGAAAGTCCTTTACCCTAATGTAGCTGTAAATGAGTGAGTGACTTAAGTTTTACACCACTTTAAGCAATATTGCCCGTAAATGAAGTAACTATTAGTAACATCTGATTTTAAAGTTTTGTATTACTCACTTTCCGTGAGATGTTTGATAACCATCTTTCTTAAAGTGACCTGGCTAGAAAAGACTCATACTTACCACTTGGTTCATGCTGGTTATACAGATATAATGCCTAGCTAACATTGGAATATACATGATGTATTTCTCGTCTCCTGTTACTGACAACACATAGTACCACAGGAAAAGCATGTCATGTACAACAACCTACACAGAGGGCTGAGGTTAGCCAAGGACATACACACAATGCTCAGATATTCCCGGTTGTCCACATGCAAAAGAGTTGTGTGAGGCAGCAGCAGCAAGACAATACATGGCTCTGTGAACATCTTTCAGCTGATCCAGGAATATACTTTACCACAACAGCTCTAGTTTTAATGGTTTTTCTTCATATGGACATTTGTGACAGAGTGTATGTATACAACGTCGACTTAAAGACATTTCAAACACTGAAACATCTATAGAATATTTAGAACCTCAAAGCTTTAAAGGTGTCTTAATGGTAACTCAGTATTTATGTCAACATATGTAACTTTCTGAAAAATGTATTTTTGACAAATTTCATTTTGTGTACAATGAGACATTGCAAATCTGTGTTTATACATTTTTTTCCGATGTACCACCACATGGTGTACTGATATTCACCAGGTTCAATGTTTATTGACACAGGGCTACAATATTGTGTGTGAAATGGTTGTTACAATTGCTATGTGATTGGTCGTGTGTTATATGTGAACAACAGTGTTACATTGACGATACCCTGACATCCTCCAACCTGGTTCACGTGAACTGTGGCTCTACATGGCCTACTGTGAGACTCGCCATTTTCTCGCCAATACTCTAGAGGAGTTTCTTTCAAAACTGTTTTACTTCCTTGATTTTTCTGGAATTTGGCAAATATCCACTGTACAAGTTATTTTGAATTTAACCTTGTGTCACACTCCACTTACATATCATGCATCATAACACTTGCATTATTATTAAATACATTAATATTGGAAAAGAATTTAAAAGAATAAAAAGCTAAAACTTTATTTGCAGGA
Source organism: Haliotis rubra (assembly GCF_003918875.1). NCBI lineage: Eukaryota > Metazoa > Mollusca > Gastropoda > Lepetellida > Haliotidae > Haliotis > Haliotis rubra. Next base: position 1,472,271 of record NW_025767213.1, read on the forward strand.
ATAACATCTTTAAAACAAAAGGATATGGGTCCCCTAAAACTTCATATTGGTTCAACACTGTGAGATATAACAGACATCATTTCCATTCACATGAGCTTTATGCCTGACTTGAAACAAAGTTCAAACAATTAATTATGTCATGAAGTTCTTGCACTTCACCCATAACCAGGTCAAGTAGTGTGACAACATGGTGTGATTGGATATAATCATAGGCTGCCTATGTGGGTAGAGTCAACAACAGCACCCTTGGTGCTCATGAGATTATACCAATGTTTGGCTCCTAATAATCAGCATCAGAACTGAAATATAAGCATCAGTAAAATGGACATCATGATGAGGTAGCAGTGAATGAGACATGTGTCTGGCCACAGAAGGGATGCTTTTTTCTTTGTGCCCACCAGAGAATACCTTGGAGACATGGTACCTATGTAGGTTATTTAGGTCTTTCCAGAAAACATTTATCTGTGCTAGTTGCAGATGACACCTTTAAGATACTTATTGTGTTCCCTCTGACAATACCTACAAGACATCTACCGGTGTTATCCCTTCTGGTTCAGCCACCATTCCAAACCCTGGACACTACCTAAACAACATCTATCACTAGACACTACCTTAGACTTCTGTGTTCCTTCACAGATATAACCTTTAACAAATCTCACACATATGGTAACCTCTACAGACACTACCATGTCTCCCCTAAAGACATCGACCTGTGTCATTCATCCTGCCTTACCCTCCATTCCCTGCCACAAACACTACTGTGTTCCCTCACAGATATAACCTTTAAGAGATCTCCCTGTGGCCTCTATAGACACTACCATGTGTGTCTGTGCCTTCACAGACACTACCTGTGTCATCAATCCTGCTTAAGTCACCACTCTATGCCACAGACACTATCTGTGTCATCAAACCTGCTTAAGTCACCACTCTATGCCACAGATGCTACCTAGGACACATTCCCCTGTGTCTCAGCTATCACCCCCTGTAGTATTCTCCCCCTGCTTACCACTTTGTCCTGGTCAAATATTTCCACGACGATGGTGGGAGGGTCATCCACAATCTCCTCCATGAGTCCATACACCTCCACCTCCTTAATGATGAGCATTTCATCCCATGTCGGGCTCAGTGTTTCCTCTATCACCTGAGTGCATGCACTCTGGTCAGCAAAGGCAATACGGGCAAAAGGATCCGACAACCCAGAAGCATCTGATCCAATCAGCTGTCTTGCTTGGTACATGTGACAACGCAGTTGGAACACCTGCTTTTCTGCAATGGGCAAAATATTCAAAATAGTTTGGGATGGGAAAGCACACATTTTAACAATAACATCAAAGAAAAGAAGTCTTTATTTGGGGAAAGTTGAAAGAAACTGAACATGTAACAAAGTAAATTTGTTTTGGAGATCATTTCTGTCACATGATTTTTTGCTGTTAAATATAGTTTTGCAGCCATACATGTAGTAATTGTAGGTACTTTCAACCTGTTTTGTTCAAATTGTGGTACCTTTGTAGTGCACAAAAGGTGGTGGATATCCCTGAGGTTTGCAGGACAGCTTGAGAGGCTTGGTCTCCTCGTAGCCCCCTGGAAGGCCCTTCAGATAGTCCTTCTTGTGTTTGGACAGCCCCAGCCACAGGTACAGCTGCAGTTTGGCCTGGATGTTCCAGCCGGCCTGCCCCTCGGCCTTCTTCCCTGGCAGCTGTGAACACAATCAATAGAGGTGCTGTCAACATTCAATGACCAGCATGCAATGAGGAATGTGGGTAAGCAAGTGATCACTGCTAAATGCCACAACAGCAGTTTCGCAGCTGGTCAATGTAAAACTATCACTGTCTGTGCAGTAAATATATCAAGACAAAGATTCAGTACATAGGAAACCCGTGAAGATCTGGGTTAGAATTGGTCTTCAGTAACTCATGCTTGTCATAAGAGGTGACTAACAGGATCAGGTGGTCAGGCTCGCTGACTTGGTTGACACCTGTCATCATATTGTGTACAAAGATGCTGATGATGTTGACCACTGGATTGTCTAGTCCAGACTCAAATTATTTACAGACCAGTTGGAATATTACTGAGTGAGTGTTAAACAACAAACAAACAAAAAGAGTGTATAGAAGAAGTAAACTGACCCTGAGAAGCATAGTCTGGACCTTGCCACAGAACTTGCCCCTTTCCTCATCCACGATTGAGTAGATGATATCCCGAGACTTCACCCGCTGGTATGCAACACGCTTCTGTCCAGCAATCATCCACACAAACATGTCTGGCACTGCATGCTGGGGCTGGAAGACAAATGACAATCAGTTTTGGGCAAGGCAATGACTTTCCTACCTTTACCATGTGTTACAAACAGTGGTAAACACATCCTCATCAGGGAAGTACATACCTCATTCATGAGATTGCGCAGTTTGTTTAGATACTGGTTTGCACTGCGCATCTTCTCCCTCATATTGGTCTTGGTCACTGTGGCCTTCATTGTTCTGGCCAGAGTAGACTGCTGATCCTGAAAAAAATTACATGCATTCATCATTCTCAATACATTGTATACTAAATCATACTGTAAAAATAGCACTGTGATAATAGTTGAAGCAAGTAAAACATTTGAAACCAATGATTAAATTTTTATGATTTTCAAAACAAAAGATGATAAACTTTATTCGGGTGATTTCAAATAACTTGTTCAAGGAGCCTAACTATGTCTATATGTTGACCCGTTATATTTCAAAATCTGCCAAAGTCTAAACCATGACAGATGTGATAGTATTGACTTTGAGACCATACCATTTCTCTGACTAAGAGCTTGTGCCTCTCCTTGTCCAGCTTCGTCTTGGCTGCTGAGCCCCCTGCTGTGCCTTTCACCAGAGACACGAACTTGGAGCACCCCTGTCCCAGCTCCTCAAACACACCCCTCAGACGCCGCTCAGGGAAGGGAGTCTCAGACTTGATCATGTCCTGCACCTCAGATATACCAGCTTCCTGTACAGGCAGACATCATATACCTCAGGGAGTAGGCCACAGTGGAGGAATGTGTCATGAAGAAACCCTAGATTCTGGCAACATTGCTTTACTGGAACAGGCTCAATATCCTTAGTCTGGATATTGACATGAAATAGTAAACTTTAGATGTTATCTTGACTGACTGACTGACTGACTTTGGTTTTACGCCGCTTTTAGCAATATTCCAGCAACATCACGGCGGGGGACACCAGAAATGGAGATGTTATCTTGAAGGGATATCCCTTTATATAGTCAATTTACTGATACTAGATAGTCCTGGACTACATTTTCTGCTGATACTTTTACATTGGACATACTGAATACACACTCATACATTCAAGCAGACTACATTTAGTTGTTGCTACTGACATACATAGCGTGACAACTGCTGAATCTTGTGGGAATATAACATTTGATTGTAGAAACCACACAGGTTAATTATGATAGGACTTGAACGAATGGTTCTCTGACCTACCAGTTTCTCAACAACTTTCTCTATGATGTTGCAGTTGTACATCCTCCTGCGGTGGTCCTCAAACAGTTCCTTGATGTACACACATGGCTTGTCCTCATAGTAGGGGAGGTGGTAGTAGCACTTGTCCCGGGTCACAGGCTTGGTTCCAGGGGTCATACTCTGCCACTTAGGTATCTCCATGCGAGAACCAGACTCATCTTCAGAGTCACTGTCCTGCTCTGGCTCATCACTGTCACTGCTGCTTCGACTGTTGCGGCTGGGTGGGTTGTAACCATCCAACACATTGCCTGCATTGCCTGAAGGAAAGGAAAGGAAGCCACCTTACTTAGCATTTAATTTGTATGAAATAATGATAATAATCTAATTTTCTGAATAAAAACCCTAGGAAGGGAGATAGGGAGCTTCAAAAGGGGGATTCAAGTGTTCCACTAGCATTCGGAAGAAAAGGGAGACAAGCAATAAGCATGAGTCAGGATAAGGAAAAATATAATGGACATTTACAAGCACCTGTATCCACATACTTCTGCATGCTCAAAACACTAAGACATTATTACCCCAGTTAACCCAAGCTGCCTGTAAAATGTTTAAATATGATGTTATCAACTTGACTTTTGTATACAGGAAGAGAATACAGGGAGTAGGTTTAAAAAAGGTAATCAAAGACCATTTGACCATTCCGAGTTATGGTATACGTTACCAATGTCAAGTGTGAGCCATTACTTCAATTACATTCATACAGTATCAGGTTTTCCTTGATTCAACTTGGGTAAAATGATGTCTGAAATACTTAGCTATCCTGTGATAGCAAAGTTGACAGAATCTAGGGTTTCTTCATGACACAGGCCTTCACTTACCAACACTGATTTCAAAGTGCACAGGTTTGTCTCCAACTTTCTTCTCTATCATGGATGCTTCAAGGAAGCAGCCATACAGGAAATACTCCTCCGGTCTACCTGCTGCATTCTGGAACAAACAATTGACACCATAGTTTGAAATTTGAACATTTTTTAAGATAATAAACACCTTTTAGTTTCAGTTCTATATTTTCATATTTCACAGATTATGTCTTGAATAATTCTTAATGAATTGCATTGCACAGATGGAAGTGATTGTCCCAGTCAGGAGAGTTTACCTCTGAGATAGGAAGGGCATTTTCCACATCCACTGTAGCAGGTCCACTCTCCATGCTCTCCAGGATCTCCATCTTTATTGCTACAAGTAATCTTCCCCTGAATGATACACCTTGACCTAATCCATCGTTGAGGTGAGTCTGTGATGTCAGGAGCTGGTAGTAGCGGGTGGCACCATACAGGTTTACCCAGCATGGTCCAAAGGTTGGCAGAAAACCTGGCAGAAACCCCAAACATCAGCTCCAGGTATTATTGGTAACATTGTCTAAAACTGGCAGAAAACCTAGCAGAAACCCCAAACATCAGCTCCAGGTATTATTGGTAACATTGTCTAAAACTGGCAGAAAACCTGGCAGAAACACCAAACATCAGCTCCAGGTATTATTGGTAACATTGTCTTAAACTGGCAGAAAACCTGGCAGAAACACCAAACATCAGCTCCAGGTATTATTGGTAACATTGTCTTAAACTGGCAGAAAACCTGGCAGAAACACCAAACATCAGCTCCAGGTATTATTGGTAACATTGTCTAACACTCGCAGAAACACCAAACATCAGCTCCAGGTATTATTGGTAACATTGTCTAACACTGGCAGAAAACCTGGTAGAAACACCAAACATCAGCTCCAGGTATTATTGGTAACATTGTCTAACACTGGCAGAAAACCTGGCAGAAACACCAAACATCAGCTCCAGGTATTATTGGTAACATTGTCTAACACTCGCAGAAACACCAAACATCAGCTCCAGGTATTATTGGTAACATTGTCTAACACTGGCAGAAACACCAAACATCAGCTCCAGGTATTATTGGTAACATTGTCTAACACTGGCAGAAACACCAAACATCAGCTCCAGGTATTATTGGTAACATTGTCTAACACTGGCACCAAACATCAGCTGGTATTGGTAACAGAAACACCAAACATCAGCTCCAGGTATTATTGGTAACATTGTCTAACACTGGTATTATTGGTAAAAGAACACCTGGCAGAAACACCAAACATCAGCTCCAGGTATTATTGGTAACATTGTCTAACACTCGCAGAAACACCAAACATCAGCTCCAGGTATTATTGGTAACATTGTCTAACACTGGCAGAAAAAACAAACATCAGCTCCAGGTATTATTGGTAACATTGTCTATAATCATGTGACTGGAACTAATTCTAACATAACACAAAGATTTTCAGACTAGAGCTCAAGCTGATAAAAATGTGCCTTGGAATACATCTAGGAGCTCAGAATAAAGTGACATAAAGATACCTCTAACCAATTCATGAGGTGCACACAATACAAACATGAAACTGTTTTTAGAGGAAAAGAAAAGGCCCCGGTCATAGGTGCCTTAGCTACCTTTTTCTCCTTCATTCGATATGTGTGACAGATCAAGGAAGTGAGTGCCAATGATATCATCATTGACACTGTCACTGTCTCTCAGTTGTATTCTGATGCGCCGACACAAAGGGGGAAACATCTCCGTGAATACAACTTGCTCATTCCAAACAGGTTCATATGACCCTTTCTTGATTGATGTTCGACCCTTAAAAATGAAATGAAAAGTGATGTTACATCAAATATTTATTCAATGTCAAGTCAGTAGTCAGATATACTGTAGCATTACATCCTCCTCCTTGGGCATTGGGTACACTATATACAATCATAGATCAAGAACCATATAACACCTATCTATATTTATACAACTACCCAACTACTCCACATGGCATCAGATAGATCACAATAGCAATGACAGTGTTTAAACCTTTGTAAAACCTTCTCACCCAGCAAAGTACTGAATCTGCAGAAACTCCTGCAACCAGGTATTCAATCCAATGGATTCACCTCATCAACATATTGCAGTTCCTTCAGCCCTGCTAATGCTAACCCACAAAAATCCGGGTAAAATTGGTCTTCAGAAACCCACTTACTGGGATTGAATGGTCAGACTTGCTGACTTGGTTGACACATGTCATCGTATCCCAATTGCTTAGATTAATTATCTACAGACCAACACCACATAGCTGGAATATTGCAGAGTGCAGTGTTAAACAACAACCAAACCAGCCAACCAACCTGCTAATGCTTGAAAATTAATACAAACAATCATGTGACTTGCTACTTGAAACTGCTTATTGAACAACTGGTGAGTCTCTCTCTGTTTGGAAACATGGACCTTGTCATCCATTATTAAATGCTGGGCTTCACTGCATTTCCACTCACCTTGTGTCCAGCGAAGGAGACCTCAACGTACGGATCCACAAGGTCCTTGCTTTCTCCAGTGAATGCTTTCTTGACATTAGCCATGATGCCGGTGTTCATCTTGGGCAAACCCTCTGCTCTGTACACCTTCACATAGAACTTGGCTCGTTGTCGGTCAGCCGGCACTCCATCCGGCAGTAACAGGTTTCTGTACAATAGGAGGGGGAGTACATTGTCATGTCAGACATATTCCAGTTCCAGATATACCTAATGATATATGGCAGTTTTGCAAGATTAGGATGAGCATGACATCATACTGCCTTGGGTATAGTGGTCAGTCTGCAGTAAGGTTAGAAGACCATATAAGGATTGATTGTTTTTAGATATGCAAATGATAATGAATAGAATAGCAAGTTTAACAGTAAATTCTATGTTCCATTAGAACAAATAAATCATCTCTATGACTTACGCTTCAATATCATCTTCATCTTTGTCAGATTTTGGAGGAACCTGTAACAATATTACAGGTAGTGAAAAAAAAGCTCATTTCCAAGCAAAGCATATAGTCTCTGAACAACATGCACTAAATGTCTGGTATTTCTAAACACTGAAACTTAGACAAGAGTTTTCTTGGTGTCATGAACTTCTCTGGTACAGACAACTGGACTTAGAAAAATATGACCACAAATGTTTAAAATAAATTGTTACAAAGAATTAAATGCAATGCTGTTAGAAAGTATAAGCTTTTCATAAAAAAAGAGATGTGAATCTCCTTTTCAAAAATGTCCGGATCCTTTATCATTTTTCAGTAAACATTTAGTTTCATCTGTCCCCATTCACATATAGAATTTGATTATACATTGTATTTTCATCTTTGACAGATACATGCACAACTGTTTCTAAGGGTTGTTTCTGGGCAGGGTTCTAGATGGTGCGCTCTAGGAAGCAGTACACTAACAGCTGGCTTGTTGTAGTTAGTCACACATGCACACTTGTCCTGTCTTGTACTCATGCAAATTTGACATCTGTTAAATATAAAGTTAGGAATATGCCTAATCTTAGAATAGTAAGAGATCTTAACATGGATCAACATGGTCTGAAATCTTACATTTGATCTGACATGTTATGCACCCACATTATACAACTCCTGTATCAGTGCGCTTTACAAATAGCTTCCTTTTTATGTCTTGTGGAAGAAATAAATGAACATTTTCAAAACAGACAATAACATTGTTATAAGTCAACACACATATTATGTGAAGCCAAATGAAAGTCACTTAAATCTAGTCTAATACGTGTTAGGCTGTGCACGGCTGCTGTTGTCTCTCCCTTCTTCAGCTGCTTTGTGACTCAGATGTGTGATGTGCTGATGTAAGTTATCAGCCAGTATATTTATAAAACACAGTTATCTTATTTAGCTTGAATCATAAATCAGCTGATAGAAAGGAGAGACATCTTCTTAACACAACGTTAGTGTTTGATTTAGCGTTATTACTGATGGACAACTGAACACTGTTAGTCTATGCTATGTGACAACTTACGCAGCTTCGTCTTATCTGTTTGGGTAAAAGTTGTAGCATTTACAGTGTGGACCAATAGCACCAGGGTAGAAAGGTTTGGGATACATTGGAACACTTACCACATTTCATAAAGATCAAAATAGTTCCATCATTATGTAAATAAAAACATTTACCGCCAAGGATATTTGAAAGGGCCTATAAAGAAGTGAAGCATCCATAAAATATCCCTTTATACATGGATATGCTTTCAAAGTATGTGTCAACTATCTTCATTGAAGCTGAAAAGCCTTTTCCTTCTATAGGAGTAGGTAATACTTTGACATTAGTGAAATGTCCCAATGGCAAGGGTCTTGACATCATGACGTATCTTCAAGGCATACATTTTCATGAACATTGGAATTACTCATACTTCCAGGACCCTAGTGTCAGTATGGTGATATTGCTGCAGGTCTACAAACCTCCGTGAATCATATGTGCACACAGACAGTGATATTAGATGTAGATTCAGAAGAGGCATATACAATGTGATCACTGACTGTTTTTGGACCATGATGGACACAACATGTAGAGTGTTTGACATACACTGGACAATAATGAACTCTGTACCTTCACTGAGTCCCCTTTACCAATGACAGCAATGTCACACTTTAGGTACCCCTTCACTCCACCATTGATATCATCTGGATCTGTCAGCATGGCCCATTTGTGGTAAAACTGGTGGTCTACAGAACGGAATAGCACAACATTACTAATAAGTTTCAAGCTTGTTAATCTCAATTATTGTAATATCTTATTAATGTCATTACTGGATGTTGAAATGTAAGGTTAAAAAATTAGCTTCAACAAATATTAACATATATGATTTAACTTCAACATAATAAATTCTTGTTAACTACTCATAACATATCGTTAGAAAATTAAAAAAAGACAGATTTAGCTACATGGATGTCACATAAATGTCTGACAAATTAATTAAAGCATATGTGCAATTTGTAAAAGTTAATACTTTGAGAATATGGACACTGAATACAACTGTTATTATTTAATATGTGTTAGTGTGTACAGCCATTTTAATGTGTACTTCTCTGCCTGTTACACCATGTCTGAAGGAAGGACTGTATGACAAATAGGACCATACAAAAAAATCTGAACATATATTTTCAATTTAGTGAATTAATTTTACAAAATATGTCTCTCTCTATATACTTTCTTAAATTTTCAAATAGCCATACAACATGTTCAAGAAGCACACATTGACATTTGATATTAATATTTGTAAGCAAACTTTCCAAAACTATGAAGTGTGACAAAAGATAGAACACCTAGCGGAGTATACATACATAGAAATAAAAACAATGAATCCTGTAATAACAAAGTTTTCTCTTTGATAGTAATGTTGGTACATAGAAAATACTCTAAAGAAAATATATGTATTTTTGACCTCATCAAATGCAAAAACGCAGGTTCATTTACTGACAAATAAAATTAGTGTTGATAAAAAAAACATATAAAGTAAACTAAATTTGAGATCAACATAAAAAAGGTTCTATTTTCAAATCTATTTCACTTTGATTTGAAAAATTGGTTTCTGTCAACACTTTTTAAACAAGAAACAATTCGTTTGTTGTTTAATGACACACAACATTTGATCTATATGATGGTGGTCTGTAAATAACTGAATCTGGACCAGATATCCTGATGATTGACTTTGTCTATCCATCTACCCATACAATAACAGGCAATAAACCAAGTCACTATCCCAAACAATCATTATAGCCACCACCTCTTATGACAAGAACAAGCCGCTAGTGACCTGTATTCTTACCCAGAATCCCCATGGGTGTTTAACGCAACATTCAGATTCTGATGTGTAATGTGTATATGACCATTACATGAAGCTAGGTGATGGAAATGCGTTATCAATTTACCATATAACACTATCATTAAATGAAATCAAGCCATAATGGAAATATAATTAGCATATAAAAAACTGCAACAGGGCAAAATTTGAAGTTTTCATTCAGAATAAATTTGATTAAACAAACGTGCAAGTAAAATTTAATTTGAAAAATGAAAGCCTGGAAAAGAAGCGAGATACCTTGCTGGGCATACACAGTGGCAACATCTAGTTTATAAGTCCCGAGAGGCCGGTTGGAGCGAAGGAGTCTGCCAGACTGACAAACCTGATAGAATGGCATGCAAAGGCAAAACAGTAGGATAGAAACATTGCCATCAAGCACAAAAATGGCTCTGGCATTGTGTGATAAATATCAGAAGGACCAGATTAGTGGTTATGAAATGTGAGATGATGGGAACTCTTAAACAATGATACAAGTGTATGTGTTTAAACACAAACTAACTCAAATCAGAATGTGCATGTATTTAGTATTTATTGTTTTGTACTTTGTATGCTATGTTTTGGATACAATGGACTTGTTTTTTGGATCAAAGTTTTTAAATTTGGAATGTGTTTTTCTTGTCTCCCCATTTATACTACAGTTTAGAGTTGTTTGTTCCTGTAATATAATTATTATTATGAAGATACACATTTTTTTCTTATTTTGACCTGCCCAAACTAATCAGTTCTTTGAAGAACATAAACCATAAGTATAGCCCCAACTAGTGATGGAAACTGTTGAATCCATGTTAACTGGAACACTTGTTGCCTGGGTTATCACATGAGCTAAGGAATATCCATTTAAGTTCAAGGAACAGATGTTTATTATGACATGATGAAATACTATTGGTTTGTATGCTCTGTTACGTTTCCTATCTGATCCTTCCCGATCCACACATGATACAATGCTGGCAGCAGTAGATATGGGAACGCTGCTACGCCATGCTAACATTGCCATAACTCAAAGAAATAATACATGCTTGGGTTTGAGGAAGGAAAGAGGTAAACAACTGATACATATATATGTGTCTATGTCTGGCAGGAAACATGGGCTTCTTGTGGGAATGTGATCAAGAAGATTCTAAAATTTCCTGATGTACACATATACTATTTCAAATATGACAGTCTCACCATTAGTACACCTGCACCAGCTCATGTTAACAATGTTGTTTTTTTAATTGATGCCAAACATACAAATAATTTTACCTAAGATAAATAACCCAAAAGCCCAAATAAATGAAGAAAATGTGAAACAAATTAGAAACCAATCTCTAATATTAGTGTCAACACTGGGGTTAATTGTGCTTGTTAATAACTTCTAGATCATGCAAAAACTCTACAATGCACTTGCTTAGCAAGGAGACATATATTTACAGGCCATTCATGTCACTGAAAATATAGTTTCTGGATGATATATACTCATAACATGAGCTTCCTTGCTAAACAATTGCAGCTAGAAGTTAATGGTCAAAAAAGATGATACATATGTAAAAAACGGATAAAAAATATAAAAAAGGACTAGAATACATAATCTACCAGGTGCCATGTATATTGTGGAGACATCTAACTTGAAACTGCCTACAATGGTGCCGGAACGGAGGAAGTTACGAGAATGTAGCACCTAGGTAGATAAAGGAATGGTTAACTATTGGATTGCTTGGCTCTCCAGGGCTGCACATGCACACATCATAGTGGGTCGGTATCATGGCTGTTGATGGGCAAGCACTTTATCTCATATAATTTGTTAGACTGTTGCTGATATTTTGGTAATTAATGCAATGTTGGAGTCTTCGGCATCATTAAAGAGTGTAATTTGAAAACTGTTCAGATATTTTGGAACTTGTTGCCATTGACTTTCCAGTCTAACGCATTATACACAGATATGTTTTCATGAGATGAACAATGGGATTTATGTACAGATCATTGTAACTTGATGTCATGAAAATACTATAAGATACATATCATCATTTAGACTGATCTAAAAGCATAATATCTTTGGAATTCAAAGAGTAAGGAAATCTTAAAACAATCAGACTAAATATTTTCTTAGAAAGTTATAATGATCTGCAAATGACATGATATCAATCAATCAATCAATGAATCAATCATCCATTATATTCAATATGATTTACCAGTATTAGACATGCTGAAGAAGGCATAAATATAATCATTAAGTGCTTCAAATGCTTAGTCTTACTGATATTTACTGATTATTACAATAAAAAAATTATAAAAGGGTAAGACAAAATCATTTCTTAACTTGTAGATAAATTATGTGGTCATCAGAAAACAGAATGTTCACATAAAAGCCTACCGTTAGAGTGACAATTTTGTCAAACAGCATCACAGGAGGCAGGTGAAAATCAAACACAAAATACTGAAAGAGAAACATGCATGTTGACCATTACATTAAGCATTTAATAATATTTTCTTAAAATTGCATCATAGGCATAATACTGGTAAACTTCTTTCTTCAGTTAGTATTAAAGCATTTTTCTTGAAAGGTCTTTATTAGAGGGACTGACTTTTTGACAGTCATTTCCACTTGTAACATATTTCTTATTCTGTGGCCGTTTCATCTACATTAATCAAATCTAAGTTGCATTGTATTAACTGCAATCTATCCTAAACAATGAGGTAGTACTTGTTTCAACTGTGTATATGTTACTGACTTCTGGCTCGGATCTAGGGCATCTTGTCCTGTAGTTGTAACAAGCTGCCTACCATACATATCCTGGGACACAACAAAGGAGTGCACACAAAGGTCATCATACCTCGTTGTAGTATGGGCAGTTGGTGGATTCCTTGACACTGGTGAACTTCTTCTGGTCCCCCACCTGGACACAGACTACCGGGTCCATGTTCAATCCTGCCAGCTGACGGGCCTCAATGATTGTGATACACACCTTGGGAAAATATCTACATTGTTAAAAACTTATCATATCTATAGCTTCAAGGGTTTCTTTACTCACTTATACTCACACGTCATTTCTGTTAAGATACTACTGACATATAAATGGAACAACATATACACATCCTAAAAAACCAACGGCCTTTATGTCAATATGAAGTTCATCCTGTGACGATCATGTCTGCATTCCACTACCAGTTAGTGTAACTATAACACAAGAACCATCACAAGTCAAGTAACAACCATCTCTACTCCAATGTTCACATCATGAAGATAAGCTCTTATTGGTGATCTGAGACCTCTATTTTGAGGGAACAACATAACCTCCTAAAACATGTTGAAAGAAGTACTTACTTGGAAATCTTGGCTCTTGAGTGTGGGAGCATCTGGAATGACTCGGGACCTCATCCTTCAATCACACAGAAGACAATATGCAGTGTAAAGGGGTTACAATAAACAGAGAACAGTATCATGATATGAAAGACGTGGCTGATGAGTACAATCATGTCAAAACAACACAAAGTTTAACTTCACTTACTTTTTGGCGGTGCCGGACATGGTGATGGTGGAGCCTTGGCTGTCTAGGCTCTGGCTGTCATCCATGAGTCGCTCCTGGGCTGTAGATGCCAACATGGAGGCCACTTCTGCTGCCTTTGCATCCAGCTCATGGGAGTCTGTAACATAGTGGGCAGGTTAGGCTGCATAGACACTGGTACTGAAGGTGATATGAATCAAACTACCTGTTTCTTCAGCCAGTGATGAAGGGAAGACTTCATCCACCACCATACCAGACAGAGGACAAAGTTCCGTAGATTCATGGTTATTTACTGGATACACTGGCAGACTGTCATTATGATCACATGAAACAAACGTATTACAAGGTAATGGTCAGACGTCCACTAAAACATAGTAATGAAACATACCTTCCCTCACAGCATTACTCTGTATATCTTGGCGCCTTATGTGCCTAAGTATGCTTTCCATATTGAAGACAAAATGAAGGCATATGAGAGAGATGTGCACACATCTGACAAAATACAAGATGGCATTTTGAGCCCTGGCAGCCTATATATATGCTGGAGGAACCCTGAAGGCAAGTCCGGAGTAAGCCAACATGAAAGATGTGCTGTTACGAAATAGCCAATTAACCACTGGCACCACAGAACAGGTAACCAGTAAGTAGAGCTCATGTATTAATCATCTTCTCTTTCTGTCTAATATATTAGCTATGAAGATTGTTCATCCCAAACATTCAAAGTTTAATAAAACTTTACATTACATTACAGGACATTACATGATGATAGAGGCATAGCCACAAGAAATTGAGATAATACAGAAATGGAAGCAGGGGTCTGTGACCTGGAAATTGCACATGCTTGAGGAATTTGAAGAAGTGTTTGCATAACAAAGGGTCTCTGATGTCAGTACCACCAGAAATGATACAAACAATCAACAATTTGGTGACCCATGAAGATCAGGGTTAGAATTGATCTTCAGAAACCCATGCTTGTCGTAAGATACGACTAATGGGATCGGATGGTCAGACTCGCTGACTTGGTTGACACGTGTCATTGTATCCCAGTTGCATAGAATGATGCTCATGCTGTTGATCACTGGATTGTCTGGTACAGATTGAATTATTTACAGACCACCGCCATATGGCTGGAATATTGCTGAGTGTGGCATTAAACAACCAACCAACCATCCAACAACCAATCTACAATGGGGTAAGGACCAATTGGTGAATGACTAAGCATAATTTTTCTGGTATTCCACAGGAAATATAGTAACTCAGACAATGAAGGAAGCTTGTTGGTTTCCAAAGGTTCTGAAAATCTGTTCTAAAATGCACCAAGCAGAACATCTCTCATGATAATCTAGCCCTGTCCAATGCTGATGAAAGATCTTGAAAAATTTGTGACTATGGAAGATACTTCTATTCCTGATCAGTACTGTCAGCATAACTCCAAACAAATCAGTCATTGCCATGCTATAATTGCCCTTATTCCCCTGATCAGGCTCTGTCAGACTTTAATGTGTTCCCAAACATGAAGCTGCTATGGTGAACGCTTTGTACTACCTTTGTCTTACTTTGAGTAAGACATGTTTGAAACTTAGATAGAGCCATCCAACATGGTTTGTAAAAATGTGCATATGTGGCAGGGAATTATGTTGAACATTTAGTCAGTCAACCATCTTCCTGTCAGGTCTTCCTATGCCAATGCCTATCAAATAAAATGTAAAAATAACTGTAACAAAGTAATCATAATAATTACTATGCTATGAATTGTCTTGTAATATATTCAGTTTGTTCCAAGCGACATCTAGTTTGTTGTTATTCTGGTGTCTCCACAACAAGATTGCATAACTTACATATACACCCACTCAGTGAATGGAACTTGCCTAATGACTATATCATGCCGTCATTCCTGGTAGAGCTAACTCATATATGCTAAAGAGGAATGATTAAACCTATCCTTCAGGAATCGGTCTAATTTCTAATCCAGACACAAAATGAAAGCACTAATACTCTGTGGAACAAGTCTTCACACAATGCAAGATGTGATCAATTTGCATGATTGTGTAACAATGAGCTTATCCATTCAAACCAGCAGGATTAAACATGAAAGCAGCCATGATAGTTTATTATTATCAGTTGGATCACCATATATAGAATGTGTCTGTGCCAAGTGATTCATCATGGTGATCAAAGCTGAGCTATCCTCCTTGCCTCTAGTAATCTGCATAATTGATACAGACATTGTTTTGCCAGGACCAAGATGCCTCAACATTCAGTTTCCTTGTATGACAAATGTGTCAGTCACCTGTATTGACTAGGCAAGTGTGAGCGGACAATGCTTCTTAATTATATATATATCCTGTGTAGTTACAGTAATACAATCAGCACAACTCCTCTCTTGGGAACTGACTGACGTCATCTACATACCCAACACCCACAAAATAATCAGGCTCCAAGCAGCATTATAACCAGCGCACTGCTTAGATTAGAGTTAATCATCGCATCACTCGGACTATATAAAAGTGAATAAGAATCTGATACAATAAAAATTATTACTTAATGTCAGACGTTAGGTCAACATCATTGTTGGAGACATTATGTCTTTGAATGGGCGAGATGTCCTTTCAATGTGGAATAAGACACTTGTGTACATGATTAAAGAGAAATAATTTCTTACATATCGATTGATATAAATTCATATTTAATAAATGTCAATAAAAATATTTCTTTGGATTCTGAAAAAATGGATGAATGAAGAACCAAGACCAGTATTCCAAAACAGAAATATGCTCCATTAATGTCTGCAGCTGACCTGATAAGAGTAAATGTGAGAATAATGTTAAGTTCTCCACCATCTTGCCTATACATATTGGACGAGTTGACAGGTAGCCATTTCATACCTGAACACAACAGAGAATGACCTTAGTGCCAGTAATAAAAATACGCCTTGTCGTAACTGGCCTCCTTCAGCCAAGATTTTGTTCCAGATGTCGCGAAGTGTCATACAATGCGCTACTGAGTATCACAACTTGCAGATAATCCTCTTTTTTCCTACTCCTTGTTGGCAATATCTTACTTTAAATGCCACTATGTGTTGTGAAGTGCATCCCCAGTGTATTACCTGAGTCCAGATCATCAATGAGAGCCTGTTTGTCATCTTCCTGCTTCTTGCTCATCATCATCTTCACTACAGATGTCAGGTTCTTTGGGCTGTGTTGAAAACATTTATTATGCAATATTATTCTTGTCTCAGCAACTTTTTCCATAGCCATATATAGCTCAATATTATATAAGCAGACATCATCATGTGTGTATATATTTAGTTTTAAATCATGCTGACTATAGTACTGTCAGAAATAGAAAAAAACTGTTTTTAGGCTGTTACTCTGTATCCCTAAAATTTACACAATTGCAAATAGCATATGCCGAAATAACCCACTTAGGCCTAACTGGGCGTTCAGTGGGATGTGTAATACGATATCCAGAAAAGCATGTTTACTCGTACAATCGGGCCAAACAATACGAATAGCTGCTGAAAACAATAGATCAGACTATAGATGGCAATTAGGTCGCTCAGCCAGGTATGACGACGGACTGTCGACTCACCTGGCATGAAATGCATGTGCTGCCTACAGGCACAAGGGGTCATCTCAAAGACATTTTGTGCTTTTTCTTGTGTGTTGACTATGTCTCACCTACTGATTAACATCTTACGTGTCTTTCTTTCATAAAGTTTATGTTGAGATATGTAAGAGAGTATGATACCCGAAAACCATAGAAACGCATCGTAGTATATAGGTGGCATGACCACCCAAAGATCGACAGGGCTGGATATTATTTGTAAATTGTTATGACGTGCCGTGTACCTCCCCAGTATAATTGCCCTAAAGGATTATCTTATCTTAGCTGATATCTCTATCCCCAAGCCCGACCCCAGGTTTTGCTTTTGAGGCGACCCCTCCTATCTGTTTCTTTTTATAGTGACAGTGAGACTGCATGGTAGCTACATCCTTAATAGTTTCGGCATAAAAGTTATTATTTTTTACGTCAGCTATCGTTTATAATGAATCTACATCTAATTTCAAATTGGGCATTTAAAAAGTGTCCTTTGTAATACAATATCGTCGCACACTAATTTGCATAAAGCCATGGTCTGTTCCAAATAAGTCTTTTTGGACTTAGAAAAAACCCGCATTGCTCATTTCTGCACTTATTTCCCCTCAGTAAAGTCCCTTTTCTCTGTTTCCTATCTCTCTACCACTGAGACTGTAGTTAGGCCGAACTTAGTTTAACAGATATTTCACATATCAACTACATAAATTGTAGAGATAAATGAGAAAATAGAGTTTTTTTCTATTTCCGACAGTACTATAATATTTGTCCTTCATTTACATATCAATAAATAATGCTCTCTATACTATGTATAACAATTTATTCAATTGTATCCTAAAAATGCAAAAACACAATAAAACAATCATTTTGATGTCTTTCAGAGGCATTTAGAAGTTGTTTATAGATGTCCAAGATATTCTTTATGGATTAAGCTTCTTTATTATTCGAAATAATTAAGAATTAATAAAGACACTTAATCCATAAAAATATCTCGAACAATCATTTTGCTTTGCAACATGTTTCTGGTGACAAACCTTGCTAACATCATTACACTAGGGTTTCTGGAGATTCTGCAGCTTTGTAAGGGAGCTTCCTTCTGATGTGTCATGCAATCAGCTCTCTACCTCAGCCCTTTACACATCTTCCCACTTTGGTTCCATAAAAACAGGTAACACGCCGAACCTTTAAACTTTATGTGGACTCAGGCTTTCAAGGAAAATAACTGACTGAATGCTCTGGTAATAATGGATTCCTGTTACACACTTTGCCAGATTGAGTTTAGTCAGTGACATACATAACCAAAGCAGTGAGCGTATTGCTGTGGTTTACATTTCTTCCTCTGATGTTAAATGTCATGTCACATTCATGCTTTTATTGATAGCTAATCCCTTTTAAAGGGCATATGCAGTTTCTTTGTGAAGTAGATAATATTAATTTCTGGGTATGTGTTTGAGAAAGATAATCTGCATTTTAGAAATAAGAGTAGATATTATAATATTTCACTGAAAGCTAATATAGCATCAACGTTCTGTTCACAGCCATCATAAGAAGTGTTTCAACATGGAATGATGGGCATTTGTAAAAAGTACTTACATTTATCATTGCAGCTTTTATTTTGATACACTGATCCCATGTGAAACATAAGAAATTTGAATTGCACAATAAAGTCTGATGTGATGAAATTTGTGTGTTTCTTAAAGAAGATCACATATACTCTAGGGGGGTTCAAATACATAAATCACTAATTGGCTTCGTTATAAATGAAACCCCGTCATTAAAACTACTCATTTCGATCTTTAATTAACATAAATCGACCTTTTTGACAACAGTGCACAATTCTCACCCGTGAACGAAATTTCAACCAATCAGAGCGGCGCACCTCTGTGATGTCATATGAGGAATAGATATTAGGGCCGATGCAGAATTCATGTACATTTCAGGGGGTAAATTATCTTGTTTACAGGTTTGTATAAACCTGACATCGTGACAACTGTTGTGAAAAATGAAAGCTATATGTTCTCACAATCTACTGTCATTTAATCTTGTCTCCTGCTTTGCCTAGTTTCCGAGTTACAACTTGTTTTCATAGACGATTCTGTCAAAATCGCTTGGTGTCGCTAGGCCTTATTTGTTCGAGCCAGATGCTAGTGATATCAAAAAGGATATTCAACCTCGCTCATCACGGTTGCAGTTAATTTCTTCAACCTAAACAGTGCCCATCAAGTGCAGTTATTTGAAAATATCCCCGGTATCTGATTGTAATAAAGTATCAAAGCAGTGTGGGCTTGTTCAGGTTTTCTAATGCCTGGATGGCATAATGAAAGATCCAAATTGATCCCATTTCTGTGTTTTTTTACCTCAATATTTAATCATGTCATGTAAAAATATGACATCTATTACGTATGATATTAAAAATTTACATTTGATTTATTTGAATTCGTAAACTATACAACCCTACTGAAAATTTACTGAAGTAAATAGGTACATACAGTTTTAGCTTATATGTATTTCTTATGCAACAATGAAGTTCTGTTTGTATTCTCAAAACAGTGTCGGCCCACAAGTTTTCGCAATTAAAATTGCATGCAATACAGCAATTAATACTCCCTTGTTGTAACCCGTGTTAGGTGGTATAAACCTACACATGTTATTTGTCATCCTTCACTTGATGGTCAGTTAATGAATTTATTACAGGTATAATTAGTGGTAATACCACTTAGATTACCTGACAAAGGTTCCCATTTGGCATTTCTTGTGTCTGGAGTAAATACTCAACATTATAAACATCGATCAAAGGATTAATCGATAACACGCTGATTGAATAATTCCTTTAACTTACACAGCGGATTTGTCAAAAGGTAGTGTTTATGTATGTAGATTTACTAATCTATACTGAATACACTCTGTCGTGTCTGCGAAAAAACAACGTACTTCTTTCAAAGGATTAACCGCCAATACATTGATTGATTGCTCATTATTGGCTAACTAAATTACTTTTTTTTAAAGAAAGGCAGACATTATGCAATTAGTGGCCAGGTGTGCTATCTTGGGTGACCAATGAGACTATACACCAATGTGAAATACCTGAAACGATATGTCACTTTTTCGTATATTAGACTGTTAAAAGACACATCACTTGGAACAGCTGCAGATGAATGGCATATCACTCATTTTTGTGGATATTAATGGATACATTCCTTGAACAAGGTAATAGCCGGACATTGTTCCTATAACTTTAATCTGTTTTAATTTTAATATTTGCATTTTGTTTTTATTCATTTGTCGTAGCATTCAACAGAATCATTGTTTTCGCCGTAAAGTGTAATGAGACAGACAACATACACTAGAGCGTATGTGCGAATTATGATTCACATTGGCAAACTATAAAATGTCTATATATTACAGTCCTGTTATAAATTCACTATAAGTATCAGCAGATCGTCTGCTTTTTATTTAGTTTCAAAATGCATACAAGTATGATAATAAACTAATTAGGATTATAAGACCAATATAAAGACGTACATTGACTAGTATCTACATACTGGTGAGTGGACGTTAACTACGTGAATGTAGCAAGAAATTTATCGCGCAGTATTGTCACTTCGACCCCCACCTCGCTACCGTGGAAGAAATCGTTATGTATTTAGTTGTGTCATGCAAAATCCTTTTGGTCATGATTCAAATACATATTTAACTACGAGCAGAAAGTAGTTTTGATTTTCTAACTTGATGAAAACAAACCATAATTTCATTAATTCTAACAGACTTTAGCCCGTGACTTTACGATTTTCAAAAATGGAGGAGCCATGTCGTGAACATCTGCCAGTCTGAGGATAAATGCTATTTAGGTTTGTTTTCACCGAGTTACAAAATCAAAAGTACTTTCTACTGGTAGTAAAATATGTATTTGATTGATGGCCGATAGGATTTTGAATGACATAGCTTATAACTTAACAATTTCTCTCGTGGAAGCGAGGGGGGGGGTGGGTGTCAATATAATACTACTTACAATATTATTGTTACTTCGACCACAACCTCGCTTCCGAGGAAGAAATCGTTATGTTACAAGTTGTGTTATGGAAATTCTTTATGGTCATCAATCATATACATATTTTACTACAACTAGTAAGTAGTTTTGATTCTTTAACTTCCATGAAGCGATGTGAACACAAGTAAGATATCGTTTCAGGCTTCCACGAGACTCGCTTCGTACTCACAAACATAACCCACTTAGCACGAACTGCGGCGTCCTGTGGAAATCTGTGCATGGCGACACCATCGCCCAACCCCTTGAAGCTTGCTACACACTTTCTATACAACTAACTGAAAATCCTTCCTCATATGACGTCACTGCAGTGCTCTGGCGACAGAGTTACGTAACCTGTCTGTGGTTTCGTTGGCGGGCGAGAGTGAAGCAGGCGATTTTTGGCAACTATTAATCACTCGGTATTAATTAACCACAAGTTTTTTAAGAATGAATTTTGGTGTTCCGCATAAAACTAACCACAAATCTTTCATATGTAATAGTTAAAAGAGTACAAAAAACAAAGTTTATTTGTTCTTTAAAGAATATCAACTTCTCCCAACTTATATCACATTGTCATTAGACCTGAAAGTACATGGATGAGTCAGAAGATTTGTCAGAAACATGAAACACAGCTAGGAAATGATTGCAAATGGCAAAGTAGAGAGTATTTTAACTGTTGAGACAGAGTAGGATTGCATTTTGCCAACAAGGACCACATCAATAAGCCACCTTGAAGTTACACATCCTTATCTAACTCAAACCAGTTCTTAAAAGAGTCTTATTTAAAAAATACCTCAGGTATTTAGCAATCTACTCCAAAGCTTCCTCACAAGAATACTTGAACACTGCATGGCCACTACACTCTGGATACAGCAGCAAACCGGGACTTACTTCTTGGGGGATTTTGCTCTTCCAGATGATGCCTTTGATGCCAGACTGAGTCTGGAACCTTTGAATGAGCTCTTGGAGGGTGACGACTTGATAGAATCGGAGTCTGGGGGATGAAGCTCATTGTCAGATTTCTGGATGTTCATCTGATTCCTCTCGTCCTCTGACAATGGTCGTCGAAGCTCGTCACTCTTCAGTTTCTCAAACCCTCCCTTCTGCCACATCCCTACACTCCCATCTGGGGCGTTATATGTCAGTTCAAAGGTCAGTGTTGTCTGAAAGTAGTACCCACAAATGATCTCTTCATCTTGCAGACAAGTAAACATTTACGAAATGACTAAATAGGCTTATGATGACATTGTTTTGACTCTGCTTTTAGCAGAGATTTCATATGAATGTCAAAAGTGTTTGGACACCTTTATTCACTCATAATGTCAATAATATTCTTACATACCTGTATTCTCTCAAACTGTACATTCTTAACATAAAATGAAGGGTATTTTACAGCAGGTAAGCTATCACCATATTATGTTAAGCCTTACTCTCATAACCACATTGTTAGCATCCAGCAGCGAGTCGGATATCTTGACATTGCCAACTTCAATGAGTTCCTGCAGTATCATCCGGAAGGTCCCCACCAGTCTGTAAACAAAGCACCAGTGTTGTAGTAATGTCCAGAATGTACTCATTCTCTCCACTACCGATTACCATATTTGTATTGTTATGTATTCACATCTGAAACTGTATAAAGTCACCAGCCTTGTGAAATATCAGTTGGTAACAATCATAGTCACACATATTACTTACCGCACACATTTTAAACCCATCCATCTTTCTACAGGCAGAACAGATTAATGAAGTATATTCAGACTTCACTCAAAATTGTACCCTGTTCCAGACTGATTTATTTATTACTTGCCAGTAGAATATATCAGCCTGGACTCCCTGTGGTGAATAACACGGTAAAACAATTGGTACTATTCATGCTTCTTCAATTTAAAGTTAAATCCTCCATATAGAATATAATGAATGACTGTATTATGTAAAGTTTACATTGACCAGGTATATCTACAGACAGACATAATATTCACTTTCAAGTATCATTTTACAAATTGTTTTGAGCCACTGCCAAAACAAATACTGTGAAAAAATATGATTGGTCAGATTCAGCCACAAGTTATGAATCATTAATATAATGCTATTGTCTGCTTACCTTCTTGGAAATAAAAATATTGCAAAAGACTGGGCATGAAGAACAAGAGAATGTGATCTATATTTGATATGTCAGATGGCAATTGTGTGTTAAAAGCAGTCTAGTACTTATTCAACCAGGACTGTTCTTTGATAGGTCTGTCAATATGTTAGACAGGATACACAGAAAGAACCTATGGTCTGAAGTGTCTGGGTCGTTCAGTCTGCTGTTTCTGAAGTTTCAATTATTCATGGACAGTTTTTTCCCCGAATACATAAACACAGTACACAGCAATGTAAGCAACAATGTTTTTTATGTGTGAGCATGTACCACATCTAACACATACCTGAAGATCAATCACTTGTCTTGTTATTGGCAACATTCGAAAAAAGTAACCATTATATAGATAAAGATAAAACAAAGGTTTGTCATGAAAATGTATGTGCAATCAATTTCCTCATCTCCAGCAATGTTGTCCTTCAGAACTTGTGCCAACATCAGGTCTTGATCTATAATTATTTGATCCTTCAACACAGATATCTGTGTGTCTTTCCTAAATGTACATTTACACACAGTTATTCTGGAACATCAATGTACAGAGCTGCCAGTTTGGGAGAGATCAAACGAAGAATAAATACTAATTGATTTCTTTCTTCTCCAAAACACAAGAAAAACAATGTGTATTTGTAATCGTGACATAGAAAGTTTGATTTGACTCTGAATCGGTCATGAGGGAAATCACACTGTCTTTAGATAATGCTAGTCAACCAACTACTCCTGGTTTAAATAAAGTTGTCTGCACATGCCATGAATGATGGATGACAGATTTTCTGTTTTCTGAGAAACCTTGCCAGCATGAAGAGAAATAAACACTTGACTGCCTGGGGCTTATCCATTGATTTCAGTTATAGATGGAAAATTGAACACTAATGTATTCTTTAAGGATTTCTCAAGACATTAAGAAATAAATAGTCTTGTATCCTTTCTACAGAGCTGTTGATCAGTTGAATTGATCTTACACCAAGAGATTGAAGAAGGAAGCTAATGATTGATCTGATTACCTCGGTGTATGGGGCCATCAAACCACTGAGCACAGTGTCTGTCAGTAGGTATGTAAGTATATAGGTATGGTTAGTGTGGCTGTAATGTCAATATTAATGTACAACCAATGATTTGGTAAAATCATATCAAGGATCATACTCCAGTGGAATCTAACCCTCTGCCTTTGGATCCTAGAATCTGCAAGGCAAAAGCTCATTACAGACCCTTCCATCTACACTTTATGATCCACTGTAAGCAAGATGTTATCGCCGAGTTTCTTCACAACCTTCACCTTGTTCAATTTACATTTTCCTTTACAAATTTGTTTAGGTTCCATAATAATAGAATTGATAACCCACTTAGAATTTATGTACCAGTATTTCTGCCTTGTCAGATAATAAAATTATGGACTTTATTTTCTTTTGACAATATATTTTCGAAGGGGAATGAAAAAAATGTCATTCTAAATAATTGGTGATGATTGTCATGGTTCTTTTTGTAGATAGATCATCTGATATCTAATTGATGCCACTAGTTCTTGTTCTTACAGCCATATCCATACACGTGTCATCCACAGTGTGGTAGATGAAACCTTCTGGTTTGTCTGTAAGATCAACTCCAGGGCTGTAAGGATGAATAATTTATAACTCTAGTAGTGTATAAATTAAATATCCAAGTAAGAGTCTAACTCCTTAATCTTCATCAAAATAGAAGCACATCAGTATGGAAGTTGCAACTTGAAAATGTGACATTTCATTTACTATCATCAATATAATTAAGAAACTCTTCAATTTCATGGAATCATTGTTACCCAAAAATACAGACATTGAGATAATAATGAATGGCTTGGTAATAAAAGGCTATAACAGAAATGTGTTGTACCGACAGCCATGAATACTAACATATCATCTTTTACACTATGTTTGTAAGACTGTTTGGTTTGAAGTGGATGACTGATTACTGACCATGGCTTGTTTCATCATGATGGTATAAGGTGCTGCTAAACAGGCTCCTGGTTGCCCACAGGTGCTTGGTATCACAGTTTATAGTTAAATATGCCATTTAAATGAAACCTGAAAGCTCTCTTGGGTTGTCACTGTGGGGTTTTTCATGAAAACTGATGCATCCGTCTAAACATTAGCACAGGCATTATGACCTTTAAGTGGAACCATTGAAATAGATTGTTCTCAGAAGGCTTCATTTGGCATAAGAGAAAAAATATCGGTTTGAAAGAACTCCCTTGGGATATTTTGGAAAGAAGTAATTTTCTTAAAGTGACAACATTTGTTACCAGACTAGGTGTATCAGTTACTCTGCCATGAAAATGGTTTTATAGTGAAGCTTTTGCAGCACAAATAGAATCATGTAAATCAAACATAATACGTTTATTAATATTTGATATATCATTCTCATCTAGCTGCATACTGCTAGTCAGTCATCCTTTATGACGCACTGGTTCATCTTGTATAAAACATTGGGAGAACATGGTTTTACACTTTAAGCAATATTTTGTACACTGTACCAATGTTGAGAATCAAACCAGGGCCTGTCGTGAGATGTGTAATAGTTTTAACTACAAGGCTATGTTACCTTGCTTCAACTACACTGAAGGGTGCAGGCTCCATACATTGATGGATGGTCCAACATGATTAAATTACATTTTTGCTTTTATCAGGGTTTTTCAGTAATTAGGAATCTAACTAGGAATCATTTATAAACTGAACTGTCTGTAATCCAGCACTGCCACCACTACCTGTCATTCTGTCATTAAACCATCACTAATGTAATCAACAATTAAGCCTTCACTGTGTCCTTTAGATCATTACATGAAGTCTTTGGTAAGCTGAGTTGGTCTATGAAATATTAAAGTGTGCTAGAGCCATTGTCTATTTTCTTCTGATGTCAGACTATTTCTTTAATTATATTACTTGTAGTCTAGAGCAGTCAGTTGACATTAGTACCTTTATCATTACATGTTCAGCATAATTTTAAAAGATGTATAAGCAGTTATGACAGGCCTTTGTTGAAGTAAATATTAGTGTTAGTTTCTGAGTTATAAGTCAACTTTTGAAGTATTACTTGTGGCTCTCTATCTTGTCAATCTCTAGTATCATACAGGCATATGGTACATGACAGGCATTTCTGGAGAAACCAACTGATCATTACCAGGTAATATGAGTTGTACTGGAACATGGGGTTTAGACAGCTCTTCTTTTATTGACTTTCATTCATAAAAGCACATGTGAGAATGTGCAATGTCCTGTGTACAGAGACATAGCTAGGTGCTGATGGACAGGTTCATACCGCTGTACAGAAACATAGCTAGGTGCTGATGGACAGGTTCATACAGCTGTACAGAGACAAAGCTAGGTGCTGATGGACAGGTTCATACAGCTGTATGGAGACATAGCTAGGTGCTGATGGACAGGTTCATACCGCTGTACAGAAACATAGCTAGGTGCTGATGGACAGGTTCATACAGCTGTACAGAGACAAAGCTAGGTGCTGATGGACAGGTTCATACCGCTGTACAGAGACAAAGCTAGGTGCCGATGGACAGGTTCATACAGCTGTATGGAGACATAGCTAGGTGCTGATGGACAGGTTCATGCAGCTGTACAGAGACATAGCTAGGTGCTGATGGACAGGTTCATACAGCTGTACAGAGACATAGCTAGGTGCTGATGGACAGGTTCATACAGCTGTACAGAGACATAGGTGTTGATGGACTGGTTCATACAGTTGTACAGAGACATAGCTAGGTGCTGATGGACAAGTTCATACAGCTGTACAGAGACATAGCTAGGTGCTGATGGACAAGTTCATACAGCTGTTCAGAGACATAGCTAGGTGCTGATGGACAGGTTCATACAGCTGTACAGAGACAAAACTAGGTGCCAATGGACAGGTTCATACAGCTGTTCAGAGACATAGCTAGGTGCTGATGGACAGGTTCATACAGCTGTACAGAGACATAGCTAGGTGCTGATGGACAAGTTCATACAGCTGTTCAGAGACATAGCTAGGTGCTGATGGACAGGTTTATACAGCTGTACAGAAACATAGCTAGGTGCTGATGGACAGGTTCATGCAGCTGTACAGAGACATAGCTTGGTGCTGATGGACAGGTTCATGCAGCTGTACAGAGACAAAGCTAGGTGCCGATGGACAGGTTCATATAGCTGTATGGAGACATAGCTAGGTGCTGATGGACAGGTTCATGCAGCTGTACAGAGACAAAGCTAGGTGCTGATGGACAGGTTCATACAGCTGTACAGAGACATAGCTAGGTGCTGATGGACAGGTTCATACAGCTGTATGGAGACATAGCTAGGTGCTGATGGACAGGTTCATACAGCTGTACAGAGACAAAGCTAGATGCCGATGGACAGGTTCATACAGCTGTACAGAGACATAGCTTGGTGCTGATGGACAGGTTCATACAGCCTTGACAGTGCTGGGATTACACTCAAGTGACACTCAAGTACAACACAGAGCACCAGGGACACAGAGTCATTATGTATAGAGACAAAATACAGATTGGCATTGAAAACATACTTCACTGGAGAAAAAGGGTAATATTAAGTTTATTAGAACGTATGTCAGGAGGGGTACTGGGTAGAATATACTGACCTATGTAGAGATAAGGGAATTGTATAGATTGTAGAACACCTATAACCATTATTCTGTCACTGAGCATAGACGAACCAGGCAATAAGATGAATAGACATCATTAAATAAATATCACAGGCCTCCAAAACCACCACTGATGGTCAATCAATGGCACTTTGTGGAAGGAAGACATTATCAATGTAAGTGTTTGTGGACAGGACATTGGTGGTAGTCCTAGCTGCTGCCGTGTGAAGTACTGTGGCCTGGCTCTACTTGTTTGTATGCATGGGGATGTGCTGGTCTGTAGGGCTGTTTCTGACAGCAGGTCCAGTGTGGCAGCCTGTCAGTGGGATATGGTGGCTAGGAACTTTTATGTTGTCTGCTGGTGGAGGAAGAACTCTAGCCCCAACACCTACCACTACCATACCTAGTCGAACCTATTACATCCAGTGATCTAGGGGCTGGAAGGGATTCAGACATTCAATATCCATATTCCAATCAGATGCTTCTATGTTGTATAGATGGGTGGAGGTATCACATTAAACTCAATAATTGAGTTGCTATGGATACCATACTTCATGAGAAAATTGGATTCTTTGCTAAAGCAACATACACCTTAAAGACAAACAAAATTACACATACGTTTTGAACTGAAATCATCTGTTGACAAGACATTACCCATCATTCTAATGGGGCATATACAATTCAGTAATTACTGTTTACAAGCAAACATTCAGGAACGAAAACCCAATTTCTACTTAATGTGACACACAGATCATAGATAATTTTGTGAACACTATTCGTCAGTGTTTCACATTTAGTGTTGCAGTAGCAGGTTGTCACTCAAGACCCTACACAAAAATAGTATTGATTCCAACCCCCTAGCTCGTCATCATATTGTCGTTGATGTCAGAGTACAGCAGGACATTGTGATGTCCAAACATCTGTGATGGAATTCTGTTAAGCAATTGAGGACAGCATTATTTGATCATTACCACAGCTAGGACTTGCCATCCCTTGGGTGCATGTAAAGGTGGTGTAAAGGATTTGCATAGTGCATCTTTAGCCGAGAATATCACTTGTAGGTGAAGGAGTCTTTATAGGAACTCACATAATCTTATCAATTCCATAATGAGCTGTTGTCATAGAAGACTTTGCAATATGATATAAAGTAATATCCCTGACAATATCCTATTCGGAGGTCTGACATGAATGTCTTGTACACATGGCACTCTTGTGGCTGTCTGAGGAACAATATTACCTGACAGCTTTCTGTGCAAGGATGTTTATGGCTATTGAAATTGTTTTTAGCTTTCATGACAAATATCAGTATTTAGTACACACACGCACATGCACACGCACGCTCACACGCATCCATACGCACACACACACACACACACAGAGGATGGTTAAATTTAAAAATTCTGGCTCAGGGAACATAAACAACCCTTATGACAAATATTAGATGAATAATGTCCTCTGTAAATAGTATTCCATTTGAGAAATATTATTAATAAGACTTGATGCCATCTATCACCACAAGTAAACATGCTTGTGCTATATTGTTAAGCATTATATCTTTTCTTGGTGTGATATTTCCATAAGCTGAAACAGACTGATGCAGCCATGTGTTTAAAAGTCAACACAGAAACTTTACAGATTTCAATACTTAAAGGCATACTAAATCACAAATGCTTGACCAAAATTGAATTAAAAAAGGAAAAGAGCATAAAACAGAATGAACAAATTTGTCACTGAGGGATTAAAACGGGTTTGATATGTTTGACTTGATGTGAAACTTCAACAATTGGGCTGGCACCCAGTGTTGTTTTTTCCGGATGGGCCTTCCTAATTCCTACAAAGCAGGCTGCAGTTTGCAAGAATATATGTATCTTCTTTTCAAATGAAAGCTTACTTCTATCAGCTATTAAACCCCTCAAGTGCATCTGACAAAAAGAGCTGTACTCCTCGCTTTGTGTAAACAGGTTTATGCCTGGATTGATCTTCAAGGACGGCAATATTATCGTTATCCTCTACCACTAGTCTTTATGTGTTTCTGGGAATCAGCCCGATAAATGGACCATAGTCAGTAATATAACCTTCTCCCTTTAGACATATAACTACTGTACCAGAGTTTGGAATCAAGTATGTGCCATGACATCAACTTCAGATATACTGCCATGAACAAAACTGTGTTAGTGCCTTGCACCAAACTGTAAACCGTCCCATTAAGTCCAAGCTCAGTCAGATAGTATAATATGTCAATACAAATAATTTATACAAATGGATTATGGAGATTGGGTTTCAACCACCCACACTGAAAGTCTTGGTATCACGTAAGTACCATGGAAATCCTCAGTCCCAAATTAACATCAAGAATGAATAATGGCATATATTTCCATCTTATATGGTGCAGACACGGCCCCCTCACCAAGTCAATAGGTTTTATGATGGACTGTTACTGGAAGGTCTGGTAGGTTTTGTTTTAACCCATGCCCTTATTACTTCATTTTTTCAGTAATGTGTCTGGAAGTTCCCCCATCCCTGATGATTATCTACTCAGACACTCCTTGCAGCATCTACAGAGTGGGCCAGCACACCGACACACACTTCACAGGCTGCTACACAACCCTGCACCAGATTAGACCGACACAGTTTACTCATTATGGGCATTACAAAGTGTACCTTGCATCTGCCAGCTTATGGTTTATACTTGTCAGTGTTATTTCATAAAGTCTTGTATTCCAAGCACACGCCAGTTACAACCATCTTTTTGGGTGTAGCTGGCATCATAAAATAAACTTGTACTGGCCTGTTACCATGGTTACTGAATTATTTGTCATGAAAATGGAAAGGGGTTTTGTGACTTTCACATAGTGTTGTCACCATGTTAACTTGTACTCACCTGTTACTGAGGTATTTGTTGTAGTTGAACACCTGAATGTCAATAACCTCTTCACTCTCAATAGGACGAGCCACTGGCCACTCAAATGACTGAAAAAAATAACATACATGAAAATAACTGCCATCGACAATGTACTGTATGTTTCAGTCAGCTTTTACATGTTTTAAGGTTTTGATGCTTTCCAACATCAATGCTCCTGTATGACACACCTCTATGCCACCAGACCTGAGGACATTTACAAGTGATCCATGACCACCTGGTCTCTAAAAAGGCTCCCTTGAGTTCTTGAGCCGATCAGCTGTAATTTTTCTGAAATTATTTCACTTTGTTTTTTAACCATCTCTATTTGGAAAGTTTGATTTGTAGAAATGAAATCCTACATAGAATACAAATATTTCCTTGCCTTAACTTTATGAGCAGAAATGGTGAACAATGACAGACTACTCACTATAACCACTACAATGTGAAAGTATTATGTGTGGCCCCTCTAAACAGGCACACTTGTTACACTACAAATGTATACCTACACTACACATAATACTGTAATGTTGTTTTGGCGGATGGCATTCTCTCAGTATACATTAGTTTTCAAAACATAAAATCAGAGATATGTTGGTCTCAGTTCTTCACTCACTTGCACCTCAATTCTCAATATGGCTGAATAGAAAGATCACACAGATCTTCATTCATAGAGGTATTGTATTGATTTTATTTAGACTGAATGTTTTAACAAAACACATTTACAAGCATAGGGCATGTTAACGGTCACCTTGATATGAATAATTCACATTAACATCCAGAAATCTCTCTTTCAGAAAGAAAAACAGAGCAATAAGGCTCTACTGCTAACATGGTTGTTGAATATTGGCAATAATTAAATACCACAGACAGAAAATAAGGCTGAAGGTTACTTCAAATCAAAATCTAGTGGTGTAGCCTAGTGGTTGTAGCGTTTGCTTGTGAAGCCCACTTCTGGTGTCCCCCACCATGATATTGCTGGAATATTGCTTAAAGCGGGATAAACCCAAACTCACTCACTCACTAATATGTAACTAATACAGACCATAAAAGAGAAAATAATGCTGAGCATATGATCTTACTCCATATCACATTTACTGTATATCAAAATACACAATCAGATCTGAATAAATTGATGAATAATATTCAAAAAGTCCTATCGCTGAGACATCACCCATGAACATAAGATTCAAATGCATACTATCTATCTGACACATTTTGTTAATCCTGCAATAAGACCTACCCTCTTCTACCTTCTGACAAAAGATGTCGCTATATGTCTCAGTCAGTTACAGATTTACACTTTATTACTACCCATCGTTTCTCTTTCTTTAAAAAATTGATTTCAGGGTCGACAAAGACCAACTTTGACACAATGCAATAAAGAAACCTATCCCGTCGTCAATCCCTCAAACTTTATTTGACATGGGCACATTCACTTAACAGTTCAAAGACTGAACACCCATTTGTCTAAAAGCTATGATGTTGAAGGTCATTAAAGGGCACTATACATCCAATAGTTCATATGTACAAACAATCCTGACAAGTGTTGTGCAAACCTTCCCCTATATTACAAAATGGCCTCCAGTGCTTATCCATGTCCAGCTTCAGGACCATGGCCAAAAGGTTTCAGAGGAAAGATACAAAACGTTTTTGTAGTTTTGTTGGCTGGATGGACAAGGTAGATCAATATGCCCAGATACAGCTCAACACAACGTTCAGTTCAGGGGAACTTAATTACAGAAAGGCCAAGAAAGAGAACAAGGGTTGTTTTTCCTTCCTTAACCTCCTATTTTCAGAGTTTACAAGTCATGTTGCAGTATGATGGAGGCACTTGTGTGGATGTTGTAAATCTAATTTCTTGCATGGAAATACGTTCCTAGTCCACCTGCTTCAGGTGTTCAAGCCTCTGTGTACCACTTAACTTCATGTTCAAGGAGATGATATTGATGTTTTGGCATATATTGAACCAACAGTCAATCATCACGCTGGTCTGATCATTAAACACAGGCTTCTCATGCATATCCTGTACAATACACTTGAAG
The DNA here is from genome assembly GCF_003918875.1 of Haliotis rubra. NCBI lineage: Eukaryota > Metazoa > Mollusca > Gastropoda > Lepetellida > Haliotidae > Haliotis > Haliotis rubra. The sequence goes on from NW_025767213.1 coordinate 1,505,257, forward strand.
GTCAGCTGGTACTCACCTCATCAAATAGGCATGTGTCTTCTGAGTTTTCATGGGTCCTTGTGTAGTGGGACACACCTGGAAGTCACAACATCACAATCCATTATCAATACAAAAGTTTCACATGATAAAGATTTTACTTCACCCATGCAATCAGTTTTCATTTGATCCAACAACGTCATCTCAGTTCATCAAAGATATAGTTCTGGATATAACATTAAGGCAACTGGTCCTAAAGAAATAAATGTAGTTTCAAAGTTAAACACCAAATACAGTTATTTCTGTGTCAGTTAGGAGCTTTGTTTAATTCAAGACATTGTTGGATTTCAAACTGTATGAAATGTTGAGTTTCAGGCATGATCATTGGTTCACATAAATATACAATCAAATATATACTAAACATAATAAGGAACTTCCGATGTGTTTCTTTATGTCCTATACATACAAATATAGAACAACGTGTTTTGCTAGTGGATAAATCTGGTTTATGGATGTAATGAGCATGCACTAGACCTGGAATAGGTGTTAAGGTTGGCTTGATGCATCCTTCACAGTCAGCTGTAGCACGATGGGATCATTTATATGGTTCACATGGACTAGTCATCCCTCTTGCATTCACAACAGCAGGGCAACATTATCTCTTTGACTGCCCAACACCCATGAACACAGCATATAATTCATTTCTCCAAATGTGCAGTTTCTTGTTTTGTTCAGCATTTTTATTGGACATGGAAACCATATCAATGCATTTACTTTTTTTTTCTTCTTCCAAATGTGTTTAAATTGTAGACAACCATTTACCCACAAGGATAACTGAGCCTCTGTATCTATAAATAAGACAAGCACTAGAAGAATATATGGAAATCATATTGAGACAATTCTATCGAAAGGCAGTCTCAGTTTTAGCTTTACATCACTAACTCTGCACTAATTCTTCTAACTGTTACATTCCAGCTGGAGAATTGGACGAGGCCCGTATAATGAAGCTGTCACATTTGTCTACACTACATCTAAATGAAGTTATACACAGGCAGATGGCTGAGCAATTCTGGCACTGTGCATGCTGGTCTCTACCCACGCACAGCATTAAAAGATTAATATGAAGACACTCTACTGTGGAATCAATGTTTAAGTGCCAGGCCTAAAAAAACAAGATATACCAAGATTGCATTTTCTCAGTATCAAGTAAGCATCCTTACACACTTGTGAGGAGTAACCACCAATATGTTACTGATTAAAGATAATTCCACTTTTCTACTTGTTAGTTTTATTAGTACATACTAATATATGTAATATCTCATATCCATAATACTGGAATAATAAATAAATTCATTCTGAAATTAGAATGAACCACAAAATGAGTGAAGGAGTTGGGTTGAATGATCCTTTGAACAGGATTCCAGTTATATCATGGCAAGTGGGAGCAAAGCTCCAAGTGTCAAATATAGTCATGACAAACCAGGGTTGAACCCATACCTGGCTGTCATGCCCAAGGGAGGTAACTCTGTACACTGAATTGTGACACCATAATGTAGTGTCGGTCCTCTTTCATTATATAAGTCTCTCATAAATACTTAATTTAGCCCTGAAATATGATTTAGTTTGGTATGTAATTTTATGATGAATACTTCAGGCTACTGATAAGCAAATACATGTCACTAAATATAGTTGTGACATACTGTGTGCAATGATCAGCCAAAATATGATGAAAAAATGTAGTTTTATCCTGTGGAAATGAGAATCAAAATGTCTGCTATGCTGCACTGAACTTTTGAATTGATTTAGAGCCTTTTCTAATTGATCATCACATCTTCACTGACAGATCATGTTCATAGAATAACTGAGTACAAGTATATGATCCAAAATGGTCAATGATGCTCTTAAACATTAAATGTATCCTGGTCCACTTTTATTGCATAAATAATGAAACACATGGAGAAATGTTCAGCCATGGACCAGGTTCGAAAATGACAAGCAGCAAGTTTTTGTATCATTCCACACAAGCATGACATGACTATGAAAAGAAAAAGCGTAATTATTTTAACATGACAACTGAAAATAATTCAGATGATAATCAAGTATCTACAATCGCATTTTCGCCAATATTTCCAATGGATTCACGATATCTTTGAGAATGGCAGCATTTTAGAATGGAATAGTGAATGAGTGAGTGAGTAAGTGAGTGAGGTTTTATGGTTTTATGCCACTTTTAGCCATATACCAGAAATATCACGACGGGGGACACCAGAAATGGGCTTCATACATTGTACCCATGTGGGGTCTTCAATGTGTGGGGTCTTCAAAGTGACGAGCGGATTTGTCATAAAATGTTTTTTAAAATTATTTTTGACAAAGTAACATGATGCAAATAATAAACACAACCAAAATGTTAAGCTGTTAGCATATTGAATCATATTGACAAGCTATGAAAAGCCATACAAATTCCTGGCTATCTGCAAACACTGCCCAGTGAGGTTAAACAGTTTTCTGAGACACACACGGAGAAAATATCATGTGTGGTGATAATCCGATAATCTGTCCCTATCCAGGGTATCAATCTCTTGAGACATTACAACCAGATGCAGCTCATCAAATTAATGATGAATGATGAAAATTTTATTGCTGTGAAATATGTGAATGTTTTTATATTGCCTGTAAAATCAATACGTGGTTCAGTATTGGTGGTGTGCCTGTGGCTGGATCACCTACAGTCTAACAGGGCTATGTAAATGCAATAAATTATTGATCATCTGTCTCACAGTTGTTTGTTTTTAACAATCCTAGCTCCTTCTGAGAAACCTGCACGAGTAGATGCTTGGCTAGATTTTCTTGCACAAGGATACAAGAAACTCATTATACACACGATAAATAGAACACATTTCCTGTTGATCTGGTATTGATCTGAGTGATTAGTACTGCAGCATAATTAGACGACCCTCTCACTGCTGGTGCTAGTTAAGATTTACCATGATTAATCAACTTTGGAACAAAGCAGTAGTTTGATGCTATTAATGTCTATGGAGTACTGACGACACCATTTTGAAGAAAATTATATTCATTTGGATGTACTTGTAATCAAATCAATTTGGTATTCGCCTCCACCTATGCTTAGTCTCTCCATCCTTCAATGCTTCCTCCTCACAACATGAACAGATCAATGGTTGTAGCGGTAGGTCTTACTGCATACATGGGAATTCCATCTCAGTGTATGATTCAAGACACTACCAAACACATTTACCAATGCACAAGGCAGGGACTACAGAAATGTTCATGTCTGGTTATCAATAACAAAAAAGGCAAACAGACCTACAAACCAAGGACACAATTGAAAATTATTCCGAAAGAATTACTGGTGAAGACTACTGGTGAAACATAACATGCTAACATTTTGCAGTGTCAGACAATGTGGCAGAATGTCTGTTGCTTTCAGGGGTAAAAACTAACTAATCATGGCGGCCTGGAGAACACACTATCTGACACTAACTGGCCTTTTCAAACATGGGTGTCAGACTGATTAGACACTTGCTCTGCAACACATTGTAATCAATATTTTAAATTGGACTGTTCAAATTCACTGGAAATGTGTTCCTTGTTTACTGTGCTAAACAGAATCTTACACTTAATGTGATAAACAATTTTAAACATGAAATCTCCAGTCTTCATATATCCTGAAGAAATTATATAATTTACAAGTCTTGGATTGTCAACGTACAATTAATCAATTTGACTGGGTTGCTCTTGCAGCATTTCTGAAGTTCAAGGCTTAGTACAAGCAAATAAGCATGTGCTATGCAACTCTATTGGACACTACTAAAAAAACATTTGGATGTATGGTGACCTGGAAGTTGAAGACCTTGGTAAAAGGACTTTCTAGAACTGAGGGTGTGAATGATGGTGAGCAAATGAGACGGATGTTGGTGGATCTGATCAGCTATTGATCAAATACCTACAGTTTGCTTTCACCCAGCAATCTCGGAACACTGATTACCCAGATGCACCAAGGCTCATGTTAAAAGTAATAAGCTCATCATGACATTTATCTCTTAGACAAAGCACTTTCGTCTACAAAAATCACATTTTTTACTTCCCTCTCTTGGCATTTGTGCTATACTCATCAAGAATTAATTCTTTGTTCTGTCTAAAACTCCTTTGCACTTTAACCTACTTTTGTTCCATATTGTACTTCATGAGAAATTTAGATATCTATTTCAGCATCTGATCCAGGAAGTCTGGGAAGAAACAGTATATAACAACATCCTTCAGGCCCACTCATTCCCATCTGATACAATTACCTCCAGAATAGCCAAGACTCTGTAAATGATTTCCAAACATGATAATGACACCATAGTAAGGATACAACTCTAACATGTAGAAAGCCCATAGTGCACCTTGTTACTCAATCATTTCCACAGGAATGTTTTCATGCATTCCTTCACAACAAACAGGACTTCCTGTCAGTGAAGCACCCTGATGCTGTTAGTACTTTTCTCAAGCTACAGTATTCAGACTAGTGGGAAGGTATCAAAATTGTGAGATGGTTGACCAAGACAGCTCTGACAATCATTACAGCAGACAGGGTCACTGAACACATCAACAAAAGCTTTTAAGATGATCAATCAACACGTACAGGCAATTCTGATAAGCAGAGAGTTTCAAATCAATATCATAGCTGCCATTTTGTAGGATGCCATACAAAAGATGCTTGTGTCAGTCTGGCCGTTATCTCTAATCAGGGATTATAGTTTCCAATGTGATACTTTGCACTTCATACTGGCTATAACAAATAGATGGTAGACAAAGTTAATCTGATACAATATCATCCAAATCAGATGATTCTTGTACCAGTACAACCAGAAATTATTGAGAATTTAAAGATTGTAAATTTTTATTTTTTTTCACTCATTACTCACGTATTAAATGTGAATATTAGCAGAACATAACTCCAGATTCAAAGACAAGTGTACAGTTAGTATTTTGTCAAGTCACCATGGGCAGCAATGCAGGCTTCAATTCGGCGGGGCATACTACTGATCAAAGAAGTTAGAAAGTCGTAGTCCATGCTGTCCCAATATCTGACCACCTCTTCTTTCATTGTCAGATTTTTCTTATTGACACTTTCCTTCCTAAGTCCCAAACATTTTCTATTGGATTTAGGTCAGGGCTATAGATTGGCCAATCTAATAATGTCATATTTTGGGTCCGAAACCAGGCTTGTGAATGCTTTGAACGATGTTTTGGGTCGTTGTCCTGCTGGAAAATCCAAAAATTTCCATAGAACACGTGAGCAGATGGAAGTAAATGTCCCTCGAGAATATCTGTGTACCGCTCAATGTTCATATTCCCGTCAAATACTCAGAGGGGTGTTGCCCCTAACACAGATATGCCACCCCACACGTTAAATTTTGGACTGTACTTTTGGCGCTGATACAAAGGTTTTTCAGTTTGTTTGGTCCAGAATTTCAGTGTATCAGGAAACAGCCACACAGAACTTTCATCTGAGAAAATCACATTGTCACAGTTAAAATTTCTATGCTGTAAGCACCAGTTCAACCTTTGCTCCTTTTGTTCAGGTTTCATGATCGGTGATAGAATTCCTCAGCTTTTCTGCCAACCATTTGCATGCAGCTCAGTTCTAATTGTCTCCTTACAGACAGCCACAGTTCCTCTATCAATCATATCCAGCCTTAAGTTTTCTAAACTCCTTCGTTTGTTTTTAGAAACAAGAATACCAAGCCGCCTCCTGTCACCGACAGTCAATTTTCTGGGCCTACCTGCGCCTCCCTGGTGCTCAATGCCATATCCATTTGCAATATTTTTCAAAACACGATAAACAGTGGACAAAGGGATGCCTGTTCTACTTGAAATCACTTTAGCTGATCTGATGTCCTTGTTATAATACTCTAAAATCAACTTCCTCTTCTCTAAATCATCCATACTGAGGATCACTGAAAATGTCGTCTGCTAGCAAGTAAACAAAGGGGGATAACTCTTCACAAACTAATGAAAAAGGATTAACGGAGTTGTCTCTCTTGAATGAAACCAAGCACTTGATAGCTGGTCAAGGATGTTTATACTAGAAATCCAATTAAACATATTCCTAAAATTCTCAATAATTTCTGGTCATACTATAGTAATAAGTACATCACGCCAATATGCATTTCTTACAGAGAATGTCATATCAATAGCAACTACAGGGAGTGCTCTAACACATGAGTACAAATTAGAACTTTCTGCATTTATTGCACAGCTAAAGGTGAAAGATGACAGTTGCAATATATTTAGACATAGGGAATTTACAGAAAATCTGTAATAATGTTATAAAGATTTCATCTTCATCATTTATCAGGCTACAGAACATTTTCAATTTTACATTTTGATCAATACATAGAATCAACCAGCATACGACCAAAAGCAAAAAATGTGTATCAAGTCTAAGGGTATACTGTCATTCAGGAATACTCTTGCTGTGTTTACCTAGAATTTACCTCTTGAATTAACTGGTTGTCAAACTCTTAAAGTTAAAACACCAGTACAAAAGAAATAAAGTGGCAAAATCATTTCAATAATGATCAAATAGTAATGTTACTTGTGACAACCAGCACAAACACATGCACAGGCAAGTCAAATGCTCTGCAAACATTAAGGGCACCATGGTAAAAAACAATGAATGCCACTGGAACAAGTGCAAACAAACAAACTTATCCTTTATCCTTTGAGTGACAAATATTTATTCAGAAGAAGAGATTTCACATAAATGTAGCCACAGCAGAGAGCCCAAAGGGGTCGTTTATCTCGGTTTAAACTCATAGCCTGGCATACTGGCATGGATATTAATTTAGTGTTGACCTTATTATGATAGGATGCATTCCTCCACAGTGTATTATTATTCTGCATCACCTCAGGGAGATAACCAGCCATTTTATCCAGCAGAAGAAAAAACCCATCATTATCAGTAGTTCTGTTGCGTGAGAAATGGACATTGCTCTCTGTGCTGATCGGTGCTTGCATCAAACATGGCTGTGTAATATTTTAAGGTAATCTCTAGCAATATAGATTGATATGATGCCATATGTTTGGAGAAATCTGAATGTCATAAGCAGTTATACATAAATACTTTTAATTATGAAGAATACAAATGATATTTGACTGCCAATATTGACTGAAAATATCTTGGTTGAAGTCAAAGTTGATTTCGTTTATGTCAAAAATCCTCAAGGTATGGGGTTGTAAATTGATGCTACTGAAATATATCTTGGGACAGTTCTCCTGCATGGCTGTGATCTGCTTTAAACATGATGTAAAGAAACATTGCTTGACCAAATTTCAATACATATTTCTTTACAAATATAACAGTCATCCTGAAGGAGTATTGACAATTATTCATAAATGTAGTCGTGTATGTTCTCCTAACACCAAATTTTCATCTCTAAGTTTTTATAAATGGCTCATGTGAATGAGGTGAGGTGAAAATAGGACTGAAATGTCCCCTGGGATCTTCACACGATGACTTTCATGAAGTACCCAACAGTGATGGTTAATTGACAAAGAAGAAAAATCCCTTTTTGTTGGAGTTGCATTCCAGGAGGCTTGCTGGAGTTTGATTACCTTCCTAATGAGGTTTTGTTGTATTCCGCACAGTTAAGAAAGCTCAATGGGATGCTGGTAATTGGTCATTTTATGGCTGTCAATCTGACATCTACTCGCCCTCTTACAAGGCGGCAACTGCAAGAATGTGAAGTCATCTACTCACACAAATAAAATGCCCATCTAACATGTTTATTGAAAAGCTTTAAAGCATTTAATCAAACTTTAACTGGTTTTTAATCATCCATTCAGATTGTGTGAACACCAGTACTAAATTCTCATGGCAATAAACATCACTTGAATAGACTGGGAGATATATTCTACATAAGATTAAGTGAATTTCAAGTGATATCAGCAGTCCACAGAATCTTCTACCTTCTTTATTCCTGAATTGATTCAGATTCCCAACTTCTTAACCTTTCAGAGATACTTACAGGTGTCTCATCAGTTCCTATACCCTGACAGACAAACAGGAAGACAAAGTCATCAATATCCCCCGCAATGGTCAAATCTTCAGGAATATGTCAACTAGTCATGACTATGTCAAATCTTACATTGTTCTTCACATTGATCTAACGAAAACATACATATGTAAACTATTCATATACTAGCATGCTTGTATCAACAACAGACAGCCTGAGTGCTTCCACGGTTTGATGTACCTCAGTAATGTTGAGACTGGAAATAGAGTAGTACTGTTGATTTATGTCATTAGGTTCTTGAATACCCAAAAGTGGAAGGAGCATATAAAAGGATTTTAAGAGCACTACCACCAATCACGGTTAAAGTCAAAGTTGCTGCTATGGAAATGCAATAAATATTTTATTCAGAAATCCAAAAGTACCAAAATGCACCAGTTCACCACCAGACATATCTATGTGCCAAGTTTGGTGAAGAAACATTGAACGGTTTTAAAGTTTTGCTCCAGAAAAGAACACAACCACTGATTCCGGTCAAAGTCAAAGTTGCTGCCATGGAAACACAAAAAAACTTTCATTCACAAATCCAAAACTACCAAAAGGCACCAGTTCACCACCAGACCTATGCATGTGCCAAGTTTGGTGAAGAAATATCTAATGGTTTTTATGTTCTGTTCTGGAAAAGACGAATTTACATGGATGGATGGATGGATGGACAGACAGACAGAATCCAAAATAAGAAGCTTCAATTAATAATAATACCCAACTTAATATAATAACATATTCCATCCTTAGTCTTTTTCAAACAGATGGTTCAGAATAACACAAAATTTAACCACTACTCACTGATCTAATTACATGATTAGGTCAATGAAATATTGTTTACAATGGTTTCTCCAGCTGTGATTAGAAAGGTCAACACTTATCACAAGACTACCGATATGCAGTTTGCTACACCCTACTCCTATATTAATACGTGGAGTTATTTCTCACAGTAAGCTGAATACATAAATTCATCAAACCAAGAAGTAGCTCACAGGTGATATAAAATTATGATCCTAATTCTTCTTCTTCTTCAACATATATATTAACTGATAAACATCCTGTCCTTGTGTGTGAAAGCTCTAAAACAAAGCATCTTCTTATCTTGTTGGAACGATGGAGAATGAAAGTTTAACCATTCATATTTTTCCTTGAACCATTCTAACGATGTATTGATCTCCCAAACAGTCTTCAGGGAAATCAGGAAGTGGCATTACCATATAATCTGCGTAGGCTACAGCCACAACAGCACATGAATCTCATGATCACATGGCAATTATCACCAAGGATTCACATGTAGAGCCAGGAAAGTGAACTTGTATCAGGTCAACACTAAGAGTATGATCAGGTCAATTGATTTTCCATATGTCGTAGGTATATAAAAAATGAGACAATGGCAGGGATGATACATTGTCATAAAACAGCTATTTCCTCCTGTATGTTCATGATACATGTTTCACTCTGAAACAAGCATCTATGAATGTCTGAAGGATGCAGTTAACTATGATCTAGCGACCAGAGAAAGTAATATATCCCATGAGTGGCCTCACCAAGTATGACGATTATGTGTAAGAGTCTACTCTATCTGCTTTATTAGCTCCTAATGAGGAATGGGTTTGAAAGTTTCATGTCTAACAATCTCCATTATTGCTATCTGCCAGAATTCATTATTACCCACACAGAAAAGGAGGGAATGGTATGTCAGCAAAACAGTAGTTCATGACTAGGTCTGTACTTTCTCTTATGACGTATGAAGTAGATGGTAGAAAATATGACTTCAATTTTTCCAGTCAGTTCAATGGCTGCTTAGTGTGGTGACATGCATTGACTGTTTCTTTACATGTCACGATTCCTTGCTAAACATGAGCCATTTAAAACATGACCATTCAGCAATCTTGTTGCAATCATCATGGACATGAGTCATATTGCGTGATGAGTGTATAAACAAATATTTCATACTGGTGTTTGAGATTTGTCATAAAGTTTGTCAATTAAGACTGCTGCGAAGCCAGATCCACATTCTGGTGGCGTGGGATTACAGCCAGGGGAATTCTAGCTATACTAACAGAAAAATGTAACTATGCTTCACATAAAGTGGTGAAAATGGTATGTCCCTAATACAACATATTTGGTCATTTGTTTGATAAATGTTATCATAATAAATTCAGGAGACAAGACAGAGAGACACACCATTAGTTACTATAACATCAATACTGGGTGTGACCACCATTTACATTGATACAGGTTAGGCAGGGGCAGCACATTGAACAAATCAGAAATGAAAAGTTTCATGGGGATGTTGTTCCAAATGGCAATGGAAGATTGGCTGAACTCAACTAGTGTTACTGATTCTGATCCTGTTGTCAGCATCATTCCATCTTATGCCAGACATGATCTATGTGCCAGAGAAACAGCCAGCCATGGCAACACAGCAATGTTGTGCTGCCTCAAAATGTCAGTTAAAACATGGGGAGTATATCCTGTTGCAATGTGATGTTAGGTCCCTTATATGCACAAAGGGTAGTACAAGATCTTGAACGATGTCATCCATGTAACATATACTATTCAAACTGTCATTAACAATGATGAATTGTGTTCACAAGTGAGTTGTGATGCTCTGCCTGACAGTGAGGTGGCAGCATATATGGGGAATGCTTTATAGATCATGGAGGGCCTGGGCTTACAGCATTGGGATTGCTGTCCAACTGAGATGTGCAATCTTACAAGAGCCTACAGATGCATGATGTGTATTGCCCAATCAACATGACATCAATTGCTTCACAAAACACAAAGGAATATCATTTGGAGAAAGCTTGTACAACAAAGACTATTATGGTATATGAGTCTGTAAAATTAGATTCCATGATTATAGATATATAGATTTATTATAGACCACTCTCAAATATAATATCTAGCATTTCACCCTGGGTAAGTATCATAATATTTCCTGATTCATAAGTCAAACAAAGATGTCTGTTTTCATGACAAAAGCTGTTTCCTCAACTGTGATGGAAACCTTCACATCAATATGTACCCAGACCAGGTGAGCTTAAACCCCGAGTGAGACGAGGGTCAGCAGATTCAACAAGCTGTGGACATTAAGGCTGCCCACAGGAATATGGTATCACTATGTCCGTGAATGATGGATGGGGAAAGGCCCCTCATATGACATTACTCCCACTGTGGAGTACAAAGGCATCCATCTGATTGCGCTGCCCTAAGGATCTGCTGAACAACACTCACCAGCTTAGACAACCAATATGGTATAGAATCAGTAAATAATGTGTTCAATAATCTGTGTCAGCCTTTTCAGCTTTAATCAGAACAATATTTTTCCTAGGATACAAATACATTTCCTACAGTGCTATATAGGGTACAATTTGTTCTTATTCAAAACTGGCTACTGTCAATAAATTTGAACCATACATTCTATGACACATCTTTATACATGTACAACACATTACTTGTTTCTTTTCATCATTCTGCCAAAACTGAACATTCCAATGTTAACAAGTCCTGAATTTTCCATGTAAAAAGGAACAATATATGGAGCAGAAATTCTGCATATAAGCCACCATCAATTTCACAGTTGCTGAAACAATGTAACGTGTCACTTGCAGTCCACCATTTACAGCACATTATCCAGACATGTGATCTACACCTATATATCACATCAAATATTTTCAGAACTTGATTACAGGAATGAAAATTAGGATTCTGAATTATGGTTTGTGGAATAGCTGAAAATAGTTATTTTTATTGGGAATCGCCTTTGAAATATGTGTATAAGACATGATCCTCTGTTGGATGGCCTTGGTTCTAACACAGAAGGATCATCCCCACCAGACCAATCAGCTCTGACACAAACAGGAAGTTCTCTATTGGGGTTTTCTGGCAGTTCCTGATAATGTAGATTGACCGCTGACACCTAAAACTTCTTTGACACCATCTGAGACTACAAGTAAAATATCTGAATACATTCATGAATGTAATTAACAAAATTAGGTTATGTCAGAAATAATGATAGCTTCCATAGGTCAGAGATGCAGGGAATATGGAATGGGAATGGGAAAATAAAGAAGTGAACAAAAGGATGACGTCAAATGTTCCCCTGTCAAAGACCCAGGTCAGCAGTGTGGCCAGCTGTGTAATGATCCTGTCCGCCAATTGTTCTGCCTTTGTTCTGAGATGAATAATACAAGGGTAATCACACGCCTGTAGTCATGGCAAGTGTTGAGAAGTGTCTGCTGTGTTGATGGAACCATGTAAGTGCTTTCCAAACATGTACCAAGTCATATATGTGTTCTAGCCATACCATGCAATTCAGTGATCAGATAATCTCTCCCACGGTTCTACTGGGCTTTGTAGTTAGACACTATATCAGCCTTTATGTAAACACGGGTTGGACACTGTAAAGACTTTTAATGTTTGGATGAGAATGTAGGACATATAGTTGATTTTGAAACATTTCAGCATGAACAAAACACAGATGACAGCCCAAAGTACAAAGTAGTTCACTGTCACAGGTTAGAAAATAGTGGGTTGTACACAAAGCTTACACTGTGTAATCATATTTGGACACGATATTTGAATTAGTCCTACTAACCCAGTCAACACTGAAACTACTAATAAGCATCAACATCCACACAGCTCTTTGGACACCGAAGATCTTTGAAACTTTTCTAGTAAGAAAAAGTTGGAAATGTTATTTTGCAGCAACATGTACAACAGCAAGGAAGCTACTAACTATGGCCACACAAAGTTGCAGCTTTCCAGGCTTGGTGACATTTCTGAAGAAAAGTTCTACCTTTACAAATTGGCTTCTTTTGAACGTGAAAAAAGGAATAAAAATGTTGATGTATTGAAGAAGATTATACTCTGTGACTGTCTGAAGCTTTTTCTCCATAACAGTTTTAAATGTGTTTTCCCCCAAGTTTTCAAGAGTTCTGAACTGAATGTCACATTAATGTCATTCCAGCATTGGGAAGATCATCTGTCCTGTTGGGTTATTTGACAGGAGATTAAATACACTTTGTCACCTGATTATCCATTAAAAATTAAAGATAAAGAATGCATTTGAGAATGTGACCAATACAGTGGTGTCCAGTCATCAAAAATGTATTCAGTATGTATGGACACACTTCTTGCCTTATTGTAGCTGAAGGTTGTATTTCAATACAGACATATCTGACATTTGTCCAAACATGTTTGTCTTCATCTTTGGATGAATCACTGTAATTATACTTTAGATTACAGCCAGCTTCATGGACTGGAAACTCAAATTGTGTCTTGTATCAAGGTATTGAGAAATAACTTATCACTTTATTCAAAGTAATATTCGAATACATCTGGGCATCTGCAGCCAAAACAAAATTGTGACAGGTAAAAATCTCATCATTCAGAATCTCTGGATCAATAAATCAATATGTCTCATCTGTATGACCAGTGAAGAAAACAAAATTAAAGCATTCACTGAGAAAATGCCCTCGAAAGTTATTGGTGGTGTGAGACGACTGAGGAAAATTGAACTTCAATGAGATTATTTTCTACAGCAACTACTTCACCAAGGCTCTTCTCAAAGCTCTAAGATTGCAAGCTAGGCCACAATGTGTCTGTACTATCATGAACCGGCAATCAGAGAAGCCCATACAGTGCCAAGGATACATACTTGTGTACTGCCATGGATCAGCATGTCATACACTATACCATGCCCTCAACACAGGCATATTGAATTGTCAACCAATCTACAACCTGCACTTCAACAAACACAATCAAATGGCTCTCAAATTCCTTTGTCATTTCCATAACTTCCAAACATGATATATACATATGTACATCAGAAACAATTTGCAACTGCCTATGTCTGCTATAATCATATCAACACATAAGGCCTTGAGTGATAAAGAATCAATAATGTTACAATACACATTTCAGTTCTGTGAATACACAACATTTCACATTTATGCATATTTCACTGTATGCTGAATCCTTCTGTGAAATTAATATACCAAATGATATCATCAATGCTCCGATTGCCATTCTGTACCCAGAACATGGCAAGTGGGGACACATGACATGACATGTGCACTGCAGCTTGGTGTGATCATAGGGTTACAAAAATACATCTTCTGATGTTGTTCACCAAACCTCTGATGTCTTGCATCAAACCCAGATCTCCTAGAAAACCATGACAACACACATCCACTTGACAAATATCAGTGTAATCAGAGGAATATCTTAACATACTACCTAACAGAGTGGAAAATTAATGTTATTTAGGATCAATGTATAAATCCATACATATTCATACAGTAGATCACTTGTTAAAATTTAATATATACTAAAATTGTAAGCTGATTAAATATTTATGAAAAATGTATGATTCAGGGACAACCTATTTTTACTATATATTATGCACTGTAAAGTTTACGTTTTCCAAAATATGCATAAATTAAATAATAAAGTGAATGCAGGCCATACTTAATGTATCAAGTGAATGCAGGCCATACTTAATGTATAAATTGAATGCAGGCCATACTTAATGTATCAAGTGAATGCAGGCCATACTTAATGTATCAAGTGAATGCAGGCCATACTTAATGTATCAAGTGAATGCAGGCCATACTTAATGTATCAAGTGAATGCAGGCCATACTTAATGTATAAATTGAATGCAGGCAATACTTAATGTATAAATTGAATGCAAGCGATACTTAATGTATAAATTGAATGCAGGCCATACTGATCCACTTCATCAGAGAACTGCTTCACACACAGACAAATCTACTTTATAACAGTGTATACTGTAACAACTGATCCACTTCTTCAGAGAACTGCTTCAGTGTGTGGCAGTAGGTTTCCCTCTCATGTATGTGTATTTCTGAGTGATACATCACATACAGAGATTATTCTACTTTCTCAGAAATCTGCCATAGGGTGAAACTATTTCCAGGAGGGAGTTCAGTTTGTATTCTCCCCCATTTTGTTTTCTTACAAGAATACAAAAGTTTGACAGGATAATTTTTACGTCAAAGATATTTAAGAACTCCTGATGTCTCTTCAATATAAGCCCAGAGTATCACCACATCATATGTTGTGTTTGTGCAGTGTGTTGGTGTTCCTGATGTCAATATAAGCCTAGAGTATCACCACATCATATGTTGTCTTTGTGCAGTGTGTTGGTGTTCCTGATGTGCCTTTCCCCTGTATCACCGTCCTGTATCTCCTCCAGCATCGATGACAAAAGCTTTATCTGATTTGTCATGCACAGCAAACAGTTATCTCCTAAAACATCTTCAATACTGCTTGGTAGGTATGATTGTCAGGAGAAAGTAGACCAAATACTTCAGGGAGTACTCTGATATAACTGTTTCACCCCTCCTTTCTCTGGACATTGTACACGTGGGAGTAGTGAGAGGTAAAATGACACATTCCGTTTGACAAGGTCATTCTCTCTGACAGCTGTTGGAGAATGTGAGTGACCTGACATATTGTCTGCAACATAATTTGGCAAGTTCATGAGTTGATTTTGCATTTATATGTATGTGTATTTTACAGTGATAAGGAATTACTGTGAACAATTCTTATCTAATCTTTAGACTGCATCAATTTAGTACCGAACTTTTAAAGTTTTCAGTGCATAGACATTTTCTGAATGAAACATTGATGTATTCTAGAAGGGAGGTTCAGGTTATTTGCAGATCAGCATTATCAAGAAATCTTTTCTCGGGCATGATATGACCCTTTGGCATGTGCGATTTGTATGCACCCTCATATGCTTGGTAGTAAATATACTTATGCAAAAACAACTTTAACATCTGCATATATTTTACCCACAAAAATATTCATCACATTTCACATAGGGTACATGAAATAATTCACCTATGAAATGCCACTTTACTTAAAGATAAAATCTTGTATCAACATTTATATTTCAAACAAAAATCATGCACCTCCTAACAATATCTTCAACTACAAAGGCTAATGCAAATGTACAAAAAAAACCTGTTCTATCAATAAGCTGAAGAGAATATAAGAAAGGAAATATAGTCAAATACATGTTTTGGTTGTAAGTGTAATATTAATGCTATTTGTGATGCCCTGTATGAAGAAGGTCTACTTTCACATGCATATCAATTAGGATTAGTGTCCAATAATATTTCATATGAGTGAAATTTGTTACAGTCCTCACACAAATCTGTATGTGGGCTGAGAGAACGGAGACATTCCATACAGAGTTCACAGGCTCTACAACCAAGTAGCTGGAATCAACTCCACTGTTACATTTCCTCTGGGGAATAGGATCCTGTTGACCAAATACCACAGGGAAGAAAATACCCTTGTACACCACAAAGTGGGCCAATAGAGAAGATGAGCCTGTTGAATCTCTTTCAGCGTGAGTTAAGTCAGTGCGGGATCTTTTCACTGATAGAATGCACAAACTGAAAAGACGCAACAGAAGTGGAATAATCCTATTCTGTTCCTGCCAGCTGCCATCCAAAGTTTTAATTGTTCCTACTGACAATTCCTAAAATAACTTATATGTAAGCATGACTTAATTAATTAATTTTATCAAAGAACTCTGCATGAGTGACACATCAAATATAAGACCAGTACAAAAAAATAGGAAATCTGTCTGAAACAGTCATCAGAAATATAGACTTTGGATTCATTCTAAAACCTGAAGAGACGTCTCTTCCTCTTTTGTCCCTGGTTCCAAAGCTCCATGAAAACCTGTACAGAGAGACATATTGCTGGGGTTAGTTTCCCAAAGATTAATCAAAATCCTTGACAAAATCAAGGAAGGGCTTTCTCTGTATTCACATCTCAAGTATGAGACAAGTAGGATTAATACCATGTGGATTCTAAAAAACTCAATTGGTTTGCTTCAATTTTTGCATCATACACAAAAGTCATGTCTAATAGAATTCCGTGTTTTGACTTGTACTATATATTCCTGTGGTTTGCAAACCTCTGTCATCATCAGTAAGTTAAGTACTGCCTAGTAGAATTCCTTGTTTTGACTTGTACTATATATTCCTGTGGTTTGCAAACCTCTGCCATCATCAGTAAGTACTGCCTAATAGAATTCCTTGTTTTGACTTGTACTATATATTCCTGTGGTTTGCAAACCTCTGTCATCATCAGTAAGTACTGCCTAATAGAATTCCTTGTTTTGACTTGTACTATATATTCCTGTGGTTTGCAAACCTCTGTCATCATCAGTAAGTACTGCCTTATAGAATTCCTTGTTTTGACTTGTACTATATATTCCTGTGGTTTGCAAACCTCTGTCATCATCAGTAAGTACTGCCTTATAGAATTCCTTGTTTTGACTTGTACTATATATTCCTGTGGTTTGCAAACCTCTGTCATCATCAATTGGAGAGTAATTGATAAACATGTTTATGGAATCAGAGCAAACAATGGATACTGCTTTCAGCAGGGATGATATTGAAAGGGCTTTGTTGCTTTTATTTACACATTCACCATCTGCTGCATGTGATAGTTCCTGCAAAATATAACATTGAAACAAATTTTGTTTTATGCAAATCTGCCGCTACTGGAAAAAGAGACTTTATGACATGAAACAAGAGCAGATGATTGAGAAGGAATTACAATGTGGGATTGCACCAAAAAAAATATACCTGTCAACTTGACGTGCAAGTTTACTCAATTTTCATTTAAAAAGTCTTCTCTGAGGGTGACAATAAAATCAAATATGGAAACCATTTTTTATCCTACCATGTAACAAATAACAGTGAATCATAACATTTCTGCTGCTTTAGCTTGTTGCTCCCAAAATGGTACCGGTACTGGTTGAAATTACTATTACTCATTGGCATGCTAGTTTCATTGGTGACACAGTTAAGAGTGAAATTTTACATGTAACAAGTTTACAATGATTCAACAAAATATTATTATTGATCTTCCCTAGAGTATGTTGCATGAACATGTACACTGTGTGGATTACAAGAAGAATTTGCCACCTGATACAAGCATTAGTCTAGGACCAACATGGCAATGACAGGTTATCAAGGTGTCAAGTGGAAGTATCTCCACATGCTGCTATCCACTGTCAGCTTCATTACAACCATCACACTTCAGACTAGTGGCCATTACCATGTCTAGCATGTCCACACTTCAGACTAGTGGCCATTACCATGTCTAGCATGTCCACACTTCAGACTAGTGGCCATTACCATGTCTAGCATGTCCACACTTCAGACAAGTGGCCATTTCCATGTCTAGCATGTCCACACTTCAGACTAGTGGCCATTACCATGTCTAGCATGTCCACAGTTCCTGACTCAGCTGCCTTCTCGAGGATGTATGTCTTTTCATGTGAAGTTACCGTGCGTCAGCGTATAACCTCACCATGACATTCAGTTGTACTACTTTCTATGCAGGCAATGCATTGGGTGACACACCAAGATTCCACATTGCATGACATTTAGTGAATTATATCATCGTCCATGGTTTTAACCTTATAAATCATTCGATGGAACTGGATGTAGAAAGGTTCTTCACAAAGCAAAAGATATCTCTTTTTGTTTATTTGCACTTTGATCAACCCGTTGATTCCAGCTGTTTGTGTGTTGTTTATTGCTGCACCTAGCAATAATCAATCTGTATGATGGTGATCTAAAAATAATCTGAGTGAGACAATGGTAGTAACACAAGTACACAATACGACACACAACTAGTGGATGACATGCAAGACCAGCACATACCACAGAATACCTGTGAAATGTGTCTGTTGTGTTAACATTGAGATACAGTAATCAAGGATCACTGATGGTCAATACAACCTGTACAAGCAGAGGTAGATGATATAAAGTTATGGGCAATACGACCTATACAAGCCGAGGTAGACGCCATAAAGTTATGGGCAATACAACCTATACAAGCAGAGGTAGACGATATAAAGTTATGGGCAATACAACCTGTACAAGCAGAGGTAGATGATATAAAGTTATGGGCAATACAACCTATACAAGCCGAGGTAGATGTGAGTTCTGTACAAGCAGAGGTAGCCATAAAGTTATGGGCAATACAACCTATACAAGCAGAGGTAGACGATATAAAGTTATGGGCAATACAACCTGTACAAGCAGAGGTAGACGACATAAAGAGGTAGACCTGTACATAAAGTTATGGGCAAAAGTTATGGGCAATACCTGTATACAACAGAGGTAGACGATATAAAGTTATGGGCAATACAACCTGTACAAGCAGAGGTAGACGATATAAAGTTATAGGCAATACAACCTGTACAATACAACCTATAGTTATAGGCAGCGAGTACAAGCAGAGGTAGACGATATAAAGTTATAGGCAATACAACCTGTACAAGCAGAGGTAGACGATATAAAGTTATGGGCAATACAACCTGTACAAGCAGAGGTAGACGATATAAAGTTATAGGCAATACGACCTGTACAAGCAGAGGTAGACGATATAAAGTTATGGGCAATACAACCTGTACAAGCAGAGGTAGACGATATAAAGTTATAGGCAATACGACCTGTACAAGCAGAGGTAGACGATATAAAGTTATGGGCAATACAACCCTGTACGCAGAGCAAAAGGTAGGCGATATAAAGTTATGGGCAATACAACCTATACACGCAGAGGTAGGCGATATAAAGTTATAGGCAATACGACCTGATATACGATATAAAGTTATGGGCAGAGGTAGAGGTAGATATAAAGTTATAGGCAATACAGAGGTACCTGTTATACAAGCAGAGGTAGGCGATATAAAGTTATGGGCAATACGACCTGTACAAGCAGAGGTAGGCGATATAAAGTTATGGGCAATACAACCTGTACAGAAGCGATATAGAGGCAAGACGATATAAAGTAGGCGATAGGCAAGGCACGACCTGTACAAGCAGAGGTAGACGATATAAAGTTATGGGCAATACAACCTATACAAGCAGAGGTAGACGATATAAAGTTATGGGCAATACGACCTGTACAAGCAGAGGTAGACGATATAAAGTTATAGGCAATACGACCTGTACAAGCAGAGGTAGACGATATAAAGTTATAGGGCAATACGACCCAAGTACAAGCAGAGGTAGAAGCAGAGGTTAGGCGATATAAAGTTATGGGCAATACAACCTGTACAAGCAGAGGTAGACGATATAAAGTTATAGGCAATACGACCTGTACAAGCAGAGGTAGACGCCATAAAGTTATAGGCAATACGACCTGTACAAGCAGAGGTAGACGATATAAAGTTATGGGCAATACGACCTGTACAAGCAGAGGTAGACGATATAAAGTTATGGGCAATACAACCTGTACAAGCAGAGGTAGACGATATAAAGTTATGGGCAATACAACCTGTACAAGCAGAGGTAGACGATATAAAGTTATAGGCAATACGACCTGTACAAGCAGAGGTAGGCGATATAAAGTTATGGGCAATACAGTTATAGGCGATATAAAGTTATGGGCAATACAACCTGTACAAGCAGAGGTAGGCGATATAAAGTTATGACCTGTACAAGCAGAGGTACAACATAAAGTTATAGGCTATACGACCTGCAAGCAGAGGTAGGCGATATAAAGTTATGGGCAATACAACCTATACACGCAGAGGTAGGCGATATAAAGTTATGGGCAATACAGGAAAGTTGGGTTACAGAGGTGAGTGTCATTCTGGAACATGTCTCTCAAACATAACAAACATACCCATTATGATTTGAAAACAAACAAATATCTAAACTTCACTCCAATGTTCAAGTTCACTTGACCACACTGTGACCTAAACATACCCATTTATCCATACATTACTGACAGACATTAAAGGCAAATGTCATGACCTCAATGGAAGAGATTGATACATACTTTGTCCTTAACAAATGTTGAGGATTATGTTGTGACACAAAAATCAATTATGTAAAGTTTGACAACAGCTAAATCACTGGGTATGCAGAAACTACTGATGTGTTCAAGCTCCAGTAAACCCAGATGCAAGCATAGAAGACATCACCTTCAATCAATATCACAGTGTCTTTGAAAGTGAAGACCTCATTTTACATGGTATGAGCTCACTGAATCATTTATAGGGATGTGGTGAGGAGAAAGTATAAGGTGAAATGTCAAATGATATGGAAGAATCATATAATTTTCCTTCATTGGGCAGCTCCCAACTTCCATATACTTCATGTCACAGTGCCAGCCTAATGTCATGGCAAAAACATTCCATCTTGTCTCGCTTCTTATTACTAATAAGCCTTTCAGAAGCAACTCTTTTTCAGAACGTAGAACTATTTACACTACAAAGTAATTCAGCATTCACTGAGAGACAGTGGATTCTCTTAGCTCCCACATGCAGCCAATAGCATGATAAGAATGAGCAATGTGGACAAAGAAGCTCAAATAGCTATCAAAGAAATGTAAATTTGGTTTGAACAAAACACTTTGCGGAATCTTGAACTGGTTGCCCCGGTGGCTGGCTCCTGGAAGATCTGCTTCTAGATGAAATGACAGGAACATGCTCTAACCTCTCTTGGTATCATGTATTTTTCAGAGATCATCATCTGCCCTGTGCACAGACTTCCCAATGAAACAGTGCCTCTGTATACATGTTTTCCTGCATTACTTTACAGCCTGAGGCACAGCAAGACTCTCCACACACTCTGTCTGTTACACAATATTGATCGAGCAAAGATATCCTCTCTGTGGTGGTAATGACAAAATGAAATTAAGGACCTCTAGGAGAAGCTATAAAACTTGTAATGGCTACTTGCAAAAAATGACAAGGGTGAGGAATAGTAAGAAGGTGAGGAAACAGAATCCAATAGCACAGTCCTGGGTTTGATGACCGTGTTTAACAATGGTGCAAGATCAAAGGTGGTGTATGTGAGTGCATCATGTGGTACTGAGCCAAACAGGTGTGACAATGAAACAACATTTGGGTACAATCAAAACTAAATAAAAGTTTACTACTAAAAGTTGACAATTTGGGTTTTCATCTTGTGTTTTTCTTGTATTACTCCAACAATTCCATTCAAATACTAACATACCAGACTTGGAAAGTCTATGACTATGGCAGTCCATGAGAAATTCTTCTGAAACTTGTTATCTGTTCTATACTATAGTGTAAACAGTACAAGAAGGGGAGTGTATTGAAGATATTGATTTCTCATAAACATTCACAACATTACTCATTTTATGTGGACAAAGTAGACAGTTTCTGAAACATCACTGCAAATATTGACCATTGAGTCTGTTCTGAAAGCCCCAGTCTACAAGTAAACATGGATCATTTGTTAATGTTTACATACATATACATTGTATCAGGGCATTTGGAAAGGATGTTAATGTTGCTTATCCACATTGCAAAAACTGAATGTAGCTTTGCCATTGAGTGTTCGATGAAACCATATATCTTGGTGATCCATACATATGGACATGTTGGCTATTCTTGCTTCTTTTGGATCATGTTTGAATTCTTGCTTTAAAAATTACGTTGTATATGTAACCATTCATTTTTCTTTACACTTAAGCTTGTTATGCAGTGGTAAATAAATATCCATCACCAGGTTATCATAGAAACAACAGATACCACTCAACATCAATATCAGCTCTGTTAAAACTATCTCTGTAACACAGCATTACACACAGTGACAATCTTAACCTAAAGAGAATAAACGTCAGTTTCAATAACTGCATGTACAGATACTGGGTCAGATTTACAGGTACGGGTATATAGTTTCATTTGACAAACATTGAACCTTGAGGGAGGCTCTGTATATACACAACATGTCTGCTTTGGGAAATAACTTGGTCTTTATGTTTCATTGATTTTTGTGTAGGCTAGACACACACAAGGAACCTGTAACCAGAAACAAGCAGTACAACAGAATCACTGAATGAGAGGAAGATGACATGCAACATTTGATATTTTGTGTCCAGTAATTAAACATTAATGTAACAATAGTATTGCTATCAGGAAATATGTGAGGCAGAAACTTGTTTGGAAGTCAGTGATGTCTGTCTATTACAATAACTAAAACATGTTTTGTGTAGGCACGTAATTATCTGGGCTTTTCATCACTGAAGTTAATCAGGGTAAAATGTTTAACCAGTACTGATATAAAAAAAAGCTTCACAACCAATTGTAGTTTGTTTATCAGTGCAGCTGGAGACCTGTAGGCTCAAAGACGTGGGGAATTACACCTATCAAAGCAAACACAGCGACGGCTTTTACGTAGTTACCATCAGAGCACAGTAATCAAATATACATTCTGAAAATAGACTTTAATAATGGAATGAACAAAATAAGGAAAAAACATCTATCGTGATCTATTGGAAAACTTTAGAATTCTCAGAGTGGGAATATCTCCAGCTGATTCTGGGAAAGTCTTTTTTAATTAGCAATAATTCCTCTTTCAGTTTGTTAACTGTTCAATATTCATTGACCACAAACTGGATTACATAACCCAATCTATGGCTGTAATTGATAAGTTCCCAAACTGTTCTTTATGGATGTGTAGAGCCAGTATGGTGTCTTGGAAATACAATATTTAATTAAGATATGTGGAGCTCTCAGGAACTACATATATGACCTGTGAGAGTATAACCTGATCAGTTTTTGTATGCTAACAATCAACTTTTGACTATTATACATGTCCAATCAACATATTTTTAATATTTTTGTAAGAAATAGACAATAACATGCAGTAAGTTTATCTTGCCTTTGACCCTATCTGTCTTTCCATTCTGTGGCTAAAGATATTCATTATGGAGCCAAAATGTCTGGGCTGAAATCGAGAATTGTTTACAGCTCTTTTTGGATTTGTTGTCTTAAACATTTCTAAATATTTCTAATTGACTAATCGTCAGTATAGCCAATCATGATCTTGTCAGTGCTGTACCTGTACTCTTGTGCTTGATCTAGTGATTAACATCTAGGAATTAGGTCACTTGGGCCCACGTTTAAGATGAGTGACAGGGGAAGACTTAAAAAAACCCAGTCCTTTCCAAGTAACACAAACAGTGGCATACTACCAAAAAGCCCCAGTCCTCTCCCAATATGTCAAATAGGAGGGCAGACACTGACCAAAGATATTTTACAACTAATTACATAAGCGCCAGTCAGCATCAGAACACAATTACCACAGCCATGTTTAGCATCTTGGGTGTGCCCTAGCTCTGTGGACTGTAATATGTGCCAGAATGTTCATACAATAACACTATCTTGGCACAAATCCCAACAAAGCCTTCTGATCTGGTTCGATGTGAGGGAACTGCACAGTCCAGAAGGGTGTGCATGACATCTGAATGACATGGGCTCAATGTATTACACGGAACATCTCCAGCCATTCAAGTGATTAGTCAAGCTGACTTATTGATTCCAGATCACTGATATGTGTCATTAGGCCTGGTCAAAGGCATGACCACAATTACTGATGGGGAAAAGGTGTGTATGACACGATGGTGTCCAACTGATGTTAACAGATCGTAATAGACTAGATGCTGTATCTTTTCCAGGAGGAATCCTTATTTCAGAATGTTACTCCACATGGTGTCTGATTCCTTTGTGGATTCCTTCATTATAACTTAACTATTATAACTTATAACTTCAAAGAGGAATACAATTCTATCCATGAGTGAGTGAGTTCAGTTTTACGCCGCTTTTAGCAATATTCCAGAAACATCACGGCGGGGGACACCAGCAATGGGCTTCACACATTGTTCCCATGTGGGGAATCGAACCCGGGTCTTCGGTGTGAGGAGCAAACGCCTCGACCTCGAAGCTACCCCACCGCCCCTTCTCTCCATGAGTGAGATGGTTTTAACCCTGCTTAGAAATAACAACAGTGATGGTGTGTTGATGTGGAAGGAAAGTCTGATACAGGTCTTAGATTTCAACAGTATTTACATAATGTGCAGAATGAGCAAAACAAAAGTTATTACATTTGCTGACACATAATACTGTTATTCATCTTGAAAGGGTGTCAGAGAAGCATTTCCAATCAATGTGCAATAAAACATGTCCATGGCGTTTGGCAGATAGATGTATTTGATAGCAGTATCGATCATATCTATCCACACATCCTTATGATCAGCAAATTATTACTTATTGAATTGATGCGTATACACATTATGAAGATTGGATTAGGAGCAATATGATATGACATTTTGGCCATGACACCACTAGAGGAGAAACCCACACTTCATACACTCTCAAACATGGTGTCAGCAGAAATTGCAATATTTGGGAGAAATCAAGTTAAACACGTCCCTATTCACTCTCACTTGCTCACACATAAAAAAAAGAAGAAGAAAAAAGTAAACTCAAAAGGATGATGTTGGATAATACCAAAATATGTGATATGCTTTGTACACTGATGAAATGTTATGATCAATAAGTGATTTTGTTAAAAATATATGTTCCCTTTCTGTTGCAGCTGCTTTGCGTAAAATGTATAAAACAAGGAATTTAAATGGTTGGGTGAAATATACACATGAATAATGCAACCAAGGTCAATGCAGTTAGAGGTAAAGTAGCATCAGTGAGGACATGGAAAAGATCTGTGAACTGCCAGTCATACACTGTTTCAGAATCTGAGCTCTCCATTAGTCAAAAAGAAACTGTGTATCATATCACTTTTCCCTTTCTCTCTATGTATAGTCTTCTGACTCAAACAAAATTTATGTACATAGATATGATATTTTATTACCAAGAGTTAATGACTTGAGCTGATGGCAGACAGTGTCAAGAAGATACTGGATTTTAGCTGATTTGTGAAGATCTGTAGCTAAAACGTATATTGAGGCAGAGGCATAATTCCAATATTCGTGCTATCAAATCAGGTCATTCTTTCTTCCCCTCCAGGAAATCCCAATCTGGCAATGCATCTTGCCTTTGGATCAGAGTCCTTACGGCTATTAGAGTTTCCACTTTGACATTTTGAATGTGGATGTAGAATACACTCACACAACATGCCAGTAATGGTCACATCCAGGAGCTAAGATGAGAAAAGAGAAGGTCATATCAGGTTCTGCTTAATAAGCAAAAATGAACTTTCATGAGTCCGCTCAATGTTTTCAAAAATATTTTTACAATAAATGCAATTGATTAAGTTTGAGTTTTTGCCTGCATGGAAATTTCTGAATGTTCTTGCCTGGTATCCTTATCTGAATGTAATCTAGACCTCCCTTACTGTTTACATGTAATTTATATATTGTAAATGTATGTTATAAGGCTAAGAAATAGTGACACAGGTTGAAAAAAGAATCATATTGAATTGTGTTATCTGATAACTAGTGTTGTACAAAGGTACAGAAACACAAGCTGAGAATAACAACCTCACACAACGTGCACATGCACAACTGGCTGCACACAAGTCCAACAATACACTTTCATTGTGACAACTATGCCAGAGGTATGTGAAGGTAAATAGCCAAAACTGTGTCACAAAAGACACCGCTGATTTCTTCTGAAAACCATGAATGGTCAGACAGGAACATATCCCAACTGGATAAAAATGACATTTTCAATAAGACATCTGTGAACACAATATATCAGGCAACATTGCTTTCCTTATGTGCAATTCTGGTATCCCCCACCATGATATTGCTGGAATTTTGCTAAAAGCAGTGTAAAACTAAACTTACTCACTCACTCCTTATGTACAAAAAATGTCATAAGATTCAAAGGCTGTACCTGAGTAAAATTTCACCAGCA
The DNA here is from genome assembly GCF_003918875.1 of Haliotis rubra. Taxonomy (NCBI): domain Eukaryota; kingdom Metazoa; phylum Mollusca; class Gastropoda; order Lepetellida; family Haliotidae; genus Haliotis; species Haliotis rubra. The sequence continues at coordinate 1,532,010 of NW_025767213.1, forward strand.
ATACAAGCAAAAAATACCTTTGATATATTTTACTATGTTGTGTGTACAACATCATCCTGGTTCTTTTACTTTACAAAATATTCTTTTTGATGGAACTGTTTATTTCTTTCACACTTTTCTTCCTTTTCATAACAGGACAGACATAACATATATACATGTGAGGCTCAATGTAATTCAAAATCATAAGACCCATAAATTGTTCGGTCCATCACACTGACGGGCATTCAAAGGTTGTCTTGGCATCAGGGGATAGATAATTCGGGAACATTTTTCTACACATGCAGTAATTGATAGGATTATCCCTAGAATGTGTGTGAGAAAAGGACATAGGTTTTGCACTCAGCTTCAGACAGCATACTGAATGCTGAGAAGACAACATCTGTTACCCATCAAAGAAGGAAACACAATTCTCAGATGACAACCATAACTGATTCATAAAAAGCTATTCTGATCATATGAAAGAAATGTCACTTTTCTTTAAAAAGGGATCAAGACACTTACTTTATTTGAAACCTCTATATTTTGAAAGCTGCAGTAGTTTGCTATTATTTGAAACATGTAGTATATGCCTATATACATTCAGTGTATCACTGCCAACCATAAGCCACATCTCTAGTATGACAATTCAACATCCCTGAAGTAAATAGTTGTAGATGAAGGTAATTTCCCTGGGATTTGATTTCATCAATGGAAACTGATTACAGTGCACACACAATGATACCACTTCTGGTGACAGTGACTGAATGGCACGGAGGGCACACTAGGATACAGAGGAATGATTAAACCAACATCCCTTGGTACATGTGCCCCAACAGTCATCATCCAAAGTCAATTGCGACATAATGTCTTCAGAACACCATCCAGCTTTCTACAGGGCAATTAAAGGTTTCTTGTAGCCATACAGCTCCTAGGCCCCAGTCGCCAGAGCTTAGAGCAACTCTCCATTGTCAGTGTTAGGAGTTCATGCAAGAAGTCATTTGCCCATTCTTTAGGCTCACTGCAGGTTTCTCAAGGCAGGATAGTAGCACAACTGTTTACTAGTATTTGGAAACAGTGAAAGTTTGTTAGATACTCAGCATAGTGGTTTCCCATAAACTACTTAAACTACATAAACTAAGAACAGGCTGTAAATTCCATCAAACAACGCTTGTCTTTGATGTCTGGTTGTCAATTCCTTTTTGACACTGACATGGTGGTATATAAAGAACCTTGTGTTTCTATTTAATGCCACAAACATGCTGTATAGTTGTGTGTGTTGTCATCCTAACGATTAAAAAAACCCTGCACATATATTTAAACCAGAACAGCTACAAAAGTGTTTTGAGAAAGATACAGTTTCCTAGAATGCTTCACTTCTCTCGCATGTGACTAGATGCTGACACAATATTACAACAGCTCAATAATGACATACATTAAACCATTTATCTAATAATGTCACAAGTACTGACCACATGCTAAATCCTAAGGTGTATTAACAACACACTGAATGTCTGTGAAAAATACCTAAAGGGTGAGGTGACATTCCTACTGCTGATGGTCCAAAGTGGAAATTCATATATTAATCAACACATCTGACTGACCTCAAAAACCATAAATCATGTTTGTCCTAAGTCAGTAATGGGATATTTACTGTTCATTATGCCTCATGTGTACCCATCACAGATATGAGATTTACATTCCATCAGCAAAGGCCAAAGAAACCAGAGGATCAACTAATGATCAAGATAAAGTTAATATTGGCCACCAGTTCTCAATACAAACCTTAATTAACTTATATATAAACAATCTGCTTGTCCATGTGTGGTAAAATGCTGAACTCTTTCTGCTGTCATAGTGCCAGCTTATCAGAAGCATCTGTCATTTAGGGCCACAAGCTTCATTAGCTCTCTAACAGAAACAGTTCTTGAGAAACCATCAGTATTGATTCAGGCAAACCACAGAGGACATTTTTTTATAACCTGGCCTAGTGCCTACTCAAACCTTATAGCACTAGTATGGATCACAAACATCCTTTACAGTTAAATTTGGGAAACTGTTTTTATTACAGAGAGTGTGTGGAACAGAATGATAACCTCCTTTAGCATATGAATTAGGTTATTTACAGGCTATTGTCACATAGTTGGAATATTACGTATAAGGAGTGAGGCTCCAAAACATAAACATGAACCAGGTCAACCTAAAGGATAATGAAAAATAGTTGTAATTAATGCATGTGTAATCTTATATGACAGTCAGAGTATATAATGAAGAATATAAATATATACTTAATATATCATACAGTTATTTGACAGAATCAGGAGACTCAATGGTACATATGTACAGCTGGACTTCCACATACTTCAAGATAGGTTTAGGAACCCTGACGTGACATCAGTTTTGACACAAATCTTACTCCTGCCACACATACTGCTGTCAAATCTGAAGTTATGCTAAGGATACAACAAACTGTATCATTCATGCAAGTCCATGCTGTACTGTAACTGTTTAAACAACAACGTCAACAACAACATCCATCATAGCCCCACTAATCAATATAGCTCACAAATGCCCACATAGGACTCAAACATCATTACTGTGCTCCAAAGACCATTCCAGCCTGAGGAGCACCTGCCATGCATTAGCCACAGCCATAGGGGGACCCAGTGTTTCATCTACGGCTCAATGACAAGTTAAACTGACCATGGAAACAGATAAGGGAGCATTTCATTAAGTCAGTCATTAGGGGTAACTGGATGAGCATAACTGTTAAAGTGGTGTGACATGAGAGAATTGACTGGAATTTCACAGAAATTATTCTGCCATTTACTACTTCAAATCTCTACTGGCAACATTTGATTAATCAGAACAATAGTTTCAAGAATGAGAGTTTGATAACAATAGATTAAAATACCATTTCATCACATTTGACAAACCATGGGGGAAATTATTTTATAATTCCAAACTGCCAAGACTTCCAATGAAATTGCTATTAATTCATAAATGACATGTTATACATTTTTCTAAAATATTTATATGTAACATGTTTGTGTTGCGCTAAATAACACAATACAACAATTAAATTTGAAGCCACAGGATTCCATGCATTTAGTCCAAAGCTATTCTATACATCAGCTATCTAGAATCTACCCCAAAAATTCCCAATACCCATTCATAATATACTCCATCTTGGTCCACTAAAACTATCGAATTCTGTCTCTTCTCTCACTTTTAGGATATTTGTACAAATCGGCACCAAACTAGAGACAGGGTCTTATTTGTTTTGTTACATAAAACACTAGTACATACACACAATATGAGTGTTGTTGATAGTGTGGGAGTGTTCAGTGGGGACACCTACAGCATATCTTGCAGTAATTTGCATTTATGTGGCGCTGAGAGACTAATTGGCATTTTACAGAACAGAAGCATGCAATTGTTCATGTTGCACTTCATGACCTTTTCTAGTCATGATTTTAAATATATATACATTATTAACTATCACAGTTTCCCTCTATAACAAGGATAAGTTTAATATTTTACCAATCAACAAAGGATATGAGAGAAATCTTGTATTGAAATGTTACTGTGGTGCTGTTTTATCTTCGTAAAGTAAAAATACAAACCATGCTTGTCAGTGATATGTAAATCAGCATCAATTGATAATTCACATTAAAAAATAGAAATAGGTATATAAACCATGTCTTTCTCTTTCTACACTTGAACCAATCCGGCCTAATTCACTAAAAATAGCAGCAGAATTGATGATATTGTCATAAACAGTACTGACTCACCCACTGAAACATAACTGAAACAGACATTGCTAAACGATTCATATCTCATAAGTGACAAATCATATATAGAACCTATATTTTCAGATATAGTTTAATAGTACAAGAGGGACATCTGATTGAGATTTCAACGTTAGACGGCCATAGATTTCGTTAGGTGATTGGCCAAAGTGTTCTATTGTCCATCACATCATTTACCATGAAAAGTTGAACTCATCTGAAAACTCTATTATCAGGGAACTCCCAGATTCCTAGCCAAGACATACTCCTAATCAAACATCCAATGTCATCCTGGTTCATTCCATCCCATTCTGCCTGTAAGCCAGCACCAGGCTCTTTGGAAATAGTGTGTGGTTGTTGACAGGGACATATGCGCTTTTCCAGGATATACCAGACATGTTCAGTGGGTGACAAGTCTGGACAGATGCGCTTTCCCAGGATATACCAGACATGTTCAGTGGGTGACAAGTCTGGACGGATGCGCTTTCCCAGGATATACCAGACATGTTCAGTGGGTGACAAGTCTGGACGGATGTACTTTCCCAGGATATACCAGACATGTTCAGTGGGTGACAAGTCTGGACGGATGTACTTTCCAAGGATATACCAGACATGTTCAGTGGGTGACAAGTCTGGACGGATGCGCTTTCCAAGGATATACCAGACATGTTTAGTGGGTGACAAGTCCGGACAGAGTGCTGGGTACAGTATGGTGGATATGTTGTCCTGTTGGAGGTACTCAGTAACAATACAAGCCCTATGTGATCTTGCATTATCATCCTGAAACACAAAATGTTTATTTCGATGTACAAATGGCACCATGTTTACCTCCAGGATGTCGTCATGGTAGTACTGCCCATTGAAACCACCATGAATAACACGTACAGGTGTTTTGTCAGTCACAGTGCTCCTACTCTACAAGATTACAGAGCCATCCCCAAAACGACCATTCGGTCAGGAAAACGCTCATTCCGTCTTCACCACACTCAGTTGTGCCTAGGCAGTCAAAAGTAAAACATGACGTTTGCCCAACAATGGTTAGTGCAGCACTGCTGTTCTTGATGCCAATGAAATCTCATGTGATGTGATAGGACATTAATTGTGGGATAACGTGTTGAAGTTGGGTGTGCATCTTCCATCTGTGAAGCTGATTATGAATCGTCTGTCCACTCAATCTAACACATGCAGCTCTGTGTAAGTTTAAGAGGAACTTTGAAGATGGTTTTGTAACAGTCATTCTAATGAAATGGTCTTATGTGCCAGTTGTCCATCTGTCAAACCGATTAAATGTACAGTAACACACTGACACATTTCACTGTAAATCAGATATTTACCCTGACCATGTTCACAGGCACATTATGAAAAACCTTTTGCATGTAACTTGTTTGGATGAAAATCATAACATGGTTGAATGGAATAATCATTTTCTAAATCCATACAACTTGAATCCTCCAAACTATGACCCCAAATAGAATATACCCCACTTCTTTGAATAGTATACATGAATTCTTACCTGAAAATATTTTGATGTACACGTAAGTGCAATAATTTCTTGACTACCCATATTTATGACCCTCTTGTGCTCCCATAAAGATACTGCACTGATCACAACCACAACTAACACCGAAGGAACCCACAATAAAAAACAACAACATGAAAATGTTGAATGACAGCAAGGATTTTTCCGGACAAAGTTGTTTTTAGTGTGATGTCAGTTCAACTGTACACCACCATACAACTCCTAAGATGTCAACCATGCCAACTGGGCGTTATATACAATACACTGGTGTGTGTGTGAAGGGATATCTGCACAAGTGCACACCCTTTCCTTGAACTTGCTTATTTCTAACCGTGTACAAGTATTCAGTGCATATCTTATCCTTGGTAGGTGTAACATTTAGAGTATACAAACCCAAATGGGGAATATGAAGACATATTAGCTGTTTGTTGAGGTTAAATACTTTCCATAACATTATTGACATTTGTCATTACAATACTTCCTTCTGTTATATAACATATGTGTAACAATCTGAACATTTGAAATGGCACTTGTTGGCAGTTGTGATATTTGACTGAAATTCTTACAGAAAACATTTAAAAGTTCAGCCATTATTAGTCATATAATATATCTGAGGCTAATATCTGTCTGGAAACTATTCATGTCAAAGTTAGACCGATGGTGCCAAAAAGACGACACAATTCAATTAATGACAAATGGATGTTGTACTGATCTGTATTTGCCTTAAGCAATGCTGCATTATTGATATACAATGCTGCTCAGGAGGATCCTTGGAAGCTAATTTGATGTGTCATCATGTATAATTTGATAGATCCTATGTATGAGCCTAGAAATACCTTCCATTGTGTCCTGAGACAGGTCCCATGTCTGTATCTACAGATAGGTCCCATGATTGTGTGTAGAGATAGGTCCCATGTCTGTGGTTAGAGATAGGTCCCATGTCTGTGTCTAGAGATAGGTCCCATGTCTGTGTGTAGAGATAGGTCCCATGTCTGTGGCTAGAGATAGGTCCCATGTCTGTGGTGTAGAGATAGGTCCCATGTCTGTGGCTAGAGATAGGTCCCATGTCTGTGTGTAGAGATAGGTCCCATGTCTGTGTGTAGAGATAGGTCCCATGTCTGTGGTTAGAGATAGGTCCCATGTCTGTGGCTAGAGATAGGTCCCATGTCCTAGAGATAGTCTGTGTGTAGAGATGGGTCCCATGTCTGTGTGTAGAGATAGGTCCCATGTCTGTCCCATGTCATGTGTGTAGAGATAGGTCCCATGTCTGTGTGTAGAGATAGGTCCCATGTTTGTGTCTAGAGATAGGTCCCATGTCTGTGTGTAGAGATAGGTCCCATGTCTGTGGTTAGAGATAGGTCCCATGTTTGTGTCTAGAGATAGGTCCCATGTCTGTGCGTAGAGATAGGTCCCATGTCTGTGGATAGAGATAGGTCCCATGTTTGTGTCTAGAGTAGGTTCCCATGTCTGTGTGTAGAAATAGCTTCAGTGTAATCCAGAGTCCCATGTTTGTGTCTAGAGTAAGGTCCCATGTCTGGTAGTGTGTGTAGAAATCAGCTTCAGGGTAATCAAGACCAGTTTCATGTTTTAACATGAGAGTGTCAAGACCAGTTTCATGTTTTAACATAGTGACTCTCCCACAATCAGCTTCAGGGTAATCAAGACCAGTTTCATGTTTTAACATGGTAGTGACTCTCCCACAAATCAGCTTCAGGGTAATCAAGACCAGTTTCATGTTTTAACATGGTAGTGACTCTCCCACAAATCAGCTTCAGTGTAATCAAGACCAGTTTCATGTTTTAACATGGTAGTGACTCTCCCACAATCAGCTTCAGGGTAATCAAGACCAGTTTCATGTTTTAACATGGTAGTGACTCTCCCACAATCAGCTTCAGGGTAATCAAGACCAGTTTCATGTTTTAAAATGGTAGTGACTCTCCCACAAATCAGCTTCAGGGTAATCAAGACCAGTTTCATGTTTTTACATGGCAGTGACTCTCCCACAAATTAGCTTCAGGGTAATCAAGACCAGTTTCATGTTTTAACATGGCAGTGACTCTCCCACAAATCAGCTTCAGGGTAATCAAGACCAGTTTCATGTTTTAACATGGCAGTGACTCTCCCACAATCAGCTTCAGGGTAATCAAGACCAGTTTCATGTTTTAACATGGTAGTGACTCTCCCACAAATCAGTTTCAGGGTAATCAAGACCAGTTTCATGTTTTAACATGGCAGTGACTCTCCCACAAATCAGTTTCAGGGTAATCAAGACCGGTTTCATGTTTTAACATGGCAGTGACTCCCACACACTCAGCTTCAGGGTAATCAAGACCAGTTTCATGTTTTCACATGGCAGTGACTCTCCCACAATCAGCTTCAGGGTAATCAAGACCAGTTTTATGTTTTAACATGACAGTGACTCTCCCACAATCAGCTTCAGGGTAATCAAGACCAGTTTCATGTTTTAACATGGCAGTGACTCTCCCACAATCAGCTTCAGGGTAATCAAGACCAGTTTCATGTTTTAACATGGTAGTGACTCTCCCACAAATCAGCTTCAGTGTAATCAAGACCAGTTTCATGTTTTAACATGGTAGTGACTCTCCCACAATCAGCTTCAGGGTAATCAAGACCAGTTTCATGTTTTAAAATGGTAGTGACTCTCCCACAAATCAGCTTCAGGGTAATCAAGACCAGTTTCATGTTTTTACATGGCAGTGACTCTCCCACAAATTAGCTTCAGGGTAATCAAGACCAGTTTCATGTTTTAACATGGTAGTGACTCTCCCACAAATCAGCTTCAGGGTAATCAAGACCAGTTTCATGTTTTAACATGGCAGTGACTCCCACAATCAGCTTCAGGGTAATCAATACCAGTTTCATGTTTTAACATGGCAGTGACTCTCCCACAAATCAGTTTCAGGGTCATCAAGACCGGTTTCATGTTTTAACATGGCAGTGACTCCCACACACTCAGCTTCAGGGTAATCAAGACCAGTTTCATGTTTTCACATGGCAGTGACTCTCCCACAATCAGCTTCAGGGTAATCAAGACCAGTTTTATGTTTTCACACAACAGGGTAATCAAGACAGTTTCATGACAGTCTCCACAATCAGCTTCAGGGTAATCAAGACCAGTTTCATGTTTTAACATGGCAGTGACTCTCCACAATCAGCTTCAGGGTAATCAAGACCAGTTTCATGTTTTAACATGGCAGTGACTCTCCCACAATCAGCTTCAGGGTAATCAAGACCAGTTTCATGTTTTAACATGGCAGTGACTCTCCCACAATCAGCTTCAGGGTAATCAAGACCAGTTTCATGTTTTAACATGGCAGTGACTCTCCCACAATCAGCTTCAGATGTAATCAAGACCAGTTTCATGTTTTAACATGGCAGTGACTCTCCCACAATCAGCTTCAGGGTAATCAAGACCAGTTTCATCTTTTAACATGGCAGTGACTCACACACACTCAGCTGAGATGTAATCAGAACCAGTTTCATGTCAAGACCAAGAGGCAATGTGATTTACTATGTGGGCGTATGAAGCTCCTTATATTGTGTGATATTTGGTTCAGTCTTTGGCGCTGACTGTCATCAATAAGAGCGGTTACCGATTACACTAATGCATCGACAGGTAATTAGTTGAGAAATTCACAGATGCAAATGCTATTTCAGGGGAGTCCAGCACCTCCTATGATGCTCCAGCAATCAAGAAATAAATTATACATAAGAAAATGGTTCAGAACATTGTAAACAGATTTCATCCTTTGTTCTGAAAGGTTAAGACAAAAACAATTGCTAGAAAACCTAGCATTATGCTGAAGAATAGTTTCTCAAGAAGCTGTACATCAGTGGTCGATCAAAATTGTTTTCAAATTGACGGCTCCTTGGACTGTTCCTTTTAGTCAATCACAAAGGCCAAGTAAAGGAAATATGTAACAGATACTGCTCATAGACAGATGGATATCCTCACTAAAAGCAGTAACAGAAATTAAACACCACTTCCAAAAGGATCCAACCATTGTATCTTCTACTGATGATGTTAATCTGGATATTTTCTGTGTAGTAAGAAAGAAGATCAGATTGAAAATGATAGAACAACTCCAAGACCTTTAAGATACATATTCCTTAAAAGAAAAGTTTGATGCCCAACATGCCAAAGAGTGTAATCTGTGATATGACTTTAAGTGATATGCAGTGCCAGAGATGTAAAAATTGTACTGTTGAACATGAACACTTGTACTAGATTCCCCCACATGGGTACAATGTGTGAAGCCCATTTCTGGTGTCCCCGCTGTGATATTGCTGGAACATTGATAAAAGTGATGTAAGACCATAGTCACTCTCTCACTGTACTGGATTCCAAATCTGGATGATCAGCAATACCATTTACTCCACACATTCATGTAAATCTTGTCAATTTTAAAATGAGTTTTAATGCCTACTATGTTTGTCTGCTTCTCATGGGTGTTGCATAATCAGTCTTGATAACTGTTGCAAAGAACATATCCCATACTATTACCTAATGTCATATATATCATATGTGCACAGATTACTTTTGCCTAGCAACCATTGTTTCTGTATTTCGAATTGTGACGTCATTAAACAATTGAATGTGATGTCATTGAAGAGGGCAGTCACACTTGCTTACCGTGTTTTACTGCACAAATGTACAAATGAATAAAATGGATAATAAATAAATTATTACACTTCCAAGTCTTCCATATGATGTATGGTGCACTTGCTTGTGGAATAATCTCTATTTATCTAGTCAATATTCAACAAAGTTTTTCATGAGCAAATATTGAAATCATTCTCAATTATTGTTTTGCTGTGCAAGGACACAGGATTTGTAAAAAGGAGGCTATAATAATGGTGTGTTTTTGGTACAGATATACAGTATTGTCATAGTAACTGGTCCAGAACAACCATTGTCTGGATGAAGGGCTAATTACCAAGTTGGCATGATGTGGATATGTCGCCATGACTTAATTGCCAATATTTATATGACGCTTATCCTATTGCTAATTTCCATTGTAATGTACATTGACTATCAACAATCCCGAATGAGCCATGCAGCTATATGTCACTCATTAATTACTGTTGTTTGCATTTATGACTTAATCCATATCAGGTGTCATTGGCTGTATAAACAGCACACCATTGGAAGGTTTCAAAGATGGGAATCCACACTCCCTTGTGTAGCATACCATCACAATACATGTATTTCTCTTAATGCACAATTAATACATGACAGAGGGCAATTATTTCCTTATAGTTCCGTTTGTATTTTTGGATAACTAACATGTATCTGTCTAAAAGTAATCAACTGAAATGACAGAGTGATAGGAACATGCTTAGTATAGTTCATAATAGTCCAGTAACATATAAACATTGACCATGTGCTGGTCCAGAGAGCTGGTCCCTCCATGTTATAAGAGGCAACATCAAGCGGTCAGACTCAGTGATGACATGTCATTGCACCCCGATGGTGGGGAGCATAGCTCACAATGTCAGTTGCTGAATTGTATGGTCTATAGAGAATCTCACCCATGTGTCTACTGATATCAATTAATATATCAACAAGAGTTGATAAAGTTACAATATCTGAGGCATACTAGTTACAAATATCAGCAGACACGAGGGTGAGATCCTATTTATCATCAAAAATCACTCTTTATTAGTTTTCAATGAAAAATGTACATCTCTGAACACTGTACTACCATTAGACTTGCAGTGCAGCGATGTCATAGCATTGTGACATCATCAAGTCCATGATGTCATAGCATTGTCAGGGCATTGTACAAAATCTACTGTCAAAACGATATCTCCTAGGAGACATCGTATGATCTCATACAAGCATACATACATGATCTCCTGTGGAACACAGTTTTGGATGTGGAACAGTTTTGTTATATTAATAGGATATTGCTTAATGTGGTGTGGACAAATACTCCATACTTAGAAGATAAAGCTACTCTGTTTTCAATTTTGCAGTCCTTTATCGTTGATTTAAAAACGCTAAATGTAATTTAAAAACCGAACCCGTAAGCTTTGATGAGCTCTCAGCCAATCAGAATCGAGTATCACACAATGTCGTGCTAGAATTCCTGATCACGTTCCCATTGCTTTACATTTCACTGCTGATATTGCTGTATAGCTAGGACCAGTAGAACTAAGAATTGCATGAAAGATGTTTAAAACTGTCAGATATTGTTTGCAGAATTATTGGTATTCTTGACATTATGTGAGTAATTGGCAAAAAATGATAAATTCAATATGATTGTCATGATGGCCATGTTTATAATTTCATGAGATTTCCTTTCATTTTTTGAGAGATTATTGTTGAAATGATCAATGATCAATACAAAGTTTCATCACTATAGACTCTGAAGTTTCATAGATATCAAAATATGCAAGTTTCAGGTTGACAGACAATGAAACAAGCTCTCTTGAATCTTGAGTCCTGTTGTGGTACTACACATCTTCCTAACGTTTCACACTCATCCTTAAAGTAGGTTCAGAGAAAAAGCTGAAAGTTTATAACAGATAATGAATGGAAGGACTGACAGAATACAACATAAGCCAGAAACTTTCAGTATAAGAACACCAAAACTCAGTCAGATGAATGTTTTCTTTGGTTCAGTAAGCTGCTACAGCCATTTCTACATACAGTGAAAGTATTAACACAGCATTCAGTTAGCACATGATATAAACGTGTCTTTCTGACATTGAAATTAATGTTCTGGTTCTCATCAATATACATCTGAAATGTTATCACAATTAAATATATACTTCACAGCAATCAAAATGCACAACAATTAATTGTGTGGGCTTTTGTAATTATCTCTTCCAAGAATAATTGGATCAATCATGCATTCACATAAATGTCACATCAATCAGTTTGTGTTGATAGTTGGTGTTAACTTGGTAAGTTCCAGCGTTCCTGTCATGGAAGTTACACAGGCATCTGATATTTAATGCAGGGTTATATATCAAAATGGTTCCTCCAGTTGTGCCATACTGCACTGAGTATGACTGAACATGGCCGTTTCAAACATTGCTCAGAACCTGATCATAATGAACTCCAGTGCTGGGAAACCAGGTTACAATGAATAGTCCATTATTCACCATCATCCCTTTAAAGCAAAAGGTAGATGAGTCAATATCAGGTAACATCATGCCTTATGATTGTGTTTCAAACACATTGTAATTGGATCTTAGTGAGCCATTCTCACATATATGTAGTGGTGATGGAGACAGAATAAACTTCCCTGCACCAGTCAAAATCTGCTCCAAGAGTTCTGTCATAACACAGAATTAATCTTGGTACAACAAAATAAAGGGGATGCTTAGATAAATATATTTCAAAGTTTAAATGCTGCAGTTTACTTGAAATCATTGGAGTATGAAAGACAGAGCATTACCTTGTAACTTTCAAAGGCTGGAGAAGATATTCTAATTCTGATATTTTAACACTGAATAAAGACTATCATTATCCTGCAGAAAGTCAGTAATATTCTCCACATAGTGTTTAATGGTGTGTTGCCTGACATAATCTATTTGACCACCTGATCCTGTTAGACGCCTCTTACGACAGGCATGGGTTACTGAATTGGTCTTCGCTAACCCATGCTTGTCGTAAAGATGGGATCAGGTGGTCAGGCTCACTGACTTGGTTGACACGTCATCTTATCCCAATTGTGTAGATCAATGCTCATGCTGTTGATCACTGGATTGTCTGGTCCAGACTCGATTATTTACAGACTGCTGCCATATAGCTGGAATATTACTGAGTCTGGCTTTAAACAACAAACCAACCAACTACTTGCACAATGTCATGGAGGTGGAGGTGGAGGTGGAGGTGGGGCTGGAGGTGGAGGTGGAGGTGGGGGTGGCCATCAGTTTCAACATCCAGGATGCTGCTGTATGATAACATAATTTCAGGGAAATCATGACATGTTAGTTTGTCTGTCATCATGCAAAACAGTGTCTTCCACATATACAACATCATGACATGAAACTCAAACAAAATTAATTTTCTAGATGTGGTAGCAACTTGAGCCTTGACCATTACACTTGGGTTTCCAGATATTGCTATTCTTGCCCATTGGTGAAAAGAAGAATGCTTCCTGAGATATTGATCATCGGGTCATCATCAATCACTGTCACCAGACGGGATTAATTTCATTGTAAAGTTCTCCACAATCACCATTAAAATTGCAACAGAAAAAATAATGAGAATGGAACAGCCAAACCCGATTATCTTATCTGTAGCATTCAATAATCTTAACAGTATGAAGTCTGTGTATCCAGTAGCTGATTGTTGCAGGAATTATACATATCCTCCACAGATCAATCATTATGACAATAAAATCAATTTCTGCTTAAATTTCATTTCATTTATAGAGCATTAAAGGATTGAAACTTTTTCTTTGAGCCATTGTTCTCAGATCCTTGTCAAGCAATGTGCGTTAATCATCTGCAAGGATGTCGCTGGACCGAGGTATGACATCAGTGCATGTCCTATCTCCACCAACTGTCATCAAGTAATGAGATCTCCAGGATATCTTACAGAGTTCGAGAACCTACGGAAAAGGGCAAATGGTTTTCACCACAGTTCCTGACTATCAACTCTCAACAGTATTCCTGTCTCCGCTAGTGACAGTACATATGGATCTACATAAACATGGCAGCCGCATAGTCTTGTTTCCAGTGTATAGGGACATGCAACTCTCATATCCTATGTGTTTGGATACAAAAGTTTGTTTTATGCAAGTATCAAGGATTTCTCTCTTTAAACATGTTTGTATTTCACATCTATTTTGAATTCCCACAACATAAATTATTATGATCTATTGCATGACTACATGGTTTTCTTTTTTCCAGTTATAGGGTGATCATAATGTATTCATTTCAAATAAATTAATCAAGGCTACAAATATTGGAGAAAAAATTGGAGAAGACATTCATTTTTTCCCCTTAATAACTTATAAATTATTTCAAAGCCTTTTATTTTTTTTTCATTAAAGATGGAGCAGTTTTATACACAGAATGTACACCCAGGTTTCATGCAATAATTCTTTAATACCGGTATATGTAAGACAATATATAACTTGCGACACCTAAGCTGCTAATTCTGCTTTATCCTCCATTAGATAGTAGTGATACATCTCAAACTCAAAAAATGTGCTTACATTTTTACAATCTCAGAAATTGCCTGAGTTCCGTTCTGTCAAAATATTTGATTTTTTAATGTTGTATACCACTATCACACATGACAAGCTTAAAGGTCACATGCAACCAGAAAAACAAACATAATTAAAACACAATAATCACTTATTCATGACATATAATATATACATTGCTGATTATGAAAATACAAATAAACAAAATTATAAGTGTACAATCGCGAATCAAAAGTGCAATATTTTGTACTTGGGATTGTAATCCCAAGTACAAAATATTGCACTTTTCCCTCGAAATGAAGCACCCGGGAGACCGAACCCAGTCAGAGCGTGTGGGTGTACACTCAAGCGTAACGAAGTCTTTTCATTGGCTGGTTCATTTGCCGATACACTGAGGGCTCATTGTGTGTGTGTCCATTTGTATATAGAGATGATCTGTTTGATTGGCATTTTAGAAGTATTGTGAGTAATAAGAAAGTAAGATTCTTTATGGATAACAACTTCTTGTATTGTATATGATTCGACGTTTCGGTATGGATTCTTATACTGTTGTCAAGCAAGAGGGACAATGGTATAAGAATCCATACCGAAACGTCGCATCATATACAATAAAAGAAGTTGTTGTCCATAAAGAATGTACATAAAGATGTTGGGTTTTGTAAATACATGCTCTCTGCATTTGCGTTCGATCCAATCAACAAATACTGAGATGGTGAACTACTGCGTGGCTGGAGACTGTTGTTCATCCAAGTACAAAACAGGACTTGAAACTGACAATCTGAGTTTGCACCGGTTTCCGTCCGATCCAGTCATCCGAGAAAAAATGGATGCAGTTTGTTTGCAAGCCACAGACATAATAACATGTCATGTGTACAAGTTTCACACCTGCCTGTCTGTGTAATTACATAATATGACAGAGACAGAACTCAGGTGCATGAGCCATAAATCAATGTATTTTGTTTATGATGTATAGCCTGATAGGTGTTAAGTTCAAATTGCATGTGGTCAATGATTGAAGTTGTGTATTGCATATTGTCATTAGCAGACAGGCAGGCAGACATATAGGTGTCAATACAACAGACATTGAGTTTCGTCTGTGACAGAGACTGCTTATCACTCTCAACATATTTTTCTATGTTTCCATAGGCATGTATTAAAACATTTCAGTTTTCAAGCTGAGCAATTTTTAACAATGAAATTAGTATTTCTGATGCTACACTTGAAATCTTGAAAACTTGGTTTGCAAATCTGCAACCAAGTATGGGACCAGTGTATTTTTATTACTGCAGACCCAAGATGCTTGTAATCACAAGAAACATCTTTTGTTCTCCAACTTCGACCACAGCGTTAATCCTTGCACGCATCACTTGCTGTGTTTTAACGAGTCGCCTTTCGGTTCAAGCCACGCAAACCTAATCACTGCGCATGCGCTATGGGCACAGCGCAGCACAGCTGTTGAAACCACTTTTCACCCCAGCGCTGGGGTGAAATTAGTGAATTGTTTGAACTCCGATTTTTCGCGGGTTTTTTCATCGTGTTATTTTTCAACTTTATAAGTTGAATTTGCATTTTTTATAATTTGTTACTGTAAGTCCATACTGAAAGGTATCAGAATCTGCAAAGTTGTGTTTTGCATTGCATGTGATCTTTAAGGAAAAACTCCAATCCTTGATCCATGATCTTCAGAGGTTCAGGACATTTTGTTAAAAATGAAAGCAAATGTCATTTGAAGATTTCCAAGAAAACAATATGTGAAATGTTGGACTTTCTCATTGACAACATCTTTGTAAAATTTTAGGTAAAAACATTTTGCCAAGAAGTAGGCATTCCCATGGGCACCAACTGTGCTCCCCTCCTTGCGGATCTGTTTCTTTATGCATATGAATTAGAATTTCTGCTTGGGTTGGGAAAATCAAAACAAGTTAATCTGGCAAAAAAGTTTAACTTAAGCTTCAGGTATATCAATGATTTGATATCGTTCAATAACCACCAAATTACCACTGATTTACCCACCTGAACTTGAGATTAAGGAGACAAGTGAGACTGACTCAACCATTTCATATAGATCTATGCATAAAGATTCAGAGTGACAAAAAACGCTCCACAAGGCTGTATGACAAAAGGGATGACTTCAACTTCCCAGTAGTCAAGTTTCCTTTCATGTTGAGCACTATTCCAACAGCTCCAGCCTTTGTTGTTTACATGTCACAACGCTTGAGATACAATCAAGCATGCTCTTTTTATCAAGATTTCAAAGAGCGTCATGCCACTATTGCTCAGAAGTTGTTTGATCAAGTTTACAACATTCAAGGCCTCAGTAAAGCTTTCAAAAAGTTTTATGGTAGACATGTGGAGGACATTTCAAAATTTGATGCATCAATGACAACAATGATGTCCAATGCAATTCCCTATTTTGTTTGCCATACATTCCCAAATTATTTCAGGTGAACACTTGACAAGACTTTGTGTGTGTTTATGGTGGGTGCCACTGGTGGGGCAGGATACGCTCACCTTTTCACAAGCACCTGGTATCATCACTATTTCATAGTGATTCATAAACACATGCTCTGTCATCGTATCGCATGGTGACAATCACTGGATTGTCTGGTCCTGACTCGATCTGTTTACAAACAACATCGCACAGCTGTAATACTGCTGAAACAAATATATGCTCATGATATAGTCACAACTGTACAATCGACTCTGCTTTTAGCAGAGATTTCTTATGGATGTGGAAAGGGTTTTGTCGCTTTTATTTATTCTAATATTAATTCCTGCACATGGATTTTTGGTATTGTATGTGATTGTGAAATACCCTCAATACCTATTTCGTGTATTTCCTTCTATCTGTTTTTTCTATATACATGTAGTTACCAGCCACACTAACAGTTCCAGGTCTAGGGGCAAGCTGACCACCACAACCGTAATATTGCTCCTTCCCCCAACAAGATTTGGATCAACATCATCTTTCATTTCAAACCTTCTCTATTGTCCCACACAACATAAACTGATATGTGCATAAAGTAGGTCAGGTAAGCATTGCGTAACCTGACTTTTTTCTCAGTTCTGACACAAAGCCACTGCAAACAGACACATCCATCATACAATTAACTTGCTGACAGTTCAAGTTGGAACCCTTATGTTCTAGCTATGCCATCACAGCAGTTCAAGGGCATGGGATAACATACACGTTTTCTAGTCAGCTGACTCTTAACATGAATGGTTCCTTGAAGTCTATGGCTGCCTCAATGAGTTTTGTGATCCATTTTTATGCAAAATTAGCCAGTATTTCAACAAATGTTATATCTGCAAAAGATGTGAGGACCATGGAGGAAATAAACTCTCCATTTCACATATTCAATGAATCACTGATTAAATTACTGTATATAAATAAACGGTGATTTACAGGACATTCAGCTCTTGGCCATGTGAAAGAAATGCAATGACTTGTAGAATGAATTCACAGGGAATTCATATATTCACTACAGTTATGGCTTTTATGTTATGAGTTCCATGGAAAACAAAGTCTGAGAGCATCAACCTCGATTTTAGCAATCCCTAGAGCAGATAGCACAAATCTCCATGATCTTTACTGAATAAATAAGATAACATGAATTCACATTGCACTGATAAAAATATAACCTTGGACTTCATTGGTTGTATCAAATGGTTCCTAACAACAAACATGTATGGAAAATATCACAACTCATCATGCATCACAAATATACTAATGTCAATGTAACTTGGAAATGATCACTGTGAACATTACATCATATTATATGTAGCATACCAATATTAATATCATGGTAGCTCGTATTACATATAATACACAAATATTAATATCCTGAAAACTCATATAGCATATAATACACAAATATTAATATCATGATAGCTCATGTGGCATATCATCTACCATCACTTATATAATGGCAAATTATATCTTATACAAACACTAAGGTCAAAATACCATACATATATCATTATATGCTAAATAACAGATATGTCATTAAAGGTACACGTTAAAGGTACATGCAACAATAAATGGCAGGTCAGTGACATGTACCAGTGTATGAAATTAGCCAAAAATATCAGCCAGACATCTGGGCTGGTAACCTCAAAATGTTACCTGCCCAAAATGGATTTAACCAGACCAGGCAATCCAAAACATATTATTCAGATGCATTGAAAATGTTATCTAGAATTTTTAGCAGACCATTGGGCTGACAAGCTATATATTTAGACCCTCTGTCAGAAATCTAGCCTGTCATTTCACACACTGCACGTACACAAGTCAGGTGCAATACTGCCACTTATTTCCCTTGCTAACTAACCAAATATACTTTAGGCCAGACCAATTTTATTTCTTGTCTTATGGATCCGCCTGTCATATACTTTCAAGAATAAGAAAAAAAAAAAAAAAATTCCCCGCTCCATAAATAAAATCCTAATGTTTTTATTGGCCAAAAATGTAAACTTACAAAAAGAGGGGTTTTTTTATATTTTTTTTTTTTGCCCCATATACACTTCATAAATTGCCAAAAGTAAAATACTTTGAGTATTTAGAACGAATATTACTTTGACTGGTGATTTTATTTTTATTTTTTTTCCCTCCTGCCTTTAGGTTTTCTGAGGACAAAAATCCGTAAAACAAGAAATAAAATTGGTCTGGCCTTATTGTGAAATGCAAAAAATAAAGACAGTCAGTGAAAATGTTTTCCTGCCAAGGATGGATTTACTTTACACTCAACTACTGCAGTGAGCTACTGTCCAGATGAAGAGTGAGTGAGTTGCGTTTTATGCTGCACTCAGCAATATTCCAGCTATATGGCGGCGGTCTGTAAATAATCGAGTCTGGACCAGGCAATCTAGTGATCAACAACATTGATCTGCGAATGAAGAATGCTCATAACAAGCAAACACGTCACACAAGTGGTTCCGAGGCAAGTTTACAGTCAGTAGTGAGTTTGTCGATGCAGTGATGCAGGCTGGCACCTCATTGTGGCCACTAGACATTGGAGACAGACCTGAGGAACAACATTCTACAATCATAGATGACATAGAACTGTCCTGGCAGATACACTTTGTTACAATTTGAATAAACATGTGATTTGAGTGAGTATGGTTTTACGCAGCTTTTAGCAATATTCCAGCAATATAATGGCAGGGGACACCAGAAATGGGCTTCACACATTGTACCCATTTGGGGAATCAAACCCAGGTCTTCGGCATGACAAGCCACTAGGCTACCCCACTGCCCCAATGCATATGTTTGGAATCCACATGAGGAGTGATAGATATGTTCCGTGTCTCACATGGAAAGTCAGGACCTAACAACATAAACAATGCAGCCTTATATGCTCTGTTTACTATCTGGCTTTTTTGAAGATCATCTTCCATGATTCTACCTCAGTACCACAGAACATGTAAGTGATAACCAGCTGGCAGGAAGTCTTTGCCTTCTGGAACTGGTGAAGTCAAATGTTTCAACATCAAATGGGTGACATCACACTGCCAGGAACAAGCATCATTCTCAATGCAATGTGAAATCTCATCAAAACAATCAAAACTTGTCTTTTTCTGCAATTGAACTTCTGAATGTTTCTTTTCTACTTATACTAAAAAAGTCAGTATGTCCCTTCATTATCTGATTATCAGGAAGTACGACTTAAAGCAACCTCACCCTTAACATTACATATCAGTGAAGTATCAAGTCTCTAAATTAGCTGTCAACAAGCCATTGTATCTGTGATGTAAAGGTACCAAGAACTATGGAGAGTTAACATGAGACATGTAATTGTGTAGAATTATCAATAATAGGTTAACTACTGACAATTACCATCAGCTCCATTTACATGGATGTGACTTCTATACTGTCACCAGAATTTGTTTATATATCATATGCATACCAACCCTTTAATAAACATTCATGTATGGAGGCCTGTTTATTTCATCTGCATCAATATGCCATCAGAGGCAACATGTATAATATGTTAAATACTTAGTCACAGTCATATGATGAAGAATGGAACTTTGATATTTGGGTGTGGTGTCTCTCGTAATCACACTGTCTGAATGTGAGTTCGGTGTATAGCAGAAAACTACACTCCTTCACACATGCATGAAAACTACACTCCTTCCACACATGCATGAAAGGCATTCAGTTGACAGAGAATGAGTTTAATCACAAGGAAACAGGCATGTTATACTGACACGTTTAGTGAACTGATTATTTAGGGGTTAACTCCCACAAATTATGCAGTCACTTCAAAGACAAAGTGTCATCAGTCTCACAAAGTATCCATCTAATTACTTTGGTTTTATCACATCTTTCAGTGCCAAACTTCAAAAATAAATGTGACTTTGATGTTGTGGTTTCATAACGATAGATTTGATGACCAAATCTGAGACAGTGATTAACATTTTCCTATCTTACTGCTCTATAAAGGGAGAGGTTAGCTGTGAATAATGTCACAATCTTCCTTCTTTGTGCAGCAGCATAGGACAATGATGAAATGAACGAATCATGATTGTGACTTCAAAAGACGAATTTACTACCATCTTCAAGTGAAAAGACTTAACTGATAATGAACACATAGTTTGCAACAATATTTTAGATTTCAATAAAGGTAGATAAAAGTACATATACTAACAGAAGAAAGTAGCGGTGGTTCAAAGAAACTTCTAAATTAACAGCTCAGGCAATTAGGAGGCAGAAATTTGACCCAACCACAATGAGCTGGTATTGCAGGTTCAGTTGGGCCAATCATTGGCTGACTTTTGAACAACATCCCTGAGCCTGTTTTCAATCATCTGGGATGTTCAAAAGCACCAGCTCTGCCTCGCTTGTATCAGAACAAATGAGGCCACACCTGATATTGACACTGGTCATTTAGTTGTTGCTCCACTAATCTATGTCTCCTGTTACCAGTATATGTTTTGCCAATGAATTTGTCATGATAAAAACAGTGATCAGATGAATGACCAAATGTTATATTGATATATAAAAAACATAACACTGATGCACAGTAAGTTTTTCCGCAAGTGTACAAATGTTACTCTCTGTATTCCCAATACTCTCAAGAATCTGTTAACAGGGTAAATTAAACCCACCGGCACAGTTAGAAGGTTTCTTTTACAAATAAATAGATATCATGTAGATAACAAATTTTATAACACTTATCAGTAACACTGACTTTGAATGAGTGAGTGAGTTTAGTTTTACATTGCTTTTAGCAATATTCCAGCAAAATCACGGTGGGAACACCAGAAATGGACTTCACACATTGTGCCCATGTGGGGAATAGAACCCAGGTCAGTATGAACTTCAGCATGATGAACAAATGCCTTAACCACTAGGCTACCCCGCTGCCCCCTCTGACTTTGAGGTGAGGTGAGGTGAAATTGGGTTTAATGTCGTGCTTGAGAATATTTCGCTCATATGACGACATGCATGCGTGTGTACGTGTATGTGCGGCTGCTTGTACTAGCCCAGACTTAAGCTGGTTTTATAGTGCTAGCCCACTGAGATACCATGCCACAGTGAAGCATGAATACCCCACTCAGACACATTATACTGACTCCGAGCCGACCAGTCCTTGTTGTACCCATTAATGCCGAGCGCCAGGCAGGGACCAACAAGTACCATATTTTAACGTCTTTTGGTATGACGCAGTCGGGGATCGAACCCGCGACCTTCCGCTCTCTGGGCGGACGCTCTAACCACTACACCACGGAGGCAGTCACCTCTGACTTAGAACTATATAGGATGTATAGAGTGTAAAGTATAACACTGACCAAAGAAATCAGCAGCAGGTATATTGTGATTAGCTAGTGTGTGGTGTCCTGGTGCTGGGACCCAATGGACATGTTCATGTCTGACAGCTATAGAGCTTGCGGTACTGATTACAGTCATTAACGGCAGCAAGCTCTTCCAAGGCCTACATTTATCACTAATGACAAAGACTTGATGATGATTACACACTTTCTGGATGAGCACTGCATTTTGATTCATCACAAAGATTACATCCTAATGGTAGCAGTACACGATGGCAGCAATTACAAATGTTTACTAAAGAACTTGAATAAAAGACACCCTGTAAATAACAATTAAGGTAATGTTTCTTGTACATTCTGATGTCACATTAGTGCTGATAATCACACTTCCTCTGGACAAGATGACTTAATGCTACAGAAAGTGATCCAAGTCACCTATAACAAAAACACAGGAAACTTCCATTTCACAAATGACTTGTCCAGGTAACAGATGCAAAAGACAGTAAGTATACATAGAGAAGATCGCTCATTAACCCTCTTTCCTTCAGTTAAATAGCACTGACTACTGATCACAGAGGTCTGAATCTGTGTGCCCTTGCAGGGAAGAGTGAATTACATGTCTCCATTGAAGACTACTTTATATACAAGTGTAATCGATGTTACACTCCTTTCATTGCACACTGTCCTCACCTCAATTTCACTGAATTCTATTGGAAATCTAATGAGCTGCATCAATGAATAAACTTGTCTCAGCATGGTAGTAAAAAGCAATAATGTGTCTAAATCACTCTGCCTTTATGTGTTCGCAATAAAACACTGGTCTTCATTGATCAGATATGGAGTGAATATTGATGACGTCCATGTCATCATTGTCTTCTGTCACCAGGGATTCCTAGGCACACCTGTATACAATACAACTCATTACACCCACTGAGGTAAAAGTAAAAACTAAATAAATCTGTCAATAACTAGATTCTTTGATGCCCAGTATTGCACAGTATGATTGACACCTTAACCCAGGAAACCAACAAGAACGGTCTCAAATCAATACCTTTTCAGCTGATGCCAGTGTTGAATTACATTTATGACATTTCAGAATGACACTTTCCATGCAGTGTTCAGGCCATAATCACACTGGAATAACGGAGCTATTCACTCAAATAAGAATAAAAGGTAAAAGATGTTCCATAATAAAGTGCAATAACACCAATGTGTGAACATATTGTTTGCTTGAAACATAGGAGAGGATCAAGTCTGTTACAGACAAATATAAACAAAAGCATCAAGAATTATCTGTGCAGGTTCCAAAGACAACATTCTTAGGACAATATGCACAAAGGCATCGCTATCATAGAGCACTTCAGATATTTTAATCCAGTTGTGTATACCACAAACATTTAGAGAGTTAATAGTAGTTACTAGTAGAGTACATGGTTGGCACCTTGATACTTGGGTAAGAAATAAGTGAACATTTCAAGACATCATTATGGAGATCTTCCATGACAAATGTCAACTTTGTAGGCTTTTCCATGTGTAGAGTACCTCCCACAGGGAGGTCTGGGTGTTTTATGTGTCTGACTTGTGTAATGCTTAACGTTATGTGAAACGAATATTCCTATACCTATTTCTTTGGCATGAAAGAATGGACAAAACAAAATGAAAGTGAACATTCCATGGAAACCTGAAACCTACTTTCTTAATTAAAAAAGTGAAACCAAGTGTTCATGAATCAGTGAGCATGTATCATCTGTCTTTAGCACCAATTGTGAGCAATGGTCAACGTCAGTACTGACCCTAGAAGAGTTAACAATCGATTTAAGAATATTGCAAATCTTTATGTTTACGTTGCTTGTTATATCATTTTGTTGGTGATAAAAAGACAATTTTCAGACACTATTTCTGACTGCACTTGTACAATATAAACGTTCCTGCTGGTGTCTCACATCAAACCCAATCACTTCCAGAATGCATGTATCAATTATTCAACATGCTATTCACATGCATTGCCTGCATGATCTCTGTGCCTCTCCAGGGTGTGCCAACACACACAGACCATTATTTGCTTTTCCACTTTAAGAACAAAGAATGAATTCGTGTAAAATCAATGTGATATTGACAAATTCCTATACACCCCACATCCATGTTGTCATGGGTGTATTTATCATACATAACATGTTTCTTTAAGCACTATCAAATGTTGGTTATGTCTTATTGACAAATCTGGGACAGAATAAATGGTAAAATATATTCTTTTGCAAGCATTGATTCAACAAATATACACAAAGGAAAACTGCATGTGTGAAACATTGCAAAGATTAATGTTCATATCCTGAAGAGAAGTGCCATGTTATTATTGTACTTGAGAAGTGTTGTTCCAAGTGGAATAAAACATGTTTCAATCCATTCAATAATCAATCCTTAAAACATTAGAGTTAAAATTGCAGGTTATGGATTTTTTTGGCATTGCTTTGAGTGTTTGTGGTTGTCAAGGTACTGAGGCACCCTGTGGACAGCTCAAGAGAGACTTGCATACTGTATCTATTTTATCAGTCTCAACAGGAACTGTTTAGCTGGAATCTCATTTGTGTCAGGTATGACATATCATCAAACATGGCTGACTGCTAGCTCCTGTGTAACACCTCAGGCTAGAGATAGCATCACAAATCATAGACAAATTCATCCAGTTCATATCTAAACAACTTCCCATATAATCCGTACTAATTACAGCATTGACAGTTATCACCTGGACAAAGTCTACACATATTATTATTAACAAGTTATAGATATTATCTACGATTGCCCAAGGTAGTGAAACACTTCACAATACTGAGTGGAATGACATTACATACAGTCTTACTGATACACATATGACCTTATGCTGATATCTAATTAAACAAGCATGTAAATTTGATGTGAGATTTGATGGAAGAGAAAGAATTTTCAAACCAAGCATAGAGTCGGGATTACTACAATGACCAGATCTACTACCCTTAATCCTATCTGCTATAGTAGTGGTCATGCTCTTTCCAAAGAAGGGTGACAGATAATCAGGTTTTCCCCCTGGATAATTACATGGCGTAAAGTGATTACTGCTGTGTGTTCTAACCATTTACTCTGCTATCTCTTCTTCACAAGCAAATATGCAGAACTCATTCAGGCTCTCAAGGGAACAGAACACTATAATAAATGGCAGCTGATGCAAAATATGCCCCTATAAAATCGACTGATGCAACATCCAATAAATTTCAATTTTCATATGAATTGATCTAAAAATAGAGGATTACTTTGTAAATGCCATCACCCACCACTGTTTGCAAACATGCAGATGAAATACTGGGCAACTGACAGAATAAACAGTTGGGGATAATGTAACAGTGTGTGGCTGAACTGGTTACCTGCCTGAAGACAACGGCTAGATCTCGGTCCATAGGGACGTGGGTTATAAAGTGCATGGAACTTATGCATGTATGAGAATGGGCTGGAATTGAGTTCTCTTAAACCGAACAAAAAAATGTTTACTACTTCCATGGGCCAAATACTCCAGGCTATCATCACTATCATGTGCTGGTGTATGAGTGTGTGGGGGTGGAGGGGAGGGGCAATTGTTTGAGATAGGGCTCAGGGGTGTACAAGATCAAAGCTTGACTGCCAGATGGTTAGACAGACCACAACATAGTGCCATATCATTGTACTTCATCAGGACAGAAATGCAGCAATATAGATTGGCAACAAAGACTACTGCATAACAAAGATCTATGTCAAGATTAATATCCAAATATGTTTCTTTGTTGATAGTGGGGGAAATGTAACAATAAACTTTAACAAATTGTCATCACAAATAAAACACATACATGCCAAAGTTCAACATAACTGGGACAACTTCACAGAAGATATTTATTAGTTTATTTACAGAGCAAAATAGGCATTTAAAAAAATAAGAGCATGGTCAACACAAGGTCTTATTTAGTTATGGTAAAAAAGGAAACATTATGTTGAATCAAGAACAACCTACAGGAACACCAAATAAGAGACTTTAAAAAATGGCTACCACTGTATTTTCATATTGAAAATGAAATCAGAACTTCTTTAACAATATTAGGTGTTGTTGTTAGTTTAGGCTTCCCTGTGGAGACAATGTGTTAAATGTGAAAAGAAAATGCATTTTGAGAGAAATTTAAACCATTTTCAAAGGGAAAAGTCAAATAAAGATCAAAATATCAAGAAAAATGAAACATTGGGCCCCACTGAACTACACATCAAATTTCATTGACTTCATAAGTATGACAGTTATTTCAGTCTGTCACAACCATAATAACTGTTTTTACAAAGCAGAAAAGTTCTGCATTACAGATCACACCCTGATATGCCATTAACTGTCAAGATTTAAGTATCCTGGCATCACACACAAAGCTAAACCTCAGCTACATTATGGTTTCTCAAGTAGCTTGATGCAGGATTACTCAGATTCAGTTGTTTTAAAGATACACCCAAAAGGAAATATTTGGTATTGTAAATTTGGTAGTGCAAATAATTGCATCCTAACATTCAGGGTTTTACTTATTAATTTTGGTTAAAACTAAAGTTATAATCTACTATACATTTGAGAATATAATACGGAAAGATTACTGTGTATTAATGACAGATATGTCATAATATCCTGGTCATATATTCTTGTATTTGTTGACAGGTTACATGAACACATCATTCATCAAAGGTTGTTGGGACTTCCAACATGTTATGCTTCATCAACAGGTTCATGTTGTACAGATTGTCTTGAGCATAGCATTAAAGTACATGAATCCATCATGTGTGATCAAGTTAGTTTCTAAAAGATAGATAGATTGATTGGATTGCGTACATCTATGTCATTTAATTAAAAACCTGATGTGTTTGATTAAAATCCACTTTATACTCCTTTCACTGAACCATGCCTTTCAGTGTTATGGCTGACACCAGTTTTTGTTTATGTTCCAGGCCTCTAACTGAAACAACACACCTGCAGCCACTGGTAGTGTACAGAAATAGCCTAGCAAACCTATTGTTAAGTGCACACTTCAGTGATGAACAATAACACCTTTCATTCCAGGTCAATGGGTGGAAAATGTTCTCACAGACACTATACATCTTACTCATTCACGTAGCTTAAAGTGTCTTAAAAGATTGCATGTGACACAATAAATTATATAACCATCTATTCATGCATATCAAGCACATGAATAATAGGTTTTGGCTTACATTTGTTGGTTCAACTGTTTACTTTTCAAGATACAACAGTGTTAAAGACAACTATGGCGGCCATGGTAACGTGAATGTATGTGCGTAAGCTGCACGTTGAATCATTCATAATATGTTCTCCAAATACACAATGTCATTTAGAAAGTGGTCAGATGTAAGACATGTTATATTTGGAACTACACTTTCTCAGTAAAGTACAGATACTAGTACTTTTGTTAAGAAAGTGTAATCCCAAATAGAACATGTCTTACATTTGACCACTTTCTAAATGGAATTGTGTATTCATAGCTTTCAGCTGTGGGATTTACACTTGTCAGATTGGAACAAAAAGTCCATGATCTGGACCACCAGTTGTCAGACTTCCATTGTTGTGGAAGCTGTGTTGGCTGAGTGGGTTAGACGGCTGATTTTGTGTGCTTGCAATTAGGTGCCTGATCTTGAGCGTGTTGGTTCGAATCCTGGATGGGAATCAACCCAACAGCAATACTAGAATCTGCACTTTACTGAGAACATGTAATCCCAAATAAAGTAAGCATGATACATTCTCAAATGCAAATCAAAATGAGAGCAAAAGATGTTTTCCAAGTTTGAGGAAACCTGAAGCCACCTACTTCAAGGAAACTTTATTTAACCATCATTTACTGCATGATAAGGTACTATCTACTTTATGCTGACATGACATCAGCATCTTACCATTCATCTCAATAATTTGAACATCATGTGTACCTTGTAACCTGTATGTGCTTTGTGCCTCTGTCGGGCGATCTGAGTGTAAAGAAGGTTCTGCTCTAGTTAGATCATGACCAGCAATCCTTGTTGACTTTCTTTGCAATTAAGTCATTTAATTCCATTTAGAGGTGACACAAGTAAGTGAGAATTTATTGATGTCAACTCCTTCACAATAAGCACGACAATGTTTTGGGGGATTTGTTTGCTCCTTCATTTGGAATGAATGATAGACATGATTATAATAAGATGAATATAACTCTGTAACTACTATCCCACACTTGAGATGGGAATCAGGTGAGGTTGTCATTATGATAGCAAGGTGCTGTACACAAAAGGTTCCCACATTCAAGTTTAATAGACTGCAGTAACATGCATCATATAGTTAGGTGACAACAATCCACGGTAGTCTCAGTCTATACTTATACTGAGAGTCAAATGCAACACACATTCACATGACACTGTAGGTAGTTTGATAATCAGACATTTTTTTAAATCCAACTGTTATTTGGATGCTAAATGACTCAAATTAAGTTAAGTATTTACAAACACAATTTCTGAATCCTTTTTAAAAGTATGTCCTAAGCATGATCCCATCGATCAGTGTTTTATGACAGGACATAAAGTGTAACCTAATATATCCCATGTGTAACCACCAGTTCACCTGGTTGGTTGGTTAATGATTTTCCTGGTACATGATGGCAGTCTGTAAATAATCAAGTCTGGACCAAACAATCCAGTGATCAACAGCAGGAGCATCGATCTACACAATTGGGATGCGATGACATGTGTCAACCAAGTCAACAAGCCAGACCACCTGATCGTGTTAGTTGCCTCTTACGACAAGCATGGGTTGCTGAAGACCAAGTCTACCCCAGATCTTCACGGGTCTAGTTCATCTGGGATCATTACACTTAAGTGTATCACAATACAAACGTTTGTTTTGAGCTGCTAACTAATAGTGCACCAGTTGTTCTCCAACAATATCCCTGAGCATTTGAGCAACGTAACAGCTATTAGACTCATTAGGTAGGTCTATACCAATTAATCTTTGACAACCCTACAGGCCCTTAAACAGCTAGACCCGTACAGATGTATATTCTGTATGAACTAATTAGTCACTGAAAGGATAACCAGCTTCATCAAAAATAGTGAAATGCGCCAGCAACATGAATGGTTAAAATGTCCACTCCTCCTTCCCAACAGACTCTACCTGGGGGGTTGACCAGGTGCCAGGACAACGTATGTGTGTAAGTAATGCACATGCACTGGGATCAGTGGCTGTGAGATATTAACGGTTGACATGTTGGTGTACACTGAAGCCTGAGGTCATCAGGCGATTGTCTGAGTCTGAGACACATAAATCTTCATTAGGTGCTGTACACTAATCCACTTAACGCTGCCAACATATGGCAGGTCTAACACTGTATTCCTAATGCTCTTTAATATTGCTGGAAATGGTAATTGGCAACTAGCTGTGCATCATTAACTGAATATCTTTCTCTCATTACAGCACCATAATTGGTAAACTGGGTACATTACAATATGAAGACTTGTTCATTACAATCCAGCTAAAAGTGAGAGGTCAACATGCTATGACTGGAGGTTGGACATCACTAAACACATTAGGAAAATATATTTAAAACAATTCCTTGAGCATTGCTCATTTGAGCTTAGCATTATGATGACATTACTGTTGACTTAATGTCCTATTGGTTTGAGGATAATAATTCACTCATAAACACATGTACACATCTGGTGTTTTCTTATATGGAATATCCATTTTCTCGCACCAAACTGATAACATCTACCTGAAAGTAGTTTCTGATTTAATTATACTTTCATTTCTCAACTCAATGGCCAGAGAAGTGATCTTGTAGTCCTTGACGGACAGCTGTTGCAGATTCAGCAGACTCACTAGACTATATAAGATAGAACAGTTACTTCACTTTCTTCAGGAATACCTGCACTTGTCAAACTGATGAACAGATTATAAGGACCATCTCTCAGGAAAGTGAACATGGTTAATGTTCTAACTGAACAGACAAGTGAAACTTGTCAATTTCATTAATTATATTCACTCAATTCATTGATACAATTCACATATTTATGGTGCATAAGCTTGATATTCAGAATTCAACTTCATGTTATTATGGCTACTGTTGAGCTTAACAGTGTTGACATAGATACAGTGGATGTAACTTAGTCCTTAAAGTATTGTATCAAGAATAACCTCACGACCATTTTCACTTTACTTGCTGCCAATGTACACAAATAAATCAACATCTATCCACATTAAATTCTAATTTAAAATATAACATCTGGGTAATAATGTTTCCTTGACATGGTCCCCATCCTTGTAGTCTGCCTGAAAGTCTCTCAACAATATTATTTCCCCTTCTAACCAGCTTTTTCTGCACTTTTAAAGTCCATAAGGAAGCAAGTCAAGATTTCATCTGGGTCAGGAATCAATTTCCCATCTCAGTGTGTCTGTTTTTCAATCAGGGGCAGTGGGGTAGCCTAGTGGTTAAAGCATTCTCTTATCATGCCAAAGTCCTGGGTTCGATTTCCCTACATTGATACAATGTGTACAACCCATTTCTGGTGTCCCACACCATGATATTGTTGGAATATTGCTTAAAGAAGCGTAAAACCATACTCACTCACTCCTTTTCAATCAAAGAGGAATTATTTGTTTCTATTAAAATGATGTATATTCAGAGACTAGGTGTTAGTCTACCATCCTTGTAAAATTACATGCAGGCACAGCAGGAACAAACCATTTCCTAACTACAATCCGTTAATGTGGTCATTTGCCTCAATATATTATCAGACCAGCTAAATGAACTAATTCTAAATTCAGTGACACTCACAGAGCAAAACAGAGTAATACTGCAACTGAAATGTGACATGGTTATATGGACAGATATCTGACACAACTTTCATTTTAAACTTGATATCTTTAATACAACTAAGAATCACTTAATATTAATACTTTTATTGCATTTTCAAACCGTTTTCAGTGGATGCTGTAATTTGAGTGCAGTATTGGAAATGGAAACCATGTGTAAAATGAGACTAGACTGTTTTCCTCCATTTCCTAATGCCAACAGCATTATTTGCCTTGGTAGCTTAAAGGTCACACAGGAAGATTGTAAAAACTGTCTTGGTGGCCTTGAAAGGTTGAATATTATTGCATGGAAAAATACTGATTTAATTCAACAGCAAGTATTAACAAGAAAATTTGAAGATTAAAGCAGTGCTTCATTGTCTAAACACTATGTATTTAGTAACGCAGGTATAACAATTTCATAATCTTCATTTGAGAAATATGTAATTATATCTCATGTTCAAGAATGAATGATATTTCTACTCACATGATTTACCAGCTACTTAATACTAGGTAAAAACTATTTGTACCCATCCATATAAGACTTATCAAATACAATTTCAAAACTGGCAGCAATTCCTGACCATGATGGGAATGAGGTAGGAGGGAGGTAGTCTCATGGTGTGGAGTGGTATCATACATACCAGGTCAACTGACTTCAGTGTAGACCCTTGACATGTGCTCAGTGTCTGTGGGGTGTTCTTGGGGTGGAGAGTATGAGCCAGACACCTAGCACTGAAGTAATTCTTCAGCCATAATGGCAGGCAATACTAATGGCAACCACACACAAGTTTTTCCACCATATGCCATCAAGGTGTCCTGCTTGTATCACCCAACATCACGGACACATTGAATACAGAATCAACCACATACCAAAAATGAATTTAACAGTAAGTGTTATGTATGATTTCAAAACTTTCCACTATCCTTTCATCAGTTCTCTTTTTTATCAGTAGTATATGTAATGTCGAACAATATAATTGTTATATGGCAACTGCAAATTAACAAGATATAGAGTCAGTTATGTAAGATTTCAAACATGCTTCCAAAATCAAATGTATTGAAATGAAACATGTGAATCTGTGTGTAAGTTGATCTCGTAGTGTATTATAGGGTTATGGCCGTTCATACAATACAAACTTGAACTGAACTGGAATCATTACCAACAATTCATTGGGACTGTTTGGTCAGTGTCAAACTACATGGGAACAGACTCTGGAATAAGCATGCTCAGTGTGAAATCACTGTGAGGACTGGTGTCATGGAAAGTATGCTGAAATATCATTAATTTCTTGCTTCTTCAACAATTACACGAGCAGAATGCACTGAAATCTTTAACATGTGTGATACAATCCCTAGCTGCTTCATCTGACAGAACAGAATCTGTTTTTGCTGACACTGGCTGTGAGTGTCAGACTTATTCATCTCGAAATGCCAGGAGAGCCATGTGCTTAATAACACAATATTCAATATTTGACAGCACTTTCATTTTAGCTGGAGGCTCCCCTGCTGCAACTACCATGTGCATTTTAAAGTACAGAAAGGTTGCTGACATGCAGTGAGGGGACTTGAGGGATGGAGTGGGTCTTTTTTTTATCACTTTATTTCTTTTTGACGGAGTGTTTGGCATGTCATTTCCACGTTATGTGTTCCTAGCATTCAGCAGAATTCATAAGCACTATACCAGCGTATCATATGACCTCTTCATGCAGCAGAGCAAACACAGCCTTTACTACAAAATCAAAAAATTCTATATTTTATATCTCAAACTAGAGCCATCACAGCTTGAACATTAACAAAGAAGGGGTAGCTTTGGTTTCTCTCCTGACAAGGGTATATGAAGACATTTCTTCAAAGTTGGATAAATCTGTCTTAGAAATGTAAGTTGTTAAGACACAGTCAGAATTTGTTTTAGTGTTAAACGAAGAAACAATTCCTGGAATATGATAAAAAACATGGCTGGATGCCTAGAACATAAAAAGTGTAGTTATTCTTCTGAAATGGATGCTTTCCAATAACCATTCAAAAAGTTCATGACATATATTCTGTTGAGGATAGCATTAAAGATGAAATCAATAACAGGTGCAATAGAGATAATGTTACAGCACCCATGGGAATAGGCAAAATGGAGAAGAATATCAGTACCAGGCAATTACACATTTACCATACTTTCTCCGAGGTTTGCAGAGTAGAAATGTTTAATGTTAACGAAAATATAACTTCTGTTATTATTCTTTAACAAGTGCCTCCATGAAGGTAAAACTGAGCTGTGTGACTCATCTAACAATACACAGGGGAACTGAGATGACATACAAACCACCACAGTGGTGATCACTATTACACCTTCAAATGATGTCTTCATGGCATAAACCTTTGGAAAAACACCCTCTGTATTCAGTGCTTGAATTATTGACAGATTTAGTACTTGTATGGATTTCTGCTTTCCCTGTTTACACAATTCTAGTACTTGTATGTGTATATGCTTTCCCTGTTTACACAGTTTAGGATTTCTATGGATATCTGTTTTCACTGTTTACACAACTTTAGTACTTGTATGGATATCTGTTTTCACTGTTTACACAACTCTAGTACTTATATGGATATCTGTTTTCACTGTTTACACAATTCTAGTACTTATATGGATATCTGTTTTCACTGTTTACACAGTTTAGGATTTCTATGGATATCTGCTTTCCCTGTTTACACAATTCTAGTACTTATATGGATATCTGTTTTCACTGTTTACACAACTTTAGTACTTATATGGATATCTGTTTTCCCTGTTTACACAATTCTAGTACTTATATGGATATCTGTTTTCACTGTTTACACAATTCTAGTACTTATATGGATATCTGCTTTCCCTGTTTACACAATTCTAGTACTTATATGGATATCTGTTTTCACTGTTTACACAGTTTAGGATTTCTATGGATATCTGTT
This sequence comes from Haliotis rubra, assembly GCF_003918875.1. NCBI lineage: Eukaryota > Metazoa > Mollusca > Gastropoda > Lepetellida > Haliotidae > Haliotis > Haliotis rubra. The sequence continues at coordinate 1,566,054 of NW_025767213.1, forward strand.
TTCCCTGTTTACACAATTCTAGTACTTATATGGATATGTTTTCACTGTTTACACAATTCTAGTACTTATATGGATATCTGCTTTCCCTGTTTACACAATTCTAGTACTTATATGGATATGTTTTCACTGTTTACACAATTCTAGTACTTATATGGATATCTGTTTTCACTGTTTACACAATTCTAGTACTTATATGGATATCTGTTTTCACTGTTTACACAACTAAAAAGATTAAAAGGTTTTATACAAATGGCATAATCTTCCATAGATGAGGAAATTTCCCAATCCTGATCGTTAAAGCTTCAACAGAAAATGTTCATCTCAGTTGCACTGCTTAATATTCTTCTAATGATTTCAATTCAGTCAGTGCGCAGTTTCCCAGTTGTAAAGCATTAACCAAAGATGGAAAAAAGGTAGCATTTCTCAACCTTGTGAGGCACATATTGAAATGCTCCAAGAAGTCTCCGAGGGAATACTCATTTCTCTCCGAAGGCAATTTTCTATTACAAATTCTATTTTCATGAAAAACGACTAACATTCTAATCTTCTGGGTCAGTGACTCAAAGCCAACCAATAAGGCCTTTGACACCAGTTGAGGTCCTTGTGTTAGCAGCTTAAGTGATATAGGGGGATCAAAGCAGAATGGTGCCAGGAGATCAGTACATCACGACTGCTCCTACCAGTCACTGTATGCTTACCACATAATATTTGTATTACACAACATCACTATATGCATTAATGTGCACTGATGTTATGAAATATTACTACATACATTATATCAAGCTGTTTCAGTGCTATACACATAATAACAAATTAAAATAACTAAGAAACATGTAAATTAGATGTCAGGATTTGAGATCATTAAAAACATGCTGAAAAGGATAAGGTCTGAAAGCTGACTGGAAGATGTCAAACATTTTTATTTGTATACATCATGTAGTTTTGTATCGTTTGGTGTAATATCATATGACCGCAACTCTATTTTTATGTACAAACTCTTATTTTATGCATGTTTTATGATGTCCAGCAGTGAGATGAACATAAAATATCCATCCATCTGCCTGTTTGTGTGTCCATTCATCTGCCTGTTTGTGTGTTTGTGAATCCATCTGTCCATCCATCCATTAGTCTGCTAAAGACCAGTCCAGGGAATATTTCAAGTGAACATGTTTAAGGAAGCGGAACACAGCAGGGTGTTTGTACAGGAGCAAACCACCCTCAGCTGTTATCTGAAACCCTTTTGACTGAGCCTGCTCAAGCAAATCAGCACAGTTACAACATATCTTTCACGGAAGTGAACAGAAACATCACCAGAAGTCTGTACCACAGATTTTCCACAAATCTAACAGTGCATACTATACTGTGTATGTGTGTACATAGTGATTTCTAAAGGCATTCTACCTCAGTGCTGAAACTGTATACTTTAAATCAAGAATCTGGCTACATGTTGTCATGCACCACACACCGCTTTCACAGGTGAACTATAAATGTTGCTGAAATGTGAACTGTAGATGCAACTGAAAATAACATTCCAAGACAAGTCCAGGACATCAAATTTCACTCATCTGAAAGTTGCAACCTGATCAAACTGTCACAGCTATCTCTCAACAAGAGTGATGTTGAAAATCAATGTGACAAACTGAACAGATTAACCTCACTCACCTCGGAATGACACTTTGGCAAGGCGATCCGCCTTTCCACGTAAATTTTCTGCATATTTGAGATGCAGTATCAAAGCCATCCTTAATGTAGTGTCCCCCTAGAGTAGATCCATGTGCAACAAACCAGCCTGACTGACTGTCACCGCTCTGGCTGTGTGTACAAGCGTCCGTCCGGCCAGCCCTGTAGTGATGCCAGAGAGCCGATGCCAGCCACTTGCCTCACTGATACACTCCGGGGCTACTGCCGAGCCATGTGTAGGAATCAAGCATTACCAACGTACTACGTACATAATTCATGGACTTGCTGTTCCAGTAAGTGCGGTGGCCCCCTACAAGCGATAAGCCTTCTGTCTTTACTTACTATGCTTAGTCAATGGAACAGGGCTATTGATTTCTCCACACAATACAGGGCACACATCTCCCAGGAATGACTGGTCTGCGCAAACCCTCACAACTTTCAACTGACACTATCAAAGTATTTCAGGTTGTTATGGTTACAATTCTGGCCCTTCTGTATCCTGTACACACAGGGGATTATCAGATGACCCTGCCCACATATGTCTCACCTGGTCATACATATTCTTAAATCTGTCAGACATGTTTGTGAAGCAGGGGTAGGATGATATGGGTGGATGGAACTAACACATGATTGAAGTGGCTGCCATCACTAGAACATCTGCAATTCAAAACCTGATGTTGAGTTTCTCATCTGGAGCTCTATCATTATCAGTGATGGATAACAATTGAGTGTACAGTCTGTACAATTACATCCGATTGACATTTCAGGAATGGTCTCCTAGTAATTTGGAAAAACTCCAACTTAGTTCTTTAACTAGTGATGTAAGAAAACAATAATTATGTGGGAGTTGGGAAGGTGAATGAGGGCAGTTTAGACTATTGATTTTCTTCCAGTGTCAATTAGACAAAGCTGATGCTGATGAGGTTTGGCAATGTGACAATATTGCAATCTATCCAGCCCATGAAAATGAGATGGATATATTTGTCGCTGTCCCAGAATAATTTCCAGCATTACTTGTACGTAACAGATACAGACTGTTTATAAGTTTGTCATTATTTACATAAATGGTATCATTGTTATACTAAAGAGAATTACAATACATCAGGGACTATGTACCAATGGTCATTGATTACAGACTTGGTAGATACAAGTAACCATTTAAGTTTGGCCCAGCACAAAAGTTACATGTCAAAACAAGGGAAAGCACTTTGTTTAGTGTACACAAACATTGAAAAGGTACAGCACAAATATTCATATGTACTGAATGTATGGTGCTAGTTTTGGAAGTTGAGACACTGTAAAGTGTTACTGGGGATGCTTGAGACACTGATGGTAGTGGAGACACTGTATAGTGTAAGGTATTACTGGTAGTGGAGACTGACTGTAGTGTAAGGTCTTACTGGTAGTGGAGACACTGTAGTGTAAGGTCTTACTGATGGTAGAGGAGACACTGTAGTGTAAGATCTTACTGATGGTAGTGGAGACACTGTAGTGTAAGGTCTTACTGATGGTAGTGGAGACTGACTGACTGACTGAGTTTAGTTCTGATGGTAGTGGAGACAATAGTTCCAGCAATACTGATGGTAGTGGACACCAGAAATGGGCTTCACATTGTGCCCATGTGTGTAAGGTCTTACTGGTAGTGGAGACACACTGTAGTGTAAGGTCTTACTTTAACTGGTAGTGTACCCCACCCATACTAGTGGAGACTGACTGTAGTGTAAGGTTTTACTGATGGTAGTGGAGACACACTGTACTGTAAGGTCTTATTGGTAGTGGAGACACACTGTAGTGTAAGGTCATACTGGTAGTGGATACATACTGTAGTGTAAGGTCATACTGGTAGTGGATACACACTGTAGTGTAAGGTCATACTGGTAGTGGAGACACTGTAGTGTAAGGTCACACTGGTAGTGGAGACACTGTAGTGTAAGGTCTTACTGATGGTAGTGGAGACACTGTAGTGTAAGGTCTTACTGGTAGTGGAGACACTGTAGTGTAAGGTCTTACTGATGGTTGTGGAGACACACTGTAGTGTAAGGTCTTAGTGGTAGTGGAGACACATTGTAGTGTAAGGTCTTACTGGTAGTTGAGACACACTGTAGTGTAAGGTCATACTGGTAGTGGATACATACTGTAGTGTAAGGTCTTACTGGTAGTGGATACATACTGTAGTGTAAGGTCATACTGGTAGTGGATACATACTGTAGTGTAAGGTCTTACTGGTAGTGGAGACACTGTAATGTAAGGTCATACTGGTAGTGGAGACTGACTAGTGTAAGGTCATACTGGTAGTGGATACATACTGTAGTGTAAGGTCTTACTGATGGTAGTGGAGACACACTGTAGTGTAAGGTCTTAGTGGTAGTGGAGACACATTGTAGTGTAAGGTCTTACTGGTAGTTGAGACACACTGTAGTGTAAGGTCATACTGGTAGTGGATACATACTGTAGTGTAAGGTCTTACTGGTAGAGGAGACACTGTAGTGTAAGGTCATACTGGTATTGGAGACTGACTGTAGTGTAAGGACATACTGGTAGTGGATACATACTGTAGTGTAAGGTCTTACTGGTAGAGGAGACACTGTAGTGTAAGATCTTACTGATGGTAGTGGACACACTGTAGTGTAAGGTCTTACTGATGGTAGTGGAGACAGACTGTAGTGTAAGGTCTTACTGGTAGTGTACTGTAGGTCTTACTGGTAGTGGAGACGCTGTAGGACACACTGTAAGGTCTTACTGATGGTAATGGAGACACACTGTAGTGTAAGGTCTTACTGATGGTAGTGGATACATACTGTAGTGTAAGGTCATACTGATGGTAGTGGAGACACACTGTAGTGTAAGGTCTTACTGATGGTAGTAAGGTCTTACTGATGGTAGTGGAGACACTGTAGTGTAATGTCATACTGGTAGTGGAGACTTACTGCAGTGTAAGGTCGTACTGATGGTAGTGGAGACACTGTAGTGTAAGGTCTTACTGGTAGTGGAGACACTGTAGTGTAATGTCTTACTGATGGTAGTGGAGACACACTGTAGTGTAATGTCTTACTGATGGTAGTGGAGACACACTGTAGTGTAATGTCTTACTGATGGTAGTGGAGACACTGTAGTGTAAGGTCATACTGGTAGTGGAGACACTGTAGTGTAAGGTCTTACTGATGGTAGTGGATACATACTGTAGTGTAAGGTCATACTGGTAGTGGAGACATACTGCAGTGTAAGGTCATACTGGTAGTGGAGACTGACTGTAGTGTAAGGTCATACTGATGGTAGTGGAGACACAGTAGTATTATATAATGATAGTCCGGGATCAAGTCCAACAAAAGCCTCTGCAAAGACTTATTTCACAAATAAAGCTTTTGTCAGGCCCTTAGATCTCGCCACCATTGTATCTACTACTTTTGAGCCCCCTTTAATTTCCCGCCCACACTTGGCACTATTGTGCCGCTATGCCACGTTGTTTTGTTAACTTCCCAGCACATGTGGAGGTAACATTGGCAGGAGGTAACATTGTACCCGTCTGATGCGATCAATAATTCCTCTCTAACTTAACCCTCTACCTGGCCCATCTCTCAAGTAGTACAAGTTCGGCTCGTCTGCTTTGATGTCCACTTTATCTATGTTGTAAGTTTTGACTGACCATATTGGGTCAGTGGCTCGCTTACGGCTATCACCCTTGTGTTCCCCCGGCTGGTATAGGTACCTCACTAGGGCCCTATCTGGTATCTGTTTCTCCTTCCCACGTAATGGAGCAGCCGACTCTGCCACTATTGATTTTAGTTTGATAGCGTCTGCTGGTTTCTTGCCGGTGAGACGGGTGGTTTCGTGGTTTATGGCCGACACCACCTGAGGTAACCGAGCTACCCATTCAGTCGATCGTTTTCCCGGGTTGGCCATCTCTCTCACATACTGATGTCCGAATAAGCGCTCGGCCAAGTCCTATTGAATCTCTCAACTATGGCTTGGCTGCGATGGGCTCCGGCCGTGCCACGTCTGACCTTGGTATCGTGTTTATCCAGCAGGTGTGACATGGCACCCATGAACTCCCGCCCGGGATCAACTTGCAGCTCTGTTGGCCACATCAGTGGACTGCGTTTGTATATGTGTTCGAATCCGCGGGCTACCTGGGCCGAGTCTTTCGTGGTCAAGGGTTCGGCTTCCTTGTAGCGACTGGCCACGTCCACGACGGTTAAGGCATACTTGTACCTCTTATCATGGGGTAGGAATAGGAGGTCGGCCTGGTGAACGCTATTGGGTATGTTAATGCCGAATTTCCTTCTAGGCACGTAGCGTCGTGCCGGTAAATAGATCTGCCACAGGGCTTGTTTTTCAAGCCACTCCGGGGGTACTCGCGCTATTTTAGCCAGCTTATGTACGGCGTTAACTCCTTTCCAGTACCCACGCGGGCTGTAGTAAATAGCCTCAAACTTTCTTTGGTTCCGTGACATGCCGCCTATTTTGGTTCAATTTGTACTTGGTCTTGTTCATTAAGTTGGGCACGAGTTTTTCAACGTCTGCCACCCGCCCACCTAACAAGTTATGTTGGTACTCAGACATCCATGGGTTAACCCTCATACGTTCGGGGGCCAGGGGGTAGCTGTTGTGTGATGTGTGTAATGCCTTGGGGTATTCTAAGTCCACCTCGAGGATATAACCTTTGTTCGAATCTGGTGCGATGCTCATAACATCGACCTCATGCGATGCCCATTCGAATCCCCCTGTGGGTAGATACTGGCTCATGGCCCAACTGTACAGGTTGTTGGCGTCGAGGTAGAGAATATGAAATCCCACCTCGCAAGCCTTTCTCAATGAATAGGTGCATGTCGTAATCGGTGAGCAATTCCAACTTAACTCCGGTCTTTTTCAGCAAGGCATCCCAGGACAGACCTGGGCTGGTGTAATACCATGCGGGGTCGAGTTGATACTGCTTGAAACACGTCCGCCTAAACGTCTCAAACACGTCAGCTAACAGCAGTACATCTGTCCTCAAGTACAGGTCGTGATAGTCACCCAGTTTCTTACAGCCCAGTTTATTCCATACGTTAATCGCGTGCGAGTAATCGTCTTGGGTGATTGACGAGTCGGTCAGATTGCTTTTAAATTCTCTGATATGGGGTAGTCAGGTCTCGGCGAACTTGGCCCAACCATCCATGTACTCGTAGGGGTACACACCCTTCCTCATCAGCAGGGGTCGAGTCTCGGTGTCGGTATATCGATCAGTAATGGGGAAGGTATCGTTGGCCTTGACCCGACTGTCGAGTGACGACAGGAGGAACTGAACCGAGTCAATGAACCTCAGGCCATTCAAGCTGAAGGAGATGTATCTCTCCATGGTGTTGGGGATGCACGTCAGGTTGCCTTCGACTTATGCGATGGCCTGCATGATCAAGTGAGAGTCGTACCCTCTCAAGTTGTGGAAGACCACGGGGATGTTTATTGTCTTGGGGGTGATTCTAAGCTTGAAGTTACACGCGCTGTGAGCAGCGCCTCTATACTTACAGGTGACGTGGCAGTGATCTCTCACCGAATCACCGTTCAGTGGTGAGTCACACGGGTGGCATTTAATGCTACAGGCGTGAGCTAGCCGGTCGGCTTGGGTCATACGCATGGGAGCGACTGTATACAGTGCATTCCTAATAATTTTTTCTTCCTCCTGCAAACACTTTAGAAACTTTTCAGCCGGTTCGGGACCCCTATACACTACGAGACCTTTCGTTTTCCCATCACATCGGACGACCACGTATCCAAACCCACAGGCCTCATGCTCCTGTGTTTTCTGTGTGGTTGGGGTACCCCCAACAGCCCCCCCCGGCGTCAGCCTCAACAGGTTTGACCAAGGCTTCAAAGTCGGCGTATATGACATAAGGCACGGACATTTGGTTCTTGTGGTTGCCGAATTTTAGGATATTGTCACCTTCCTTAGGCATGCGACTCGTATGGCCGTCTGCCCCACACCTTGACAATCCTCCCGGTGGGATTCTAATAAATCAGCTTCGGCTGAAACCGTGCAGGCATCGCACACAAAAGTGTTTTTTCCCAACGTGTTTCGACTAGTCGTGCAACAACCGACTGAGATGTTTTATCCACGTGTAGTGATACTTTTCACCTCGTTGGGTCATGAATATATTGATAACGCGGCGTGGGGGGTTCCCCCAACAGTTGGGGTCCCCCCAACGGACTGACCCTGTGTACTATTGTTGTGTTGCCTTCGTGCCCTAATCCGTTTATGGCTATATCATTCTGTTTTTCTATTTTAGTGACCTGGGATATGGGGGTGGGTTCATCTATACCATCCCAGCTGAGCCCATCGTCTTGGGGATAGCTAGAAAGCCTGTTCGAATTAGTGTCAGCTGGAAACAAGGCTGACCTGATAGCTACCCTCAGGCAATCGTCTCCTCTATTCTTGACGTTGACCATGGCCTGTTTTTTCTTATAGTAGGGAGGCAAGTCTAGGTATGAACCGCCTCTGAACGGCACGTAGTTAGCTATGTCTAGATAGACATTATCCATTTTATCAACAACCCACCCGGACCCCATGTGTGTGTAGCGTTCTAGGTATTCTCGTATCTGCTGAAAACTGGTATCGATTGATGCGTCTATGGTCTCTGCATGAGTCACGATTTCCTGTTTACCTCGGAAGTAAGGCTGAACGTACTCAGTGACCCCAGCCCCCACGTTCACCTGCTTATCGAGTGACATTTTCACTGTGATCTGAAACTTTATACTTCCCAGATTGTTTAGTTCCTGGTTGACTTTATCAGCTACCAGAGGCTTGATATCGGCGATGTCTATGTTCCTATCAACATGCATGCGCCAGCCTCTCAAATAGTTACCTACAGCGCGCTCAGTGGGTATGAACTGTAGGTCAATAGCTCTATTCTGCCGTAATAGTTCTACAAGCTGTGGTTTCCTCATACGGGAATATCCGCCTAACCCCAAATTGCGTACCTCAGCTTTTAATTGCATTACAGTGGGAGGTTTTGCTACGGGGTCATGTGATAACAATGTGACTAACCCGGCTCTCCCCAGGTTGGAATAACCCGTGAACCCCAGCTCTTTTGCTCGGAGTTTTAATTGTTTTACCGTGGGAGGGTCTTGCAGGCCTAGTAAACGCAACAAGGCTGATTTCCTCATTTTAGAGTAACCAATTACACCCCTCTGTCTCGCGATCTGCTTGAGCTCACGAATAGTAGTCATAGTTGCGTACACACCTAAGTATATCAATCTCTAATTGGGCCGCCGGCAAGGGAGGTAACTCCTCCAAACTTGATAAAAAAATAGTGAGGCGCTCATAAAATCAGAGGGTTATATCCTCTCCGTCGCCCCAATCAGCTATACTTAGATGGGCCGTTTCGATCCAGTACTTACACTGGTGGATATAGTATTCCTTGAAGTTGTGCAGGTATTCCTGTATACTTGTAAAACAATTTATCTGGTATTGAGTCGTGATGCCCCCGCCCACATGTGAAGGGGAGAGTATACTTAACACCCTCTTTAATCCATGCCACTTCCAATATGACCTGAAATCTGAAGCGTCCCCATAAGTTCAGTTCATCTTTGAGTATGTTTTTGACCAGAGATTCGATGTCCCTGGGCTCAATTTCCACAAACATACCTAGGTGTGCACAGTCTCTAATTGGGGACTTATCCTGAGAAGGCGCCTACGTTCTTTTATGTAGGCCTTTTTATTCTTGTAGATGAGATGATGTCTGACTACGTTTGCTCCGTGAGCTTTGCATAGGCAGTAGTGCCCTTTCACCCCTATACCACACACAGAACACGTGTAGTTAGGGCTTCCCATGTGGAAACAACAGTACCCCTCAGTCCTGCATCTCCTACCACAGGGTTCTTTCTTCCCTATAAGTATGTATTCGCATCGGTACGGAGCAGGTCTCATCTTTGGTATACTTATATGAGTACTTAGTCTAATTGTTTTGCAACCAACGCAGTCGCTGCTATACCCAGCGCGATAAAGATTAATTCCCGGTCCATTTGCCCCGGGGATGGTGTGGAGTACTGAGCGAGTGTGGGCTTATGGAGTGGTTTTAGCTGTTTACCTGTTAGTAGGTAGTATTCTCTCGCTGTGTCGTCGACATCGTGGAATGTTTTAACGGCATGGTTCTCACGCCTGAGTTGTTCGTTAATGTAATCGATCCTCTGAACACGTTTTTTCGCGTACTCGGATTGTGCCGCTTGTAATCGTTCCACAGCAAGGTCGTGCCGCTTACGCTCTGCCTGTATCTCAGCCGCGTGTGACTCTCGTAGTTTCGAGAAGAGGAAATTACTCCCGGAAAATGCCAGGGCATTTACTAATGCCCCGCCGACCATCATGGCGATCGTAGCCATCCTTTATATAATGACATTTACTTCATAATATTTTCCGGTAGTATCCCTTGTTTTACTAGGATGTCCTTGGTGGCCATCGCCATACCAAGGTTCATTTTGAGCATACCCATATCCTGCAGGTTGAAATCTAGCTTGATAGTCGGTTGTTTAAGCACCCATTTTGGTCAACCGAGCCTACCCTACAGCTAGACTGGCGACCACGGTGGCGTGGTGTGCGTCGTTGACGAACGTTTTCCCCTCAGACATTATGTATATGATATAAAAATATATATTTTATAACATGATATGTGGGTTGACCTCTTATTGCGGGGGTTTCTCCTGGGGATCCCTGGGTCGTGTATATAACCATGAGATAGCCACGGCAGCAGTTGCGCCTGCAATCAACAAGAGTGGAGTCGGGCTCCACGTGATACTTTTATGTTGGTTACACCACCTTTTTTTACCGGCAGCTACTCTTAGGATTCTTCTGCCTGGTGACTGTAGGAGAGTTCACCTCCAGTTGGGGTGGGGTCTCCTCCAGTTGGGGTTCCTCCTGTGCAGTATCCATCTATACTATTATTATTATTATTTTTCCCTCCTTAAATTGGCAATGCTTTGCCGTGATAATCGCCGCCGTCACCGGGGCTAAAAACATACCGTATTTGTGGTACAGCATGCAGCTGATAGAGCTCAAGGCGTGTTCAATAAAAGGGTCTTTCTCAAGGTCCTCCCACAGGTAAAGTCGGCGTTCCTGGGGAATGGGAAGGAAGTACGACGCAATACCAGTGTATATCTGGGTCATAGCCGATCCTATAGTTTTCGTCATCTCAGCCCCGAGTCTAGCCTCGTATCTCGTGTACAGCTTATCGATTTCTTCGGCTGACATTTTGTGAATTTTATCGGGAGTGTAGTCCCCAAAGTAATGTTTGGCTTTGCCACCGACTGCCAACGCCACCAGTCTCTCTCGCTTATCATCGTCCCCTCGCTCCACTGGCACCAACAGTTGTTCGAGCAGTTCATCACACTCCATCTTATAATGTAACAAGCAAGTTTTAGTTTTAACAATATAATACACGGTGTAGGCGAAACACAGAGAAATGAAGGTTAAGTTGCACACGACGAACACTTCAAAAACAACCATAACTATAACTAAACGCTAAGCATTTGCTAAGCATTGCTAAGCTAAAACACCCTATAGGCCACGGGTTGGTCGGTCTTGAGCACGAGCTTAGCATGTTTAGTTTCAGCGAGCTGTTTCTTCACCCGTTCCCGTTCTAATTTGCTCATCACATCGTTCTCTCTCAAACACTCCTCGAACGAATCTCTGTCCTTGCAGTGAAATAAGGCCACCCATTGCGTCTGCTCCCTGAGGTCTTTCAACACCGAGTTGAACTTCTGCGTTAGTACTCAGACGCTGTGCTTTGCATGCCGGCCGGAGAAGGCCAGGTACGATAGCATGTCTCTCTTTTTTGTTATCTCGCGATTAGCGCTGCAGTCGTCCAGTATGAACAGCGTCGACTCCCCTTTAAATTTCCCGTGATAAGCTTTCAACCAGTCCTGCAGACGTGTCCCCGGGTCGACTCTGTGTACGTCCGGGTCCGTCATCACCCAAGGTCTTTCCGTGTACGTTCTATTCATGTGCAGGGTAGGGCACATGATGATGATATTGTCGAACACATCCCGGTAGTACCCCTCCAGCATATCCAGCACGAAAACGGTCTTCCCACAGCCCGTCTGTCCGCACACTATGGCGCAGTGTGGGTCGCGGGGCAAATCAGTAGGCAGTGGCCTAGTAGATGGCTTGCACGAATCTCCCATTGTCTACATTAAGTTGCGCGTCCATAATCACGTACAGATATAATTTCAACTTGCCAGCGGGTTGAGCCTTCTTGGTAATCTGGATTGTAATTCCCTCGCTGCCGTTGTCGATGCGGCGACCGCTACCTTGCAGTTTATCCTCATCCGTGGATCGCATGTCCAACCACAGCGCGTACTTGGTGGTCAGGTATTCACCGATCTGCACGGAGGATAGGTCCAAGTCTTTGGTTATGTATGGGTGTTGTTTGATGGTCCGGTAGCTTTTTTATCTCATCCCACTGCTGGTATGCCCTCATGCCATGACTGAACAGCTGGTTGGGCACGCCCTCGATGGTCACTTCCACCTTTTCAATCTCGGGGTTGAAAAACTTCTCGCTGTCCCTTCGGAACGGCTCGTAATCCTCCACGGCGACGACCAGGATGCCTTTCATCGATCGCGCCGGCACGTTCAGGTTGATATTCCACACAGTGTCGCTCTTATCCCGCACGACTGATCTATGCCTCAGTATGCGATCGTACAGGATGCCACCTTCCCCAAGTACTGGCTTCGAACCTGCCTTGCCAGTTCCGGGCTAGTGACCATGTCGAACTCCAGAGAGATGTTGTCGACGGTGTAACTGGCCTCATCACAGTTTGGTGTACGCAGTACTTTGCTGTAGTCGTTAAACGTTAGCTCGTATTCAAGCCTATCACCCAGCGCGGCCTGGTAAAATGGCGCGTGTTCCTTGAGCAACTCAAAGTCGAGCGGCACGCAGAACCTGTTCCCGTACGCTTGGGCGATGGCCTTTTCACCGTCCGTGATCTTGTCTAACTGGTCTTGCGTGAAGCCGTATCCCATGCGCAACCGGGTCGATTTGCTGATACCTTGGTACACGTCACTGACGCGTTCTCCCTTGCTTTTCCAGAGGTCCCCGTAGCAGTGAAACACGTCGCTGTCGTCGATGCTCAGCACCTTGTTACCGCTGATCTTGATGGTGGTTTTCTTGATGATGGCTCGACCTACGTTCCGAGACCAGCTTCGATCCCAGATCAGCCGTGCGCGTGAAACCGTTGATCGAGTCCTCTACCAGGACACCACGTTAGCTGACAGGATCCGAATCCTGTTCCGGGAGCAAGGCATCACCATCGCCAGCATTCTGACTGCCTTTGGCTTCATCGTATCAACCCTGGTGGTGTCACTGAGTAGGGGTACCCCCACGCCTGCCGGTGGCAGTGACACACCAACACCCACTGGGGGTAACTGGATAAAAAAACTCGGGGAAGCCCTTGCTAAACTGGCTGGTAAGGCCGCCGAAGCCCTTCCCGGCATCCTGGGTAGCATCGTCTCGTGGCTGCTGAGCGCTCTGGCTAAAACTGCCACGTGGCTTAGTCAAAACCTGTGGGCAGCCATTGTCGCCGTGGCGGGTTTGGTGTACGTAGCGGCTGAGGAATTTTTAACCAAATAAGCCCCACCCCGACCGCGACCCCACCAACCACCAGGGCTGTTTTACGGTCGATGTGCTGCTGCAGGTATGTGTGTGACCCCACAGGGGGTGTTGGTTGAGCCCTGGACTCCGGGGGTGGCGCCACTATACCCGTTTCACCGGTCGTGGGTGGTGGGACGTGGGGGGTGTTAACATCGGGGTTGACGCCCAACTTTTGGCCCGCCGTGGCTATGACTTTTTCATTGTTGTAGCCCACCACTTTTTTTACTCTCAGTTGCATATCGCTCGGAGCCATGTACAGTCCCACGTCGAAGACGTAGTCGACTTTCGACCGGGCGTATTCCAACACGTCTTGGTAGCGTTTGATGGCACTCGGGAGATCAACTGGAGCATTGATAGCATCCTCAACGTTAACAACGAACTTATTCTGAGCGTCGTAAGCAGTCCCCTTACCGAGGATGTTGGAACGCGTTTGCGTCTGCGCACCCAACAGCGCCCACACGTACGTTCGAATCGAGTCGATCAATCTGATTACCCCGGCACGAGTGAACCCTCTCGTCGATCCAACATGAACTTTCTCCAGTCATCCGCTGCCCCCTGCTCGAACCTCCCGACTCGGTAATCCTTGCTGTTGTCGAAAGCCATGTAACGGTCATCCCACTCGTTTGTTGTGAGGTGATGATACGACTTGTAACCCCATTCTTTCATCTTCTCGCTGGCATCCACGAGGGGCATGTTGTGAACGATGGGGATACCCAACCCGTGGTTCGGTCCCGGCAAACGCCAATCAGCCTTCGGGTTTAGTTCGAATTCGTTGCAAATACGTTCGTAGGCCCGTCTATCATACTGGTTGTTTACTGCGTTCCACGCCATGTCCTGTGGGAGCGGGGCGCTGATCTCATTGAGGAAAAGTCTGATCTGGTAGTACACATGGAACGTGAACACAGACTGACTCAGTGGCCCACGCCGAGTGTCGGTCAATGTCACACCACACCCCGTTGTAGCGCACCACACGGCGAAGTTGAGTTGATTCTGCCAGAACTGCATCGGTTTGTTGAACCAAGCATGAACTACCTTGGCGTTAGTCACCGAAAACCTATACCGTACATAACACTTGAACGAACATCTATATCGCGGTCGTCTTCACCGACGACGACAAGTGGGTGTTGTTGCCCTCTAAAGTCGACTGGTTTCTCAACATTAGGCTCGGCTCCCCCTACGTGTTCACGGAGAACAAAGACAACTACCTAAACAAAGTCGTTAACAACAGAACCCTGCTCGTGGCTTACGCCCCGCACAGAGGCGTGGCGTAGTCATCAGCCCACTTGCTATCGACATTTACAAACGCTACTTGAAACGGTGAACCCTCCATGATGGTCATCAAAGTCTACCTAGGGGAACCATCGCTAAAAAGGATGAAGTCGAAATCGTGAAGGGGATCAAACTCGCGTGGGGAAACAACACCAGTATCATGTTTGCACTGTTGGTATGTTACCTAGGGGTGGGTGTCGACTCCGTGGGGAAACAACACCATCACCAGTCTGTCTGGGGTCACCTTGACCGTGGAAGCCACGATATCACTCGCCAAGATCTTCCTACCCGACAACATACACTTCATGGGGGTGAAGTGCACCCCTGAACTATTATCAGAAAAACAGTTGGAAATTATCTCGTAATAGCATTATAGCAATGACCAGTCATCACCCCAATGCTACGCTTAACGACCTAGGGGTCACGGAGGGATTCGATCAGCCCGGCGAGGAAGACGCCTTGTATGTCCTACGCTTGAAAGACAACGTGTATAGGTGGGCAGCAATAGTCGATTGCTCCAACATCACACTTAACGATCTAGGAGACACGGAGCGGTTCGATCTGCCTGGCGAGGACGGCGGCTCGTACGTCCTGCTATTAAGAGGTGGCGTGTACATACGGCAGTCCTGGCTACATAAAGGAAATGGTTGATCAACATAATCCTCTCCTCACCTTACATCTCTTTAAACGTCTCTGAAATTAAGAACATAAATCTTTCAACCCAAATGTGTTGATCAACATAATCCTCTCCTCACCGATACGAATTATTTCTGGACCCTTCCACACTCATCATAGAAGTCCTGCTAAGGGGCACTGCTAATGGGTCAGGCCTGCCTTTACCTGGGGTGACAGTACATTAAGATGACACCGTATTAAGCCCCACCCTCACATGATCATCATACAATTGGGGACCAAGGGAGATTACTGCCCTCGATATACCTGTCGGGTGTTAGTATAGACCAAAAGTTACCTATTAACCTTTCCAGTATCTCGTAACCAGGTTAAACCTTCTAAGCCTCAAGACGTTGATCGTTATCTGGTAAGACATAAAATGGGCACGCTATACCCAGTCGAGGAGCTGGAAAGACGGTTCCGCTTGAGACAGTTATGCGACATAAAACGCCAACTAGAGCAAGACCGCGACACACGGGCAGCATTGTATAAGAAGTACCATAGAGCTTCCAATGTCGTGGATGGGGTTGATACCGCCCTTATGGCTGCCAGTATGGGGTTAGGGGTAGTAGGTATTGGGTTGTTGGCTACCATCATAGCCGCACCCGCAGTGCTAGGCATCGAAATAACAGCTGGGGTGTCAGGGTTGGCTGGATTGGTGTTTAAGTTTGTGTCACGCAGACTGCACCGGAAGGCATTAAAACACGACGAGATCAGGATTCTGGCTGAAGCAAAGCTGAACACGGTAAGTGAGCGTATTTCTACAGCACTCACTGACAGTAAGATCTCAGAGGAGGAATCTCGTTCAATCCTCTCTGAACTCGATAAGTACCGTAAGATGAAACAAGAAATCCGGCTCAATTCTCGTAAGTCTGCTATCGGCGAAGACGAGAAGAAAAAGTACATAGAACAAGGGGTGCGAAACATTAAACTGTTTCACAAGACATAGTGCCACGTGATCAGGTTCGCGGTCATAGCGGCACAATAGTGCCAGGTGTGGGCGGGAAATTAACGGGGCCTCAACGGGGGCTCAACGGTGGCGAGATCTAAGGGCCTGACAAAAGCTTTATTTGAGAAATAAGGCTTTGCAGAGGCTTTTGTTGGACTTGATCCCGGACTATCATTATATATACTACTGACACACTGTAGTGTAAGGTCTTACTGAGTGGATGGTAGTGGAGACACTGTAGTGTAAGGTCATACTGAGAGTGGAGACACACTGTAGTGTAAGGTCTTACTGGTAGTGGAGACACTGTAGTGTAAGGTCTTACTGATGGTAGTGGATACATACTGTAGTGTAAGGTCATACTGGTAGTGGAGACACTGTAGTGTAAGGTCATACTGATGGTAGTGGATACATACTGTAGTGTAAGGTCATACTGGTAGTGGAGACACTGTAGTGTACGGTGGTAGTGGAGGTCATACTGGTGTGCTGTAGTGTAAGGTCTTACTGGTAGTGGAGACACACTGTAGTGTAAGGTCATAGTGGTAGTGGAGACACACTGTAGTGTAAGGTCATACTGGTAGTGGAGACACACTGTAGTGTAAGGTCTTACTGGTAGTGGAGACACACTGTAGTGTAAGGTCTTACTGGTAGTGGAGACCCTGTAGTGTAAGGTCATACTGGTAGTGGATACACACTGTAGTGTAAGGTCTTACTGATGGTAGTGGAGACACTGTAGTGTAAGGTCTTACTGAAAGCATCAGTTATTATGGTGTAATATAACTATGCAATTATCAACCCTGTTTATACAGGACGTATTTTTTAAGGACTCACTTGTTCCCCAGGGTGGTGGTAGCCAAGTGGTTAAAGCAATTGCTCGATACAATGTATGAAGCCCATTTCTAGTGTCCTCACTCACTCATTCATTCCACCACCCCAAATCTAACATGGCAACAGACAAAAAGAAGATCTTAGAGATGCTGTGACTTATACAGTTGCAGCCCTAATTGTTCATGTCTCACAGTATGATAAAACATGCATACCACACACAACTGAAACATGCATACCACACACAACTGAAACATGCATACCACACACAACTGAAACATGCATACCACACACAACTGAAACATGCATACCACACACAACTGAAACATGCACAATAGTATACAATGCAGCATACTTAACACTGTAGTCTATTCAGTTGGGTTTAAGATAACTTCTTGTGAATAGGGAAAGATTATTGTCTTTGGTAATCTAAAGCAGGAAAATATTTGATTTACTTACATACAGTAATCTGTTTTACATTATTTTGTAAACATTTTGATACAGCCATGTTCATCAGTTGTTCGGTCTCATTTTAACTGATGACAGCCTATGTGATCTTTGAAATATGGGAAGTAACAATCCGAAAGACTTAATGCAGTTTATTCCAATCAACACATTTTACACACTGCATGTCTACAGTTGATATTCTACTCATCATAGCTCTATTTTCCTGATCTAATACTTGAAATTGTAAAATGCAATTATCACACAAGCAGAAAGTGCTTGATGGTTCGTCCTCTCCCATGGCAATACCACAGATCAAATTTATACTGAAGTGTGGATGATATTGCCATTTTTTCTATCTACACCCACAAAAGTCTTCCGCTACTGAAGTGATTCCCATGGCAACATAAACAGCCGACCAAATGCCAAGGTTGCTGCAAGAAGTTGAATTGCCTTGAAGTACTTCCTTCCCGGTTGTCCCAGAACAATTGTGCTTTCTTCTGTGTGATTAGTTCCGGACTCTTACATCACAGCCAAGTGTTCTTTAAAAAATACATGTATCAGAATTGATCAAGAAATTAACTTCACAGAAAAGAGTTATCAAATTCAAAAGCATTTCATCAGATGGTGGTTTTGATTTTGCAGTTTCATCACAACTATTGATTTTTCTTAATACTGACATCTAAGAAGCACTACTGACTAAAAATACGTGAACTCATAACATGATAGAGAGGGTACAAAGACTATAAATGTCCGTAAATTTAATTTCAGGTGTGTAGATCAATATGTAGAATCTCCATCATGTTGGGTCATAAATGCATAACATCTTGATGTCATACTGTTGATTATCTTGCGCATGGTTTCCGCTCATATAGCCCGACATTTGCTTGAAGAGATGCCCCTCCATCTGAGGACATCACACAGATGGTTTATTGGGGACATGTCAGGGTAGGCCAGACTTCAGAGGTAGTCAGTGACAGCAGGGACATAACATGGTCAGCCATTGTCATCATAGCCAATAGAACAGGCTGCCAGATTCCATCAACATATTGATGGCCACTCAGATGTCCATTTACAAGAATCAAATCAGTTTGTCTGATGTGTGACAACACCCATCACCATGACACTACCTACCCCATACCAGTCATGGTCTGTTGTCTTACATACTGCAACATCACCAACTGTCATCTGTGAATCGGTGCACAGCTAAATCTTCATGTTCTTCATCTCTGCTGCCTTTAACATCCCACCCTTCACAGGAGGGTTTGCTCTCAAGCAGGAGGCACAGAGCTGATCCTTAATGGTAGATGATGAAGCCCATCTTCTCCATTGTTAAAGATCACATATACTCTAGGGGGTACAAATACATAAATCACTAATTGGCATCGTTATAAATGAAACCCCGTCATTAAAACTACTCATTTCGATCTTTAATTAACTTAAATCGACCTTTTTGACAACAGTGCACAATTCTCACCCGCGAACAAAATTTCAACCAATCAGAGCGGGCGTGTCGACGTCATATGAGGAATAGATATGAGGGCCGATGCAGAATTCATGTACATTTCAGGGGGTAAATTATCTTGTTTACAGGTTTGTAAAAACCTGAAATTGTGACAACTGTTATGAAAATGAAAGCTATATGTTCTCAATCTACTGTCAGTTAATGTGGTCTCCTGCTTTGCCTAGTTTCCGAGTTACAACTTGTTTTCATAGACGATTCTGTCAAAATCACTTGGTGTCGCTAGGCCTTATTTGATCGCGCCAGACACAAGTGATAGTGAAAACGATGATCAACCTTGTGCATCACGGTTACAGTTAATTTCTTCAACCTAAACAGTGCGACATTAAGACGGGTGCATGCCCATCAGATGCAGTTATTTGAAAATATCCCCAGTAGTTCTTGTCTGATTGTAATAAAGTATCAAAGCAGTGTGGGCTTGTTCAGGTTTTCCAATGCCTGGATGGTATAATGACTGATCCAAATTGATCCCATTTCTGTGGGGTTTTTTACCTCGATATTTAATCATGTCATGTAAAAATATGACGTCTATTACGTATGATATTAAAAATTGACATTTGATTTATTTGAATTCGTAAACTAAACAACCCTACTTAACCATTGCTAGAAGAATCTGAAAATTTACTTAGGTAAATAGGTACATACAGTTTTAGCACACAGAAAATGCTTATATGTATTTCTTATGCAACAATGAAGTTCTGTTCGTATTCTCAAAACAGTGTCGGCCCATAAGTTTTCACATGCAATACAGCAATTAATACTCCCTTGTTGTAATCCGTGTTAGGTGGTATAAACCTACACATGTTATTTGTCATCATTCACTTGATGGTCAGTTAATGAATTTATAACAGGTATAATTAGTGGTAACACCACTTAGACTACCCGACAAAGGTTCCCATTTGGCATTTCTTGTGTCTGGAGTAGATACTCAACATTATAAACATCGATCAAAAGATTAACCGATAACACGCTGATTGATTAATTACTTTTATCTTGCACAGCGGATTTGTCAAAAGGTAGTGTTTATGTATGTAGATTTTTCTAATCTATACTGAATACACTCTGTTGTGTCTGTGTCTGTATAAAAACAACGTCCTTCTTTCAAAGGATTAACCGCCAATACATTGATTGCTCATTATTGGCTAACTAAATTACTTTTTAAAGAATGGCGGACATTATGCAATTAGTTGCCAGGTGTGCTATCTTGGGTGACCAATGAGACTACAGACTGAAATACCTGAAACGATATGTCACTTTTTCGTATATTAGACTGTTTAAAGACACATCACTTGGAACAGCTGCAGATGAATGGCATATCACTTGTTTTGGTGAATATTGATGGATACATTCCTCGAACAAGGTAATAGCCTGACATTGTTCCTATAACTTTAATCTGTTTTAATTTTAATATTTGCAATTTGTTTTTATTCCTTTGTCGTAGCATTCAACAGAATCATTGTTTTCGCCGTGAAGTGAGTGAGTGAGACAGACAACATACACTAGGGCGTGTGTGCGAATTATGATTCACATTGGCAAACTATAAAATGTCTAGATATTACAGTCCTGTTATACATTCACTATAAGTATCAGCAGATCGTCTGCTTTTTATTTAGTTTCAAAATGCATACAAAGTATGACAATAAACTAATTAGGATTATAAGACCAAATATAAAGACGTACATTGACTAGTATCTACATACTGGTGAGTAGGACGTTAACCACGTAAATATAGCAAGAAATTTATCGCGCAGTATTGTCACTTCGACCCCCACCTCGCTTCCGTGGATGAAATCGTTATGTTACAAGTTGTGTCATGCAAAATCCTTTTGGTCATGATTCAAATACATATTTAACTACGAGTAGAATGTAGTTTTGATTATCTAACTTGATGAAAACAAACCATAATCTCATTAATTCTAACAGACTTTAGCCCGTGACTTTACAATTTTCAGAAATGGCGGCACCCTGTCACGAACATCTGCCAGTCTGAGGATACATGCTGTTTAGGTTTGTTTTCACTGAGCTACAAAATCAAGACTACTTTCTAGTGGTAGTAAAATATGTATTTGATTGATGGCCAATAGGATTTTGCATGACATAGCTTATAACATAACAATTTCTCTCGTGGAAGAGAGGTGGGTGTCAATATAATACTACTTACAATATTATTGTTACTTTGACATACAACCTCGCTTCTGAGGAAGAATTCGTTATATGTTACAAGTTTTGTCATAGAAAAATCTTTATGGTAATCAATCATGTACATATTTTACTACAACTAGTAAGTAGTTTTGATTCTTTAACTTCCATGAAGCTATGTGAACACAAGTAAGATATCGTTTCAGGATTTCACAACACTCGCTTCGCACTCACAAACATAACCCATTTAGCACAAACTGTGGGGTCCTGTGGAAATCTGTGCATGGTGACACCATCGCCCGACCCCTAGGAGCAATTGACGACAACACACTGATTCGGCATGTCTTCGTTGATGTTGAGAAATTATCAAAATGACGAGCTTGCTACACACTTCGTATACAACTAACTGAAAATCCTTCCTCATATGACGTCACTGCAGTGCTCTGGCAACAGTTACATAACCTGTCTGTGGTTTCGTTGGTGGGCGAGAGTGAAGCAGGCGACTTTTGGGCAACTTTTAATCGCTCGGTATTAATTAACCACAAGTTTTTTAAGAATGAATTTGGTGTTCCGCATAAGACTAACCACAAATCTTTTGTATGTAATGGTTAAAAGAGTACCACAAAAAACAAAGTTTATTTGTTCTTTAACAGCAGACATGAATCTATTGCGTAGTGCACGTTATGTGATGAGACAATAATTTCTAGGTGTCATTGTTTCAGGTTGCCACACACCCATAGGTCATTACCACCCTGTTTGATTGTTCTTGCCACACCCATAGGTCATTACAATCTTGTTTGATGGTTCTTGTCATACTCATAGGTCATTACCACCCTGTTTGATTGTCTTGCCACACCCATAGGTCATTACAACCCTGTTTGACGGTTCTTGCCACACCCATAGGTCATTACCACCCTGTTTGATGGTTCTTGCCACACCAATAGGTCATTACCACCCTGTTTGATGGTTCTTGCCACACCCATAGGTCATTACCACCCTGTTTGATGGTTCTTGCCACACCCATAGGTCATTACCACCCTGTTTGATGGTTCTTGCCACACCCATAGCTCATTACAACCCTGTTTGACGGTTCTTGTCACACCCATAGGTCATTACAACCCTGTTTGATGGTTCTTGCCACACCTATAGCTCATTACAACCTTGTTTGATGGTTCTTGCCATACAGTCAAGTAATTACTCTAAACATTTGGGCAACTTATGATATGAATGTCGCCCTGTCACTATTTGCCAATCTGTTCACGCTCACTCCTCCTGAAAATAGGCATTCGGGGACCATTAACCTGCTTTTCCTGCCTTCCACAAGACAATATTTTAGGAAATTATTACTCACACGTGAAGAGATGATCTATTTAATAACATAGCCAGATACCAAGAGTCAATGAGTAGATCATCTCTAAATAATTGGGATCCCTGACCTACACCGAACTCACCTTGACATGAGAAGCTATATTTTCATCTTGGATGCAGATTGCCAAGATGCACAGAGTAAGAACAGTTTATAGTCATATTGCAACATGCACCATGAGCATCAATACTCAATTTCCAAAATGTGAATAGTTGTAAACAATGCAAAAGTCATATGTTTCACTGTGTAGCAGTTTCTCCTACTTAGAGAGATCCATTAATCCATTGCATACATTGGTGCACATTCTGTAGAATATACATAGGAAAATTTTCCATAGCAATTATTAGAGAAATATAAATAGATATGTATACAATACAGAGATTTGGAAAATTCCACAGAAATGGTTGAAGTTCCTGTCCTGTATGACGCTATGGCTCATGCTCAACATGGACAGTATTTATCTGCATTTCTGAGTAATTC
The DNA here is from genome assembly GCF_003918875.1 of Haliotis rubra. Taxonomy (NCBI): domain Eukaryota; kingdom Metazoa; phylum Mollusca; class Gastropoda; order Lepetellida; family Haliotidae; genus Haliotis; species Haliotis rubra. Next base: position 1,589,009 of record NW_025767213.1, read on the forward strand.
TCTTCAATACTATGGAAACCACAAAAACCAATAACCTTACCCAGATGGCCTGATTGTTTCTGATTACTTAAAACCACACATTTTGTACATATGATAACTGAAGCCAAACACATTTCTCCTTTGAATTCCTCAATTCTTTGTTACAGTCAGTCACTAGCAGTATGTCATGACAAACATATTTGGTGATTTCTTTGAGGTGAAGTTAAGGCAAATGATAGGCCACATTATCAACCTTTCCTTCTGTTTTCATGAGAAATATATATTTATCAAAGGTCAACATCATATCATGCATAGATCTAGGGAACAAGGTTTTAAGAACCTTTGAAAATGTTGTTTATCTCAACATTATTTACAAAAGAAACTGAAAAATTTAGCTTCACATACCTGTAAAATATTTTTGTAGGTATTGTATTCTTCAGTATTGTATTTTTATATAAACAGCCATCTCATTATATTTCATAACTAAAATGAATACATTATTTCAACAAAGTGGACAGTATGTTTATGCACATTCTCCCATGTATATTCTTCTTTTGTAGAGTTTGTCTTTGTCTTGAAATCACTTGTGCTCTTTTGAAACATAGATTTCCAATGATTCATAAGATTAGTCCACAAATTATTCCTCTCATTTTATTAACTATGATTAATTATTTCACCCATTTTATAAATATTACATGATATGTAATTGATTACTTTATTTTGCCAAGATTCATATAAAACAAGCATAATGGCATGCTACAGGAACACTTTTTGCATCTTTTATTATATAATTATGAAGACTGAGTTTGGTTTTACGCCGCTTTTAGCAATATTCCAGCAACATCACGGCGGGGGACACCAGAAATGGGCTTCACACCTTGTACCCATGTGGGGATTCGAACCCGGGTCTTCGGCGTGACGAGCCAACGCTTTAACCACTAGGCTACCCCACCGCCCCTAATTATGAAGAGAAATAACCACATCATACAGGTAATATTTAATAATCACCATAATAAAATACTTGCCCAATATTAAAAATATTTTTGTATCTTTCGAAGCATTCTTTGAAGATTTGATTTACATTTAATGGATTCCAAATAGGTGTGCATCTTGTTCAATGAAGAAACAAGACATTGTTTAAATGATAAATACAGTCACTCTGTGTTGAAAAAGCTTCAAAGACTGTTTAATAAATTGATGTCATCAAGTGTTGATATCAAGGGAATTTTTCTTTATTTTTTGGTAATTAATTACATTTGATGATGCAGATAGTTCTCCATTAGTGCATTATTAGTCAGGTGAATGTGAGAATTTCGGAACAAATCTGCAATTTGGATAAGCCATCCTTTTGGCCATTTACATTAGTTATATAGTGTGATTTCATAATGTTTTATTACTTGTGATAATATCAAAATGTAAATGGTTTTAATATTGATCTTTGTGCTGAAATAATATGGTTTCTTGCTAACACAGTGTGGAAAGTCGTGTTCTTATCCTAAACTCCCACTAAGTGTATGAGGAGGAGTGGATTAGCTCTAAGCATAGCCTTGGTATGACCTTTCCTTTGGGCATGTGCAAACCTCATCTTTGATATCCTGGAGTTAAATCGATATTTTTTCAAAATTTCCCCCAAAATTTCTTCAGATTTATAAAGTTAAGCTTAAGCAAACAAATCTCTTTGGTATATGTTTATGTCATTCATATATTAGGCATAAGTATGTTCGCTTGGAGTTTTGGTAAAGCTGTTAGATAAGATTGTTGCATGCATTTATCTGCATACAAAGTAGCTGAATTTAACGTTCATAATGCATAAAAAAAATCTAATTCATAACTTAGCAGTGTCTGTTTTTTAAAGCGGATTAATATTTGTAGTTAACTTTACCCTAAGATAAGACTTTAGTATTTCTCTTTCTCAGTAACGTTTACAGTCAAAGATGGAGCCAGCACAGCATGAGTACAATTATGGCCAACATTCAGTTTTCAGAACTTAGAAACATATGCATCTGAAAAACCCTCCATTATCCAGAGTCCTAATGTTGGTTCACAAAACAATACCAGGCAACAATGGCTTCCAACATAATGGTGAAAATGGTTTTGCAGTAAAGAGCATATGGGCATAAACTAGAAACTTGAGTTCATTTTATGCTCACAAGTCTTGTTCGTTGGAATCACATGCCCTACCTGTGAAGACAGGTGTGGTCTTGAGTGTATGTCAGAACCAGGATACAGGTACTGGACACATCTGTCCATGCTGACACTTCTCTATGTCACCAATGATGGAACCAAGGAATATCTGGCCAGAATAACAAGTAGGGAAAATCACATAAGAAATTAGCATTCAAATGGACAACTCGTACACAGTACACTGAACAGCCAGCAATTAGTTAATGACATCATTAGCCGCTCCTTACTCTACTTACTGACAAACATTACATGTCACTGTGTCATGAGAATCACTATAAGGGTAACATAACAATGTTTGTCAACATTATAACAAGGTGCAAGGAATATGGCAGCCTTATCCCCTTTTATATTACTACTATGTAAAATAATACTTGATGTAATTTGTATTGCTAGTTTGTTGTTTAACCGAGCACTGAGGAATACTCTAACTGTATGATAATAGCCTGTAAGTCATCAGGTCAGGACCAGATAATGCAGTGACTGATATCATGAAGACACACAACCAGCCAAGTAACCAGTCTGACCTCCAGAGTTGTGTGACCAGCCTGTGTCCCTGGGGACCTATCTGAACCAAGTCTGACCTCCAGAGTTGTGTGACCAGCCTGTGTCCCTGGGGACCTATCTGAACCAAGTCTGACCTCCAGAGTTGTGTGACCAGCCTGTGTCCCTGGGGACCTATCTGAACCAAGTCTGACCTCCGGAGTTGTGTGACCAGCCTGTGTCCCTGGGGACCTATCTGAACCAAGTCTGAACCAAGTCTGACCTCCGGAGCCTTGTGTGACCAGTTGTGTGACCAGCCTGTCCCTGGGGACCTATCTGAACCAAGTCTGACCTCCGGAGTTGTGTGACCAGCCTGTGTCCCTGGGGACCTATCTGAACCAAGTCTGACCTCCGGAGTTGTGTGACCAGCCTGTGTCCCTGGGGACCTATCTGAACCAAGTCTGACCTCCATAGTTGTGTGACCAGCCTGTGTCCTTCTGGACATATCTGAACCAAGTCTGACCTCCATAGTTGTGTGACCAGCAGATGTGTCCCTGGGGACCTATCTGAACCAGGATTCCCAAACAGAGCTCTTGATGCAGTGAAGTTACATCATGTAACAATGAATGACGTCAAGTTCATTCCTGATAACCAAACATCCCGCTGGTGGGCGAAAATCGGATCAATAGCGAAGAAGGTCTCCAATCAATATTTAATGCAGTTGGGATTAAAATGATAAAATACAGTGACCATTTCATCCATGAACTAAGAAATTTCAATATTAACAATAAAGTACTCATTTACTGCAACTGGGAATTAGTCCAGAGGATTTTCTGGCTGCAAGCCCTATCTTAACACAGTGTTCAACCAATCAGATTTTGACACAAATTCACATTTTGAACTCGCATTCCAATAAATGTATAATTGCCCTGTAAGACAAAACCCTAACAAACATGCTGTATTGCCAAGGACACAGTTTAGATGGTGGTGGTCATCTGTTTCCAGAAGGCACAGCACGTGATGAATCTATCTGTGTTCATATGGACTGAGGCCAGACATGGAGGACATCACAGTAAGTTACAACACAACAGAGGGATTTTACTTCTGCTTCGTTCTCATATTTATTTCTGAAACTTTATCATTATTATTGTGTAGGATCTTTATACTTTACCCATTTACAGTTTTGCAATACTAACTATATCCTACCCACAGAAGTTAACATCCTACCCACAAAATTAAATTGAACTAATAATCTGAAAGTCGCTTTCCACGGCCGTGCATCTCCATGGCAATGCATTCAGCTCCTACATGTGATGCATGTGCACACAGAACACACAGTGTCTTCACTGATGGAGAACTCACAATGACCAGTGCAAAGGAATCAAACTGATGACTAAAAAAATACGTCAAAGAATATCTCAATAAACAAGACTGTGATTTGTATGGAGAAGTGAGTGAGTGAGTTTGTTTTTACGATGCTTTTAGCAATATTCCAGCAATATCAGGGCGAGGGACACCAGACATGGGCTTCACACATTGTACCCCGGATCTTTGGCGTGGCGAGAGAAGGCTTTAACCACAAGCCTACCCCACTGTCCCTTGCAGGTAGGAGGAAGGGGAAGGGAGACATTAGTATTCCAACTTGCCCTGAAGTTTTGAAAATGAAATAGTGTTATTTCTGGACTGTCGGACAGGTACGATTACACAGGTTGGGTTGCAACGAGATTTGGGAATAGTAAACCTAAACAAAAACACCTCACAAGATTGTCTCATTATGTTAAATGCACTACATAATATTTTCAAATCTGCTTTTATCAATACAGAACTGGACACAATTACAACCCCCTGGAATATGGAACTGCATACTATTGTACTAAAGTGAATTTCAACAGAAACTGCTAACAATCTGCTTTATGCCACTAGCCTGAAAGCAAAGCGTCTTGTGAAGGCTGCGACCCTAACAGGTTACCAATAGGTGGAAAGACTGGTGAGGGCTCGGCAACACCAAGGATGCACTGCAAGAGGATAATGTGACACCAGGTGATGCCAAGGCAGTGGCCGATTATCTCTGACAAGAAGACACACAGGCAAGTTACCATGTTAACTGGCCCACTAAGTCCCGTGACATATGTCCAACAGACCATATGTGGGATGTTCTCAGGTCGAGAGTGTACTCCAGAGACCAATTATCCATCAGCTTGTGGTACCTCCATTCTGAATTGCAGGCAATACCAGGGACAACCACACGCAGGGCAATCAACAGCCATCAAGGTGTCACACCTGTCTCGGGGGACATGGGAGACATGTCACATATTGATCCACGCGCCCAAAATAAAAGTTTAGAGATGTTTATCTCCATTACACCTTCACTATCATTACACCAGCACCCTTATTTATTGCAGGTAGTATATATACATGGACCATTATAGTAATATCACACATTTATAACATAGTCCTTCCTTCTGGCCAAAGTCTTGATAAGCCTGTGTCAAATGGCATCAGTGTGGGTTATTCAGTGAACTGCACTGATCCAGATAAGGATGTTAGATCATTGTTAGTTGTTCAACATGTTTGTCTGGTGCCACGTTGCCATGAGTAATCTGACACATCACATAGGATTCGCTTCCAAAAAACAACCTTTTACTTTTCAGTAGTGCTACTGATTGGCACAAATGTAAACACACCTCTTGTCACATGAGGGATGATAGTGCATTTAACATCAAGAGAACATAAAACAGCAGCATTATCATTGATTACACCATCAACAGCGATCAATGCTCATCACTGATTATCCTGCTCTTGGAACTATGTACAGCAAAAGGTTATGAAAACACTGGGTGTTATTTCATCTGAAATCCACCTAAAACTGATGATGTCAAGAAGCATCAGCGTAGTTCATGTGTGGTATCTTGAATACTGCTATACAGAAATGCAATTGCAGTAGATTTCCATTAGGACTGTAAAGGTATATAAATGCTGATGGTTAACTGTAACACATTGTATCCATCACAAAACATATCAATAGACATCTATTCCTCAAACATTGTTTTCCAATCAACAGTGTAATTGACATTCACATCTGAACACATCATTAGTTATGGTCTCACAACTCCAAAACAGCTTGTAATGTATCCTGGTAAAGCCACTTGTGAATAGTTCAGTATTCTTCATCAAAAATGAACAATTGTGTGCCTTAAAGCATTTCCCTCTATTACTTAAGTATGCTTCATCATTCCATTGTGGATGGCCTAATGGTGGTATGCTGTCACGCAGAATGGTTACAAGGAGGTTATACTCTAGGCAATGGTGGTTATACTCAAGGCACTGGTGGTTATTCTCTAGGCAATGGTGGTTATACTCTAGACATTGGTGATTATACTCAAGACTGGTGGTTATACTCTAGGCACTGGTGGTTATACTCTAGGCAATGGTGGTAATACTCAAGGCAATGGTGGTTATACTCAAGACTGGTGGTTATACTCAAGACTGGTGGTTATACTCAAGACTAGTGGTTATACTCTAGGCAATGGTGGTTATCCTCTAGGCAATGGTGGTTATACTCAAGGCAATGGTGGTTATACTCAAGACAATGGTGGTGGTTATACTCAAGACAATGGTGGTTATACTCTAGGCAATGGTGGTTATACTCAAGGCAATGGTGGTTATACTCAAGACAATGGTAGTTATACTCAAGACAATGGTGGTTATACTCAAGGCAATGGTGGTTATACTCAAGACAATGGTGGTTATACTCAAGACAATGGTGGTGGTTATACTCAAGACAATGATGGTTATACTCAAGACAATGGTGGTTATACTCAAGACAATGGTGGTTATACTCAAGACAATGGTGGTTATACTCAAGACAATGGTGGTGGTTATACTCAAGACAATGGTGGTTATACTCAAGACAATGGTGGTGGTTATACTCAAGACAATGGTGGTAATTATACTCAAGACAATGGTGGTTATACTCAAGACACTGGTGGTTATACTCAAGACAATGGTGGTGGTTATACTCAAGACAATGGTGGTTATACTCAAGACAATGGTGGTTATACTCAAGGCAATGGTGGTTATACTCTAGCTATATAGGCACTGGTGGTTATTCTTTAGGCACAGAGTGTTATACTCAAGGCACTAGTGGTTACACCAGAGGGCACTGGTAGTTATACTCAAGGCACTGGTGGTTATACTCAAGGCAGTGGTGGTTACACCAGAGGGTTATACTCGCACTGGTGGTTATACTCAAGGCAGCGGTGGTTACATCAGAGGGTTATACTCAAGGCACTAGGACCAAGTTGAGGCAGTCTCCAGTGAAGATAAGTGAAGACTACAGCTTTAGTGTGAGACAGAAGAGGAGACTCCTGATCCCGCACATGCTGGAGGCCAGGAAAGACAGCAGCGAGGCTTTCCTTCGGTTTGACAAACTCATCATAGATAATAAACGCTTTGACATAAATACTGACACAAATGAACTCATTGAATTGAAATAGAGGTGTGGCCAGGGCTTGATCAAAACAAATGAAAGTAAACAAACCCAATCTTCACATTCATTTAAGACTAATATGACTATATTCTCTTGGAACTGCCACTCCTTAAGACAACATAAATGTGACAGTTCTGTTTATAATCTTCTTTCACAATATATGATTGTTTGTTTGTTAGAAACATGGTGTTATACACATACAGATCTCAGTGGTTTTCTTCCCTCCTACAAGGTATATTCTCACTGTAGAAGTAAGGGTAAACATGGGGGAATTGGAGTTTTTATATATGTGATGGAATCAACAGAATTATGCCAAGTATTCAGGATGCTGTATACATTCTTCTGGAGTCAACCTACTTCAAGCTACAAAGGGATATAATTCTAGGATTTATCTATGTTTCACCAGAGAACTCGACATATTATGAAGGAAAAGACAAAGATAGCATTGATATTCTCGAAGAAACACTATGTGAGTTGAACAACAAATATGATGCAGACATATTGAAAACTTGAAAACTTATTGCTGATGATGTTTCTAAGTCAATGATAGAGGATATTAACAATTTGTTGTGTGTTGATATTGATAGTGCTGTCGATATGATCTCAAGTCTCTATGCGCGGGCTGCAGATGGGATGAGCAGACGACACGGTCAACGGACGGACTCGACCGAAAGGCCAGCCTGCCTGGTGGGACAAGCAGTGTGAGTCAGTTGTGTGGGCTGGCTCTCGACAAGTTCAGATTGACAGACGCTTCAATCGATTTTCGAAAATACCAACAAATGAAACGTGTCTTTAAATCAACATGCAGACTTAAGAAATCCTCTCATCAGTTACATATTAAAGAGAAGTTCCAGAACATTCGTGACAACCCTGAGGAATTGTGGAAAGCTATCAAATCAATTAAAGCTACTTCTTCGCTCTACTTAACAAAATCAGTGGCACCGAAAGTGGTTTACCTATTTCAACACTTGCTAAACTCTGTAACAACGGATTCAACCATTATTGATGGCATAACAAACGACCTATCAGATCATGACTCACATTGTAATGATTGTAACCAACTATTTCCTTATCAACTCAACGACGAAATAACACTGCGTGAAGTCACAGATACTATATGGAATCTTAAATGAAAAAGCCAGGCTGGGATGGTCTTTCATCAGAGTTATTGAAACATTCTGTCAATTACATTTCAGTTAGTCTGACATACCTTTTTAACGAAATATTGGCAACTGGCAATTTCCCAATGACATGGTGCAAAACTATTATCTGTCCACTACACAAGAATGGTTCTTTATCCGATTCAAATAATTACAGAGGAATCTCGCTCCTGCCGGTAATTGGAAAGATTTTCACTAAAATATTAAATCAGCGACTTCAACAATGGATCACAGAAAACAACATCATTCATGAGAATCAGTCAGGTTTTAGGAAAGGGTATAGTACAGTTGACAACATGTTCTCTCTCTACGGTATGATCGCAAAATACTTGTCTAAATCAACTGGAGGAAGAATGTACGTCTTCTTTATTGACTTCTCTAAGGCTTTCGATAGTGTCAATCATACATTACTGTGGCATCGGCTTATCAAATATGGAATACATGGGAACATCTTGAAAGTTTTAAGAAATATGTACTCTAAGCTTCAGTCGTGTGTCCGTACATATAAAGGGCTTACGGATTTTTTTCAGTGCTGTGTTGGTACACGCCAGGGTTGTATGGTCTGTCCACTGTTGTTCATTTTATACATCAACGAACTAGTCACTGAGATGTCAACGTCTAACTGTAAAGGAATATTTATATCAGAGAAATGCCCTAATGTATGTTCACTGCTCTACGCCGATGATGTTGCTAACGCCGCGGACTCTGCCGGAAAACTACAGGACCAAATCAATTGTGTCAGTAATTTTTGTACAAAATGGGGATTGACGTTGAATATGCAGAAATCCAAAATCGTTGTATTCGAAAAGGTGGATATTTACGTTCATATGAAAAATGGTACTACAGAGGATCCCAAATAGAAACTGTCTCAGATTATAAGTATCTCGGACTTCATTTTACACCCAAACTAGTGTGGACAAGATCGAGACAGGTGTTAGCACAGCAGGCGGAGAAAGTATGTCTACACACATACAGACTTCACTATATGTGTGGCGGATTACAGATCACCACTGCAATGAGGATTTTCGACAGTATGGTCCTTCCAATACTTACATACGGCGCCGAGCTCTGGGGATATGAGGTGGTAGAACAAATCGAGAGGGTACAGACAAAGTTCATTAAACGAATTCTACATCTGCCTTTGACAACCTGCAATGATGCGGTGCTCGCTTAAAGTGGACGACCTCTATTATATGTTTCTTATGTAAATAAATGTGTTAAATATTGGGCCAAAATAATCAACATGAATAACGACAGATTACCGAAGCAAACCTATCTTATGCTATATGGATTAGACGTCAACAGATCTTCCTGGGCCACAAAAATCAAACATATCTTATTCCAGTTTGGATTCGGGTACGCTTGGGTTATGCAAGATATTGGACATATTGATATTTTCATGTCTGAGTTCAAACAAAGAGTGTCTGACTACAACATTCAACGATGGCAGGCTTCAATAGCATCTAACTCCAAGTTGACAGCTTATTCATCTTACAAAACAGTTCTGCATGCGGAATCCTATCTCTCACAAATCAGTTCCCCGCCATTGAAGCAAGCGTTAACTAGATTCAGATGTGGCTGCCACCAGCTAATGATCGAAATGGGGAGACGTTTGGGCATAGACACCGAGAACCGTTTATGTAGATACTGCCTTCGATATAATATCCAGCTTGTCGAAAACGAGTACCATTTTATCCTTGTCTGCTGTGCCTTCACCGACTTAAGAAAGCAGTATATTGAGTACAAATACTACAGTAACCCCTCATTTGAAACATTTGTTCGACTTATGTCTTCAAACCATCAACTTCCTTCTGTGAATTTGTCTAAATACATATATTTTGCTTTGAAATTGTATGAATCACTCCATTTGTAATCACAATATTGAAATGTTTTGTACTGTGGGCCTGTGGCCTAAAAAAACGTAAATAAAACTCTAATAATCATACTCAAGGCACTGGTGGTTACACCAGAGGGTTATACTCAAGGCAATGGTAGTTATATTCTAGGCACTAATGGTTACACCATGTGGTTATACTCAAGGCAGTGGTGGTTATTCTTCAGGCACAGGGGGTATACTCAAGGCTCAAAGGTTACACTCAAGGATAAGAATGTTATACTCCATGTATACTACAGGAATGTGTCCTGGCTGTGTCATGGGGTCCCAAGATAAACCCTAATGAAATAACACAAAGCCCATATGTAATTTACAATTATCAGTCAGTATTTGCCTGAAAGCAATCACAGTTATAGATTAAGTAATGCCCAATGCTTTGTCCTCAAGACTAAATTTCCATGCATGTGCAGGTAACTATAAGATTTTCTAATAGTATAGCACCTGCTGTACCCAGTATGGACTATGTGAACCTGAATTGTAACCTTCATTTTCACTGCATGTAAATGATTGATGTGCTCCTAGAAAATTTCATGCCAAATGTCAGATGATCATTTTCTGTAGCAAAAACGTATCAACATATCCTGCCTTCTCACATGAAGAAGCGTTTGGGCTTTGACTATTTACTTCTAATTACAGAGAATCAATAGTTTCTCACTCAAGAGTAAATGATAGAGGTGAATTATTCACATGCTGAGGCATGGGGAACTAGGTAGCGTATTGATTGAAGAACACAAATTGCTCCTAACATCAATATGACAGATCAACAGACACACACGAATCCAAACCAAGGTGGCAACTCCAGACAGTATTGTTCTTGTCATAGGGTGTGATCAGCTGTCCATATGGTATTGTAATGCATTATACAATGCATGTATCTTAGGCACTTTGGCGGGATATAGGTTTTATCAGAGAATATACAAACATGTCTATATTCCCTTATAAAACCCATATCCCGCCAAAGTGCCTACGATATAGGCCTGTCTGTGTCTTAGATGGTTGATTGGCATGTTAGAAAATGCTATTTGATGAACATAAAGACTTTTCTGGATTTCATCTTCTTTTTTTCTTCTATACAATGTTCCTGGGCCTGTTCTGGTAACTGTTAACTGTGCCCATGACGTCACAATGCTATGACGATGCAATACACGTGGAGGTCATAATGGATACAGCTAACAGGGCTAATAGGATATATGTTATTATGAATATAGAAAATACGGTATTGTTTACTGCAAAATTATTTAGAAATGTTCATGTCTGTGTCTTGTCACTCTGCTTAGATTATCCTTGACAGTTATCACTTTCATGCCTCCTTTGCAGGCACCAAACATATTTATTTGAGAAGTCCAGTTCATTATGTTTTCAGCTATGTTTAACTGGTTAGTTTGTTTCAGGATCCTGTATAAACCTGTATTCATGGTATGATTACACCCTCTCATGGAATATATGTCAAGGCTTTAGCTTTGAACCCCATCGACTGAATATGGGAAGTTGTCAGATGCAGTCTAAATCTTTGGCAGATATTGCGAGTCCTGGCAAACAGGGCGGGACAAGATTCGCTTTTAGAATTCCCTGAATATCCCAAAGATGAACTCATAAAACCTTGAACGGTAATTGTTTGAAGAACAACAAACCAAACCATCAATGACCTGTGGTTGTAAAGCAAAAGTTTGGTAAGACCTTGCTGAGTCACTGACCCCTAGAGGAGAATACAGCAAAGTAGAATCATTTAGAATGTGTCAGTGTTGAGTTCTTTCATGTCAAAAGCAAGTGAACTGTGGACCTGGATCATGATATAACAGCACTATGTTTGGTTATCTGAAAGAACACAAATGGCTGTTGGGTGTCAGGAGGCCGAACATGTATTTCATCCATGTGTATGTGTTGGACAGCCAGATTGGTGAAACCCAACCCCATAACACCTGATGATGTGTCTGCACAATGAATAAGTTGGTATGCAGAAAACAATACATATACACGTCCTATGATATAAAAAGGTGTGCTAGCCACCCAAATCAAACATACAATCCCCATACACATTCATTACCCATATACATGTCAGTCAACCACTCATATCATACATACAATCCCCATACACATTCATTACCCATATACATGTCAGTCAACCACTCATATCATACATACAATCCCCATACACATTCATTACCCATATACATGTCAGTCAACCACTCATATCAAACATACAATCCCCATACACATTCATTACCCATATACATGTCAGTCAACCACTCATATCAAACATACAATCCCCATACACATTCATTACCCATATACATGTCAGTCAACCACTCATATCAAACATACTGGAATTCATTCACATTTACTAGCCATTCTCTACAGATGTACAGTTACATGATGTTTAGGTGCTAAGTGCATAGGTTACAGTTCACTATGTTAATTGTACAGGTAACCATGGTAAGAGTTCCGCCCGTAACCCCTGCTTGAAATGTATTGCATTTATTATGATTATTTCTAGGGTTTGGGGTTTGAGTTTAGGGTTTAGCATTATGTTAGGTTTAGGGTTAGGGTTAGGGTAGGCTTTCTATTAAAAACATATATTCTTATACATACAATGATAAAAAAAAACCTGGGGTTATGGGCGGAAATCTTTCTGTAATCATAATAACTCACTGAATTGTCAATTCATCTTCAGCACCAAATATGTACAAGATGCGATATATCTCTAGTAAATCAAATCCGAATTGCATTATGCAGTACACCATATGTCTAATTATGATCAACTAGAAACTATCCATAAACCCACCTCAAGTCCTCATGTGATAAGAAATTCTGATCTCTATAAATATTTGAGAACAGTATGTGTCCTTCCTTCAGAAGTAAGAGTGCAAGTGAGCCCTAAATCTGATCATTGTAGTTTAGCTGTATCCAGCTTGGCCTATCAGTGGAACAATAGAACTAACCAGGGGCATTGGAGCAAAGTGTTGTAAGCATGCAGTGAGACAATTAGTGGAGGTTAAACTAAGAGTAAAGCTTACTGTGCGGAGCTGTGGAATGTATGTTGTAAGGCATAAAATGTTAATATACTGAGTCAAAAAAGAAACTTCACATTCTTTCTTCAGGGCACTATAAAAGAACAAGAGATGGTAGGATGGTTAAATTGTTATCATTTCATTGCTGAGATCTGTGTATGTACTCGATACACTGACAGTGCCATAATCAGTTCCATTAGGCTACACCGCCGTTCCAAAACATGGGTATACAGAATGTCAAGTCACAAGAATCAAAATGCGAAATTTCTCAGTTCAATATCGTGTATGGCCGCCCCGCGCATTCACCACTGCCAAACACCGTCTCCTCATCGACTGCCTGATGCTTGTGAACACGTGGTTGGGGATTCTGCGCCATTGCTCTTGCAAGGCAGCGCCAAGTTCCTGCAAATTCTGAGGTTGGTTCCTAAGACCACGAAGCCTTCTCGCAAGTTCATCCCAAACGTGCTCTATTGGATTAAGGTCAGGGGACCTCGATGGCCAGTCCATGACGTTGATTCCAGCGTTTTGAATGAAATTTCGTGTCAACATCGCGGTATGCGGCCGAGCATTATCATGCTGGAACTGTAGACCTGGGCCATGAGCCGCCATGAAAGGAACGAGGTCAGGGGTGAGCACCTGGTCGCGGTAAGCAGCAGCTGTGAGGTTTCCACGGATGAACGGAAACGGTTGTTCCCACAGAAAGCATCCCACACCATGCAACTTCCGCCCCCGAATCTGTCGACTTCCTGTACACAACATTGGGCATACCGTTCACGACGTCGTCTCCAGACTCTATGCCTGCCATCCGCGAATCTGAGGGTAAACCTGGATTCATCGCTAAAGACGACTCGATTCCAGTCTCTCTGGGTCCATCGGAGGTGACGTTGGGCCCACAGCAGACGTTGACGTTGATGAAACGGTGTCAATATTGGCCCACGATATGGACGTCGAGAATGGAGATTGGCAGCCCGCAACCGATTTCGAATGGTCTGTGAGGACAGTCGACCTCTAAACATCTCAGCCCTGGTTCGTGTAGCGGCAGAAATCTGTCACGTAGGTGACGTAGGACGATTTGACGGTCTTCTGCTCGCGTGACGCCACACGTGGTGGGCGACCCAACCTTGGGCGATCAGAAGTGGTGCCAGTTTGTTGTAGACGACCTGCATAAAGTCATACACAGTACGACGGCTGCATCCAATTGCTCTTGCGCGACGTCAATAACTGATCTTCCCGCTTGCAACATGCCAACGGCACGTTCCGCTGCACATTTGACAATCGTGGCATTTCAAGTACCGTTAGAACTGTGGTTTAAAAGTGTTTTTTCAATTCTTGAGGCCAATGCAAACACGTGCATATGAAGAAAACTTCGATGCGAAGATCACATGATCGACTGCACGTGCAAAACCTGATTTGGCACTAACGTCATTTGCATGACGAATGGATGGGTTTGAGTGGGTTTTGCTAACGTTTTTCTAGAGTCGAAAGATAGGGATCCCATTTCGGATACATAGATGTATCCTCAGAGAAAAATTATTCATTATTTTTCAAATTACATTTTGTGAAGTTTCTTTTTTGACTCAGTATATATAAAACATACCTAATCTTCTACCATACCAACAAGTAATATCCTGACTAGTATTCTATTCCTATTGTTAAATAAAGGTGTACAAGTAATTAAATGGTAATAAGGTCATACACCCTACTACTTAATATTAACTCATTTTATTCTACCTGAGTGTGGCATAAAACTAAACTCTATCACTAAAACTATTCTACCTAATCTTAACTAAACAAATATGTACACATATACAAACATTTGAGTCTACCACAATGGCAGGTGCAGACAAACGAAGAAGGGAGAGCATATTAGATATATTATTGTCAGTCATACATTGAACCAAAGAGAAAGGCAAATTACTGAAAGTGGAAACTTGGATAATTCATCACTTGAAATGGTATCTTCAAACAGAATGATAGATAGGTAGGATGAAAGTAGAGTATAGCTAGAAATAGAAGAAGCACAATGTGTCTGTAAACAGGGAAAGAACCAGCAACTATGACCACAGCTGTGCAGCTTCCAGTTCTTCACATGGTCAGTGAAAACCTGGCCTGTTTGGGGGAGATTAATAGAAGTAAAGTGCTTCATTCAAATACATCGTATTGACAAACTTCTGCAGAAACTGTGGAAGATAAGAACAAAGAACCTGACTATAGCAAGTAGTCAGAAGGGGTCCAGTAGACAAACTACCACCCTGTGATTCCAGACAGATGGGTTTAGGTAGTGCATCTGAAGCAACCAATCAGCTGGAAGTCCGGATAGTTGTAACTGGCAGGAGGGAAGACATGGACATTAACAACCTTCTCGGAATGTACTTTTTCACCAGGTTGTGTGCACCTGACATAAACTGCTATGTTCAATATAGCACTCTGGTGGTGAAGTCTGCAGTCATTGTAAAACGAGAGAATTGGCAAATATCAGGATGTAGTGGTGCTGTCAGCAATATGCCTGCTATAAAACTGCAGCCTGTGGATATTTGAATCCCGACCAGACACACCAGTTTGATGTTATGATCAATATCCCACACCATCAAGGTGGTATAACACACAATCAATCATGTAACACAGTCTCACCACCCATTCTCAGATGTATTGGCATGAGGTACAGAAGAACTACTCTCACCAAAATGCCTTCAGTGCTTCTACAAGATATTGTTAAAGGTCACATGCAACGTAAAACACAGCTTTGCAGATTCTGATACCTTTCGGTATGGACATAGCGAAACAAATCATCAAAAATGCAAATTCAACTTATAAAGTTGAAAAATAGCGCGATGTAAAAAACTGTGCAAATTCGGAGTTCAAACGATTCACTAAATTTCCCCAAAGCGCTTGGGGGAATTCAAGTGGTTTCAACAGCTGGGCTGGGCTGGGCTCATAGCGGTACTCTCATAGCACATGCGCAGTGAAATAGGTTCGCGCAGCTTGGAAGTGGGTTGTCCGGTGAATACTCGGTGAAGGCTTTGGTGTGAGCAGGGATACTCTACTCTTATAGAGTCTCCCTGGTGTGAGCTATTTTTCTAATGTTCTGTTGGTATTTCACAGGCGCGAGCTTTTTATATATATGACAGTAGATTACCGATTTAACTGTTTATATAATTTCATTTGTCTATTTCACCACACGTTCTTCTTACCGAGTCACTTTCTCAGTTCGATACTTAAAAGCAATGTGATTATTTAGCGTTGACAGAATTTCTAACTGTGATATAGATATGTCGTTGTCACAGACAAAACTCAATGTCTGTTTTATTGACACCTATGTGTCTGCCTGCCTGTCTGCTAATGACAATATTCAATACACAACTTCTATCACTGACCACATGCAATTTGAACTTAACACCTATCAGGCTATACACCATAAACAAAACACATTGATTTATGGTTCGAGTTCGGTCTCTGTCACATTATGTAATTACACAGACAGGCAGGTGTGATACTTGTACACATGACATGTTATGATGTCTGTTGATTGCAAAATGTTATACACAAAAAATGAGCATGTATTTACAAAAACCCAACATCTCTCTATATACACACACAATGAGCCGTGAAGACGGCATCTGCAAATGAACCAGCCGTTCCACTTGAGTGCACACCCATCCGCTCTGACTGGGTTCGGTATCCCGGCTGCTTCGTTTCTTGGGAAGTAAACCCAAATACAAAATATTGCACTTTTGATTTGCGATTGTACACTTATAATTTTGTTTATATGTTGTTTCATAAGCAGCAATGTATATTATATGTCATGAATAAGTGATAATTGTGTTTTAATTATGTTTGATTTTTTGGTTGCATGTGACCTTTAAGTAGAAATCAGATCCCATAGAACACAATGTTCCTTTCTTTCATTATCTATTAAAAGGTAAAAGTGTGACATATTTGGAAACATTGGAATGCCATCTATGCTGAAGGTAAGTTATGAGAAAATTGAATTACAATATCGCCATCCTAAAAACCTTGACCAACCTACCCTAACCAGCCCATATTTTTATTAAATGGGTCAATCAGCGACTGAGCCTTCCTACAAAAGCAGGGCTTCTGAAGAGTGCCTGAAGATAAGGCAGAATGATGAAAATAGGGCTAGTTAATGTTGTTCTTCAACACAGTTAGAAATATTCAATCTATATGGTGGTGTCTGTAAATAAGCTACCCTGGATCAGGCATCCATGTGACTTGAAGCCTATGGCATGGCTTATTTCTCTTGTAAGTGAATGAGTTGGGATTGACACAGATTTCAGCACTATTCTAATAATATCATCTGATAGGAAATCACTCCATGGACATCAGCGTGACAAGCTATACCTCAAACTAACCCACCAGCGAAACCAACAAGTACTAGGAAAAGAGCAAGTACTTCATATGCCTCTCCATCTCCTGTTCTCCAGCAATCACCACACAGACCACCCACTGAAAGAGCGCGCCAAACGCCCCTGTTTGAAACTCCACTACCCAACATTTCTGCTGAACCCTTTACACTGTGTGTGACATTTTGAGGTCAGTTTACATTAATTGTGAAATTAAATGGAGGTAATTCTTTTATTTGGATCCAGAAGTATCTACACATGCATATCCACTGAAACACACATACAAGTTTCCTCAAAACAGTTCATTAATTATAATGAAGGAGTCATAAAATATTTTTTCCTACCTTAAATGATCCAACAAGACTTGGTTGGTTGGTCACCCAGCGAACACTTTAACCACTAGGCTACCCCACCAACCCCTGGTGTGTGTGTGTGTGTGTGCGTGCGTGCGTGCTTTTCTCACACATAGACTGGAATAGTACTTAAAGTTTTGATAAAATATACTAACTATAATGCATGAACTATTCTGTAATACTCTTACAAATGGCATATGATATATACAGGCGTTACTTCACTCTCTGACAAATCTCGGCTAGGTGTCATTTTGTTCATTTACATTTTGTTAGAATGTTGTAAGCCAAAGCTAATTAATCTATTCCTTTTTTCATGGGTTCATGATAATACTATACATCAGGCATAGGAGAACAAGAAAGTATGTCTTTGTATCTTTCAACTATCTTTCAAGTTATTACCGGTAATCGTTCGGTCGTCTGCGGGACAACTGCCGCAGGTGACGGGTCACGTGATTTGGTTTCGTTTCGCAGACAGCGCTTCGGAAATGAGCATGTCAATCGATCGTGGATATGTTTCGGATATTGTCGTTCATTTTATGCATTTATGTTTCATATGAAAACGAACGCTTTTTGTTTCATGGTGTCCACTGAATAGTACATCATGTGGTGTCAGAAACAAGTTGTTTGGTATTCCTTTCTGAGGACAGAACTGTGTGTCTTGATCGCAGAGTGTTGGAAAATCAGAGGTATATAACGTGATTATATACCTCCGAAAGACTTTAATTAACCAATCACAATCCAGTATTTACTGAAGTCATGGTAGATTTAGGCTCAAACACTGTCACAGTACCCCAAACGAAAATATGTCTTTGAAAAAGGCCTTAAACCGCAAGATATTTAGTCATATTTACACAAGTCATTGGAAATGTCGTTTTCATAAACAAATATGTTTGAGACATCACTTAAGACACACTTAGCATTTATTTCAAATCTGCAGCAACTTTTCAAATGAAACGACGATTAACCCAGTCATCCCAGGCACTGCGATTTGCAACTGGGTGTCCTTTACATTCCAGAAATATGATCGTAGATTTTAGGGCCAGGACCATACGTGAAATATATAGCTGAAATAAAGTTTAAAGTATACCTACAATTATAGACTATAAGCAGTTATTATTGGCGGTGTGAAACCTTTTCATGAAATATCGCGTTGAGGTATTGTCACTGAGCGCTTTCAGAAAACGGAGCAATATTTCGCTTATATTCTTTAGTATCGGAAGAATGATTTGATTGCCCTAATCTGACCTGGCTCGTAATTTATGCATGCAGACTTAAAGGTCACATGCAACCAAAAAATCAAACATAATTAAAACACAATTATCACTTCTTCATGACATATAATATGCATTGCTGATTATGAAAAAACAAATAAACAAAATTACAAGCGTATAATCGCAAATCAAAAGTGCAATATTTTGTACTTTGGTTTACCTCCCTCGAAACGAAGCAGCCGGGATACCGAACCCAGTCAGAGCGGGTGGGTGTGCACTCAAGTGTAACGGCCGGTTCATTAGCAGATGCCGTCTTCACGGCTCATTGTGTGTGTATATATAGAGATGTTGGGTTTTGTAAATACATGCTCATTTTTTGTGTATAACATTTTGCAATCAACAGACATCATAACATGTCATGTGTTCAAGTATCACACCTGCCTGTCTGTGTAATTACATAATGTGACAGAGACCGAACTCGGGCCATAAATCAATGCATTTTGTTTATGGTGTATAGCCTGATTGGTGTTAAGTTCAAATTGCATGTGGTCAGTGATAGCAGATGTGTATTATAGAATATTGTCATTAGCAGACAGGCAGGCAGACACACAGGTGTCAATAAAACAAGACATTGAGTTTAGTCTGTGACAACGACATATCTATATCACAGTTAGAAGTTCTGTCAACGCTAAATAATGACATTGCTTTTAAGTATCGAACTGAGAAAGTGACTCGGTAAGAAGAACGTGTGGTGAAATAGACAAATGAAATTATATAAACAGTTTATTTACTGTCATAACATATAAAAAAGCTCGCGCCTGTGAGATATCAACAAAACATTATGAAAATAGCTCACACCAAAGCCTTCACCGAGTATTCACCGGACAACCGCTTCCAAGTTGTGCGAACCTATTTCACTGCGCACGTGCTATGAGCACAGCCCAGCTGTTGAAACCCGTATTCCCCAGAAAAGTCTGGGGAAAATTAGTGAAACGTTTGAACTCCGATTTCGCGCGTTTTTTTTCATCGCGTTATTTTTCAACTTTATAAGTTGAATTTGTATTTTTTGACGCTTTGTTTCGGTAAGTCCATACCGAAAGGTATCAGAATCTGCAAAGTTGTGTTTTATGTTGCATGTGACCTTTAGGCAGAAAACAAACGACGAACGTTACCAGAAAAAAACAAATGATAACAGTTTGATGTCGGTTTACGTTCGGGTTAAATATCTTCTCTAAAATAATTTAATTACATCTGTGATTAACGTAAACCAAATGGGGCAATATGAACGTCGCATTTCTACTACCAACGTAAGTTTAGATCAGTACAGTTATGACAACTGACATGCATCGTGACGTCGCTTACATTGTGACGTAATGCAAAATGGTTCGATTACGAGGGGGCAGACTAGAAGGGCGCAGTGACGCCAATACATTGTGACGTAATGCAAAAAGTGCACATTATCGTCTGATAAAGTATTGTCGGCGTCTTTGATCTTTCACCGAAGCATCTTAGAACATTGCTTGATGCATTGCAATATGCGTCGTGGTAAACATGTTCACGTATTTCCCAATACTGGGGGTCGTTGAGTAGGTATAGGTTTGGTATTAATATAGAATGTTAGATATAGAAATTAGACGATTAGATTTGTTAGTTCGAATTCTAACCCACATTTTAACTTCTTTAACTTAACTGGAAAGCCCATCTCAAGTTGTCTACAGCACATAGAACAGTACTTAGAACGGGTGGTTACAATGCATCACTTGTCAGCAATGGCCTGTCAGCGTCCCACCACTTGTGTTCTCCATCACTGATTTGCCCTCACTGTAAATATGCGAACCTTCTGGATGGATATTCCCATATATTTCCTCAACATACCATGGCATTGAATGTCAAGTAGCGAACACGTTTCTATAGCCTGAAATGCTCATACTAGACTAGTAGGGCAGATAATGGAAAAACCGTTCACTTTGTGACACAAGCAACAAAATTTGCATGCATGTTCACTTTGGTACACTTACTGAAAAAATAACGTTGGCCACTCAAAATTTCAAGATGGCCGCCATTCATATTACACTATATTTGTTTCAGCTCCTAATAACCGCATTTCTCTGAGATTTTCAACGTATTTGTGTTTCAATGTGGGATTCACGGACCCCAGTTGAATTTATTGACCTTGGGATAACTTGCAAGGTCACAGCAAAAATCTGAGGGTTTTGCCAATATGAAAATTGTTAGCGCGATAACTCAAGATAGAATGACAAATTTTGCTTAAAAAGTAGTACGCAGTTGCGTTGGAAGGATGTGCGGACACCAGATGAATTGGGCGACCTTCAGATTGATAAATACTTATGGGAAACATAATAACCGTAGTATCAAGGGTGCTCTAAGCTAAATGACGAAAAATGATATTCATCCTGATATATAATCGATATAAAATGTCCAACTGTCTTCTGTATCATGTTTTTTTTGGCAAATATCTGTTGAGGTTTTGATATACAGAGTGGGTTCTAACGGGTATATCTAACACACTTAAATGCATGTAGAGTTGGGGATGGGGAGGGGAGGGTGTGTGTGTTTTAACGGGTATATCTACGAGGGGCGTTCAAAAAGTAGTCAGCCTCACCTTGAATATGATACAAATGCAGCTGTTTTATGTTTTATTTTTCTACATATTATCTGTCAACCTAAAGCAAATTTGTTTTGCTTTGTTCCAGCCTCACGACCCCAATTGTGGTTGACTTTTTATCTTGGTATTCTCCCAAACCGCAAAAATGCATCACAAACTTCAAAATGTGCATGTGAGTGAGTGAGTTAAAATTTTACGTCACCTCGGCAATATTTCAGCCATATCTTAGGTATGTACTAAGAATATATATATAGACTATTATGTACTTTTTTAATTATCTGTCAGCGAATGACAGTATAACGACTAGATTATCACACATTAATAAAAACTAGTTTGATTTCAGTGTAAAATGCTAAATCATTTACAAAAACACAATATAAAATCGGGCTATAGAAGGCAACTGAAGGTAGATCACCATGCTAGGGATCATTGGGACGTACGTTACTTTTGCTACCTGCACGGTCCCTAGCTGGATTTATATCATCCCCTCAGCTGTTGGCGAATTTGGTAACAATTTTGCCATACATTGAAACTACAAACATTCTACGATTAAACTTCTGGCAATGATCAACACACATTGAATGATGTGGTCTCAAGTACCCTCTTCGGAGGGCAATATTTGTCACTACTTCAACCCCCTCCGACGGTATAGTGACTAACAATAATAGTTATGTATTCATTCGACCGAACGTATTAATTACAGTACATGGTCCATCAGAGTTGAGTGAGAATGGTTGTTGCATGAAGTCACTCGCCATTGTCGCTCTTTGCTGTTTCCTCTGATGACTTAACCACACTTGTTATATCAGCTACATATTTAGCATATGTTCATCTAAAGGAAATATACATCTGCTCTCTTTGACCGTAATATAGTAATATTTCAGTTACATTATGTATATCAAACGTTTATAACTTTCCATGGTTCATGTTCAAGCTCGTGCTTTGAACCCTGCCCCGTTGTTTGTTTATGAACAGTAAATTTACAGTTTGCACCATTCTCAGGCAGTTTATACGGTTAATCTCAATCTGGATACTTGTCACCCACGTCATCATATTTGATATGGAATGTGTGAGACAAGCAGTGGGGTAAACCTTGTTTGTTGTCAGTAACCTGGATGATCTGTGGCTAGTTCCAAGGCGACAAGATTTTCTGGAAGATGGAAGGTGTCATACTGTCATACTAATAACTGATGCTGAGAGATTCTACACGATAGGCCCTGTTATTACTTTGGGCCAAGGACGAAATTTGTTGGTGGGTCTGGGTGACCTCGACTTTGTTAACTTCCGAACATTAGAGATAAATAGACTGCATTTCTAAGCAGAACTATTGTGGCGATTCATTACGGCTCAGCCTAATGAGCCACAAGAAAAGCGACACAAACATTACACAAATTGTATGTCTGACGTTTTCGATTTACATAAACAAGTTCACATGATAAATAACATAATGTTGAGAGGTAGTCGTTTAATATAAGGTAGTGATTGTGTAGGTATATTTAGGATACGTTTCACGTAAACCTTGCCAGTGGTTGGGTCATTAAGGTCAACCAAATGAACAGTGGCCTTTTCCAAGAAACCGCCTTCAGACATCATAAATGACGAGATAAATAGACTGCATTTCTAACCGGAACTATTGTGGCGATCCATTACGGTTCAGCCTCATGAGCATCAAGAAAAGCGACACAAACATTAACCACATTGTATGTCTGACGTTTTCGAATAAGAGAAGGTTTTTCGTGAAGAGGATTCAACACACAGTTATAAGCAGGGTAGAACTGATTCGAAAAACGTGTAAGGACATGTCTGACTGTCGATTGGAGAAGTACGAAGAGACCCAAGACAAGTCTTCGAGCTTGATAGTGGATAGAATCTAAACCTTTAAGGTTGCTTTTGCAGGCTCCACCATAGATAATAGGGCTGTAACGATGTATCGAACTATCGATGGATTGCAATTGTTGAGTCTTCGATAGCAATTAATCGATGGTAGAAACGAAAAACTATCGATGCATCGATAGTATATGTGACTATCGATGGTTTATAATTGACTTCCGTTGATAAATGCGCAGCGCAAAATACAGGAAGAACCATATTCGTTCACTTTTACTTACTGTTGTCCGTCCCTGTTAACAGTTATTTGGATGGTTATCTATTTCTATCAAATATTTATATGTTTTCTACTTTTTTATTGGTGCGTGCAGACTTGCAGCTTCATTGAGTTTATGTTTTAACTGTTTACTGGATCTGGGTTTCATGGTTCTTGTCAGTTAATATCAAAAGAGACTGTAACTAACTTCAACATGTTTTTATTTCATATAAATCATATATTCATGTGGGATATGACTTCAAATGAGACAATTCAAGGAGAAAAAGAACTACTGCAATAGTATCGCAATAGTTGGTCGCAATAGACTATCGCTATCACAATAGTTGGTCGCAATAGACTATCGCTATCGCAATACACTGTAGTTGGTCGCAATAGACTATCGCTATCGCAATAGTTGTTTCCCCCCCAGTAGTCACCCCTAATAGATAATGGAGCCGTAATCCAGTTTGGAGCGTATAAGTGCTCTGTAGAGTTTGAGGAGGGTTTTCTGATCACCTCCCCACTTTGTATTAGAGATAACCTTTAGCAAATCAAGGGCATTCAGGCATATATTTTGTAAATATTTAATATGGGGTCCAAAGGTCGAGTGCTCATCAAATATTAAACCCAAGAATTTACCGCTTTATGTGTGTTATCTAAATATATGTCTGGGTCTTTGTGAGGTTTATATTTGATTTATATTTGAGGTTTTTGATTTTGAAAATTTAAATCCATTTTCCAAACACTATTTAGTAATCTTGTTTAAACAAAGCTGCAGTTGCCTTTCAATAGAATGTATATTTTTTCCTCGACAAGAGATGTTAAAATCATCCACAAATAACGATCCATCAATTGAATAAATTAAAAGCTTTGCTAAACTGTTAATATTTATACTAAACAATGTGTCAGCAGAATAATGCCTCATGGGACACCCTGCTCCTGACTATAATGATCAGACAGGGTAGAACCAACTCGAACTTGAAACTGCCTGTCATTTAAAAATATGGAGGCAAACGGCCTCTCATTCCAAAGTCATGTAAATCTTTTAGAATACCGTATTTCCATGTAGTGTTGTATGGTTTTTCTAGACATTGCATGCTGTTTACTAATTACAGCGTTTTGGATATTTTTTTCAGTTATTAGGTTCAAAATGTGCAAGAAACATTTTGTATGTTTTAGACTGGTATAAGGCCCCTAGAATCAAACTTAGATATTTAAGTGCACAAAAAGGCAATTTGAAACTACAATCGCCTGTTCAAGTGATTCCCCCTTCATGTTGACTGAAAAAGCTTTTCTTGGAAACACTACGCACCCCCCAACCCCGCAATGTTTTTTGAAAGTTTAACATGGGGGTGTCATTAAAAACGGCCCCCGTCTAAATATAAATCAAGCAATCCAAATCTTTGAATGTTTATAACGGGAAGTCATTCAGTACTATACTGAACATATTTTATATGATATTATCTGAAGGCATATCATTACCCAAGAGGTACCAAATGACAGATCGTTTTTCCTGTTCTGCATTTTTTAAAGAAATATTATACCCCATGAATGTCTTGTGATGACTAACCACATTACCCACATATGTGAAATTTTAGATATGACTTTGCTAATGATTCCTTCAAAGTAAAATGGAAGCTTTTCAAACATTGGACATCGAGAATATAGTTAGGCCGGCTACTTTTCCAACGCCCCTGGTAACATTGGCTACTTAAAAGAAAAGTGAACATCGAAGAACATCGAATATTTTGTATATGTTTCAAATGTTAATGATGGCGGCAAGACTTTGCCACCTGTTAGCCATCGCTGTGTTAACAGTATAACAAATGTCATTGTAACCGAAAAGGAGGTATCTGATATGATTAAGACCTTACCAGCAAACAAATCTAGTGGACCTGATGGCATTAACATGACAGTGTGAAAACGAATTTGTACATCTATAGCTGAACATCTTTGTTTGTTGTGTAATATACCACTGTCTGACTGTATTTCCTACAATGTGGAAAACGGATAATGTTACTCCTATTCATTGAAAGAAAGAGATACATCCATCCCAACTAATTACAGACCTGTTAGTTTACTATCTATCCTGGGGAAAATTCTTGAAAGGATAATGGTAAAGCATTTGCACAACCATTTCCATGAACATATCATTTTAAGTAAATTCCAGTCAGGTTTTACTGCTAGTCATTCTACTATATCTCAACTCATAGAAATTCATCAAGATATAGGCTCAGTCCTAGATAATCGCCACCTTTACTGTATGGTATTTTGTGACATTTCAAAAGCTTTTGACAGGGCCTGGTATAAAGGTTTATTGCACAAATAAGAAAAGTATGTTGTTTGTGGAAACGAACTTAGTGGGTTAACTAACTATCCATCTGATAGACGACAGTGTGTCTCTGTTAATGGAACATTATCAAAAGAACTAAATGTTACTGCAGGGGTTCCTCAAGGATCTGCCTTGGTCCATTTGTTATCCTTGTATATCAATCGGTGTTGCGGGAAAATATGTAAAATCCATAGAAGCTACTCTCAATAACGATTTAGCCGAATTGAATAACTGGGCAGAAAAGTGGTTAGTTAAGTTTAACGCAAATAAGACTAAATTTATGCTTTTCAACCATGGACATTAGCCCCAAGTCCCTGACTTGATCTTCAATAATGAACATTTGGAGTGTGTACATCAACATAAACATCTTGGTGTTATCAAACAATACAAAGTGGTCTTATCATGTAACTGATGTAATAGAAAAGGCCTCTAAAATAGTTTCCTCATTACAGTCGTTAAAGTACATCCTACCCAGAAATATTCTATGTACGCTAGACCTATCTTAGAATGTGCCTCTGAGGTCTTAGATAATAAATTATTGTCCAGTAGATATTTGTGATAAATTTCAAATGGTTCAGCTTGAATCAGCAAACATTGTAACCGGTCTGCCAAAATTCGTTTCAAGAGCTAGTTTGTACAGTAAAACTAGTTGGTTACCGTTATAAGTTAGACGCACACATAAGAAACTTTGAAGCTTTTACAAAAACATTAACATGTAAGCTCCTGATTGTCTTATAGACTTACATCCACCATCTACTGAAACTATTTCTCAATACAATTTGCTTAACAAGTCTAATTTGACTATTCCAAAGTTTCGAACCACAGTTCTTCAAAAGTCATTTATATATGATTGTTCTTGTTTGTGGAATAATCTCTCCTCCACAATGAAATATACTAATCCATTTCCATCATTTAAATTGAGATTTTCTGAAAATACCTGCATGATAAATCCCTAAATATTTCCTATTTGGTGAAAGGAAGATGGATATTCTACACACTAAGTTAAGGCATTAATGTAGTTCCTTAAACGTTGTTCTTTTTCGTGTCAATTTATCTGAAAGTACAGCTTGCCATTGTGGTGCTCTTATGGAAGATGCCAATCATTTCTTTCTAAAATGTCCAAAGTATGTCTGCTGCCGGTTTGATTTGATACAAGGCTTTGAAATCCTAAAAGTTAGCTTAGATATAAACACCATTCTGTACGGCAGCCTTAGTCTGCCACAAACTATAAATGAAAATATTTTAGTCAAGTCCATAAATTCTTTGTACGTAGTAAGCGTTTCAATCAATGTGTAATATGTCTTTCCTCTGTTCATTGTCCATTACATGTATTTTTCCATGTAATTGTCGGAAGCGGGCTTATTAAGTTGAATAACTTGAGCCCAATCCCTTTAAATACTAAATGAAATACATGTATGTTCAAACAAACAAACTTAAATACATGTAGAGGGGTGGTGGTGGTGGGTTGGGCGAGTTGTTCTTACTTTTATATCTAACATACTTAAAGACATAGAGGGGGTGGTGGTGGTGGTTCTAACGGGTATATCTCAAATACATATAGAGGGGCTAGGCCTAATGGGTATATGTAACATACACCAATAAAAACTGTCATGTATTTATATGACCCGCATTTTTTAACCCTCTATCAGCCCCTAAAAAATGCTGGCGATCGATCTTTTAATGAGCTTCGTCCTTCAAGCCTGAGAACCTTTTAATTTGCTTAAATGAACCTTTGTCTTTTATCACACAAGTAGTGAGATTGTGCATAGTGTCTATAATCTATGGAAACTATTGGGACGTTGGTAACTTTTATAAGACATCATTTGACGACATTTCTCATACAGCCGACTTTATAGAAGATAAATATGAGTGCCCTTGTCTTATCATGTCTACGACACAACTGCTTATATATTGGTATTTTCTGAACCAGGGCAAGTGATATGTCGATATTTAGGTCGTTAACATAGTATGATATGGTCAGGTGTAGAATTTATTACAGAAGTCTTTTAATTGAGGAAACTACGCGATAATCTAGTTTCCATCAAGGTAGAGACTAGAAGGCGGCTTCTTAGAAGCCCGTCATCATTTTATTTAGAAGGCATATCGCTTGACCCCTTTGGAAGCAACTTGACGTTATAACATTGTTCATGATGTCATTTCACAATATGGTGAAGAAAAAATAATACGAAAAATGCAAATTAACTTCAAACATGTCCTTGCGTCAACACTTGAAAATAATTTTACCTGACTTGTTATTTTGGATTTGCCATGAAGTGCATATCGTATGTAAATATTCAAAGAATACTAGTACATAACCTTTTGTGACTGTCAAAAATGATGTGCTCCACTCTTCACACATGCACCCAGACAGGTGTAAACCTACCTGTAATCATTCCTCTGGTACAACAAGCGACTCCTAACTTCATTTTTATGGATGATAATGCCCGTTCATGGATGATAATGCCTAAGAAAGGGTTGATAACGATGTTGTTTAGATCAACAACATTACACATATGGACTGGCCTGCAAAGTCATTTTATCTTAATCCCATTGAACGTGCTTGGGACATTATTGGAAGTCGTGTTTTCTGTCTCCATGTTCGCCCCAAACTCTGGATGACCTTGAGCAGGCGTTACAGAGAGAATGGCAGAACATTTCACAACAGCAACTTTAAAGGCTCATTTGGTCAATGCAAAGACGCGCAGAAGCTTGCATATGTGCTCATGGTGGTCATACGCGTTACTGAACACTGCTTTACTGTCCAAAACTGACTTGAACCTTAATGTTAACATTTTGCTCCATCAATGCAGCACATTTTGCACGACTGTTTCACGGGTACATGCTTTTGATGATTTGTAAGTCTATTATTCCTCAATACCAATTTCATTTCATTTTGTTAATCGTGTGTATATATCTTTCACCAGTCTATTGCATCATTTCATGATTTGCAATTTCAATAAATGAAAATGTAATGAGACTAAATATTTGTGTTGTTAGTGAATATAATTCCATAATGAAAAACAACTAACAAATAATCTCTGGTAGTTGTAAGACGTGTGCATTGCAATTTTGAAGATCAGTAATGATACGTTTTGGTCACAAACACAGCTATTACCCCCGCCACATGTCGATATCTGAATATCGCAATAATCCTCTGCGTGACCCTGCAAATTATCTAAACGTTACCGAAACTGTCATCGGATGCCTTGATTCCATCAGGATATCGCAAAGAAAACTCGCTGTGACCTTGAGCATTATCCGAAGATCACTGAATTGACTGGCGTTGCGTGCTACTTTTGCATCCTTTCTTGTGTTTTTGCATGTTAGACATGTACAAAAATTATATGTATGTACGTATATATGACATATAATTGTGTGTATGTACCCTTTATGTATGTATTTATGTATGTTATCGTTCTAACAAGTGATGTATAAAAAAGCAACGAAAACGAACACACGCGAGTGAGTTCAGTTTTACCGCAACGCAATTTTCAAACCATATTCTTCTATGATGTTTTTGTTGCTATTTATAGGTACCACATGACATACAAGGGGACAAATGCCATCAGATACACCATAATCATAATGCGTGCATGCATGCATGTGTATATATGTACCAATGTTCAGTTTTACGGGAATCGAAATGGGCTTCACACATTGTACCAATGTGGGGAATCGAACCCGGGTCTTCGGCGTGACGAGCGAACGCTTTAACCACTAGGCTACCCCACCGCCCCTATGTATGTATGTATGTATGTATGTATGTATGTATGTATGTATGTATGTGCGTATGTATGTAGTACGCATGTAGTACGCATGTATGTACAGGGGGGATATGCATTCAATTTGTATCTATATGAAATAAGGATAACATAGACAAAATTATTTATCCCTCTTCTTATTGTGCTGGAAGAGTGTATGTAGAGATGACCAAAAGGAGAAAAGATTGTCAACACTACAAGAGGAGGAATAAACATAATTTATCTTGTAATGTCATAATACTTTATCTCCCTTTCACATGACTGATAAAGGGTACAGTTGAATTTCTGCTGTGTCTAAAGATAACTTGCTTCACAACAAGTATTATGGCATTAATTGGATTATTATTTTTTCCTTTAATTGCAAGTAAAACGCTTCTATGTTGGGTTTGGCTATTCAAGCATTGCAAAGCCAGTCCGAGGGCTGTTTCTATTCAAGTACATAGACTACTCATCTAAACAAAGACGACATCGACGGTGTCCTCTAGTCAGCGCTGTGTTAGTCCTCACACCCGAAGGCTGCTCATAGCAATGTTCTTCCTGAAAAACAGTATCGTTGTGAGCGAACTTCTGTTCCAGTTGAGAAAATCTATTGTTTGTACAAATGACCGGATGTTTAATGTACATCATTCTGACAACGCTCTACATATACTAGCCACATAAAGAAACTGTGCATTGTCAAATATTATCCCAGTTGATAAGTACGATAACAATGTCAAAGGTACATATAAACTTTAATGGAGGGATCATGAGACCATAACAAGTCGGGAGAATTTCAATTGAAAAATATATCACAATGACGTCACGAGTCCACAAGCGGGACAGGGGTCAAACGACCATGTCACAAGCTCAATAACGGGTATGTCCACCATCGGCATTGAGAACAGCAGTGCATCGACGACGCATAGAGCCTATCAAACGTGCTTGTGGGATGTCACGTCAGATTCTCTCAAGTTCTGTTGCAAGGTCAAGGACGTTATCTGGCGGATGAGGAAGACGGCGTAGACGTCGATCCATCTCGTCCCAAACATGCTCTATCGGGGAGAGATCCGGTGAATTTGCAGGCCAAAGCAGTAAGTCAACGTTGTGGTGTTGCAAGAAATCCACAGCAACCCTTGCTTGCGCTATATACAAGTTTGTTTTATTCAAGCATCACTATATTCAAGGTAACACATACTGGCATTGCTTGCTGTGTTGGTGTCTCGGAGCCCTTGGATATCTCCAGTTAGGCTAAGTGAGTGAGTGAGTTAAAATTTAAAGTCACATCGGCAGTATTTCAGCCATATCGTGAGGGTGAGACAGTCTTGATTTTCGTCTCTTGATTTTCGTGCCGGATTTGCTTACATACAAGAGAAAGTGGAACATTGGCTACAACATACATTGATTGACAAGTCCAATGTAATGAAGACACGTGGTCGCACATAAACACATTACAAATGGCAACCTCCTGAAGACCTCTACCGTGCAAGTCAGTCGGCAGTAGCACCCTCATCTCTCATCATATACACCAAGTCTGGTGGAAGATTCAACTGCCTGCCACCCAAAGATCTGGCGACTGTCTTGCTAGGCCCTGTTTACACAGGACGGCGACCGCTCTGCCTTCTCTCTGAGTTCTAAACATTACCAGGACGCACAACGGTCGCCATGTTTCAGTGTAACTGCTCCGGCGTCCCTTGTGCCTTTCTTGTACGACCTAAGCTGCCAATTTTTGACATTTCAGTGGCGTTCTTTGAGCGTCATAGGCGTCCCCTCTGCCTCCCCCCTGCCTTCTCTGTACCATCATATGCAAATAACGGCGTCCGTTCAGCGTTGCTACTGCCTTCTCGCCGACCGTTGTGCTTTCCTTGTGCATTCATTGGCGTTCGCTCTGCCTTCTCTCTGCGTTCTGTGGCGACTCTTCGGCAACCTGCATGCTCTAGGTATATAAGTACCTGACTACGACATTTTATCATTAGTTTTATCGTGCAGGCTAAGTGAAATCATCGTATAATGACTTCAGTAAGCATGTACAATGAACTGCGTTGCAAATAGCTTTTTTGCAAGGTCAAACAAGCATTGTTTTCAACCAGATAGCCATTGCCATCTTAAATAGAAGGATGAATAGACGTAGAAGAAGAAGATTGAGAACCCTGTGGGTCCGCCCATGGTTGATGCAACACAGACGGTTGCAGTTCGGGGACTACAACAAACTAATGCAAGAACTGCGTCTAGAATATGAAGGGTCATTCTACAATTATCTGAGATTGAGCTAGTCCTTTTGACGAACTCCTCCAACGGGTTGGCCCAACAATCGCCAAACAGAACACGAATTGGCGAGCGAGTTTAGAGCCTGGTTTGAAACTCGCCGTGACCCTCATGTTCCTTGCAACTGGGGACAAATACCCACCCTCCCAGTACCAGTACCGTGTGTCACGCAGCACGATCTCCATTTTGTGCCTGAAGTTTGCAGAGCTGTCAGAGCTGAATATAAGAATGAAGATGGCAAAATGAACTTTCCAACTCCTGAGTCATTGCCGAATGATGACCGTGACATACCATTCTTCCTACTCGGGAATGATACATTTGCCCTCAGAATCTACATGATGAAGCCATATTCAATCAGGGCACTCACCAAGGAGTAACGTATCTTCAACTATCGTAACTCTCGTGGTAGAAGAGTAGTTGGCATTTTGGCTCAGCGATTTCAAGTTCTACTTTCAACGATGCAGCTGATGCCTAATTCAGTCCAGGATGTGATTGAAGCATGCATTTGTCTTCACAATACAATGCGAGACCGATATCCAACGCTACAGAATGCTGCACTTGACACTGAAGACGATAACCACGACCTCATACCTGGAGAATGGAGACAACAAGCAAATACGCATGATGTTGCACAAGTCGTTGGACCAAACCGAGACACACGAGCAGGAAAACAGTAGCGAGAGTATCTGAAGTTGTACTTCAACAATGCAGCTGAATCAGTTCGATTGCAGGACCGTATGCTTTGAAGTGTTGTGTATGGAACTGAATTGCTATGCGGATGGAATTGTTTGATGATGTTCATATTCCTATCATTACTCTACATTAGTCTTATGAGTTCATTATGGATATCTGGATTTCCAAATAAAGTATCAATGTGTGCATATTGTTTGTTTCAATTTTGTTCATGTTGACCAATGTTTTCGGTAAATTTTTAGGCACTCTTTTGGGGTTTGGCCTTTCGTCTAGTAGCATACCTTCTTGGAGGCATGGTGGGACGTCTGATCGCAAGCTCGGCAGTTCTCAAATCCCGTGGAAATCGGCAGTACAAGACCTATTTATATGTAATCTGGAAAGGCAGAGTAAAGGCAGAGCGAACGCCGTGGTTGTTCGAAGGGATGCGCTAGTCGCTGAATGAAGGCAGAATGAATGCTCAACGAACGTCAATGGATGCTCGACGGACGCACAATGAAGGCAGAGAGAAGGCAGGGGCAACGCCGAAGTTTTTATGTGGCGTCCTTTCGCCGACCATTGTGCCTTCACTCTTGGACCTCGGCGATGGACCTGCCTTCGCTCTGCCTTCCATCTGCCTTCCCTCTGCGTCCTGTTGTCAATCCACCATGACGGCGACCGCTCTGCGTTTGTTTTGAGCATGTTCAATACAGTCGCCACTACAGTGGCGTTCTGAGCCGTTCTTGGCGTTGGCTCTGCCTTCTTTCTGCCTTCATGGTGATGGCTCTGCCTTCTCTCTGCGTTCGTCGTGCCTCCTTTGAGCGTTCAGTGGCGTTCTGAAAATATTTAGAACGCAGAGAGAAGGCAGAGCAGTCACCGTCCTGTGTAAAGGGGGCTTAACAAACACCGATCAGATACTTATACGTTTATTTTTCAATTTTCGACATAGACAATCTGTGTATTGGGTGATAAGGATTAATATCATTCATATCAGATCTTAGTGCTCGTTACCACGTCATCATATTTTTTATCAAAGACGTGAGGACATCCCATTACAGGTCACGTAAGAACAAACTTTTGCCAACTCGAAATGACTGACCGACCACTCAGAAGAAGCCAACATTAGCCAGTCCAAATTCTCGGACAGTTGGAGAGTTTTTCAGAATACCAATCTCCATTTCAGACTACCCTTTGAAAAATTCTTTGACAATGTTCTCGATTCAGTTTTTTTGTGTAAAACGTAGCAAAAGGACCTTCTGAAATAATAGAAAGCCGACATTGTATGGTAGTGCTTCTCATGTGCTATATTCCATGGTCCCTAGTATGGTGATCAGCCTTCAGTTGTTGGTGATCTATAGCACGTTTTTATATTGTATTGTCTCTAGTGATTTATTTTTATGATAGCGTACTAGTTTTAAATTAAGAGATGTGACAGTGTAGTATTTTTACTGTTCTCCAATGACAAGTGTTTACGTTCTAAATTTATTGATTTTAATATTGATATAAACTAAATTGTTCTTTTCACGATATGACTGCAATACTGCCGATGTGACGCTAAATATTAACTCACTCACTCACTCACTCATGTGCTATATTAAACTTTTCCGTTTCAAATATACATGTACATCCTATCGAGCCGAGAAATGATGATTTTGGTGGAAAAAGTCTTGCAGTGTCAACCTTATCCAGGCGGGCTGGTTAGAAACAGCGTGGTACTCACTCGTAAGGGACGGTATGATTGATTGGTAGGTGCATGGTCGTTCTGACCTGACCCGATATACCTGACCCTGTACTCAGATCTGTATGTATCGAACATTGGTCAATAAGCTACTGATTACACAGATACGGTATCCATGTATGGGGCTTAAAGTAGTTCATGCTTTGTGAGCACAGTTGCTGATTTTTCGGATCCTGCTATCACGTTAATCGAAGTGGTACAGTTAACATACTTAACACTTTACATTCTGTGATACAATATAGTGCTACTTCGTTATCTCACTATACATTCTGTGATACAATATAGTGCTACTTCGTTATCTCACTATACATTCTGTGATACAATATATTGCTACTTCGTTATCTCACTATACATGCTGTGATACAATATAGTGCTACTTCGTTATCTCATTATACATTCTGTGATACAATATATTGCTACTTCGTCATCTCATTATTCAATCTGTGATACAATATAGTGCTACTTCGTTATCTCACTATACATACTGTGATACAATATAGTGCTACTTCTGTTATCTCATTATACATTCTGTGATACAATATAGTGCTACTTCGTTATCTCACTATACATGCTGTGATACAATATAGTGCTACTTCGCTATCTCACTATACATTCTGTGATACAATATAGTGCTACTTCGTTATCTCACTATACATGCTGTGATACAATATAGTGCTACTTCGTTATCTCACTATACATGCTGTGATACAATATAGTGCTACTTCGTTATCTCACTATACATGCTGTGATACAATATAGTGCTACTGTTACACTATACATGCTGTGATACAATATAGTGCTAGTGCTACTTCGTTATCTCACTATACATGCTGTGATACAATATAGTGCTACTTCGTTATCTCACTATACATGCTGTGATACAATATAGTGCTACTTCGTTATCTCACTATACATTCTGTGATACAATATAGTGCTACTTCGTTATCTCACTATACATGCTGTGATACAATATAGTGCTACTTCGTTATCTCACTATACATGCTGTGATACAATATAGTGCTACTTCGTTATCTCACTATACATGCTGTGACAAACTAATGCAAGAACTGCGTCCTCTAGAATATGAAGGGTCATTCTACAATTATCTGAGATTGGAGCCAGTCCTTTTTGACGAACTCCTCCAACGGGTTGGCCCAACAATCGCCAAACAGAACACGAATTGGCGAGCGAGTTTAGAGCCTGGTTTGAAACTTGCCGTGACCCTCATGTTCCTTGCAACTGGGGACAAATACCCACCCTCCCAGTACCAGTACCGTGTGTCACGCAGCACGATCTCCATTTTTGTGCCTGAAGTTTGCAGAGCTGTCAGAGCTGAATATAAGAATGAAGTTGTCAAATGCCCAAGGAACTCCCAAGAGTGGAAAGCTGTTGCAGATGACTTTCAGAGACTTACCCCATGCACGTGGCACCGTTGATAGGAAACATATAGACGTGCGTTGTCCACCAAACACAGGTAGTGTCTACCACAACTATAAGGGGTATTTCTCTCTTGTCTTTCTTGCATTAGTGGATGCAAATTATAAATTTTTATGGTGTGATGTTGGTGGTGTTGGAACGATGTCAGACTGCCAGATTTTCAATGAATCTGAACTGAAGACCTGCCTCGATGATGGCAAAATGAACTTTCCAACTCCTGAGTCATTGCCGAATGATGACCGTGACATACCATTCTTCCTACTCGGGAATGATACATTTGCCCTCAGAATCTACATGATGAAGCCATATTCAATCAGGGCACTCACCAAGGAGTAACGTATCTTCAACTATCGTAACTCTCGTGGTAGAAGAGTAGTTGGCATTTTGGCTCAGCGATTTCAAGTTCTACTTTCAACGATGCAGCTGATGCCTAATTCAGTCCAGGATGTGATTGAAGCATGCATTTGTCTTCACAATACAATGCGAGACCGATATCCAACGCTACAGAATGCTGCACTTGACACTGAAGACGATAACCACGACCTCATACCTGGAGAATGGAGACAACAAGCAAATACGCATGATGTTGCACAAGTCGTTGGGACCAAACCGAGACACACGAGCAGGAAAACAGTAGCGAGAGTATCTGAAGTTGTACTTCAACAATGCAGCTGAATCAGTTCGATTGCGGGACCGTATGCTTTGAAGTGTTGTGTATGGAACTGGTGCTATGCGGATGGAATTGTTTGATGATGTTCATATTCCTATCATTACTCTACATTAGTCTTATGAGTTCATTATGGATATCTGGATTTCCAAATAAAGTATCAATGTGTGCATATTGTTTGTTTTCAATTTTGTTCATGTTGACCAATGTTTTCGGTAAATTTTTAGGCACTCTTTTGGGGTTTGGCCTTTCGTCTAGTAGCATACCTTCTTGGAGGCATGGTGGGACGTCTGATCGCAAGCTCGGCAGTTCTCAAATCCCGTGGAAATCGGCAGTACAAGACCTATTTATATGTAATCTGGAAAGGCAGAGTAAAGGCAGAGCGAACGCCGTGGTTGTTCGAAGGGATGCGCTAGTCGCTGAATGAAGGCAGAATGAATGCTCAACGAACGTCAATGGATGCTCGACGGACGCACAATGAAGACAGAGAAGGCAGGGGCAACGCCGAAGTTTTTATGTGGCGTCCTTTCGCCGACCATTGTGCCTTCACTCTTGGACCTCGGCGATGGACCTGCCTTCGCTCTGCCTTCCATCTGCCTTCCCTCTGCGTCCTGTTGTCAATCCACCATGACGGCGACCGCTCTGCGTTTGTTTTGAGCATGTTCAATACAGTCGCCACTACAGTGGCGTTCTGAGCCGTTCTTGGCGTTGGCTCTGCCTTCTTTTCTGCCTTCATGGTGATGGCTCTGCCTTCTCTGCGTTCGTCGTGCCTCCTTTGAGCGTTCAGTGGCGTTCTGAAAATATTTAGAACGCAGAGAGGAAGGCAGAGCAGTCACCGTCCAATGTAAAGGGGCTTAACAAACACCGATCAGATACTTATACGTTTATTTTTCAATTTTCGACATAGACAATCTGTGTATTGGGTGATAAGGATTAATATCATTCATATCAGATCTTAGTGCTCGTTACCACGTCATCATATTTTTTATCAAAGACGTGAGGACATCCCATTACAGGTCACGTAAGAACAAACTTTTGCCAACTCGAAATGACTGACCGACCACTCAGAAGAAGCCAACATTAGCCAGTCCAAATTCTCGGACAGTTGGAGAGTTTTTCAGAATACCAATCTCCATTTCAGACTACCCTTTGAAAAATTCTTTGACAATGTTCTCGATTCAGTTTTTTTGTGTAAAACGTAGCAAAAGGACCTTCTGAAATAATAGAAAGCCGACATTGTATGGTAGTGCTTCTCATGTGCTATATTCCATGGTCCCTAGTATGGTGATCAGCTTTCAGTCGTTGGTGATCTATAGCAAGTGTTTTATATTGTATTGTCTCTAGTGATTTATTTTTATGATAGCGTACTAGTTTTAAATTAAGAGATGTGACAGTGTAGTATTTTTACTGTTCTCCAATGACAAGTGTTTACGTTCTAAATTTATTGATTTTAATATTGATATAAACTAAATTGTTCTTTTCACGATATGACTGCAATACTGCCGATGTGACGCTAAATATTAACTCACTCACTCACTCACTCATGTGCTATATTAAACTTTTCCGTTTCAAATATACATGTACATCCTATCGAGCCGAGAAATGATGATTTTGGTGGAAAAAGTCTTGCAGTGTCAACCTTATCCAGGCGGGCTGGTTAGAAACAGCGTGGTACTCACTCGTAAGGGACGGTATGATTGATTGGTAGGTGCATGGTCGTTCTGACCTGACCCGATATACCTGACCCTGTACTCAAATCTGTATGTATCGAACATTGGTCAATAAGCTACTGATTACACAGATACGGTATCCATGTATGGGGCTTAAAGTAGTTCATGCTTTGTGAGCACAGTTGCTGATTTTTCGGATCCTGCTATCACGTTAATCGAAGTGGTACAGTTAACATACTTAACACTTTACATTCTGTGATACAATATAGTGCTACTTCGTTATCTCACTATACATTCTGTGATACAATATAGTGCTACTTCGTTATCTCACTATACATTCTGTGATACAATATAGTGCTACTTCGTTATCTCATTATACATTCTGTGATACAATATATTGCTACTTCGTCATCTCACTATACAATCTGTGATACAATATAGTGCTACTTCGTTATCTCACTATACATACTGTGATACAATATAGTGCTACTTCGTTATCTCATTATACAATCTGTGATACAATATAGTGCTACTTCGTTATCTCACTATACATACTGTGATACAATATAGTGCTGCTTCGTTATCTCACTATACATGCTGTGATACAATATAGTGCTACTTCGTTATCTCACTATACATGCTGTGATACAATATAGTGCTACTTCGCTATCTCACTATACATTCTGTGATACAATATAGTGCTACTTCGTTATCTCACTATACATGCTGTGATACAATATAGTGCTACTTCGTTATCTCACTATACATTCTGTGATACAATATAGTGCTACTTCGTTATCTCACTATACATGCTGTGATACAATATAGTGCTACTTCGTTATCTCACTATACATGCTGTGATACAATATAGTGCTACTTCGTTATCTCACTATACATGCTGTGATACAATATAGTGCTACTTCGTTATCTCACTATACATTCTGTGATACAATATAGTGCTACTTCGTTATCTCACTATACATGCTGTGATACAATATAGTGCTACTTCGTTATCTCATTATACATGCTGTGATACAATATAGTGCTACTTCGTTATCTCACTATACATTCTGTGATACAATATAGTGCTACTTCGTTATCTCACTATACATGCTGTGATACAATATAGTGCTACTTCGTTATCTGACTATACATGCTGTGATACAATATAGTGCTACTTCGTTATCTCACTATACATGATGTGATACAATATAGTGCTACTTCGTTATCTCACTATACATGCTGTGATACAATATAGTGCTACTTCGTTATCTCACTATACATGCTGTGATACAATATAGTGCTACTTCGTTATCTCACTATACATGCTGTGATACAATATGTACAACATGTGTATACGTCCTGACAGTGTTCATCTCGGTTGGAGGTCTACATGTATTTACTACAGTAGCGAGTAACCTACTGTATCTTACAACATGTGTATACGTCCTGACAGTGTTCATCTCGGTTGGAGGTCTACATGTATTTACTACAGTAGCGAGTAACCTACTGTATCTTAGAACATGTGTATACGTCCTGACAGTGTTCATCTCGGTTGGAGGTCTACATGTATTTACTACAGTAGCGAGTAACCTACTGTATTGTGCAACATGTGTATACGTCCTGACAGTGTTCATCTCGGTTGGAGGTCTACATGTATTTACTACAGTAGCGAGTAACCTACTGTATTGTACAACATGTGTATACGTCCTGACAGTGTTCATCTCGGTTGGAGGTCTACATGTATTTACTACAGTAGCGAGTAACCTACTGTATTGTACAACATGTGTATACGTCCTGACAGTGTTCATCTCGGTTGGAGGTCTACACATATTTACTACAGTAGCGAGTAACCTACTGTATCTTACAACATGTGTATACGTCCTGACAGTGTTCATCTCGGTTGGAGGTCTACATATATTTACTAAAGTAGCGAGTAACCTACAGTATCTTACAACATGTGTATACGTCCTGACAGTGTTCATCTCGGTTGGAGGTCTACATGTATTTACTACAGTAGCGAGTAACCTACTGTATCTTACAACATGTGTATACGTCCTGACAGTGTTCATCTCGGTTGGAAGTCTACATATATTTATTACAGTAGCGAGTAACCTACTGTATTTACAACATGTGTATACGTCCTGACAGTGTTCATCTCGGTTGGAGGTCTACATGTATTTACTACAGTAGCGAGTAACCTACTGTATCTTACAACATGTGTATACGTCCTGACAGTGTTCATCTCGGTTGGAGGTCTACATGTATTTACTACAGTAGCGAGTAACCTACTGTATTGTACAACATGTGTATACGTCCTGACAGTGTTCATCTCGGTTGGAGGTCTACATGTATTTACTACAGTAGCGAGTAACCTACTGTATCTTACAACATGTGTATACGTCCTGACAGTGTTCATCTCGGTTGGAGGTCTACATGTATTTTACTACAGTAGCGAGTAACCTACTGTATTGTACAACATGTGTATACGTCCTGACAGTGTTCATCTCGGTTGGAGGTCTACATGTATTTACTACAGTAGCGAGTAACCTACTGTATCTTACAACATGTGTATACGTCCTGACAGTGTTCATCTCGGTTGGAGGTCTACATGTATTTACTACAGTAGCGAGTAACCTACTGTATCTTACAACATGTGTATACGTCCTGACAGTGTTCATCTCGGTTGGAGGTCTACATGTATTTACTACAGTAGCGAGTAACCTACTGTATTGTACAACATGTGTATACGTCCTGACAGTGTTCATCTCGGTTGGAGGTCTACATATATTTACTACAGTAGCGAGTAACCTACTGTATCTTACAACATGTGTATACGTCCTGACAGTGTTCATCTCGGTTGGAGGTCTACATGTATTTACTACAGTAGCGAGTAACCTACTGTATTGTACAACATGTGTATACGTCCTGACAGTGTTCATCTCGGTTGGAGGTCTACATGTATTTACTACAG
Source organism: Haliotis rubra (assembly GCF_003918875.1). Lineage (NCBI taxonomy): Eukaryota > Metazoa > Mollusca > Gastropoda > Lepetellida > Haliotidae > Haliotis > Haliotis rubra. Next base: position 1,630,326 of record NW_025767213.1, read on the forward strand.
TAGCGAGTAACCTACTGTATCTTACAACATGTGTATACGTCCTGACAGTGTTCATCTCGGTTGGAGGTCTACATATATTTACTACAGTAGCGAGTAACCTACTGTATCTTACAACATGTGTATACGTCCTGACAGTGTTCATCTCGGTTGGAGGTCTACATGTATTTACTACAGTAGCGAGTAACCTACTGTATCTTACAACATGTGTATACGTCCTGACAGTGTTCATCTCGGTTGGAGGTCTACATGTATTTACTACAGTAGCGAGTAACCTACTGTATCTTACAACATGTGTATACGTCCTGACAGTGTTCATCTCGGTTGGAGGTCTACATATATTTACTACAGTAGCGAGTAACCTACTGTATTGTACAACATGGGTATACGTCCTGACAGTGTTCATCTCGGTTGGAGGTCTACATGTATTTACTACAGTAGCGAGTAACCTACTGTATCTTACAACATGTGTATACGTCCTGACAGTGTTCATCTCGGTTGGAGGTCTACATGTATTTACTACAGTAGCGAGTAACCTACTGTATTGTACAACATGTGTATACGTCCTGACAGTGTTCATCTCGGTTGGAGGTCTACATGTATTTACTACAGTAGCGAGTAACCTACTGTATCTTACAACATGTGTATACGTCCTGACAGTGTTCATCTCGGTTGGAGGTCTACATGTATTTACTACAGTAGCGAGTAACCTACTGTATCTTACAACATGTGTATACGTCCTGACAGTGTTCATCTCGGTTGGAGGTCTACATGTATTTACTACAGTAGCGAGTAACCTACTGTATCTTACAACATGTGTATACGTCCTGACAGTGTTCATCTCGGTTGGAGGTCTACATATATTTACTACAGTAGCGAGTAACCTACTGTATCTTACAACATGTGTGTATACGTCCTGACAGTGTTCATCTCGGTTGGAGGTCTACATGTATTTACTACAGTAGCGAGTAACCTACTGTATCTTACAACATGTGTATACGTCCTGACAGTGTTCATCTCGGTTGGAGGTCTACATGTATTTACTACAGTAGCGAGTAACCTACTGTATTCTTACAACATGTGTATACGTCCTGACAGTGTTCATCTCGGTTGGAGGTCTACATATATTTACTACAGTAGCGAGTAACCTACTGTATCTTACAACATGTGTATACGTCCTGACAGTGTTCATCTCGGTTGGAGGTCTACATGTATTTACTACAGTAGCGAGTAACCTACTGTATTGTACAACATGTGTATACGTCCTGACAGTGTTCATCTCGGTTGGAGGTCTACATGTATTTACTACAGTAGCGAGTAACCTACTGTATCTTACAACATGTGTATACGTCCTGACAGTGTTCATCTCGGTTGGAGGTCTACATGTATTTACTACAGTAGCGAGTAACCTACTGTATTGTACAACATGTGTATACGTCCTGACAGTGTTCATCTCGGTTGGAGGTCTACATGTATTTACTACAGTAGCGAGTAACCTACTGTATCTTACAACATGTGTATACGTCCTGACAGTGTTCATCTCGGTTGGAGGTCTACATGTATTTACTACAGTAGCGAGTAACCTACTGTATCTTACAACATGTGTATACGTCCTGACAGTGTTCATCTCGGTTGGAGGTCTACATATATTTACTACAGTAGCGAGTAACCTACTGTATCTTACAACATGTGTATACGTCCTGACAGTGTTCATCTCGGTTGGAGGTCTACATGTATTTACTACAGTAGCGAGTAACCTACTGTATTCTTACAACATGTGTATACGTCCTGACAGTGTTCATCTCGGTTGGAGGTCTACATGTATTTACTACAGTAGCGAGTAACCTACTGTATCTTACAACATGTGTATACGTCCTGACAGTGTTCATCTCGGTTGGAGGTCTACATATATTTACTACAGTAGCGAGTAACCTACTGTATCTTACAACATGTGTATACGTCCTGACAGTGTTCATCTCGGTTGGAGGTCTACATGTATTTACTACAGTAGCGAGTAACCTACTATATCTTACAACATGTGTATACGTCCTGACAGTGTTCATCTCGGTTGGAAGTCTACATATATTTATTACAGTAGCGAGTAACCTACTTTATTGCACAACATGGGTATACATCCTGACCGTGTTCATCTCGGTTGGAGGTCTACATATTTTTACTACAGTAGCGAGTAACCTACTGTATCTTACAACATGTGTATACGTCCTGACAGTGTTCATCTCGGTTGGAGGTCTACATGTATTTACTACAGTAGTGAGTAACCTACTTTATTGTACAACATGTGTATACATCCTGACAGTGTTCATCTCGGTTGGAGGTCTACATGTATTTACTACAGTAGCGAGTAACCTACTGTATCTTACAACATGTGTATACGTCCTGACAGTGTTCATCTCGGTTGGAGGTCTACATGTATTTACTACAGTAGCGAGTAACCTACTGTATCTTACAACATGTGTATACGTCCTGACAGTGTTCATCTCGGTTGGAGGTCTACATATATTTACTACAGTAGCGAGTAACCTACTGTATCTTACAACATGTGTATACGTCCTGACAGTGTTCATCTCGGTTGGAGGTCTACATGTATTTACTACAGTAGCGAGTAACCTACTGTATCTTACAACATGTGTATACGTCCTGACAGTGTTCATCTCGGTTGGAGGTCTACATGTATTTACTACAGTAGCGAGTAACCTACTATATCTTACAACATGTGTATACGTCCTGACAGTGTTCATCTCGGTTGGAAGTCTACATATATTTATTACAGTAGCGAGTAACCTACTTTATTGCACAACATGGGTATACATTCTGACCGTGTTCATCTCGGTTGGAGGTCTACATGTTTTACTACAGTAGCGAGTAACCTACTGTATCTTACAACATGTGTATACGTCCTGACAGTGTTCATCTCGGTTGGAGGTCTACATGTATTTACTACAGTAGCGAGTAACCTACTGTTATCTCGGTTACAACATGTGTATACATCCTGACAGTGTTCATCTCGGTTGGAGGTCTACATGTATTTACTACAGTAGCGAGTAACCTACTGTATCTTACAACATGTGTATACGTCCTGACAGTGTTCATCTCGGTTGGAGGTCTACATGTATTTACTACAGTAGCGAGTAACCTACTGTATTGTACAACATGTGTATACGTCCTGACAGTCCTGACAGTGTTCATCTCGGTTGGAGGTCTACATGTATTTACTACAGTAGCGAGTAACCTACTGTATCTTACAACATGTGTATACGTCCTGACAGTGTTCATCTCGGTTGGAGGTCTACATGTATTTACTACAGTAGCGAGTAACCTACTGTATCTTACAACATGTGTATACGTCCTGACAGTGTTCATCTCGGTTGGAGGTCTACATATATTTACTACAGTAGCGAGTAACCTACTGTATCTTACAACATGTGTATACGTCCTGACAGTGTTCATCTCGGTTGGAGGTCTACATGTATTTACTACAGTAGCGAGTAACCTACTGTATTGTACAACATGTGTATACGTCCTGACAGTGTTCATCTCGATTGGAGGTCTACATATATTTACTACAGTAGCGAGTAACCTACTGTATCTTACAACATGTGTATACGTCCTGACAGTGTTCATCTCGGTTGGAGGTCTACATGTATTTACTACAGTAGCGAGTAACCTACTGTATTGTACAACATGTGTATACATCCTGACAGTGTTCATCTCGGTTGGAGGTCTACATGTATTTACTACAGTAGCGAGTAACCTACTGTATCTTACAACATGTGTATACGTCCTGACAGTGTTCATCTCGGTTGGAGGTCTACATGTATTTACTACAGTAGCGAGTAACCTACTTTTTTGTACAACATGTGTATACATCCTGACAGTGTTCATCTCGGTTGGAGGTCTACATGTATTTACTACAGTAGCGAGTAACCTACTGTATCTTACAACATGTGTATACGTCCTGACAGTGTTCATCTCGGTTGGAGGTCTACATATATTTACTACAGTAGCGAGTACCCTACTGTATTGTACAACATGTGTATACGTCCTGACAGTGTTCCTCTCGGTTGGAAGTCTACACATATTTACTACAGTAGCGAGTAACCTACTGTATCTTACAACATGTGTATACGTCCTGACAGTGACCCGTGAAGATCCGGGGTAGAATAGGTCTTCAGCAACCCATTCTTGTGACTGCTTGTCGTAAAAGGCAACTAACGGGATCGGGTGGTCAGGCTCGCTGACTTGGTTGACACATGTCATCGGTTCCCAATTGCGCAGATCGATGCTCATGCTGTTGATCACTGGATTGTCTGGTCCAGACTCGATTATTTACAGACCGCCGCCATATAGCTGGAATATTGCTGAGTGCGGCGTAAAACTCAACTCACTCACTCACTCACTCACGTCCTGACAGTGTTCATCTCGGTTGGAGGTCTACATGTATTTACTAAAGTAGTGAGTAACCTACTGTATTGTACAACGTCTGTATACGTCCTGACAGTGTTCATCTCGGTTGGAGGTCTACATGTATTTACTACAGTAGCGAGTAACCTGCTATATCTTACAACATGTGTATACGTCCTGACAGTGTTCATCTCGGTTGGAGGTCTACATGTATTTACTACAGTAGCGAGAAACCTACTGTATCTTACAACATGTGTATACGTCCTGACAGTGTTCATCTCGGTTGGAGGTCTACATGTATTTACCACAGTAGCGAGTAACCTACTGTATCTTACAGCATGTGTATACGTCCTAACAGTGTTCATCTCGGTTGGAGGTCTACATGTATTTACTACAGTAGCGAGTAACCTACTGTATCTTACAACATGTGCATACGTCCTGACAGTGTTCATCTCGGTTGGAGGTCTACATGTGTTTACAAATGTATTTTACGATCACATAATATTGGGGATCAATATATGTTTAAACTGTTCAGGACAGATCATGTTCAGGTTATCAAGAGTAAAGAATGGTGTGTTTGGCAGTTTTGACAATAATCCTACCAGTTATGGAGTAGAAGAGAAGTAGGCCGACGGAAGCAGTACAGTGGGACAACATCAACCCCAGGGACACCAGGTGTTCAGGGTGACTTGGCTGGCCCCTCTCATCGTGTCCCAACTACGTAGATCGATGCTTGTGATGTCAGTAACTGAACTGTTGGTCCGGACAGACCGCCGCCATATAGCTGGAGCATTGCTGAGTTCGGCGGTAAACAACAAACAAACAAAACAAACAAACAAACAAACAAACACATACTGAAATCCATGACCATGACAATGTACATTTAGAATACTGGGACCTTCATCATGCACAACATCTGTCATATGTTTCCTTTCAAGAACCTGTGTGTTTCGTAACTCTATTTAAATTAAAAAAATTACTTTCTTTTATAAGATCATTTGTCCCTGGCAGTAAAAGCAAAGTATACAAGCCGTGTGTGTGCGTGACTGTACCATATTTGCGTGACATGCATGTAAGAAACGCTGACTCATTCTGTGTAACAGAAGTCCGACCCCTGTCTGTCAATGTAGAGGGTATTAACAGACACAATTACAACATCTGATAATATATTGCTCTCCGTAACCGTTGTAGTAGGGAAGGCCGCTATCTACTTGTGTTTCACGGCGTGGAGGGGGCGCTATAATAAGCCTGGATACCCTCCACGTTACGTGCCTCGGGTGTCCAGACTAGGGGCAGTTCATGTACCGCTACGGGCCTTCTAACATCGTATGCCGTGAGTACCCACAAACTGACAGTTTACATTTGCAGGGCAGCCAAAGAGCCAGCCAGGCCAGTGTCAAGTAACCTCTAAGGGTAGTACAACATAGTATGAAATAACATATGTACCTATACATAACATGTTTTATCTTTCAAAATAGGAATGTAAATGTCTTTTGTCAGCAACAGGTATTTATACATTTTATGGTGTTTGCTATATATTGATAACCATTAGAACCTTTAGTGTAAATATTACTTCCAAATACTAAGTTGTAAATACTTCGTTACTTACACTTACTATCACGTGAGCTGGGGTTGTTGAGAATATACGATAACCCCCACTCATTAATTATGTTGTGTATCCATAGTAGGCATGTTTTGGTTGTACAATGATTCATTCTGACATAATCATATAATATTTTTAAAAGTATCTTTGCATGAAAATAAGCTGCAGTCTTATGCCAGAATTTTATTACCCGTTAGCAAATATACTCTTAAAAATAGGAACGGACAGTCCAAACATAATGAAATGTATTAAACGTAGTTAAGTGTATATAAGTCGATTAAACTCGAACATAGATAAGGGAATTCGACACATGGATGAACATATGTATAGTTGTTATTACCAGCATTGATTCAGTTCACTCACTGCACGTGTGTGGACACAAGTGTGCGATCAGGTCAGTACCTGGTGACACCACCCCTTGCAGCCCTCACTGCTGGACATTCCCTTGGAAGGGATTGCACAAGTCGAGGGGTCGAGCGTTGTCGTGCTGAAAGAACTCTCTCTGGCGGTTAAAAAGTGGGAGGAGGTGAGGTTGCAGGATTTGGTCGATGTGCTGTAAGATTGCGTTGGAACACCACTAGCTCTGATCTGCCCGTGTAGGACATGGCTCCCCACACCATCGCTGAACCAGTCGCGTCGCCAGTTCCCCAGGTTCCATGCCTGTACCCTGTTGCACCATTGGACACGTCGTTGTCGACGTGGTCGTGTCGGTAAGGTCCAGCTTTTGGTCGATATCCTCGAGTTCCAACTTCTCTCAGACGATTTCTGATGGTTTGGTCTGAAATTCATCGAAGACCAGGCACCTGTTCCGCAGTGTCCGTTGCTGTGGCTACTCGGTGACGTAGGTGAAACACCCGGGTGAATCGGTTCTGAGGAGTGGTCACTCTTGGTCTTCCACTTCTGGGACGGTCTTGGGTCGGATTGAAACGGGTATATCGATGCTATAATCGAGATATGGTGCTGTGGTGGACGTTGAATGTTCTGGCAACGGCATACTTGGACTGCTTCCAAACGTTCAATGACGATATTTCGCAAATTAGCATTCAATATCTTCGTTTACGTCGTTAATTTCGTATTGAAATGATGAATTTGGCTTGGCCTTTTATAGTCGATGTCTCTACTCATGTTTACGACACATTGCGCGTGCATATCGTGGAAAAAAAATTCTGCTTGCACTTTTCATGTATCGTTTTATTTTTTATTACAAACGTTTACAAACAGTTTTGGGGATACGTTTGTGCGCAGTACACAACAACCAGGACATGATGAACGGGATTCAAACATTTGTCTTAATGGCGATTGCTGTCAAAATATATCGAAATGAACTGCTGAAAACGCCTGTGCGTTTCTTTTTTTGAAGAGTGTAGTTATGTTGGGAGGCCTACCTAGTTCCCCATAGATAATAAAATTTGGGTAAGAATCCCTTAAATCAGCTATTATTTTAAGGAAATGCAATTAAACGCGTTCAATAATGTAACTTTTCTAATCCCTATGTTTCTAATCCACTGTATGTGAGAATATGTAATACCATACTATCAAACGCTGAAATCAGACAGTCAGTTTGTAAATTGATACTCAGGCTTATCCCTGGAGACAAAACATAGCTATAGTAGTATTAGTGACAATGTATTGTTAGTAGTAGATTTAATCCCGCTTACCATCCGCCTGTCTCTGATGAACTTGATTCGCAAATACATATTACTATCTACCATCTCCAAATGTTTGCCCCCCCTACAAGAGTTGAAGCAAACTTTGTTAGCAGGGCCACTAAAAAACATCATAACCTTTGTTTTTGAAGTGTTAATGTCTAATTTCTGTTTGGTGCAATTTATGTTGAACTTTGTTGAGGGACTTTTACTAGGTAAGACTGTATCATCAACATATTGTAATGTAAGAAATTGTAACAACAGGGTTGTATTTTCAGACAGCCTTTGTCCTAACTTCACACTCTGAAGTTGTAGTTGATAGGGGTTTGTTCAAGATCATTTACGTGGAGGGAAAATAACAGCCCGGATAGAATCTCACCTTGCATGACCCTCCATACTTCAGCGAAAGCCTTAGTGAAATATATACAAACACAATACATTCCCGTGTGATGGCGTGATACCACGTTGTAAAACCATGGTGTGGAGGGGTCTTCTTGTTTTGGGATCTCACTGCTTACGGCCTGTGTCATTTCAAGGCCCAGGGAAAAGGACTCTACCCTTCCTGTCGACGTCACTCCACCCATCCTCTCGTCATCACTCTACCCATCCTCTCGTCATCACTCTACCCATCCTCTCGTCATCACTCTACCCATCCTCTCGTCATCACTCTACCCATCCTCCCGTCATCACTCTACCCATCCAGGGTACTCTAGATATTGATTGTACAACGTTCCCAGGTTACAAAGAAACGTTTTGGTCTCATCACATACACGCCGTGATCCCCTCTCTAGCTTCACATACTTGTGACAGGTATCATTTGGTTCCAAAACAGATAATTTGTCTATTGTGCCATATCCATTATTAAAACGTTGAAGGACACTGTCCTTTTTTGGTGTTCATTGTAGTCAAGACATGATCTTACAGAACAAGAACCATGCAGCTGTACCATCCAATCACTAAAACATACAACTTTGTAACAATTACCGTGGTGCTTAAATTTTTTCTAGGTGTATACTCTCCATATATGGTTTTCCGAACATTGTGCGTTACAGGCAGTTATTTCTTGTTTGAGGCGTGTATACAGACCTACTGGCGATGGGAATATGGCTTATATATACTTACGATGTAGTACTAGTACCAATGCTACTGCTCTTCCATCAATGTAGATGGTTTTCTACGCACTATTCTGCCTGGCCTGTGTGCTGCCTGTCTCGGTCCTGGGTTACCCTTCACAAGCAGGGACAGAGGCCTGTCTGGATCTCACTCCTCAACACGGGGCTACCGCCCAGGGTTCAACGTCACCTTACATGCTGTCCGTAGATGCAACCTCCGTCAAACAGGGCGGGATGGTTACAGGTAGGTGTGCTCAACTTTCTTCCACCTCTCACTATGAGTATATACAGTTCACGTAGGCCGTGACTTCAACAGGTCATCAGTGTACATAGGCCGTGACTTCAACATGTCATCAGTTCACGTAGGCCGTGACTTCAACAGGTCATCAGTGTACGTAGGCCGTGACTTCAACAGGTCATCAGTGTACGTAGGCCGTAGGCATCAGTTCACGTAGGCCGTGACTTCAACAGGTCATCAGTGTACGTAGGCCGTGACTTCAACAGGTCATCAGTGTACGTAGGCCGTGACTTCAACAGGTCATCAGTTCACGTAGGCCGTGACTTCAACAGGTCATCAGTGTACGTAGGCCGTGACTTCAACAGGTCATCAGTTCACGTAGGCAGTGACTTCAACAGGTCATCAGTGTACGTAGGCCGTGACTTCAACAGGTCATCAGTGTACGTAGGCCGTGACTTCAACAGGTCATCAGTTCACGTAGGCCATGACTTCAACAGGCCATCAGTGTACGTAGGCCGTGACTTCAACAGGTCACGAGTGTACGTAGGCCATGACTTCAACAGGGCATGGGTGTATGTAGGCTATGATTTCAACACCTACATGGGTCATGAGTGTATTTAGGCCATTGGCTTCAACAGGTCATGGGTGTATGTAGGCCATGAAATCAACAGGTCATGAGTCCATGTAAGCCATTACTTCAACATCCACACAGAGCTGAGTCTCTCCAAGTTTACCCATTTGTTTTGGTTGTAACATACTGTGTTTCAGTAACTCTAAATGCCACGACCGCCAGCGACACCTTCAACGGTTTCCTGGTCCAAGCCCGCTGTACCAAGTGTACCACTGCCGACACGGCCATAGTGCCCGGGACATTTGCCAAGTACACCGCCTCGGATGATACCATTAAAACAATGGACTGTGAAAATGATACCATGGTGGGTTTCCTTCCATCTTTACTTATTAGATTCTTATGGGTAGTTACGATTAACCGAATATACTGACCGCGATGGATGTATTGCTGGTTCTGGAATTGAACTATCTTCTGATTATGTCCATGCTTATTAACATTATAACTGATTGATTGATTCTTGTTTTACGCTTCACCCAGCAATATTCAAGTTATATGGTGGAGGTCTGTAAATAATCGAGTCTGAACCAGACAGTCCAGTGATCAACAGCATGAGCATTGATCTACGCAGTTGGGAACCGATGACATGTGTCAACCAAGTTAGCGAGCCTGACCACCCAATCCCGTTAGTCGCTTCTTGCGATAGGCATGAGTTACTAAAGATCAATTCTAACCAGGATCTTCACGGGTAAACACTATAACTAATGTCGGCAGCACGGTCCATGTAAGTGACAGTTATATGTCATCTATCCTCAGAACTCCATGAGTCACAACGGTAACGCTGCCAAGACGTCAGCTAAATTCACCTGGAAAGCACCTGCTGATTTCAATGTGGCAGAGGGCATTCAGTTCAGGTATGTTCAAATAGCACTGTACACGTGTGGTCGCGCTGCTTCGTGTGTACCACCTGACACAGAACTGAGTTAGGTAACATTACATATTTGGTCTGGTTAAATCCAGTTTGGGCTGGTAACATTTTGAAGTTACCAGCCCTGATGTCTGGCTGGGTTTTTGGGTATTTTCATACACTGATTACAGGACGCATGTTACTGAGATATTCCTAAATGACACATACATGTAGTGATACCCCGCTTGTTACATTCCATACCTATTCATATTTTCCAAACTCCTACACCATTATGAAAACACCCCAGTACACGTTGACTGTTGTAGTCTCGGCATTGTGGTCTGTCTTCTCCCACAATCGTATCTGAAACTGTGTATGGATTTCATTCTGAAGCATAGGTTCATGTATTGCATCAGGGAATTAACTGCATCTGCTTGATGTTCATGTTTCGCTTGCTATATATTCTGGTATTGTTTGTGTAGTGTTTAACGTCTCACTCAGCAATATATTCCAGCTATATGCAGGCGGTCTGTATATTATCAAATCGGTACCTGACAATCCAGTGATCAACATCATGAGCATCCATCTAGGCAATTAGGATACGAAGACATGTGTCAACCAAGTCAGCGAGCCTGGCCACCCAATCCTGTTAGTTGCTTCTTACGACAATCATGGATTGATGACGACCAATCTTGGCGGGTCTAATTTGGTATTCAATAAAGTCGGCCTTTAGTACGTACACCTCTGCGTGTTACTTAACCAAACACTGTCATAAATATGTAGTGATTGTTGTATTTGTCACACTCGCGGTGGTTACTCCCCTGCATATAGGAGTCCATCTTTGGGGCAGTCTATAATTCATGTCCACACAGAACTTTATTACCCTTAAGATAAATTTGTCCAATTCTGATTGGTCAAAAGCCAAAGCATACCAAACCATGGAGGCCGATTTGCCATGGTGTACGAATCGTACACCCCGTCAAATCTGTCATGTGACACACTACACGAGTTGTACGAATGACCTTGACCTTAGATGGAATGTGGCTCACTCTCCTACCCATAGTTCCATGCGGCAAGCCAGCCTAGTCAAGTCATCGCTGTGCCGGAGTGTGAATGTGGCTGCCAAACGACTGATCGCTTCGAAATTTTAGAGTTGGCGTATACAATTAAGTGTATAAACAGAGTAATAAAATTGTTGCCATAATTTCTTATTTGTTTGTGTCAATAAATATATCCAAAAAATGAAATGTTTCTGTACTTCACTTGTTTAACAAAATCTCAAATTCGATAATTTGTATCATAAACTAAGCCATCCCGAGTTATCTCCCTATATGACCGTTCAGGAAAAATCATGGCGTTCTAACGTTTTGCATCTCATTCTGCCGATGATTGAATGTTGTTGTTTAAAGATAAGTTATATAAAAAGCATACGTCACACGGTGTTTTGAAAGGGTATACGGGAATGTAAGACCCTTGTGAATTCCTCAGGTAATACGGAATTTACAAAGGTCTTACAGTCCCGTACACCCTTTCAAAACACCGTGTAACTAAATTAATAGCATATCTCGAAAATCTAACTTCGGGCCATTTAGGTAAATGTAATGGTCATGCTTGAATGTGACATTTCTATGGGTGTACGATATTTCAGGGCAACAGTTGTCCAGGTCAAGGTGACCTGGTGGGCCGATGTCACGTCGGATGAGATAACTGTGACAGCCAGCTCCACGTCTCAAGTTGCTCCAGTGCTGACCCTCGCCGTGGTTTCTTTCATCGCTGTCTCCTCTTTGTTGCTGTAGTTAATTAAATGAAACTGACTTAGGTCAATATTGATTGTTATTCTAATGAAAAAATGTTCAAACTATGTTTCCATATTGATATTAAGAAGTCTCAATATTGTGTGAGTATATGGTAAATATGACAAAGCATTTCAAATGTGACGGTTTGGTGTAGTAATGAAATAGCTGAAGTTTACACGTATCCCTTTACCTAGACTGTGTTTCACTCAATATTTTCTACTATTAGTTTGTTGACGTGTGTCATATGCTATTAAATAATCCAACCATTTCAAGAATATTATTTTGTAATTCTGTAAATATGTAAATACGACAGTGACAATTCGTAACTGCAGGGAATATTGAAACACACGCCCATTGCTCTAGAATCTCTGCTTTAATCGCCAGCGGATAAACATTTCTATTACGTCAACTATTGCTGACGGTTGATGTTGAATATCGTGTTTCCTGCTTGGCTGTGTGTTCACGTTGTCCCCCCAACCCGCCATCAACCGCGTTATGTACAACAATCATGGGAATCAAGTCGGGTGAAGCAGCCGGCAAATCACGGTCCGGTCCTGGGGATATCAACTGTCGCCTGTGTTTGAGTCCATGTAGAATCCTGCAGTGTGTTAGTGATACAACCCTGCCATTGACTGCAGTCCAGGCTTAAACACACATCGTCCCATAGCCTTTCCCACATATTCCAGCCTCACATCATCTTTCATGGTGTTTTATTTTCATAACACTGAGCAAAAAACAACCATAGCCTCTCAGTTGCTCTATTTTACCCTTACGTATTCTCACAGATAGTTCCCCATAACTAAAACATACAAGGCCTCTCGGTTGCAAATCTTCTGTTAGTTCACATGGCCTCACAGTTGTTTCCCGATATCTTTACACGACCTCTCAGTTGCTTCCCCATACCTTTACACGACCTCTCAGTTGGTTCCCCATATCTTTATAGGGCCTCTCAGTTGGTTCCCCATATCTTTATAGGGCCTCTCAGTTGGTTCCCCATATCTTTAGACGACCGCTCAGTTGGTTCCTCATATCTTTATATGGCCTCTCGGTTGGTTCCCCATATCTTTATATGGCCTCTCAGTTGGTTCCCCATATTTTTATATGGCCTCTCAGTTGGTTCCCCATATCTTTATATGGCCTCTCAGTTGGTTCCCAATATTTTTATATGGCCTCTCAGTTGGTTCCCCATATATTTATATCGCCTCTCAGTTGGTTCCCCATATCTTTACACGACCTCTCAGTTGGTTCCTCATATCTTTACACGACCTTTCAGTTGGTTCCCCATATCTTTATATGGTGTCTGAGTTGGTTCCCCTTATCTTTATATGGTCTCTGAGTTGGTTCCCCTTATCTTTACACGACCTCTCAGTTGGTTCCCCTTATCTTTACACGACCTCTCAGTTGGTTCCCCGTAGCTTTACACGACCTCTCAGTTGGTTCCCCATATCTGTATATGGCCTCTCAGTTGGTTCCCCATATCTTTATATGGTGTCTGAGTTGGTTCCCCGTATCTTTATATGGCCTCTCAGTTGATTCCCCATATCTTTACACGACCTCTCAGTTGATTCCCCATATCTTTATATGACCTCTCAGTTGATTCCCCATATCTTTATACGACCTTTCAGTTGGTTCCCCATATCTTTATATTGTCTCTGAGTTTGTTTCCAAAATATTTACACAACCTCACAGTTGGTTCCTCATATCTTTACAAGGCCTCTCAGTTGGTTCCTAACATCTTTATAGGTGAGGTGAGGTGAGGTGAGGTGAGGTGAGGTGAGGTGAGGTGAAATTGGGTTTAACGTCGTGCTTGAGAATATTTCGCTCATATGACGACGTGCCTGCGTGTGTATGTGTATGTGCGTCTGCTTGTACTAGCCCGTACTAGCTGGTTTTATAGTGCTAGCCCACTGAGATACCATGCCGCAGTGAAGCATGAGTACCCACACTCAGACACATTATACTGACTCCGAGCCGACCAGTCCTTGTTGTACCCATTAGTGCCGACCTCCAGACAGGGACCAACAAGTACCATATTTTAACGTCTTTTGGTATGACGCGGTCGGGGATCGAACCCGCGACCTTCCGCTCCCCAAAATCTTTATATGGCGTCTCAGTTGTTTCCCCATATATTTACATGGCCTCTCAGTTGTTTCCCCATATCTTTACATGGCCTCTCAGGTGTTTTCCCATATCTTTACATGGCCTCTCAGCTGTTTCCTCGTATCTGTCCATTGTCCCATAGTTAACTACATGTGACGACAAACACACGTCCCAATAGTCTATTCAATACAAGTGATCAGAACACATGCGGACTGCCATGGGAGTTTTGGGAGTGTTCTGATGTGTTGTGGGGTATTCAGGGTGGGTGAGCATCCCGAGGTCGGCGTGCTGTGTTATGTGATGGCGTGAGTTATGTCGGGGTTGAACGATTTCAGCGTTTCCAACATACGTTGGCCTCAGACTAAGAACATGTTAGGGAATGCAAGTCATCGTTGTTCCGCCGAGCGAAACAGATCACACGATCACTCGTGTTCATCAACCGTTAAATTCAAGCGTTGGGAATTCAAGCGTTCATGAATATATCCGTCAACCGGCTAGGTAGCCTGTTGAAGTCTGGGTTGGGAGATGACCTCACCGCCAAGGCTGGGACTGTTGCACTGAAGACTCGAGCTCAGTAAGCGGGTCTGTAGATAAGGTCAGTGTAATAATGCCTAGTATTTCGTATCAAACTAACTAGACGTGGCTGCACGACAACGTATCTGTAACATGTCTGAAGACAATACTTGTCTTGTAGTGTGTCCCAGGCCGTCCAACTAAATAGAATCATTCTGGGGCTGAAACACAATACAACAGTTTATATGATACTGCTTGACGAACTGTTGAGGTAAAAGTCGTCCCGAAATCAGTTCTCTAACAGTCAGTTATTTGGTGGAAGGATGTAATACTAGTACTTGTTCAATAAATCATCATCATCATCATCATCACCATCATCATCATCGTCATCATCATTTTTATTCTTAGGTCAAAGGTCAAAATAGAATAATTTTGCAATTTCGTGTACATGGCGGGTATTTATAATAATAGACCCTCGGGTTACATAACGTACGTTTCTCGGGAGACAAATAGTGAATGTGTGTCAGCAACTCCTTGATGGACCCCTGGAGTGTTGTATCCGTATACTTTCATATGGAATCCTAGACGGGACATTGTCTCGTTGTTGCCCTGACAGGCTAAACTTTGACAACTACTTTTCAATGTAATGATGTGTCGCATCGTACTATAACAAAGTTGACATCCATAAAGTAGCATGCGTTTCTTATTATTCATCAACTTCATAAATGCCAATTTAAAAGAAAACTAACCAAAGCTGACAAGATGCCCAATTAACACTAGTCTTGCTTATTAACAATGGGGAGCAAAGCTACAACGTCACATTTATCAAGATCGAAATTTGTGGCGTTGTTGCATAAGCCATTTCCAAGCTTTTTACCCTCAACAGCAACATCGCAGTAGTTAGTAACGATGTCACATTGTCGTGCTTGTATTTCGATTTTAAAATTGCTAACAAAGTATGATCTATATAATGATCGATGAATGTACCCACTGCTCGCAACAGTTACTACAGTGTATATACATGCTTACCTGACCTGCTTCGCTGTCTCTGTGCACTCTTGGGTCATCGGTTACCTGAAGGTTCATGTTGTAAATGGGGCGGTTGGGGTAGCCTAGTGGGTAAAGCGTTCGATGGTCATACCGAAGATCCGGGTTCGATTCCCCACATGGGTACAATGTGAAGCCATATTGCTGGAATATGGCTAGATGTTGGACTCGAGGCAGGTCACAGTCCAAGGCCCTTTGGTATTCGGTACTGGAGCGGTGGGGTAGCCTAGTGGTTAAAGCGTTTGTTCGCCACGTCGAAGACCCGGGTTCGATTCCCCACATGGGTACAATGTGTGAAGCCCATTTCTGGTGTCCCCAGACGTGATATTGTTAGAACATTGCTAAAGGCGGCGTAAAACCATACTCACTCACTCACTCATCGGTACTGGGCTGGGATCAATCGGCTTCAAAACGACCACAGGTTTCTGGACTCTTAGGGTCGCTTCGCTTCAACACAAATTGCTCGATCTGTGGGGAGCTCGAGCACACTCCCCTGATCCAATCCTCTCCGTAGTTCAGTTCACTCACTACAGACGTAAATGGCGAAAGGAAATGGCTAGTGAGTGAGTGAGTGAGTTATTATTTAACGTCACATCGGCAATATTGCAGCCATATCGTGACGAGGAAATGGCTAGGGACCCCGCGACATAAACGCTGGTGTTAATCTAAACAGAACACATTTAGACAGCTCGACTGCGTTGTTGCATTTTCACCCTTAGGTAATATCCCCAAACCATTACTCAAAGCGCGACTAAACGACAATTATTGAAAAACATTCTGGATTGTCGCAATGACGCGTTTCAGCGAATGTTGTCACTTTCCTAATGGGTTTGAAAGATCGACAACGCAGTATGTCCCTTCTAGACTTCCATAATTTCCCGACTTTCATGATCATTCGACAGAGTTGTCCTACTTGGACGCTACATAATTTATCAGCGACAGTTATACGGGATGGCTTCTCACTTGGTGTGACGGTTCAGGAGAGATTATATATATATTGCTAGTGTTTGTCAGCCACAAAGAGTAGCTCGATGTCAGAGGTATGTAGAAACCATCACAACTTGAACAGAGAGTGTATGTTAGTCAGTCAGCAATCTTGTCGGTCTGCCTCAGTTCCGGGTGGATGGGCCGCATCACTGTGAGGATGAACAATTGTACAATGTGCTGAGTGATTGTACGTCACTGTGTGGATGAACAATTGTAGAATGTGGTGAGTGATTGTATGTCACTGTGTGGATGAACAATTGTAGAATGTGCTGAGTGATTGTACGTCACTGTGTGGATGAACAATTGTAGAATGTGCTGAGTGATTGTACGTCACTGTGTGGATGAACACTTGTAGAATGTGGTGAGTGATTGTAAGTCACTGTGTGGATGAACAATTGTAGAATGTGCTGAGTGATTGTACGTCACTGTGTGGATGAACAATTGTAGAATGTGGTGAGTGATTGTATGTCACTGTGTGGATGAACAATTGTAGAATGTGGTGAGTGATTGTACGTCCCTGTGTGGATGAACAATTCTAGAATGTGCTGACTGATTGTACGTCACTATGTAGATGAACAATTGGAGAATGGTAATAGGGATTTTACCTCACTGTGTGGATAAACAATTGCAGAAAGTGCTGGGTGATTGCACCTTACTGTGTGGATGAACAATTGCAGAATGTGCTGAGTTATTGTAAGTCACTGTGTGGATGAACAGTTCTAGAATGTGGTGAGTGATTGTAAGTCACAGTGTGGATTAACAATTCTAGAATGTGGTGAGTGATTGTACGTCACTGTGTGGATGAACAATTGTAGAATGTGCTAGGTGATTGTACGTCACTGTGTGGATGAACAATTGTAGAATGTGCTGAGTGATTGTACGTCACTGTGTGGATGAACAATTGTAGAATGTGGTGAGTGATTGTAAGTCACAGTGTGGATGAACAATTCTAGAATGTGGTGAGTGATTGTACATCACTGTGTGGATAAACAATTGTAGAATGGTCCGAGGGATTGTTCCTCACTGGGAGGATAAACAATTGTGGTATGTGCTGGGTGATTGTACCTCACTGTGTTGATGAACAATTGTAGAATGTGGCGAGTGATTGTGAGTCACTGTGTGGATGAACAAATGTAGAATGTGGTGAGTGATTGCACCTCACTGTGTGGATGAACAATTGTAGAATGTGCTGAGTTATTGTAAGTCACTGTGTGGATGAACAGTTCTGGAATGTGGTGAGTGATTGTAAGTCACTGTGTGGATGAACAATTGTAGAATGTGCTGGGTGATTGTACGTCATTGTGTGGATCAACAATTGTAGAATGTGGTGAGTGATTGTAAGTCACAGTGTGGATGAACAATTCTAGAATGTGGTGAGTGACTGTACATCACTGTGTGGATAAACAATTGTAGAATGGTCCGAGGATTGTTCCTCACTGGGAGGATAAACAATTGTGGTATGTGCTGGGTGATTGTACCTCACTGTGTTGATGAACAAATGTAGAATGTGGCGAGTGATTGTGAGTCACTGTGAGGATGAACAAATGTAGAATGTGGTGAGTGATTGCACCTCACTGTGTGGATGAACAATTGTAGAATGTGCTGGGTGATTGTACGTCATTGTGTGGATCAACAATTGTAGAATGTGGTGAGTGATTGTAAGTCACTGTGTGGATGAACAATTGTAGAATGTGGTGAGTGATTGTACGTCACTGTGTGGATGAACAATTGTAGAATGTGCAGGAGTGATTGTACGTCATTGTGTGGATGAACAATTGCAGAATGTGCTGTGTGATTGTACGTCACAGTGTGGTTGAACAATTGTACAAATGTGGTGAGTGATTGTAAGTCACTGTGTGGATGAACAGTTGTAGAATGTGCTCAGTGATTGTACGTCACTGTGTCGATGAACAATTGTAGAATGTGGCGAGTGATTGTGAGTCACTGTGTGGATGAACAAATGTAGAATGTGGTGAGTGATTGCACCTCACTGTGTGGATGAACAATTGTAGAATGTGCTGAGTTATTGTAAGTCACTGTGTGGATGAACAGTTCTGGAATGTGGTGAGTGATTGTAAGTCACTGTGTGGATGAACAATTGTAGAATGTGCTGGGTGATTGTACGTCATTGTGTGGATCAACAATTGTAGAATGTGGTGAGTGATTGTAAGTCACAGTGTGGATGAACAATTCTAGAATGTGGTGAGTGATTGTACATCACTGTGTGGATAAACAATTGTAGAATGGTCAGAGGGATTGTTCCTCACTGGGAGGATAAACAATTGTGGTATGTGCTGGGTGATTGTACCTCACTGTGTTGATGAGCAATTGTAGAATGTGGCGAGTGATTGTGAGTCACTGTGTGGATGAACAAATGTAGAATGTGGTGAGTGATTGTACCTCACTGTGTGGATGAACAGTTCTGGAATGTGGTGAGTGATTGTAAGTCACTGTGTGGATGAACAATTGTAGAATGTGCTGGGTGATTGTAAGTCATTGTGTGGATCAACAATTGTAGAATGTGGTGAGTGATTGTAAGTCACTGTGTGGATGAACAATTGTAGAATGTGGTGAGTGATTGTACGTCACTGTGTGGATGAACAATTGTAGAGTGTGCAGGGTGATTGTACGTCATTGTGAGGATGAACAATTGCAGAATGTGCTGTGTGATTGTACGTCACTGTGTGGTTGAACAATTGTACAATGTGGTGAGTGATTGTAAGTCACTGTGTGGATGAACAGTTGTAGAATGTGCTCAGTGATTGTACGTCACTGTGTGGATGAACAATTGTAGAATGTGCTGAGTGATTGTAAGTCACTGTGAGGATGAACAATTGTAGAATGCGCAGAGTGATTGTACGTCACTGTGAGGATAAACAATTGTAGAATGGTCAGAGGGATTGTACCTCACTGTGTGGATAAACAATTGTGGTATGTGCTGGGTGATTGCACCTCACTGTGTGGATTAACAATTGTAGAATGTGGTGAGTGATTGTAAGTCACTGTGTGGATGAACAATTGTAGAATGTGCTGACTGATTGTACGCCATTGTGTGGATGAACAATTGTAGAATGTGGTGAGTGATTGTACGTCACTGTATGGATGAACAAATGTAGAATGTGGTGAGTGATTGTAAGTCACTGTGTGGATGAACAATTGTAGAATGTGCTGAGTGATTGTATGTCACTGTCTGGATAAACAATTGTAGAATGTGCTGACTGATTGTACGTCATTGTGTTGATCAACAATTATAGAATGTGCTGAGTGATTGTAAGTCACTGTCTGGATGAACATTTCTAGAATGTGCTGAGTGATTGTAAGTCACTGTGTGGATGAACAATTCTAGAATGTGGTGAGTGATTGTACGTCACAGGGTGGATGAACAATTCTAGAATGTGGTGAGTGATTGTACATCACTGTGTGGATAAACAATTGTAGAATGGTCAGAGGGATTGTACCTCACTGGGAGGATAAACAATTGTGGTATGTGCTGGGTGATTGTTCCTCACTGTGTGGATGAACAATTGTAGAATGTGGTGAGTTATTGTACGTCACTGTGTGGATGAACAATTGAAGAATGTGCTGAGTGATAGTAACTCACTGTGTGGATGAACAATTATAAAATGCGCTGAGTGATTGTAAGTGACTGTGTGGATGAACAATTCTAAAATGTGGTTAGTGATTGTACGTCACTGTGTTGATAAACAATTTTAGAAGGGTCAGAGGGATTGTACCTCACTGTGTGGACAAACAATTGTGGTATGTGCTGGATGATTGTACCTCACTGTGTGGATGAACAATTGTAGAATGTGGTGAGTGATTGTAAGTCACTGTGTGGATGAACAATTGTAGAATGTGGTGAGTGATTGTACGTCACTGTGTGGATGAACAATTGCAGAATGTGGTGAGTGATTGTACGTCACTGTGTGGTTGAACAATTGTACAATGTGGTGAGTGATTGTAAGTCACTGTGTGGATGAACAATTGTAGAATGTGGTGAGTGATTGTACGTCACTGTGTGGATGAACAATTGTAGAATGTGGTGAGTGATTGTACGTCACTGTGTGGATGAACAATTGTAGAATGCGCTGAGTGATTGTAAGTCACTGTGTGGATGAACAATTGTAGAATGTGGTGAGTGATTGTACGTCACTGTGTGGATAAACAATTGTAGAATGGTCAGAGGGATTGTACCTCACTGTGAGGATAAACAATTGTGGTATGTGCTGGGTGATTGTACCTCACTGTGTGGATGAACAATTGTAGAATGTGGTGAGTGATTGTAAGTCACTGTGTGGATGAACAATTGTAGAATGTGCTGAGTGATTGTACGTCATTGTGTGGATGAACAATTCTAGAATGTGGTGAGTGATTGTACGTCATTGTGTGGATCAACAATTGTAGAATGTGCTAAGTGATTGTACCTCACTGTGTACTTGAACAATTTTAGAAAGTGGTGAGTGATTGTAAGTCACCGTGTGGATGAACAATTGTAGAATGTGGAGAGCGATTGTACGTCACTGTGTGGATGAACACTTGTAGAATGTGCTGGGAGATTGTACGTATTTTGCGGATGAACAGTTGAAGAATGTGCTGTGTGATTGTACGTCACTGTATGGTTGAACAATTGTAGAATGTGGTGAGCGATTGTAAGTCACTGTGTGGATGAACAATTGTAGAATGTGCTGAGTGATTGTACGTCACTCAGTTGTTGAACAATTGTAGAATGTGGAGAGTGACTGTACGTCACTGTGAGGTTGAACAATTGTAGAATGTGGTGACTGATTGTACGTCACTATGTGGATGAACAATTGGAGAATGGTCCGAGGGATTGTACCTCACTGTGTGGATAATAAATTGTGGCATGTGCTGGGTGATTGTACCTCACTGTGTGGATGAACAATTGTAGAATGTGCTGACTGATTGTAAGTCACTGTGTGGATGAACAATTGTAGAATGTGCAGAGTGATTGTACGTCACTGTGTGGATGAACAATTGTAGAATGTGCTGAGTGATTGTACGCCATTGTGTGGATGAACAATTGTAGAATGTGCTGAGTGATTGTACGTCACTGTATAGATGAACAAATGTAGAATGTGGTGAGTGATTATAAGTCACTGTGTGGATGAACAATTGGAGAATGTGCTGAGTGATTGTACGTCACAGTGTGGATGAACAATTGTAGAATGTGGTGAGTGATTGTAAGCGCGACTAAACGACAATTATTGAAAAACATTCTGGATTGTCGCAATGACGCGTTTCAGCGAATGTTGTCACTTTCCTAATGGGTTTGAAAGATCGACAACGCAGTATGTCCCTTCTAGACTTCCATAATTTCCCGACTTTCATGATCATTCGACAGAGTTGTCCTACTTGGACGCTACATAATTTATCAGCGACAGTTATACGGGATGGCTTCTCACTTGGTGTGACGGTTCAGGAGAGATTATATATATATTGCTAGTGTTTGTCAGCCACAAAGGGTAGCTCGATGTCAGAGGTATGTAGAAACCATCACAACTTGAACAGAGAGTGTATGTTAGTCAGTTAGCAATCTTGTGGGTCTGCCTCAGCTCCGGGTGGATGGGCCGGATCACTGTGAGGATGAACAATTGTACAATGTGCTGAGTGATTGTACGTCACTGTCTGGATGAACAATTGTAGAATGTGGTGAGTGATTGTACGCCATTGTGTGGATGAACAATTGTAGAATGTGGTGAGTGATTTTACGTCACTGTAAGGATGAACAAATGTAGAATGTGGTGAGTGATTGCACCTCACTGTTTGGATGAACAATTGTAGAATGTGCTGAGTTATTGTAAGTCACTGTGTGGATGAACAGTTCTGGAATGTGGTGAGTGATTGTAAGTCACTGTGTGGATGAACAATTGTAGAATGTGCTGGGTGATTGTACGTCATTGTGTGGATCAACAATTGTAGAATGTGGTGAGTGATTGTAAGTCACTGTGTGGATGAACAATTCAAGAATGTGGTGAGTGATTGTACGTCAGTGTGTGGATGAACAATTGCAGAATGTGCTTAGTGATTGTACGTCACTGTGTGGTTGAACAATTGTAGAATGTGGTGAGTGATTGTAAGTCACTGTGTGGATGAACAGTTGTAGAATGTGGTGAGTGATTGTACGTCACTGTGTGGATGAACAATGGTAGAATGTTTCTGAGTGATTGTACGTCACTGTGAGGATAAACAATTGTAGAATGTGGTGAGTGATTGTACGTCACTGTGTGGATGAACAATTGTAGAATGTGGTGAGTGATTGTACGTCACTGTGTGGATAAACATTGGTAGAATGGTCAGAGGGATTGTACCTCACTGTGTGGATAAACAATTGTGGTATGTGCTGGGTGATTGTACCTCACTGTGTGGATGAACAATTGTAGAATGTGGTGAGTGATTGTAAGTCACTGTGTGGATGAACAATTGTAGAATGTGCTGAGTGATTGTACGTCATTGTGTGGATGAACAATTCTAGAATGTGGTGAGTGATTGTACGTCATTGTGTGGATCAACAATTGTAGAATGTGCTAAGTGATTGTACCTCACTGTGTACTTGAACTGTTTTAGAAAGTGGTGAGTGATTGTAAGTCACCGTGTGGATGAACAGTTGTAGAATGTGGAGAGTGGTTGTACGTCACTGTGTGGATGAACAATTTGTAGAATGTGTCCGAGTGATTGTACCTCACAGTGTGGATGAACAATTGTAGAATGTGCTGGGTGATTGTGTATTGGCACGTCACTGTGTGGATGAACAATTGTAGAATGTGCTGACTGATTGTAAGTCACTGTGTGGATGAACAATTGTAGAATGTGCAGAGTGATTGTACGTCACTGTGTGGATGAACAATTGTAGAATGTGGTGAGTGATTGTACGCCATTGTGTGGATGAACAATTGTAGAATGTGCTGAGTGATTGTACGTCACTGTATAGATGAACAAATGTAGAATGTGGTGAGTGATTATAAGTCACTGTGTGGATGAACAATTGGAGAATGTGCTGAGTGATTGTACGTCACAGTGTGGATGAACAATTGTAGAATGTGGTGAGTGATTGTAAGCGCGACTAAACGACAATTATTGAAAAACATTCTGGATTGTCGCAATGACGCGTTTCAGCGAATGTTGTCACTTTCTAATGGGTTTGAAAGATCGACAACGCAGTATGTCCCTTCTAGACTTCCATAATTTCCCGACTTTCATGATCATTCGACAGAGTTGTCCTACTTGGACGCTACATAATTTATCAGCGACAGTTATACGGGATGGCTTCTCACTTGGTGTGACGGTTCAGGAGAGATTATATATATATTGCTAGTGTTTGTCAGCCACAAAGGGTAGCTCGATGTCAGAGGTATGTAGAAACCATCACAACTTGAACAGAGAGTGTATGTTAGTCAGTTAGCAATCTTGTGGGTCTGCCTCAGCTCCGGGTGGATGGGCCGGATCACTGTGAGGATGAACAATTGTACAATGTGCTGAGTGATTGTACGTCACTGTGTGGATGAACAATTGTAGAATGTGCTGAGTGATTGTACGCCATTGTGTGGATGAACAATTGTAGAATGTGGTGAGTGATTTTACGTCACTGTAAGGATGAACAAATGTAGAATGTGGTGAGTGATTGCACCTCACTGTTTGGATGAACAATTGTAGAATGTGCTGAGTTATTGTAAGTCACTGTGTGGATGAACAGTTCTGGAATGTGGTGAGTGATTGTAAGTCACTGTGTGGATGAACAATTGTAGAATGTGCTGGGTGATTGTACGTCATTGTGTGGATCAACAATTGTAGAATGTGGTGAGTGATTGTAAGTCACTGTGTGGATGAACAATTCAAGAATGTGGTGAGTGATTGTACGTCAGTGTGTGGATGAACAATTGCAGAATGTGCTTAGTGATTGTACGTCACTGTGTGGTTGAACAATTGTAGAATGTGGTGAGTGATTGTAAGTCACTGTGTGGATGAACAGTTGTAGAATGTGGTGAGTGATTGTACGTCACTGTGTGGATGAACAATGGTAGAATGTTTCTGAGTGATTGTACGTCACTGTGAGGATAAACAATTGTAGAATGTGGTGAGTGATTGTACGTCACTGTGTGGATGAACAATTGTAGAATGTGGTGAGTGATTGTAAGTCACTGTGTCTATGAACAGTTCTAGAATGTGGAGAGTGATTGTAAGTCACTGTGTTGATGAACAATTGTAGAATGTGCTGAGTGATTGTAAGTCACTGTGTGGATGAACAATTGTAGAATGTGGTGAGTGATTGTACGTCACTGTGTGGATGAACAATTGTAGAATGTGGTGAGTGATTGTACGTCACTGTGTGGATGAACAATTGTAGAATGTGCTGAGTGATTGTACGTCACTATGTGGATGAACAATTCTAGAATGTGGTGAGTGATTGTACGTCACTGTGTGGATAAACATTGGTAGAATGGTCAGAGGGATTGTACCTCACTGGGAGGATAAACAATTGTGGTATGTGCTGGGTGATTGTACCTCACTGTGTGGATGAACAATTGTAGAATGTGGTGAGTGATTGTAAGTCACTGTGTGGATGAACAATTGTAGAATGTGGTGAGTGATTGTACGTCACTGTGTGGATGAACAATTGTAGAATGTGCTGAGTGATTGTACGTCATTGTGTTGATGAACAATTGTAGAATGTGCTGAGTGATTGTAAGTCACTGTGTGGATGAACAATTGTAGAATGTGGTGAGTGATTGTAAGTCACTGTGTGGATGAACAATTGTAGAATGTGCTGAGTGATTGTACGTCACTGTGTGGATGAACAATTGTAGAATGTGTTGAGTGATTGTACGTCACTGTGTGGATGAACAATTGTAGAATGTGCTGAGTCATAGTAACTCACTGTGTGGATGAACAATTATAGAATGCGCTGAGTGATTGTAAGTGACTGTGCGGATGAACAATTCTAAAATGTGGTTAGTGATTGTACGTCACTGTGTTGATAAACAATTGTAGAATGGTCAGAGTGATTGTACCTCACTGTGTGGATGAACAATTGTAGAATGTGCTGGATGATTGTACCTCACTGTGTGGATGAACAATTGTAGAATGTGGTGAGTGATTGTAAGTCACTGTGTTAATGAACAATTGTAGAATGTGGTGAGTGATTGTACGTCACTGTGTGGATGAACAATTGTAGAATGTGCTGAGTGATTGTACGTCATTGTGTGGATGAACAATTGCAGAAATGGTGAGTGATTGTAAGTCACTGTGTGGATGAACAATTGTAGAATGTGGTGAGTGATTGTACGTCACTGTGTGGATGAACAATTGTAGAATGTGGTGAGTGATTGTACGTCACTGTGTGGATGAACAATTGTAGAATGCGCTGAGTGATTGTAAGTCACTGTATGGATGAACAATTGTAGAATGTGGTGAGTGATTGTACGTCACTGTGTGGATAAACAATTGTAGAATGGTCAGAGGGATTGTACCTCACTGTGTGGATAAACAATTGTAGAATGTGCTGACTGATTGTACGCCATTGTGTGGATGAACAATTGTAGAATGTGCTGAGTGATTGTACGTCACTGTGTGGATGAACAATTGTAGAATGTGCTGAGTGATTGTATGTCACTGTCTGGATAAACAGTTGTAGAATGTGCTGAGTGATTGTAAGTCATTGTGTTGATCAACAATTGTAGAATGTGCTGAGTGATTGTAAGTCACTGTGTGGATGAACATTTCTAGAATGTGGTGAGTGATTGTAAGTCACTGTGTGGATGAACAATTCTAGAATGCGGTGAGTGATTGTACGTCACAGTGTGGATGAACAATTGTTGAATGGTCAGAGGGATTGTACCTCACTGGGAGTATAAACAATTGTGGTATGTGCTGGGTGATTGTACCTCACTGTGTGGATGAACAATTGTAGAATGTGCTGAGTGATTGTATGTCACTGTCTGGATAAACAGTTGTAGAATGTGCTGAGTGATTGTACGTCATTGTGTTGATGAACAATTGTAGAATGTGCTGAGTGATTGTAAGTCACTGTCTGGATGAACATTTCTAGAATGTGGTGAGTGATTGTAAGTCACTGTGTGGATGAACAATTCTAGAATGTGGTGAGTGATTGTACGTCACAGTGTGGATGAACAATTGTAGAATGGTCAGAGGGATTGTACCTCACTGGGAGGATAAACAATTGTGGTATGTGCTGGGTGATTGTACCTCACTGTGTGGATGAACAATTGTAGAATGTGGTGAGTGATTGTAAGTCACTGTGTGGATGAACAATTGTAGAATGTGGTGAGTGATTGTACGTCACTGTGTGGATGAACAATTGTAGAATGTGCTGGGTGATTGTACGCCATTGTGTGGATGAACAATTGCAGAATGTGGTGAGTTCTTGTAAATCACTGTATGGATGAACAATTGTAGAATGTGGTAGTGATTGTAAGTCACTGTGTGGATGAACAATTGTAGAATGTGCTGAGTGATTGTACGTCACTGTGTGGATGAACAATTGTAGAATGTGCTGAGTGATTGTAACGTCACTGTGTGGATGAACAATTGTAGAATGTGCTGAGTGATTGTAAGTCACTGTGTGGATGAACAATTATAGAATGTGCTGAGTGATTGTAGTCACTGTGCGGATGAACAATTGTAGAATGTGGTTAGTGATTTGTACGTCACTGTGTTGATAAACAATTGTAGAATGGTCAGAGGGATTGTACGTCACTGAGTGGACAAACAATTGTGGTATGTGCTGGGTGATTGTACCTCACTGTGTGGATGAACAATTGTAGAATGTGGTGAGTGATTGTAAGTCACTGTGTGGATGAACAATTGTAGAATGTGGTGAGTGATTGTACCTCACTGTGTGGATGAACAATTGTAGAATGTACTGCGTGATTGTACGTCATTGTGTGGATGAACAATTGTAGAATGTGGTGAGTGATTGTACGTCACTGTGTGGATGAACAATTGTAGAATGTGGTGAGTGATTGTAAGTCACTGTGTGGATGAACAGTTGTAAAATGTGGTGAGTGATTGTACGTCACTGTGTGGATGAACAATTGTAGAAATGGCTGAGTGATTGTACGTCACTGTGTGGATGAACAATTGTAGAATGTGCTGAGTCATAGTAACGTCACTGTGTGGATGAACAATTATAGAATGTGCTGAGTGAGTGATTGTAAGTCACTGTGTGGATGAACAATTCTAGAATGTGGTTAGTGATTGTACGTCACTGTGTTGATAAACAATTGTAGAATGGTCAGAGGGATTGTACCTCACTGGTGTGGATGAACAATTGTGGTATGTGCTGGATGATTGTACCTCACTGTGTGGATGAACAATTGTAGAATGTGGTGAGTGATTGTAAGTCACTGTGTTGATGAACAATTGTAGAATGTGGTGAGTGATTGTACGTCACTGTGTGGATGAACAATTGTAGAATGTACTGCGTGATTGTACGTCATTGTGTGGATGAACAATTGCAGAATGTGCATAGTGATTGTACGTCACTGTGTGGTTAAACAATTGTACAATGTGGTGAGTGATTGTAAGTCACTGTGTGGATGAACAGTTGTAAAATGTGGTGAGTGATTGTACGTCTCTGTGTGGATGAACAATTGTAAAATGTGGTGAGTGATTGTACCTCACTGTGTGGATGAACAATTGTAGAATGCGCTGAGTGATTGTAAGTCACTGTGTGGATGAACAATTGTAGAATGTGGTGAGTGATTGTAAGTCACTGTGTGGATGAACAATTGTAGAATGTGCTGAGTGATTGTACGTCACTGTGTTGATGAACAATTGTAGAATGTGCTGAGTGATTGTACGTCACTGTGTGGATGAACAATTGTAGAATGTGGTGACTGATTGTACGTCACTATGTGGATGAACAATTGGAGAATGGTCCGAGGAATTGTACGTCACTGTGTGGATGAACAATTGTAGAATGTGTTGGGTTATTGTAAGCGCGACTAAACGACAATTATTGAAAAACATTCTGGATTGTCGCAATGACGCGTGTCAGCGAATGTTGTCACTTTCCTAATGGGTTTGAAAGATCGACGACGCAGTATGTCCCTTCTAGACTTCCATAATTTCCCGACTTTCATGATCATTCGACAGAGTTGTCCTACTTGGACGCTACATAATTCATCAGCGACAGTTATACGGGATGGCTTCTCACTTGGTGTGACGGTTCAGGAGAGATTATATATATATTGCTAGTGTTTGTCAGCCACAAAGAGTAGCTCGATGTCAGAGGTATGTAGAAACCATCACAACTTGAACAGAGAGTGTATGTTAGTCAGTTAGCAATCTTGTGGGTCTGCCTCAGCTCCGGGTGGATGGGCCGCATCACTGTGAGGATGAACAATTGTACAATGTGCTGAGTGATTGTACGTAACTGTCTGGATGAACAATTGTACAATGTGCTGAGTGATTGTACGTCACTGTGCGGATGAACAATTGTAGAATGTGCTATGTAATTGTACGTCACTGTGTGCATGAACAATTGTAGAATGTGGTGAGTGATTGTAAGTCACTGTGTCTATGAACAATTCTAGAACTCACTGAGTGATTGTAAGTCACTGTGTTGATGAACAATTGTAGAATGTGCTGAGTGATTGTAAGTCACTGTGTGGATGAACAATTGTAGAATGTGGTGAGTGATTGTACCTCACTGTGTGGATGAACAATTGTAGAATGTGCTGACTGATTGTACGCCATTGTGTGGATGAACAATTGTAGAATGTGCTGAGTGATTGTACGTCACTGTGTGGATGAACAATTGTAGAGTGTGCTGAGTGATTGTATGTCATTGTGTTGATCAACAATTGTAGAATGTGCTGAGTGATTGTAAGTCACTGTCTGGATGAACATTTCTAGAATGTGGTGAGTGATTGTAAGTCACTGTGTGGATGAACAATTCTAGAATGTGGTGAGTGATTGTACGTCACAGTGTGGATGAACAATTGTAGAATGGTCAGAGGGATTGTACCTCACTGGGAGGATAAACAATTGTGGTATGTGCTGGGTGATTGTACCTCACTGTGTGGATTTACAATTGTAGAATGTGGTGAGTGATTGTAAGTCACTGTGTGGATGAACAATTGTAGAATGTGGTGAGTTATTGTACGTCACAGTGTGGATGAACAATTGTAGAATGCTGGGTGATTGTACGCCATTGTGTTGATGAACAATTGTAGAATGTGGTGAGTTATTGTAAATCACTGTATGGATGAACAAATGTAGAATGTGGTGAATGATTGTAAGTCACTGTGTGGATGAACAATTGTAGAATGTGCTGAGTGATTGTACGTCACTGTCTGGATGAACAATTGTAGAATGTGTTGAGCGATGTGTACGTCACTGTGTGGATGAACAATTGTAGAATGTGCTGAGTCATAGTAACTCACTGTGTGGATGAACAATTATAGAATGCGCTGATGATTGTAAGTGACTGTGCGGATGAACAATTCTAAAATGTGGTTAGTGATTGTACGTCACTGTGTTGATAAACAATTGTAGAAGGGTCGGAGGATTGTACGTCCCTGAGTGGACAAACAATTGTGGTATGTGCTGGATGATTGTACCTCACTGTGTGGATGAACAATTGTAGAATGTGGTGAGTGATTGTAAGTCACTGTGTTAATGAACAATTGTAGAATGTGGTGAGAGTGATTGTACCTCACTGTGTGGATGAACAATTGTGGAATGTACTGCGTGATTGTACGTCATTGTGTGGATGAACAATTGCAGAATGTGCATAGTGATTGTACGTCACTGTGTGGTTGAACAATTGTACAATGTGGTGAGTGATTGTAAGTCACTGTGTGGATGAACAGTTGTAGAAAATGTGGTGAGTGATTGTACGTCACTGTGTGGATGAACAATTGTAGAATGTGGTGAGTGATTGTACGTCACTGTGTGGATGAACAATTGTAGAATGCGCTGAGTGATTGTAAGTCACTGTATGGATGAACAATTGTAGAATGTGGTGAGTGATTGTACGTCACTGTGTGGATAAACAATTGTAGAATGGTCTGAGGGATTGTACCTCACTGTGTGGATAAACAATTGTAGAATGTGCTGACTGATTGTACGCCATTGTGTGGATGAACAATTGTAGAATGTGCTGAGTGATTGTACGTCACTGTGTGGATGAACAATTGTAGAATGTGCTGAGTGATTGTACGTCACTGTGTGGATAAACAATTGTAGAATGTGCTGAGTGATTGTACGTCATTGTGTGGATCAACAATTGTAGAATGTGCTGAGTGATTGTAAGTCACTGTGTGGATGAACAATTGTAGAGTGTGCTGAGTGATTGTATGTCATTGTGTTGATCAACAATTGTAGAATGTGCTGAGTGATTGTAAGTCACTGTCTGGATGAACATTTCTAGAATGTGGTGAGTGATTGTAAGTCACTGTGTGGATGAACAATTCTAGAATGTGGTGAGTGATTGTACGTCACAGTGTGGATGAACAATTGTAGAATGGTCAGAGGGATTGTACCTCACTGGGAGGATAAACAATTGTGGTATGTGCTGGGTGATTGTACCTCACTGTGTGGATGAACAATTGTAGAATGTGGTGAGTGATTGTGAGTCACTGTGTGGATGAACAATTGTAGAATGTGGTGAGTTATTGTACGTCACAGTGTGGATGAACAATTGTAGAATGTGCTGGGTGATTGTACGCCATTGTGTTGATGAACAATTGTAGAATGTGGTGAGTTATTGTAAATCACTGTATGGATGAACAAATGTAGAATGTGGTGAATGATTGTAAGTCACTGTGTGGATGAACAATTGTAGAATGTGCTGAGTGATTGTACGTCACTGTCTGGATGAACAATTGTAGAATGTGGTGAGCGATTGTACGTCACTGTGTGGATGAACAATTGTAGAATGTGCTGAGTCATAGTAACTCACTGTGTGGATGAACAATTATAGAATGCGCTGAGTGATTGTAAGTGACTGTGCGGATGAACAATTCTAAAATGTGGTTAGTGATTGTACGTCACTGTGTTGATAAACAATTGTAGAAGGGTCAGAGGGATTGTACCTCCCTGAGTGGACAAACAATTGTGGTATGTGCTGGATGATTGTACCTCACTGTGTGGATGAACAATTGTAGAATGTGGTGAGTGATTGTAAGTCACTGTGTTAATGAACAATTGTAGAATGTGGTGAGTGATTGTACCTCACTGTGTGGATGAACAATTGTAGAATGTACTGCGTGATTGTACGTCATTGTGTGGATGAACAATTGCAGAATGTGCATAGTGATTGTACGTCACTGTGTGGTTGAACAATTGTACAATGTGGTGAGTGATTGTAAGTCACTGTGTGGATGAACAGTTGTAAAATGTGGTGAGTGATTGTACGTCACTGTGTGGATGAACAATTGTAGAATGTGGTGAGTGATTGTACGTCACTGTGTGGATGAACAATTGTAGAATGCGCTGGAGTGATTGTAAGTCACTGTATGGATGAACAATTGTAGAATGTGGTGAGTGATTGTACGTCACTGTGTGGATAAACAATTGTAGAATGGTCTGAGGGATTGTACCTCACTGTGTGGATAAACAATTGTAGAATGTGCTGACTGATTGTACGCCATTGTGTGGATGAACAATTGTAGAATGTGCTGAGTGATTGTACGTCACTGTGTGGATGAACAATTGTAGAATGTGCTGAGTGATTGTATGTCACTGTGTGGATAAACAGTTGTAGAATGTGCTGAGTGATTGTACGTCATTGTGTGGATCAACAATTGTAGAATGTGCTGAGTGATTGTAAGTCACTGTGTGGATGAACAATTTAGAATAATGCGGTTAGTGATTGTACGTCACAGTGTGGATGAACAATTGTTGAATGGTCAGAGGAAGATTGTACCTCACTGGGAGTATAAACAATTGTGGTATGTGCTGAGTGATTGTACACTCACTGTGTGGATGAACAATTGTTGAATGTGCTGAGTGATTGTATGTCACTGTCTGGGTAAACAATTGTAGAATGTGCTGAGTGATTGTACGTCATTGTGTGGATCAACAATTGTAGAATGTGCTGAGTGATTGTAAGTCACTGTGTTGATGAACAATTGTAGAATGTGCTGAGTGATTGTACGTCACTGTGTGGATGAACAATTGTAGAATGTGCTGAGTGATTGTACGTCACTGTGTGGATGAACAATTGTAGAATGTGCTGAGTGATTGTAAGTCACTGTGTGGATGAACAATTGTAGAATGTGGTGAGTGAGTGATTGTACGTCACTGTGTGGATGAACAATTGTAGAATGTAGGTTGTGGTTAGTGATTGTACCTCACTGTGTGGATGAACAATTGTAGAATGTGCTGAGTGATTGTAAGTCACTGTGTGGATGAACAATTGTAGAATGTGCTGAGTGATTGTAAGTCACTGTGTGGATGAACAATTGTAGAATGTGCTGAGTGATTGTACGTCACTGTGTTGATGAACAATTGTAGAATGTGGAGAGTGATTGCACGTCACTGTGTGGATGAACAATTGTAGAATGTGGTGACTGATTGTACCTCACTATGTGGATGAACAATTGTAGAATGGTGGAGAGTGATTGTACGTCACTGTGTGGATGAACAATTGTAGAATGTGGTGAGTTATTGTAAGCGTGACTAAACGACAATTATTGAAAAACATTCTGGATTGTCGCAATGACGCGTTTCAGCGAATGTTGTCACTTTCCTAATGGGTTTGAAAGATCGACAACGCAGTATGTCCCTTCTAGACTTCCATAATTTCCCGACTTTGGATGATCATTCGACAGAGTTGTCCCTACTTGGACGCTACACAATTCATCAGCGACAGTTATACGGGATGGCTTCTCACTTGGTGTGACGGTTCAGGAGAGATTATATATATATTGCTAGTGTTTGTCAGCCACAAAAGAGTAGCCTCGATGTCAGAGGTATGTAGAACAGAAACCATCACAACTCCTGAACATGAGATGATGTGTATGTTAGTCAGTTAGTAATCTCTAGAATGTGTGTGAATCTTGTGGTCTGCCTCATATGAACAATTGTGGTATGGTGCTGAGTGATTGTACGTCACTGTGTGGATGAACAATTGTAGAATGTGCTGAGTGATTGTACGTCACTGTGTGGATGAACAATTGTAGAATGTGCTGAGTGATTGTACGTCACTGTGTGGATGAACAATTGTAGAATGTGCTGAGTGATTGTACGTCACTGTGTGATGAACAATTGTAGAATGTGGTGAGTGATTGTAAGTCACTGTGTGGATGAACAATTCTAGAATGTGGTGAGTGATTGTAAGTCACTGTGTGGATGAACAATTGTAGAATGTGGTGAGTGATTGTAAGTCACTGTGTGGATGAACAATTGTAGAATGTGGTGAGTGATTGTACGTCACAGTGTGGATGAACAATTGTAGAATGGTCAGAGTGATTGTACCTCACTGGGAGGATAAACAATTGTGGTATGTGCTGGAGTGATTGTACCTCACTGTGTGGATGAACAATTGTAGAATGTGGTGAGTGATTGTGAGTCACTGTGTGGATGAACAATTGTAGAATGTGCTGTGGTGAGTTATTGTGTGTTCACACAGTGTGGATGAACAATTGTAGAATGTGCTGTGGGTGATTGTAGAATACGCCATTGTGTGTGGATGAACAATTGTAGAATGTGTGAGTGATTGCCATTGTAAATCACTGTATGGATGAACAAATGTAGAATGTGGTGAATGATTGTAAGTCACTGTGTGGATGAACAATTGTAGAATGTGCTGAGTGATTGTACGTCACTGTCTGGATGAACAATTGTAGAATGTGGTGAGAGATTGTACGTCACTGTGTGGATGAACAATTGTAGAATGTGCTGAGTCATAGTAACTCACTGTGTGGATGAACAATTATAGAATGCGCTGATGATGATTGTAAGTGACTGTGCGGATGAACAATTCTAAAATGTGGTTAGTGATTGTACGTCACTGTGTTGATAAACAATTGTAGAAGGGTCAGAGGGATTGTACCTCCCTGAGTGGACAAACAATTGTGGTATGTGCTGGATGATTGTACCTCACTGTGTGGATGAACAATTGTAGAATGTGGTGAGTGATTGTAAGTCACTGTGTTAATGAACAATTGTAGAATGTGGTGAGTGATTGTACCTCACTGTGTGGATGAACAATTGTAGAATGTACTGCGTGATTGTACGTCATTGTGTGGATGAACAATTGCAGAATGTGCATAGTGATTGTACGTCACTGTGTGGTTGAACAATTGTACAATGTGGTGAGTGATTGTAAGTCACTGTGTGGATGAACAGTTGTAAAATGTGGTGAGTGATTGTACGTCACTGTGTGGATGAACAATTGTAGAATGTGGTGAGTGATTGTACGTCACTGTGTGGATGAACAATTGTAGAATGCGCTGAGTGATTGTAAGTCACTGTATGGATGAACAATTGTAGAATGTGGTGAGTGATTGTACGTCACTGTGTTGATAAACAATTGTAGAATGGTCAGAGGGATTGTACCTCACTGTGTGGATAAACAATTGTAGAATGTGCTGGATGATTGTACGTCATTGTGTGGATGAACAATTGTAGAATGTGGTGAGTGATTGTAAGTCACTGTGTGGATGAACAATTGTAGAATGTGCTGAGTGATTGTACGTCACTGTGTGGATGAACAATTGTAGAATGTGCTGAGTGATTGTACGTCATTGTGTGGATGAACAATTGTAGAATGTGCTGAGTGATTGTACGTCACTGTGTGGATGAACAATTGTAGAATGTGGTGAGTGATTGTAAGTCACTGTGTGGATGAACAATTGTAGAATGTGTTGAGTGATTGTACGTCACTGTGTGGATGAACAATTGTAGAATGTGCTGAGTGATTGTACGTCACTGTGTGGATGAACAATTGTAGAATGTGCTGAGTGATTGTACGTCACTGTGTGGATGAACAATTGTAGAATGTGCTGAGTGATTGTATGTCACTGTGTTGGGTAAACAATTGTAGAATGTGCTGAGTGATTGTAAGTCACTGTGTGGATGAACAATTGTAGAATGTGGTGAGTGATTGTAAGTCACTGTGTGGATGAACAATTGTAGAATGTGGTGAGTGATTGTACCTCACTGTGTGGATGAACAATTGTAGAATGTACTGAGTGATTGTACGTCATTGTGTGGATGAACAATTGTAGAATGTGGTGAGTGATTGTACGTCACTGTGTGGTTGAACAATTGTAGAAATGTGGTGAGTGATTGTAAGTCACTGTGTGGATGAACAATTGTAGAATGTGGTGAGTGATTGTACGTCACTGTGTGGATGAACAATTGTAGAATGTGGTGAGTGATTGTACCTCACTGTGTGGATGAACAATTGTAGAATATGATTGTACGTCACTGTCTGATGTGTGATTGTACGTCACTGTGTGGATGAACAATTGTAGAATGTGCTGAGTGATTGTACGTCACTGTGTGGATGAACAATTGTGAATGTGCTGAGTGATTGTAAGTCACTGTGATGGATGAACAATTGTAAAATGTGGATGAGTAGGATTGTATTGTCACTGTGTTGATGAACAATTGTAGAATGTGCAGAGGGATTGTACGTCACTGAGTGGACAAACAATTGTGGTATGTGCTAGAATGTGATCGTTCACTGTCCTACTTGAACAATTTATCCAGAATGTGGTGGACAGTTCAGGAGAATTGTACGTCACTGTGAGGATGAACAATTGTAGAATGTGCTGAGTGATTGTACGTCACTGTGTGGATGAACAATCAGAGGATGTACTGCGTGATTGTACGTCATTGTGTGGGATGAACAATTGCAGAATAAAAAGATAGTGATTGTACGTCACTGTGCGGATGAACAATTGTAGAATGTGCTATGTAATTGTACGTCACTGTGTGGATGAACAATTGTAGAATGTGCTGACTGATTGTATGTCACTGTGTGGATGAACAATTGAAGAACGGTCCTAGGTGATTGTACCTCACTGTGTGGATAAACAATTGTAGAATGTACTGAGTGATTGTACGTCACTGTGTGGATGAACAATTGTAGAATGTGGTGAGTGATTGTAAGTCACTGTGTGGATGAACAATTGTAGAATGTTGTGAGTGATTGTAAGTCACTGTGTGGATGAACAATTGTAGAATGTGGTGAGTGATTGTACGTCACTGTGTGGATGAACAATTGTAGAATGTGCTAGGTGATTGTAAGCGCGACTAAACGACAATTATTGAAAAACATTCTGGATTGTCGCAATGACGCGTTTCAGCGAATGTTGTCACTTTCCTAATGTGTTTGAAAGATCGACAACGCAGTATGTCCCTTCTAGACTTCCATAATTTCCCGACTTTCATGATCATTCGACAGAGTTGTCCTACTTGACGCTACATAATTTATCAGCGACAGTTATACGGGATGGCTTCTCACTTGGTGTGACGGTTCAGGAGAGATTATATATATATTGCTAGTGTTTGTCAGCCACAAAGAGTAGCTCGATGTCAGAGGTATGTAGAAACCATCACAACTTGAACAGAGAGTGTATGTTAGTCAGTTAGCAATCTTGTGGGTCTGCCTCAGCTCCGGGTGGATGGGCCGCATCACTGTGAGGATGAACAATTGTACAATGTGCTGAGTGATTGTACGTAACTGTCTGGATGAACAATTGTACAATGTGCTGAGTGATTGTACGTCACTGTGCGGATGAACAATTGTAGAATGTGTTATGTAATTGTACGTCACTGTGTGGATGAACAATTGTAGAATGTGCTGACTGATTGTATGTCACTATGTGGATGAACAATTGAAGAACGGTCCTAGGAATTGTTCCTCACTGTGTGGATAAACAATTGTAGAATGTACATGGTGATTGTATGTCATTGTGTGGATCAACAATTGTAGAATGTGGTGAGTGATTGTAAGTCACTGTGTGGATGAACAACTGTAGAATGTGGTGAGTGATTGTAAGTCACTGTGTGGATGAACAATTGTAGAATGTGGTGAGTGATTGTACGTCAGTGTGTGGATGAACAATTGTAGAATGTGCTAGGTGACTGTAAGCGCGACTAAACGACAATTATTGAAAAACATTCTGGATTGTCGCAATGACGCGTTTCAGCGAATGTTGTCACTTTCCTAATGTGTTTGAAAGATCGACAACGCAGTATGTCCCTTCTAGACTTCCATAATTTCCGACTTTCATGATCATTCGACAGAGTTGTCCCACTTGACGCTACATAATTTATCAGCGACAGTTATACGGGATGGCTTCTCACCTGGGTGTGACGGTTCAGGAGAGATTATATATATATTGCTAGTGTTTGTCAGCCACAAAGAGTAGCTCGATGTCAGAGGTATGTAGAAACCATCACAACTTGAACAGAGAGTGTATGTTAGTCAGTCAGCAATCTTGTCGGTCTGCCTCAGTTCCGGGTGGATGGGCCGCATCACTGTGTGGATGAACAATTGTACAATGTGCTGAGTGATTGTACGTCACTGTGTGGATGAACAATTGTAGAATGTGGTGAGTGATTATATGTCACTGTGTGGATGAACAATTGTAGAATGTGCTGACTGATTGTACGTCACTATGTGGATGAACAATTGGAGAATGGTCCTAGGGATTATACCTCACTGTGTGGACGAACAATTGTAGAATGTCCTGGGTGATTGTACCTCACTGTGTTTATGAACAATTGCAGAATGTGGTGAGTGATTTTAGGTCACTGTGTGGATGAACAGTTCCAGAATGTGGTGAGTGATTGTAAGTCATTGTGTTGATGAACAATTGTAGAATGTGTTGAGTGATTGTACGTCACTGTGTGGATGAACAATTGTAGAATGTGGTGAGTGATTGTAAGTCACTGTGTGGATGAACAATTGTAGAATGTGCTGAGTGATTGTACGTCACTGTGTGGATGAACAATTCTAGAATGTGCTGAGTGATTGTAAGTCACTGTGTCTATGAACAGTTCTGGAATGTGGTG
Organism: Haliotis rubra; assembly: GCF_003918875.1. Classification (NCBI taxonomy): domain Eukaryota; kingdom Metazoa; phylum Mollusca; class Gastropoda; order Lepetellida; family Haliotidae; genus Haliotis; species Haliotis rubra. The sequence goes on from NW_025767213.1 coordinate 1,669,279, forward strand.
AGTGATTGTAAGTCACTGTGTGGATGAACAATTGTAGAATGTGGTGAGTGATTGTAAGTGACTGTGTTGATGAACAGTTGTATTATGCGGTGAGTGATTGTACGTCACTGTGTGGATGAACAATTGTAGAATGTGCTGAGTGATTGTACGTCACTGTGTGGATGAACAATTGTAGAATGTGCTGAGTGATTGTACGTCACTGTGTTGATGAACAATTGTAGAATGTGCTGAGTGATTGTAAGTCACTGTGTGGATGAACAATTTTAGAATGTGGTGATTGAGTGATTGTACGTCAGTATGTGTTGATAAACAATGTGTAGAATTGTTAGAATGTGGTGAGTGATTGTACCTCACTGTGTGGATGAACAATTGTAGTATGTGCTGGTTGATTGTAAGTCACTGTGTGGATGAACAATTGTAGAATGTGCTGAGTGATTGTACGTCACTGTGTGGATGAACAATTGTAGAATGTGCTGAGTGATTGTACGTCACTGTGTGGATGAACAATTGTAGAATGTGCTGAGTGATTGTAAGTCACTGTGTGGATGAACAATTGTAGAATGTGCTGAGTGATTGTACGTCACTGTGTGGATGAACAATTGTAGAATATGCTGAGTGATTGTACGTCACTGTGTTGATGAACAATTGTAGAATGTGCTGAGTGATTGTACGTCATTGTGTTGATCAACAATTGTAGAATGTGCTGAGTGATTGTAAGTCACTGTGTGGTTGAACAATTGTAGAATGTGGTGAGTGATTGTAAGTCACTGTGTGAATGAACAATTCTAGAATGTGGAGAGTGATTGTTAGTCACTCTCTGTGGATGAACAATTGTAGAATGTGCTATGATTGTACGTCACTGTGTGGATGAACAATTGTAGAATGTGCTGACTGATTGTACGTCATTGTGTGGATCAACAATTGTAGAATGTGGTGAGTGATTGTAAGTCACTGTGTGGATGAACAACTGTTGAATGTGGTGAGTGATTGTACGTCAGTGTGTGGATGAACAATTGTAGAATGTGGTGAGTGATTGTACGTCACTGTGTGGATGAACAATTGTAGAATGTGCTGAGTGATTGTACGTCATTGTGTGGATGAACAATTGTAGAATGTGCTGAGTGATTGTAAGTCACTGTATGGATGAACAATTGTAGAATGTGGTGAGTGATTGTAAGTCACTGTGTGGATGAACAATTGTAGAATGTGTCCGAGTGATTGTACGTCATTGTGTGGATGAACAATTGTAGAATGTGCTTAGTGATTGTAAGCGCGACTAAACGACAATTATTGAAAAACATTCTGGATTGTCGCAATGACGCGTGTCAGCGAATGTTGTCACTTTCCTAATGTGTTTGAAAGATCGACAACGCAGTATGTCCCTTCTAGACTTCCATAATTTCCCGACTTTCATGATCATTCGACAGAGTTGTCCTACTTGACGCTACATAATTTATCAGCGACAGTTATACGGGATGGCTTCTCACTTGGTGTGACGGTTCAGGAGAGATTATATATATATTGCTAGTGTTTGTCAGCCACAAAGAGTAGCTCGATGTCAGAGGTATGTAGAAACCATCACAACTTGAACAGAGAGTGTATGTTAGTCAGTCAGCAATCTTGTGGGTCTGCCTCAGTTCCGGGTGGATGGGCCGCATCACTGTGTGGATGAACAATTGTACAATGTGCTGAGTGATTGTACGTAACTGTGTGGATGAACAATTGTACAATGTGCTGAGTGATTGTACGTCACTGTGCGGATGAACAATTGTAGAATGTGTTATGTAATTGTACGTCACTGTGTGGATGAACAATTGTAGAATGTGCTGACTGATTGTATGTCACTATGTGGATGAACAATTGTAGAGTGTGCTGAGTAATAGTAACTCACTGTGTGGATGAACAATTATAGAATGCGCTGAGTGATTGTAAGTCACTGTGTGGATGAACAATTGTAGAATGTGCTGAGTGATTGTACGTCACTGTGTGGATGAACAATTGTAGAAGTGGTCAACAATTGTAGGATTGTACCTCACTGTGTGGATGAACAATTGTGGAATGTGCTGAGTGATTGTACCTCACTGTGTGGATGAACAATTGTAGAATGTGGTGAGTGATTGTAAGTCACTGTGTTAATGAACAATTGTAGAATGTGGTGAGTGATTGTACCTCACTGTGTGGATGAACAATTGTAGAATGTGCTGAGTGATTGTACGTCATTGTGTGGATGAACAATTGCAGAATGTGCATAGTGATTGTACGTCACTGTGTGGATGAACAATTGTAGAATGTGCTGAGTGATTGTACGTCACTATGTGGATGAACAATTGAAGAACGGTCCTAGGAATTGTTCCTCACTGTGTGGATAAACAATTGTAGAATGTACATGGTGATTGTATGTCATTGTGTGGATCAACAATTGTAGAATGTGGTGAGTGATTGTACGTCACTGTGTGGATGAACAATTGTAGAATGTGGTGAGTGATTGTAAGTCACTGTGTGGATGAACAATTGTAGAATGTGGTGAGTGATTGTACGTCAGTGTGTGGATGAACAATTGTAGAATGTGGTGAGTGATTGTAAGTCACTGTGTGGATGAACAATTGTAGAATGTGGTGAGTGATTGTAAGTCACTGTGTGGATGAACAATTGTAGAATGTGCTGACTGATTGTACGTCACTGTGTGGATGAACAATTGTAGAATGTGGTGAGTGATTGTAAGTCACTGTATGGATGAACAATTGTAGAATGTTGTGAGTGATTGTAAGTCACTGTGTGGATGAACAATTGTAGAATGTGCTGACTGATTGTACGTCATTGTGTGGATCAACAATTGTAGAATGTGGTGAGTGATTGTAAGCGCGACTAAACGACAATTATTGAAAAACATTCTGGATTGTCGCAATGACGCGTTTCAGCGAATGTTGTCACTTTCCTAATGTGTTTGAAAGATCGACAACGCAGTATGTCCCTTCTAGACTTCCATAATTTCCCGACTTTCATGATCATTCGACAGAGTTGTCCTACTTGACGCTACATAATTTATCAGCGACAGTTATACGGGATGGCTTCTCACTTGGTGTGACGGTTCAGGAGAGATTATATATATATTGCTAGTGTTTGTCAGCCACAAAGAGTAGCTCGATGTCAGAGGTATGTAGAAACCATCACAACTTGAACAGAGAGTGTATGTTAGTCAGTCAGCAATCTTGTCGGTCTCTGCCTCAGTTCCAGGTGGATGGGCCGCATCACTGTGTGGATGAACAATTGTAGAATGTGCTGAGTGATTGTACGTCACTGTGTGGATGAACAATTGTAGAATGTGCTGAGTGATTGTACGTCACTGTGTGGATGAACAATTGTAGAATGTGCTGACTGATTGTACGTCACTGTGTGGATGAACAATTGTAGAATATGCTGAGTGATTGTACGTCACTGTGTGGATGAACAATTGTAGAATGTGCTGAGTGATTGTACGTCACTGTGTGGATGAACAATTGTAGAATATGCTGGGTGATTGTACGTCACTGTGTTGATGAACAATTGTAGAATGTGGTGAGTGATTGTACGTCACTGTGTGGATGAACAGTTCCAGAATGTGGTGAGTGATTGTAAGTCACTGTGTTGATGAACAATTGTAGAATGTGCTGAGTGATTGTACGTCACTGTGTGGATGAACACTTGTAGAATGTGGTCAGTGATTCTAAGTCACTGTGTTGATGAATAATTGTAGAATGTGCTGAGTGATTGTACGTCACTGTGTGGATGAACAATTGTAGAATGTGCTGAGTGATTGTAAGTCACTGTGTGGATGAACAATTGTAGAATGTGCTGAGTGATTGTACGTCACTGTGTGGATGAACAATTGTAGAATGTGGTGAGTGATCATACGTCACTGTGTGGATGAACAATTGTAGAATGTGCTGTGTGATTGTCCGTCTCAGTGTTGATGAACAATTGTAGATTGTGCTGGGTGATTGTACACCATTGTGTGGATGAACAATTGTAGAATGTGCTGAGTGATTGTAAATCACTGTGTGGATGAACAATTGTAGAATGTGGTGAGTGATTGTACGTCACTGTGTGGATGAACAATTGTTGAATGTGCTGAGTGATTGTATGTCACTGTGTGGATGAACAATTGTAGAATGTTCCGAGTGATTGTACGTCACTGTGTGGTTCACGGCTTGCCTGTAGACAAGACGAAATCTTAAGGGATATAGAGAGTCGTTTGTACATGGGTGTATTTAGCAGCTCATATAAGTGAGATAATACGGAACATTTGACATATCCCCGATTTGATCACGTATGTTTTCCTCCACCACTTTAGATGGATGTCCGTGTACTCTTCGTCGCCTGTGTCTTGCCGGTGATGGTGCTGGGCTTTCAAGACGGAGCAGGTGCCCAGGCTTGCCTCAATCTCATTCCCGTTCATGACGGAACTACCGCAAACACCACACAAGCTCCTTACAGCATCACAGTCAATGCTACCTCTATCAAACAAGGCACGACGGTAACAGGTGAGTAGACAGATCACCTGTCTCATTCAGGTATACGTCGTACCTTGCTTTTTTGTCAACATCCCGTCATGTCCGTATTTCAGTTGATCGGAAAACAAGTATTTCTTATAGACGGGTAACTGAAAAGAATAACGGCTCTGCAACTTTAACTTTCAAAATCCAACATATACTAATCTAGCTGATATCATTGAATTATTCAGTAACTCTGAACGCAACTGCCGCCGACGGATACTTCAAGGGTTTCCTGGTCCAAGCCCGCTGTACCAAGTGTACCACTGCCGACACGGCCATAGTGCCCGGGACATTTGCCAAGTACACCGCCTCGGATGATACTATTAAAACCAAAACCTGTGCGGGTGCCGAAAAGGTCATTTTTCAAGTTTATAAAAATATAAACTAGCATTTAGAGAAAGAACATAGAGCACGGTAATCAGCTCTAACGTCTTTGCAAAATATCCATTGACATCCCTTACTGCAGCTGAACACAATAATGTAACCCATTTTGTTTGTTGTATTTTCAGAATTCGATGACTCACACCAGTCGAAGTATGAAGACATCAGCAGTGTTCACCTGGACAGCACCCTCTAACTTTGATGTTTCCCAGGGCGTTAAGTTTCGGTACGCTTGCTCCACCACATACAATAACATGTTTGTACATGCGCCATGTCAGTAAATGCTGTCTGAAGGACAATGGGCATGGTATTTATGACGGAATGTTGGACACATGGTATTCTGTAGGACACTGGAGATGTTATTTATGATGTTTTTAAGAACACTTACGGTAGGTCTGTAAGTGTCTTTGCACCAGTTTTCTGTCTGTGTATGTGTAATTGTGTGTTCGTGTCGCTTCATGTATGTCTGTGGTCGTATACCATCTTGTGTATACATGTATATCAGGGTATGTCTGTGGTCGTATACCATCTTGTGTATATATGTATATCAGGGTATGTCTGTGGTCGTATACCATCTTGTGTATACATGTATATCAGGGTATGTCTGTGGTCGTATACAATCTTGTGTATACATGTATATGTGGGTATGTCTGTCGGCGTCTCATTGTGCCTGTGTGTGTATCTCTATGTACATGTATGTCTATCGGTGTCTTTAAAGGGGATACACAACACAACGTCTGAGACATACACATACCTATCACACCGGTAGAGTCATATTCCAAACTCTCTTATCGCATGGCGTCCCATATCTAACTCCAACGAAAAGAAAACAATATGGAAAACATATCTTTTCTCACGGATGCAAAAGGACGAATGAGTTCCCGTGCCTTGGTGACGTTGAGAAGGCTGACCGTTTGACCAGATTACATTATCTGTATATTTCAGGGCTACTATTGTTAAAGACAAACCGATCTGGTGGACCAACGTGGCATCACAAGAGATCAGCATCACTGGAACAAACTCCGCTCCCCATGTTGCTCCAGTAGTGGCTGTCGTCATGGCTTTCAGTATTCTCGGGTCTTCCCTCCTCGCATAACAGACCTGCATCATCTCTGGATGTGATGTGTAACAATAGTTTAAAGCATTAATGCCTCCATAAAGAGTACAATATTAAGGGTACACTAACACCTCCTATTAGTTAAAACTCCTCCAATTCGGTCACTTTTTGAGAAGAATAACCCCCTTTGGAAAATTCTATTTTTTGTATGTATGTTGAATTGAACGAAAATATACCCCCCTGATATTATGCAAAGTGAACTAATGCCTTTACCGCTTCTTTTTATAGTGTTTCAGTTATATCACGACCTATATATGTCTAATGCGCTAGGAAAATATACGTTTCTCAATAAAACTTGCCAGATTGATCTTTGTTTACTGCGTGAGGCATTTACTCCAGAATAATATAGTGTTTACCCAGAAATTGGAGGATATGTACATAATTTGGGGGTTGTTGGGCTGGGGTGCAGGAAATACAGACACAATGGTCATTAATATGACGAGTATATGGATGGCAACTTCTTCTTTATTGTAGAATTGAAGTTGAGGATCCGGTCTGATTCATCTCCATGTAGATGTCTGAAGAGATTCTTGAAGTTGCCATCCATATACTCGTCTTGCTACTCGTCTTGTATATTCACCAACTTCTAAATGCCTCTCAAGAATCTCAAATCAATCAGATATTCTGCTCAAAGTGAAATGATAGCAATGAAATGATGTTTACTCATACTGCTGGTGTGTGCAGTAGCATGGTCATGCAGATATCCTTGTGTTTAGGATGACATTGTGGCGTTGTCCTTCAGAATATGGTACATACATACATACATACATACATACATACATACATACATACATACATACATACATACATACATACATACATACATACATACATACATACATACATACATACATACATACATACATACATACATACATACATACATACATACATACATACATGCATACATGCATACATGCATACATGCACACATGCACACATCCATACATCCATACATACATCCATACATGCATACATGCACACATGCACACATACACACATACACGCATGCATACATGCATGCATGCATACATGCATGCATACATACATACATACATACATACATACATACATACATACATACATACAAACATACATACATACATACATACATACATGCATACATGCACACATGCAAACATGCATGCATACATACACACATACACACATACACATGCACACATACACACATACACACATACACACATACATACATACATACATACATACATACATACATACATACATACATACATACATACATACATACATACATACAAGGGCAAACGTTATTGTAACAGACAAACAACATACAGATGTAGGGTTTCACAAGCACGTTCAGGTGGTCAGTAACAAGCCTGTCAACGTTGTGCAATGATGAAGGGCTGAAATCCTTTGTCTCACTGAGGCCAATGAATGTCGAGGGAGCATTTGGCGACTCCATCATCGGCGTTGGAGGATGATATCGTAAAACTCTGTCGTCAGCTGACTCACACCGGTGAAGAGAACTCTTCTCCAATAGCATGCTCCCCAGTTGTCTGCCCCAATGGAGACCTTGACGTCGATGTAGTGGCGTCGGGCGTCTTGGATGGAGGCCATAGAACTGTCCTCGCTTGAACCTGTGTCGGCGGTTTGTAGTTCGAATCCATCGGTCTGGAGGTTTCAGTGTCGTTACTCGTCAAAACGGGGGCGGTCGATAACGTCACCATAGGAGCCTAATGATGTTTCTATGGACGTTGAATCGACATACAACATCACGCTGAGACAATCCTACCTATAGCTCTCCATGTGTCATATTCCCTGAACTTTGGCAGGAATAGTGAAGTTTAACAGTCAGCTGGGGTAGCTGTGAGTAGCGCATCCTAGTTGTCCCAGAATCACATTATGGTATTTCCCAATTCCGGTTCGCCCATACACGGCCTGTGACCTACATCACTCCGGGATTTCCTCCACTGTGCTTAACCTGACTTATCCCCGAGTTATGTCACACTGGCAGCTTAACGGTACAAGGTTCAGTATATTAGTCTGAAGACAGATTGTTATGATTGCTGAGGCGAATCTTCACTCCATCTTTGTTGCTCTTCATCATTATATTTTGGTGAATTTCAGGATAGACGTATATCTTAAGATACACATTCATCATTGTTTACATATACTTGCTCTCACTGCAATAGTACAGCTTCATCATGTTCTGATGGAACCTCAGAAATGGGATTAACAACATATACCTTGTGGAAATCAAACCCGGAGTTTCGGTGTTGCGATCAAACATAGACTACTTCACCAGCCCAGACATCTTGTGATACATGTTGGTCACTGGCCCGACATACTGATAAGGTAGTGTTTACTATCTTCAGATCAATATAATCATATACAACACGAAGTGATATGGACCACCTCGAGTTATATGGTGGTTGTATCTCAGCAGGAACATGAATCTTTTCACAGCATAAAACACAATGAGACTTTCACTGGACACACTGGTAAAACCTCTACGGGCGTCTGTTTCACAGTGCATTACATTACATGGTGGGTGAGTTGTTCATGCATCGCCAACACCTTAATGTGTAGCGCTGTTCTGGTAAACGCACATGCTAATACAAGATTGAAACATTCATACACATCCTACACATTTGATCTTCGCTTCTCGATGAAAGAGGGAATCTTGCTCTGAAACATGACGTTACCATCATCATATCCAAATGTTCCTTCCACAGATTTCCCTCAGTAATCCTAAAAATAAACGACAAAACATTGGAATAAATACGCCCCTCTGACAAGTACAGTTGCCCGCAAGTTGTAATGAAACATGTAACTTCGTCAGCAGAATAACTGGATATACCAGGGTTTCTTTGTCTCGGACACTATGTCAAACTGACATGTTACATACTGGCGTGTGCGGAATAGTTTGAATCCAATACTGCTGAAGAAGACCAACTGAACCCTTTCAAGACAAGGCAGGATGACGGGTGTCTAGTTGACTTGTAGATCACTGGCATTGGCGCCACACGAGGCCGCTGAACATAAACACATGTGACTTGACCCATGATCATAACACACGAAGCATAAAGCATGGTCAACAATGATACACATGATATACAAACACACCAACCCAGAGAAGTGACAAACGACACGTGTGGCTTAAACCATCACACAAAAACATCACACATGGTTAGTCTAAACATATGACACACAACACATGATACATGACACGTGAAACATCATAAGAGACACGTTAGACGAACGCTCAGACACACCAGACACGACACAGGCACACAGTATATGACACAGATTTCATGCATACAGCTGAGCTGAGTATGGTTTTACGTCGATTTTAGCAATATTCCACCAATATCACGGCGGGGGACACCAGAAATGGGCTTCACAAGTTGTACCCATGTGGGGAATCGAACCCGGGCCTTCGGCGTGACGAGCGAACGCTTTAATGACAAGGCTACCCCACCGCCCCGTCATGCATACAGACGAGTACAGACACGTTAATATATACTGAACATCATTGAAAACGCACCACATGTAAATTTTGAAATGTGGTAATATGATTGTTTTGAAAGTGAAAATGAACGTTGGAAATGTTGTTAATGACACAAAAGACTAAATAATGCTGTACAGTAAAGAACGGTTGCCCGAACACATCATGGAACACATCACATGACAACTACAAAATCCATGCACAACACACACGAAAAGCACAAATTACATGCGTAAAACATGCTGATTAGGGGTATAAACGACCGTCGGCAAAAAACCGTTCTCATTTTAGCTGTACCTCCGCAAGTAAAGTTTATTGGGCATGTTGCAGGTTGGCACACCAAGCAGGATTATTGCCAGACGATTTGGTTGCCATCATTCCACCATCATAAAACTTGCCAACAGGTACCAACAAACAGGAACCACCAGGTACCGCTTACGTCCTGGCCAGGCACGTGTTACCAACCCTCGCCAAGATCGAGACATTGTTCGGCGCCATATTGGGGATCGTACGTTGCCGGCTGCCAGAACCGCCAACGCTGTCCAAGGCCGACGTGGTTTGATCAGTGCTTCCACCGTCCGACGCCTTCTCCGTGCGGCAGGATTACGGTTTTGACGCCCTTATGTTGGACCCTTCCTAACTGATAGACATCGGCGTGAACGCCGACGATGGGCTGAACAGCATCGTTTGTGGTTGTTACGACGTTGGCATGGTGTGTTCTCCGACGAGTCACGTTTTCACTTGCGAAATGCTGACGGGCGTCTACGGGTATGGCGTCGACGGGGAGAACGTTACCACCAGGACTGTGTTGTGCAAACAGATCGGTGGGGTGGAGGAAGCATTATGGTGTGGAGAGGGATCAGTTATCATCACAAAACCGATCTGGTAGTTTGTCGTGGCAGAGTGAATGCCCTTTACTACCGTGACACCATTCTTTAGAAAACGTCGTTACCTTCTTTAACCAAATCAAGATCTGCACACATTCCAGCAGGACAATCCTCGAGCTCATACTGCACGTGTTGCAGCACAGTTTCTGGCAAACAACAACATTCCTCTACTTCCATGGCCTGTCACCAGATTTGTTTCCCATTGAACACTTGTGGGATTACATCGGCCAACGCCTCTCACGTCGCCCACAGATCAACAACCTTGGGGAACTTGAGAATGCCTTGCAACAAGAGTGGAATGCATTGCCTTAAAATATTATTCAGAGACTTATCAGTTCAATGAGGAGACGTTGCACAGCTTGTGTTGCTGGTAACGGTGGTCATACACATTACTGGCTTTCCAATTTGACTCCATCTTTCTTTCATGGTCAGCTGAATTAAAACTTCACTGTTTTGCTGGATTGGTTCTTGTTTCTTTTCTTTACCAATCATTGGACTACGAAAGTGTGTAAAATGTACACCGATTGCTCATTTATGCTCTTGGAAATCCAAACTAATACAGGTGGTGCGTTTTCGATGAAGTTCAGTATACTACCCATCAAAAGTTTAGACTCACTAGTGTAAATGTAGCCACTTACTTCAGTCAACTGTTCTAAACTAGAGTTTGCAAAATATTCCATACTGTGTAAAGGTACTGTTTACACATGAGCTGATGTCTTGTAAAACACATTCGTAACGCTGAAAAGATTACTGTCATGAGTTCAAGAAGTGATGAAACTGGCGAATTCTTAACAAAACTTTACACCAAAACGCAGCTGTTCACATGCACAACATGTTTTTCCGTTAGTATACTTGGGACTGTCTCTCGTATCCGACAATGTAATAACCACGTGTCAACCGCTGCAGACATCTTGCCGTCCATGTTTCTCTTTCATGCTCAGGAAAAATCTGTTTGCATCTTCATTGTGGTTTATCGTACCTACAGTCAAACACCACTGTGTCGAACTTTCGTTTAGTCGTTTGATCCCTGCGTTTTTCACATTAGACACACCTTTTCGGCTGTGTCGAACGTCGAAGTACTCGAAGTATTTTCATTGTTCAATTCAGCTTCGGCACAACGATGTTAGACTGTCAAGACTTGATTGTAAGTCAGGAACCACCAGGTTCTATCAGCTGTCTTCGACAGAACATCATAACAATGCTGGTTTTCATTCCTACTGTTACCAACCCCCCCCCCCCCCCCTTGATATATTCACAAGTACATGACTGACTGAGTACACCGGATCTGTAGCGTGCCGTATTCCGGTTAAGGAGCTGACATCACTGTCATCGCTGAGTTCCGCACAGTGGAAGCTTGACTGTAGGTCTGTACGAACACTGAGGTCAGTATTCTTCATGTAGATAATATCACTTTGAAACTTTGCTTTAGAGGTTGATGTTTCTTATACATAATGCGATATTTATTCCATTCCGGAAATTGTATTCATATGTTAAAAAATAACAGGTAAGTACACGATACAGCGACCATGCCGGATAGTGTGTTATAGTGAAATCTGACGAACGCGTGGCAAGCCGTTTTCACATTTATTAAGAAATTAAAGAAATCGTCAAATGTTTTTAAAATATCTGTATTCTTTTAAAGATATCAATAATGTTTTAAAGATATCGGTAAATGATTAAAGGTATCTTTAATTAATTTCTGATAACCAAACAGAAATACTGATATCTCAAAATGTTATAGAGATATCAGAACATATTTCGTGATATCTCTAAATGTGTTTAAGATATCAATAAAACAATGACGATCATAGTGTATCTAATTGTATTAGAAAGTAATTAAAACAATTTACGATATCAGCAATGTTTGTTAAAATGTTATCAATGTGCTTCGTCATATCCTAAATCTATTTCGCAAAATCATGAATTTTATTGCAGATATCTATAATTTTCTCTATTCGAGATATTTTCAATTCAATATATCTCTATTTTGATTCAAGATATCTTTAAAACAATTTAAGATATCAGTATTTTCTAATAAATGTGAAAACGGCTTGCCATACGAACATGTTACCTTTTTATTTTGTTGAGAACATGCATATGTTATTTGAATAATAGTGACTTTATATATGTAGTTTTTCAGGATCAGTTCGTTATTTATTTGTGAGAAAGTGAGTGTGGTTTCAGCCGCTTTTAGCAATATTCCAGCAATATCACGGTGGGGGACACCAGAAATGGGCTTCACACATTGTGCCCATGTGGGGAATTTAACCCGGGTCTTCAGCGTGATGAGCGGACGCCTTAATCTATACACCCCTACGTATTTGTGACTATTGGTAGGTATTGTCAAATGAATTAAGAGCAGTATAGTGACGATGCTGTGTCTAGCACAGCTGGTGGTGTATCACGAGACAGTGGTTTAAAGAGGTGGTCGTTCAGCTGACAGTTTACTCACGATCATGTGTTGACATGGGCACAAAGTGAACGTTGGACTCGGAAAGTATCGGCAGTGATTCGGTGTCATTCATCCTCCCACTCGACACTTCCGGACCTCTGTCTTCTGTGCGCGGCTATCTTACCGATACGACTGTGTCCCGACACCGTTCATGGTTACCATACAACTATCATCACAAACAAGCAATCTTGTATTGCAAGGGATTCACATTATCAAGCTGTAAACCTGAAAGGCCTGTTTACCCATGTGAGAGGTCATCTGATGATGACTTGAAGGAAATTGATCTGTATCGTAGACTATAAGTATTCATGTGCACTACTAATAGTTGTTATATTATATATTTGGGCTTGTGGCCCGTGGTCTAGACTTTAAATAGTATTGTTTGGCCGTTTTATAAAACTTTCAAATAACATTGTAACAGCCCGTGTTGTGCATTGTAAATAATATTGTATTAACAAGTGTATGTGAAAGCTTGCTTAATGCCGATGTGACGATTAGTGTTTACTTACTCACTCACTCACACTCACCCAACAAACAATTTTGGAAATATTTTAGTTAATACCGAGTATCCCCTACTAATCAGAATGACTATGTACCGAAGAAAGGGCTTTGCTGTTGAAGTAGGGAATCAGAAAATATTTTTCAAAGTTAGATTGCCAGAGTTAAAGCGGATACCTTTCCTCGCTCTGTCAACGAACGGAATAAAAACTGAATATATAAATGATAATTAATACATTCATACATACATTAATACATAACACATGTACATCTGGGTCATACAAACTTAACTGAATGTGACATGATGAATGATGACATGATTCCAGATGGCCGTGTACACCCTCCTCCCTATCGCCTGTGTCCTGCCCACTCTGGTCTGGGGCTTCTCTAGAGGAGCCGGAGATCAAGCCTGCATCAACCTCACCCCAATCACGGCACCATCTCCCAGAACTCAACTCCGCCATACACTCTCATCGTGGATACAACCTCCATCAGACAGGGAGGGGTGGTTACAGGTTGGTATCGACATGACACAGAGAGTGTTTAAACTGCTTCCCTCAACTTGATGTGTTTACCACTCCGCCCTCTGCATAGAATCAGGAACTATTTTCACGAGATCAGTATTTGGCTCGCCTACATATACATGAATATCGAACAACGAGCTGTCAGCGGAGTTAGGCTTCATCATACAGTACACTTCTGATGGGTTCAACGAAAGACAATAACCCTGCACTGAAAACGGTTGTAAGCTTTTATGAATGTTGTAACCTTGATTAAACAACTTCTGAGCAAGAGTCGTTTGACGATTTTAGATGTCATTCGTAGAAAGAGCATACTTGAATATATACTTCAAAAGTAGTGAAATGTAGAACTAAAGGCTTGAGGTACTGGAATATTGCCCTACATAAAGGGGATGTGCACTACTGGAAAGTGTAGTTACTCCCTCTTGTCTTGAAGAAAGTTAAACGCCTATCTGAATCTGGAGATTTCAAACTTCACAACACCCACTAATGAAAGAACGGTTTGCAACACTGCTGAAGATTCAATAAATTATGTAGTACTTGTATGAATGAAAATATGTTTTGGGCAGAAAACACGACAGTAATCGAGACTGTGTCGAGGGCATATTTCACCCCTGACGTACAACATGGCACTAGACAGGCTTGGCGTGAAAAACAAAATTTTCCAAGGCTCCACTGATCCTCGTGTATGTTTGTTGTATGTTTCAGTAACTCTAAATGCCACCCCACTGATCCTCGTGTATGTTTGTTGTATGTTTCAGTAACTCTAAATGCCACCCCACTGATCCTCGTGTATGTTTGTTGTATGTTTCAGTAACTCTAAATGCCACCCCACTGATCCTCGTGTATGTTTGTTGTATGTTTCAGTAACTCTAAATGCCGCTCCACTGATCCTCGTGTATGTTTGTTGTATGTTTCAGTAACTCTAAATGCCACCCCACTGATCCTCGTGTATGTTTGTTGTATGTTTCAGTAACTCTAAATGCCACCCCACTGATCCTCGTGTATGTTTGTTGTATGTTTCAGTAACTCTTAATGCCACCCCACTGATCCTCGTGTATGTTTGTTGTATGTTTCAGTAACTCTTAATGCCACCCCACTGATCCTCGTGTATGTTTGTTGTATGTTTCAGTAACTCTTAATGCCTCTCCACTGATCCTCTTGTATGTTTGTTGTATGTTTCAGTAACTCTAAATGCCGCTCCAATGATCCTCGTGTATGTTTGTTGTATGTTTCAGTAACTCTTAATGACACCCCACTGATCCTCGTGTATGTTTGTTGTATGTTTCAGTAACTCTAAATGCCACCCCACTGATCCTCGTGTATGTTTGTTGTATGTTTCAGTAACTCTTAATGCCTCTCCACTGATCCTCTTGTATGTTTGTTGTATGTTTCAGTAACTCTAAATGCCGCTCCACTGATCCTCGTGTATGTTTGTTGTATGTTTCAGTAACTCTAAATGCCTCTCCACTGATCCTCTTGTATGTTTGTTGTATGTTTCAGTAACTCTATATGCCACCCCACTGATCCTCGTGTATGTTTGTTGTATGTTTCAGTAACTCTAAATGCCGCTCCACTGATCCTCTTGTATGTTTGTTGTATGTTTCAGTAACTCTAAATGCCACCCCACTGATCCTCGTGTATGTTTGTTGTATGTTTCAGTAACTCTAAATGCCACCCCACTGATCCTCGTGTATGTTTGTTGTATGTTTCAGTAACTCTTAATGCCACCCCACTGATCCTCTTGTATGTTTGTTGTATGTTTCAGTAACTCTAAATGCCACTCCACTGATCCTCGTGTATGTTTGTTGTATGTTTCAGTAACTCTAAATGCCACCCACTGATCCTCGTGTATGTTTGTTGTATGTTTCAGTAACTCTAAAAAACTCGTGTAATGCCACCCCACTGATCCTCGTGTATGTTTGTTGTATGTTTCAGTAACTCTTAATGCCACCCCACTGATCCTCGTGTATGTTTGTTGTATGTTTCAGTAACTCTAAATGCCACTCCACTGATCCTCTCGTGTATGTTTGTTGTATGTTTCAGTAACTCTAAATGCCACTCCACTGATCCTCGTGTATGTTTGTTGTATGTTTCAGTAACTCTAAATGCCACCCCACTGATCCTTGTATGTTTGTTGTATGTTTCAGTAACTCTAAATGCCACTCCACTGATCCTCGTGTATGTTTGTTGTATGTTTCAGTAACTCTAAATGCCACCCCCACTGATCCTCGTGTGTATGTTTGTTGTATGTTTCAGTAACTCTTAATGCCATGCCCCACTGATCCTCGTGTATGTTTGTTGTATGTTTCAGTAACTCTAAATGCCACCCCACTGATCCTCGTGTATGTTTGTTGTATGTTTCAGTAACTCTTAATGCCACCCCACTGATCCTCGTGTATGTTTGTTGTATGTTTCAGTCCACTGACTCTAAATGCCACCCCACTGATCCCTCGTGTATGTTTGTTGTATGTTTCAGTAACTCTAAATGCCACCTCCACTGATCCTCGTGTATGTTTGTTGTATGTTTCAGTAACTCTAAATGCCACCTCCACTGATCCTCGTGTATGTTTGTTGTATGTTTCAGTAACTCTAAATGCCGCTCCACTGATCCTCGTGTATGTTTGTTGTATGTTTCAGTAACTCTGCCTGCCCACTGATCCTCGTGTATGTTTGTTGTATGTTTCAGTAACTCTAAATGCCACTCCACTGATCCTCGTGTATGTTTGTTGTATGTTTCAGTAACTCTAAATGCCGCCCACTGATCCTCGTGTATGTTTGTTGTATGTTTCAGTAACTCTTAAATGCCACTCCACTGATCCTCGTGTATGTTTGTTGTATGTTTCAGTAACTCTAAATGCCGCTCTGATCCTGATCCTCGTGTATGTTTGTTGTATGTTTCAGTAACTCTAAATGCCACCCCACTGATCCTCGTGTATGTTTGTTGTATGTTTCAGTAACTCTAAATGCCACTCCACTGATCCTCGTGTATGTTTGTTGTATGTTTCAGTAACTCTAAATGCCACCCCACTGATCCTCTGTATGTATGTTTGTTGTATGTTTCAGTAACTCTAAATGCCCCTCCACTGATCCTCGTGTATGTTTGTTGTATGTTTCAGTAACTCTAAATGCCGCTCCACTGATCCTCGTGTATGTTTGTTGTATGTTTCAGTAACTCTAAATGCTGCCCACTGATCCTCGTGTATGTTTGTTGTATGTTTCAGTAACTCTTAATGCCACCCCACTGATCCTCTTGTATGTTTGTTGTATGTTTCAGTAACTCTAAATGCCACTCCACTGATCCTCTTGTATGTTTGTTGTATGTTTCAGTAACTCTAAATGCCACCCCACTGATCCTCTTGTATGTTTGTTGTATGTTTCAGTAACTCTAAATGCCACTCCACTGATCCTCGTGTAGGTTTGTTGTATGTTTCAGTAACTCTTAATGCCACCCCACTGATCCTCTTGTATGTTTGTTGTATGTTTCAGTAACTCTAAATGCCACTCCACTGATCCTCTTGTATGTTTGTTGTATGTTTCAGTAACTCTAAATGCCACCCCACTGATCCTCGTGTATGTTTGTTGTATGTTTCAGTAACTCTAAATGCCGCCCCAATGATCCTCTTGTATGTTTGTTGTATGTTTCAGTAACTCTTAATGCCACTCCACTGATCCTCTTGTATGTTTGTTGTATGTTTCAGTAACTCTAAATGCCACCCACTGATCCTCGTGTATGTTTGTTGTATGTTTCAGTAACTCTTAATGCCACCCCACTGATCCTCGTGTATGTTTGTTGTATGTTTCAGTAACTCTTAATGCCTCTCCACTGATCCTCTTGTATGTTTGTTGTATGTTTCAGTAACTCTAAATGCCGCTCCAATGATCCTCGTGTATGTTTGTTGTATGTTTCAGTAACTCTTAATGCCACCCCACTGATCCTCGTGTATGATTGTTGTATGTTTCAGTAACTCTTAATGCCACCCCACTGATCCTCGTGTATGTTTGTTGTATGTTTCAGTAACTCTAAATGCCACCCCACTGATCCTCGTGTATGTTTGTTGTATGTTTCAGTAACTCTTAATGCCACCCCACTGATCCTCGTGTATGTTTGTTGTATGTTTCAGTAACTCTAAATGCCACCCCACTGATCCTCGTGTATGTTTGTTGTATGTTTCAGTAACTCTAAATGCCGCTCCACTGATCCTCTTGTATGTTTGTTGTATGTTTCAGTAACTCTAAATGCCACTCCACTGATCCTCGTGTATGTTTGTTGTATGTTTCAGTAACTCTAAATGCCGCTCCACTGATCCTCGTGTATGTTTGTTGTATGTTTCAGTAACTCTTAATGCCTCTCCACTGATCCTCTTGTATTTTTTGTTGTATGTTTCAGTAACTCTAAATGCCGCTCCACTGATCCTCGTGTATGTTTGTTGTATGTTTCAGTAACTCTTAATGCCACCCCACTGATCCTCGTGTATGTTTGTTGTATGTTTCAGTAACTCTAAATGCCACTCCACTGATCCTCGTGTATGTTTGTTGTATGTTTCAGTAACTCTAAATGCCGCTCCACTGATCCTCGTGTATGTTTGTTGTATGTTTCAGTAACTCTAAATGCCGCTCCACTGATCCTCGTGTATGTTTGTTGTATGTTTCAGTAACTCTAAATGCCGCTCCACTGATCCTCTTGTATGTTTGTTGTATGTTTCAGTAACTCTAAATGCCGCTCCAATGATCCTCGTGTACGTTTGTTGTATGTTTCAGTAACTCTTAATGCCACCCCACTGATCCTCGTGTATGTTTGTTGTATGTTTCAGTAACTCTAAATGCCGCTCCACTGATCCTCGCGTATGTTTGTTGTATGTTTCAGTAACTCTAAATGCCACCCCACTGATCCTCTTGTATGTTTGTTGTATGTTTCAGTAACTCTTAATGCCACCCCCCTGATCCTCGTGTATGTTTGTTGTATGTTTCAGTAACTCTAAATGCCACTCCACTGATCCTCGTGTATGTTTGTTGTATGTTTCAGTAACTCTAAATGCCACTCCACTGATCCTCGTGTATGTTTGTTGTATGTTTCAGTAACTCTAAATGCCGCTCCACTGATCCTCGTGTATGTTTGTTGTATGTTTCAGTAACTCTAAATGCCTCTCCACTGATCCTCGTGTATGTTTGTTGTATGTTTCAGTAACTCTTAATGCCACCCCACTGATCCTCGTGTATGTTTGTTGTATGTTTCAGTAACTCTAAATGCCACCCCACTGATCCTCTTGTATGTTTGTTGTATGTTTCAGTAACTCTAAATGCCACGACCGCCGGCGACCCCTTCAGGGGTTTCCTGGTCCAAGCCCGCTGTACCAAGTGTACCACTGCCGACACGGCCATAGTGCCCGGGACATTTGCCAAGTACACCGCCTCGGATGACACTATTCAAACCAAAAACTGTGCAGGAGTCGACCAGGTAATTTTTTCAAGCTATGTATAAATATAGACTTAGATTAATCGTGTATCCAGTACGGTTGCCCTGAAGAAGCATACTTGGTGATATTTTTGAAAGTTCAAGGCTATGAAAACTTCTTGGAAACTTCTTCAAGTATCTCTAACGTTCCTCCATTCACTGCAATCTTGAAAGGTCCCACAGAAGAACACACCATTAGACTTTAAACGAAGACAGATGTGTTTTGACACAACGTTTATTCTCAGAACTCCATCACCCATACAAGTGCCGTTGAGAAGACCTCTGCCATGTTCACCTGGACGGCGCCATCTGATTTTGACGTGTCTCAGGGCATCGAGTTCAGGTACGTTAACCAGCCGTATATGGCATGAGCTCAACGTCCGGGTATCTACCAACTGCTTATACACTGTCAAATGCTGAAGGTATCCTCGGATTTTGCTGTATGTCTGGGGTTTTGTGCAGTGTTGTCCAGACAATTGTTCTGCCTGGCCAAATATAGGTTTATAAACCACAATCAACACTTCTAACTGGGACATCATGACTTTCCAAGTCCAAGAGTGGTTTACAACTAAACCTTACAAACCCTGCTTTATTTTCCTCGGGGGTGACTACTTCATGTTTGCTTACGGACTGGAGACTTTCGATGCCTCTTATATATATAAGTAAACAATACTGACGTAGAACATGCCAGAGTACACTACACGCCAAAAGAAACGTTACCCTCCTACCTTTATGAATTACTGAAAAACTATCAAAGATATGTTAGAAGGTATTAGGTTACAAGAAAGCTTAACAACACAGCTTTATGCAAATCACGAAACCTTTTTCGCAAATGCATTCATATTTAGGTGAAATGCATCCTTTTTTGAAGAGTTACATTGTCCTATTTTCGTCCATGCCGAAATAAACCAACAACAGTGATTTAGATGTTCAAAAGAGGGGTTGAAATATAATTCTGCTTTGAGACAAAGATAGACCATTTAAAGTCACCATTTTTCAACTATTAAAACAAGAAACAACTGTTGTAGAGTGTGTAAAAATGGAAAATATTCATTCCCATGATTCCAGTCCTTTAAAACATTTTCTGCTGATTTGCATTAGTGAAAACAAGTAAAACGTGTGTTTGTTTTTCTGAAAAAGTGTTTAAGAACATCGAAAATTATCTTTGTTTACATTTTTTGCCTGCAAAGTAACATTTTTTCCCTTTTCTGTGTACACATAGCAATATAAATCGCTAAAACGCAGCAATATTCAAGCAGTACTTGCATCCATTTCACATGTGGAATGATTCTATAAGGTATGAAGAGAGCCTAGAATACATGATATGATACACAAGTACGAGAAATATGCCACGATTAACAGCTGAAGAGAGAGAAAGAGCCATTGGGATGGTGCAGATTGGGTCGACGTACAATGCCGTTGCCAACGCCCTCGGATGCCACCGTATCACGGTAATAACACTTATTCAGGGATTCAGTCAGACTGGGGTCACCGTAGACAGACCAAGAAGTGGACATCCGCGCATCACAACGCCATCTGAAGATAGGTACCTCCGTCACTAAGGCAGGAGGGTAACGTTTCGTTTGGCGTTTAGTGTATGTATGGAGACACACTTTGTTTTAAGTGGTATAAGTGTGGAAATTCCTATAGCCCACATACTCAAATCATTATTTAATCTATTACGCTTTATCCATGGATGTTGCCTATGAGAACGGGGGACACGAAATTACATACAATGTATCTCCAAGATGAACACGATTATATTTGTTCTGTACATTTCTCTGATCGTCACGTAATCGAAATTTCAATATTTAAACGTTTCCTTCAGGACAAATATAACAGCAGCTATAGTGGTGGCCATGCTTCTTGATGTAAAGCAAGTACTGTGTGTGATTTACTCATAGTTCGGTTACCCATTGAATGAAGCGACCACCACATTAAACATTGAGACGGTTTATCTACCAAGGATCGTTATAGAACCAGAACTATCTGGAACAGTGAGGAATCTTACATCTGGAGCCGGACCAGGTGCCCGGATGCGGCAAATGTGTTTGATCCATGAATATACGTCACACACTATATCTTTGAAGGATTTCACACACGCACGCACGTACACACACCACGTATTCTCATAAGACCCCACACGTCATGTGATTTATGCCAGTAGACTTTATCTTGGTCCGTTTGTAAGAATCAATTTATTTTCCAGAGCTGCGGTTGTCCAGACTAGACCAATATGGTGGAACACAGTGATGTCTGACGAGATCAGCGTCACCGCCGCCCCTAGCTCCTCATCACAGTCTGCACTAGGGATGGCTGTTGTCCTTGTCTCAATCACGGCGTCTCTGTTACTGTAGGAGGTGACTGGTGTATGCAGTTCATAATAAGCCCTTTAACAGTATACTGTTTTCTGTCTTGGAATTCATGCAGGCCGTTCTGCAGCCATTGGTGTACCCAAACCACTTTAAGATGCTTCATTTCACATATGCCGGCTGGTAATTCCATTGTATGTTATAACAATATGTATATCTCAGTGAAAATAAGTAAGTTTATCAGTATTATAGAATATTCTGTTCGTTTGGAATAACACACAATTATTCATCATGTACGCTCCAGACATAAGTCTGAAATTCTTGAATGTACTTGTATTTCACTGTATTGAGTGACAACTGTACATCAAAGTATATTACTGGTAGTGAGGCAGACGCTGAGTCACTGTGTGGTTGTCAACGGATACTGTTTTGGTGTCTAGGTTTCAATGTACAATGTCCCATGTTCTCAAAGCAGCCTGAATTTCATGATGCTAAATATTGTGCCTTTCCCCTGGTCAATGTAACACACACTTATTGTACAGTGACTGAATGCTAATAGATTAACACCTTGACACAACCAGGCCAGTTCTACATCTTCTACTCACATCCTCCCACAATATAAATATCACAGCAGTCAGTCAACCTTACAACTGACCTGTCACTGCTATGACGATATCGGAATCCAAACAAATCCCTCGTTGAACTCAAAGGTTTTTGCTGTTGTCTCATACAATGTTATCTGTCTTTTTTCAGAATTCTTATTCCAAGTTCATTTCCTTTCATCACTTAAATTTGATCTTTAATAAGGTTCTGCCAAAGGGAGGTAAATGCCCCATGGGATTGTAAATCAGTACGTGTACATGAAAAAGTGATGCAGTGGTGAACCATCTTCAAGCTCAGCAACCATTTCATTTTATTAGGCCTAAAACACTACTTTAGAGTTTTATTACTTAGTCTCCTTTGGCCTTAAGACTTATCCTATTGTTTTAGGTACCATTTATTTTCCATACGATAAATTTGATAATTATTTTCTTTTGCTGTTCAGTTGGTCAAAATGTGTAAACATGTGCTTTCTTGTTTACTGGTTCTATTGATAGGTGCTATATATTATTTAATGATAATCAATTTACAGTAGTATAAGGAATTTCAAGGTATGTTTAATGTAATTTGATAATTTTTACTGAATACTGTGTACAAGGAACTAAAAGTTTATTTACTGAAGGTTTGTTCATTTTCAGTCAATCTAATACTACCACACCTATTATTGTAAGAAAGATAAGGAAGAAAACATATATAGAAACAAAGAAGAATAAAGTATCATTTAATTCCAAGCATGATTGCTTTGTGGATTGTATAATCATGTATGCTGGTGCTTAGGTTCTAAGGTTGGCGTGATGAGATGTTAGTGGGCAGCTAACGTCACTGGTATTGGTTCAACCAGACAATGCTTCGAGGCATGCTTCTGATGAATCGACCAGTGTCATGCTGACTCATGTATTCCACTCCTCAATGAGAGCCGCGTCGAGTTCATTGAGCGTGGTGGATGAATTTACGCGTCTGCCCATGAAGTCTCAGACGTGTTCAATGGGTAAAACATCAGGGCTGAATGCTGGTCATGGCATGGATGTTTTGCTGTTTGAGTAATTGCGTCCCAAACATCCCCCGATGAGCGTTATCCTCTTGAAATGTTGCCCATCATGTTGTGCAAATGGCGCCCCTAGTGGCTGAATGACGGGTATTGACCTGTGGCTCTGCAATGGACATTATGAAGATTGATGATGGTTCTTGACCCCACAATCACCTCAATGCTAGTCAATGGTATATGTTCCTTAAGTCCCAACTCAAAACTAAACATCCCCACCTTAATATCATTTAAGGACAACACAGAACAACAAGATTCCAGCGTTAACATATCATCAGTCAGCTCCATTTTCAAGATATATTTAGCGTTGTGTTTAGTCTCCCTATCTTGTCCGATTTCTTCTACAAAGTTGTGACAACAGTGGTCCTGAAAGAGAACATCACTGGTTTCAAAGAGACCATACATGAAGTTACAAGCATGTCTCACCTCTCTTGCGCATACATACTAGTGACGTTCCATGTCATACCTTGGGATGTACACCTCGCTGCACTGACGCCCCCCACGCTATCACTCATAGAGGAGCCGACCAGTGATTGTCAGAAGGGGATAAAGGCCAGAGTACACACACGGAGTCGAAATATTAATAACGAGACAGACCGATTGCTTGAAGGCGCATTGACAACGATAAAACCTACTGAAGTTCAACGATTTTAACACTAATCAATTAACGGAGAACACTATTTAAACGTTATTGAATAAGAAGTTGCAAGTTCAGCACACACAGCGTAAGATAGTCAAACACCGCACGAAGGACCAATATTTCCCACATTGAACCATATGAAGAAATGCAATGGAAATGTTAAAAATACAATGTATCTGTCCAAGATAAACATGCAGATTTTGTCAGCGTCCCCGCTGTGTTCTTGGTGCTGAAGATATCGACACATTTAATTGACTACCATATTTAAAACCCCTTATGGCAGCTTCTCGTCAAAAAGATATTGGGCTGGCTAGCTATTCTCGAAACGTTCGTAGCCCTACGAACTTCTTAAGCCCATTCTTAACACATTAGCTACGATCAAAGTTAAGAATTCTTAGGGCTACGAAGGTTTCGAGAATAAGAGCCCTTCTAACCCTTTTCTTAAAAATGTATTTAAGTATGCGAGTTTACGTCTTTCGTAAACATCAGACGAGTTTCCCACAATAGGGTGATATTTGTGTCGCTTTGTTTGATGTTCATGAGGCTGAACCACCTCTCTCATCATAAACGGTTTCTGTACCAGATATAATGCATACTAAAACACAATCAAAATCGTGACTCTACTGTACGTTAAAGTCCAAAACTGGTTTTAGCTATATGGTTGGTTCGACATAGTTTCGTCATGATAGGACAATGAAACGCTGACAGGAATGTAGTGTCACGTGAATGTACAAATTATAACACTGTATGTAATGTTCAGCAGTTAACAAAAGAGACAAAATCTTTTCAATATTTATGAAACATATTTGCCAGACCTGCACGCTTGCATGAATCACAAACAGTGATGACAGTTGCTCAAGAAAAGTCTAGGTCCCCAGCCTCACCGGTGGGAAATAGATTCATTCAATGACAGCCAATGGTGTACCCGACAAATAACCACGAGAACACTTCGTGCAACTCACAAGGGGATTGCATGGGGCATCATGTAACCGTTACCTTAATCCTGGAAATGCCCTCATCACACAAAAACAAAACCTTGAATTTACATTTCTTGCAAGTTACAGAAGCTCCCGACAAAAAGAACTAGCGTGCTGTATTTAAGTAACGCGTGATAAGACACGAACCAAGTCAACACCCTTGCTGTACATGTTACTTATATGTTGTCCCACACATCGGCGTTAGGTCCGTGGACGACAGGACAGGAATGTTGTTTTGCTGAAGAAAGTTTATGCTGGTCCAGCAGTATGATATCGTCCATTGTTCTGTTACAAAACGTGAAGACGTTGATCTGCCGCCATGTGGGGAACAGCTATTGTTCTCAGTACTTCCACTGTAAACGGTTGAGCTGTAACTCGACCATGACAGATGTGAACAGGTGGCCTGTCATGACTACTAATCACTCCCCAAATCATAACGCCACCGCCACCCCAGCGGGTCACCTGCTCAACGCAGCAATCGGCGTGACGTTCTACGCGTCGAAATCGGACTCTGTTCCATCCATGATGACTGAGATGAAATTTGGACTCGTCATTAAGAGAACACCTTCCCACTGTCTAGGGATCCATCTCTGATCTGTCCTGCATCTCAGTGTACGTTATTGTCGTTGTCACTGAGCCAGTATGGGACCATTATGGGCTCTGCGCGCACGCAGTCCCAACTGACGTAATCGCTGTCGTGCCCGTCTGGGGACTGATGATACCCCTTCGTTCACGAATGGTTCACTCCTTAAATGAGTGAAGAAATGTAATAATCTTCAGCTGGTGTGGTGACACGTGGTTGCCCTGGGTGTGGTCGATCACGTGTTCTGTCACTTGTGCGTCGGCACTGTGAAAGCCTAACGACTTATAAATTGTGACAATCAAACCTTCCAGTCACTTGACGTCACTTGACGTAGCTCCCAACAGCTGATAAACGTGTCATTTTGTCAACAATTTACTGCTGTTAAAAATGTCAGTGTGATTGTGGTACACAGTTGAATGATCTGTCAGTGTGATTATGGTAAACGGTTGAATGATCTGTCAGTGTGATTATGGTACACAGTTGAATGATCTGTCAGTGTGATTGTGATACACAGTTGAATGATCTGTCAGTGTGATTGTGGTACACAGTTGAATGATCTGTCTGTGTGCTGTGGAACCGCCTGCATTTTCACGCGATTTTCAGTCTTCTGAGTATGCATCACGATTATCTGTCATAGTCACATTACTTCAAGCTCAGTTTGGGTTCAAAATTCGTTTTGCATATTCCATGATCAATGATAATAGGACGATGCGTTTCTAATTGATTTAAGTATATTATCCATTGTATTGTCGAAAGGCATTTGATAGGCACCTATATCAGATAGGGCACCCTACACTTACGTGTCCAGCACTAAACAAACATTGGAACTCCATTACAATTCTACACACTGCTCGTATTCACTACTAACCACCCAGTAGCCTCTCTGTTAATTCCCTACACTGAACTGTCCACTACTAACATCCCAGTAGCCTCTCTGTTAATACCCTACACTGAAGTGTTCACTACTAACCACCCAGTAGCCTCTCTGTTAATACCCTACACTAAAGTGTCCACTACTAACCACCCAGTAGCCTCTCTGTTAATACCCTACACTGAAGTGTCCACTACTAACCACCCAGTAGCCTCTCTGTTAATACCCTACACTGTCCACTACTAACCACCCAAGTGTCCACTACTAACCACCCAGTAGCCTCTCTGTTAATACCCTACACTGAACTGTCCACTACTAACCACCCAGTAGCCTCTCTGTTAATACCCTACACTGAACTGTCCACTACTAACCACCCAGTAGCCTCTCTGTTAATACCCTACACTGAACTGTCCACTACTAACCACCCAGTAGCCTCTCTGTTAATACCCTACACTGACTAGCCACCCAGTGGCCTGTCCACTACTACTGAACTGTCCACTACCAGTAGCCTCTCTGTTAATACCCTACACTGAACTGTCCACCACCCACTAACCCTACCCAGTAGCCTCTCTGTTAATACCCTACACTGAACTGTCCACTACTAACCACCCAGTAGCCTCTCTGTTAATACCCTACACTGAAGTGTTCACTACTAACCACCCAGTAGCCTCTCTGTTAATACCCTACACTGAAGTGTCCACTACTAACCACCCAGTAGCCTCTCTGTTAATTGATAGTTTGCATATTCTGCTTACAGTCTGTAACTGACCCACATTTTATTACTGCCGACGAACACAAATCTAGGCTCTTCTGAAATGGTTGGTTGCCTAGATGTAGCTGAGAGTCAGTTTCCTGTTACCGAGGCAAGCCACATCTTCTACTGCAGCTAAATATATATCAAATGGGCGTTACCCCAATGAGCTGCGATCGTCCACAGCGACGTCTTCATAGCCTTTATCATTACATGTTCATTAACCATGAACTAGTTGTATTCATGTTTGGTACATGGCCCCTTATTAATATTATTTACCCATGAGGACATACATGCTCACGGATATAAATGAGAATGAAGCAGTAGTATGGATTGGTAATAGCGAACCTCTCCATGCCTGAGTGAGTGATTGAGTGAGTGAGTGATTGGGTGCGTGAGTGAGTGAGTGAATGAGTGAGTGATGTATTGCAATTTTAAATCAAGAAACATAAATAACCGTATGTTTCTGGCACGGAAACAAAACCCATAGGATAAAGAATGCGATAAACAGAAACGATTGCCAACCTTCCAAACATTAATATGCAAAGTTCAGGATTATTATAAGTCAGGTTCGATGAAACATCCAAAGCAAACATTGTCAAGTCATCACGGGGAATATTGCAGAATAGTAGTGATGTCCAGTAGATGTAGTCACGTGACCCCTAGCACGAGAAAAGGTATAACATGTAATCTTTGAAAATCACGAACATGCGTGCACCAGTCGGGTAGAAATGGGATGGATACACGCTGGCATATCAGTAACTGAAAGCACATGCAAAATGCCGAAGCTGAGACAAATTCAGCGAGAGCGAGCCATTGAATGCGCGATATGGGAGCTACCAAGCTCATCTTGCCAGAACGTTCGGCTGTACCCCAGCAACAATCTCCAGGCTGTTCACACGTTACCGGAATACTGGTAGCACTCAAGACAGGCCGAGAAGTGGACGGCCACGGGTCACTACACCCATAGAAGACCGCTACATCCGGACTATCCATCTCCGGAACAGGTTCGTGACGGCAACGTCGACGGCGGCTACGGCACTCGGGCATCGTATCAGTCGTCGCACAGTGACCCGAAGATTGAGATTAGCTGGTATAAGGGCTTACCGGCCTTTCCGCGAAATGGTCCTGACCCTCAGACATCGCCAAAACAGACAACGGTGGGCAAGGCAAGTATACAGGTGGCAAGTCCGAGATTGGCGACGTGTTCTCTTTTCCGATGAAAGCCGTTTCACCCTTTACAAGTGTGATGGCAAAGAACGGGTATATCGTCGACGAGGGGAACGTTTAGCAAGGCCATGCATCAGAGAAGTTCATCCATTCGGGGGTGGAGTCATGGTTTGGGGCGGTATCTGTGGAGACCAGAAGACCCGTCTGGTTGTAGTGCAGGGCAATCTCAATGCACGGGGGTACAATATTACTAAATGTGCAGCTGAAAAGTCAAATAGAGTCAATATGTTTTACAAAATCTGGCCTTCTTGTCATTCTCTTTTCATGTAGATGTATTGTGTGAATGATACCTGTATTCACTTTGAAATAAAAGTTTAAATAACAATAATAACAATAATAATAATACTTAAGCGTGTAAACCAGTTGAAGTCCTTCACCAAGTCTGCCCAGGGTCGGTATTTTGTGGAGAAGCTTTCTGAGAAAGCATTGCATCGTGTGTACACGCAGTGTGTGGAACAGAATAGCAATCCCACCGACTCCTTCGTCTGGATGAGAAACTGAGGGCTTCCTTTTTGCTGCTCAGGACCAGTCACTTCCCACTCGTAATCGCCAAAATGTGATTCTTTAAGAAAAATATCAATATGAAATGTCGACTATGTAATGAATTTACAGAGACTATCCAACACCTTGTCAGTGGATGCCCTTCTTTGGCACAAACAGCATATCTTAAACGGCATGGTGGCATGGCTCGTTGCTTTTACTACCGTCTCCGCCATGTCTGTGGCTTTGAGTCCGAGGTCCATCCATGGTATGACCCTGAACATGTCCAGGGCGTCATGGAAAATGATGCTTTCAACCTTCTGTGGAATAGGCCCATATACAGCCTTAGAAGAATTCCTGCCAACAAACCTGATCTTGTCCTTTTTGATAAAGCCAATGAATTTATTTATATCATTGGATTTTCTGTTCCTTTTGACAGCAATGTGATTGGCAAGATTCAGGAAGAGCATGATAAATATGCTGACCTCGCCTTTGAAATGTCTCGCTTGCATCCCAAGTACACTGTCGTCAGGCTACCCATTGTTCTCGGTGCCTTTGGTTTGGTACCTCCTGTTCTCTTGGCGCAGACCAGGAGAGTGCCCGGGTTCTCCACCGGGAGCACAGCCCTTCTGACACTGCGGGTAATGCAGAAGGCTGCAGTGTTGGGGAGCCTTCATATTCCCCGAAAGTTCTTAGTGGGTTCGACTAGGCAGTGTTTCCTGGGAGAAGTCCCATTCGCTGCGTGTAGAGTGGGCGAGGGCCCTGAGCTGATGATGAGCCTTACCAGCCTGACTGTGCCAGGATCACCCGAACCCTCTCTGCTGCATTTTCATCTTTAATCTGTAAAACATAAAAATAAAGAATGCGATAAAATTGTCTGATAAATGTTCTATTTTATTTAGTGAACGATGCGAAACATTACGATGCTAAGCCACAACTAGTTTCATATCTTCTCAATATTCGTTGTCCTCCGCCGTTAAACAAAATAAGCAAGTTGGCATTTTCAACATTTTGAGCAATATTTCAGCTACAAAACACAAGTCAGATAAATGATGGATGGAAAGCTGAAAGGTTTTGGTGAAACTCCAGCACCGGCAGGATGCTAGGATGGACCGAAACAAGGGGAAATATATGATATTCTTATCAACGATAAGCGAATTCGTTACGTCAAACGGTCTCGACTGTTCACTGGGAATTTTGGTGCTTTACACGACAGGGTTTCCCTTCGATGTACCTGTAATACACCCTGGGAATTGTGGTGCTATAAATGGTTGGGTCTCCCTTCGTTTTACATCAAGTGAAAGTTAAGTAAGAAATATTGGTCGCTGTTAATCCATGAAACAGATGATAGTATACGTTGTAGCCATATCACGATGGCGAGTAAAGCAGCAGTATGGATTGGTAATAGCGTTCATAGAAACATAATTCTTTATAAGAGCTACAGTTAGGCAATGCAAATGCAAGATATTGTTTTAATTCTCTCGCAACACTAACTCGTTGAATACATAAATGTGAGACAATAACAATAAGCGTTCGCAAGATTAAACTACAAAAATATCACAGAAAATACGCCTCAAACGTTTGTACCGTTTGACCTTTAAAACAGGAGATCGAGCAACTCATGAAGCAAAGAAATGTGCCTAGC
Organism: Haliotis rubra; assembly: GCF_003918875.1. Taxonomy (NCBI): domain Eukaryota; kingdom Metazoa; phylum Mollusca; class Gastropoda; order Lepetellida; family Haliotidae; genus Haliotis; species Haliotis rubra. The sequence continues at coordinate 1,699,743 of NW_025767213.1, forward strand.
TCTAACTTTTCTTAGTGAGTGAGTTTAGTTTTACGCCGCACTCAGCAATATTCCAGCTATAGGGCGGCGGTCTGTAAATAATCGAGTCTGGACCAGACAATCCAGTGATCCACAGCATGGACATCAATCTACGCAATTGGAAACCGATGACATGTGTCAACCAAGTCAGTGAGCCTGACCACCCGATCCCATTAGTCGCCTCTTACGACAAGCATGGGTTGCTGAAGATTAATATTCTAACCCAGATCCTCACGGGTATCTAACTTTTCTGAAATAACATTGACTTTCTGAATTGTGCAATTTTGAAAAAGTGACGTTTATCAAGGTAGACAAACGTACGATGTAACCGGACAGAGGTATATTAGGCTGTTCCATCATCAAGCCTATATATAAGACTACTTACCATGCATGTGGACTTTCGTCAGCTCTCCAGTATGTTCTGGGTCGTACTTTGTTTAGACATACTTAATGATTTTGTTAGCATATACAGACAAATTACCGCCATACCTATCGACCCAGGAACTCTTTTCTCGTTATTGTTGCTGAACTTTGCATAATTAGCAAATTTCAGTAACAGGAACGAGGAAAGCGTTTATTAACATCATGTACATGTTTGAACACAATCCGTTGATGTGTCGGAATTACTCGCCTCTTTGCGTCAATAACGCATATAATGAAACACAACAAGAAATATGCGGTATATATTGTTAGTTGTTCGGTAGTACCCGGAATAGCTGGTTGTGGCCTCTGGCATTGTCATCCATGGAAGACAGGAATGTCCTATGTATCATAAATGACCCTTACAACATCTCGTCGTTCATGCAGCGTTCGAAATAAACGTCGGTCCTTAGGCCCGAAGCCGACTGAAAACCACTCCTACCCGCAGCGGGTCCTTATAGCCGACAGCTTTTTCATACCTAATAACTAAGAGTATTATTTCCATATTAAAATATAGGGCCTACACTTTCTGATCAGGACCCACAACTTTTGGTTCTGGATCTTTAGGGCCTGCAGCTTTTCAGGGTTAAGGGCAAACACCGCGTCCATGTTGCAACAGCGACGTACCTACTACCTCAAGCGTATCTTGGATACAACGCTACACTGTTCACGCTCATCTGGTCGTTATTGCGAAAGGGTAACCCGGCTATATAACCTGTTCCCATTCAAGAACCAGCATCACTGTCACTGAGTCACGGACTGGAGACGCTGTTTAACTGTGGATCTGAACGAACATGAAGGTTAGTATATTTTACAGATAATATCTCTTGTATCTGAGTTTTAGTGGTTTACATTACTTTTAAATATATATTCCATTCAATAAATTCGATCCGTGTGAAGACAGGGCCCGGGACGATTTGTTTAATCGTTGTTTTAGGTAAACCAGCACATATCTACGTAATATATACACTAACAGTGTATTTTACGTGTAATAGATATATATGTTGTAGATATTACAAGCCATCTCAGTGGTGTTAAAAGACATTCCTCCCCAGACGCTGTGAATGGTCAGTCAACGCCTTGTGGTTCGAGCAGGTTTTACTAGTGCGTCTCTCCATTTTGTGAATATACAGGCTCACTTGGTTTCTGGGTCGGTTAAGGGGAACGGAGAAAAGTACTGAATTTTTTTGAAAGATCTTGAAGAAAAATCCATGTATTTTTTCCTTCCTGTGTTGTTACTGGTTCTGGGGCTTGGCAAATGTATTCTGAGAATGATTCCAGTGACGCGTACGGTTTAGCTGGCATGTTCATGAAACATTCTCTTGACCTATCATTTTGTTTAAGGAAAGTATTCAAAATTCTGACAATGTGGCTTTTGTTGGGAGAAGACCGAAAACTCAAAGATCTTGTGAACAGGACACTCTCATCGGAAGAGTTTGCCTTTTCCTTTCAATGATAGCAATTTGATGAGGAAATGGAGACCACCAGATGTACCTGGTGATAACGAATGGAGGGTTTTTCATCAGGCTGTTCTTCTAAATTCCTATAAAAACATGTTTTGAGTTTGTCACATGAAACTCCTTTGCCCATTTTGGCAAAAACAATACTTGTGGCAGAGACATTGTCAGGTACACAGTATGTGTGCTTCCACTACGTTTCCAGAGACTATTCCTTTACGGAATATTACAGATCAGATCATGGTTTGCCTGACACTATTAATACAGATAAAGGCTTCAGTTTTATGCCAGGTGTATACCAAAAGGCTATGTGTCTGTTGGGCATAACTCGGTCTACTGAGAAAATCAAAGCCATTCTCATGAATTCTCCTGTTCTTTCCTATGTAAGTCACAACACACTGATCTTTCTTCATCAAATAAAGAACAATTACCGAAGGACTGGTTTCCTGTTAACTTTTAGTTTCAACTTTGGAATCCACACGTGACAATGTGCATCATGTCGGACTTCCCTTTCAGTTCAAGCTAACAAGCTGAAAGACTTTTCAACAATGTGTTAAAACACACTGAAAATAATGTAGGTCCAGTAAGTTTTCACCGTGTACCTAAACTTTTGGTTTGTTGACGACATTTTCAGTGATCCTCAGTATGGATGATTTAGAGAAGAGGAAGTTGATTTTAGAGTATTATAACAAGGACATCAGATCAGCTAAAGTGATTTCAAGTAGAACAGGCATACCTTTGTCCACTGTTTATCGTGTTTTGAAAAATATTGCAAATGGATATGGCATTGAGCACCAGGGAGGCGCAGGTAGGCCCAGAAAATTCACTGTCGGTGACAGGAGGCGACTTGGTATTCTTGTTTCTAAAAACAAACGAAGGAGTTTAGAAAACTTAAGGCTGGATATAATTGATAGAGGAACTGTGGCTGTCTGTAAGGAGACAATTAGAACTGAGCTGCATGCAATGGGTTGGCAGAAAAGTCGAGGAATTCCATCACCGATCATGAAACCTGAACAAAAGGAGCGAAGGTTGAACTGGTGCTTACAGCATAGAAATTTTAACTGGGACAATGTGATTTTCTCAGATGAAAATTCTGTGTGGCTGTTTCCTAATACACTGAAATTCTGGACCAAACAAACTGAAAAACTTTTGTATCAGCGCCCAAAGTACAGTCCGAAATTTAACGTGTGGGGTGGCATATCTATGTTAGGGACAACGCCCCTCTGTGTATTTGAAGGGAATATGAACAGTGAGCGGTACACAGATATTCTCGAGGGACATTTACTTCCATCTGCTCACGTGTTCTATGGAAAGTTTTGGATTTTCCAGCAGGACAACGACCAACAACATCGTTCAAAGCATTCACAGGCCTGGTTTCGGACCCAAAATATGACATTATTAGATTGGCCAAGCTATAGCCTTGACTTAAATCCAATAGAAAATGTTTGGGGACTTATGAAGGAAAGTGTCAATAAGAAAAATCTGACAAATATTGCTGAAATGAAAGAAGAGGTGGTCCGATATTGGGACAGCATGGACCACGACTTTCTAACTTCTTTGATCAGTAGTATGCCCCGCCGCATTGAAGACTTGACAAAACACTAACTGTTCACCTGTCTTTGAATCTGGAGTTATGTTCTACTGATATTCACATTTAATACGTGAGTAATGAGTGAAAAAAATAAAAGTTACAATCTTAAATTCTCAATAATTTCTGGTTGTACTGTGAATGGTGAGCATGCGTGTTAAGTAATATTCTTACAAAAGTTACCAAGGTCTACAAACTGTGTACACACATGCATTGTTACACGTGACTGTATCGGGTTGGTGTCAGGTCCCCACCCTGTATTAGAGATAGTTGTACGATGAGTCGTGACAGCTGCAGCTGTTTACCCATCCAGAAACACACAGGCGGTTGAAGATGCCCTACTTGCTAACTTGAACTAGTTGTGGTGACTCGGTTTTACATCAAGTTCTATTTACCAACTATTGCTACCTAGAGCGTGAAAGACAAGTAGGTCACTTACTGTCCTCAATGAACCGTCAGTTACAGCAGACCGTGAGAACGTCATGGCGGAGGGAAACGCTAACGAACCGAGCGTTTCATTTTCTTCTAGGTAGAAAATATAGACGTAAAAGCTGCAGTTATTCTGCAAGTATGGTGATCTCGAAATCATATTTTAGTTTTATTTGTTTGCTTGTTGTATAACGGCCCACTCAGCAAAATTCTCAAAATATGGCGGCGGTCTACAAATAATAGAATCTGGACCAGACAATCCAGTGATCAACAGCATAAGCATCTTTCTGCTTGGTATACGATGGCATGTGTTAACCTGGGGCTCCTTTCACGTAACCATTGCACTAAGGTTACCTTAGTGACTTACGATCACCTTAGTGCTTCGTGAAAGGGGCCCCAGGTCAGCGAGTCTGACATTCCGATTCCGTTAGTTGCCTCTTATGACAAGCATGAGTTGCTGAAGGACAATTTTAACCCGGATCTTCACGGGTACATGTTTAAGAGTAATGTTTAAAACACAAGAAATGGTTTAATAGATGTGCTAAAAGTCAATAAAAAGGGTTGTTAATGTTATTGTTTACTTCCTCTTTTCAGAAAATAATGTAATTCTTGAAGCAATGACAGTAAATATATTATGTGAAAATGTAGTTTGTGACTTTTCTACCTTATTAATACCGCAGTTGAAACTATTGCTAATTCCCTCTCTACCAATATAACTCAGTCAATAAGCCTTTTGCTTAAGTATGTGTGTCTGAGTCATGTCATTAAAATTACTCACTCTTTAAGATTTAGAAGTGAAAGGCAAGTAGCGCCAGGGCTCGAGTTCTAAACATTCTACAAGTATTATATAGTTCCTCAATGGTTTTCATCCAACATAATGAATAATGACATGATTCCAGATGGCTGTGTACACCCTCCTCGCTATCGCCTGTGTCCTGCCCACTCTGGTCCTTGGCTATTCTGCCGGAGCCGGGAAGTCAGCCTGCATCAACCTCACTCCTAATCACGACAACACCACCGCCCAGAACTCAACCGCGCCATACACGCTCACCGTGAATACAACCTCCATCATAGAGGGAGGGGTGGTTACAGGTAACATTGGGTGTGATACAACGAGTGTGTGCTAGAAAGGTAGGGGATATCAGGAATCATGTTGACAGGGATGGGTGGTTACAGGTAACATTGGGTGTGATACAACGAGTGTGTGCTAGAAAGGTAGGGAATATCAGGAATCATGAAGACATCTGCTGATCCATGTGGTGTTTGATATCTTCTCATCTGTGGTATTGACCAATAGAAACAATATGATCATATCAGCAAGAGAGGAGGAGATCAAATCTAATGGGTTCCAAGCGTTGATGGGATCAGATGGTGGCGCTTGGTTGTAAGAGATCATTTACAGTTAGCAGCCAGTGTCACAAATACCGGATAAATCACCTCTGTTGTCCCGATTTACTGGAATGTTTCGAAGAATGCTTCTGATGAGTTGACCCACATCATCCTGACGCATGCTGTTTCCCCTATTTAAGGCGACACCAGCGAGTTCATTGAGAACGGCATGTGGACTGTGACGTTGAAGTACCCATCCCAGACAGAGGATATGTTCGGACTAGTGGCCATGGCCTGACATAGATGTTTTGTCAAGCAACTAGGCCCCTCAGTAAATACTGGATTGTGATTGGTTAACCAAAGTCATTCAGAGGTATATAATCATGCCATACACCTCTGATTTTCCAACACAGTATGTACTTGATCTTAATAACGCGGGTATGGTAGAATGGAGATAAACGTACTGTGTTGGAAAATCAGAGGTATATAACGAAATTATAATAGCTCTAGAAATATGTATTTAAAACCTCACGCTACGCATTCGGTTTTCAATCAAATTTAGAGCTATTATAATTTCGTTATATACCTCTGATTTTACAACACAGTATGTTTATTTCCTAATCTCCTGAAAGATTAAACGTTGGCCGTCACATCGATTTTACTGGTGATGGGAGTTGGGAGTGAACCATGACTCGTCATGAAACATGGCATAAGACTAGTAGCCAATTATCCAGTGTTGATGGATTCATGCAATGTTTTTTGCAAGTAAATCACTTGCTTTCATTGCCAGTTATTCCTGTTGTTCCACGTCGTAACAAACCGTCACATGCTGTTGTTGCATAGTATAGCGTTCCAAGAACAAGAAAAACACTGTTTCCCCAAACCACCTCTGATTGAAACACCTGGTCAGGACAGAACCTACAAGGGAGGGTCATTTGACAATACCATCTGGACGACATTCTCACAAGCTTTGTTGGCAGGTTTGGAAAGCGTGGCATCGACCATCCACAGTCATACCATGCAGGAATCGTAGATGGTAACCACCAGCAGTTCAACACCTGCCATTACCAACAATGTGCCAAAGCCTTTCTCCCACTGAACGCTTCGAAAACTTTATAGGGAGACGTGTGCATCAACTCATATCCAACCGACCGCATTCCAAACCGAAACATGAGTCTCATTCAGCTATTCAGACAATGACCTACTTTTCAGCCGATCCGAATTTTCTCGTGTGAATGTGAAAAGAGACACCACAAACAACTATGGTTACACTGAATTCCAATTCCTTGTTTCATAAGAGAATAGTATTTACAATTAAATATTAATTTTGAACTTTAATAACATCGTATTTCTATATTTTATGGCGAGGTGTAGGCAGCATGACCTTAACTAAGACGTCACAGACTGTCCCTGTTTGATGAGGTCGTAAAATGATTCACAATTCATCTGGCTCACTGGTTACACCTATTATGTGTTCTTTGCGCTTATTCAGTGTAGTTTTGTATCGCACAATGTGATTGATATAATATCAAATCCGTACCAGACCGCCAAACTTTTCTAGCGGCAGAGCCTCGTTTTGAGATTTCCACGATTTCCGTCTGTCAGAGCACGCTGTACGACAGAGCACGCTGCACGACGTGTTTGTAAGGATTAGAAGGAGCGTAGTGTTGCAATATACAAGTGCTTAGATGTATCAAATAATACTGATTAATATTTATGTATCCAGTTAAATGAATTGGTCTCAAAATTCTGGACTGGTTATTGTACTATGTTGCGCAACAGGACGAAACCCAATCAGCAGGAAACGAGACTGTTGTGTAATCAATGTTTTGACTTGCCTGAACTTGGTAAGGAGCTGCAAGGGGAGTGAGATACGTTCCCTCAAATCGCCACTTGAAGATTCATTCGCAGTGTACATTGTCGAGTGTTACACACATCGGCCCCTATGAGTTTTGGAACTTTATGCCTGTACAAGTGTCCATGCTACCTATACACCAGTTAAACAATGAAGTTATCACACTTTGTCCAGATCGTCGGCGTCAGGCATTTGTAGACGTTCTAGCTGTCCACGGCAGTTTGACCTAATAATCAGACCAAACGTTACCCTTAAACGTTGTCGTTTTATTGCCGATAGTTCCTCTCCAATATTACTAGTTTTTTTATGTTGTATGTTTCAGTTACTCTGGAAACAACAGCCGCCGGTGGATACTTCGAGGGTTTCCTGGTCCAAGCCCGCTGTACCAAGTGTACCACTGCCGACACGGCCATAGTGCCCGGGACATTTGCCAAGTACAACGCCTCTGATGATACCATTAAAACAATGGACTGTGAAAATGTAGCCAAGGTATGCTTGAAATCATTGAATGTATATAAAATAAGATTGCCTTTGAGAAAGCTTAGTAACCTTTTCAATGGCTGACGAGTTTTATCTGAATCTAAGCGAAACTCTGTGACATTATCGATTCCACAGAAGTACAGTACTGTACATGTTGAAAATGGACGTGTATTGTGTATTGCTTTGTTCATACTTAGAACGCCATCACCCACACAAGTGAAGCAAAGCAGAACAATACCATGTTCACCTGGACGGCGCCGACTGATTACGACGTGAAACAGGGCATCCAGTTCAGGTACGTTAACCAAACAGATATGACATGAACCAAATGCCCTAGTATATCGGCTATACCATGCTGATTCTTTGTCAGCATGCAATCTATAGGGGTATGGGTGTGTGTTTGAGTGTGTGAGAGTGTCTGTGAGTGTGTGTGTGAGAGAGAGAGAGTGTGTGTGAGTGAGAGACTGACTGACTGACTGAGTTTGGTTTTACACCGCTTTTAGCAATATTCCAGCAACATCACGGCGGGGGACACCAGAAAATGGGCTTCACACATTGTACCCATGTGGGGAATCGAACCCGGGTCTTCGGCGTGACGAGCCAACGCTTTAACCATTAGGCTACCCCACCGCCCCTGTGAGTGAGAGATAGATAGAGTGTGTGTGTGTGTTATATTCTGCAATGCTGTCCAAAAACATCCATTCCATCATGACTGTCTACAATTCAAGGTATATACATAACGATAAGTATTTCTGACTGGGGCATCATCACACAATAATCTGACCATGAAAAGCTTGCTTCAGTTTCTGTAGGGTGACGACTTCACATTCACTTACGGAGTACAGACTTACAATGAATCTCATATATAAGAGTAAAGAATATTGATGTAAAAACATTGGTTGTGTGTTTACAGCGACATGCTTTGCACAAATCAGCAACACACTCAAATTGTGACACAATCTATTCCACTTCACTCAGTACGGTGGTCCATGTAGAATGGAGCCTGTTGATGTAATTCCGCTTGATTTAAATGCATCTGCAAAGCGAACTTGATTCCATATGTTTTTCTCTACTTAATGCATTTGCCTGATCGTCATTCAATATAATGTCAACATATTTTATATTTCCTTGGGGCATATGAACATATTAGCTATGGTGATGGACATGCTGCATGGTTAGGTTAGGTGATATACTCTTGAAACATCGTCTGGGCTACAAATTCAGTAAAGCCCCCTTACAATTACAAGGAATAAATAACACGGAAACAGATCGTGATTATCTCCTCATGCATTCATCTCTCTCTCTCTCTCTCTCTCTCTCTCTCTCTCTCTCTCTCTCTCTCTCTCTCTCTCTCTCTCTCTCTCTCTCTCTCTCTCTCTCTCTCTCTCTCTCTCTCTCTCTCTTGCAAAATATGCATATATTGAATAGGATATTTGAAAATAGACCGCAGCACCAACATGTCATGTCATTTAGGCCAAGAGTCTTTATCTTGCTCTATTTGTAGGAATCAATTTTTTTCCAGAGCTGTGATTGTGAAGAGTAAACTAACATGGTGGAACACGGTGATGTCTGCCGAGATCAGCGTCTCCAAACCCACCGGTTCCTCATCACAGTCTGTACTGGGGATGGGTGTTTTCATTGTCTCCATCACAGCGTCTCTCTTACTGTAGGAGTTCACTGGTGTCTGTCACATCAAAAAGCATCTTTATATATATATTGTTTTGTCTTGTCTACTTTTAGCAAGAAGGAAATTGAGTAATTTCGGCAATGTGTTTTGATTCTGCCGGTCAAGATCGGCATGCCTCGATAAGTGACCATAAATCTTTTGAATTTACGCTTTATGTAAATCTATATTTGAATGTAAACTGTATTAAACAGATACTAGCAATGTATATCCCCAAACAGCTTTGTCAATTTGGATTCGTCTACGAAACTTTCAAAACGTCAAGAAAACTGTGATTTATATGAAAATGAAGTGTTGAGTACAACCATATTTCTAACAGAAGATGAAAGTCATGTACTGACTTATTGCCCATGTGATGCAGTAGAACGTAACTTGCAGGAGTGAAGAACTTTTTTTAAATCAGTATTGATCGCAGAAATATTATATTCATATTCAAATTAATATATGTTCCTTAAACTGTCATTTTGTCACAAAAATGAGATATCAAAATGAGCTCATATATACTATGGACCAGATAGCCTTGAATTCTAAATAAACCATTTTGCAGTAAGTCAACATGTGTTTTGTTTCTTTCTAAAACTTCACGCAGACTTTTCTACAACAGGTGTTACACCCAAACCATTTGAAGATGGCTCTTAAAACATCCGCAGTTTAACTGTAACGCATAAAGTTTATCTCCAATGTAATCCTATAACCTTAAATGTATTTAAAATGCTTGTTAGAAAGCAGTACACAATTCTTCATCAAATGAAGACAACCTATCAGCCTAAATCTAGCTACCAACTTATCAATACTATATCCTACAGTAAAATTTGATCAATGAATGATAAGCATTGCCACGAATGTCCCCATGTCTTAATACCAGTGCTGGACATACTTTAACACTGTCCTATCATTGATTGTCAGTGATCCATTCCTATAATTGTGACCGCTGTTTTGTGTTTTGCTCACGATGGAGTATGTAACCGTGTTAGCGTTTTGTATTTACAAAAGCCAAGAGCTGTAAAGAAACTATAATTAAATACATTAAATGTGTACAAATTGCTGTAATTTAATATATTCACAAACAATCCGTTGTGTTTAGTGAGTTTTGTCACGTGATGATATTTGTTAAAATATAGAGAGCGTAATGTGAACACTATTGTACAAATAAAAACAAGAATATATATTTTTGCCAATCGGGTTTTAGTCGAGACATACCACGCCTCTTATTCTGATCACACGAAAAGGCTAACAAAACAGCAATAAATAACTACCTGTGGTCTGTTGGGGCGAATCTCTCCTAATATAGTTATCCACTTGTGTGAAATGTCACAAAGACCCAGCTGTGTAACAGTGAGTGAGTGAGTTTAATTTTATGCCGCTTTTAGCTTTTAGCAATATTGTACCCATGTGGGGAATCGAACCCGGGTCTCGGCGTGACGAGCGAACACTGTAACCACTATGTGTCCCAGTCCACCCAGCTGTGAATGGGTACCTCGTAAGGATGAGAAAACCGCAATAACTCGGTGCGCCTAGTGGCTGCAAGATTTGAATACTCCCCAGGGAGTTGAGATTGATAATACGATGTGCCGTTGAGATTGACATCCAGTGATCGAGGGAGAAAATGTCAGCGCCTTGAGCATCTATTAGATACATATGTGCACTATATAAAGATCCTATAATAATAATAATTTACACAATGTGATTAAAAACGAGTTTTCTGACGTCACGGTACTGTCTTGAGAACGACATGCGAACGAAAACAAAACGGTTATTAAAATGAGAACGATGCATCCCCGCTCCACGCACCTCATTTCATATATTTTTGTTTATTTGTTGTTTAACGAACAATATACTCAGCCGTATTTCAATCAAAGCGACAAGTAGATAACCGAGTCTGTACCCAACAATCCAGTAATGGCATCCTGATCAAGGATCTCCGCATCTGCTATACAATATACATGCATTAACCACCAGCAAGCCAGACAAGCCGGTTTGGTCAGCTGACAAGCTTTGGGTTCTGAAGAACAACGTTCATTCTCTGATTGTCGTGTCTGATAAAAACCCATGTCTGGAGAACTGGAGTGCATTTGAACAAGTGTGGGAGATACTATTTCTCGGATCAACAATGCAGAATTTCAGCATCATTGATCATGACTTGTGGTTGAAAAGGCGACGTTGATAAACTCACATCAACAGATAATCCTTTCAGAAGTCGTGTTGCACGAGCACTATGTATAATAAACATGTTCGAGCATGTAGTGTTTAATATGCTGAAAATGGGTAGGGTCGGAGCATTCATGTATGACTGCATGTTTTAAAAGGATTTCAATATGTCTCTCAGGCTCTTCTCGGTCTCAGTTGCCTTGGGCCACGTCTGAAGAATAAAGAACATCCGGATGTATCCTAGTGTTGTGTAAACTGCCTAGATAAAGAAAGTATCACACACCCATGATTGATGAAGCAAACAACGAATGGCTTTCCGAGGGGGATATTTTGACGTTGATATAGTATACGTGTTTGGGGCTTTAGGTTTCCAGTGGTTCAACGACTGTTCAGTAATGTTTTGAGAACATTTGTTTAAAATACAAATATTCAAAATGGTGTATGCTTTTGTTTGTCCCGGAGGTTAGTATGCCTGAATAACCCGTTGGAAAGCCATAGAGCGGACACAGGACGTTTACACATATCGTCCTGTCAAACGGTTTGGATATAGTTTCCCCAAAGCGATTAATCTATTGAACTATGTTCAGATATATAATATTGTTTGGTGGCTACGTTTTATTGTATCACAATGTATCGTAAAAATTTAACTGTATGTCCCTACATTTTCTTACACAGTGATCAGAAATAAATGATGGAGAGAGGAAGGTCGGTAGAACAAAGGCGTTAAAAGACGGTACTTGTTGCCACCCTGCCTGGCCCCACGTGGGCGCTGAAACAACAACTGCGCCTGGGCGGTTATCCATGTCACCCTGCCTGCCTCGACATGGGCGCTGAAACAGGAACTGCGCCTGGGCGGGTATCCATGTCACCCTGCCTGGCTCGACATGGGCGCTGAAACAAGAACTGCGCCTAGGCGGGTATCCATGTCACCCTGCCTGCCTCGACATGGGCGCTGAAACAAGAACTGCGCCTGGGCGGGTATCCATGTCACCCTGCCTGGCTCGACATGGGCGCTGAAACAACAACTGCGCCTGGGCGGGTATCCATGTCACCCTGCCTGCCTCGACATGGGCGCTGAAACAAGAACTGCGCCTGGGCGGGTATCCATGTCACCCTGCCTGGCTCGACATGGGCGCTGAAACAAGAACTGCGCCTGGGCGGGTATCCATGTCACCCTGCCTGCCTCGACATGGGCGCTGAAACAAGAACTGCGCCTGGGCGGTTATCCATGTCACCCTGCCTGCCTCGACATGGGCGCTGAAACAAGAACTGCGCCTGGGCGGTTATCCATGTCACCCTGCCTGGCTCGACATGGGCGCTGAAACAAGAACTGCGCCTGGGCGGGTATCCATGTCACCCTGCCTGGCTCGACATGGGCGCTGAAACAAGAACTGCGCCTGGGCGGGTATCCATGTCACCCTGCCTGTCCTCGACATGGGCGCTGAAACAAGAACTGCGCCTGGACGGGTATCCATGTCACCCTACCTGGCTCGACATGGGCGCTGAAACAAGAACTGCGCCTGGGCGGGTATCCATGTCACCCTGCCTTGCCTCGACATCGACATGGGCGCTGAAACAAGAACTGCGCCTGGACGGGTATCCATGTCACCCTGCCTGGCTATCCAAGAATGCGTCATCCATGTCACCCTGCCTGCCTCGACATGGGCGCTGAAACAAGAACTGCGCCTAGGCGGGTATCCATGTCACCCTGCCTGGCTCGACATGGGCGCTGAAACAAGAACTGCGCCTGGGCGGGTATCCATGTCACCCTGCCTTCCTCGACATGGGCGCTGAAACAAGAACTGCGCCTGGGCGGGTCATCCATGGGCGCTGAAACAAGAACTGCGCCTGGGCGGGTATCCATGTCACCCCTGCCTGCCTCGACATGGGCGCCTGCCTGGCTCGACATGGGCGCTGAACTGCGCCTGGACGGGTATCCATGTCACCCTGCCTGCCTCGACATGGGCGCTGAAACAAGAACTGCGCCTGGGCGGTTATCCATGTCACCCTGCCTTCCTCGACATGGGCGCTGAAACAAGAACTGCGCCTGGACGGGTATCCATGTCACCCTGCCTGGCTCGACATGGGCGCTGAAACAAGAACTGCGCCTGGGCGGTTATCCATGTCACCCTACCTGGCTCGACATGGGCGCTGAAACAAGAACTGCGCCTGGGCGGGTATCCATGTCACCCTGCCTGCCTCGACATGGGCGCTGAAACAAGAACTGCGCCTGGGCGGTTATCCATGTCACCCTACCTGGCTCGACATGGGCGCTGAAACAAGAACTCCACCTGGGCGGTTATCCATGTTACCCTGCCTGGCTCGACATGGGCGCTGAAACAAGAACTGCGCCTGGGCGGGTATCCATGTTACCCTGCCTCGCTCCATATTGGCGCTGAAACAAGAACTGAGCCTGGGCGGGTATCCGTGTTACCCTGCAGCATGTCACTTTGACTCGGAGGATAACAAAAATGTTATTTGTCTGAGTCCCGTAGCTTATTGGTGTTAAAACGTGTTAATATATTACCTGGCGTGTACAAAATTTGCATTGGGCGTTTTATTCCGCGAACTAAACACCAGCCCATAATAAGGATCGTGCCATGAATTCGACATTGAACCACCTGTATATGCATTTTACTTAGTTTGCATGTGTTTGGGTGCGTGTGTGTGCGTCCGTGCATGCATGCGTATGAGTGTGTTTGTAGTTGAGGGCAAACATAATGATGCAACTTGTTGATGACAAATAGATACACCATTGCTATGGTAACATCATCCCCACGTGAGCAGGGCTTCCAATTAACGACATGATCACTCTGACCGCATGTGTCACCACCGACTAACGTCCTACCACAGACTGCATTCTGCTGCTGCTGCTGTAACTATCCGAGGTATGTAGTAAATGAAATATTGCCTTCCATGATGTACGGAGATATTATACACAGTATAGTGTTACAGTTTCGGAACTTGCAACAATCCAGGCACACTGGGATTCCTCCTTGAGGGTAGATTGTTTTTGAACATATTTCCAAAAGTGAAGGCAAAACGAAAGAGCGGGCTCGTGAGTTGGTCTTAGCCACGAATTAGCAGCCTTTCAGTTAAATCGAAGGGTTAGCATTAAAAGATAAGAAACACTGCTTTTGATATATGTCAATAAAACATATGTAAATAAAACATATATCCCTCCATAAATAACCATTACTGATTAAAAGAGAATAGACATCGATCTCTACTGATACGTGAAAAATACTACTATGGAGAAGAATGGTACAAATATGGTACATCAAGCCAAAGGATATATTACATTCACTCACTCACTCACACACGCACACGCATTTCGTGTCGTGTCATTATCTGTGTGATATTCTTCTATTGGAAGCTCACTTGCAAAATAGACATATAGTGAATAAGATAGTTGAAAATAGACCCCAGCACCATCATGTCCTTTGACACATATTTAGGCATTCCTGCTCAGCAGTGAAGTATGTTGGGGCTAGAGAGTATGTACTGGCTAACTCCACAACTCACGTCCCCGCAACCTTCTCCCCTCTGGCCCCACCGTCAAGACCACAGTGTACCTGTTCTATTCGTGAAAGGTTGGGTGACGTGATGAAAGGGAAATAAGAATCTCGCCACGATCATAAAAAACCCTGTATTACACAAGTTCAATGAACAATCTTATTTCTCAAAGCATTCTTATAATAATGAGAAGATGTTCGGTTTCCTTAACCCAACGAATGAGGACCAATCCACAATCTGACATTGAACAAACCAACTTTAATGTCTTATTCTGAAGTCAAGAAAGATACGCAAACACAATTATATGAAATATACCGTCGTTGTTTCATATATATGTCGTTTCAAGATATCAATGTTAGTCTCAATTTCTAAGATTAACTTGATTTTTATTGTGTCCATGTTGATATCGTTTTCAGCTCCACACAGTGATCTTCAAATGTGATAACTGCGAAAACATATTTCTGTCCTAGATGAACCCTTGTATAATCGTCGGAATCAGCGTCCTCATCCTCAACACGAGAGCAAATGTGTTCCACCTGAGAAACTGTATAGACATGGTTCCATCTGACCTGACATCAGTTGAACAGACCTCCTTACAACCCTACCGTGTCACAGTTTCAACCACGGAATATGAAGATGGCGAACCCGTTAATGGTTTTACTTTAAAGTACAACGTTCTTATAGCAGCTGTCAAACATTAGATGATGGCTAAAGTAAAGAGTAACAGATGTGCTTATAGAGGCAGTTGGGAAAGTAATGGTATGATGAGAGATGTGTATCAGACATGAGTGCCAGGAAGTAGGCCATTGGAGACCACACAGGCATGTTGCATAAGGATTAGGAGTATGTTTTCACCAATCGAGTTTACAACACCAGTTTCTTCGCATCAGCTGATGTTAGAATAGATACTTTGCACTTACTGCTGCTTATTGATTCTACTTTGTATACTTTGATCCGTGATAAGAGTAGGTCCTCAGTACCTTGTACTTGTTTTTTATCATGACTTTGGTCAGTGTAGATCACAGCTTATGTCCCTGTGGGAATCAATGGCCAGCATAAATCTCCAGTATATACTATGTCCCTAAAGGCATTCTTGTCAGAGTACTCGCGGTAACTTTTGCTTGCAACAGTGTGGAGGTTGCTGGACACGGTAGGAGGATTCAGTACCTCATACCCGCATCATGTGTAGGTTTGTGGACAGTACCTCATGCTCTGCGTCCCTGTAGCAATCCGTGGACAGTCTGCCCCTAGTACTTCATGATTTACCTCCCTGTAGCAATCCGTGGACAGTCTGTCCCAGTACCTCCTGTTTGCCTCCTGTAGCAATCCGTGGACAGTCTGCCCCCAGTACCTCCTGCTCTGCCTCCCTGTAGGAACCCGTGGACAGTCTGCCCCCAGTACTTCATAATTTGCCTCCCTGTAGCAATCCGTAGACAGTCTGCCCCAGTACCTCCTGTTTGCCTCCTGTAGGAATCCGTGGACAGTCTGCCCCCAGTACCTCCTGCTCTGCCTCCTTGTAGGAATCCGTGGACAGCCTGCCCCAGTACCTCCTGCTCTGCCTCCCTGTAGGAACCCGTGGACAGTCTGCCCCCAGTACTTCATGATTTGCCTCCCTGTAGCAATCCGTGGACAGTCTGCCCCCATTACCTCCTGCTCTGCCTCCCTGTAGGAACCCGTGGACAGTCTGCCCCCAGTACTTCATAATTTGCCTCCCTGTAGCAATCCGTGGACAGTCTGCCCCCATTACCTCCTGCTCTGCCTCCCTGTAGGAACCCGTAGACAGTCTGCCCCCAGTACTTCATAATTTGCCTCCCTGTAGCAATCCGTGGACAGTCTGCCCCTAGTACCTTATGATTTGGCTCCCTGTAGCAATCCGTGGGCAGTCTTCCCCCAGTACCTCATGATTTGCCTCCCTGTAGCAATCCATGAACAGTCTGCCCCCCAGTACCTCATGAATTGCCTCCCTGTAGGAACCCGTGGACATTCCCTCCCTAGTACCTCCTGCTCTGCCTCCCTGTAGGAACCCGTGGACAGTCTGTCCCAGTACCTCCTGTTTGCCTGCTGTAGCAATCCGTGGACAGTCTGCCCCCATTACCTCCTGCTCTGCCTCCCTGTAGGAACCCGTAGACAGTCAGCCCCCAGTACTTCATGATTTGCCTCCCTGTAGCAATCCGTGGACAGTCTGCCCCCAGTACCTCCTGTTTTGCCTCCCTGTAGCAATCCGTGGACAGTCTGCCCCAGTACCTCCTGTTTGCCTCCTGTAGGAACCCGTCGACAGTCTGCCCCCAGTACCTCATGATTTGCCTCCCTGTAGCAATCCATGGACAGTCTGCCCCTAGTACCTCATGATTTGCCTCCCTGTAGCAATCCGTGGACAGTCTGCCCCCAGTACGTCATGATTTGCCTCCCTGTAGGAATCCATGGACAGTCTGCCCCCAGTACGTCATGATTTGCCTCCCTGTAGGAATCCGTGGACAGTCTGCCCCAGTACCTCCTGTTTTGCCTCCATGAAGAAATCCGTGGACAGTCTGTCCCCCCAGTACCTCCTGCTCTGCCTCCCTGTAGCAATCCGTGGACAGTCTGCCCCAGTACCTCCTGTTTTGCCTCCCTGTAGCAATCCGTGGACAGTCTGCCCCCATTACCTCCTGCTCTGCCTCCCTGTAGGAACCCGTGGACAGTCTGCCCCCAGTACTTCATAATTTGCCTCCCTGTAGCAATCCGTGGACAGTCTGCCCCCAGTACCTCCTGCTCTGCCTCCTTGTAGGAACCCGTTGACAGTCAGCCCCCAGTACTTCATGATTTGCCTCCCTGTAGCAATCCGTGGACAGTCTGCCCCCAGTACCTCCTGTTTTGCCTCCCTGTAGCAATCCGTGGACAGTCTGCCCCAGTACCTCCTGTTTGCCTCCTGTAGGAACCCGTCGACAGTCTGCCACCATTACCTCATGATTTGCCTCCCTGTAGAAATCCATGGACAGTCTGCCCCTAGTACCTCATGATTTGCCTCCCTGTAGCAATCCGTGGACAGTCTGCCCCCAGTACGTCATGATTTGCCTCCCTGTAGGAATCCATGGACAGTCTGCCCCCAGTACGTCATGATTTGCCTCCCTGTAGGAATCCGTGGACAGTCTGCCCCAGTACCTCCTGTTTTGCCTCCCTGAAGAAATCCGTGGACAGTCTGCCCCCAGTACCTCCTGCTCTGCCTCCCTGTAGCAATCCGTGGACAGTCTGCCCCAGTACCTCCTGTTTTGCCTCCCTGTAGCAATCCGTGGACAGTCTGCCCCCATTGCCTCCTGCTCTGCCTCCCTGTAGGAACCCGTGGACAGTCTGCCCCCAGTACTTCATAATTTGCCTCCCTGTAGCAATCCATGGACAGTCTGCCCCTAGTACCTCATGTTTTGCCTGATTTGCCTCCCCAGTCTGCCCCAGTACCTTGCTCTGCCTCCCTGTAGGAACCCGTGGACAGTCTGCCCCCAGTACTTCATAATTTGCCTCCCTGTAGCAATCCATGGACAGTCTGCCCCTAGTACCTCATGATTTGCCTCCCTGTAGCAATCCGTGGACAATCTGCCCCCAGTACCTCCTGTTTTGCCTCCCTGTAGGAATCCATGGACAGTCTGCCCCCAGTACCTCATGATTTGCCTCCCTGTAGGAATCCGTAGACAGTCTGCCCCAGTACCTCCTGTTTTGCCTCCCTGAAGAAATCCAATGACAGTCTGTCCCCAGTACCTCATGATTTGCCTCCCTATAGGAATCCGTGGACAGTCTGCCCCCAGTACGTCATGATTTGCCTCCCTGTAGGAATCCGTGGACAGTCTGCCCCAGTACCTCCTGTTTTGCCTCCCTGAAGAAATCCAATGACAGTCTGTCCCCAGTACCTCCTGTTTTGCCTCCCTGTAGCAATCCATGGACAGTCTGCCCCTAGTACCTCATGATTTGCCTCCCTGTAGCAATCCGTGGACAGTCTGCCCCCAGTACCTTCTGTTTTGCCACCCTGCAGAGATTCGTGGACAGAGTAGGTCCTCACTACCTCATGCCAGAATCCATGTGAAGGGTTGTGGAAAGGGTGGGCCCCCAATACCTCATTCTTTCTTCACTGTGGGCTTTTGAGGACAGAGTAACTGGTACTTGTCTCATTGTGGAGGTTTGTGGACAGAAGGAGTGTATCAAGCCCATCTCCCTCTGGGGATTCATGGTCAGACCATGCCCACAGCCTCATGCTTTTCATACAAGCCAGCTATCAGCCAGTCAGCCTTTGTTACCTGGATGATACATAGTCGGGGTAATACATAGTTGGTGACTTTTATTGGTTGGTTTGTCTGGTCCAGTTGTGATCAATTACACACTGATGTGGCGTAATATCACTACTGACCCAATAAACACCACCATACTTATGTCGACATCCTCTGAATGTCAATGTTATATTTTCAGTGGTACTTTCCTCCACGGACGCTTCGACCACGTTCGTGGACTATTTTCTACAAGCTAGATGTCTCACCTGTTCTAATCTGACGGTGCCTGTTGGAACCTTCACCATCCCTACCGGACAGCCACCCAGCGAGATACTCGCCTGTTACAATACAATGGTAAATGCAAAATGTTCTCTTGTCAAGACACGTGGGCCTTCAAACAGATTCTCAGCCATCTGTTTGTCGTGAGGGACGGCTAAGATACACTGACTGACCGACTGAGTTTAATTTTACGCCGCTGTTAGCAATATTCCAGCAATATCACGGCGGGGGACAGCAAAAAAATGGGCTTCACACATTGTGCCCATGTGGGGAATCGAACCCGGATCTTCGGCGTGACGAGCCAACGCTTTAACCACTAGGCTACCTCACCGCCCCGCTAAGATACACACATGGTCATGCTTTGTCACTTGGCTCACTGTGAGTCATAATGCCCCAGCTGTTGAAAACTGGTTTATCTTGTCCAGACTCGAACACTTACGTGATGCGTCAGTGACATTGCTCTCTGAGACTTTAAACAACGATCTCTTAACGCATTGTATATTATTTATGCGTCCAAGTACAGTTTCTATACCTTAGCTTTTGTCACCAACACCCACCAACACCCTCTCTCGAACCTACGGTTTGCTTGGTTTACTGGACGTTTATACATGATAGGTTCCTCAGGGCTCAGGGAGTCAGTGGGCGGAGTTCTTATATCTGGTCATGGAGTCAGTGGGCGGAGTTCTTATATCTGGTCAGGGAGTCAGTAGGCGGAGTTCTTATATCTGGTCATGGAGTCAGTGGGCGGAGTTCTTATATCTGGTCATGGAGTCAGTAGGCGGAGTTCTTATATCTGGTCATGGAGTCAGTGGGCGGAGTTCTTACATCTGGTCATGGAGTCAGTAGGCGGAGTTCTTATATCTGGTCATGGAGTCAGTAGGCGGAGTTCTTATATCTGGTCATGGAGTCAGTAGGCGGAGTTCTTATATCTGGTCATGGAGTCAGTGGGCGGAGTTCTTATACATCTGGTCATGGAGTCAGTGGGCGGAGTTCTTATATCTGGTCATGGAGTCAGTAGGCGGAGTTCTTACATCTGGTCATGGAGTCAGTGGGCGGAGTTCTTATATCTGGTCAGTGGGCGGAGGAGTCAGTAGGCGGAGTTCTTACATCCGGCCATGGAGTCAGTAGGCGGAGTTCTTATATCTGGTCATGGAGTCAGTGGGCGGAGTTCTTACATCCGGCCATGGAGTCAGTGGGCGGAGTTCTTATATCTGGTCATGGAGTCAGTAGGCGGAGTTCTTACATCCGGCCATGGAGTCAGTAGGCGGAGTTCTTACATCTGGTCATGGAGTCAGTAGGCGGAGTTCTTACATCTGGTCATGGAGTCAGTGGGCGGAGTTCTTACATCCGGTCATGGAGTCAGTAGGCGGAGTTCTTACATCTGGTCATGGAGTCAGTGGGCGGAGTTCTTACATCTGGTCATTGAGTCAGTGGGCGGAGTTCTTACATCTGGTCATGGAGTCAGTAGGCGGAGTTCTTACATCTGGTCATGGAGTCAGTGGGCGTAGTCCTTACATCCGATCATGGAGTCAGTAGGCGGACTTCTTACATCAGCTCAGTACTTGGAGACCAAGTGCCCTGATTTTAATGAACTTTGCTACTTGCAGGCCGCCGTGACAGCATCATCCACAGATCCCAAGACAAGTGTGACCTTCACGTGGTTGCCGCCTTCTGGCTTCACGGACGTCGTTATCATGCGGTGAGAGTATAGGACATTTATTACATCCAGCATTTGCAATATCTACAAAATACGAACAACCATCACACTTCTGCGGGTCATAGACACCAACATATGAAACAGGCACCTTTGTCCCTAGTACCCTCAGATACAACGAATACTTTATCTTTATGTCAAACAAACCTTTAACATCAACTTATCGTGCTTTGTTATTTTCAGAGCGACGTTTGTTAAACACAGCACACTTTGGTGGGGAAATGTTGTTTCCCAGACAATGAACGCCATGTCAGTGCCACTAGAAATTGATGTTACTCTAGCCGTGACACGCCCACGTCCGACACGTCCGACACGACCGACACTACCCACGACAACATGGAGCCCGTCAGCCTCGCCCTACACTGCTGCAACATCGTCACTTGGTCTGACACTAGGGCTTCTCCTGTACATGCTCTTTGTATTCTAAATATGTGTAGCATTTACTGACCATAGCTCGATAAAACGGAATCCAACAGGATTAGAAACAAAAAAGTATATTAGAATCGTCTCTAATATTACTGAAGTTAAACTTTCATTTCATAACTTGTTTTAAAAGGCCTCTTAAAGTATTGACACCTGATTTTAGTACTGAACATTTTGTACCAGTCAGGAATAAATACAATGATATAATTGGATGTGTTAGGTTCTGTAACATCTCCAAAAGGTCTCCTGTACATCAATACAAACACAACTATTGGTCAGTCCAGCAAGGGACCCACAAAATCCCTATCTCAAAGACTCGGCATAATCCTCATTGAAGCCATTGAGAACTTTCAAAAAAAGGTATTTGAAATAAGTAGAATTAATACGACCTAGCTTCTCAAAACTCCAAAGATTTACTTTAATTCTTGCAGTCTCAGGAAAGAAAACAATATTTTTTAATGTTTGATTTTTGAACTGTGTACAACACTATCCCACACGACAAATGAGAATTGTCTTCCTGTCACATAGGGTATTCTTGTATTCTTGTTACCGTGAGTGTTGACATTATTACATCTCCAGCGGTTTAGGGACAAATGTGTCAAAACTGTAAGCAAATGTTCACGAGAAATCAATATGTGAAATGAATCCCTATTATAGCATCTTCGTGGAAGTTGGAGATAAGACATCATGCCAAAGTATGTATTCCCATATGGGGAAGTTGTCTACTTGTCTTTGTGTATATCAATAGCAAAAAGAAAACATGTAAACATGGCAGAGAAGTTTAAATTACGATGATCCGATATCGTTGCACACTAATCAAATATCCAATTCCTGTCCGCTGATTTATCCACCTGAACTAAACAGAGACCAGAGAAGTGAACATTATTTTTCTGAGGTTGAGATCCATGCATAAAGATGCAAAATGTGACAGAATATGCTTAAATGACAAGGTGGATGACTTTAACTTTCTCTTTGTATAATATATTCCACCAGCAGCTACACGAGAAATATTTTGAGGTACGCAATTGTGATAGAATGACATGTGTCAACCAAGTCAGCAAGCCTGGCCACCCGATCCCGTTAGTCGCCTGTTACGACAAGCATGGGTTACTGAAGATTAATTCTAAGCCGGATCTTCACGGGTCTAAGCCGGATCTAAAACAACGAGGTTATCACGACCTCCTTTACATATTTTTATCCACTTAGGCAAAGAATGATTAGACAATAAAAAATACAGACAGTTACATAATTTAAAAAATTGTATTGTATATTGTTAATTAGTTTGGTAGATAATACGCATGGTGTTCAGTGTGCAGTGTTCAGAATATTATTTAGTACAACTACTTCACTTGAAAACAAAATCTGTTCATTCATTCCAAGCTTTGGAGCTTCTTCCCACGTTTTGTGGTATCACATTGACTGTACATGTGTTGATTGTGTTCCTCGCTGATTTACTGCCACAACAAATGAACGATCTGGTACTTCGCCAGTACCACAACACCAACACCAGCTACTGATATCCACACTGCTGACCCAAACTGTGGACACGACGAACACATGGTAGTCACAGGGTAAGGTATTGTACTCCATGGGGAGTTTACATGCTGGTGATGGGAAGACTGTGTGGAGCCAGCTGGCAAGCTCAGTCTTTCCTCCGGAAGAGAACTGGTAACGAGGTTGATGCCCACTGATACACTGGCGGCTGTGATATATGCAACTGTTGATGCTGTTGTTGATCTTTTTTCCGTGGATGACGTTGTAGTTGTTGTAGTTGTAAGCTGTGTGGTTGTTGCCATTCCTGTTGTAGTTTCAGTCAGTGTTCTTGGTTGTGTAGTAGGTATATTTGTGGTTGGTGGTGTTGTCGATGTAGCTTCTATCGTTGCTGTTGGTTGCATAGTGCCCGTTGTGGTTGGTGGTGTAGTTACAGCTGTGGTTCTTGATTGTGATGTGGAAGCTACAGTCGTTGTGGTTGGCGTTCTAGTTGTAGCTTCAGTCGTTGTGGTTGGCGTTCTAGTTGTAGCTTCAGTCGTTATGGTTGGCGTTCTAGTTGTAGCTTCAGTCGTTGTGGTTGGCGTTCTAGTTGTAGCTTCAGTCGTTGTGGTTGGCGTTCTTGTTGTAGCTTCAGTCGTTGTGGTTGGCGTTCTAGTTGTAGCTTCAGTCGTTGTGGTTGGTGTTCTAGTTGTAGCTTCAGTCGTTGTGGTTGGCGTTCTAGTTGTAGCTTCAGTCGTTGTGGTTGGCGTTCTAGTTGTAGCTTCAGTCGTTGTGGTTGGCGTTCTAGTTGTAGCTTCAGTCGTTGTGGTTGGCGTTCTTGTTGTAGCTTCAGTCGTTGTGGTTGGCGTTCTAGTTGTAGCTTCAGTCGTTGTGGTTGGTGTTCTAGTTGTAGCTTCAGTCGTTGTGGTTGGCGTTCTTGTTGTAGCTTCAGTCGTTGTAGTTGGCGTTCTAGTTGTAGCTTCAGTCGTTGTGGTTGGCGTTCTAGTTGTAGCTTCAGTCGTTGTGGTTGGCGTTCTAGTTGTAGCTTCAGTCGTTGTAGTTGGCGTTCTAGTTGTAGCTTCAGTCGTTGTGGTTGGCGTTCTAGTTGTAGCTTCAGTCGTTGTAGTTGGCGTTCTAGTTGTAGCTTCAGTCGTTGTGGTTGGTTGTGTAGTTACGGTGGTTGTGGTTGTGGTTAGTTGTGAAGTTGTTGTTACAGTCGTTGTGGTTGGTTTTGTTGTGGCCTCGGTCGTCGTGGTTGGTTTTGTTGTGGCCTCGGTCGTTGTGGTTAGTTGTGAAGTTTTAGCTTCCGTCGTTGTGGTTGGTTTTGTTGTAGCTTCAGTCGTTGTGGTTGGTTTTGTTGTGGCTTCAGTCGTTGTGGCTGCTTGTGTCGTTGTAGCTACAGTTGTGGTTGATTGTGTTGTTGTTGGTGGACCGTTGCTTCTCGTGATAGGTTCAGATATCACATTTGCCCAGTATGACATCCTCGACTCCACGAAGGTTACTCTAATAAACAGTCAGAAACATTAGACAGGTGTATCAATATTTTATAGAAAACAACAAAATAAAAGTTGCACGAACTGACAAAAAGGCAGAAGTACAGTTTTCTTACAAACCGTTGAAATATGTTTTTGCTGCATAAAATGGGTAATTTTTGTTCTCCTTCCGTCTCTTCATATCCATACCTCATATGAACTTCCTTGTCAAAATTATCCGGAGGAGTCCAAGTGATCACAACTTTGTCCTTGGGTATATTGGACAGCTGGGTTGCAGCACCCTGTAAGGACGGAAACCAACACGCTGTAGACTGATGTCAACTAGAACCTCATGCATGACGTGTACACTTGCCACATGACATACATGTACAATCTATAGTAATGGAAAGTGAAGTGAAATAGATTTCTTCATTAGACTACGACGGCGGCTTTCCAATCAAATGGGGACAACATGTCTTATTGCCAACGAGAAAAAACTCTAAATTTCGAAGAAAAAAACAACCACTCGAAGCGAGCAAAGAAATAGCAAGTAAAGTGGCACCATCAGGTTCTTGTACCTGCTGGTGTTCGTACTATATAAGCGAACATTATACTTACAATTGTGTGGAAGCAGTTCATCACTCTGCCGGGTGGCTGCCCCCGGATGGTTCTAAATGCGCCTACTGGTATTACTGGGTTGGTACACGTCCGACACCGTGCCTGGAGTAGGAAACCCCGGAACTTGATACCACTCACCGCCGACATCAGAGTCACTGGAAGAGCAGCACCATATCCTGTGAACCTAACTAAACTGCTTATGTGGGCTATCTTATATGTTGGTACGCCTACAGCTACATACGTGATGGCACATACACATCTACAGGTATGGTGGTACAACTACATCTCCAGGGATGGTGGTACATCTACATCTACAGGCATGGTGGTACATCTACATCTACAGGCATGGTGGTACATCTACATCTACAGGCATGGTGGTACATCTACATTTACAGGTATGGTGGTACAACTACATCTACAGGGATGGTGGTACATCTACATCTACAGGCATGGTGGTACATCTACATCTACAGGTATGGTGGTACATCTACATTAACAAGAATTGTGGTATATCTACATCTACAGGGGTGGGGTACATCTACATCTACAGGTATGGTGGTACATCTACATCTACAGGTATGGTGGTACATCTACATCTACAGGTATGGTGGTCCATCTACATCTACAGGTATGGTGGTACATCTACATCTACAGGTATGGTGGTACATCTACATCTACATCTACAGGTATGGTGGTACATCTACATCTACAGGTATGGTGGGTACATCTACATCTACAGGTACATGGTGGTGGTACATCTACATCTACACTACAGGTATGGTGGTACATCTACATCTACAGGGTACATCTACATGGTGGTACATCTACAGCTACAGGGATGGTGGTACATCTACATCTACAGGGATGGTGGTACAACTACATGGTGGTACATCTACAGGGATGGTGGGTCCATCTACATCTACAGGTATGGTGGTACATCTACATAGGTATGGTGGTACATCTACAGGGATGGTGGTACATCTACATCTACAGGGATGGTGGTACATCTACATCTACAGGTATGGTGGTACATCTACATCTACAGGGATGGTGGTACAGGTACATCTACAGGGATGGTGGTACATCTACATCTACAGGGATGGTGGTACATCTACAGCTACAGGGATGGTGGTACATCTACAGGGATGGTGGTACATCTACATCTACAGGTATGGTGATAGGGATGGTGGTACATCTACATACAGGTATGGTGGTACATCTACATCTACAGGCATGGTGGTACATCTACATCTACAGATGGTACATCTACATCTACAGGGATGGTGGTACATCTACATCTACAGGTATGGTGGTACATCTACATCTACAGGGATGGTGGTACATCTACATCTACAGGCATGGTGGTACATCTACATCTACAGGCATGGTGGTACATCTACATCTACATGGTGGTACATCTACATCTGGCATGGTGGTACATCTACATCTACAGGATGGTGGTACATCTACATCTACAGGCATGGTGGTACATCTACATCTACAGGCATGGTGGTACATCTACATCTACAGGCATGGTGGTACATACAGGTATGGTGGTCCATCTACAGGTACATCTACATCTACATCTACAGGTATGGTGGTGGTACATCTACATCTACAGGGTATGGTGGTACATCTACATCTACATCTACATCTACAGGCATGGTGGTACATCTACATCTACAGGGATGGTGGTACATCTACATCTACAGGTATGGTGGTACATCTACATCTACAGGGATGGTGGTACATCTACATCTACAGGTATGGTGGTACATCTACATCTACAGGCATGGTGGTACATCTACATGGTGGTACATCTACATCTACAGGGATGGTGGTACATCTACAGGGATGGTGGTGGTACAACTACATCTACAGGCATGGTGGTACATCTACATCTACAGGGATGGTGGTACATCTACAGGCATGGTGGTACATCTACAGGGATGGTGGTACATCTACAGCTACAAGGATGGCGGTACATCTACAGGGATGGTGGTACATCTACATCTACAGGTATGGTGGTACATCTACATCTACAGGGATGGTGGTACATCTACAGGCATGGTAGTACATCTACTGGCATGGTGGTACATCTATATCTACAGGGATGGTGGTACATCTACAGGGATGGAGGTACATTTACATTTACAGGCATGGTGGTAAATCTACAGGCATGGTGGTACATCTACAGGGATGGTGGTACATCTACATCTACAGGGGTGGTGGTACATCTACGGGGATGGTGGTACATCTACAGCTACAAGGATGACGGTACATCTACAGGTATTGTGGTACATCTACATCTACAGGGATTGTGGTACATCTACAGGGCTGGTGGTACATCTACAGGGATGGTGGTACATCTACATCTACAGGGATGGTGGTACATCTATAATCAACACACCATATATATTGAGAGAGAGAGAGGGGTGGGTGGGGGTGGGGGTGTATGTGATCTACATCCAAAGACCTATTATTCATAACAGACCTAGTAACACATTGAAATCAATAAGATGTATATATTTGTATATATATAGTTAAACGACTTCATACGACACATCATACTAGTGCTATTCACTTGCCCTGAAGTAGTGTTGAAGTTGTGAAAATACCTTAGGTTTATTGACTTATTGTTTCGTGACGTAATGATCAAATCGATACATAGCACTATCACTGACGTCTTTAAGACAACGCGTCTTCACTCCTGACCACGACTATATGTGAAGTATAACGTTCTGTGTATGCTAAAGATATAAAACTAACGTTCAAATTCATCTTTTGCGATCACTTTTGTTCTGGAATTACGAAGAAGTTTCCTCTTGTTCAGTGAAGATTTGTTGTTAAAATCTCACGTACTCGCATTATTCATCCAAGAATACATACAATATAGACATGTTTCATGTCTAACCATTGAGAGAGTGCCCATCGTAGTAGTTGTTGTGACTGACAAGCACCCTGTAAGGAGCTGGGGTGGTGTTTTCCACTCCCGGATGTCCTACAGGTTTCATGTGACCACAGGCCTGAGGACTCGCTCCGAATGGAAATCCCGCAGTGACGTAGAGTTGGAGGAAGAGTACGTACACAGAATATTGAGTCACAGACATGATCTGTGCAACAAACAAACACTCTTTTGGTATTGCAAAATGAGGAATTACTATTTTACACAAGACACGAATGTGACATACCGAATGAAATCAACACACCTTACATATATCATTTCCAACACATAATCATCAAAACATGCCAAGTAGTATACACAATGGGGCTACGGGACCAGGTCCCCACAAAGGGGTCAATTTAAAAATTGAGCCCTTGGGAAGTCCCTAAACCCGTAGCCCCATTGTGTATACTACTACTGAGGTGCATGCAAAATTTGATGAAAATCGGCCAAATAGTTTCTGAAATACTGACTTTTAAGTGAGCATGGGGTCGGTCGGGAAAAGGCAAAATGTCCAACTTTTTGTCGTAACTAAGTCTTAATTATCCAATGAAGTCATCGAGAGTGTTCCCAATGCCGTTTTCCTATAGCGTAACCATCTGCCGAGGTGCATGCAAAATTTCACGAAAATCGGTCAAATAGTTTAGGAAATAATCACTTTTTAGTGAGCATGTGGTCGGTATGGCGAAAGGCTAACAATCCAACGTATTGTCGTACTTGTTATATATTATCGAGGCGAGAGGTGTTTTTAGCCGAATGAAACGCAGGTCTCGGAAGTCATCACCTCGCTACCGTCCCGGGGGTTGCTGTGAGCAGAGACCATATAATATGGTCTCTGCTTTGAGCGAGCAGGGTGGACGAGTATAAGTGTGTGTGTCTCTCGGCTCGGCTATGATGATGCACGGCCGGCTGACTAGCGAGGCTACAGATGTCTGAAAGTGAATGAGACGCATCTTTCGGCAATTTCCTCCACGGGTCGTCGTCCGGTATCACCGAGCGAGCGCTGTGGGCGAGTCGCAGTGTGTGTGTCTCGGCTCGGCTTGTACAGCCGACTGGCTGGCTGGCTGGCAAGGTTATGTTGATTTCCACTAAATCATACCCCATCGACTCGCTGACGTCTCGGTACCATTGAGCGAGCGCTGTGGGCGAGTGGCAGTGTGTATGTCTCGGCTCGGCTATTTACCTACAGATCGCTGAGATGGCTGGCTACATTATGTTGATGTCCTCGAAACAGTTTATTGTGAATCTCCTTTGATTTGTTTGGTTGTTGTAATGAAGGCTTGTCGGGCCTGTTGCTTCCCTTCTTCTATGAATTTTTTTTTTTATCGTCTTCGCAAATGACGGCGTATTTACGAGACTTGGTCCGAATCTCTTGTTTCATTCAGTGATATTTTGCGATTTCTGATAGCACCAAACGAAACTCTTCCTCGGAGATTTTAGAGTTGGTGAGCGAGGTGGAAATATGATCGTCTATCGTGTTTAACTTCGCTCCGGCTAGAATTCTAATTTCATCGTGTTTCAATGCTTTACGTTGCAGTCTGTGAGACACGAACTGCGAAGTCAATCCCATCAACCCTGCCACTCCGGCTGTTATTTCGATGCCTAGCACCACGGGTGCGGCCTCAATGGTGGATAATAACCCGATACCTGCTACGCCTAATCCCATGCTGACTAAAACCAGAGCGCTGTCAACACCGTCCA
Source organism: Haliotis rubra (assembly GCF_003918875.1). NCBI lineage: Eukaryota > Metazoa > Mollusca > Gastropoda > Lepetellida > Haliotidae > Haliotis > Haliotis rubra. The sequence goes on from NW_025767213.1 coordinate 1,729,517, forward strand.
CGGAATTGACGGCCCTGTGATATTTTTTCTGTAGTGCCGACCCCGTATCGCATTCACGTTCTAGTTGTTGTTTGATTTCGCATATCTGTCACAAACAAAACCAGTCTACGGTTTCCAGTGTTTCGCCACTTCATCCACGACCGGGTACAGTCCCATTCTGTATATATACTCTTTTTATAAAATAGTATTTAATTGGTCCTAAGTCAATGTTTGATGAATATACTTTAAGCTGAAGTACAAGTTTTCGTATATATAAATGGTCTGGAATTCAATAAAATCCTTTTGAAATATCATAATATCTTGGTTTGCGGTGGTGGTTCTTCCTGGTTGTATACAAATACGACAACGTTTATGTTGATGGCGATCATGCCAGCGTTTTTTTAACCCATGCAGAAGGTTTATATCTACTCCGGGGGCATCTCCAAGAAATATTTCGATAATAAGAGTAGAACCTTGTATCATACTGATCCACGAGTCTGCCACATCAGTATATTTTAGTAAAAATAACGCTGCTTTTTTCTCATTGGGGACTACCGTTTGATCTGGTAATGGCGCTCCGCTCATCCACGTACTTCTTCCAGGATCAAACCTCCCCTGCAGTATCCCGATATTTTTTTAGCGAGACGCCACCATCATTATTATCCATGATAAGATAGGGGTAGGTCAGGACCAGGTTAATAATCCAGTTCAATTGAGATTCGATGATGACTCGTTTGTACACGTTATCATGTAAGCACATGGCGTACAAGGCGTTTTCCTCGCCGGGCAGATCGAGACCCCGCGTGTCCCCGAGATCGGCTAGCGTGACGTTGGGATGATGATGGTTCATCTCGTTTATATATAATGTATTACGAAATGGTTTCAATTGGTTATCGGATAATTCCTTGGACGTGCACTTTAAACACATGAGATGTATGTTGTCGAGTAGGAAAGCGATATTGATTTTGTCAGGTAGTGATCTTTGTTGTCCGTGAAAATGTGGGGAGAGTCGAGTGTGATGTTGAGATTCCAGTCGATTTGGGATGGCACTAATACCCATTTGTTGTCGTCGTTGAAGATGAGAGTGTACTGCTGTTTCTGGAGACGGATGTGGTCTCGACGTCGTCCAGGTGCAACATCCTACCAAGGAAGGCTGGGGTTATTGTCCATTCGTCCTTGGTGTAGTGTATCAGGTCGTACCGAGTGTTGTTGACCGCTCCTTCGATATCGATGAAATCGCCCAGGTCGTTGCCACCACCACCAGCGGCAGTACAGGGCGGCAGTTCCACGCGTTTGTAAATGCTGTTTTCCAGTTGCAAGACGTATAGTTTGCCGTCGACTCTAGGTTCGTTGAATCGCACGTGTCCCGGAGGTCGGAGATCGCTAACGCGTGTTCCTGGACTGTCATTGCCGTATGTGCAGCGTCGCGCTGAGATGTTTAACGTCTAAAACCGATATTTTCAATTCCGTGATGTTGCCTGGGATTAATTTCTTGTAATGCTGCGACGAAAACGATTCGGTTCTGATGTCGTGTACTTTTCCGTTTTCACCGGCAGGGCTCTCATCAGTGTGGAAGGTCGTTCGCCTTGAATGTTGTTGGTCGTGCTCAGCTGATCGAGATGAATGCACAGTTCACGATACAGAACGAGATTGGGTAATTTCGTGCCGGTCATGGTGGTTTCCGGTGGTATGTCGTTCGACATCAACCCGAGCGTGTTAGCCAACGGCCGACTGAGTCTCAAAGTGTTTTTTGCATTGTTGGCTAACATGACCGTGCCGTTTGAGTGGTTCATTTTGAGTTTGGTTCCCAGGGGTTTGAAGATTTCCTCGTTGAGTGAGCCATCCGTTATTGCCGTCCATTATTTGGTTGCAGGCCTTATTGACGAACAGCCCGTTGTTTCTGCAGTTGATGTTGGTCCATAGTGGGTAGTAGGTGATATCGCAGAGCATGACTTCGAGCTGACCGGACGTGTTATCGATCGTGTGCAGCAGTTGAACGGACTCGCCACTCGTGATTCCCAGAAGCGTCACGTACATTTTGAAAAAGTAGATATGTATACTATATAACAATTCAAATATGTACAAACCGGGAGTGTTTTATTCTAAAAGTGGTAATATAAGTGCTACCGATCTCACTCAACTGATTATTGTGGTCGATGCAAAGGATGGTTGACATTTCATAGTTCGGTTCATCGACGTGTTTAAAAATTACGTTTTTTCAGTCACGAATGAGAAAACGCGTTAACGTGAAATTAGTCCAGCGAGGAAGAAAGACTCAGGAAACTTATAGCCAGCCCGGCGTTCAACCGAAGCAAAATATTCGACGATGACTTGGCAGCGCTGCACATGAACAAAAGCCACATCAAATTCAACCGGCCCGTTTATGTGGGGATGAGCATCCTCGACTTATCCAAACACTTGATGTACGATTTCTACTACAACGAGCTGAAAAAGCAGTATGGCGACAGGTGTGAAGTGCGGTACACGGACACAGATTCTCTGCTGATGGAAATTCACACTGTGGACGTGTACGAGGACATGAAGAAACACATGCACCTGTACGACACCAGAAACTACCCTAAAGATCACCCTATGCACAGCTAAGTCAACAAAAAAAGTGCTCGGCAAGATGAAGGACGAATGCGCGGGCACGCCGATCGCCGAGTACGTTGGCTTGAGACCCAAGATGTATTCCATCAAGAAAGCCAACGACGATGAAATCCGAAAGCCAAAAGGCGTGAAAAAACACATCAAGCACGCCAGATTCAAGCAAGCCCTGTTCAAGAATAAAACATTCAAACACCAAATGAACATGCTGAGAAGCGAATGACACAGGATATACGGACTGAGAATCAACAAGACCTCGCTGTCTCCCATGGACACGAAACGATGGATCACCATCGATGGAGTCACCACTAACTCGTATCGAATAATTGAACGCTAATGCACACAAGCGTACATATATCATGGAGAAAATGTATTACAGCCCGTGTGGGTACTGGAAAGGCGCAGACACCATCCCGAAACTCGCCAAAGCCGCTCGAGTCTCGGAAGAGAAAGCCAAAGCCTGGCTTAATAAACAAGCCATCTGGCAAGTCTACCTGCCAGCACCTCGATACATCCCTTGAAGAAAATTCGACATTTCAAAGCCGAATCACGTCCACCAAGCCGACCTCTGTTTCTCCCCTCACGACAGGGTGAGGCGCAAAACCTACAAGTACGCCATGACGATTGTCGACGTTGCCAGTCACTACAAGGAAGCCGAACCGTTGACAACGAAAGATTCGAGCGAAGTCACCAAAGCCTTTGAACGCATATACAAACGCAGCCGCTTGACATGGCCTACCGTATTGCATGTCGATCCCGGACGCGAGTTCATGGGCGCCGTGTCACAGCTGCTGGCCAAGCACAAGGTCCAAGTGAGACGAGGTATAGCGGGAGCTCACCGTAGCCAAGCCATTGTTGAGAGATTCAATCGCACCCTAGCCGAACGCCTGTCCTCGCACCAATACTAGCAGGATTTAATGGATCCCGGAAACAGAAACACGGAATGGGTCGTACGCTTAGCCCGAGTGGTGGATGCCATCAACATTGAAGTCACCAGACTCGTGAGCAAGAGACCCGTAGAAGCCATCAAAATGAAATCAGTCGAATCGTCGTCGGCAGCAGCATGTCGCGATAAAAAAATAGGGGAAACATTACCAGACCGGGTCAGCGTTAGGTACTTGTACCAGCCGGGAGAATACGAGGGAGACAGCAGAAAACGCGCCACCGATCCGATATGGTCCATGAAAACGTACAACGTAGACCTTGTCGACATCAAAGATGGCGAACCGAACTTGTACTACTTGAAAGACAGACCGCCTAGAGCATTCGTCAGAGAGGAGTTGATGATCGTACCTCACGACACAGTCCCTTACACATCACCCACCGTGTGATGATAGTTTCTCGTCATGATTTTTTGTCAGTCTTGCATGCCTATTTTTCTGCTTAATGTAGCCAGCCAGCCAACCACCCGTACACCAAGCCGAGAGAGATACACGCACACGCACTGCGACTCGTCCGCCCACAGCGCTCGGAGGAGCAACCACCCCCGAGGCGACCTGAGCCTTTTGTCCCGACCGACCCCATGCTCACTTAAAAGTCAATACATTGTATTTCAGAAACTATTCGGCCGATTTTCATCAAATTTTGCATGCACCTCAGTAGTAGTATACACAATGGGGCTATGGTCCCATAGCCCCATTGTGTATACTACTTGCCATTTTCTGAAACAATACGGTAAATAAAAGTTATTGACTGGTTACCATACTTTCAGAATCAACAATCAGAAAAGCATAAAACATGGTGGCTACCGGTACAACAACGAATCAAAAACCGTTGACCACTGACGGGTTTGTTTACGTTATACAAGGAGACAAAATGTGTTATGGAGATAATGTCACCATAAAAACTGATCTAACTGTCTGTCCACGGTACAAACCTTCTAAATCAGATAACGTAAAACTAAGATATCAAATTTACAGGATTTAATCAAGGAAATAAGTATATATTATATACATATAAAAAATGACTTACCTTGTGTTAACCTTGACACTTAGATGATCAATGATAAGTATTCTACCTTATATGGGGTTCACACAGAAGTCAATAAATAATTCAGCTTCCGCTTGTCCACGCATGATAATGTCTCCAATCTCGAACAGCTGATGCTGCACAATCGCTGGCTCAATATACGACACACCCCTCAAATGTCGGGATCACAATTTGCATATACAATTTAACTTCGTAGCAGCAATCTGCCACAGTGTATTGGACATATAACGCATTTAAGAGATCTTGGTCGACTCTGATGTAGAACATGTTTTAGTTTTAAAAGGCAAAAGCATTTTACAAACCTTCAGTGCCTTCTACAACCGGTGGGTGGAGTCTCTCGACTGAGGGCAGTTCGACTATTCTAGTCGTGCCCTCAGTCAACCAGCAGACTTTGGTGGCTTTATCCACTCATCAGCTAAGTTCGTGGATTAACGTGTAAATCAACGAACCTAAGTAGCTCAACCCATTGGTATATATGAACATTTACTCAATCGTGTGAACCAAAAAAATTAATTTAAGATTTAAAAAGGTGAAAAGGATATGAGCTGCGCTTCAGACTGATTCGGCTTATGTTCGTAATAAATTACTGTAGAATGTTAACATAACATTCGCCATTCCATATAGTTTAAGAATTAGATAAGGAATTATAAAATACACAGCCCTTCCAGGTTAAATTTCAAAGGATTGCTATTTTGCTATTTTGCTTTTTATTTATCTGAATATAGTATTTGCGGAAACATAGTTTAAACTAATGACTCAGTCAAATGCGCTAATACCCCACTTGTAGAGTGGTATTCATCACCATGCCCCGACGTCAGTGACGGCACATACACCATGTAAATCTAAATAACTGCACAATAAAACATAGAGCACAGTTATAAACCAGCATTATGTTTCACACGAACACGCAGACCTGTTATCAATCAGCACAGGACCAGTGTCAGCTGAATATGAAATGAAGTTGCCTTGAGCTCCCTGCCTGCACTCGAGAAGGTAAATGCAGGTACTTTGTATGCAAGGGCTAAGTTGGTCCATAAACATTGACAGGAATCAGTGTTCCAGGATCTGATGTCTGGTAGTTCCCAAGCCATGGGGTTTGGTTCAGGTATCGACAGAGCAAGGTAAGGGCTTCAGAAAGTGGAAAGGAAGTATTTATTTATGAACTCATTGTGTATACCTTTGTACATTATTCTCTGAAGTTGGATTCTAAAGTTAATACACCCATCCGTATTGATAATTTGAAACAAAAGACTTTCAGCATTGTTTCTAGTTTTGAAGTTATATATTTTCCACTGAGTGCATTGTGGCAGATTTCTTACATCCTTGATATAGAGCCACTATACAGTGAATGCTGACAATCTAGTATATTTCATCACACTCTCATTCATTGTATTTCAATTATATGTCTCAGGCCCACATACATCTTATACAATGAAGGTATTTTGAAAAAAAACCGTGCTACAGCAAATATTTACAGTTGTGAAGATCGGAGATTCTTTAATGTAAGTTGTTAAATGTATGAGATGTCTTACATCGGAGGACTGCAACACTGCTTATTAGCAATGTTGCAGTCCTCCGATTACCCCTTGGATTAGTATACGTATGGACAGTGAAACTGGGAAATAGTTTGATGGTATGCATGATTTCATAATTTCATTCTCCACATACGAATGTTATCTTTTGATAGCATACTTAACTATAATGTTAACTAACTCATACATTATATAGTTACAGGTTTGAGCGACTCGACATCTCAATATACCATGTTGTGTTTAACAATCTTTAATTATAGTGATAACTAAATTTAAGAGCCATTATGTCTGACCATCAAAATGAGCTTACAAAAGAAAATAGTATATTCTTGAAGCCCAGGATTTTCTTCCGACTGCATCTACTTTCACTAACTTATCATAACACTGTCTGGGATATCTGTCTTGAGACTCACTTAAAAGTTCGAGCCAGTATTTCCTACATCTAGTGAGAGTATCAACATGAATACCAAAGCGACCACATTTCCCTATCACTGCAACGTTTCTAGCCTTTGAACTCAAAAACAAATTTACAACACGTCGCTTGGAAACGTTCGAGAAGCATCCATTCATTAACACCCCAAATTTCTGAACCATATATAATGGTAGGTTCAATGTGAAGGTCAAACATTCTGAACAATACGTTTGGAGAAATATTTGGCAGTTTATAGCAAAGCTGTTTTATATGAACTAGCTTTGGACACCAATGTCTGAACAGCCATCAACCAACATAATCTATTAGAAAAGACAATAGCTGAGAGGACAGGTGTGTCCGTTGGTATAATATTTCCTCATTTGCCTCAATTTCTATATACAAACACTTTGTTTTGTCGAGGTAAATTCTTAAACCCTATTTGCCACAGAATGTTTGTAAGGTGTCTATTTTCCTTTGTAGTTACAGGACTGTATCTGAAACAGTGCACACATCGTCAGCAAACTAAAGCAAAAATAGTTCCATCAAACCTAGTGAGCAAAGATTCCTCTACCTCCAAACTGTTGGATATCATTCTCTAATTGGTAAATAAATAGCGAAACAAAAGATTACTTAAAATGCAGCCTTGTCTAACACCACAAACACAGTTAAAATACGATATATTGTTCTTGAAATGTTAACTGAGGATAATATCTTGGAATAAATATCCTTTATAACAGCAAAGGTCTTTCCGTGGATTCCTTTCGAGTGAAGAATAAACCAAAAACTGTCCCTTTTAATCGAATCGGAGGCCTTCTGGGAAATTACAAACAGTCACTAAAGCCGTCCCTTTAATTTCGACAGATATTTCTGAACTGGAGCTAGTGGTATAAACATATTGTCAACAGTAAAGTAGCCTTTCCGGAAACCTGCCTAACATTCATGAAGCTTGTCGTATAATTTGACAAACTGTTTCAGCCTGGTATTTAGAACCACATATCCACCGGAATGATACTCCCAACAAATATTAACTGTTTTGAATCAACGCGAGTGTTTACCACCTGTTTATACATGAAAGGCCAAGTTACAAAATCCGGAAATCAGGAAAGTATGTAGTCATTTAAATGTCGTCCAGACCAGTGTAGTGTACTGCGTGGTACAGTCTCTGGTCAGTTACTTTTAAACTGAACAGAGTTGGTTTGTTTAACGTACAGATAGTCAAACAAAGAAGCTCACTATTACTTTAGTCCAAGGTTCTGTATCACTGGCCGGGAGCTGTTATCGATAACTCGAGCGAATACTGTTACCGGAGTCGATGCTTCGGTAATAGGTGATACTTTCTTCTTCGTGGATTAATATATCATATAGGTATATATAAGTATATAATACCTAGATGTAAGTAGTACAATATACGTACGTGATATTCCTTCAGACAATCTGGCACTAATAAGGTCCATTGTCGGCGGGGTGAGTGAATTTGGTTTAGGCCGCATTTAGCAATATTCCAACAATTTCAAGACAGGGAACGCCTGAAATAGGTGTGCACCCTTTTGTTTGAATTTGATGTGTTGAGAGGAGGTTTCAGTCACTAGACTAACCTACCTCCCCCAGAGAAAGTGAACATTGTCACTCATGTAACAAGCATACAGGATATTTTCAGACGAAAGCTTCTTATTTCAGAGGATGGTTTTTATCGTACTCTGTGCGCTGTGGTTCCTCACTCCCACTACTGTCAGCTTTCCATTTGGAGCCAGCTCTCAGTCATGTGGATCCATGGAGCCCACGGGTCATCCTGGATCCATCCAGACTTCCACTCCTCCCTACAGGATAACATTGAGCTATCCGGGCTTCTACGATGGGTACAAGCTTAACGGTAGGGAGAGGGTAGTGCTGGTAATAACATACAGAGTAGTGTATATGTCAGTAGTGTAAGTAGTAATAGCCGTAGTAGTAGTAGTAGTAGTAGTAGTAGTAATAGTAGTAGTAGTAGTAGTAGTAATGTAGTTGTATTAGAAGTAGTAGCAATTGTAGCATAGTTGCATCAGTAGAGGTAGAAGAAGAAGAAGCAGCAGCAGTAGTAGAAGTAGTAGTAGTAGTAGAAGAAGAAGTAGTAGTAGTAGAAGAAGAAGTAGTAGTAGCAGTATTAATTCATTATCTACTGGGTAATACGTCATGTACGTATGTCAGAGTATATAGTTAACGGTCTAGTGGGTAATACATCATGTACGTATGTCAGATTATATAGTTAACCGTGTAGTGGGTAATACATCATGTACGTATGTCAGAGTATATAGTTAACCGTCTAGCGGGTAATGCATCATGTACGTATGTCAGAGTATATTGTTAACCGTCTACTGGGTAATACATCCTGTACGTATGTCAGAGTATATAGTTAACGGTCTAGTGGGTAATACACCCTGTACGTATGTCAGAGTATATAGTTAACCGTCTAGCGGGTAATGCATCATGTACGTATGTCAGAGTATATAGTTAACCGTCTACTGGGTAATACATCCTGTACGTATGTCAGGGTATATTGTTAACCGTCTACTGGGTAATACATCCTGTACGTATGTCAGAGTATATAGTTAACGGTCTAGTGGGTAATACACCCTGTACGTATGTCAGATTATATAGTTAACCGTCTAGTGGGTAATACATCATGTACGTATGTCAGAGTATATAGTTAACCGTCTAGCGGGTAATGCATCCTGTACGTATGTCAGAGTATATAGTTAACGGTCTAGTGGGTAATACACCCTGTACGTATGTCAGAGTATACAGTTAACCGTCTAGCGGGTAATGCATCATGTACGTATGTCAGAGTATATTGTTAACCGTCTACTGGGTAATACATCCTGTACGTATGTCAGAGTATATAGTTAACGGTCTAGTGGCTAATACACCCTGTACGTATGTCAGAGTATATAGTTAACCGTCTAGTGGCTAATACATCATGTACGTATGTCAGAGTATATAGTTAACCGTCTACTGGGTAATACATCATGTACGTATGTCAGAGTATAAAGTTAACCGTCTACTGGGTAATACATCATGTACGTATGTCAGAGTATATAGTTAACCGTCTACTGGGTAATACATCATGTACGTATGTCAGAGTATATAGTTAACCGTCTAGTGGCTAATACATGGTGGCGCGGTGGGCGAGCTGGCTAAGGCGCCAGGCTAGTGATCCAGCAAGGTTGAGGAGGCCGGGTGTAAAAACCTTGGAGTCAACTTTGTGTGCAGACTTTTTCAGTGTTGTCACAACCCCTGGTGTGCAGAACACAACCCGGTGCACTTAAAAGAACCCACGAATCCGTTGGTATATGACCAGATGGTGGCCACATGAATACGTGCAAACACTTAGTTGCGGGTACAGCAACGTGCAGTGAACTTGGACAAAGTAGGCCTACTGTGACTATGTGTCCCAGTCCACCCAGCTGTGAATGGGTACCTCGTTAGGATGAGAAAGCCACAATAACTCGGTGCGCCTAGTGACAGCAAGAGTTGTATACTCCCCAGGGAGTTGAGATTGATAATACGATGTGCCGTTAAGATTGACATCCAATGATCGAGGGGAAAATACCAGCGCCTTGAGCATGCACCAGTGCGTGGATATGTGCGCTATATAAATATACTATAATAATAAATAATAATAATAATAATAATACATCATGTACGTATGTCAGAGTACATAGTAAACCGTCTAGTGGGTAATACATCCTGTATGTATGTCAGAGTATATAGTTAACCGTCTACTGGGTAATACATCATGTATATACAACATTATATAGGAAACTACTGGGTAATACATCCTGTACGTATGTCAGAGTATACAGTTAACCGTCTAGTGGGTAATACATCATGTACGTATGTCAGAGTATATAGTTAACCTGAGAGTGCCTATTGCATCGTACAGTGTCTAAGCATTAGTTAAGTTTCTCACCTTCTGAACCGTGAATGTGCAATGTACTGCAACTTATATTTTCTTTCGAGTGTACCATAAATCCCATACGTCCAATGTCCTCATATAAAGATTTTAACCCCAGCTGTTTGGTTGTAGTTTTGGTGTGTAAATGTTGCAGTTACGCTGGAGTCACTGTCGGCCGTGACGTTCCGTGGGTTCCTCCTACAGGCGAGATGCTTGACCTGCTCCAACACCACCGTGCCGGTCGGGACATTCAGCATCGTGCCCATGCAGAAGCCGGCTAAAATCATTACCTGCTTTAGCACAATGGTGAGCAGGTCCTACAAGCCCATAGATCTCCAGCTATCCATTCAGACTTGATACGATACAACCTGTAGTTGTTGTACTGGTTTGTAGCTTCAGTCGCTCATGCATGTCGGGATTATATTGCATATTTTCTTATCAAAGATTTTTTTAATGTTTGAGATTAAAGATTAAGCTTTGCCTAAGGTTCTGAAGAATACTGAAAACTATACAGTTGTATTTTTATCCCATGTAAGAAATACTTATCCCTCCGATATGTTAATGTTAGTATTAAATGTGTACGCATTGTAGTCTATTATGTAATGGTGTGTATGGTTACACTCAGGCCGCCATGAGTCATTCCTCCAGAATAGAGAAGGACCGGCTGATTGTGTCGTGGACACCACCAGACAACTTCAACCACGATGTCATAATGAGGTAAGATCAGAGGATGATCAAGGTGTAGGTATTTGAAGTGTTGTCTTCGAGAAGATCCATTATAATTCTTTTTGACATTTTTCTCATTTTTTTTCTTTTATTAAATTAATTATCCAAGTATAGTGTCCGTCATCATTCTTACCAACCATACTATACAGCTCCGTATACACCCAGGGTTCTGTGTCTTTATTAGTGAAGGTGTCAGGTCAAGATATTGGTATATAGTAACGCTGCTGACGATCTCTTTCAGAGCCACCTTTGTTAAATCTACTGCCGTGTACTGGGTGAACGTCACTTCGCCAGTCCTCTACAGGCTCAGTGGGCCACCGACCACACCGTCTACGTCAACTACCACGACAACCACAACTACCACAACTACAACTACCACAACTACAACCCCAACCACAACCACTACCACTACAACCACCACAACAACAACGCCGACAACCACGACAACACCAACAACAACTACAACTACTACTACGACGACAACAACTACTACTACTACTACCACCACAGCCACCCCTTCTTCAACGATGCAGATAACTACGCCAATTACACTACCTCCTACGACAACCACCCCCATCACCGCGACTCTGGGAACGGATACGTCAAGGTCGCTAGAACCTCCTCCCATACCCACTACAACGTCATGCCCACCACCAAACCCTTCCACAACATCGACGATATCACTGCCGCTCCTTGTTCTAGGGTTGTTAATTCAAACTGTGCACAAACATCTCGCTTAACCATTGACTTCGTTAATGTCCAAACAATGAAGTTCAGTCAATATTTTGAACTGAACGGATGTTGGAAATGTGTCAAGATAAATACCAACCATTTCCAATGAATGAAGGCAAAAAGCTAGATTACAAATTGGGCATTTTCTATTTTGCAAAGGGGTTTATACTGTCCTTATCACATATGGTCAGTTAGGGTTCATTATACATATATTGAAGTAACTTTTTGTAGTTTTATATATACCATTACACAAGGCACCCACAACCTCACGTCATGGTATATGTGTTCACTGCTGAACTGTCTTCCTCTTTATAATACTTGGCGTCATTGGTTCAGCTATCCAGTTATACGCCAGCGTTAACCATTCACGTCCTTGTCCATCATGAGTACTGAGCTTCATGCCATCATGTTGTATATAGATCATGTAAGGGTACCATGGAAAAGCCATCTTGTAACAGAACAACAGTGTATCGCTGCAAACTGAATAAAGTGTGTCGTGCATTTTGTAAGTATATTTCTGTAATATCGTTAGAGTGATAAGAAATAAAAGCGCTATGTTAACTTAAATCAAAGACGTACACCAGTTTGAAATATACCAGTAGGCTGTGCTGCTACAAGGCGAGAAACATATCCAGAATGGTTTCGCGACCATGGGTTTAAAGCACGTCAAAAACTATATGCTGTGTGCAACCTATATTTATGTATACTTCGTATATTGAGTTACACACAGCATAGTGTGTAAGAGAGAGAGGGAGAGGGATAGAGAGAGAGAGAGAGAGAGAGAGAGAGAGAGAGAGAGAGAGAGAGGAGAGAGAGAGAGAGAGAGAGAGAGAAAGAGATAGATAGATAGAGAGAGAGAGAGAAAGAGAATGTTGGTATCTTAAACGACTGTGCCTCCCGTCTCTTCCGTCTGTGCCAGAATAGTCGTGGATACCGTTTCCTCACATGCGAGGTAATACTTGAAGGTGTCCTTGAGACGTGGTAATTGACTACACATGGACGTCGTATTTGGTACTTGCTAGCCCCTCCCCCATCAAGCTGACTGTAGACACGATTAGTCACTTCATTTACATACATGAACAGGATATCAACACAATGGAGTCGACTATTGGCTACTGGTCGATATACACTACAGTTATAAAAGCCTAACTGACGAAAGAAGTGACTGTGCCATCAATGGTACATTATTCATAATCTTTAGCATTGATGTATACACATGGGCAAAATTTATGCACCACCAATATTTATCCACCAATGGGATTAATAGGAAATACGTTTGAATAACTGATAGATGGTGAGATAAGAGTATTATTGTGCCATTACAAATTAAATTTCAAAGTCAGTGAATAATATTTCACTTTAGTGAAATGCAATATTTGCGCACATAACACCAGGCACCATGGAAACCGAAACAACAAGTTGTTGTTGTAGTTTGTTGTTTAACGTCGCAATTAGCAGTATTCCAGCAAAATGGCCGCGGTCTTTAAATAATAGAGTTTGGACCAGACAATCCACTGATCAACAGCATGAGCATTGATCTACGAAATTGGGATACGATGACATGTGTCAACCAAGTCAGGGATCCTGACCACCCGATCCCGTTAGTCGCCCCTTACGACAAGCATGGGTTACTGAAGATCAATTCTAACCCGGATCTTCAAGAGTCGAAGCAACAAGCCTTGTACATCACGTCGATTTCAGAATGAAAAGTATTACACCAGCATATAGAATTGAGCTATGAGGCACAATTATGAATAATTTCGTGTATCCACCAGCTATTGTGATGACGTTTCCAACTCTCCTGCTCATGGAGGTTGCGGGACGTTGTTATGTCACTCTTCGTGAAGCGTTTGGTCAAGTTCCTGCATGGTTTGACTGGAATGGTTCCTGGCTCTCACTCTTTGTCCCAACTAGTCCCACGTGTGTTCAAATGAGGTCAAGACTTGTTGAAGGCCAGTTTAAAGTGTCAACGACATTGCGGCACAGATGGTCAATTACACGTCGACTTTGGTCTAGCATTGTCATCCATACAGATTGGACGAGGACGCATTGGGTGGTTGTGGGGGATTAACTGACGCATCGAGGATATTTATCAGATACCTTTACCCGTTCAGACTACCCCCTGACTGTTATCAGATCCAGTTTACAATCCTATGAGACATCCCCAGACCGTGACAGAACCGCCACTAAATGATACTGTAGGGCGTTCTGCTCATCATATGCCGTATTACGGCGTCTCCAGGCACCCTGACGGCTGTAGGTCACATGCAAGAGGAACCGACTTTCGTCTGACCAATGGATTTTCCTCCATGATCGCAAGTTCCAGTACTCTACACAACATTAAACGCTCCTGGCCATGTGTTGGTAACAGCTGTGTATGTCTGTTGGCTTGATGTGCTCGAAATCCAGCAGCCCTTGAACGTCTGCAAACAGTGGTTGTTGATAGGGGAACTCATGGATTCCTTGCCTGTTTCAAAATGGTGCTGCGCTACGTTGGATTTCGCCCAGCAGAGCTCAGAGATTTCGTTTTTCTTGGCCCTCCCCTGTTTGTTGATGTATTCGAACAAGAAGACTGTTTGACGTTAAGGCCTCATCCTGTTTCACGACATGACATACTGGTGTTATGCATGCCTACCATTTGCCACATACTACATTCTATCAAAGGTGCCTTGACATGCCGGCCATATGGTCTTTATCAGTGAACGTTATTCAATGGGAAAAGAGTAAGAGTGAAACTTGAAATGGACTCACTCACTCAGATACATGCTACAGTTGTGCATACAAGTGAAGCCAGGAAGAGCAAAATGTTCGTGCACCGCACGTGCAACACATGCTTCAACTTTAGTTTCACTGTATATTATTGCCACGTTTTCATATAATTCAATTTTCATTTGGTGGTGCTTTACCTTTGCCCTGGTGTTTTTTCCAAATGACGAAACCAGCAATATACAATATTGATGAAGGGAGGTTACATTGTCTAAGACTACCCATAAAAAGTAGACGACAAAAGTTACACATTTCACATAAAGTGTAGCTTTACGTACACGGTACAAGCCAGGGCAACAATCCAGAAGACAAGATGACGGTAAGGATGAATTAACAGAGTGTAGCTGAAACGTTTCACAATTAAACAGATACTGAAATCTGATATCAATGCTTCTGAACTCTTCAATATCTCGGGCGCCTGGACTGGCTGGGGCATGAGGCCCCCTCGGGGACGTGTTTCCCAATGACGTCATTGTTATGCCTTCCCCTACCTCCAATAAGTTAGGTCTAAGCTGCAGCTGCTGTTGGTTGTGGGGTGTCCTGGAGGGATATCTTTGTGGTTAAAGCGCCAAAGACCCGGGTTGGATTCCCAACATGGGTGCAATGTGTGAAGCCCATTTCTTGTTTTCCCTTCCGTGATATTGCTAGAATATTGCTTAAAGCGGTGTTGTTACCTCACAGCGTGTGCTACCAGTGGACCATGGTCTTCCCTCGCGGCGTGTGCTACCAGTGGACCATGGCCTTCCCCCACGGCGTGTGCTACGAGTGGACCATGGTCTTCCCTCACGGCGTGTGCTACCAGTGGACCATGGCCTTCCCTCACGGCGTGTGCTACCAGTGGACCATGGGCTTCCCTCACGGCGTGTACTACCAGTGGACCATGGTCTTCCCTCATGGCGTGTGCTACCAGTGGACCATGGGCTTCCCTCATGGCGTGTACTACCAGTGGGCCAGGCCTTCCCTCATGGCGTGTACTACCAGTGGGCAAGGCCTTCCCTCATGGCGTGTACTACCAGTGGACCATGGTCTTCCCTCATGGCGTGTACTACCAGTGGACCATGGTCTTCCCTCATGGCGTGTACTACCAGTTGGCCATGGCCTTCCCTCATGGCGTGTACTACCAGTGGGCCATGGCCTTCCCTCATGGCGTGTACTACCAGTGGGCCAGGCCTTCCCTCATGGCGTGTACTACCAGTGGGCAAGGCCTTCCCTCATGGCGTGTACTACCAGTGGGCCATGGCCTTCCCTCATGGCGTGTGCTACCAGTGGACCATGGTCTTCCCTCACGGCGTGTGCTACCAGTGGACCATGGCCTTCCCTCATGGCGTGTGCTACTAGTGGACCATGGCTTTCCCTCACGGCGTGTGCTACCAGTGGGCCATGGTCTTCCCTCACGGCGTGTGCTACCAGTGGACCATGGCCTTCCCTCACGGCGTGTGCTACCAGTGGACCATGGCCTTCCCTCACGGCGTGTGCTACCAGTGGACCATGGCCTTCCCTCATGGCGTGTGCTACCAGTGGACCATGGCCTTCCCTAATGGCGTGTGCTACCAGTGGATCATGGCCTTCCCTCATGGCGTGTGCTACCAGTGGACCATGGCCTTCCCTCAGTGGACCATGAAGCCTTCCCCTCATGGCGTGTGCTACCAGTGGACCATAGCCTTCCCTCACGGCGTGTACTACCAGTGGATCATGGCCTTCCCTAATGGCGTGTGCTACCAGTGGACCATGGCCTTCCCTAATGGCGTGTGCTACCAGTGGATCATGGCCTTCCCTCATGGCGTGTGCTACCAGTGGATCATGGCCTTCCCTCATGGCGTGTAATACTGATTGCTGTTTAATTAGTGTTACCAGCATCCTTCATGACACCATGCAGCCACTTATCAGACAGGCCCTGCTTGATCAACAGGAACACAGACAAAACGCCGGCCCAATACCTACAACCCTTATAACTCTCGTAGTGTCAGCGCCTTTCTATGTTACATGAACATACAAATACTTGGACAAAAATGTAAATTTCGATTAACAGATTAAAAGAACATCTTCTTTGAGTGGCATTTTAGATTGGGGATGTACAATATTGAACAAACCTTATCCATAGCGACTTCTTTTATTTCGTGAGTGCGACGTTTCGAGAAAAAAAGGAAAAAGATGTTAGCCATAAAGTTTGTTCGAAAAGCATTTGTGACAAGGCATACATATATATATTCGATTCACATTTACTTGTCAAGTAACAATTCTGCTGCCATTTTTGCTGTGTTTGTCTTCTGTTGGGCTGCTCTATTCTTTAGCCCTTCTTGAAAGTAGACGCTTCACAGTTGAGATTCCTTACATGAGTTGCTTAGTACGGATTGAAATTAAACTATCATGTTATTACATTTATCCTTTACATTCCTGATGACGTATATCCTCCATCCATTACATGACAGACGTTTGCATACAGATTGAACAATGCCTCCATGACGTCATGGGTGGTAAAGATCAATAAAGATGGATATATCATCGATAGCAGCTCAGGCTGTAGATTTAGATGGCCCAGCGTCAGTTGTCTTCCAGAATCAGCAATCAATGCTACCACATGTTTTTCATATTTAGTTTTGAAAAGTCCATAGCTATTTAAAGGTGAATGTGAGTGTTTCAATTGGAATAACTCTGTATGTGTTTAGAGTAATGAATTACTCTGTATGTGTTTAAAGTAATGAATAACTCTGTATGTGTTTAGAGTAATGAATAACTCTGTATGTGTTTAGAGTAACGAATAACTCAGTATCTGTTTAGAGTAATGAATTACTCTGTATGTGTTTAGAGTAATGAATAACTCTGTATGTGTTTAGAGTAATGAATAACTCTGTATGTGTTTAGAGTAACGAATAACTCAGTATGTGTTTAGAGTAATGAATAACACTGTATGTGTTTAGAGTAATGAATAACACTGTATGTGATTAGAGCAATGAATAACTCTGTATGTGTTTAGAGTAATGAATAACTCTCTGTGTGTTTAGAGTAATGAATAACTCTGTATGTGTTTAGAGTAACGAATAACACTGTATGTGTTTAGAGCAATGAATAACTCTGTATGTGTTTAGAGTAATGAATAACTCTCTGTGTGTTTAGAGTAATGAATAACACTGTATGTGTTTAGAGTAACGAATAACACTGTATGTGTTTAGAGTAATGAATAACTCTGTATGTGTTTAAAGTAATGAATAACTCTGTATGTGTTTAGAGTAATGAATAACTCTGTATGTGTTTAGAGTAACGAATAACTCTGTATGTGTTTAGAGTAATGAATAACTCTGTATGTGTTTAGAGTAATGAATAACTCTGTATGTGTTTAGAGTAATGAATAACTCTGTATGTGTTTAGAGTAATGAATAACTCTGTATGTGTTTAGAGTAATGAATAACACTGTATGTGTTTAGAGTAATGAATAACACTGTATGTGTTTAGAGTAATGAATAACTCTGTATGTGTTTAGAGTAATGAATAACTCTGTATGTGTTTAGAGTAATGAATAACTCTGTATGTGTTTAGAGTAATGAATAACTCTGTGTGTGTTTAGAGTAATGAATAACACTGTATGTGTTTAGAGTAATTAATAACTCTGTATGTGTTTAGAGTAATGAATAACACTGTATGTGTTTAGAGTAACGAATAACTCTGTATGTGATTAGAGCAATGAATAACCCTGTATGTGTTTAGAGTAATGAATAACTCTGTATGTGATTAGAGCAATGAATAACTCTGTATGTGTTTAGAGTAACGAATAACTCAGTATGTGTTTAGAGTAATGAATAACACTGTATGTGTTTAGAGTAACGAATAACTCTGTAT
Organism: Haliotis rubra; assembly: GCF_003918875.1. Classification (NCBI taxonomy): domain Eukaryota; kingdom Metazoa; phylum Mollusca; class Gastropoda; order Lepetellida; family Haliotidae; genus Haliotis; species Haliotis rubra. The sequence goes on from NW_025767213.1 coordinate 1,748,025, forward strand.
GTGATTAGAGCAATGAATAACTCTGTATGTGTTTAGAGTAATGAATAACTTTGTATGTGATTAGAGCAATGAATAACTATGTATGTGATTAGAGCAATGAATAACTCTGTATGTGTTTAGAGTAATGAATAACTCTCTGTGTGTTTAGAGTAATGAATAACACTGTATGTGTTTAGAGTAACGAATAACACTGTATGTGTTTAGAGTAATGAATAACTCTGTATGTGTTTAGAGTAATGAATAACACTGTATGTGTTTAGAGTAACGAATAACTCTGTATGTGTTTAGAGTAATGAATAACTCCTGTATGTTTAGAGTAATGAATAACACTGTATGTGTTTAGAGTAATGAATAACTGTATGTGTTTAGAGTAATGAATAACACTGTATGTGTTTAGAGTAACGAATAACTCTGTATGTGATTAGAGCAATGAATAACTCTGTATGTGTTTAGAGTAATGAATAACTCTGTATGTGTTTAGAGTAATGAATAACTCTGTATGTGTTTAGAGTAATGAATAACTCTGTATGTGTTTAGAGTAATGAATAACTCTGTATGTGTTTAGAGTAATGAATAACTCTGTATGTGTTTAGAGTAATGAATAACTCTCTGTGTGTTTAGAGTAATGAATAACACTGTATGTGTTTAGAGTAACGAATAACACTGTATGTGTTTAGAGTAATGAATAACTCTGTATGTGTTTAGAGTAATGAATAACACTGTATGTGTTTAGAGTAACGAATAACTCTGTATGTGTTTAGAGTAATGAATAACTCTGTATGTGTTTAGAGTAATGAATAATAACTGTATGTGTTTAGAGTAATGAATAACTCTGAATAACACTGTTTATGTGAATAACTTGTATGTGTTTAGAGTAATGAATAACTCTGTATGTGTTTAGAGTAATAGACTCTCTCTGTGTGTTTAGAGTAATGAATAACACTGTATGTGTTTAGAGTAATGAATAACACTGTATGTGTTTAGAGTAATGAATAACTCTGTATGTGTTTAGAGTTAGAGTAATGAATGAATAATGAATCTGTATGTGTTTAGAGTAATGAATAGAAACTCTGTATGTGTTTAGAGTAATGAATAACTCTGTATGTGTTTAGAGTAATGAATAACTCTGTATGTGTTTAAAGTAATGAATAACTCTGTATGTGTTTAGAGTGAATAACTCTGTATGTGTTTAGAGTAATGAATAACACTGTATGTGTTTAGAGTAACGAATAACTCTCTGTGTGTTTAGAGTAATGAATAACACTGTATGTGTTTAGAGTAACGAATAACACTGTATGTGTTTAGAGTAATGAATAACTCTGTATGTGTTTAGAGTAATGAATAACTCTGTATGTGTTTAGAGTAATGAATAACTCTCTAACTGTTTAGAGTAATGTAATGTGATTAGAGTAATGAATAACTCTGTATGTGTTTAGAGTAATGAATAACTCTGTGTGTGTTTAGAGTAATGAATAACACTGTATGTGTTTAGAGTAATGAATAACACTGTATGTGTTTAGAGTAATGAATAACTCTGTATGTGTTTAGAGTAATGAATAACTCTGTATGTGTTTAGAGTAATGAATAACACTGTATGTGTTTAGAGTAATGAATAACTGTATGTGTTTAGAGTAATGAATAACACTGTATGTGTTTAGAGTAACGAATAACTCTGTATGTGATTAGAGCAATGAATAACTCTGTATGTGTTTAGAGTAATGAATAACTCTCTGTGTGTTTAGAGTAATGAATAACTCTGTATGTGTTAAAGTAATGAATAACTGTATGTGTTTAGAGTAATGAATAACTCTGTATGTGTTTAGAGTAATGAATAACTCTGTATGTGTTTAGAGTAATGAATAACTCTGTATGTGTTTAGAGTAATGAATAACACTGTATGTGTTTAGAGTAATGAATAACACTGTATGTGTTTAGAGTAATGAATAACATAACTGTATGTGTTTAGAGTAATGAATAAACTGTATGTGTTTAGAGTAATGAATAACTCTGTATGTGTTTAGAGTAATGAATAACTCTGTATGTGTTTAGAGTAATGAATAACTCTGTATGTGTTTAGAGTAATGAATAACTCTGTATGTGTTTAGAGTAATGAAGTAATTCTGTATGTGTTTAGAGTAATGAATAACTCTGTATGTGTTTAGAGTAATGAATAACTCTGTATGTGTTTAGAGTAATGAATAACTCTGTATGTGTTTAGAGTAATGAATAATTTGTATGTGTTTAGAGTAATGAATAACTCTGTATGTGTTTAGAGTAATGTCCGTCACCTACACTGAAGGAAATGACGATGGAATATGTTTCAACATATTAGGTGTCTGTACCTTCGACATCATACATGTTGTTAGCAACAACAACCGTATGTTGTACAAGAGTCCCCACTCAAAATCATTTTCCGACCATGGTGTTTGCAAAATATTTATAGCTGTCATTGCCTTAATATGTCACTTTTCCTTAGCCATTCCATCATTCCATCTAGTTCGTTTCCCATGGCCATAAAAAAATATGTGTACCCGAAGCCTCTGACCATCTTTTCACAGGTCAGTAGCGAAATTGTCACTTCGTATATAAACATGACACATACTGTACAGTTTCAGTATAAATATTGTACAGTTTTAATCTTGTAAGGTATTATGTACTATGAAAACTGAATTAGGCTGGCTCGGCCAGATTGAAGCTGATATCACGTCAATCTGACTTCCCCCTGAAATATTAACTTAATTGCATCAAGATCAATCACACTAACCAGCCCGTAATTACTTCACTTGTATTAAATCAAGCATTGTGAAGTGCTCTATAGCCGTCAGCAACAAACCGACGATATGTAATGACACCTGGTGAAGGTAACACAGGCGGCGTGACGGGACGTTTAGTCGATCTGAGGCTCTACCGGTGGGGCGCAGATCAATGGTCACACAACGCACAACTTCTGTATGTTTGGACGTGAGTTAGCGAGTGGGAAGTATTTTCCCAGTCGCGTGGCAAACACGGACTTATCTCAACAATCGAAAAGTATTCAGTAGTCCTTGATAACTTGGATAACATAAACATGCTGACACGTCGAGTTTCGTGATAACAGTGATATTGGTGCTGCGAGGAACGTTGTGGAACAACTCTGTTTAAACTGACCACAGCTACAGTGGACACAGATGGAACTAGCCGGGTGGGATTGGTGGGACTTACCCAGCAGACAGAAACAAGTGTGCTGTGGGGACAACTGATGCTAGTGTCTATGATGGTCACGAGAAGTTTTTTGACGTCTTCGGGAGGAGTAGCAAAGAAATATCATGAGGTGTAAAACTAATTTCTCCATGGACTGTTCAACATAAGAACAGCTGAACCGGTGTATGATGTTTTGTGTTTGTATGATTGAGACTTGTATTACCCGTTACACACAATTAATGGGGGATGATTATTTCAGTACCATATCCCCAATTCGACTCAGGAGAATGGTCTAAGTAAACCTGAAGGTCCCAACAATCATACAATGACAATTGTTAACTGCAGTACAGATTTCCAGTTTTGTTCCAAGAGTGCTGATGCGGACTACTTCACCAGTAGCTATTCTCTGGCCTCTCAGATCGTGGCCATCTCCTTCCTCATCTTCTCCTGCCTGGCCGGAAACGCCCTTCTCTGCTATGCCGTCTACAAGACGTCTTCCAGGTTGTCAGCCTCCTCCATCTTCATCCTCAACCTGGCAGTCACCGACATCCTAGTTGGAACTCTGGTTCTCCCCTTCTGGATTCTGTCCACGGCGACTCTATCCTGGCCTCTCTCAAACGCCGTCTGTGAGTTTACAGCGTTCCTTACAACGACTTTAATGCAGTGTTCCATCTTCTCGTTGTGCGGGATAGCTGCTGACCGGTACCTCAACATCCGTCACCCCCTCCGCTACCCCATAGAGGCCACGTTCACTAGAGTGTCGCTCGTGGTACTGGCTATCTGGTGCTTCTGTGTGTCTATCGCAAGTTTCCCCCTGTTGGGGTGGGGAGACTACAGGTTCCAGCCTCAAACTGTTCCAATATGTAACCCAGAATACATCTCAGAGGTTTCCTTTACCATATTCCTAATTGTGTTCGGAATGGCACTGCCATTTACTATCATGCTTTTCTCTTATATCAGAATAATTCAAATTGCTAGGAGTCAAATACAAAAGATCCACTCTCTACAGAGGACACTTGAGAAACCCTCGCCAAAACATTTCCTCAGCGTGGAAGGGCATCAGCCTGCTGAGAGCAAGAGAACACCCCTCACCACCAAGTTCTCCAGGAACGTTAAGGCCGTAAGAAAAGTGTTCATCGCTGTAGGTAAGTCAACCTTAGTTACCCATATACAAATCTAGAGCTGGGTTTGGCAACCCCCTGATTAAAGCGACAGTAATAAAAGTACTAAAAGTAGTCTGACAGTGAGTGAGTATCTGAGTTTAACGCCACTTTTAGCAATATCTCTCACCACAATGACAGCAGCTTAACTTAGCTAACCGACTGAAACACATTGTCCCAACTCCGAGTTTTATGTCCATATTGCCGTACTTCAAGCGGGACAAGAATCATGTTGTAACGTGTGTTTCCGCTCTCAGGAAAGACACTTTATATACTATACCAGGGAATCTGTGTTATAACATATAGAGGAGTAAGGGTAGTATTCATTATTGCAGAATTAACTAGTATGTAGGTGTTAGAGTAGGTTACACTATTGCTTTCGTGGAGATTCATATACTTCCACCAAAAACCTTACAAATCGGGGTCTGTATGTGAGCTGAGTTGGGCGTCACACCGTCATTCACATTACATAGTTACAGTTTATGATACAGGTCAACTTCCCTCAGGTAGCTAACAATGAGATGCCAGATGGAAAACAGATCTTTCAGATTTATCGCTTCGTAATGTGAATCCCTTGCATTTGAAAAGTCCGCACAGTCAAGCAGAATATGCTTGATGGTGAACATTTCATCGCAAGAGACACACATGGGAGGTCCATCCCCATCCGTTTTCAGCAGATAGTCAGGAATAAAGCGAATGTGGTAAAATTACCTCATGACGTCCAAACTGACAACCGTATATGAACCAATATGGAGAGCAGTGCCTGTTGTATGACGTGGCGAGAAGCCTTAACTGACAAATCGCCATTCTCCAAATCCTGTAGGGTGTGACTTAGTTTCTGTCGATAATTTTCGATTAAGATAGGTACGATAATCATCGGGGGCAGTAAATTAAATATATTGGTCTATTCTTCTGGGCATCATATTCACAGGGGCGAGTAAGAACACGGTTAGAACCCTGGTCGATGACCTCATGTGGAGGTCCCAACAGGGAGAACGATGAGGCACTTGACTGATTGCTGGACTATCGTCCCTGGAGATTACCACGGGTAGATGGCAAATGACTGTTTATCTTCACAGTGTGTTGATAACTTTGGAAACGTAAAACCATTAGTGTACTTCCGGGTGTCTTAGCAACGTCATGATACCTGGTGGTATCTATACAATACAAATGCAGCTAGCTTGAGAATATACGAGTATGGAAATGTTATGGCATATAAACAATGCGTTGAAGATATATCTGCTTCTGGTGCCCAATGCTTTCATTTAAATCAAGTGTAAATAATGGTTCGAATATAATACAGGTATAGACTTGCTTTACACCCCCTTCACCCTTGAGGCGGAATGAGCCCAAATGCTGTCGGAATGAAAATTTCTGGAGATTCCTGGAAATTCGAACTGCGTTCTTAAAGTTTTTACTGCATTCCGAATGCATTCCTACTATAATTGTAATCGGGTCAATTCTTGTAACATGCCCGAATGTTTTAAACATGTTCAAAACTTTCGAGGTACATTCAAAGTGGAAAACGGCATTTGAAGTGCAGTTTAACTGCATTCTAAGTATTCTTAGTGCATTCTAAGTATTCTGAACGTATTCGAGGGAGAATGGAAACGGCAAGCCACTTACAATCTTGTCAGAATGTCCCAAATGCGCATCGAATAAGTCAGAATGTATCTTGATTGCTGCCGGAATTCAGGTGGAATATTCCTCAAATGTACCGGAATATTTCCATTGCAATTGTAATACAGCTCGAAAGTACCTCGAATATAGTCGGTAAGTCCCGAAAGCTCTTCAAGTGAGTCCTGACGTCAGCATAACATCACCGAATCGCATTAAACGTGGCTACCTGTCACTGAAACGTCAGATAGCATTTGAGAGTCGCATTCTTACAAAGCTTGAAAACAAATTTATTTTGATATTCTCTCCCGAATGCGGTTCGAATTTTGGCAATATTGTTTTTCTGGCTGATTCTCCTTGATACCTGTCAATTCGAAATAAGTGTGAAGGAGCCTTTACTCAAGGCGATATCTTAAACTATATTATATTGAATTAGTTTCAAGGGTTAACCTATATTTAGCAGATATTAGGATCTTCTACAGATTATTGTGGGCTATATAAATGTCTTGATGATGTCTTGATGATGATGATGATGATGATGATGGTAGGAAAGGCAATAAAATCATTATTTACAGTAATATATGGGAAGTATAAGTGTTTTCGATTTACGGTTTGAAAGAACAATATATTTTGATTGAAACCTTTCTTCACTACAATAATACATTTACACATTGCAGCCGATAGCCCGTCATAAAACGGAAACAGTTAAACATTACTGGCGATTGTCTTTCATAAAACGGAAATAGTTAAACATTACAGACGATAGTATTTAATAAAACGGAAACATAGTCATAAGCTCATATTTCATAAATTCGAACAAAGGCAGCATACGCCTTTAATGAGATTCTGCCATAGTTTCGGGTCCCCCACATCTGCTGGAACTTGTTTACCAGTATCGGACAACGATTGATCCGGGTTCCACTACCAGCCATTATCCAGACCGTAGCTCCACCCTGGGTTTTAATGCAGTCAATTACTTCCCAAGTGGTAAAGTCCTATGGAGTGAATGAAAACACCCAATATTTATTCCGTTCCGGCTTCAGGCTGTATTGATGGAGTGATCATATTCCACAACAATTACTATCGAACACAATATGGATCTGTGCCGATTCCGCATACCTATGGAAATACCCGTCAAGAGTGGGGAGGAGGGTTCTTTGTGTAGCTGTATTGTAGCCAGGATTGGGCTCATCACGATTGGCAATTATGTCAACTTAATTATGTTCTGTTAATGCGACACTTATAACCAGTGCCTTAATGAAGCATAGGACAATTATGTCAGCTGTATTAATACAACATAATACAATTATGTCAGTTGTATTACTACAACATAATACACTTATGTCGGTTGTATTAAAACAACATAATATAATTATGTCAGTTGTATAAATGCAATATGATATAACAATGTCAGTTGTTTTAATACAACACAAGATTATTGTGTCAGCCGAATTAATACAACATGATAAAATTATATCAGTTGTATTAATACAACACAAGACAATTACAACGCATGGGACAAGTATTAATGCAACATAGGACAGTTATATCAACAGTATGATGTAACATAGGACAGTTATATCAACTGTATGATGCAACATAGGACAGTTATATCAACTGTATGATGCAACATAGGACAGTTATATCAACTGTATGATGCAACATAGGACAGTTATATCAACTGTATGATGTAACATAGGACAGTTATATCAACTGTATGATGCAACATAGGACAGTTATAGCAACATATGACAGTTATATCAACTGTAGGTTGCAACATAGGACAGTTATATCAACTGTATGATGCAACATAGCACAGTTACATCAACTGTATGATGCAACATAGCACAGTTATATCAACTGTATGATGCAACATAGGACAGTTATATCAACTGTATGATGCAACATAGGACAGTTATATCAACTGCATGATGCAACATAGGACAGTTATAGCAACATAGGACAGTTATAGCAACATAGGACAGTTATAGCAACATAGGTTAGTTATAGCAACTCTTATAGAACTAGAAACACGCGACCACCACCACCCTAACTCTAACACAAAACCACAGTTCATGTCACGTAACACCCTCGACCACAAAACCACAGTTCATGTCACGTAACACCCTCGACCACAAAACCACAGTTCATGTCACGTAACACCCTCGACCACAGAACCACAGTTCATGTCACGTAACACCCTCGACCACAAAACCACAGTTCATGTCACGTAACACCCTCGACCACAAAACCACAGTTCATGTCACGTAACACCCTCGACCACAAAACCACAGTTCATGTCACGTAACACCCTCGACCACAAAACCACAGTTCATGTCACGTAACACCCTCGACCACAAAACCACAGTTCATCTCACGTAACACCCTCGACCACAAAACCATAGTTCATGTCACGTAACACCCTCGACCACAAAACCACAGTTCATCTCACCTAACACCCTCGACCACAAAACCATAGTTCATGTCACGTTACACCCTCGACCACAAAACCACAGTTCATCTCACCTAACACCCTCGACCACAAAACCACAGTTCATCTCACCTAACACCCTCGACCACAAAAACACAGTTCATGTCACGTAAAACTCTCGACCACAAAACCACAGTTCATGTCACGTAACACCCTCGACCACAGAACCACAGTTCATCTCACCTAACACCCTCGACCACAAACATCACCACTCTCACTCAAAACCACTGTCCATCTCACCCAGCAACAAACCGTGAAGTTAGAATTGATCTTCAGTAACCCATGCTTGTCGTAAGAGGCGACTAACGGGGTCGGGTGGTCAGGCTCGTTGACTTGGTTGACACATGTCATCGGCTCCCAATTGCGTAGATCAATGCTCTCACTGTTGATCACTGGATTGTCTGGTCCAGACTCGATTATTTTCAGACGTCGCCATATAGCTGGGATATTGCTGAGTGCGGCGTGAAACACACTCACTCACTCACTCACCCAGCCCCACAGTCCGCCTCACCCAGCCTCCCACTTACGGAGTAGGTGAACAGTGCATAAAAAACATGGTAAGAGAGGTTTCCACCGATGCCATTGATCGTACCCGGGCCCGTTTCTACATTATGTTTCTTCTGATACAGCAGCGTGTATGTGGTTATAGTGATCGATACACACACGGGCTGTTGTTTACAGAGTTATTGTTGATTACAATCAACCTATGGTATAAACACCCCAGGTAGCCTGCAGCGTCACACATGTAACATACAAACACACTGCCTCCCAGTTCATCAATACAACCAGATATCTCAATAAAAATATTAAAGTTGAAGAACTGTTTGCACATTTCCCGTCAGGCTGTTCTACAAGTGGACTGTCATGGATTTTCTCGCTTCAAGACGGCAGCAGCACGTTTGGCACCTGTATGTCTCCATATTTACATCAACACCAATGGTTGTTGGGTGCGAGGGATATAGATGTACTCTGAACAAACACACTGTGCTGCTCCAATACGTTCCACTTGGTGGAAGTGTGTAGTGTGTCTCGAGTTACTGTTGAGGCGTAGTTACTGACCCCCATCCTAACCCCACCACGTACATCCATTATGCGCTGCCTGCATTTAGAATAAAGGCGCTTGTTGGAGGTTATCCTTCCAGCATACCTTCTTTTACAATATTCGAGTATAATATGGAAATGTGATCAAACTACAAAGTAGAAAATTAAGAGTTTGCGATTACTTTGAACCGAAGGCTATATAGGGGAAAGTTAAGGAATAATGAATTTCCATCCCAATAAAGACGGTGTTCATGGACTTAGTGACCAAAGTCCAACATTGATGACAAAAGGAGATCTGGGAAACTTGCCCGAGAATCGTGTTATCCGTTTCGTGTTCCTGCGTCCCTTTTCCTTTAAATACCCACTACTGGTGGCTCTATACATACATTTTGTTTTAATTCGTTTAGAACAGATTTGCTACAGACTATTTCCATCCCGTTAACTTCAACCTTGAATGAGTGTACGTTGTTACGGACTTGTTCTCCAGTTGGGAACGGGGGTTGGGGGAGAGTGTTGATAACATGCACCCACAGCACCAACAGCACCCAGGTACCAGACATGGAGTCTATTTCAATTGTGTAGGATAATCAGGGGGGAAGGATGTGTTCCACAACCATGGCAAAGGGCACTTGGGACAAGACGTACAGAACCAGGGGCACTTGGGACAGACGTACAGAACCAAGGGGCACTTGGACAACATGTACACAGTCAGGGGGCACTTGGGACAACATGTACAGAACCAGGGGGCACATGGGACAACACATACAGAACCAGGGGCACTTGGAACAACACGTACAGAACCAGGGGACACATGGGACAACACACACAGAACCAGGGGGCTTGGGACAACACGTACAGAACCAGGGGCACATGGGACAACACGTACAGAACCAGGGGCACATGGGACAACACGTACAGAACCAGGGGCACATGGGACAACACGTACAGAAACAGGGGCACATGGGACAACACGTACAGAACCAGGGGGCTTGGGGCAACGCGTACAGAACCAGGGCACATGGGACAACACGTACAGAACCAGGGGCACATGGGACAACACGTACAGAACCAGGGGCACATGGGACAACACATACAGAACCAGGGGGCTTGGGGCAACGCGTACAGAACCAGGGGCACATGGGACAACACGTACAGAACCAGGGGCACATGGGACAACACGTACAGAACCAGGGGCACATGGGACAACACGTACAGAACCAGGGACACATGGGACAACACGTACAGAAACAGGGGCACATGGGACAACACGTACAGAACCAGGGGGCTTGGGGCAACGCGTACAGAACCAGGGCACATGGGACAACACGTACAGAACCAGGGGCACATGGGACAACACGTACAGAACCAGGGGCACATGGGACAACACGTACAGAACCAGGGGGTCTGGGACAACACGGACAAATGTACGATCTCTAATAGGGTAATAGCAGCCATATATTTCTGTGATACATGTCTTATATATTTTGGATCCTTTGGATCGGTGGAGTAAAGTTCTGTTTAGGTTACAAAAACAGATGGCGAAAATATACTTGACATCAGCGATACTTATTGATTCTTTATTTTCGTTCATATTCTTTTTTATAATTTCTTTGAATGGCGCAAGTTAATTGGTTTAATGTTGTTACGTGGTGGGTTACAATCGACATTAATAAAGGCATTGTTTGCTTTAATATTACCCAAAGTAAATGTCAAATGATCAAATATGTTTTCTGAACCTGAACACATTCCAACGCAGGGGTATAATACATAGATACCGCCTGTTTCCACATGTTCTCATGTGGGATCTGAGTAACGTTGTGTAAAACCAAAGTTAGGCTTCAGATCCAAAACTCAATGGACAGGCAAAATGAGTGCCTATTACTGCAAACGTTCCTTTCATCCAAGACATAGAACACAAACAATATCAGGTATCCATGGATTGATGCAGTTTTGTACTACATGCGTATATGTCTCCAGAGGCTAACTTGTCGTAAGAGGAAACTAACGGAATCTGGAGGCGCTGGTTAATGCATGTAAGTATTCGTACCCAAAATGCGTCAACTTGACGTCAGCCACTGAATTGTCTGGTACCGAATCGAATATTTCCAGACGACCGTTATACAGTTGGACTATTGCTGAATGTGGGGTTAAACAACAAACTAATGGCACCAATTATAACTGCTGTAGTAACAGAATTTCTGCAACAAGAACCAGGGATGGACGTACATGCTACAAAGTGTAAGAAAGCAAGAGCAAATGATATCATTTATAATTTATTTTATATTAGTCCAATAAACTCCATCCATTTTCTGAAACCTTTCTTGGGCGATCTAAAATTTAATGCTTTATTTGTAATAATAATCTGCACAACCGCAGATATCTACGCGAGATCCACTGGCATGAAGGTTTGGTTTGGTTGTTTATCGCCGCACTCAGCAATATTCCAGCTATATGGCGGCGTCCTATAACTTATCGAGTCTGGACCAGACATTCCAGTTACCACAGCATGAGCAACGATCTACGCAATTGGGATACGATGACATGTGTCAGCCAAGTCAGCCAGCCTGACCTCCCGATCCCGTGAGTTGCCTTTTACAAGCACGGACTGATGATGACCAATTCTGACCCAGATCTTCACGGGTCTCCACTGACATGAGCCTACAGGTGAACTAAAATAGCCAAGTCGATTACACTTTATCCCTCAGTCCAAAACACTGAAAGATATTTAAAATTTGATCAATAAACATGAACGACATTACCTAACGCTTAACAGGAGGCATTCAGACACATCACAACCCGAAACGTTGGTTTATGGATAGCCTAAGGGTGTGTCTGGGAGTTTCAGTAACCAACACTGCATTGTTAAAACAAATATAGAGAACTTATGCTGGAAGCATGATTGCTGAGGACAAATACCACACCAGCACGATGTTACGTCATTCAATGCATACATGTTAACCTTGGGATTCTGCGTCTAGCATTTGTGGTGTTTATGGGAACAACGTGTTCATGAAGGAATCACAGACACGTACGGAATCCAGTTTGCTGCCACAAATTATTTTCTTTAACCAAAAATTCTCAATACTTCAAATATTTTATTATTATTTTCGAAGCTTCGACATTTTTCTCCCAATTTCTATTATATTTTTTTATAAGTTCTCTTATTATTTCCTTTATCAGGTTCATTCCAAGACTTGAAATTCGATTATTTTCTCGTTTCGAATACTTCCTTATTATTTCCATTATTTTATCTAATATAGTTGAAATATCGAGAACATAATCAAAGCAACTCGAAATTTCTAGTTTTATAAACTTGACTGAACGTGTTTTACTCAAAATGTCAGGACAACAAATGTCCGATGTTCACAGACGGTCGTATGGTGTTGAATGTGTGAATGAACAGTTGACTTGGCTGCTAGTGTGTGCTCGTACTCTGCAGTGTGAAGCCTTACTACCAATATCGACCACTGGATTGTATGGTGCAGACTCAATTATTTACAGATGCCCGTCATATATCTGGAACACTGCTGGTGTCGTGTCAAACAACACACAAAACAAAAAAGTTACATTAACAAAAACAGGCATTTCAGTAACAAAACGAGGCATGTCACATAGAGGAACTGTTATTTATACACTGGAAGAGGTATCTTAAGGCAGAATGTAAACCATACCACACAGTCTAGATACAGTTTAACTGTGTGTTCTTCTTCCAGGTGTGTTCTTCCTCTGCTGGGGGCCGTATGTGATCCTGAACTTCTGGTCAGTTAACAATGAACACATTCCCGTGCCATACTTGGCTGACCTGTTGACCACCCTCCTGGCCTTCGCCAACAGCTCCGTGAACCCAGTCATCTTCATCCTCCTCAACAAGGACTTGAGGAACGTCATCAGGAAGCTAGGACATCGTCTACTGTGCTGGGTGTCGTCCAGCAGCATGTCTGTTGAACACTCCGACTTGGTGACCTGCGTGGTAAGGAGCGAGCACAGGTCCCGGGGTCCATCACGGCCTAGAAGCCAGCAGGTCAGTCTCAACAGCAGAGATCTTATTCACATGGAGAATACAAGTGAACATAACGTAAGTTTCCACTTGACTCCGGTTGAGAGTGCTGAGTTTAGGACAGGTCGTGGGACAACCTTAAGGGAACAGTACAACAGGCCTGTGGTGCTCACTCTCCCTGGCGTGGTGTGACAAGTGACATGGATGTTGACGATGTTCCTTAAGGAACTGTCAGTAAGTTAAGGTTCCATCGAGGTGATGAACGGACTTCAAGTGTACTGTTTTTATGTTGAAGTTGTACCATTGGAGCAAGAAAAAACATATTTCTATAACTGTCATGCAGTTTTCCAGTGGCTGCCTTACAATAGAATACTGTCCATTTGTACTTTAATAAACCATAATTCAACTATGCATAGCAGATGTATACTATTTTAAATTTTTCAATTGCATATTTTTCTCTTCATAATTTGAACTTTTTCAACATAAGCTTATGATTACATCCAACAGATAAAAATCAGAAAGAGGTGACATGCAGTTTGGAAAATCAGAAAGAAACTCTATTTTTCCATTGGATAAGCTGTTTTATTTACAAGTGTGAATAAGCATGTCACATCGTAATATCACATGTCAGTTGTATAAAATAATGCATAATGCAACAAACCTTACAATGTACATATCAAAATAAAATCTTTTCAAAATTAACATGGATTTTCATATTGTATTCTTGTTTTCCATATTAACATATGAACAAAATATAACAATAACTATTACTTTGATTTTGTACAAACATTAGACAATATATATATTTTCTAAGCAGTAGTTAACAAATCACTGTATTACTATATGTGACAGAAAACTTTGAGTACATTTCATACATGTGTACCCTTAAATGCGTACTAACAAACAACAAGAGGATATCACAGAATACTGGACGGAAACTACATGTGTGACACATGTCTATGGACACCTTGGTGACATACGCAATACATAATTGTCAACACCATACACAAAGTCATAACACATACTTGTCAGTGATGTGTGTTCTTGTGTAACCCAGATGCTGACAAACAGGAAGTGATCAATGACAGAACACTGACCGATTGATCAAATGAACATGCTCGTGATACAATGATTTGTGATTACTGTCACATAAGCAATATAGTTTTGGTTTACAGCAGTGTATCACAAACAATGCAGCACAGCTCACATAAATACACACGGTCTGCATTGATCTAAAGATTCTGGACTGATCAGGAACCGAATTTACCATTATTTCATATTGATTTATGTATAAAAATATCTTATTACCCCCACTAACTGTTTCAGACTTCCTCTACAATAGGTCTGAATGGTTCCATTGTTCTGTGATTATCTAACCAGATAATGATGTTACAACACTGTGTTCTTGATTGAATCGTCCTGCCTTCTTAGCATCAGTCTTAGTTGCACACCAATTCCTTTAGCATGGTATTCTGTGTTATCTGGTCTGCTGTCATAGATAGCTGTCTGCTGTCATAGAACTGTCTGCTGTCATAGAACTGCAGCATCATACCTTGTTTTAATTCAGTGTTTAGCTTTCTGTTATATTTCCAGCAATATTCCAGCAGACCCAGTCTTCTGTGTCTACATTTCAGACTTTTTGAGGTGCCTTTGAGCATGCTCTTTCTCAGATTATTTTAAAGCATGTCATGTGACTGTTGCTTAACATTTGTATCAAATTTTCAACATTAAGAACCTCAGTAAAGCTTTCAAAACTATAGCAGACATGTGGAGGATATTTCCAGATTTGAAGCATCAGTGACAAAAATGCCTTTCCCTATTTTGATTTGTTCCATAAATATGTTTCCATATTTTTCAGGTACACAAATTACTTGCTTTGGCATGTGTTTCAGATGAGTGTCTCAATAGGGACAGAATACTCAGCCTTTTCATGAACACCTGGTATCATCACTATCTGAGCGTGATTCGTGAATGCATGCTCATGATATTCACAGAATTGTACAAGCGACTCTGGTTTGGGTAAAGAAAGGGAATTGTTGCTTATATAACCTGTGCATTTCCTTCAAATTATATTTCTGAATCAGTATTATTTCTTTTTATTTTACATTATTTGTTCAGAAGACAGTATCATGTTACTCTTGCAGAAGTTCTAAATGTGTGCTCCCTGGCAATGTGGAATGCAGCCAAAGTCTAGTTGAATCACAAATAAAGTTTGCCAAGCAAGTGTGACTCTGGGCTTCCCTAAATGAAGCACCAAGGTGGCCATTGCAGTCTATGTGGAAGATGTAATGATGCCAGGTCACTTGCGTTTTGTCCGCACTTTACTCAGACTCCTCTCGGTCATCAAAAGTGCATCCTCTTTAATCCCCAACTGGTGACGCAGCTTCACAATCTCTTGCTTGTACCTGCAGCAGAGATGGATGCTTCATCACTACAAAGTCACGTATCTCCCTCAATCAGTTCTCACTCATCAAACTATCTCAACACCAGTTACACAACACTCACCTAGCTAGGTGGTTGTCTATATAAGACTGACTCTCCTGGACCTGTTCTCTCAAGACGTTGTTCTCACTCATCGATCTCACCCCACATCAGTTAAACAACACACACGTAGCTAGGTGGTTGTCTATATAGGACTGACTCTCCTGGAGCTGTTCTCTCAAGACGTTGTTCTCACTCATCAATCTGACCCAACACCAGTTACACAACACTCACCTAGCTAGGTGGTTATCTATATAGGACTGACTCTCCTGGAGCTGTTCTCTCAGGACGTTGTTCTCACTCATCAATCTATCTCAACACCAGTTACACAACACTCACCTAGCTAGGTGGTTGTCTATATAAGACTGACTCTCCTGGAGCTGTTCTCTCAGGACGTTGTTCTCACTCATCAACCTATCTCAACACCAGTTACACAACACTCACCTAGCTAGGTGGTTGTCTATATAAGACTGACTCTCCTGGAGCTGTTCTCTCAGGACGTTGTTCTCACTCATCAACCTATCTCAACACCAGTTACACAACACTCACCTAGCTAGGTGGTTGTCTATATAAGACTGACTCTCCTGAGCTGTTCTCTCAGGACGTTGTTCTCACTCATCAACCTATCTCAACACCAGTTACACAACACTCACCTAGCTAGGTGGTTGTCTATATAAGACTGACTCTCCTGGAGCTGTTCTCTCAGGACGTTGTTCTCACTCATCAACCTATCTCAACACCAGTTACACAACACTCACCTAGCTAGGTGGTTGTCTATATAAGACTGACTCTCCTGGAGCTGTTCTCTCAGGACGTTGTTCTCACTCATCAACCTATCTCAACACCAGTTCTCACCTAGCACCAGTTACACAACACTCACCTAGCTAGGTGGTTGTCTATATAAGACTGACTCTCCTGGAGCTGTTCTCTCTGGAGGACGTTGTTCTCACTCATCAACCTATCTCAACATCAGTTACACAACACTCACCTAGCTAGGTGGTTGTCTATATAAGACTGACTCTCCTGGAGCTGTTCTCTCAGGACGTTGTTCTCACTCATCAACCTATCTCAACATAGTTACACAACACTCACCTAGCTAGGTGGTTGTCTATATAAGACTGACTCTCCTGGAGCTGTTCTCTCAGGACGTTGTTCTCACTCATCAACCTATCTCAACATCAGTTACACAACACTCACCTAGCTAGGTGGTTGTCTATATAAGACTGACTCTCCTGGAGCTGTTCTCTCAGGACGTTGTTCTCACTCATCAATCTATCTCAACACCAGTTACACAACACTCACCTAGCTAGGTGGTTGTCTATATAAGACTGACTCTCCTGGAGCTGTTCTCTCAGGACGTTGTTCTCACTCATCAACCTATCTCAACATCAGTTACACAACACTCACCTAGCTAGGTGGTTGTCTATATAAGACTGACTCTCCTGGAGCTGTTCTCTCAAGACGTTGTTCTCACTCATCAATCTGGCTCTCTCATCCTCCAGGTTTTGTTGCGTGGTCAGCGTGTACTCCCGCAGGTGTTTCCGGATGTTGTTCCAGTCACCAAGACTAGAAGATATTTGAATTGACAAACATGCAAAAAAGCTTTGAATGGTGCCTGAAAGAAATAGCTGAAGCTACCTAGTATCAAAGTATACTGATATTACAACTGGGCTATGGTAGATGGGTTTCTAGATTCCATCAGCGTTATGGCAGAGGAATTATACTGAGAGTGTTTCATGCATGTGGAGGTCTCAGATAACAACCAGCAAATGAGGTAGCCACTCGTTACAATGGAAGGACAATAATCCATGTATCATGATCATAGGCAAAGATTATCTCCACATTATTTACTTGAGCATCTATTTGTGAAGTATCTCTGACAATAAAATGGTTGTGGGGTTTCAGGTCAAAAATAAAGCATCCCCATGTCATTCTTAAAGCTTTAACAACAACTGTGTCCTTTCTGAGATAAATGTATGCAATCAATGAAAACTGTAAAATTACTCACTTCACTTTTCCATCTCTATCAAAGACACCAAACTGCAAAATGAAAATTCCTTAAATTCAAATAATGTCATAAATTTGTGATGGAAACAACACTAAACAGTGGCAAATGTTTACTGACACATCATTTGTTTGTATAATTACAAAACAGCAAACAGGCCAAGACCGGTAACGTTCATCAGTCAGCTAACATGTGACTGTGAGAATCTTGATATGATATTGTTCAGTTTATGATACATTTGACATGTGTATTATGTTGTGTGTTTCTGATCTCCATGCAAAGCTACACACTGTGGAGAGAAGAAAATAAGATAAACTGATATTAATAATTTTATCTGCAATTTAACCTATTTTTTAAAATAGTCTTAAATGTCATCATTAATATATTCTGTTCAAACTTCAATAGTAACGGCAATCAACAAAGTAGCCTTATAACCGCTTGACGTCTCAGATGCCTTTTACGACAAGAATCAGCTCCCTGGGGACTAATTCTGACCTGGACCTCCACAGGTCTATATTGTTGTATAGTATGATACTGCTGGACCACAGGGAGACCCTACCATTGTGGGCAGGGTCGGAAACAGAATGCATACATGTATATTATTATCAGTTCCTTCAGTTGATGACAACAGTGACATGGAAAGAATCTGACCATAACAGATGTTGTTCACCTGCGTTTCCATTGACAGTGATGTATCAAAGTATATGCCTAGATCTTTGACAGATGAGCTTATAGGAACAACTGCATCGGCGATGGTTAGGTTCTTAATGGGACATCTTGAAATTTGGTGACTTGTTCCTACCAGAAGTGCCTCAGTCTTCGTGGTCATTGAGTTTAAGCATATGAGTTGTCATCCAGGAATTGATTTCCCTGTGCAGTTTGTGAGTTCTTGAAGTGACTGATTTAGATTTTGCAGTGGTATTTTCTTGAGGAGTTGGGTGTCATCTGCGTAAGAGTGATGCGACATGTTGTGGACTGATGTGATGTTGGCAACATGAGCCAGTATACAGCAGGAACAGCAACGGTCCCAAAACAGATCCCTGTGGTACTCCATGTTTGAGAGTAATGCTGTCAGATCTGTCTTTCCCTATCATTACACACTGCCATCTGTCACAGAGATAGAGCTTATCCAGTTCAGTACTATGCCGTCCAAACCATACATGTTCTTGATAATTATTCAGTTGGAACCATCCATGTCAGCTCTTAGTTTATGAATGATTTTATCCAGTCATTCATAGTTCAAATTTACAGTTTAACTGAAAAGAGCTGCAAAACCAAATAAAATATTTAAATTGGTATATGAAATTCCTTACTTTGACTTTGAGTCCATCGAGGTCATTGCGGTAGTTGTTGAGTTCCCCCTGCAGACGTCCGATCTCCTTCAGATGACCCGACTGGATCTCCGCATCACTCAAGTTGATGGTTAGAGCATCTGGACCCATATCCACTGTGTCGATGCCTCGGTTCTCACACGTCTGACGCAGGTTCCTGCAAGCCACAGAAGGACGTAGTGTGATTAGGGGAAACAAAATGTCACACATCAAAGCAGTTAGAATAGTTTTACATCTCGAATGGAGAAAGAAAATAAAGAGACAATGGACCATAGCATCAGTAGAAAACACAAAATAGATGGAAAAATCAAATTCAAAATTTTGTTTAGTTTCATAAAAATACAACCGAAATCCGTAAGCCTGTGGGGTCATTATTTCAGACAGTACAACACTACACTTTAAAGCTTCAATACATGGAGCTATGTGCTATAGAATGTTAGAAATTATATGAAAGCATTACAAACAAAGAGACAAAGAGACACAAACAAATACACCCTGGGGACTACAGGATAGAACAGTTCCCCTTGGACCCATGCTGCTTGTTCCAGGAACCCTAGGACATGGTGGTCAGCTGGCAATGACTTGGTTGGTCTTGGATCATTTACAGTTTCCATCACTGGATTGTCAGGAACCAAACCTTCCAGGAATCACCAGTCATGGAGTGAAACTGTAATAGTTACCAGTAGGCTACTAGCGCCTCTTCATATCTCCTGTTGGCTTTCTTCAGCCTGGCTTTGAAACACTGAGCAGCATGACTCAGCTGGTCTTCCCGCTCTCTGTGAGACCTCTTGATGTCCTTCATCATACTATCGGCATACTCCCGCATCTTGGTCACTTGGGCTTCTCCGGGCACACCGCTGCCCTTGTCCACGTAATCCTGCACCACAAACATTCAGCTGATACAGATGGTAGATTGCAATACAAGGCGGGAGGGAGACCTGATATAGTACCTGTAACCTTCACAAAGCGAGCAAGGCAGGGACAAACTGTACAATCACTGTATAATTGTATCATGGCTACTGTTGTTGTCGCTTTCTAATGGGCAACATAAACAAACCTATGTTTGTAAACATTGATCATCAAATTTCAGTTTGTTGTGTGAAGCCTCTTTTTAGATACTCTAGGCACATAGTTTGACATCCTATTATCAGTGTATAAAATAGTTTTGAATTATGGCCTGTCCAAGGACTGGCTGTCCAAAAAAAGTGACTAGTCCTGAACAAACACAGCCAGTCCCAAAAACTAAAACAATGAAAAAATAATAGATAAGACGAAGTTCAAACAACGTTAAGTTTTTCAAATATTTCCCCCGACCAAAGGACGGCCTTACTTATTTAATAGACCGTCCTTCACAAAAATAGGCCGTCAAGGACGGTGGGACAGGCTATGTTTTATACACTGCTATTATCATATTCAAAGTTCAAGAGATAACTGCAAGAGGTGACCCACTTGTCTAAAAAGCAGTACGTGTATATGTAATTCTCGGAGTTGGACCTTGGTTTGCAGTGGAAACTAAGCTGAATTACCTAAACTTTATCTTACCATGCACAATACTAAATGTGAAACCCCATGTAATAAACTAAATGTGAAACCAAGTTATTATCCACTAAATGTGAAATTGCCTCATAATCTAATGACAAATGTGAAAATACACCATGAAACTGCTTTTAATCAAGACATGGACAATGTCAATGGGTAACTCTCTCAACCATTTCTATTTTCTGTTCTATCTGTACTATTCTAGTTCAGTATCTATCCATTTACAACCTGTCCTATGAGAGACTGCCAGAAACCTAAGAGGGTGGGGTCAGATCCAAGGTTCGCCTGATTATGCTTGTAGGTTCATCAACACTATACCTATGCTCTGGGTTTCACGAAAGTGATAAACGTATTCAAGCTTTCCTCAAAGCTTACATGCCATGATATAAAGTGGGAGTAAATCATAATATGATATATACTGTTCAACTCAGCACAAAACAAATTGTATCATGTACTTTGAAAATACTTGATTCTTCTCAGATGTTTCAAATCACAGTAACCATCTAAGCTTGAGGTGCAACTTACAGCAATGTCCTCCACATATTTGATGAGACGGAGTCGGAAGTCCTCTCCCTGGTCCTTGACCTTGTGTTGGAGTCGGTTGCACTGAGTCTCCAGCATCTCCTTGTCTCCCTTCAGGGTGATCAGTTTCTGTCACACAATATCACCAGCATCACAACAGATCAGTCTCAGATTAACTAAGTCCATGTGAGACTTGAATAATGCCTAATGTTTGGTGTCATCTTCTTTGTTTTATATCTTGAACACTAAATAACCAACAACATATCCAAAAACGTTAACACTCTTTGATATCAGGATTATACTACACTTTCACCCTAGTTCCCCTCATCAGGTGTAGATGAGTTGTACAGAAAGGATTAGCTGAAATGTCCATAGCATGAAACCTCAAAACAATTACCTGTAAATGTGAAAATGAAAAATAAAAAAACCTGCAACAAACATAGACTTTAGATCACTGTAAATTTCTTAACTGCTGTAAAGTGCAAACATAAATTCCTCCAGCGGTATAGATGCTACTTACAGCATTAATTTCTGATATCTTGTGTTGTCTGTCTCGAGCCAGGTTCCTGGCATCCTGGAGCTCCTTGATCAGCCCAGTGCTGGAACAACACAGACAGGGAGGTACAGGACAGGTTGGGACAATCACACACTCTAACTGCGAGGTACAGGCCGGGTTGGGACAATCACAGACTCTGATGATGTAGCTTTATACTCGACTAACTAACAAAACACTAAATGAGCTATACTTGAAGCAGATAACACTGTCCATCTTCTGTCTCACTGACGTTGTTGATACCCAATGTTTTATGTACATGTGGACTGGTCACTGCTTTTGAACTGTGTTTGGATTTGTGTCCATGAAGACAGATGCTATACCCTGAATGTATGCTGGTTGACCCAGTATGTAAGCCCTCAGTGCTACCAATACTCTTCACCAACTTTCTTGCTTCCCAAACATGTGGCATCAGAATTCTCCACATCTCACTGGGCGAGATTTCATTTCATAGAACTTAAATAGTTAAGAAAATGTGGTTTTGACAATTGTACTTATTTTACAACTACAAGATATTCTACAAGTCTATGCTTGTGAGAATGCTGAATGAGCCAACTAAGCATGCTAGACATGAAAGGCCTTTAACACATGCACCTTGTTCTACAGCAGGCTAGGAAATGCAGGTATCACACATAACAAATTGCACATATATTCAATAAATCAGGCAAAACATCACAAATATCCTCAGGCAAACTAGTAATGTTCATATCAGTAAATAAGTACCGGTAAGTTATTTCCACAATATTTCTTCTATTTCACTATGGAAGAAGATTTAATTCACTGTATGCCATAGATTGGTGTTATCATTGAGGTACCATGAATGTATGGGAAAACCACATTTAGTCAACAATCATTGAAAAATTGCTAAAAAACATTACTACAATGTAAATTAGACCAATAATGCTGTTTTTATGAGAAGTGTCAACAACACTGATTGCCTGACTACCCAGTGTACTGGAACATGTAGACATGGACTGGGGACAATGAGCACATGATCCCGAGTATTGGGCAAAACATTTAAGTCATTACCATTCATTGTTCTCAACAGGAAAGCTAACATGGAGAAGAGTTGGCAATGAGACAGGTGGGATAACAGGGCCCACCAGTAAACACTGCACACAGTACTGAGCTGTCTATTAGTGCTGCATTGCTGACTGCCACAGAGATCAATTGCTATCTGTCACTGTGACTCGGGTTTCAAACAGCCCTAAAGCCATTATGTTTAATGGGACAAGTTGTGATTGCCAAGACAACCAGCTGGTCAACATTGACATTGAGCATGATTGGTGGCTTTGCGTGCTCAACTGATCAGTGATAGACTCAAAGTGAAATAGACACGTTATATATGATGACATATGTGGTCATTAATTTAACTTGACTCGGCAACGGAAGCTGGATCGGGTATTCATGTGATCAGATGATGTAGGTTTGTATTGACAATACCCCCTGGATGGTCCCACACATGCTTTTCAAGTGTCTCCAATCAGATATGTCTAAAATGTCCAAAAAAATACAATCTGAGCTTACGTTTTAAATCATCTGTGTTCAAGTATGTAATGCATATTATATATAGCTTTGGTAATGTGTTACCAAATCTTTAGCCTACATGTGATTGAACATTAGTTTGAACATAAAACTTCATCAAATTCTCTAAAGAGTTCAGCAGTATTGCGAGATTTTCTAGATGTCCATCCAAATTTCTAAAAAAAAATTGAGGTATATTATCTTTTACATTATTAACAGTGTCGTCAGGGCTTCAGGGTAACTGTTGACTAGGATTCACCTGATACACTTCCAATATCCCACATGGTTTGAGCATGCCAAACAACAATCTCCAATCACATTACTCTTCTATCACTTAGTCTATTTTAATTACAGACAAACGTTTCATATATAAACGTTGTCACAATGACTCAAGACAAATAGACATTAATTTGATTAAGACTTACAGTGTACTTTGACACCCTGCACTGGTACTGCGTTCACTACAACACCTGGATGTCAGCAGGTTTGGTTTTTATGTTTTTAATCATGCTTATGCAAGTAAAAGGCTCTTTAGCCCGCCCAAATGCTTTTGAATATTTGAAATAACTTGTAATACAGTCACAGCCCACATCATTGCATTCTGTCCCTGGCAAATGGTCTGCGTCCAGTTAGGGACAAATAGGATAGGAAATAAGATCACACTTAATAACACTGTGTCACTGATATAAATAGAAATGAGATTTATTTAATCCCTATTTTGTGATTCCATTGTTTGGATCATGCACACAAAGTTTCAGAATCATAAGATTTGTGGTGTCATGGTTGAAGGCTCTAACAAAATAGAATGTTTAAAAAATCCCCATCTTTTTACATAACAACAAACTATGACTGACATATGGCTACTGTCATTATTCCTGTGACTGTCTGGGCTTCAACACTATCAATCATGCAAACAGCCTTGATTCATCCTTTAATCCACTGATCCATGACTTAGATCGGCAAACGGTTGAAATATCAACAACCGGCGGATGACATTTAGTGTCATCAGTGTAGTCCCAGTCAAGTGAGTTTATTACACAAGTCAACTCACTGACCCAGTGTTCCAAACGTTGATCCTGTTGTGAGATTGACAGGGTATTGATTCACCCTTGATCAGAAGAGAGTGAAGGCTGCAGCGTGATTACTAAGTTCTCCCTAGCACCAGGAACAAAGCCCTGGCATTTGATTACTGCCATCACCAAGACGGAATGGGGAGCACCAGTTACTAATGTTTATTCGTACTGGAGTCATGCCTTATTTATCAAAGAGCATTGCTATCATTTACAGACCTTGTGTATTGCTGCCCATGACTGTGGAGATGGTAATTGCTGCTATTTCACACATTGATTTCATATGATTCTGTCTGGAACTTCAATGACTAAAAGTAGTACATTTTGTTATGGATACTGAAATACTTATTCCAGACTAAAAAACAGGTGCTAAGCATTAATTTCCAACAATTCAGTTTACAATTAGTAACTTGTGAGTTGAGGTTGTAACTTTGAATACTAGTATGTCTGTTGACTGTAAGGCTGGTTGTTCTCTATTTGTCCTCACTGCTCTGGAATAAAATGTCAAAAACAAAATTCCTGATGAGAAGCATCCCTCTTTACTCAAAATGTAGAGTAGGTCCATAAATATAACCATGGAAAACTTTCTGTCTGCACAAAATTGTCTGATGTGGTGAGTAGAGGAATATTTTATTAGGAAGTAAATAGATCAATAACATATTAAACTGTAGGGGCCAACATCAAAGAGGAATTTACGTGTTATTTATGAATATTGATCATGGTGTAATAACGTGTGATATGTACCATGTGTAATACTGATAGTGATTTCACACTCTACACCAATCACATATAGAACAGTAGGGGCCAACATCAAAGAGGTATATATGTGTTATTTATGAATATTGTACATGGTGTAATAACGTGTGATATGTACCATGTGTAATACTGATAGTGATTTCACACTCTACACCAATCACATATAGAACAGTAGGAGCCAACATCAAAGAGGTATATATGTGTTATTTGTGAATATTGTTCATGGTGTAATAACGTGTGATATGTATCCGTGTGATATGTACCATGTGTAATACTGATAGTGATTTCACACTCTACACCAATCACATATAGAACAGTAGGAGCCAACATCAAAGAGGTATATATGTGTTATTTGTGAATATTGTTCATGGTGTAATAACGTGTGATATGTACCATGTGTAATACTGATAGTGATTTCACACTCTACACCAATCACATATAGAACAGTAGGAGCCAACATCACTCTACACCAAAAGAGGTATATATGTGTTATTTGTGAATATTGTTCATGGTGTAATAACGTGTGATATGTACCATGTGTAATACTGATAGTGATTTCACACTCTACACCAATCACATATAGAACAGTAGGAGCCAACATCAAAGAGGTATATATGTGTTATTTGTGAATATTGTTCATGGTGTAATAACGTGTGATATGTACCATGTGTAATACTGATAGTGATTTCACACTCTACACCAATCACATATAGAACAGTAGGAGCCAACATCAAAGAGGTATATATGTGTTATTTGTGAATATGTGTTATTTGTGATATATTGTTCATGGTGTAATAGCGTTCATGGTGTAATAACGTGTGATGTACCATGTGTAATACTGATAGTGATTTCACACTCTACACCACTCTGTATGAGAATCATCAGCACTGCATGTGATTATTGTGATATATTTTGTGAATTTTGTATATATTCATTTGATACAAAAAGTGATAATGTTGATTATATGTGTATATATATATATGTGTTTTGAGGCCTGTGACCAGCATCACTGTTTCTATTTCATAACAACCACCACACAACAGGCTTTCTAACACTCACACTTAAAACATTTTTAACATTTTACAGAATGTCTGAAAAGCTATAGCAAATGACCAGAGCAGTGAAATACACTGTTTACTACAGAGTTGTCTCTAAGTCTCTAAGAGATGCATAACCCACAGTGACAGTTTTAGGATATCATTTTTATTACATTCAGGGTCAGAAATAACTGAATTCTTAAAAACTCTATACACACAAGTGCAAATAAGGTTTCAGATGCACCATTGTATTGTTTATGTCACCAGATGGCAGTGTTGATGTCATTCAAATCATACTGAGATGTAAGGGTCGAATGACATAATACTGGAAATAATGTCCAAGTTGAATATCAGCACCCAGTGTAATTTCCTAAGATGGCACTTGTGATCAGTGTACTTAAAGAGAGCCTATAAGGATGAAGAAATATTGGGTAAGACATAATGACACATTATGTAAGAATTTCTGCATTCTAACACTTGTCTGTAATATCAGCATTACACTCATTCTTGTGTACTTATCTCTGTTTATTGTCTGTTTTACACTATTTCCCTTTTTCAAATTTGATTTCAGTCAAACATTTGTGAATAAACATGCCTTTAAGTATAAACATACTCAAAGCTGCTATGTTCACTTTAATGTCTGGTAAGATGCTTCCTCAGACCTGTGTGTGAAAGTTTGACATAAGCCCTATCATGACAAGCCTCTCTCTTGAAGCAGGTCACTTCACTACAATACTCACATCCTCTTTTCATAAGTGGCTGACTGATCCCCGAACTCATTTCGTATCCTTTCCAGGTCGGTCTGGTGACGTTTCCGACTTGACAACAGCTGCAACAGAAACAGTGAGTCCATTACTCACAATGGTCATGTAAAGGTAGACACTGAACGGCAACTGTGATCAAACATGCCACGGTAACTAAAACTAAATAACAGTATTATGATAAGGTTGTGAACAGATGAGGGCAGTGTGAAGCTTTTCCTAATGCTGAGGGAGGGCAAAACAAACTCATTTTCTGCCTGTTTTAGTTCTATATATTCCATAAGATTAAAATACATAGAAAGTCTGTACAGTCCAACTTGTATAATGTATTATTTTAATTAAAACATTTAAAAATTAGGAGTGTGGCTCTATTGCATTTCAGCTTTTGCAAACGTTGATTTTAGTATCAGAGGAGTTCCCTCCCTTGCACTGTTAATGTTAAGTTCTGTTCGCACAGTTATTATCTCCCTTTGCTAGAGGGTGCGGCGGCACGTAACCCAGCAAATACACTGCATGGCTCGGCTCTAACATAATGTAATCCGTCCCACCCTCCCAGTAGTATTATTGGCTTGTGGCTTCGGGTCATGGAGCGGGTGGCTTTTATGTCCGCATCTACAACCATGTACACTTTGTATGCATTATTCATATCAGCTCGCAAGAATAAAGTTTCTTTTGTCTTGTCATCAATGTCACATGCAGCATACGTATTAAACTCTGTTCATTCAATGAAAAATAATATTTATATAAATTACCACCAGTTAATATATTCTGAAATCCTTGTTGAGTTTGTTTGTTTGTTTGTTTGCAGTTCAAGGACACATTGAGGAACATTCCTGCTGTATGATGCCGGTCTGGACCAGAAAATACGTGACTGATATCATGAGCATCGATCTTCTCAGTTGAGCTCTGATGACATGCAATCAACCAAATCAGTAAACATGATGATCCAACACATTTAGTTATCTCTTACAATGGCAGGATATGGAGGACCTTGAAGCTTTGTCTACCTAGAGTACTTACAGGTTAGATATATGCTAAATAAGAACATTATCACTTTTACCTTCGAGTATATGTATCCGTTTAATTTCATGGTTACATAGCAGACAGATGTTTAATTAACCATAACTTCCACAGACTACTGACACTTCATAGATTAAATACACCCAGTTCAACAGAACATCTGTGTATATACTTAAGCCTGACATTCCTTGAAGCATCCATAAAATATATTGACAGATGCACTACAAATACTTGAGTATTTTTCACCTCCACACCTCATACAGGGCATCTGTCAACAAATACACGTCCCTGCTTAGTATGCTACTTACAGACTCAGCCACAGCATCCCTGTCTCTCTGGGTGCTGAGGATCTGGTCAGCCTGGAACATACAAACATACATCATGTAGAATATCTGTACAGGCATGTGGTCAGGTATCACAGTGCATTGTGTTTTCTGGCTGTGGTTGAATATCCATGCACATCTTGCATGGTAAAATCACTCAACACTGTCACATACATTTAGATAATACAAGTTCACATGGTCAAAATGTTGAGTTCAAATTTCAGGTATTTATCAAGAGTATTCAAGTTACTATCTTAGGCAAAACACAACACTTGAATAGTAATAAAGGCGAAATGAACCATTAGAGAAATTAGAGACAATAGTTCTGAGTTATGATCTGACAATGGATGTGTGTTTAATACTTCACCTTGATTCTGCCAGATGAGTATTTGGTGACGATGGCTTTAATCCTATCTATCTCAGCGTCAGGGTTGCCAATCTTGGGGTCTCCGTTAGTCAGGATGAGCAGTTGTCTCATGAGGGTTGCCTTTGCATTCACCAGGTTCAACAGCTCCATAGCTAATGTCTCGTTCCTTGCCACCTACAACACACCAGATCTGTTACCACAGGGACGTGTATCCAAACACCAGATAATAAGACTGTTTAGGAAACAGTGTACTTTGTGTAAACTGACATTAACAGTGATTAACAAAACAAACCAAACTCCTGTTATATCAAATGCCATTATTTCAGCTCATTGGCATGGTTGACCCAAACGTCTGCTGCAATTCACTGTGCAAAATTGTGTGGCTTACATGGCCCAGGATCTGCTGTTCATGAGACTGAATTCCCACTGATCATGGCCTGTCAGCACTATATCTGTGCTGGAAGGTTTCACCAGAACGGACTTTGGACTTTCCTCCTACACCACGCTGACAGTGTTCAACCACATTGACTGCTACTGCATCTTCACATCATAATCCTAGTTAAGGAGGTGCCCAATAAAAACATGTAAGTCAAGAGACATAGGTGGGTAATGTTTGTACTAACCTCCTGCTGATGTTCGTTGGTGAGAGCCAGGTAGTTGGACTTGAGAGTGACATATTCATCTGCCAGGTCTTTCCGGTCCTGCTCCATCTCGTTCAGCCTCTCTTTGGCATTCTTGGCAGACTTCATGTGTTTGTCTCTCTCTGCCTCCGCTGTCATCAGCTGGTTCTCCAGGTTTATGATCTACAGTACATGACACAGGACTATTGTAAATAGAACTTGGGTGCAAGGCATATTTCTTCTACAAATGCAGATTCAAATGTTCATAGTTGTATCGTCATGATCTGAAACATTTCTTTAAAATATGTGAAGCTTAATGCTGATATACCTTAAGGGAGGCAACCAAGACAGTCTGTTTGCACCCAGTAGGAGAGAAATGGCTGGCTGTCTTGAACTAGTCACAATAATGTACTGAAAGATCTACAAATGCTGAAACTATTCTTGGTTCTCAGGCACCAGAGAATTAGCCTCTTTTCACTAAGTACATATAATGTGTGCTGGCTCAACCTAAACTTTCAAAAGCTGTTACTTGAAAACCAACAGTTTCTGGTTTTTGCTCGATGTCAAAATGTTCTGGGTTACTTCATCCACCAACAGTTTTACCTACCTTATTGGTCAGTTCAAATCTGCTGGCCTCTGTGTCTTCCCGAACTTTGTTGTTTTCTATCTGCATCTCCACCAAGGACTGGGACACCTGTAGGGACGTACAAGCTACAACATCAACGGCACTTTGTATATATACACACGACCTATATGCTGGATAATACACACAGTGCTTGATAATGACTCACACATACATGTTACCATTTCTGAAAAGAGTATCAAATAATGTTTCCATAAGACTGAAGTCCCAACAGAACAACATTGCATGATTGTGATGAAAAACATCACACATGTATTGCTCTGCAGATCTTGTATGGGATTACCAGGTAACCAAAGGTGCAAGAGTTACCTACCTTGAGTTTTTCCTCCTCGCTCATGAGTAGCTGCTTGGACAAGTCTGTCTTTGTGTTGGCCAAGGCATTGAACTTGGCTGTCATCTGGTCCAGGCGCATGGCTAGTCGGTCATTCTGGTCCTTCAAGACAAGCTGTGGAAAAAGAAGAGAAGGAAGCAGGTAATATAAACATCTACACCACAGAAAGGGGATATGACATGACATTTGAGAATCAGAATGAGAAAACAAACATACAGAAAACTTTCATACTCTATTTCGTTTTACAAACACTAGGGCAGACTAGGCTTAAAGGCAAATAACTCAAATATTTACGTGGGTAGATGAACTAGCAGCTTCTCAGTATTACCATCATCCCATAAACATGGTAGTTCAAACTTGGAACTAAGCATCATTTTCACAAGAATTTAGGGTTATTATGTTGACAAGTTTTAGATGAGATTACAAGACCATAAACAATTTTTTCATCTAATGGAGGATGTTATCGGTGCAATAAAGCAATCTGATAAACTTGGTATCCAAATCTGATAACTATGCAAATTACGTCAATCCATGAACTACTTTCACAAAACTCCATACATGCCATGCGAATCCTAAAACGTTTAACATTTCATTGATGACGTCGTCGCGAGTTTACATTGTTTGTAAACAAACATGGCTGCCCCCATTCTCAAAATTGGTGAATCTGTAAGAATTGATAACAGAGGTTCTGGAGTCGTTACTGCAGTAATTGACTTTGGAAAACATGAACGGATTACTTCGTTCAAATTGAAGGTATGGATTATGAGGCACGACTAAAAGGCAATTGTCTAAGAAAGGTACCAACCAAGGATTTTGATCTATAGATCACAATTCAGACAACGAATCGTTTCTGTCAGGTATCCGAAACTGATATTGATAAGTGATTACCCGCAATGAAAATAGAAACACTGCCAGGGAAACCCTGCCCAATTTTTTTGTTCTTTTTAGACAGAAAGATCTTATTTTAAGCATGAGTTATGTTTGCACTATATTAGTGACTAGTCACAACCATATGCCGCCGCCATGAATGACCTTCACCTTGGTGTACCGCTAAGTATTCTTACGCGAATGCTCGATTCTATTCATATAAATTCAAGAACGATTTGCTTCTTGTTTAAGAGTAATTTTAAGAATGACATCATATGATAAAGAGATTATTAACCTTGTGTGTTTCCATATCATTAATATCATATATTAGGAATAAAAATTGTATTATGCTTGCCAAAGGCTAGCTAGTTATTATTGCTAGGGGCTTGTAGAAACAAAGGCTAGCATAATACAATTTTTATTCCTAATATATGATATTAATGCTACAGAAACACACTCGGTTAATAATCTCTATTTACTAGGTTTAAGACAAGCAGCTAAAGTAGCATGCTGATAGAAAGAGGCATGTTTGTCTTGCTGCTTTCCTTCATTTGTTTTATATTGTGGGCGTTACTATTAGAAGTATCCACAGTATTCTGAGTACTCTCACATTTTCTGACTGCAGCCTCCTGACTTCATCCTTAGCATCTCCAAGATGTGCCCCAACAGACTGGGCCATCATGGTGTTGGGCCCCATCCCAACCTGGGTCTCCATGTCGATGATTCTCGCTCGGTACTGGGTCTGAAGGCTCTGCAATACAATATAACCTGTCATCAATAATGACTTGACTTTATCATCTTCTGATATTTAATCGACAATCAAACATATTTTCATGCCAGTTAGTTTATGATATCTGTGCAGTGTTGCCCTGTTGAGTTTACTTGCTCATTCAATATTACCTGTGCAAAGTTGTCGTTGAGTATGGGGAAGTTCTTTATCTGTGAAAGGTTGGTAATGAACTTGATGACAGCAGTGAGCGTCTCTGGTGTGGTGACTGGCTTGAGACAAACCAAAGCTCGGGTCTTACAGTTCCCGCCAAGCTCCTCTCTCAGTAGCTGGGTGAGCTTTGACTCGCTGAAATACCGACAAAATGAGCAATACAACATACAACCAGAGTGTACCTTACTGAAACATACAGTATGTCAGCCTGCTAACTGATGACTCTGTCTGGGAAAGGGGGGAATACAAGTGATGTAGTCTGACAGAGATAGATTATAGATTGACATCTACCCTAGAACTGTGACAGGACATACCTATAACTGATGACTCTGTCTGGGAAAGGGGGGAATACAAGTGATGTAGTCTGACAGAGATAGATTATAGATTGACATCTACCCTAGAACTGTACCAGGACATACCTAAGACTGATGACTCTGTCTGGGAAAGGGGGAAATACAAGTGATGTAGTCTGACAGAGATAGATTATAGATTGACATCTACCCTAGAACTGTGACAGGACATACCTATAACTGATGACTCTGTCTGGGAAAGGGGGAAATACAAGTGATGTAGTCTGACAGAGATAGATTATAGATTGACATCTACCCTAGAACTGTGACAGGACATACCTATAACTGATGACTCTGTCTGGGAAAGGGGGAAATACAAGTGATGTAGTCTGACAGAGATAGATTATAGATTGACATCTACCCTAGAACTGTGACAGGACATACCTATAACTGATGACTCTGTCTGGGAAAGGGTTGGATGCAAGGGATGTTGTCACTTGGTGTAAAGACAACAGAGCCTTGCTGAGGGTAGGACCCTCTCGGAGTCGGATGTGAGATGGATCCTCGCCTAGTTTCTCAAGTCCTGGTAATTCAACGATTGTAAACCTGGATTTACTCAGGAGGGAGCTCTCACCAACATTCTGAAACAACAATGCAGGTGCTATTATCCAGATGACATAGGAAAATGCAAAATCAGATAACAAATTCTTAAAATATTTCATCAGTTCAAATTCAAAACAGTGGAATTTTATTTCCTGGCCTGTTGACAATAGAACATTTGGTAAATATGAATTCTAACATGACCGTCAGATAAAGATTAATTCTCCAAAATAGGCTAGAATCTGGCTCTACTCCTAGACGGGAGGGAACACATACACTGTGACCAACAACCAGTTTGAATATAGAAGACTTCTATCACAGCACATTTCAAATATATTAAGCTCTCAGTAGGCAGTTACACACTAGATGACCAGAGATGCGGCCCCAGTGATTCTATGTCATCAGAAACAGTCATGTTCCAGTCAAAGAACACTAACAGTGGAAGAAAGTGGCTGGAGTCAGTCAGCTATATCACACTTGCAGTTGACAATATTCTGTGCATTCAGTCACATACAGGCCAATTATAGAAAACAATACTACTGCTGCTTCTTCTACCACATATTGTCAACATACAGAACTTTGTTGAAAAATTATAGTTGTAAAGGGGAATATGCAGATTTATACATGAGTCTGATATAATCATATGTAGTGTGCCACAACCTGTCAGCAAAAAGTGGTTAAATTAATGAGTTAAAACAATGACCTAATAACAGCATCAATTTCTGATGTACAACCCACATCTAAATCTTGTTCCTCACACTGTACAAGACTATGGTACTGTTTCTACAAGCCCCTAGCAATAATAACTAGCTATTTCCATGATTACATACAGTTTCTTAATGTAAAAACTAATGTTTTGCTAAGATGTGAAAGCCTGGCAAGAATATCATTATAAACTTATTCAATATTAAATAAAACCTCACAACCCAATCACTGTTGTTGATAGACTAAAAGTTAAAAATATGTAAGCACATCAGTGAATATATCATACCTGTTAAAGTGATATAAACATTTATCTCCATGCTCATGTTCACATCTGGGATATGTCCTCATTGACAGGTAACCAATGGAAACAACGTGTAGGAGTAAATATTTCCTTCAGTATTCTGACGAACTCCTGACAACCATGCTAAATATCCTACACAACTTTCAACAATGAGCCATGACCAGTTTACAATACAGCAGGGCCTGGCAATCAAACTATGGGTCCAGTGTGAAGGTGTCCATGAATCAAGTCCCCCATGCTAGAGTCAACATGTTTGAAAAGTCCTGTGTGATGGTTAGGGTGCTTGTCAATATACAATGTAAACACATCGGCTCACACACATTGTCACAGAATAGGTTATTAAATGGCTGCGATAAAGGCCACAGGGAGGACTGAAATTCATATCACTTTGCACGTCATTGTTGAAAGAGCTATCATCTATTCACACCCAAATGTCTGTCAATAATGAAAGCTTTCAATGCCTCTGTATGACATAAAAGTGTGAATTACGAGATAGCAGATCTTCTGCACCATAGGTAGCTTTGACTGAGATTGTCCGGGGAGGGCTTACAAATATTTACTTCTCTAGGCTATCGTACTGATGACTTTATTTGAAATCAGACTTTATTTGCCTTGTTTTCAACCTTCTCACTTGTTTTCTACTGTCCTACATGTCCTACAAGTCATATGAAATATATTTACTTAAAAATGAAAGATAAAGAAGTAGATAAAGAAAACATGGTAAGGGCAGACCAATTTTTTTTCTTGTTTTACAAATTTTTGTCCTCAGAAAATCAAAAGGCAGGAGGGAAAAAAATTAAAAATAAAAATCACCAGTCAAAGTAATGTACCTTTTAAATACTAAAAGTACTTTACTTTTGGCAATTTATGAAGTCTATATTGGGGGAAAAACAATCTAAAAACATTTTCTTGCACATTTACATTTTTGGCCAATAAAAATATTGAAAAAAAATTTTGAGCTGGGAAGTTTTATTAAAATTTCTTATTCATGAAAAAATACAACCGGCAGATCCGTAAAACAAGAAATAAAATTGGTCTGGCCTAATTTAAGATTAATACTACTAACATGTGACAAACAAATCACATCACTTTTTTCAAGGATTTGGCAGAGGTACCACTGTACAGAACTTCATGACCCTTCCCTAGTGCTTGTCATATCTGAGTGACCAACTCCATGCCTTTATACATATTATTCATGACCCTCCTTGAAAAGACATCTTAGCATGATCCTCCCAAGAGAGGGACCGCCTCCGAGGTATAGTGGTTAGAGCGTCCGCCCGGGAGAGCGGAAGGTCGCGGGTTTGATCCCCGACCGCGTCATACCAAAAGACCTTAAAATATGGTACTTGTTGGTCCCTGCCTGGCGCTCAGCATTAATGGGTACAACAAGGACTGGTCGGCTCGGAGTCAGTATAATGTGTCTGAGTGGGGTATTCCTGCTTCACTGCGGTATGGTATCTCAGTGGGCTAGCACTATAAAACCAGCTTCAGTCTGGGCTAGTACAAGCAGCCGCACATACACATACACACGCATGCACGGCATCATTTGAGCGAAATATTCTCAAGCACGACGTAAAACCCAATTTCCCCCTCACCTCACCCCCCAAGAGAGGGTCATATTTTAGGGTGACCTCTGTATTTCCTCAGACCAACACATCAATAAAATAACTGACCAGTCCCATATGTATCTTTAATGTTCAAATAATTACATCTCTAGTTGAGTATGTTATGACGGAAATTTCTGTGTGTGTAATGAAGTATTATCTCATCATCTGATTGTTTTATATTTCCATGAGACCAAATATTAGGCCACACCTACCAAAGCTCTTCTGTTTCCTGAATGGCTCAAGCTGATGTCGTCAATTTCACAATATTGTCTAAAAAATTTTTATTAATGATTAAATGAGTGACTGAGTGAGTTTAAATTTTCTCCACACTCAGCAATATTCCAGCTATATGGCAGTGGGCTGTAAGTAAGAGTCTGGGCCAGACAATCCAGTGATCAACAGCATGAGCATTGATCTGCGCAATTGGGAACCGATGACATGTGTCAACCAAGCCAGCAAGCCTGACCACCCGACCCTGTTAGTCGCCTCTTACGACAAGCATGGGTTACTGAAGGTTCATTCTAACCAGGACCTTCACGGGTCTAATGATTACGTAAGCAGTCTGTGAAGTTAAAATATTTTACCTATAATAGTATAAAATATTTAAGAAATGATGTCAATATTAAGAAAAGTATGATATTTTATGAATGACAACTTATTTATCATATATGATGCGACGTTTCGGGTTGGATTCTTAAACCGTTGTCAAGCAAGAGTGAAGTACTACAGCACAGAACAGACTAATATCGTACATATCAATAAAGTATCATATCTTTCTTATTATTCTAAAATGCCAATCAAACAAATGGTGTAAATATGTTTTTGCATATAGGGTGTTATGAATACCCCCAATAACCCCCATGTACAGGTACTCAACAAAATTAAAAACTATGTATGTTTCATTGAATCCCACAATGTAGTGTATTACTAAGAAAATAGATGTGTATCATACTGCTATCACCAGGTAACAAAACAAGAGTCATCAGAAGATGACAAATACCTTGGCCCCACAAATTTGAAAGAAAAAGTCAATTGACAGTTTCTTAAAGTCTGAGTTGATGAAAGAATTTCTGTCTAATCTATCCTTGTGTATACAGGAGCAGTTACTGAGCTATCAAAACAATAACATGTAATTGGGATTTGTACCTTTGTACTTCTAGGTCAGGTACACATAAAATATCAATGTCAAACGACCAAAATACAAATTTTAAAAATCCCTAACAGCATAAGGCAGCAGTTAAATACCTGGTTTTTGTTTGTGCTCAGTTTTGAGAAAGAATACCTGGTACTCTTTCGAGATATGGTCCTGACAAACACAGTACTCAAAACAAACATGCTGCCATGGAAACAGACAAACATAAATTCTTAACAACCCAAGTAGCACAAGGCACCATTTGACAATCTGATCTTTGTGTGCTTGAAGGAATACCAATTAAGTTTAGAGACTTGATCCACACAAACACACCACTATGAACAGTATCAAAGTCAAACTTATTGCCATGGAAACAGGAAACAAACTCAAAAGACACTACATCATTCCTTGGTTAATACATGTACCCGGTTTGGAAGAAAAGTACCCGGTTTGGAAGAAATGTGTCTCATGGTTTTTGAGTTGTGCTCCGCAACCATTACATTGCTCACTCAAACTTGGGTCAACTTCATGAATACATCTCGCACTCTATGACATACGACCATATTTTTCACATCAGTCACCAAGACCATGTTCAAATAGCCTACATGCCATTGATATGTGTATGGCAAAACCGGAAAATAGAAAGAATTACTCCCTTCACAATCATAACCAATAACGTTGGTGTCAAGTTTCTAATTTTGTTCAGTATATATTGAAGTCAGTTCTTAAATACCTCATACTTAAATTGACATATATCACTTGAACTAACCATGAACATTGTTTGAGAATGGTAAAATACCTATGGCATTAAGTATATTTGTACAATCTCAATAGATTATGATTACCAGTACATATATACTGTGGGTTTGTTGTGTTCCAGATTTTCAGATAATTCTATGTTTCTTGTTTAACTGCCTTGTCTACATGTCGAAATCTCTTCAAAAGATACACATTTCTTTCGTGAACATGAGACATGAAGAAATGGGAGAGGAGCGAGTGATTGAGGGTTCAATGTTCTTTCACATTATTATTCAACAATGTTATTTCCAAACTGTCTCAAACTCAGCATGGTGAAACAAACATGACAGCAGGAATATATCTATGTCTGAGAAACTTCAGTGTATTTATTACTGCTTGGTTGGCAAAAATGGAATGTCACTGAAGCAAATATGTGGTTCATTTAATTTGACAGTCTACTTCAACACTTCTTCAATATAATATTAATGGCAATACTCATCTAGCCATTTCTGATTTGACAACACACTGATGTTAGGTTTTAACGATATGATCTGTATGGTATCTGTTACATTTATTTTTCTCCCTATTAATTCCTGAGACATGCTTCCCTGGTCTGTCTCAGTGATAACTAGAGACTGCACATACAAGCCCTGAAGCCACACCATCATGTGTGTAATACGCTGTGTTATTGTGACACTACTGCCATTTACACTGACAATGATCACAAAAACAATGTGGATACAACCTTGGACTTCATGTTGATCAACATCAGAATAATGTCATTATTTCAATTATTGTATTACTGAATGCAATTCTGGGATTGACATTGATTAAACTGTCATTTAAGTACAGTTTTGATGAGTTCTCACACAATGTCGTGCTAGAATTAGAAGATAAAGCTACTCTGTTTTCAATTTTGCTGTCCTTTATCGTTGATTTAAGACCGCTAAATGTAATTTAAAAATGGAACGCGTTAGCGTGCGGTTTTAAATTAAACATTTAGTGGTCTTAAATCAA
Source organism: Haliotis rubra (assembly GCF_003918875.1). Classification (NCBI taxonomy): domain Eukaryota; kingdom Metazoa; phylum Mollusca; class Gastropoda; order Lepetellida; family Haliotidae; genus Haliotis; species Haliotis rubra. The sequence goes on from NW_025767213.1 coordinate 1,786,591, forward strand.
TGATCAAGGACCGCAAAATTGAAAACAGAGTAGCTTTATCTTCATTCTAGCATGAGTGATAAGCGTTTTAAAACCGAACTGTTTGGCGCGCAAGAACACAAGGCGCAAAGGGGCCTTTTTCCTGGAAATCGCTTGGAATTGTCCCGTTGAGGGACAGGTTGTGTAATGAACAAAATAAGACATTTTCAACAACATAAATGCTTTATTTCGGGAATACTGTGAGCAAGTACAATTATTTAATTTTCTCAAGCGAATTATTGATCTCCCCTACTGTATGACAATCGACTCGCCCAAATGCAAGCCGCGAACTCGCTAAGTTTAGTCGCCGCTAACTTTATTCACGGAAATACTTGTTGATAATCACCCTACTATTCCCAATTTGGAAAAGACCTGACATGCCTAGTTTTATGTGGGATACATGGACAGTGGAAGTGGAAGGACTGGGCATTACGGCTGGGACGGAAGCGGTGAGGTTAGGACCTGTGGGCCGACGTGTGTTGTCAACGTCAACACACGTAGATCTGGACCCGCTTTGAATATACTGTCGCTTTTGCGCTGCTGACGGATTTTCCAGCTTAGTAGTTTCTTCACTGGGATTAGGGTCAAGAAATTCTTCTTACAAAAATTCGCTTTTTAGTTCAAAAACACCAAAGATGCTGCGGAGATAGAAATTGCCGATGTCCGACATGTTTGTTTACAAACAATAGGGTCCACGGGTTCGTTGTATTCATATGCGGTGAATCGGTCACTTTAATTAGCGGTCCTTAAACTGTCATTTAAGAAAGGTTTTGATGAGCTCACAGCCAATCAGAATCGAGTATCACACATTGTCGGGCAAGAATTCATGATCATCAATTCTTTATAGAAGTATCATAAGTATGATCGATTATAACATTAATTTCTGTGATCATTCGATGTGTGTACCGGGAGTATTTAGATTCTAGGCATCTTCAAACAAAATACTATCTATCCTTACATTTGTCAATGTCACTAAACACAGAAGTAAACGTGTGCAAATATTCTGTACACAATATCCATATATCCCTCCATCCTCAGTCTCAGAAATCCATAAATACAGCTGTCATACACTTTTTAACTCTTACCAATATATCAACACTCCACACTCAAGTCTCCCTAACACATGGTGGATTATCTGTGTACATATGAAAGTGATCAAATGATAGATAACGTCTATCTGTCAGAGGCTACACTCCTGTACTTCATCATGTAGTTATCTATAATTTAATGAAAGTTAAGAGTATTCAGTAGTTAAGCAGAAACTGTCAGATATCACCATTACTCACCTGCCGATCACCATCTTTGTCCTAATGTCGACCAACTAGATATTGACGAAGTGATCAATTGAATCGACTATAATCAAATGCATACTGCAGAACCAACACAGGTGAGGATGAACATTATTGTGTTTGACAAAATAAGCAGAATAATATTCAAACTAATTCATAATTGAACAAACACATGAACACGATTCTCTACCAATAATATCTAGAAGGAAAGGTGCATAGCACACACTGGAAATTGATTCTTGATAGAGTTTTCTTAATTCATAGTGATGAGGTTTCATTAGTACCTTATAATATAAGAAAGAACATTATAGATCTGTGATCTCTGACAATACTTTGTTTTCACCCTTTGAAGAGATATATATGTACTAACACCTGCTTACACAAGAGACAAGATATGTGTACATATACTGACTTGTATTAATGGAGTATGACACTCAGTAACTGATAAAATAGTTCAAGCAACAGGTCAGAAACTTTTACCCACTACGCTGATTAGTTCAAGTGTTATCTGTTTTCCTGAGGACCCAGAGAAGATGTTGCTATGTATATATTCTCCTTGTTTCAACTCTTTGGCTCTAGTAATCCGCTTCATAATGAATGGGTCATTCGTAACTTAATTTTTATGTGAATTATTTCCAAATAACCCATCTCTAATAGGAGTGGGCCCCTTGATAACAGTGTTAGTACCTACACCAAAACATCACATTTATTGCAATAAAGAAGTTGACTATCCATAGAACTTGGTTTTCATGTTGAAACTACTAAGAACAATTATACAAATCACTTAACACTTTCCATTTTGATAATATCTGCCATGTCTCATTGTATCAGTAATGACACAAAAACACAATCATCTCAACTTCAAAACATATCTCTCAAACAGATTCACAACCTATCATCCACTCTGCTACAACCCACACCTCACAATGTCCCCAGTCCTCAGGTACTCTGGCTCTGCTGTACCTCCCTGTAATGGTCTCTGGGACAAGGGACAGGTTAATTCAATACAATCAAGGCTGTATTGAAAGGGTGGGTTGGAAGCAATTTATCAAGATCTTGTCTGCTTTCTTATTGGTAGCCTAACTGTTCAAGCACGTTGTGTGTGGCAGGTATGCATAGCAGCTCCGTCCACTACTCTCTCTGATATGGAGCCCAGATCAAGGTTGTACGATTATCGGTATTGGATGAAGGGTGACATAAGGAGCAAGCTACACCATCTACTGATCATGTTTATCTTCAAAACTAGACAACAGGTTTCTTAAGGGTAAGGCTATTAATTTCTTTTTTTTCGAAAAACGGTTTGATACATTAGTTTATAGATTTGGTTCAAGAAACAGACGTTACAGAATTCATAACTTTTACGTGGGTTTAACTTCCATGAGAATTATCGTCTGTGAAACTGACAAAAATTTCTGGTACATGTTAAGTTAACTTAACAACTTGGTATATTTATGAAATGGAATAGATTATAAAATTGTTATTAATCTATTTTCAACACTTAATGAGAACATCTGAACATTTCTGAAAACTCTCTTACAAATATTTTACAAGTTTCTCTAACTGAACGTTTTTCAAAGTCAAAACTGAATCTAACCCATTTTTTCAGTTGTTCACAACTCGAGTTGAAATTTATTTTAACTGAAAGTTGTCCCAGAACAAGATTGAAAAGAGCATGGAGCAAACCAAAACTAGCACCTGCGTCAGTAGAACCACAGTGCTCATATCTCACAACTTGCCAACCAGCAGAACTAGTCAATATTTGATTTATTCACAGATCAATTTTCTTAAAAACGCTGTAGATAGTTATCAACATAAACAATGTATTTTCAATGTGTGCCCAAGACACTCTCCTTCCAATTTAGATGTGCTGTGTTCTATGTCATGTGTCATGCAATCATTTGATAGGTGTATCTTTATATGTTTCATGTCAGTATATTCCAACTATATCAAACCACCCTTTAAGTACTACTCAACCATTAATGATGCACACTGTTAATACACACAGTTGAGTTAAGTGCTTCATTTCATTCCTCCTCAGTACTTTTCTACAAGAGACAGTACTATCACTTATATTTTGTCAAATCCTTGGCAAAGTGTGAATTGTGTTTGAGTTTCAGCTCCGATATAGTTAATGCTTCAGTCTATGCTAAATGTTGCTGCATTCATTACTAACTGAATTGAGGTCCTAGTATTATTTGCAACTCATATTTCAATAAATTCAACATGTCAGGGAATGCATGATCTGTGTTATGTGACAATGTGTCAGCCTGATGTTTATTGAGATTTCTTTGATTGGCATTCTAGAAGTTGAGGAGATGAAGAATGAGGACAATTTTTATGGATATACAACTTCTTTATTCTGTATAGGCACTGTTTCGACAAGTGGTACATTTTAGTAAAAATTACTGCTCATGAACCACTTGCTTGACAACGACATTAGAATCTACACTCATGTGCCATATTAAAGTTCACAAAATGGCCACTGTGATTCTTGCCAGAAGTAGCTGGTTCTTTTAAATGAAAGTTTATTTCATCTTAGCAATAGTTATATGGTATGAAATTTTAGGGGTTACAAATTTGACTTACCTCCTGTTACATTTTGTAAACAAAAGGGGAATAACTCTAAGTGCTTAGTATGACGTCTGCTCAAATTGTCATGGCCCATAGAGGGAAAGATCTTACTGCTATCAGAAAAAGCTCATATTCAGTTTGAATTCAGAAGGCAAGAGTGGAAGTGAAATCGGCAAAATAACTGGAATTAATAAGTTTACTGTCTGTAAATTTCTGAAGAGGTGTTCTCAAGGAGGAACTACAGAAAATAGTCAGAGAAGTGAGAAGAGAATCAACTGACAGAGATACTAGGGCTTTATTGAAGATTGTTAAGTGTAATAGGAGGAAGTCTCTTCAGGATATATCTTCACTTTGGAACCAGACATCTCAAGTAAGACTATCCAAGAGGACAATACAAAGGCGTCTTCGTGAAAATGGTTTTCATAGAAGAGTTGTGAAGAAGAAAACCACCATATCCTCTCAAAACAGGTTCAAGAGAAAAGCCTTTGTCAGAACACATTACAGATGGAATGTAAATAGAGTTGTTGTAGGAAAAGATCAGAAAGTTTATGCTTGGAGGACTAATGAAGAAAAGTGGAAACCCCGGTGCCTTGGTGTGTATAGGGATAAAAATGCCCCATGTCTCAGTGTGATGTTCTGGGGGTGTATTTGTGTTGAAGGTGTTGGAACCCTTGTCGATGTAGATGGTCATATCAACTCTACAAAGTATATAGATATACTGGACAGCAACCTTTGGCCAGTAATAGCCAAAGTTCCAGCATATTGGGGCTATTTATTTCAAGAAGACAATTGTCCTGTCCATGTTTCTAGACAGTTTCAGTGGAAACGTCAAATGACATTCAGACAATGAATTGGCCCCCTCAGTCCCTAGACTGTAATATCATTGAAAATGTATGGAGAACTTCGAAAATCAGGCTACAAAGACAGTTACATGAAATAAAAACCAAGCAGGATCTGATAGATCACGTTCAAGGTATCTGGACATCACTCTAGAGTACATTAGATCACTGTATTCTACTCTACCTAAGCGAATGAGGGCTGTACTTGCAGTAAATGGCTGTAATACTAAATACTGAAATATCAGGTAAGTGGCTTCAGGCATTATTTTGAAATCAAACTTTATTTACATCCCATCACAGATAGCGAAAATTACATGCACATTTTAACTTTAATATGGCACATGAGTGTATGTTGAAACATCGCCTATACAGAATAAAGAAGTTGTATATCTATAAAAATTGTCCTCATTTGTTTATTAAGATGTTGCCCACTTTGAGGACCCCCACCATCATGGGTATGCTGCTGACAAACACCACTCACCAAGAGACTGATGTGAAATTCTGTTAAATATTTTGCTTCTAACATCAATCCTCTTGTAATTATCAGGTCATCTCAGCCATGGGCCACTTCATCAAGTCCAACATGTGCAAGTGAATCAGCAACATGGTTTGCTGTACACAACTTTCAGAACTGTGTTGTCTGTAACATTAACATCATTCATTTCTAGAGCAGGCCCTTATCATACCTTGTCCTCTAGACAAGTTAAAATGAGTGAGTGAGTTCAGTTTTACACCGCTTTTAGCAATATTGCAGCAATGTCACGAAAGGGGACACCAGAAATTGGCTTCACACATTGTACCCATGTGAGGAATCGAACCCAGGTCTTAGGTGTGACGAGCGTATGCTTTACCCATTAAGCTACCCCTCCCCTTCCACACACACACGCACACACGCACACAATACCGCAGAAAATTTACATTTTGCCAACTATCTAACAATAAAAGTCACAAGGCTCTTTATTTTTACTTTAATACCATCAGAACAAACAGGTTGATTGAAAATGGGAATAATAGTTACAGAAGTATCCGTCAAAAAGATAACCTTTTTAAGGGTCTATGAAATCATATGAATAACTGGGTGAGTAGAGGCCAAGTATGGTTGCAGTTGAGACAGCAAAATGCAGACTGTTTTTAGTTATATTACATACTGCACATCAGTATTATTCAATATTTATGAAGTGACCACTGGACAAACATATAATTGCAAATAGCTGGTGCTGTCATGGCGGCCATGCCTGAACTAGATGACATAATTCCCCGCCGCAAATTATCAAATCAAACTTGAAAAGTAATGAAAGTGAAGGTCGTAGTTTAAGATGCAGTTAAATGTCAACAAAAGCATGACCAGTCAACATCTCTTGATATCTTGCTCTGTAGCTGTTCAAGCACACAAATATTTTCAAGACTCACTTTGATCATGACAATTGAAGGTCGCCATGACCTTGAAAATTAGGTCACCAAAATCGACTGGGCCCTGCGCATTCCCTTTATGTAGCTTGGTGTGAAATATGGAGAAAATCCAGAGAATGGTTCTTGAGATATCTCGCTGACAAGCTTAACATGCAGGTTAACATGCTGAAATCTTAAGTGTTGCTGTGACCTTGAAAATTACATGAAGGTCACCAAAATCGACTGGGCCCTGCGCCTTCCCTAGATGAAGCTTGGTGTCAAATATGAAGAATTCTAAGATGTTTTGGTGAAAGATCAGAGACGCAGACAGTACTTTATCAGACGATAATGTGCACTTTTTGCATTACGTCACAATGTATTGGCGTCACTGTGCCATTCTAGTCTGCCCCCTCGTAATCGAACAATTTTGCATTACGTCACAATGTAAGTGACGTCACGATGCATGTCAGTTGTCATCGCCTCGTACAGCCTCCCACAGTAAACTACTCCATTGCATCCCGTTTCTGGGTTTGCAGTTGCTTCACTCAGCTAACATCACTGGTGGATTCACTACGTTTATGTTTTACGACGGTTAAAATGTCTCAATTCGACTCACAGGTTTTTTCAGCGACACGGTAACATTCGCAATGTTTACATTCCCACAATGCAATCGTGGAATGTCGCTTGATTACTCAGCTTCATCTGGATGTACTGATCTAAACTCACGTTGGTAGTAGAAATGCGACGTTCATATTGCCCCATATGGTTTACGTTAATCACAGATGTAATTAAAATAAGTTAATGAGGATATTTAATCCGAACGTAAAACGTCATCAACTGTTTATCATTTGTATTTTCTGGTCACGTTTGTCTTAACGTAGGGGGGCAGTCACATCAACAGAACAGCGCGCCAGTTAGCCCTGTGCGATGGATTCTTAATTTAGGCCACCAACACAGCGTCTTTTGTTTTCTACCTTAGATTAATCGTAATTCTACCATGACATATAAATATGTTCGTCTTTGATTGGCTGTTACTAAAACATTAGAAGTGAAACATTTTCAATAACCACTTCTGAGAGCCGGTTCACTGCGCATAGTGTCAAAACACTACGCAAGGGTGGTCATGCTGTTGATCACTTTTGGCGTAAAACTAAACTCACTCACTCACTATGTCTGAAATGTTTCCTTATTGCCAGGAAACAACTATCCTTATCATCGATTGCAGAACCAGAAAGTAATCCTTACCTTACACAGAGGGCATGCTGATAAGCTTGTGATTAATCTTGTTATGTAATTTGTATTGCCAAACAGTTCTCACTGAGCAAATATCTTGAGTGACATGGGGACAGGACTCCAGGAACCTATGCTTGTTGTACAAGACAACTGAATGGAGTGGGTGGTCAGACCACATGGTTGATTGCGACTGGATTGTTAGCCTCTGACTTGATTATTTACAGACTGCTGCAATATAGCAGAAATGTTGCTGTGTGTTAACACTTAAAAGTGTTACACAACCAATAGGAGAAGGAGACACTGGGCTATATTATTTCTGCTTCATTCGGATGGGCGGGTTTGACTTCTTCCATTATCATCATTGTTAGCAAAATGGGCCATAGCAGGTGTACGTAAAAGGTTGAAAAGAAGTTACTCCAACACTGTCATTTGTCAACTGTATGTAACAAATGTAATAAGTCTGTGGGCACAATCATGGGAATTTTACTGTCACTTCTTTCAATCACTCACTTGGGGTGAAATGATAGTCATGGATTTTTAACTGAAATTTCTTTTATTCCAATCGTTAAGATTTCCAAAGCAGCCAGTGTATGATAAAATAACCACTCATACCCCATATTTCCTTAATTACACATTGTTACTCAGTGTCCATATTGTAATCAAAATATTATATTAACCTGTCAAGACACTTACATAACATTCGGTAGACATATACTAGTTATACTGTTAGATAAACACATTCCTCCATCCTTCCGTATCACTGGAAATATGCAGCAAGCTCACTGACTGTCACCATTTCATCATACTGCTTCAAAAGTAATATGTATAAAAGTAGCTTTGATCAATGGTAATGTTAACTGGGTGTTGCAAACCTTTCCAGATGCAGGTAAAGCTATTGTAAGCAACTCAGTTATTGCATGGTGCAGAAACAGGTGCACTGTATGGATGACAGTATATATTGCAGTTTGTATATTGTTTCAAGTAACTGTGTTGTGTTGTAGCCGTGAAGTTCGATCCACCATCTCATATTCCTAGAAGTATTATAGAAGATGTGATCTGATTGGTTCATACTATTGTTAGCTAACCAATGGTATTTTCTTACCAACCTATGTCAAAGGTCACTGTGGTTGACAGCATGATCAACCATCCAGTGTGTCTAGGTACAGTGATACAGTCAGCAATCTCTGGCATTGCCACTACATGATCAACCATCCAGTGTGTCTAGGTACAGTGATACAGTCAGCAATCTCTGGCATTGCCACTACATGATCAACCATCCAGTGTGTCTAGGTACAGTGATACAGTCAGCAATCTCTGGCATTGCCACTACATGATCAACCATCCAGTGTATCTAGGTACAGTGATACAGTCAGCAATCTCTGGCATTGCCACTACATGATCAACCATCCAGTGTATCTAGGTACAGTGATACAGTCAGCAATCTCTGGCATTGCCACTACATGATCAACCATCCAGTGTATCTAGGTACAGTGATACAGTCAGCAATCTCTGGCATTGCCACTACATGATCAACCATCCAGTGTATCTAGGTACAGTGATACAGTCAGCAATCTCTGGCATTGCCACTACATGATCAACCATCCAGTGTGTCTAGGTACAGTGATACAGTCAGCAATCTCTGGCATTGCCACTACATGATCAACCATCCAGTGTATCTAGGTACAGTGATACAGTCAGCAATCTCTGGCATTGCCACTACATGATCAACCATCCAGTGTATCTAGGTACAGTGATACAGTCAGCAATCTCTGGCATTGCCACTACATGATCAAACCATCCAGTGTATCTAGGTACAGTGATACAGTCAGCAATCTCTGGCATTGCCACTACATGATCAACCATCCAGTGTATCTAGGTACAGTGATACAGTCAGCAATCTCTGGCATTGCCACTACATGATCAACCATCCAGTGTATCTAGGTACAGTGATACAGTCAGCAATCTCTGGCATTGCCACTACATGATCAACCATCCAGTGTATCTAGGTACAGTGATACAGTCAGCAATCTCTGGCATTGCCACTACATGATCAACCATCCAGTGTGATCTAGGTACGGTGATACAGTCAGCAATCTCTGGCATTGCCACTACATGATCAACCATCCAGTGTATCTAGGTACAGTGATACAGTCAGCAATCTCTGGCATTGCCACTACATGATCAACCATCCAGTGTATCTAGGTACAGTGATACAGTCAGCAATCTCTGGCATTGCCACTACATGATCAACCATCCAGTGTATCTAGGTACAGTGATACAGTCAGCAATCTCTGGCATTGCCACTACATGATCAACCATCCAGTGTGTCTAGGTACAGTGATACAGTCAGCAATCTCTGGCATTGCCACTACATGATCAACCATCCAGTGTGTCTAGGTACAGTGATACAGTCAGCAATCTCTGGCATTGCCACTACATGATCAACCATCCAGTGTATCTAGGTACAGTGATACAGTCAGCAATCTCTGGCATTGCCACTACATGATCAACCATCCAGTGTATCTAGGTACAGTGATACAGTCAGCAATCTCTGGCATTGCCACTACATGATCAACCATCCAGTGTGTCTAGGTACAGTGATACAGTCAGCAATCTCTGGCATTGCCACTACATGATCAACCATCCAGTGTATCTAGGTACAGTGATACAGTCAGCAATCTCTGGCATTGCCACTACATGATCAACCATCCAGTGTATCTAGGTACAGTGATACAGTCAGCAATCTCTGGCATTGCCACTACATGATCAACCATCCAGTGTATCTAGGTACAGTGATACAGTCAGCATCTCTGGCTGGCATTGCCACTACATGATCAACCATCCAGTGTATCTAGGTACAGTGATACAGTCAGCAATCTCTGGCATTGCCACTACATGATCAACCATCCAGTGTGTCTAGGTACAGTGATACAGTCAGCAATCTCTGGCATTGCCACTACATGATCAACCATCCAGTGTATCTAGGTACAGTGATACAGTCAGCAATCTCTGGCATTGCCACTACATGATCAACCATCCAGTGTATCTAGGTACAGTGATACAGTCAGCAATCTCTGGCATTGCCACTACATGATCAACCATCCAGTGTATCTAGGTACAGTGATACAGTCAGCAATCTCTGGCATTGCCACTACATGATCAACCATCCAGTGTGTCTAGGTACAGTGATACAGTCAGCAATCTCTGGCATTGCCACTACATGATCAACCATCCAGTGTGTCTAGGTACAGTGATACAGTCAGCAATCTCTGGCATTGCCACTACATGATCAACCATCCAGTGTGTCTAGGTACAGTGATACAGTCAGCAATCTCTGGCATTGCCACTACATGATCAACCATCCAGTGTATCTAGGTACAGTGATACAGTCAGCAATCTCTGGCATTGCCACTACATGATCAACCATCCAGTGTATCTAGGTACAGTGTGTCAGCAATCTCTGGCATTGCCATTACATGATCAACCATCCAGTGTAGGTACAGGTGATACAGTCAGCAATCTCTGGCATTGCCACTACATGATCAACCATCCAGTGTATCTAGGTACAGTGATACAGTCAGCAATCTCTGGCATTGCCACTACATGATCAACCATCCAGTGTGTCTAGGTACAGTGATACAGTCAGCAATCTCTGGCATTGCCACTACATGATCAACCATCCAGTGTATCTAGGTACAGTGATACAGTCAGCAATCTCTGGCATTGCCACTACATGATCTTCAGTTCAGATGGCTCGCAAAACAAGTGTGGGCTATTGTAGACTCCAGATTCACCATGAATTTATGATTTATAGGAACATTATTCCATTTTGTCATGTGCACAGTACCTGCTTCACACAAACACATATTGTGTATTGTCCAGACCATAGTGCCCAGGTATCCATAAAATGACAGTATGCACTTAAGGAAATGAAATCATTTTGTCCAGGTGTAACCTTAAGTAATAACCTTGTTGCACCATACAAAAACAGGTTGCACCTGCTGCTCAATATATGATTATACATAATGCTTGAGTTTTGGTATTTCCCCTGGTGCCTGGTGCCCCCTGTCCTGATATTGCTGGAATATTGCTAACAGCAGAGTTAAACCACATCACTCACTCACAAATAGAATTTCATGACATGAACAGTAACAGTTATTCAACAAGCTTTGTCACTAAGGTGACATAATCCCCCGCCGCAAATTATCAAACTTAAAAAGTAATGAAAGTTTAAGTTAAATGTCAACAAAAACATGATCAGTCAACCTCTCTTGATATCTTGCCCTTTAGGTGTCCAAACACACACATATTTTCAAGACTGATTTTGACCTTGACATGAATGTCATAATGTATGAAATATGCAAAAATAGTACTAAAGAAATTGCTTATTGAAAAAACATTCAAGGGAATAGCCCAGCGGATAAGTGATCAAATTGTGCACTTTGTGTTACAAGCATGAAATTTGGCGTGATTGTAGCTTATACCATTCTTATTGAATAAAGATCGAGAGGCCTCGCAGATTTTATATATTTACCCTAATTTTGGGGAAAAAAGTGGAAAAAAAATCATTTTTTATACTATTTTCGTCATAATTTTAGAATACATTCTCCAAAATTCTCAAAAGTCATATATCAAATTGTAGGAAATTCAGAGCTGGTCATTTTCCATCTATACATGTCTTTTTATCTTTAACAGTTAGGTCTATGGAAGTCTATTTATATCATGACTACCCCGAAAATGGGAAAATTGGCGGCCATTTTTCAAAATGGCCACCATATAGAGTACATCAGTAAAATAAGTATGAGATCAAAGTCTTGAAAGTCGATGAAGAAAATCCAGTGAACCGTTCTTGAAATATCTTGCTGACAATTCAGGTTAACATGCTGAAATCTTCAAAGTGTCATCGTGACCCTGAAAATTATGTGAAGGTCACCAAAGTTGCTTGGGCCCTGGGCCTTCCCTAGATGAAGCTTGGTGTCAAATATGAAGAAAATCCAGTGAATATTTTTTGCGATATCTTGCTGACTATCTTAACATGCAATTTAACATGCTGAAATCTTCAAAGTGTCTCTGTGACCTTGAAAATTAAGTGAAGGTCACCAAAATCGACTGGGCCCTGCGCGTTCCCTGGATGAAGCCTGGTGTCAAATATGAAGAAACTCCAGTGAATGGTTCTTGAGGTATCTCGCTGACAGGCATAACATGCAGGTTAATATGCTGAAATCTTCAAAGGGTCTCTGTGACCTTGAAAATTAAGTGAAGGTCACCATAATTGACTGGGCCCTGTGCCTTCCCTAGATAAAGCTTGGTTTCAAATATGAAGAAAATCCAGTGAACGGTTCTTGAGATAGCTTAACATGCAGGTTTACATGCTGAAATCTCCAAAGTGTCCCCATGACCTTGAAATTTATGTGACGGTCACCAAAATCAACTGGGCCCTGCGCCTTCCCTAGATAAAGCTTGGTATTGAATATGACGAAAATCCAGCGAACGGTTCTTGAGATAGCTTAACATGCAGGTAGAACGTTAAAGTTCCCCTGTGACCTTGAAATGAAGGTCAAGGTCACCAAACCTGACTTGGACCTTTCTTATAATGTGATGAACCTAGGTACCAAATATGAAAAGAATCTAGAGAACGGTTCTTAAGATATTCCAATTCATACTTATGGACGGAGCCTAATACTATATCCACCGCTTCGCACTAAACGCGCGGCCGGGGATAATCATTGTCTGTGTAGTCATCAGAGTCACTGCTCCAAGCCCGTTCCCTATCATTCTGGTTCCCAGCTCTAGTTTGTGTTCCTTGAAAAGCTGCATTTTGCAGTTTGAGGTTTGCAAGTCTTGATTCCATGGTTTAACAACGGATGCATTGATCCATACATCTATTCGTTTACATTGTTATCATGTCGGGATTATTTAAGTAAATGCTCTCAAATAATTCCAGACTCGAATTAGAATCAAAAGTTATACTCTCTAAGCTGAAGCTAAAACCTACAGAGATTGTGAAAGTCAAGCCATTTGGTAAACTATTAAAGGGCCACTGATCCAGAGCAATTTCCGTGGACTGGTTGTTGCTTTTGTTATTGTTTTTCTCCATTGAGTACCCGGATGATATCCCAGAATTCATGACTGGTTCGTTACCTCTGCTGCGCCACCCTCATGCGCCATTGATAGTATAAGTATATGTAACAAGTACAAAACAAGTGTGTAACAAATACAAGCGTGTAATAAGTACAAAATATACAAATTGTAAAATGTTCTGGAAAAGCAATCTATTTTAATATGTCTTGTCTCATGTTCCTGTTTGAGATCAATTCATTACACTTTAAACAATACAATTGTCAGTGAAAAGGTTTACATTTTCACAAGTCCCTGATTTATTTATAGTCATCACTGGGTCATGGGTCGAAAGTAGTTTCTATGCAAATTAGCCCAATCTTAAGGAGGTCAGGTCTGCTGTCTTGTCCTTGGTTTTCATTGGCTGAAGATATGCAGCATCTTGATTGGATGTTGAATTTAGTTGCATTTGGAAAGTGTGAAGTTTGTTCACTTGCTGTCTTTCTGCTAACCTGGCAAGGTGGTTGGAAAGTCATGGATTGAGGATTGTGACTTTGATGAATTACAGGTTAGTTACATTTGGTTTTATATAAAAGGAATAAAATACCTAAATATGTTAAATTGTTGAAAGGTTAATTCAGTATTTATTGTAACTGAATTTATGTATTTGGTGGAGGTATGTTTGACCTATGGTTAGAAGTTGTTGGTGTCAATAAATTCACTTACAATTGATTCAGATTAATGTTTGAGTCCAAACAGATTGTAAGTTTACTGTACTGATGAGGATTAGCATTTCCATGCTAATTAAGGCATACATATTTTAGGTCCTTGGTTGGTGTTTTGTTGGTGCCTCACAACATGTGGCCAGTTTGTAACAAGTTGTCCCATAGATGGTAAGACACGCTGATAGTTCATTGTTGTTTTGAAGATGTCATATGTGTTCCACAACTCGTAAGGATCTCAATATGTAAATGAAATATTAATTTTGTGATGTCCATTTGTTTTGATTTCTTTTTATATGTTCAGTGGTAGAACTGTAATTGATAATTATCTGAACAATGTGCAATAAAATGAATGTGATAAAATAGGTATTTTGATGGAATGTTATATATTCATGTACATTGTTTCAGACTTGTATTATTTATACAAACTACTGTAATAAATCCGAATTACAGCCTCAACGGAGTTGTGTTGTTGAGTCAGAGCCATCCCCGTTACATATAGCCTGATCAACAAAGATGAAACCTGTTTTACTCGGTAATCTTACGTTGATTTTGTTGTAAAATTATGTAGACTTTGTTGAATAATTTGGTTTCTTATAAAAAAAATATTCACTTTGATAAAAATGCTGATTTTGATGTAAAATTTTGATTTCATAGTAATGTTGACTTTATAAAAATGTTAACCTAAATGGATGCAGAATCTGATTTAAAAATACTTTGATCTTGAATTTGGTGAGAAGTATGATATAGCATTGTTTTGAAAGTAAGACTAATTAGGTACATGGGGAGTCTTGGGGAGTCTTGGGGAGAGTAGTGAGCTCGGGTTCACTACTAGTCAATCTGAATGTTGTATTAAATGGCATTATTTTGAAAACAAATGAAAACATTTTAAGTTTAACTATCTGCCACTGGTAAAAAATGTTAGGACTTAAATAACGAAGTCAATGTATGTCTTTATATTTTGTCTTATAATCCTAATTAGTTTACTATCATATTTGTATGCATTTTGAAACTTAATAAAATGCACATGATCTGCTTATACTTAGTGAATTTATAACATGATTGTAATATCTTGAACTCTTATAAAAAGTTATAGATTGACAATGTGTATCATATATCTCACACACACGCCCTAAGTGCGACCTAGTGTATGTTGTCTGGCTCATTACACTTCACAGCAAAAAAAAAGATTCTGTTTAATGCCATAACATTAAACAAATAAATAAAAACAAAATGCAAATATTACAATTAAAACAGACTAAAGTTATAGCAACAATATCAGGCTATTACCTTGTTCGGGGAATGTATCCATCAATATCCACATAAAGGAATGAGATGCCATTCATCTGCAGCTGACAAGGTATCCTGTTCCATGTCATGTGTCTTTTAACAGTCTAATATGCGAAAAAGTGATCTATCGTTTCAGGTTTTTCATATTGTGTAGAGTCTGATTGGTCACCCAAGATAGCACACCTGGCAACTAATTGCATGATGTCTGCCATTCTTTAAAAAAGTAATTTAGTTAGCCAATAATGAGCAATCAATCAATGTATTGGCGGTTAATCCTTTGAAGGAAGGACGTTGTTTTTACAAAGAGACTTTACGACAGGGTGTATTCAGTATAGATTAGTAAATCTACATACATAAACATTACCTTTGACAAGTCTGCTGTGCAAGATAAAAGCAATTAATCAATCAGCGTGTTATCGGTTAATCCTTTGATCGATGTTTGTTTTGTAACCGGCTGATAATTCCTCTTACTGCACTTCCATGCGCATATTACATAAGATGTAATACATTTGCCACATCAGTAATGAGTATTTACTCCAGACACAAGAAATGCCAAATGGGAACCTCAGAGTGGTGCTATCACTAATTATACCTGTTATAAATTCATTAATTGACCATCAAATAAATGATGACAAATAACGTGTAGATTTACCACCAAACAAGGGTTACAGCAAGAGAGTAGTAATCGCGGTGTCTGCCCGGGAAAGCGAAATTTCAATATTCCCTATTCCCAGTAAAGCGAAAACCAAAGTTGCGCTAGAAGTGCCGCGAAAGCGAATTGCTATGAAAACATCAGATTGCCGTACTTTAGATTACCGCGCGACACCAATACTCGTTCTGTGAGCCGCTTAACTGAAATGAAGTTTCAGTTGTTTCAAGTTTCAGCACGTACGTGACCCTATTTAACTATAGTTTTATTAATTCATGTAATGAATTACTATCATTGTTGAAAGAACCTTATTTGTCAATGTTCCGTCAACTTTTTTCAAGTGAAATATCTTCTCTTAAAATGTATCCAAGTTTATTAAGATTGTTTGTAAACACTTTAATTGATGTATCATTTAGTCATCTTGTTGCACATTTTGTATGTACTCCTTTGTTATACTCATGTACCACCTATATCTGTTTACCCACGTGAGTGGGCATATCATTGTGAACTACCTGAGGGAAGTTGATCTGTATTATAAATTGTAACTATGTAATGCGAATAACGAATTGAGTGCCTTTGAATTAAGTGCTATGACATTTTCTGTATTTAAATAACAATGTTATGAATAAATATACTGAGTCAAAAAAGAAACTTCACAAAATGTAATTTGAAAAATAATCAATAATTTTTTTCTGATGATACATCTATGTATCTGAAATGGGATCCCTATCTTTCGACTCTAGAAAAACGTTAGCAAAACCCACTCAAACTCGAACTAACCTGTAGAGGTTTCAGATTCTTTGAATATATTCCTCCTTGGGGTACTTATAAGCATTTAAATGTCCATTTAAATTCCCTACGACAGTTGTAACAATATTTGAATAAAATATTTACAAAACAAAAACTACGTTTTGTCTTGTGAGACCACCCTTACAGGGCCTTCCGGCCCCCTACAGACAAGAGCAGGTAACTCTAGACCGTAACCTCGTACCTCACTTTCCATGCTGAACGAAGTCAGACAGAATCTTGAGGGGAGGTGGTGAGTACCCAAGGAGGAATATATTCAAAGAATCTGGAAACCTCTACAGGTTAGTTCGATTCTTTTTATATATTCCTCCTTGGGGTACTTATAAGCATAAGACAGACTCCTAAAGGCGGATCTCAGGGCGGCATTCTGTCTGCTTAAACACCCCGACAAGAAGTGGAATTTCCCAAGCTAATTATAGCAGAAAAGGCACACTTACCCGGTCGCGTGTCCACCAAAGCCAATCAGGCGGGGCATGAGCCAGGGTCAGGGTTAAGCATATGCAAATTTGTCCATGAAACCTAAGCTAATGCAGCGAAGCGAGACACACCCTCCCTCCTTCCCGTAATCTACCGAGGAGGCGAAGATAAGGGTCCCTTAATAAACCCAGAAGCGAAATGCGGAATATGAACAGCAAAGTTTCCAAGGGCAGTTTAGTCTAGAGCTTCTCGGTTAGAAAGCAAGAGACATGGGAATAAAAACCAGCACCACATAAAACCCATCACCAAGGGAAAATGTAACAAGATTTGTAAAACCCAACACCAGTGTTAAAAATTGGCAGATAATGGTTCACACAATAAAAACCTCGAAGCTCAATCGGCTAGAGAGGTGGAACCATACCCACTGGAGAACTGACTGACCGAACCGAGCGCGCTCACTGGAGAGTCTGTCAAGTTGGTAATGACGGATGAGCGATACTTTCGGACGGCTCCAAATAGCAGCGGAGCAGATCTCCTCAATGGGCAGGGCTGCAGCGTAAGCTGTCGATGTAGCTACTGCCCTAACCGAATGAGCTTTCAACCCAACAGGCGGGATCGCCCTGTTTGAGTATAACTCATATGTATGGCAGAGACAAGCCACCGAGAAATGGTCTGCTTGGTGGCGGAAGACCAGCCTGAACCCGCCATAACAACAAAACAATTGGTTACCCTTACGGGTACCCTTGTTCGTTTGATATAAGCCTGAAGTGTCTTCACGGACATCTAAGGCGTGAGTACGCGTCGTAGAGAGGTACCGGACAGGGAAGGCTGAGTGAAAGCTGGGAGCTCAATAAAAGCCGTCACATGGAAGGGACTATCCTTCTTAGGGCCGGTAAGTCTCAGGCAGCCGAATGCTAACTCTGTCTTTGTGAAAAACAGTAGCGGGATCGGCCGACATTGCGTGAATATCGCCAAACCGCCTGCCAGAAGTCACCGCCACAAGAAGCGCCGTCTTCCACGTCAACAGCTGGAGGGAAAGAGCCGACAGATTGTGAAACAGTGACCCGGACAGCCAATCAAGAGCGATTGACAAGTCCCACGGGGACTAATCCGTCGGACAACGGGACGGATTCTGTCCACACCTGCTAAAAGCTGTACAAGAGGGTGCTGCCCCAAGAGAGCACCGTCAACAGGAATATGAAGCGCCAGAAATAGCCGTAGAATATCCCGAACAGTGGAAGCCGCTAGACCGGCTTCCAACCCGAGACTGGAGGAATTCTAACACACAGACTAAATCTGTAGAAAGGGATCAAGAATCCCCTGTTGACACACCAGCGAATAACAGGCCCATCTATCCTCATATTGAGCGTTTTGTCGAATCCCTCAGCGAAGCCAGAATTGTGTCTGCAACTGGTGCAGGAATTCGCTTCGCATGGAGGCGATCCCTGATAGCGGCCAAGCCACCCACTGAATCCTGGGATTGGTGGGGAAGCTCCGTTCTGGGATAGGAGGTCGGTCGAAAGGTAATAGAACAGGAGGCTGAGCCAGAAACCTGAGAATTACGGAAACCAGCTTTGTGCCGACCAAAGGGGTGCCAGAAGCACAAGTAGCCGAGCTGGTTGTGCGGTCAGCTCGCGACAGGACCCTGGAAATCAGTGGTATCGGGAGGCGCCCACAGTACCCTGTCCGTCCAATCTAGCTGAAAGCGTCGTTGGCTAGCGCACCCGGATCGAATCGGGAGCAAAACACAGGAATCTGGTTCGTCACCCCAGGCGCAAACAGATCCACCTGGAACGACCCGAACAACTGGGAGATAATCCCGAATATCTCCCGGTCGAGCATCCACTTCGTGTGGGGCTAGTATCGCCGTGAGAGAGCATCTGCGCGGGCGTTGTCTACCCAGGAGATAAACAGGCAAAACCGAATGTTGAACTGATCGCACCACAGTAGAAACTGCCCGCCTCCTGAAGGGCGGCGGAGACACTGTGCCGCCTTGCTTGAGAATGTAAAGACATGGCGTTTGATTGTCCATTTCTAGGCGAACCCTGCGGCCCTGCACCAACACCGGAAGCACTTTCGAACACCTTGCGGACTGCTCTCAGTTCTAACACATTGATGTGTAGGCTGACCTCCCGCTCCGACCAGAGGCGGAGGCTGAGTGCTCGCCCAGGACCCCCAACCTGTGAGGGAGGCGTCCGTCTGAACTGAAGGGAAGGTGTCGGGGTGTCGAGGGGATCCCCTGGACAAATTCCGGCGTCCGTCCACCATCGCCAAGTGAGGATTAACCACTCTGGCGTTATGAGCATAATCTCGTAGCCCTGCGAGTGGGACCACAGCTGAGCTAATGCTTGCTGAATTGGTCGCATCCTCAAGCGCGCCGCGCCAAACCCGTCCACTGTAAGCGCCATGTTGCCGAGCAACCCGAAGCCATGTTGGGCCGGCGCAAGCGGGGACTGGAGGAACTGTAACACAGTCCCGGACTTTGGCGATGCGGTCGGAGCAAGGGAAACAATCCCTAAGCGCCGTGTTGAATCTAGCTCCCAAGAATATCAGATCCTGCGTGGGGCGAGGTCTGATTTCTTGAGATTGATAATCCAGCCCAGTGACACCAGAGTATCCAGCGCACAGTGTGGAGGCTCTGCTTAACTGAAGCCCTAAGGCCCGTAGAAGCCAATCGTCCAGATGCGGGTGACAACACCTGCCCTGAGACCTGGCTAACTGAGCTGGGATTAGCATAAGTTTGGTGAACACCCTTGGCGCCGTGGAGATGCGAAGGGAGCCGCGTGAAACTGGTAGCACGTCCCGTCGAAGGAGAACCGGAGGTACTTCTTGAATCCGGAGTGCATTGGAACATGGAGGTATCGTCTTTGAGATCGATTGGCGTAAGCCAATCCCCTGCCGGAGGAGATCACTGACCTGAGTGTCTCCATCCTGAAAGGCGGCACCTCCAGTAATTTGTTCAGCCCTCTGAGATTCAGAATGGGTCTGAACCCTCCGTCCTTTTGGTCACGAGGAAGTAGGTGGAATAAAACCCCTCTTCGCTGACTCACAGGAACCACCTCGATGGCGCCTTGGTCAGTAAAGACTGAACCTCGGCGCGGAGGACCTCCGCCTTGTTGCGGGGGTCGGCACAGGCGTGTGCGAACCCGGAAGAAGGACGGAGGATCGGCGCCTCCACTGTGGCAAATGGCCATCCCTGGCGTGGACAGGACCCAGGGATTTGAGGTGGCTGCCTCCCACTCCCGGAGGAATAGGGACAGCCCGCCGCCGACAGGGGCGACATGTGGCAAGAGGCAGTGCACCCCACCGTCGGCAAGTCTCCGCTTGCGTGAGTGGGGGCAACAAGGGCTCTGGGGAATGAATCAGTGGGAAGCGGGGCTGGCTTCCCCTTGCCCCGAAAAGACTGCTGCGCTGGAGCAGGCTTGCCCCTGCCTCTCGTCGCCTGCTCCGCTTGGACTGCAAAGGGGCAGCCCACTTAACAACATCCGCCGCCCGAGGCAGAAGGGTAGCGGGCATAGCGGGGAGGGCTGATGGCGAGGGCGGAGGGCTGCTCCAACAAAGGCTTTGAGTCCTTAAAGGTAGAGACAGCCTCGCGGCCTCCCTTACCACCTGCAAGGCCCCAGGGAACAGGGAAGATCCCATGGTATAGGGCAATGACAGTAGAGCTTGCTGTGTGGCGGCGAATACAGCGCCACAGACAGCCACAGGCGGCGCGCAAGCCCATGGCGGCACCCATCATCTGGCTGGCACAGCACCGAATGCTGTCCCGAGCCAGATGCGAGTGTCGATCCGTTAACTGCAGCGAGCACCGACTCCGATGAATCGGCACCGCAAGCGCTGTGGGCCACCAGCTGTCCCTGCAATGCGGACAGGTAGGCTGAATGGGCCGGCTACTTTAAGTTGCTGGGCGGCGCACGGTAACATTCTTGAATGACCGGTAGGCAGACTTCAGCGGCAGTGGCGTACTAGCGGAAAAGGGGGCGCCTGCCCTGCCTGGCGAGGCCAGGGAAGGCGAAAACGACCCTCTGCCTAACGTGAGGCAAAGGCAAAGGCGCGTGACTCGTCCACCACTGGTGGTTTGAAGGCGTCTCCTCACCTAACTGGTACCGCCTGCCGGCGTCAGGCAAATCAAAAGCAGCGGCGAGTACCAGCCAGGGGCGGATTCACCACCTCACTGACCAGTGATGGGAGAATGCGTGAAGCGTGCCTCTGCGACCCGGTTAGGTCGCGAGCGCCTCCCGGGGGCGAAACTCCAGCGGGGTCCGGGTGCGGGGCGGGAACAGCCACCTGCGGCAGGACCCGGCGATCTTATCCCGAACCTGCGCAGGGGCGAGGCAAAGATGCGGCACTCCGCCTCGATTCCACCGTCCCTTCCTCCTCCTCCATATCGACCTCGGCAGAATCCTCGGCCGCCATAATCTCAGACTCCTGAGAGAGCGCCCAAGGAGGCGCCAGAGGCAGGACCAGAAAAACTCATAAGGTCAAGAGGAGCCAGGGGAAAAGCATCGCCCTGCGGGAGGAACCAGCGCCAGGTGCCCGAGTCAGCCGAGGAACCTGCCGCAACAGGCTTCCGGGCAACCCAGACTGGCTGCCAGGTGCCGAGGTATCCCGAACTGGTAGCGGCCTAGGCGACCGCCAGTCGGGACACCAGGCAATGACAGGGGCAAACCTGTATCGCCCGGCACCAGGCACCTGTGACAGACCAGCGCGCATAAAGCCAGGTCGCCACCAGGCGCCGAGGGCATGCTATCGCCAGGGCGAAGCCAGGATCAAGCCGCCCGGGAGGCGTTCTCGAGCGAAGCTTCGGGCGCAATAACCCCAGATGTGTCAGCTCCGTCCCGGCGACCGGGCGGCTGAGCTCCTTACGGAACCCGCTAGCGCCGTATCAATCAGGGACTTGACTGGCGACATCTGCTCCTGGAAAAAAGCGGTTAGCGAATCAACAGGAACGCTTTTACAGGTGCTGAATCAAGAGGGGGTGGCGGGTACAGAGCGGAAGCAGTAGGAGATGCAGAAGGGGCATGAGTGCGTGAAGGCGAAGCCGCCTTAGTCGCCTTAGCTTTTGGGAGCCGGCTCAGCGTGGGAAGCGGCTCCCGTGGACCCCTTTTTACTATGGGGCGGCGGGACGGGGGATCCTGTGCCCAGAGATCACCCCGCCGAAGCAGGTTGCTGTAGAACAAGCGTGTCTATCCGCCTCGCCGAATGGTTTGGGGCGAGAACATGGCACATGCCGCACACCCCTCTTCCTCATGTTCCTTCTGCACTAAACAGCGTAAGCGAACCTGCGTGGGAATCCCGTGCGGGAATTGCAGCAAAGGCGCGAAGTACAGGGTTTAAACTGCAACAAGTAAAAACCTGTGCAGCAATCTACCCTATACCCACATACAAATACATGTAAAAAGCGCATGGGCGACACAACTAATCGCGACAAAGCGTAGCATGCAGTTGACAACCTAGTACACTGCAGCAGCATAACTAACAATTCACGTTTTTAGCGTAATATAGAAAATGCGAGCAGTAGACATCGCCCTACTGCGTACAAAGATACAAATAAAAACCACTAAAACCACCTGTAACATTGAAAAACCACATGGGAAACCAATGAACAGGAAGGCTAGCGAAGGGACCTGTCCGCCATCTTGACCGCACTAGCGAGCCGACGCGACAGGTACCAAGTTACAACGAGAAATTATGAATGAAAAATTCAGAAAAACCTCCAATTAAGCCCATGCAGGGAAAAAAGAGAACCATACATACAGTTGCAGTTTCTGAAACACTCATAACTCTCTTAGTCGCAAGGAAAAACCTTCTGGTATGGACCCACGTCTTGTCGGTACAACGACAGCATGGAAAGTGAGGTACGAGGTTACGGTCTAGAGTTACCTGCTCTTGGCTGTAGGGGGCCGGAAGGCCCTGTAAGGGTGGTCTCACAAGACAAAACGTAGTTTTTGTTTTGTAAATATTTTATTCAAATATTGTTACAACTGTCGTAGGGAATTTAAATGGACATTTAAATGCTTATAAGTACCCCAAGGAGGAATATATAAAAAAGAACCATCCATTCGTCGTGCAAAGGACGTTAGTGCCAAATCAGGTTTTGCATGTGCAGTCGATCACGTGATCTCCGCATCGAAGTTTTCTTCATATGCACGTGTTTGCATTGGCCTCAAGAATTGAAAAAACACTTTTAAACCACAGTTCTAACGGTACTTGAAATGCCACGATTGTCAAATGTGCAACGTGAACGTGCATGTTGCAAGCGGGAAGATCAGTTATTGACGTCGCAAGAGCAATGGGATGCAGCCGTCGTACTGTGTATGACTTGTGAGGTCGTCTACAACAAACTGGCACCACCGGCTACACGAACCAGGGCTGAGATGTTTAGAGGTCGACTGTCCTCACAGACCATTCGAAATCGGTTGCGGGCTACCAATCTCCATTCTCGACGTCCATATCGCGGGCCAATATTGACGCCGTTTCAACGTCACCTCCGATGGACCCAGAGAGACTGGAATCGAGTCGTCTTTACCGATGAATCCAGGTTTACCCCTCAGATTCGCGGACGGCAGGCATAGTCTGGAGACGACGTCCTGAACGGTATGCCCAATGTTGTGTACAGGAAGTCGACAGATTCGGGGGCGGAAGTTGCATGGTGTGGGGTGCTTTCTGTGGGAACAACCGTTCCCGACTTCTGGTCATCTGTGGAAACCTCACAGCTGCTGCTTACGCGACCAGGTGCTCACCCTGAACTTCGTTCCTTTCATGGCGGCTCATGGCCCAGGTCTACAGTTCCAGCACGATAATGCTTTGGCCGCATACCGCTGATGTTGACCGCGAAATTTCCTTCAAAGCGCTGGAATCAGCGTCATGGACTGGTCATCGAGGTCCCCTGACTTTAATCCAATACAGCACGTTTGGGATGCACTTGGGAGAAGGCCGTGGTCTTAGGAACCAACCTCACAATTTGCAGGAACTTGGCTGCCTTGCAAGAGCAATGGCGCCAGAATCCCCAACCCGTGTTCACAAGCATCAGGCAGTCGATGAGGAGGCGGTGTTTGGCAGTGGTGAATGCGCGGGGCGGCCATACACGATATGGAACTGAGAAATTTCGCATTTTTATTCTTGTGACTTGACATTCTGTATACCCATGTTTTGGAACGGCGGTGTAGCCTAATGGAACTGATTATGGCACTGTCAGTGTATCGAGTACATCACACAGATCTCAGCAATGAAATAATAACAATTTAACCATCTTACCATCTCTTGTTCTTTTATAGTGCCCTGAAGAAAGAATGTGAAGTTTCTTTTTTGACTCAGTATATGTTTTTAAAATAAAACTCATTTGGACTTTGGACTTAACATGTTTATGAATGCAGACTTGATTTCGTCATGAAATGGCTGGAATAATGCCGATGTGACGTAAAGCCCAACTCAACTCAACTCAACCTTTCTGGCACTCCACGACCAAGCATAAATAGTAGGCCTAGTGTTTATTATCTCCTCAAAGGCTAGAAATCTCCACATTCCTATCGATTGTTTGTTTAAATGTTTTGACTGCATGATCCTACCAATCATGTTATATGGTTGCGAGGTGTGGGGACATTCAAATATAGACATTTTAGAAAATGTTCACAGGTAATTCATGAAATATTATTCAAAAGTACACCATCCTAAATGCTCTACGGAGAGACTGGACGAATTCCTATCTCTGTATATATTAAAAGTTAATAATTTCAGTTTGGTTTAAACTTGCTACTAATGTACATCAAAATGAAATGTCAGCTATAATTCACAATGTTCTATCACAAATGCTAGAAAATAGTATGTATGCTTCACCATGGCTTGCTAATGTTAATGTAATTTCCTGAATAAAATTGATATTTTATACTTATCCTGACTCATGCTTATTGCTTGTCTCCCTTTCCTTCCAAATGCTAGTGGAACACTTGAATCCCCTTTTGAAGCTCCCTTAAAAAAAAGCGGACGTAAAATCACTTACCAGGAGTCATCTCCCTTCCCCAGGTTTTGGCGGAAGCCGCCACCTCTCATGCTTATTGCTTGTAGAATCCTGACGGAATTGGTGGTGGGTCAAGCCACTTCTGGATTCCTTAGTGATGAATTTACGTCCTATTTACCCCCCATGGGAACTTCTGATGGCACTGCTGCTGCTGTTGATCCATATGTCGAACTTTATCTGGTAAATTGGGGAGACCACAATATATCAAACTTTTCTGTAACCGTACATGTCGATTTCAATAACTAAGTATCAAGTGGAGCAGTGACCCTATCCGTGTACAAGTAATTCCTTACAAGTACAGGGTCTAATATTCATGCTAGTCTGTTCTAGACGTGTACATGGACTATAAGCTCTATTCCTTGGAGTATGAGCTTTGCATGACATGCGATAAAAGGGCGAGATACATCTCAGCGCCTTTGCGGGACCGTCAGCTGTTGTGCTACAACCAGAGGCCCAAACTGGTGGATACCGGGGACGTCCTCGGTAGCGATATCTCTGAGGTAGTGGTTAGCAAATACTGTCTCCGATTTCCAAAAACACCCTTCCATGATCGTGGATATTGAGCAGTTTCCATGTAGAGCGAGTGTAGATGCCAATGCTCTAACTTCGTGCGGGTTGGAGGCTCGTGGAGGCTCAAGTCCTGCTGCCTTGTAGGCTCGTAGTATGATTGCTCTCATCCAAACTGATATCGTAGTACGTAAAATCTCTGTGGGTGTCTCCGACGATATGGGGATGAAAAGGCGTTTGAATTTTCGTCTCCTGGTTTTAGACTTTTGTAGATAGATTTTCAGTGCTCTGATTGGACATAAGGATAAGTCTTGTATATCCTGTGGTCCAAGGAATTGTCTGTCCGGTTGACCTGGCAGTTGATTCTTGGCTATGAAATCCCATCTCAATCCTAGATGAACTATGTTGTGACGTGTGTCAAAACGTATACGTTCGAAGTCCAGAGCATGTATTTCTGACATCCCCGCCGCTGTTGCCAAGGCAATCAGAAATAGCATTTTCTGTGTAAGAAATTCGTAAGAAGTTCTTTCTAGTGGTTCGTACGCATCACTGGTGAGATGTCGTAACACCACATTGAGATCCCAAGCCGGCGCTTTAAATTTCCTTTGTTGGTCTTCCAGTTTAAAAGAGCGTAGCAAGGCCAGTAACTCTGGCACTTTCGTCAGTTTCACGCCTGTCTTCATGGTGATAATTGAGCTGAGAGCCGCTAGGTATGTAGATAATGTAGAATCTTTTAATCTTTTTATTTGTCTGAGATGACAAAGATATTCCGCCACTTGAGGATGTATTGCTTTCACTGCTGTGAAACCTTTCCTCGATGCATATTTCTCAAAGCTTGTCGTCATACAAGTTATGAGTAGATCTGCGTAAAGCTAGTGTAACTGCTTTCGCTGCTCTGGCGGAGTATCCTCTTTTCGACAAGCAAGTCGTGATACGTTCCATACGTGTAGGTGGAATGATCTGGGATACTTGTGAACTTGCTTGGTGTGAGGATGAATTAGTAGGGAAGCCACATTCTTGCCGGCCAGTAAGGCGCGACCAAAATCAGTTGTAGGTTGCTTGTCTGCCGGATTTCCTGTAATACCTGTGGTATTAACGCTGGCGGAGGGAACGCATACGCGTTTAGTCCTTCCCATGGGATGCTTAGAGCGTCTGTCGCCCATGCTTGCGGATCGGGAATTGGAGAGACGAATGTTGCCAGTTGATTGTTGAATCTTGTGGCGAATAGGTCTACGAGTGGAGATCCCATCGTCTGTATGATGCATCTGAATGCTTGTGGATGTAACATCCATTCTGTTGGGTATGGTTGATGTGGTCGAGATATCGCATCTGCTATTACATTCTTGGCTCCCGGAATGTGACATGCTTTCGCATAGATGTTCAGATTGTCTATTATGTTGAAGAGTTGAAAGCTGAGGTCTAGAAGATTCCAAGATCTTGTTGATCCTTGTTTGTTTATGTAGAACGCCACTGTTGAGTTGTCCGTATGGATCATCAATTTTGCGTTTCTTAGTATGTTGGACCAATGTAGTAGGGCATTTACTACCGCTTTCATCTCGAGCATGTTGATATGCAGATTCATTTCTTGTTTCGACCATTTCCCAGTAGCCACTTCGTTGTCGAGGTGTGCTCCCCATCCTTGCAGTGATGCATCTACGTAGAGGTGGACGTTGCACTCCGGCTCTATTAAGTAATTTCCGCCGCAAACATTCGACTTCTGAGTCCACCATAGTAGATATGGTTTTAGTCTGTCTGGTATTTCGAAGGGATCCAGACTGTGTAAATGAGCGTTCACAAATCTCTGTAGTGGGCACAGTTGTAGTCTTCCTCTGTGCGTCATGTCTTGAGCTGACATGAGGAGACCTAATAGGCTCTGCCATTCTCGTAGTGGTAACGGAGAGAGTAGAACTTGAGAGATCATTTGTTGTATCTTGATTCAACGATCCTCTGGAACGAGAATGCGATTCTTCGTTGTTATAAGCTGTATTCCTAGGAATTGTAAGTCCTGAGTAGGCTCTAGTTCCGACTTGAGGAGATTTACTAGCCATCCTAGTTGAGTGAGAAGTCTGATGGTGAAGTTCAATTGCAGTCTGAGTTGACTGGGATCTTGCTGAGCTTGAATCCCGTCGTCTAGGTAGAACGCACTGCGTAGACCTCGACGATGTAGATATATATTGATGGGCTTTGTCACTCGAGTAAACAACCAGGGGGCCGACGATATTCCAAATGGCAGGACCTTCCATTGGAAATGACGTCCGTTGAACAGGAATCGAAGATATTTCCTTGACTCCGGATGGATCGGGATGTGTAAGTATGCATCCTGTAAATCTATGCTGGCGAGGTAGTCTAGCGGACGTATGAGATGTCGTAGTTGTGGTAGATGTATCATCTTGAACTTTGCAGGTGTTAGCAGGTAATCTTGTTGAATTTCCTCATGTTGTAAATGAGTCGGAACTTTTCTTTGGAGTTTTTCTTTGGTACCAGAAAAATTGGGGAGTAAAAACCTGGTGTGACGCAGTCCTGTTTTATCTCTTCTATTGCCTCTTTCTCTAGTAGTGTGATAGCTTCTAGTAGATTTCCCTTCTGGTCTGCAGCGTAGTTGTGAAACAGTGGGTTGATTGTTACTGGTGGAACTGCTTGTAGCTGTATCCTGTAACCTTTGCGTAGAATCTGAGATATGAAGTCGTCTTGAAGAATTCCCCAATTCTTCCAGTAGAGTTGCAGACGTCCACCCACTTGTGAAGGTTGTACTGGAACGGTTGGGGGTGGAAGACTCCAGTCGTTCCCGAACCCGTTTTTCATCGTCTGGAACTTCTGGCACCTCGAAAGGGCCGACCTCTTCCGTAGTTACCTCTTGGAGCTGCAGATGGGCGACGAAAAGAATCCTTATTCCCTTTAGCGTTGCCTAATTTCTTATCCCTTGCTCTCTGGATGCCTGCAAACTTCGATTTGCCGGAATAACGTTGGGAGGTCTGACATATCACACTGGCCAGTGTATCGATAGACTTGATCATCATCACCTCTCTGGAATCTTTAGCAACTTCTTTGGCGACTTCATCAATTTCTCCTGCGAAGATGGATGGTGCTGACCAAGGGGCTCTGTAGAGTGTCTTGGTAAACTTCTCGCTCCAAGTACAGGAAGATAACAGTCCTTGCCTTCTTGATAACGTTAAGCCTGCAGAAATGGATGATAGGTGTTCAGACATGAACTGATGATCCTTTTTCCGTGTAAGTAGAGCTTAATAAATCATTTGATCTTCCTCTGAAGTTGAGTTCTTAAACTTCGAGATGAGGGTCTCATTGATAGCCCTTGACCTGGCTAGGCCGAAGAAGGTTCGTCTGGTTACTGTGTCTAACTGTGCCAGCTTTTTATCTTCTATCTTGTAAGATTTCGTCCGAGTGTCGTTGATGATCTTATAATTCTCGTCTATCTCTGGGGCCTTCATGAAGGGTTCCATATGGTGTAGAGAGAACTTCTTTGCGTTGAACTGGTATTTAGTTGCCTTCTTGAAGGCTGTGCTGAGGTTGTCTGGAACGTCTGACACAGGGTCGATAGGTGGCATCGTGAGTGTGTCTATATCATCATTCAACATCAAGTACGATAGTGCTTCGTTGGCCTCCTTAGAGGGTGATGCGAGTTCCAAACCGTTGGCCATCCATGACTTGATTTCAGAGTCGGAAAATATAATTCCGCCGTCATCTTCCTGCTCTGAGGATTGATGTCTTCTAGTGTCGTCTGAAAGAGGAGATCTGTAAGGTGATCTGTATGACGATCTACGTGGTGACCTGCGTGGTGATCTGTATGGAGACCTGCGTGGTGACCTTCGTGGCGAACCATACGTTCATGAATGTGTTCGTGACTTCCTTCATGAGGACCTGTGTGGAGATAGAGATGATCGTGCGCCTTCGCGCAAACCTGCGTGTAGGTGAACGGCTTTGTCGAGGGTTGGAGTCTTGTGACGAATCTCTGTGCCTTCGTGCGGGTGTTGATTCTCTTCTCCTTGGTAACAAACCGTTACGTGCAGGTTCGTGACGAATGTCTGTATCTGAAGTCGATGATGATCTAAGTGGGTTCGGCGAACGTCTAGTCCTTTCGCCGAACGTAGTCGGTGCAGGTTCCACGTTGGTATGGCTGCCAGATATTCGATGCGGACGCTGTAGTCAAGCTGGAATCTTCATGTACGCACTGCAGGACGTTGGTTCCCAACGGACGTGGTGTGCAGCTCAGTTGACCTTCAATCGGGTTCGTCGCAGACGTTGTCTTCGTCGCAGCTCTCTCGCGTGCGAACCGTTGTTCCATCAGATCCAACATCTGTTGGGTAAATTGCTGCATAAAGGAGCCCGGGTTGAAGGTCTGCGTTGTCTGTTGTGACGACGACGCATCTGAGACGGATGAGGCTTCTTCCGAAGGGCGTTGAACCTCTCTGCCGAACGTCTATGTTGAATGGTTGTCCTGCGTGGTCACGGTAGAAGACGCCTTCGTCTTCTTCTTAGATGTGATCTCAGGCATGAGGATGGGCAGCTCATCGTAGACATCTATTTCATCCAGAGGGACGATCTCAGCTGAAAAGACCTCGTTTTCTGCGTTGCCCCATGTGGAGACTTCGACGAAGTCTTAGCTGTAGCTGACTTCTTCCTCTGGGAAGATGATGCCCTAGTCTTCTTAGACTGCGATGAGGAATTATCAGATGTAGATGACCTTTTCCTTGAGCCAGCGTTGTCTACAGCAGCGACCTCCTCCGTAGACGACCCCGGTAGACCACTGGAATGGTGAATCTGCGCAGCCACCAACTGCCGGTCCTCTGCAAGCTTAGCCGGTTTAGACATGTCGTGTAAATCTCGTCTGGACCTGTCCTTTGCACGTCTAGACAGATAAAATGAATATTTATAAAATGCAATATCCGACAAGGTGAAAACACAACTGACGAGAGTCATACGGTCTTGCAAATAGGACATAGGTAATGTGGATCAACAGCAGACAATCTATACCTACAACCAGAACAAGATTTCATCAATTGTAAACAATCTGAACAGTCACGTAAAACGTGATAAAACAGAAATTTGAGAATTAATTCCGTAGAATATTGTAGGTAAACGTTAACTAAAGCCTTATACAGCTAATTTAGAAGAAAGGCCTAAATAATAAAAGGATATAATGCCATATAGGGGACCAGGCGCTCTCACAACCTCCCACTCGGGCGAATCAGGAGAGAGTGAGGAGCATGGGTGACAGGTGGCGCCGTTTCCCGCCAAAACCTGGGGAAGGGAGATGACTCCTGGTAAGTGATTTTACGTCCGCTTTTTTTAAGGGAGCTTCAAAAGGGAATTCAAGTGTTCCACTAGCATTTGGAAGGAAAGGGAGACAAGCAATAAGCATGAGTCAGGATAAGGAAAAATAACGTATTTATTTATTTATTTATCAAATTTCTACCATGACTACGGTATCGGACGACTCCTCACATTTCTTTGTTTTTCTTGTGTATTGAGAGTCCCGGGAACGCTAAATTCAGTGTTCACTGTAGCTTGACCGTTCCCGCAAAAGCGACACCTAAATTGACGTTTGGTCCAGATTTCGCTTTCCCGGGCCATAACCGTAATCGCTGTATTGCATGCAAGTTTGATTGCCTGAAAAAAAACTTATGGCCCGACACTGTTTTGAGGATACGAAAGGAACTTTATTGTTACATAAGAAATATATATAAGCATTTGCTGTGTACTTAGTTAAAAACTGTATATACCTATGTACCTAAGTAAAATTTCAGATTTTTTTTGCAATGGCAAAGTGGGGTTGTTTTGTTTATGGATTCAAATATATCAAATGTGTGTTTTTTTATATTATAGTATACGTAATAGACATCATATTTTTACATGATTAAATATTGAGGTAAAAAACACAGAAATAGGATCAAATTGGATCAGTCACTATACCTTCAAAACATTTGAAAATCTGAAAAAGCCTACACTGCTGGGATACTTTATTACAATCAGACAAGAACTACCGGGCATATTTTCAAATAATGCCATCTGATGGGCATCCACTCTTCCTAATGTCCCACTGATTAGGTTGAAGAAATTCTGCCAAGGTGGACAGTAGCCAAGTCCCGTGTCCGTCACGGTAGAGGGAGCAGGGGCTGGCCAGTTTGCAGCTAGGTTTCGTAATTAGACTGTTGGCTGGAAACATTAATCGCTCTGGATTAGTGGCCCTTTAATCTTTCCAGGAATGTTAGTGCGACTTTGCTCAGCTACTTTTGTCAAACAGTGTCATATGAAATTCTGTCACTCACCATATGAAGATCAATATTGAGTAAGATGGCTGCATTATTCTGTGCTGGCCCATAGTCTGTTGAAGCCTCTGTTCTCCGCCCCCAGCCAGAGCGGAACTGGAGGTTAGCATCACTTGCGTTCTTCACATGTACTGGTAGAGCTTTCTGTAGCAGCAAACAACCACTCACTGTCCGACAACGTGTGTCAGTAGCAGGATAGTAGTATATATGATCATGTACTCCCACCTCTAAATCCTTACTAACAATGCTACAGTCACAAGGCTCTGTGTCTCACCTGAATTATTGAGATGGCACCATGCAAAGTCAAGATTAGAATTGTGCGAGCATTCTGTGACAAGTTTGGAAAAGTCATACAAAGTTAATTTCCATTGGCCTTGCAATATCAGCAAAGATGTTAAACACAGTGAAATCGTCATATAAAAGTTACTGCTAGATAGACAGAT
The DNA here is from genome assembly GCF_003918875.1 of Haliotis rubra. Classification (NCBI taxonomy): domain Eukaryota; kingdom Metazoa; phylum Mollusca; class Gastropoda; order Lepetellida; family Haliotidae; genus Haliotis; species Haliotis rubra. The sequence continues at coordinate 1,819,123 of NW_025767213.1, forward strand.
ATCCTGAAAACACCTAAACCCCAATTCTGTCATGCACTCATTAGCAGAAGATGTGTTAAATATATTATACTATTTCTTCCATTTATCCTGGGATATTAATGCTTGTCTGCACTTTGTTCTCCATAAAATCATCAGATGATAACCTATAATCCAATGTTGCTATGGCTTCATTAATATGTGTAAAACATATCTTTAAAATATAAATATAATTACAGAACATACCGATATTGTAAGACCAGTATATTGTGTGCTCATAACAGGAACATACTCAGGTACGCTTTTACGATATCCTGATTATCGTACATTGGATGTACAGAATACACTGAAGTACTATGACAGGTGTACAGCTATCACTTACTCGGACATGGATGCCCTTGTCTGCGGACTCTGTGATGTCTGAGAACACAGGTTGACCCTGGGGGAACCTCCAACAGCTTCTTGACCATCTCATTATAGATCTCGTACATCTGAATGTACACTTTGGGGTTTTTGCGTTTGGTCTTTGTATCCGACTTGAATGTGTCTGAAATAGTAGGGATATATGTCACATAATTCTGTATGTTATCATGTGTTTATTGCATGAACCGGTCCTTGGTAATCCCAGTCTAACATGAACTTGTCCCTTTTAATCCATTTCTTATGTGAACTTATCCAAGGTTACTCGTTTCTCATAGCAATTGGTCCCTAGTAATCTGCTTCATAAAAGAATGGGTCATTTGTAACTCATTTTTTTTTATGTGAATTATTTCCAAAAGTAAAATCAAGGTGGAAATTTAAATCATGCAAACAATACAATAAATGTGAGCCCAACATCAACCAGTCCCAAATACCATGCTATTTTGAAAACAAAAATCTCAGTAATGGCCATAAGAAGTGTCAGATGACATTATAGTTGAAGTGCAAAGGTTATATCACAGCCAAGAAGGGGAGCACATATGTTGAGCCCCACTACTGGTACAAATATACTACATTTGTTCACATTTGGAGCACAAGAGCCCAGTTTGCAGTAAGATATCATTTCTGTTTCAGCAGCCCACCTTCCATGAGTTTGGCGAAGAGGTAGTCGAAGACCATCTGCACTAGCCCCGCCCTAGCACTGCTCTCGCCTGCCATGGTGTAGGACTTGCCTGACCCACTCTCCCCCGTCACCAGCAGACATACGTTGAAGCCTGACATCAGCATCTCCAGCAGCAGCTCTACCGTGTTCCGGAAGATGTCATACGTGGTAGAATCCCTCATGAAAAGGTTCTGGAAACTAGAAAATTGAAACCATCTTTTCAGCTTTGCTAAAAGTTGATATCTATCTACATAAAGCAGTTTCTAGAAATCCTTCCAAACTATTTTTGACACTTTTAAAGAAATTATAATATAGTGAAAGAAGTGACATGAGAAGAAGGTTTTACGCAACGCACAAACATGCCTCCAGTCTGCAAAAAATTAGATAATAGATGCTGAAAACCCCAAATACTGCATCCGGAGAGACGCACAAAAATACCTACAGCACATCAAGATTAGTTATCTGTGTGTGTTATTTCACCCATCAGTCATGACCATTGTCCACATGATCACTGATTCATTTCAGGCTCTGAAGTCATTATCTGAACGTACCGTACACAACATCATTTCAATACTTGACAGGACCCTCATATTACCGACAAGGAACTGTAAAATGTATTGATGGGGGTCCCTGGACCAGCACTTTTGTAAGTCATGGTAAAACACTGCATGAGACTTATTTCTGGTCAATTCTATACATTTGTGCATAACCAATGCACATTTGTGATGCGTAAACCCTGGGCGGCTCTAAACTTTTTATCTCAATATAGGGGAGGGTCAGGGTTTAATAACACAGTAACACAGACAGGTCTTTGTCTGCATTTCAGTTATTTTACAGTGATATTGGTCCCATGAGGTATGGGGTTCAGAAGGTGGGGTTTCCCCGACCCAAGAATCCCCATTTCCATCCCTAACTAACACCAATAACCATTGCCATTATAATGAAAGGATAAAATTGAAAAGAAACACATTAATCTTAATACTGGACACCTTACATTGATATCAACATGAAAGAAACTTATGTAAAAAATGCATAGTTTTTAAAAAAGGTAAGTATTTACTTGAAGAAATGTCCTCCTGGTGCTGTCAACCTCTGTGTTCCTTCAACTGATACGTTTTCCTTCCCCTCCCCTGGGACAAGGGGACGGATGCGCCCACTGACTTCAATGTTCATGGCTCCCTGTAATGTTGAAACTGGGATGAGAAGAAAATGACTGTCATCATATAGCAAAATGTTAATGTCTACAGTAGTTGGCCATAAGTTAGTCATCATTATTGAAATTCCCATAGACCTGCATGTCATTTAAATCGTGCAAGAAGAATTTTCATTATTCAACCACTGTAGCTGCTTAGTACATAATTCTATGTTTTTGTAATTGTTAAAGTATTTGTACTGGTGTCAGTTAATTAATTTGTCCTTACATCGTTTGTTCACAAGCTCTTAAGTAAGTAAAATGATTTAAAATAAAAGGTATAAAATTAACAGTATTATTGTTGTCCCACGGTTGCAAAAGATATTATCATTTGATAACACCTCCAGTACGTGTCACATACCGATAATAGAAAAAAGGCAAACGGTACTGCTGATACTCATATGTTGGGTGAGTTTGCGTACAGAAACGAAAAAAAGATTTCGGTAATTTGGTAATAGAAATATAGTCTATCTACATAGTTATGCGCTTTCTAATCGAAATGTCAGATTTGTAAAATATTTTCTTATCAGAAACAATATTAATAATTCAGATCTGTGTTTTTGTTTTTGCATCGTTTATAGATACATTGAAATGTAACAGATACCTTGAAATAAAGAAACCACACTGAGCAAATATACGGTTTGTCATATTTTGTTTACATCGCGACGCGCCATTACACAGGAAGCGCCTGGAATGCTGAAGAGTGTTCAAAGGGGACAACACTCTGCATCTGCTAAGCTCAACAAATGATTTGCTGCTGTGATTCAGTGGGAACAGTTCAAACCCCTAATTACCAGTTGTATCAGAAGGGTGGGTGGTTATTTGTTATGTATATAAATCGTTCGGTTATTTTAATCAAAATCTCAGCAATCGACGTACAAATTCCGGAATATAGAATTTAACATACTCGAGGAATCTAAGCTTTTTAAGACACGCCCTTCGGTGACAACCGCGAAACAGGATTGTGTACAGAAGATGGACCTTTTTCAAGAAAATAAATTGGTCCGTTAACCAGCCAGTCAAGTGTCAAGGAATCTCTTATATATTTCTGTACGGTTTCTAAAGTGGAGGAGAGCGGAAGGTCGCGGGTTCGATCCCCGACGCGTCATACCAAAAGACGTTAAAATATGGTACTTGTTGGTCCCTGCCTGGCGCTCGGCATTAATGGGTACAACAAGGACTGGTCGGCTCGGAGTCAGTATAATGTGTCTGAGTAGGGTATTCATGCTTCACTGCGGTATGGTATCTCAGTGGGCTAGCACTATAAAACCAGCTTCAGTCTAGGCTAGTACAAGCAGCCGCACATACACATACACACGCATGCACGTCGTCATATGAGCGAAATATTCTCAAGCACGACGTTAAACCCAATTTCACCTCACCTTTAGAGTGGAAATTAAATTCTCACATTTAAATTGATATTTTTCAAACTGTCACGTGGACCACATTTACGTTTAACGTGTCCTGTAAGATCCTGTAAGAGATTAATTAGCTCAAAACAAGAGGTCCTGTCCATGCGATAGTCCAGGGGCAATGTCCGATCCCGAAAAAACATGCTGGTTTTTAAATCTTTTCTTGCTGAGTTTCTCTTTTAAAAATATATAATACGGCATTTTGTTTTTTTGACTTTCGAGAATAAAGCTCATTTATGAGTGAAATTTACCGTAGTTCTTATTGTAATTTTAAATGTAAATTAAGGTATCGTAAGCCTACGAGAGTTTCGTGAAACGCCCATAAAATCGTAAGATTGTGCTACGAGAAAAGTTACGAGATCTAAGGCTTACGAGAGCTTTGTGAAACGGGACTCAGAACCGCCACTTTCATTTATCCGTATGCATGGTAGAATGCCAATCAAAGAAGTCATGGTAGAATGAAGCCTAACATTATATATATCTTGCTACATCAATAACTCATGCAGCTAATGTGGAATTTAGACAATATTGTCCAGTGCTCAGTCTCCTGCGACATTTTGTTGTTGGGCCGTTTGGATGAATTAGTGTTGGGCATATGTACTGTACTCATTAACATTCTTAGAAATATCACAGAAAATCCACTGTGAAAGAGACCAATTCACAAAGCTGCGAGTGCGCCTCCACCTATTGATAAGATGACGTTGGACATGCACACCACCGGGCCATGTTGACGCCGATATCTACTAGCTGTAATCATATGGAGATGCACGCCGGAGGAGAGTGACCGGTGATTTGTTACACACAGAGATATAGAGATTCACACGCTTGAGGCACTTTCACACACAGATATAGAGATTCACACGCTTGAGACACTTTCACACACTGATATAGAGATTCACACGCTTGAGACACTTTCACACACAGATATAGAGATTCACACGCTTGCGACACTTTCACACACAGATATAGAGATTCACACGTTTGAGGCACTTTCACACACAGATATAGAGATTCACACGCTTGAGACACTTAGACACGCTGATATAGAGATTCACACGCTTGAGACACTTTCACACACAGATATAGAGATTCACACGCTTGAGACACTTTCACACACAGATAGAGATTCACACGCTTGACACTTTCACACACTGATATAGAGATTCACACACTTGAGACACTTTCACACAGATACAGAGATTCACATGTACACGATTTAGACACGTTCACAGAGAGATATAGAGACACTTTCACACAGAGACATAGTGATTTACAAGCTTGAGATACTTTCCCACACAGACATAGATTCACACGATGGAGACACTCTCATACACAGATACAGATATTCACATGATGTAGACACTCTCAGAAACAGATACAGAGATTCACACAATGGAGACACTCTCCATCACAGATACAGAGATTCACACGATGGAGACATTCTGATACACAGATATAGAGATTCACACGATGGAGACATTCTGATACACAGATATAGAGATTCACACAATGGAGACATTCTGATACACATATATAGAGATTCACACGATGGAGACATTCTGATACACAGATATAGAGATTCACACGATGGAGACATTCTGATACACAGATATAGAGATTCACACGATGGAGGCATTCTGATACACAGATATAGAGATTCACACGATGGAGACATTCTGATACACAGATATAGAGATTCACACGATGGAGACATTCTGATACACAGATATAGAGATTATAGATGGAGACATTCTGATACACAGATATAGAGATTCACACGATGGAGACATTCTGATACACAGATATAGAGATTCTGATACACAGATGATTCACCACGAGAGGCATTCTGATTCACAGATATAGAGATTCACACGATGGAGACATTCTGATACACAGATATAGAGATTCACACGATGGAGACATTCTGATACACAGATATAGAGATTCACACGATGGAGACATTCTGATACACAGATATAGAGATTCACACGATGGAGACATTCTGATACACAGATATAGAGATTCACACGATGGAGACATTCTGATACACAGATATAGAGATTCACACGATGGAGACATTCTGATACACAGATATAGAGATTCACACGATGGAGACATTCTGATACACAGATATAGAGACTCATTCTGATACACAGATATAGAGATACACACAATGGAGACATTCTGATACACAGATATAGAGATTCACACGATGGAGACATTCTGATACACAGATATAGAGACTCATACGGTACAGTGACCCAGACTGAGAGGGTCACAAGTCTCCCAGTGTCAACTGTTCAGTCACATAGTGGCCCAGACTGAGAGGGTCACCAGTCTCCTAGTCAGGTGAGGTGAAATTGGGTTTAACATCGTGCTTGAGAATGTTTCGCCCATATGACGACATGCATGTGTGTGTACGTGTATGTGCGGACCAACTGATATACCTTGTCACAGTGAAGCATGAATACCCCACTCAAACACATTATACTGACTCCGAGCCGACCAGTCCTTGTTGTACCCATTTATGCCGAGCACAAGGCAGGTTCCAACAAGTACCATATTTTAAGCACGGGGATCGAACCCGTGACCTTCCAGGCAGGTTCCAACAAGTACCATATTTTAACATCTTTTGGTATGGACGACGATCAGTGATGAACAGGGATCGAACTGCGCGGACCTTCCACTCTCCGAAACTGCAGGCGCTCTACGACTACACCATGGAGGCATGGGTTGCTGAAGTCAGTTTCGGGTTGGTGTCAACTGTACAGTCACATAGTGGCCCAGACTGAGAGGGTCACTAGTCTCCCAGTAGTAACAATTCAGCACATAGTGACCCAGACTGAGAGGGTCACCTGTCTCCAAGTAGTAACAATTCAGCAGATAGTGACCCAGACTGAGAGGGTCACTAGTCTCCCAGTAGTAACAATTCAGCAGATAGTGACCCAGAGTGAGAGGGTCACTAGTCTCCCAGTGTCAACTGTACAGTCACATAGTGGCCCAGACTGAGAGGGTTACCAGTATCCCAGTGTCATCTGTACAGTCACATAGTGGCCCAGAGTGAGAGGGTCACTAGTCTCCCAGTAGTAACAATTCAGCAGATAGTGACCCAGAGTGAGAGGGTCACCTGTCTCCCAGTAGTAACAATTCAGCAGATAGTGACCCAGACTGAGAGGGTCACTAGTCTCCCAGTAGTAACAATTCAGCAGATAGTGACCCAGAGTGAGAGGGTCACCTGTCTCCCAGTAGTAACAATTCAGCAGGACTGAGAGGGTCACCCAGTAGTAACAATTCAGCAGATAGTGAGACTGAGGGTCACCTGTCTCCCAGTAGTAACAATTCAGTCAGATAGTGACCCAGAGTGAGGAGAGGGTCACTAGTCTCCCAGTAGTAACAATTCAGCAGATAGTGACCCAGACTGAGAGGGTCACCTGTCTCCCAGTAGTAACAATTCAGCAGATAGTGACCCAGACTGAGAGGGTCACTAGTCTCCCAGTAGTAACAATTCAGCACATAGTGACCCAGACTGAGAGGGTCACTAGTCTCCCAGTGTCAACTGTACAGTCACATAGTGACCCAGAGTGAGAGGGTCACCTGTCTCCCAGTAGTAACAATTCAGCAGATAGTGACCCAGAGTGAGAGGGTCACCTGTCTCCCAGTAGTAACTGTACAGTCAGATAGTGACCCAGAGTGAGAGGGTCACCTGTCTCCCAGTAGTAACAATTCAGCAGATAGTGACCCAGACTGAGAGTCTCCCAGTAGGGTCACCTGTCTCCCAGTAGTATTCACAATTCAGCAGATAGTGACCCAGAGTGAGAGGGTCACCTGTCTCCCAGTAGTAACAATTCAGCAGATAGTGACCCAGAGTGAGAGGGTCACCTGTCTCCCAGTAGTAACAATTCAGCACATAGTGACCCAGACTGAGAGGGTCACTAGTCTCCCAGTAGTAACAATTCAGCAGATAGTGACCCAGACTGAGAGGGTCACTAGTCTCCCAGTGTCAACTGTACAGTCACATAGTGACCCAGAGTGAGAGGGTCACCTGTCTCCCAGTAGTAACAATTCAGCAGATAGTGACCCAGAGTGAGAGGGTCACCTGTCTCCCAGTGTCAACTGTACAGTCACATAGTGACCCAGAGTGAGAGTGGGTCACCTGTCACTCTCCCAGTAGTAACAATTCAGCAGATAGTGACCCAGAGTGAGAGGGTCACCTGTCTCCCAGTAGTAACAATTCAGCAGATAGTGACCCAGACTGAGAGGGTCACCTGTCTCCCAGTAGTAACAATTCAGCAGATAGTGACCCAGACTGAGAGGGTCACCTGTCTCCCAGTAGTAACAATTCAGCAGATAGTGACCCAGACTGAGAGGGTCACTAGTCTCCCAGTAGTAAGTCAGATAGTTCAGTCACATAGTGACCCAGACCTGAGAGGGTCACTAGTCTCCCAGTAGTAACAACTTCAGCAGATAGTGACCCAGACTGAGAGGGTCACTAGTCTCCCAGTAGTAACAATTCAGCAGATAGTGACCCAGACTGAGAGGGTCACTAGTCTCCCAGTGTCAACTGTACAGTCACATAGTGACCCAGAGTGAGAGGGTCACTAGTCTCCCAGTAGTAACAATTCAGCAGATAGTGACCCAGAGTGAGAGGGTCACCTGTCTCCCAGTAGTAACAATTCAGCAGATAGTGACCCAGAGTGAGAGGGTCACTAGTCTCCCAGTAGTAACAATTCAGCAGATAGTGACCCAGACTGAGAGGGTCACCTGTCTCCCAGTAGTAACAATTCAGCAGATAGTGACCCAGACTGAGAGGGTCACTAGTCTCCCAGTAGTAACAATTCAGCAGATAGTGACCCAGAGTGAGAGGGTCACCTGTCTCCCAGTAGTAACAATTCAGCAGATAGTGACCCAGACTGAGAGGGTCACTAGTCTCCCAGTGTCAACTGAGAGGGTCACTAGTCTCCCAGTAACACATAGTGACCCAGAGTGAGAGGGTCACCTGTCTCCCAGTAGTAACACCTGTTCAGCAGATAGTAGTGACCCAGACCTGAGAGGGTCACCTGTCTCCCAGTGTCAACTGTACAGTCACATAGTGACTGAGAGGGTCACCTGTCTCCCAGTAGTAACAATTCAGCAGATAGTGACCCAGAGTGAGAGGGTCACACTAGTCTGTCTCCAGTAGTAACTCAGCAGATAGTGACCCAAGAGGGTCACCTGTCTGACCCAGTACAGTCACATAGTGACCCAGAGTGAGAGGGTCACCTGTCTCCCAGTAGTAACAATTCAGCAGATAGTGACCCAGAGTGAGAGGGTCACCTGTCTCCCAGTGTCAACTGTACAGTCACATAGTGACCCAGAGTGAGAGGGTCACCTGTCTCCCAGTAGTAACAATTCAGCAGATAGTGACCCAGAGTGAGAGGGTCACTAGTCTCCCAGTAGTAACAATTCAGCAGATAGTGACCCAGAGTGAGAGGGTCACCTGTCTCCCAGTAGTAACAATTCAGCAGATAGTGACCCAGAGTGAGAGGGTCACCTGTCTCCCAGTAGTAACAATTCAGCAGATAGTGACCCAGAGTGAGAGGGTCACTAGTCTCCCAGTAGTAACAATTCAGCAGATAGTGACCCAGACTGAGAGTAACAATTCAGCAGATAGTGACCCAGAGTGAGAGGGTCTGTCCCAGTAGTAACAATTCAGCAGATAGTGACCCAGAGTGAGAGGGTCACCTGTCTCCCAGTAGTAACAATTCAGCAGATAGTGACCCAGACTGAGAGGGTCACCTGTCTCCCAGTAGTAACAATTCAGCAGATAGTGACCCAGAGTGAGAGGGTCACCTGTCTCCCAGTAGTAACAATTCAGCAGATAGTGACCCAGAGTGAGAGGGTCACTAGTCTCCCAGTGTCAACTGTACAGTCACATAGTGACCCAGAGTGAGAGGGTCACCTGTCTCCCAGTAGTAACAATTCAGCACATAGTGACCCAGACTGAGAGGGTCACCTGTCTCCCAGTAGTAACAATTCAGCAGATAGTGACCCAGAGTGAGAGGGTCACCTGTCTCCCAGTAGTAACAATTCAGCAGATAGAGTGAGAGGGTCACTAGTCTCCCAGTGTCAACTGTACAGTCACATAGTGACCCAGAGTGAGAGGGTCAACTGTCTCCCAGTAGTAACAATTCAGCAGATAGTGACCCAGACTGAGAGGGTCACCTGTCTCCAAGTAGTAACAATTCAGTCACTTAAGTTCATTTTGGCACCTGCCTCACTTTATCAGGGGCCCGTTGCACAAAGCGATCGTAGCGCTATGACTGTCGAAGTCTACGTTAAAGTATGGGAGTATCAACTTAGCGCTATGATCGCTTTGTGAAATGGGGCCCTGATGTAACGGAAAGGATTTCTTGGTTTCCACTGGCAAAGACAACAAAACAAATAACAAACACATGATGAAATCATATGTGCATTTATGTCATCTAGTTTCTTGTTTACAATTTCGACATGACCGACTCTCTCTGACAATACATACACACACACATGATGAGCTACCGTCCACATTTATGTACATATATACATGATACACAGTGTATACCAAGGCTATTTGTTCTTCAGCCATTGTTCTTCTTGTTGCTTTTCTATCTTCTCTATTGTCCTTTCAATTATTGCTTTCTGAAACAGACATTTGCAAATACAAAGGAATCTGTTAAAACTAGATCTCCAAATCCTAACCAAAACTGGTCCAAATATACTGTCCCCATCTACTTTTTCAACTCATCAATTAACATGTGACTCATCGAGAAAACCTTTATCCCTGGCACAAGAACCTCACAAATCCAGACCTAAATTCTTCACTCTCAAAGCAGTATGGATTCCATACAGTAACAAACATACAGTATTCCCAGAAATTATTGAGAAAGTTGTTTCGGGGCAAATATCTAATACAGGTATTTAAACTATAGAAGGTTTACTTAAATAAATATGTTGAGATATGATTTTCCTACAGTCTAAGTGTCTTTTCAGTACTTTGTGAGACCTCCTTGCCCTGCAATACATGACTGAATGCACCTTGGTACACTATCGATCAAAGTGTGCAGGAAATCGTGTGACACCATATCTCAATATTCAACTACTTCTTTCTTCATATCCTCAAGATTCCTAAGTCCTTTTTAATTTATTCTGTCCTTCATTAGTCCCACACATTCTCAATAGGGTAAAGATCTGACCAAGTGGCCGGCGATCCGTAGTACTGAACTTCCTTGGCCTCCCTGACCCTGTCTTATGCTCAATCCCCACTCCTGACAGAATATTCTTCAAAGTTCTGTATACTGTAGACAGAGGAATGTCATGTCTACCAGCTAACTCTTTTGCATTAGTCACACCCCTTTCAAACATCTAGAACCAGCGTTCTTTTCTCTTCTGCTGTCAAATCTGCTATGTCAACAAAGGAAGCCATCTACTACACCAGGGGAGATAACTCTTGGTGTAGTAAGGTTCATCCTTAAGCCTACAAGAGTTGCCTCCCATATTGAGTACCTTACTACATAATGTAACACCTATTTTAAAATTCTATTATCAGTATTAGGAAACAAAGATTTTCTCAATAATTTCTGGGAAAACTGTATAGTGTCTGGTTCTACCAACTGAAAGCTACCATCTGCATCAACCAAATCAGTGAGCCTGCCCACCTGATCCTGTTAATCACCTTCTATGAAATGAGCATGGGTTGCTGAAGACATATTCTAACCCGAGTCTTTATGGGTCTGATATAATACTGAAGTAAACGTGTACAGATACATCTTACTTATGGAAATTGAGTTAGTTTTTATTGAAATCTTATGCCTTCAATTAGCTATGTAAACCAACATATTTCCTGTTAAGGCACAGAGGGCTGATTAACACTGATGCCTCTGAACCGCCTCGAATACAGAACTTCACAGAGAAGAGTATCAGTCATCATGCTTACTGCATTCTTGTCTTGTGGTGGGAAGAGCTGTTTCTGAAATGATAATTTTCCGTTTAATAATATTGAAGATGGACAATCTGCAACAACAAACACATGAATCTGAATTGCCTAGAGAACATTCTCTTTAACAGTGAGTATTGAATGATTATGGTTTAATGCTGCTTTTAGCAATATTCCAGCAATATCATGGAGTTCTCTTCAACAAACCTAAGAAATACAATTTCTTCATGCACTTGCAATCTTCAATCATGAAGTGACCTTTAGTCTATGGTGCCAAGTATCCCTCACTTATCAAAAGTCGCACTTCCTTTTCTTTCAATGAGAAATTGGTTTGCCTGAGTTCATATTACAGTGAGATCACATAAAACTGCACACTACAAATCTTTTATCAGACAAATGATAATTCATAAAATACACAACTGATTCAATGCATGAAAGAAGACAATCAGTCACTTCATGATGAACTATCCTTACCTCACAGGGTATGTACACTTCTTATTCTATAGGCAGATAATAAACAAGTTATCACATTTGTGTGTGTATCCAACAGAATTTATAATCATGATAATACACAATTCATTTCTCTCTTGCCCCAACTTGCAAAATACATTATTTCTGACAGAAACAGAACCAGTATGATCCATATAATGTCACTAATTACACCACAAAGTTACATTGCTAAAAACAAACTGTGATGGCAAGGCAAAATTTGATATCAAGTCAACTTGGTTGCTGCATGGCCAACACATAGAATATTACCCTCTTGCTCATCATCCAGCCCTCGAAGAATTCTGGTTGGTTGAAGTAGTAGAACAGTGACACGGGAAAGCTCATGTACACAGCCATCTGCAAATAATGCATCACATTGAAAGAATCTTTCTCTCTAATAACAGTGTAGCTAAGTCTTCTTTCACTATGAATCCGGGGTTCAAGCCTGTAATCATCAGAAGCAAATCTTAGTCTCGGGGGTAAGTGCAGTTTACTTATGGTGCTCTGTGTTTGATAAATTACTCTTCATTTTCATATTGATATAATGACGTGGGCAGCCACAACCCCAGGGTTGATATAATGACGTGGGTAGCTACAACCCCGGGGTTGATATAATGACGTGGGTAGCTACAACCCCTATTTGGAGTAATAATTTTAAAAAATGTCAAATTGACATTCACTTCATAAACAAAGTCACTAAAAGTGATGTATTCAGACCTATTTGTGTGATTTTAAGTGGTCAAATGTGCATGCTAAAGAAAATATATACATAAATAAAATTGGAAATTTATCAATCATGTCCTAGAGCGTGACATGAGTAATGAAAGCGTGAGTCCCAAGCCAAGAGCACGTATGGCGTCAGGTTCAGACAATCCAGTGTCTGAAATCATGAGCATCTATCAACGCAGTTGGAATACGACATGCATTACTATCAGCGACCCTGACCACAGGATACCGTTTTAGCAGTTTTACGACAAGTATGGGTTGCTGAAGACCAATTCTAACAGAGAGCCCCGATGGGGTCCTACTGAGAATACTGTTAAGATATGACTGATGACTGCAGCCTGGTACAGTGTGGCCGTGCGACACCATCGCGGCTCGCGCCTAACCTTGACTTCACGGTTCTGGTTGAGGTAGCCTGGTCTTGTGTATTACGCTTTAGTCATGATCACCTACATGGATACAATAAAAATAATAATAAACGCACACATGGCAACAAAAACCCATTTACCTTGAATACTTCGAGTTTCCAGCCACCCATTGCAGAATCAGATTCAGAATCGAAACTCAAGCACCTTGCCAGAGAAGAATACGGAAGGGAGATCACTCTATTGTACTAAAACTGTTTACGTAATGAGCACAGGATCGTCGGTAACACACCCGCCCAGTTTCCGTGATATTTTGACCATGTTACGATCAATATTACGATCTTACGATAGGTGGATCCAGAAGGGTGTGAGCAGAGGTGCGCCCCCCCCTCTCCCCACACCTTGTCCTCTGAAAGTTTATTAAACGACCGTTGAAACTCTCGTGAAAATGGACCGCCTCTGTGGTGTAGTGGTTGGAGCGTCCGCCCGGAGAGTGAAAGGTCGCGAGTTCGATCCCCGACCGCGTCATACCAAAAGACGTTAAAATATGGTACTTGTTGGTCCCTGCCTGGCGCTCGGCATTAATGGGTACAACGAGGACTGGTCGGCTCGGAATCAGTATAGTATAATGTGTCTGAGTGGGATATTCATGCTTCACTGCGGCAAACCAGCTTGAGTCTGGGCTAGTACAAGCAACCGCACATACACATGCACACGCATGCACGTCGTCATATGAGCGAAATATTCTCCAGCACGACGTTAAACCCAATTTCACCTCACCTCGTGAAAATGAAGTGTTTCCTTCTTTCTCCCCCTCCCCAACGGCCCCATCTCGAGAGTGTAATCACCCCACCCCCTGTCATTGTCATTATTCTAAATTGCAAATGGCTCTGTGGTAATTAACTGGCTAGCCAAACAATGTGTTTGAGTTCATATTTCAATGTGTAAATTCGCAAATTACTGACGCGCAAATCAAGAACAAGTTTCTAACAGCTCAGCTTAAATCAGTTATATTTAGAAGTAATCAGAATTGTACAGATAGCGTTTCGTTCACAGCCATTTCCGTTTGCATCCAAATATGACCAATGCTCGTGTCAGTGTGCTCATCCCAATCTATAATATCATTAAAGCTTATATGTTAAAGCAGAAGATAAAAATATAATAATTGTGAATCTATAGTGCGCCTTTTCCATGTAGCACAGACGCAAAGCCTGATTATTATTACCCCGGACAACCCAAGCTGCCACTGAGGCACTAGAAGGTTATAGTCACATGACTCCTCCCACCGGGTACCCATTTTCTGCTGGGTGAACAGAGACAAGTTTGAACAAAGTCACTTGCCTAAGATTAGACCACATGTTTCACATGTGCTTCGTTGTGGGGTAGGACTGAAGACCTCGAAACTCTCAGGAGACAAGTTGCCAAACACGGTCACCCATACAAGTATTCTCCGCGCCCAACGTCGCTTAACTTCAACTGATTTGTGACCTATGCTGTATGCACAGAGCCAGACACCACCACATGCATGCAGTACAGACAAACGACGAATAAATATTGTAACAAGGCTTAATTAATTGTAACATGTTTAATTTCAACAGTGTCTTTGTATAAACCTTTAACAATTTGGTAACCATAACAGTATCAGAATCTTTTGCATCAATCTTTAACAATTGACAACCAAAACAGTATCAGTAGCGAACACACAACTCGTATCAGTGATTTAACACGGTGTTAACTGTATCACACATAACACGCATATCAACGCCTGTCTTAGCGCATAAATTTCGGGATTTGTATCTGAATCACGTATCATACAGTATCTGAAGTTGGTATAGGAGAGTCTATGCAGGTATTAAGAAGACGATGGTGTATCAGTCATACATGTCCACCCTCCAAGTGCATACAACCATCTGTGAAGATGAGCGGCCAGATCGAAGTGTCCGGGATATCTGTCCGTGAGACAGCTTAACTTGTATCCTGGTTTCCATGTGTCACCGGGGACCATTAGTCCCGGAAGTTACTTCTGTCTTCAGCTCCCAGACTTCTCCTGGGCCTCCACCACCTCCCACCAGAGGGCGCCTGGCTTCAGGCAGTATTCTGGGTCATAACTCAAAACCTCGTCTTCCACACAGTACTCTGGTGCTATCACCACATCCTGACCGAAAGTTGGGTCTTCCGCCTCTCTCTTCTCCACGACCTCCCACCATGAGGTGTTAGGAGCCAGTGTGAAATCTTCGTGTGGTGCCAGGGAAACAATGTCGTCGGCATCTCCATTCTCGGCGGCATCAAGAGATCCACGAACGCTGTGGCGACCTCTGACGACAGACTGGCATCTCCGTACACATAACCTTACAGCCAAGAAGATGCCAACGATGACCACTGAAAAATCATAAACATGATTTAATATTTGTGAATACAATAACGGAATAATAACATTTTCAATACAGCATCACTTAACAGCTACAAATATTGAAGATAGAGTTCGGGGTACTTTTGTTAAATGAGGTTTGGCAGACATATTTATTCCAGTTGACGCGAATTAGGTAGCCACTAATACACGTGTTACAGAAATAGATACTTACCACCTCCAACAACAATTGTGCAGATCATAAGGACCATGTGACTTTGGCCGGTTATCATGTCTGAAAAAAGCATAAGCGTATTGATTACATAACGCCCTAAAATTGTTAGCACTAGTTATAGTAGACTGTTACTAAAAATATCTAAATACTGGGTGGCTTTTTTCTGTGGAACGGTTTTATATCATCCATATTTATTTCAAGCCTTTCCGTCAACACTAATTTCCTGAGGGGATATTAAAATTATCAAGTAACTTTACCTCTGACATAGTTCACTCGAGACTGAATCCTTATCTCCTTCCAAGGCAGCCTGAAAAAAATATATTACCATTTTCAAATACTCACACGCAACATGAGTCGAGTGTATTAACTAACACACGGTTAACTGATTTGAAGGGAAAACCGTTGTCTTCTGTTACGGCGGGCGAGTTTTTGTTTCTCTTTTATTTAATGATTTCGTCACAACTATAAACAAAATGTATATAAAAAATTGGTTACAGTTTGCTCAGGAAAATAGTTTATTAACATTGTATTTGTGAACAAGTACTGGCTACGTAATGTTGAAACACTCAAATCAGTTTGTTTCTATACTTATACAAAACCCATTCAATTATACAATCTTTTACAATCACATACTTACTAAATATCTTAGCACATAAATTGTTCCCTCTACTTTCGACTGTATATTTTTACAATATGAAGGTAGTCAAACACTTACCTCGGAGTAAGAGTTGGTATTGACGGCATATCGCGTAGATGTGTCGATAAAGCTGGCGCTAATCTCAAAGACGGCATCATGCTTGTGACGCAGTTCGTCATTGTCTGTGACGTCACACCCTTAGATACCACTGCTCAAGGGCAGGTAACTCCATGCTTTAGCGTGTTTTGTGTATAAGAACATGGCCTTCTGAGAATCGATGGCGTGATGATAGGTAAATGTCCAATTTCCTATGAATAGGTTTAAAGTTTTGACATATTTTGGAATTACTATTAACTTTGAATGGAAATACCTAATTGGGGAATAGCTCCTTGACACAGGACACGTTGGTAGATGTTCCAGAATGCACAAGTTCTCTGAAATGCTTATATTAGTGTTATTTGCATATATATATATACATATACAAATGTGATTCGGGTTAAATGAATACATTTTTAGCATATTCTCAACAAATGCGTTGCGAGTGTTTGCTGTTTCCCATACTGAAAATATAACAGTCAACATGTTTTATTGAATGCAAGAGCCGTGAACATGTACAGACTTTTATTTATCAATCAAAAAGGTTTTGAGTGATCACATAAGTTGTGTCCCTTCCTCTCTGCTCTCTAGCTTTCCTGTACTTTCTCTCTATTCCTTCCTAAGATGCATAATATTGAAGATACATGTATGTAAATATTAGGGAGCGGGTATTATAGGTTGGATAACCTGTCCCCAATCCCTTTAACATTTGTGAACAAAATATGTTTAAGTTAATGAGAGAGTCAATACACATTGTCGGGATTGCTGTTAATACGCCTTAATATAAAAGTATATTATAATCATATCTTAACAAAGCGCGACAACGACATTTCACCAATGTGTCGTATCGTCGCGCCTTTTTTAATTTAGTGGTGAATTTCAAAACTTTCATGATAAACTATTTTCGATGTTTGCACAGGGCAGAGATACCCAGGATTCAGTACACTTTAACCTTGCAAATTGTCGCTATGTTGCATTGTCGCCCTTTGGTGGAATAAAAAAATATTATTCAAAGCACGACAATGCGACAGCAACAATGCGACAAACAGCCAAAATGTCACGCTGCCACATTGTCGCACTGTGCATAATTTTGACACGTTTTGCTTGTTGTTTTTGAGTAAGGGCGAAAATGCGACAATGTCCCTTCTGGGATTCCATACAAGAGACTGTTAAGGATTCCATACCAGAGTCTGTTGAATATCAAATCAAATCAAATCAAATTAGACATTTGTATAGCGCTACATATCCAGAGTCATGTGCTCATGTGCGCTTAGTCGAATGCTCGTTTGAAGAGGATGGTTTTGAGACAAGATCGGAAACTGTTGATATTTTTCGATTTTCTGACATTTTCAGGTAATCCATTCAAGAGTACAGCACCCGCTCTGCTAAATGTTCTGTCCCCGTATGTTGTGGTTCGGACAGATGGAACGTCTAAGCTGTGCTTAGCTTGACTAGCTGATCTGAGTGACCTCCCAGGTTTGTGAATGGTGTCTAGTTCCTGGAGATAGGATGGAGCAAGACCATTAATGGACTTGTAAACAAACACAAGAAGTTTGAATACAACTCTGTCTTTTACAGGAAGCCAGTGTAAGTCCTTCAGGACTGGTGTTATGTGCACATACATGTGTGCGTGTTATGAGCCTGGCGGCTGTGTTTTGAACACGCTGTAACTTGTCCATGTACTTATGCTGTATTCCATAGAGTAGACTGTTGCAGTAGTCAAGACGTGATGTCACAAATGCATGGGTTATAGGGCATTTTACTGATGGTGTGTCCATGTACCTGCTAATCTGTCTGATGTTCCATAGGTGGAAATATGTAGATTTGCAGATGTTTCTGACTTGATTTTCCATGCTTAATGTTGAGTCAAAGATGAAACCTAGATTTCGAGCATGGCTTTCTGGTTGAACAAAAGTGTCTCCAATTTGAACTCCAGGGACCTTGAACTTTGATTTTGTTTGTTTGGAGCTGATGATGAGAATCTCAGTTTTGTCATCGTTCAATTTCAGAAAATTACTGTTCATCCAACATTTGATCTCAGCTATGCAATTTGTTATTGCCTGCAGTGTATTCTGTACAGAAGATGCAGTTTGTGGCTTGAATCCGAGATATAGCTGAGTGTCATCAGCATAGAGATGATAGCTGAGATTGTGGGCTCGGGCTATATCACCAACGGGTATGGTATATACAGTGAACAGGATTGGGCCTAGGACTGAGCCTTGTGGCACTCCAAACCTTAATTCTCTGCTCTCAGACCTTACCCCATCGATGATAACTGATTGCTTGCGTCCTGTGAGATACGTCTGAAACCGTGATAACGCATCGCCAGTGACTCCAAGACGTAACTGTAGAGTTTCCAAGAGAGTGGAATGGCCTATTGTGTCAAATGTTGCTGATAGATCCAAGAGGACAAGAATTGCCGCTCCCTAGGAATCAACAGCATGCAGAAGGTCATTCTGCACACGCAGCAAAGTTGTTTCTGTGCATACATGATATGTTTTATGGATAACAACTTCTTTTTATTCTTTACACAACGTTTCAGAGCTAATTCTTGCTCACTCATAAAGTGAATGCTGAGTCAGTGAGCAGAGTTAATATACATGTATATATACTATCCATCAAAAGTTTCGACTCACTTAAAGCACTCACTATATGGTATGTATATATATGTGGTTACGTCGGAGATAAATTTGTCTATGCACTAAATTGGTGGAACCAACTGCAAACCCTATGCAGATAAATTGCACGAGGATCATGTATCAAATTGCTGAAAAGCATGTGCAAATATCGTGCATGTGAACAGCTGCGTTTTGTTGTGAAATTTTGTTAAGAATTCACCAATTTTCACTGAGTTTCATTATTTATTGAACTCATGACAATAATCTTTTCAACGTTACGAATTTGTTTTACAATACATCAGTTCATGTGTAAACAGTACCCTTAAACTGTATGGAATATTTTTGCAAAATCTAGTTTAGATCAGTTAATTGAAGTAAGTGGCTATATTTACACTAGTGAGTCTAAACATTTGATGGGGAGTATAGATGGAAGGACAAAGCCAAGGAGATTAACGTTATAACGAAATAAGCCTTATAGCACAATGGAGTACACACTCCGAAGGTAGATGCCTTGGTCTCGGTTAATGGCTGGCTTATTCTGGAGGCCATGGGGCTATTGTAATGTCTTTTTTGTCTGTTCTGGTGACTGGTACGACCTTGGTATGTGATGCTGACGAGGATGGTTGATGGGACTAGTTTGGGCTTGGGAACGGGATCTTTTTGCTGGGTATCAAGAGATTTCCGTATGTTTTTCTCCACCAGATATTTTGGGTATCCCGATAAAGGTGTGCTTGAGATGATGAAGTTCTCCGCTGATACTGTCTGAAATGCAGATGGCCATGGCTCGTCCGTTGAGGGTGGCAATGATACCACCACCATGAGGATGGTGGTTTGTGAGGAAGTGAATGTACTGGTCCGTGTGGGTGGTTTGCGGTAGACGGCAGTGTGGATGTTGTCTTGACTGTTGTCGGGTTGTACATCGAGGAAGGTTAATTAGTGGTGGTGGTTTTCTGTTTCCATGGTGAATTGGATTCTATGGTGTTGTAAAGGCGGTCCAGTTGGGCTTCGGGGTTCTGGTCTTTTCTAGGACGGCGAAGGTGTGTCATCTACTTTTCTGTACCACCCTAGTGGTTGGAAGGAAGATGTTACAGCGGCTTCTTCAAAGCTGGCCATAAAGATTTATCTAATAAGTGAGGACAAGGGGTAACTCATAAAAACAAGTTGTTATCCTTAAAAAGTGTCATGTATTCATGTTCTAAATGCCTTTCATGAACTTCGAGAGACTGTTGTTTCCGATTCTGAAAATATCAGTCAAAATGTTGAATCAGAGAATCGGATTTGTTTCATTAAGCATTTTAGTGCTATTAGGACGTGTCAGCTTTATGATTGCAGATATCTGCAAAGAGGGATATGGTGTTGACAAAAGAAGAATATACACAGGACAAATCAGGTATTCGAATCAACAACACAGGTTTTTAGCGCTCTAGAAGCAAGTCTCTGAACACAGCATTATCGCAGCTTAGCCGATCTGAGTAACTTGAAGGTAAGTTACTCTTCTAATTCCGGAAAACTATGTCCGGAAAAAACATTCAATTCGTCCCCCAAGGCATCTGTCAGATTCTGCAACGTGGAAGGAACAACGAGTCTATCAGCAACACGCTCCTGGAGGACATCCCGAGTTTGCAAATGTGGTCAAGCCAGCCAATCTGTGGTCGAGCAATAAAGCCCATTACAACGACGTCATATAATCAATTATTGAATCTATTATTTTCTGGCGTTACCGTTTTATATGGTGATGTACAGTTTCATAAATGTGTTCAAACTCACTTTCTCTCGAAACCGTGACCCATCGGCATTCATTTTTTATGGTAAGCCACTCAGTTCGAACATTATCAGTTTGGGGAACATTAGATGGAGCATGAAATATTTCAGTTATCTTTGGGTTCTGCTTCGTTGAGTATATATACACGTGACCTACGATGATGCATAAACCACAACATTCAACTGTTTGTTATTCTGATTAGTAAGTATAGTATGCCAAGCTATAGCTGAATAAAATTCCTATCGGGATATCACTCATTGCGTGTAGAAGGGGGGAGGAGAGAGAGAGAGAGAGAGAGTAAATGTCCTGTTGATAAACAATAGTTCTCTTCTGGTAATTTGTTCCCTACACCTGTAACAGAACAAGGAACAAGGGCCAGATACAATGCCTCTCAAGTCTGTGAGTGAGTCACATTATAACGGCACTTCAGAAACATCAACGACCGTAAGGCCATGTATTACTGTTAGAGCGTCTGTCTATTATAGATCGCAAGCCATCAAAATGCTGGTAGAAATCTGCAACAGACTCACCAAGCGTTAGTGTCTGGATATTGATAAACAATCTGACAGTACATAATAACGTAACAAGACAGGATTTATTGCACAGTAAGTACATAACATGAAAGACATATTTTCAAATAAATGAGATAGCATACAAATATACTGAGTTCATAACACTTTGGGAACACAGCCCAATAGATCTGTGTTTAAAGTCTCCTTGGTATGAACATACCAAGACCTAGTTTTGCCACAGTTGTGTTCACAAAGGAACGGGTTTTCACAGCTTCGTCCAGACATCATGCCATTACATGTGGAGATGAACAATGAGCTCGACGTGTCCGGGATGTCAGCCCGTGAGACAGCTTAACTTGTATCCTGGTTTCCATGTGTCACCGGGGACCATTAGTCCCGGAAGTTACTTCTGTATTCAGCTCCCAGACTTCTCCTGGGCCTCCACTACCTCCCACCAGAGGGTGCCTGGCTTCAGGCAGTATTCAGGGTCATAACTCAAAACCTCGTCTTCTACCCAGTACTCTGGTGCTATCACCACATCCTGACCGAAAGTTGGGTCCTCCGCCTCTCTCTTCTCCACGACCTCCCACCATGAGGTGTTAGGAGCCAGAGTGAAATCTTCGTGTGGTGCCAGGGAAACAATGTCGTCGGCATTTCCATTCTCGGCGGCATCAAGAGATCCACGAACGCTGTGGCGACGTCTCACAACAGACTGGCATCTTCGTACACATAATCTTACAGCCAAGAACATGCCCACGATGACCACTGAAAAATTGTAAACATGATTCAATATTTGTGAAAAACAAAAACGGAATAATAACATTTGCAATACAGCACCATTTAATAGCTACAAATAAAACATCAGATAACCCTCTTGTACATATGTCGCAGAAATAGATGGAAAATATACTTACCACCTCCAACAACAATTGTGCAGATCATAAGGACCATGTGACTTTGGTCGGTTATCATATCTGAAAAAAGCATAAGTATATTTATTACATAACGCACTAAAATCGTTGGCATTAGTTTCAATAGACAGTAATTAAAACATTCCATATAATGGGTGTACTGTTTCTGTTTTATTTCATCCATATTTATTTCAGGGCTTTCCCCGTCAACACACATTTTCTTTGGGGATGATGACACTATCAAGCAAATTTACCTCTGACATAGTTCACTCGAGACTGAATCGCTATCTCCTTCCAAGGGAGCCTGGAAGAAAAATGTTACATTTTTGAAAGCACACTACGTGAGTCGAAAACGAGATGTAAATTTAGTATATCAAAACACGGTTAAGCTTCTGTTACTTCCAATTTGGAAGAGAAGTTATGGCGGGCGATGCTTTGGCTCTCTTTTCTTCAATGATTTCGTCCTAAGTTGAATCAAAAATAAATAATTGGTTATAGTTCGCTCAGGAAAATAGTTTATAAACATTGGATTTGTGAACACGTACTGGCTACGTAATGTTGAAACACTCAAATCAGTTTGTTTCTACGCCTATTCAAAACCCATTCAATCACACAATCAGTTACAATCACATACTTACTAAATATCATAGCACATAAATTGTTCCCTCTACTTTCGACTGTATATTTTTACAATATGAAGGTAGTCAAACACTTACCTCGGAGGAAGAGTTGGTATTGACGGCATATCGCGTAGATGTGT
The DNA here is from genome assembly GCF_003918875.1 of Haliotis rubra. Lineage (NCBI taxonomy): Eukaryota > Metazoa > Mollusca > Gastropoda > Lepetellida > Haliotidae > Haliotis > Haliotis rubra. Next base: position 1,842,187 of record NW_025767213.1, read on the forward strand.
CGATAAAGCAGGTGCTAATCTCAAAGACGGCATCATGCATGTGGCGCAGTTCGTCACTGTCTGTGACGTCACACCCTTAGATACCACTGTTCAAGGACAGGTAACTCCGTGGTTTGACGTGTTTTGTGAAGAAGAACATGGGGATCGCTAGCATCGATGGCGTGATGATAGGTAAATGATTCTTCTTCCGATGAATAGGTTTAAGGTTTTGACATATTTTGGAATTACTATTAACTTTGAATGGAAATACCTAATTGAGGAAAATCTCCTATATAAACTAATGACACAAAACATGTGATTCGGGTTAAATGGATATAATCCTTGCTTTTTCCCATACTGAGTCAAAAAAGAAACTGCACATTCTTTCTTCAGGGCACTATAAAAGAACAAGAGATGGTAAGATGGTTAAATTGTTATTATTTCATTGCTGAGATCTGTGTGATGTACTCGATACACTGACAGTGCCATAATCAGTTCCATTAGGCTACACCGCCGTTCCAAAACATGGGTATACAGAATGTCAAGTCACAAGAATAAAAATGCGAAATTTCTCAGTTCAATATCGTGTATGGCCGCCCCGCACATTCACCACTGCCAAACACCGTCTCCTCATCGACTGCCTGATGCTTGTGAACACGTGGTTGGGGATTCTGCGCCATTGCTCTTGCAAGGCAGCGCCAAGTTCCTGCAAATTGTGAGGTTGGTTCCTAAGACCACGAAGCCTTCTCCCAAGTGCATTCCAAACGTGCTCTTTTGGATTAAGGTCAGGGGACCTCGATGGCCAGTCCATGACGTTGATTCCAGCGTTTTGAAGGAAATTTCGTGTCAACATCGCGGTATGCGGCCGAGCATTATCATGCTGGAACTGTAGACCTGGGCCATGAGCCGCCATGAAAGGAACGAGTTCAGGGGTGAGCACCTGGTCGCAGCAGCTGTGAGGTTTCCACGGATGACCAGAAGTCGGGAACGGTTGTTCCCTCAGAAAGCACCCCACACCATGCAACTTCTGCCCCCGAATCTGTCGACTTCCTGTACACAACATTGGGCATACCGTTCAGGACGTCGTCTCCAGACTATGCCTGCCGTCCGCGAATCTGAGGGGTAAACCTGGATTCATCGGTAAAGACGACTCGATTCCAGTCTCTCTGGGTCCATCGGAGGTGACGTTGGGCCCACAGCAGACGTTGACGTTGATGAAACGGCGTCAATATTGGCCCACGATATGGACGTCGAGAATGGAGATTGGCAGCCCGCAACCGATTTCGAATGGTCTGTGAGGACAGTCGACCTCTAAACATCTCAGCCCTGGTTCGTGTAGCCGGCAGAAATCTATCACGTAGGTGACGTAGGACGATTTGACGGTCTTCTGCTCGTGACGTCACACGTGGACGACCCGACCTTGTGCGATCAGAAGTGGTGCCAGTTTGTTGTAGACGACCTCGCAAGTCATACACAGTACGACGGCTGCATCCCATTGCTCTTGCGACGTCAATAACTGATCTTCCCGCTTGCAACATGCCAACGGCACGTTCACGTTGCACATTTGACAATCGTGGCATTTCAAGTACCGTTAGAACTGTGGTTTAAAAGTGTTTTTTCAATTCTTGAGGCCAATGCAAACACGTGCATATGAAGAAACTTCGATGTGAAGATCACGTGATCGACTGCATGTGCAAAACCTGATTTGGCACTAACGTCATGTGCACGATGAATGGATGGGTTTGAGTAGGTTTTGCTAACGTTTTTCTAGAGTCGAAAGATAGGGATCCCATTTCGGATACATATATATATCATCAGAGAAAAATTATTCATTATTTTTCAAATTACATTTTGTGAAGTTTCTTTTTTGACTCAGTATATTACAGTCAAAATGTTTTTTTGAATGAGTGAGTTGAGTTTTACGCCGCACTCAGCAATATTCCAGCTATATGGCGGCGGTCTGTAAATAATCGAGTCTGGACCAGACAATCCAGTGATCAACAGCATGAGCATCGATCTGCGCAACTGGGAACCGATGACATGTGTCAACCAAATCAGGGAGCCTGACCACCCGATCCCGTCAGTCGCCTCTTACGACAAGCATGGGTTACTGAAGACCAATATTCTAACCTGGACTAACGTTGCATAACCTGACCTGGTGTTTATGCTGATGGCGAGTTTTAACGCCACCTTAAACAATGTTTCAGTTGTTAACAGGATGTCAGCATGACAATGGAGGAATGCCCTAGGTGGTGAATGTGTATGGTGCTGGGATTCGAACCCGTGATCATAGTTTTCTGTTGCGACTGAGAGACGCAAGTCTGCACAACGAATTGCCCACTCATAAAATTGTGAAGTTGTCAGGGACCGGAATTAAATTGAACAGAAGTGCAAAGGATTTGCACCGACATTACCAATATACATGTATGAAATAATTTCCAAAGCAACGATGAAAGATTTGTATTAAGTTCTAGAAAAGCAGCGCCCATTCGCTGCTACTTAAAACCATTTGAAATAATAAAACACCACTGCAGTTTTCTTTGCACTATTTCTGCGCATGCTTCGACTCATTAACTTACTACACATGTGCACCATTAATCGAAAAGGGCAACAATGCGACTTGCTGATTTTGTCGCACTGTCGCGCATTTTAACGCTTTTCTTATACTTCTTAGATGCGGCCACAATGCGACAACGCGATAAATTGTGACCATGAAATTGTACCTATGTCGCCCTTTGGTGGAATAGAAAATATTATTCAAATCACGGCGATGCGATATAGCGACAATGCGACAAATGGCCAAATGTCGCGGTGTCGCATTGTCGCACTTTACTTAATGTTAACACTTTTTGCTTGTTTTTGTAAGGGCTAACACGCGACAATGGATTCATATGAGAGACTGTTGTTTCTGATACTGAAAATATTATAGTCAAAATGTTGAATCAGAGAGTGGTTTTAAACAGCATTTTAGTGCTATTAGGGCGTGTCAGCATCATGTTGACAGATATCTGCAAGGAGGGATATACACTGTTGACAAAAGTAGAAACATACTTAGAACAAATCAGGCATTCGAATCAACAAACACAGATTTCTGGCGCACAGCAAGACGCATTGTCACAGCTTGGGCGACCGGGGTAACTTTAAGGTAAGTTACTCTAAGAATTCCGAATAACTATGTCCTCTAGTAGTATACACAATGGGGCTACGGGACCAGGTACCCCTAATCCCTAGTCCCTAATCCCGTAGCCCCATTGTGTATACAACTACTGAGGTACAAAAAATCGGTCGAATAGTTTCTGAAATATTGACTTTTAAGTGAGCATGGGGTCGGTCGGGAAAAAGGCTCGGGTCGCCTCGGGGTTGGTTGCTCCTCCGAGTGCTGTGGGCGGACGAGTCGCAGTGCGTGTGCGTGTGTCTCTCTCGGCTTGGTGTACGGGTGGCTGGCTACATTAAGCAGAAAAATAGGCATGCAAGACTGATAAAAAATCATGACGAGAAACTATCATCACACGGTGGGTGATGTGTAAGGGACTGTGTCGTGAGGTACGATCATCAACTACTCTCTGACGAATGCTCTCGGCATTCTGTCTTTTAAGTAGTACAAGTTAATTTTGCCGTCTTTGATGTCGACAAGGTCTACGTTGTACGTTTTCATGGACCATATCGGATCGGTGGCGCGTTTTCTGCTGTCTCCCTCGTATTCTCCCGGCTGGTACAAGTATCTAACGCTGATCCGGTCCGGTAATATTTTCTCTGTTTTATCGCGACGTGCCGCCGCCGCTGGTGATGATTCGACTGATTTCATTTTGATGGCTTCTACGGGTCTTTTGCCCACGAGTCTGGTGACTTCGTTGTTGATGACATCCACCACTCGTGGCAAGCGTACAACCCATTCCGTGTTTCGGTTTCTGGGATCGATTAAATCCTGCTAGTATTGGTGCGAGAACAGGCGTTAAGCTAGGGTGCGATTGAATCTCTCAATGATGGCTTGGCTACGGTGAGCTCCCGCTATACCTCGTCACACCTGGACGTCGTGCTTGGCCAGCAGCTGCGACACGGCTCCCATGAACTCGGGTCCGGGATCGACTTGCAATACGGCAGGCCAGGTCAAGCAACTGCGTTTGTATATGCATTCAAAGGCTTTGGCGACTTCGTTCAAATGTTTGGTTGTCAACTGTTCGCCGGTCAGGGCGTACTTGTAGGTTTTGCGCCTCACCCTGTCGTAAGGGAGAAACAGGAGGTCGGCTTGGTGGACGCGATTCGGCGTTGAAATGTCGAAGTTTCTTCTCGGGATGTATCGAGACGCCAGCAAGGTAGACTTGCCAGATGCCTTGTTTATTAAGCCAGGCTTTGGATTTCTCTTCCAAGACTCGAGCAGCTTTGGCGAGTTTCGGGATGGTGTCCGCACCTTTCCAGTACCCGCGCGGGCTGTAATAAATATTTTCCATGATATATGTACGCATGTGTGCGTAAACGTTAAATTATTCGATACGCGTTTGTGCCCGTACGCATAAGTGGTGACTCAATCGATGGCGATCCATCGTTTCGTGTCCATGGGAGACAGCGAGGTCTTGTTAATTCTCAGTCCGTAAATCCTGTGTACGTTGCTTCTCAGCATGTTCATTTGGTGTTTGAACGTTTTTTCTTGAACAGGGCTTCCTTGAATCTGGCGTGCTTGATGTGTTTTTTCACCACGTGTTTTTTCACGCCTTTCGCCTATCAGATTTCATCGTCATCAGCTTTCTTGATGGAATACATCTTGGGTCTCAAGCCGACGTACTCGGCGATCGGCATGATCTTTAGGGTAGTCGCTGGTGTCGTACAGGTGCATGTGTTTCTTCATGTCCTCGTACACGTCCTCGGTGTGAATTTCCATCAGCAGGGAATCTGCGTCCGTGTACAGCAATTCGCATCTGTCGCCGTACTGCTTTTTCAGCTTGTTGTAGTAGAAATCGTACATCATTTGTTTGCATAAGTCGAGGATGTTCATCCCCACGTAAACGGGCCGGTTGAATTTGATGTGGCTTTTGTTCATGTGCAGCGCTGCCAAGTCGTCGTCGAATATCTTGCTTCGATTGAACGCCGGGCTGGCTGGAAGAGTTTTTCTTCCTCGCTGGATCTGACGAATTTCACGTTAATGCGTTTTCTCAAATTCTCCATCGTCTTGAGGAACACCGAGTTGTTCATGAGCTCGTACAAGTTTTTTTCGAAGTCGCTGGTGACTTCTTTTCGCAGATTCGTGTTCAACAGAATGTAAAGTTCCATCCATGGACTTTGATCGAACTAGAGCGCCCTGTGTATTTTCGTGAGTTTCATTCCCAGCGACAAAGTACAGCTGCAGATTGTGATAGTGAACGACATATTTTGACTTGTTCATCAAGTTCGGCACAAGGTTTTTTTTACGTAAGCCAGAGGTCCATGTAACAGTAAAACACGTCGCTGTCGTCGATGCTCAGCACCTCGTTCCCGCTTATTTTGATGGCGGTTTTCTTGATGATGGCAATCATGACGATGATGATCGTGCGTTGGTCGTTCGTGTACTCCAACAAAATCCAGTCGAACCGTGTCGGGGACAATGACATCGTTCTCGCCCAGGTTGGGGAATCGAACCAGCAGCGTTTGGTTTTGATCGATTGTGCTCAGATTGTTGGTGATCATCACCGACTGATGCAAGGCTTTGACACCCAGGGGTGCTCTCGATCTTCGGAAAGGATCTAGCTTTCGTCCGTATTGCGACATTGTTTATATTGAAACTATGTATATTATAAGTTTAATATAAAAAAATAAAATGGCGGACGATATTCCCATGGACGATTTCGACGTACACCAGCTGAACGACACTGTGGGCAACGAGCTTTTAAAGCAGGCCGTGGACGAGTATTACGATGCCCTAAAGCGGGATAAAAATTACATCGAACCATTGGGTCGCGACTATCCGAAGTTCAAAATCGACAACAAAGGGATGCTGCGCTTGAAAGCTCATCCGGAGGTCAATCTCATGAACAAACACACGAGAAAAACGCTCGCCCTGTCGATGCTAACCAGTCGCCGTGGCGGTAGTCAACTGATCCATGACGAACTAAACCTGCGAGATTACGGCGGTGCACGACCCAAACAACTTCCGCCGAAGGTCATCTGCAAAACATAAGGACCGAACGCGGTGATGCTGGCGCTGCCGATCCGAGAGAAATGCCCCATGCGCCAAAGAAGCGTCAGACGAAATCAAAAATTATTGGTCACATACTCAAATGAACCTTTGCCCGGTTTCGATTTTCCGGGAACTTCAGGGTCTAGACGAAGCCTTGAAAAACGTGTGCGGAGAACTCGTGAACAACATTGGTAAACTGAAGCGAAATCGACGAGCACATCGTTCGCGAGAAAAGAAAACTCAGGATCGTGGACGACGACGAAGCCACGAAACACATCATCGAGAAAAGATTGCGTGACCTGGAAGATGAGAGACGGACCCGATTGGAAGCCGCTTCCTCCAACCGGGAAGCCCTCCGATCGCGAAACCATCGACCGGTCTTGAACGAAGACACCACGTTGGCCGACAGGAACTGAAATTTTGTTCCGGGAACAAGAAATCACCATCGTCAGCGTTCTTACGGCTTTGGGCTTCATCATATCAACCCTGGTTGTATCGCTGACAGGCGGTGGTGGTACACAACCAACACCAACAAGCCCATCATCAGGCGACGACGTCAGAGACTGGATGAAAAACATTTGAAATCTCTCGGCAAAACCCTGGCTAAACTGGCCGGCAAAGCTGCCGAAGCGCTGCCTGGCATCTTGGGCAGCATCGTTTCCTGGTTGTTAGGCTTCTTGTCGAAAACCGTCGTATGGCTCGGTCAAAACCTGTGGGCTTTCATCGTCGCAATGGCGGGTCTGGTGTACGTTGCAGCTAAGGAATTTTTAACCAAATGAGACACAGTCCAACCGCGATTCCGCCAACCACCAGTGCCGTTTTGCGATCTACGTGCCGCTGATTGTTTGCCTGCACGTGCGGGGGCAGCTGGTGCTGTTGTTGGCGTGGTGGTGCTACTTCTTACGGTGTCGGTGCCACGATGCCCGTTTCGTACAGCGACACGACTCGTCTTGCGTTATTGACGTCCTGGTTCAAACCCCAACTTTTGATGAGCGGTCGCGATGACGATTTCATTGTTGTAGCCCACCACTCTGTTCACCCTCAGTCGCATGTCGCTCGGAGCCATTTACAGTCTCGTGCCGAACACGTAGTCAACTTTCGACCGGGCATATTCTAGCACGTTTGGATAGCGTTAGATGGCACTCAGTAGATCGACCGATCTAGCAATGGCAGCCTCGACGTTAGCCACGAACTGTTTCTGCGTGTCGTAAGCCGTCCCTTCACGACCGACGATGCTGGAACGCATTTGCGTCTGAGCGCCCAGCACGGCCCACAAGTACGTTCGAATCGAATCATTCAATCTGACGACTCCAACATGAGTAAACCCTTTCAAAGTGTCCAGCATTAACATTTTCCAATCGTCCGTGGGTCCCTGCTCCAACCTTCCAAATGCGGTAATCCTTGCTGTCGTCGAAAGCCATGTAATCGTCGTTCCACTAGTTCGTCGTGACGTAATGATATGACTTCTAACCCCAATCTTTCACCAGCAGCTGGCTTCTACGAGATACATGTTGTGAACGATACATGTTGTGAATGCCCAAACCGTAGTTCGGACCCAGCAAACGCCAAACGACCGTCTTCAGATCTAGTTCGATTTCTCCGCAAACGCGTTTGTCGCACGTCGATCGTATGGATTGTTTACGGCATCCCACGCCTTGTCCTGCAGAATCGGGGCGTTGATTTCTTTCAGGATACGTCTGATCTGGTAGTACACGTGAAAATAGAACACGGACGGACTCAGCGCATCAAGACGAGTGTAGTTCAACGTCACGCCACACCCCATGTTTGCGCACCACACGTGATGCTTCCGGGAATAACGAGCAGCGTGTCCGTTCAACTGCTGCAAGCGATCGATAACACATCCGGTCAGCTCCAAGCCGCGTTCTGCAATATCACCTTCTACCCGGGATGGACCAACATCAACGGCAAAAACAACAGGCTGTTCGTCAATAACATCCGCAACCAAATAACAGACACCTACTACAGCGTGTCCTCGCCCATTGAAGAAAAATTCAAACCCTTGGGAGCCGAACTCAAAATGAACGACTTGAACGGCACGGTCATGTTAGCCAACAACGGAAAAAACGACTTGAGACTCAGCCGGCCATTGGCTAAAACGTTCGGGTTTACGTCGAACGACATACAACTGGAAACCACCGTGACCGGCATGAAATTACCCGATCTCGTTCTGTATCGCGAAATGTGCATTCATCTCGATCAGCTGAGCACGACCGACAACGTTCAAGGCGAACGACCTTCCACACTGCTGAGAGCCGTGCCGGAGAAAACGGGAAAGTATAACGACGGCAGAACCGAATCGTTTTCCTCGCGGCAGTACAAGAAATTAATCCACGGCAACATCACGGAATTGAAAATATCGGTTTTAGACATCAAACACGATCCCGCAAGTATAGGGTATCTCAGCGTGATGCTGCACACACGGCAATGACGGAGTCTCAAGGTCCAGGAACACACGTTAGAAATGCGCCAACATAGCGATCTCGGGGGACACGTGCGGATTCCACAAACCCGGAGTCGACGGCAAACTGTACGCCTTGCAACTGAAAAACAACATTTACAAACGCGTCGAACTGCCGCCCTCTACTGCCGCTGGTGGTAAGAACAATGACCTAGGCGATTTGTTGATACCGAAGGAGTGGTCGACCTGGTCGACCTGATCCGCAATGACGAGGACGAATGGACGATAACCCCAGCGTTCCACAGCAGGCTGTTCCACCTGGACGCAGCGAGACCACGGCCGTCTCCAGAGACACGCAGTACACGCTCATCTTCAACGACGACAACAGATGGGTATTAGTGCCATCTCAAATCGACTGGAATCTCAACATCACTCTCGACTCTCCCCACGTTTTCACGGACAACAAAGATCACTACCTGACGAAAGTCGTGAACAACGGAAAGCTTCTCGTGGCTTACGTCCCTATGCAAAGACGCAGCATGATCGTCAGCACTTTGAGGCAAAGAGTAGCCCACATGCTGTCGAGCAAACCCGGACGCAAAACATGTGATTGCAGATGGTGTCGATATCGCTCACCAAAATTTTCCTACTCGACAACATCTCATGGGTTTAAAGTGCACGTCCGAGGAATTATCCGATAACCAATTGAAAACCATTTCGTAATTTTGTATAAAACAACCGATGAACAACCATCATCCCAATGTAACACTAGCCGATCTCGGGGACACGCGGGGGTTTCGATCTGCACGGCGAGGAAAACACCTTGTACGTCCTGCACTTAAAAGACAACGTATACGAGTGGGTGTCACTAGCATACATCAACCAGCCCGACTGGTTGATCGACATGACCCTCACCTCACCCCACATATCTTTTAAAAACAATGGTTACGTCTCCAAATTACGAACAACGGGATCCTTCTCACGCCTTTCACTCCAGAATTTGATGTACAAGTTTTACGAATACCAGGTCACACAGGCAACATGTTAGCTTCAAACGACATGGCTTCATATTTATAGTTTGACGTACCCGATTACCAACGGGAATGTTTTGATTGAAATTTGACTATCAAATCACACACCACGCTCGTAGTAGATGTCTATCTCGCTGACGCTCGTGGGTCAGAACGAACACTTTTGACTGGGTTGATAATACGCTGGCACACCAGACACAATCACCAATGGTGTTGTATCGTCATAAGACCGGGATCGACACCCTTAATAAGCCTCGATGGAGTGCGTGTTATAGAAAAAAAATTCAATTCATGTCTCGAATATTTACATGTACGATAATCTAAACGTTATCAGTCTCATATAAACCGATTAAATATTAGTTTGTAAAAAAATATAAATATACACACACAGGATGGGACTGTACCCAGTCTTGGATGAAGTAGCGAAAACACTGGAAACTGTAGACGGGTTTAATTTGCGACACAGATATGCGAGATCAAACAACAAATAGAATGTGAAAGTGATATGCGGTTGGCATTTGAAGAAAAAATATCACAGGGCCGTCAATTCCGTGGACGGTGTTGACAGCGCTCTGGTTTCTGTCAGCATGGGATTAGGCATAGCAGGTATCGGGTTATTATCCACCATCGTGGCCGCACCCGTGGTGCTAGGCACCGAAATAACAGCCGGAGTGGCAGGGTTGATGGGATTGACCCATCATATCTCGCAGACTGCAACGTAGAGCATTGAAACACGACGAAATTAGAATTCTAGCCGAAGCAAAGTTAAACACGATAAACGATCATATTTCCACTGTGCTCACCGACTCTAAAATCTCCGAGGAAGAGTTTCGTTTGGTGCTATCAGAAATCTCAAAATATCACAGAATGAAACAAGAGATTCGAACCAAGTCTCGTAAAAACGCCATCATCAGCGAGGGGAGAAAATAAAATTCATAGAACAAGGGAAGGAACAGGCCTCACAAGCCTTTATTACGAAAACCAAACAAATCATAGAAGGAGATTCACAATAAACTGTTTCGTGGACATCAACATAACGTAGCCAGCCATCTCAGCGAGCTGTAGGTAAATAGCCGAGCCGAGACACACACACTGCGACACGCCCACAGCGCTCACTCAATGCTACCGAGACGGCAGCGAGTCAACCCGGGGAACTGCCGAGAGATGCGGTATGATTTAGTGGAAATCAACTTAACGTTGCCGGCCAGCCAGCTGTACAATCACTTTCAGACATCTGTAGCCTCGCTAGTCAGCCGGTCGTGCATCATCATAGACGAGCCGAGACACACACGCGCACACACACTTATACTCGTCACGGCGCTCGCTCAAAGCAACCCCCGAGACGGTAGCGAGGTGATGACTGCCGAGACCTGCGTTTCATTCAGCTAAAAACACCTCTCGCCTCGATAATATATAACAAGTAAGACAATATTTGGATTGTTAGCCTTTCGCCAGACCAACCCAATGCTCACTAAAAAGTGATTATTTCCTAAACTATTTGACCGATTTTCATGAAATTTTGCATGCATCTCGGCAGATTGTTACGCTATAGCAAAACGGCATTGGGAAAACTCTCGATGACTTCATTAGATCAATTAAGACTTAATTACGACAAAAAGTTGGACATTTTGCCTTTTCCCGACCGATCCCATGCTCACTTAAAAGTTAATATTTCAGAAACTATTCGACCGATTTTCATCAGATTTTGCATGTACCTCAGTAGTAGTATACACAATGGGCCTACGGGATTAGGGACTCCTCAAGGGCTCAATTTTTAGATTGAACCCTCGGGGGGACCTGGTCCCGTAGCCCCATTGTGTATACTACTCCTCTGGAGGAAACACATTCAATGGCGTCTGCCAGATCCTGCAACGTGGAAGGAACAACGGGTCTGTCAGCAACATGCTCCTGGAGGGCATCCCGAGTTTGCAACTGTGGTCAAGCCAGCCAATCTGTAGTCGAGCATTAACGCCCATTACAACGACATCATATAACATTGAATCTATTATTCTCTGGCGTTACCGTTTTATATGGTGATGCAGTTTCATAAATGTGTTCAAACTTACTTTCTCTAGAAACCGTGACCCACCAGCAATCACTTTTGTTATGTTAATGCTAGGGTTATACTATGTCCCCGGCGGCCATGGCGGCCCCATTTCCCCGAAACGTAGTGCGGCGTGGGATTTTGGCCATTTTTTCCTCCAAAGTCAAGTTTTGTTAGGTCCATAGACCGTTTTCTCTCAGTCTATCGCGGTATCCGTGATGGGCCGTTCGGAAAAACGGGCTGCTGAGTCCTGGAAGCTCAAAGGCGCACTACGGTTCAGCCCGCAGTCCACTACAGATGCCACTTCTTTGCCCCCCAGCCTGTCGCGTTCTGATGGGTACCCTCACGTTTTGATCAAGGTCTTGACACGTTTTGTGCGTTCTGTCAAGACTTTCTACGGATGAAACGTGGACGCCGGCCAGCTTTGGATCATGTTTGTGCCCACGGTATATAAATAAGGCCTCCCAAGCAATAGCAGCCATTGTATCCTGAAACACAAGAGCAGTATAAAATTCTTTGTATGTTTGCTTGGGGCATACATCGAGTCCTTGCATCAGGAAAAAGGCGATCATCAGCTGCAGAGAGGGAATGCCAGAGAACGCAAGGTGCCGTATCTCGCCTGTTCTGTAAACCGTCACACGCCTGGATGAGTCGTGATAGAACGGGACGAACCGGCTACCATACAACCAAGCTTGCCGTGAGAACCGGGACAAAATGGGCAGCAAGGGCGAAACAACCGTGACAAAACGCCAAACAAACGTTGCCGACCGTGACAAAACGTGAAAGGATCGCGAGATGCCGGGGAATACACATGCCTCCCGTACCAACATCTGGCACGGCATCCACGGCAATGACGGACTGTTTTCTCATTCAGTCCCCCCACGTTGCCTCACGTCAATCCCATTTTGTCCCCGTTTCAGAGAAACGTGGCTGCCGTGGCCGCGATGTATGCCCTCAGCAAACATACAAACACTTTTATGCTGCTCTTGTGTCTCAGGATACAATGGCTGCTATTACTTGGGAGGCCTTATTTATATACCGTGTGCACAAACGTGATCCAAAGCTGGCCGGCGTCCACGTTTCATCCGTAGAAAGTCTTGACAGAACGCGCAAAACGTGTCAAAACCTTGATAACGTGAGAAACGTGAGGGTACCCATCAGAACGCGACAGGCCGAGGGGGAAACGTAGTGGCATCCGTAGTGGACTGTGGGCTGAACCGTAGTGCGCCTTTGAGCTTCCAGGACTCAGCAGCCTGTATTTCCGAACGGCCCATCACAGATACCGCGATAGACTGAGAGAAAACGGTCTACGGACCTAACAAAACTTGACTTTGGAGGGAAAAAATGCCAAAAATCCCACGCCGCACTACGTTTCGGGGAAATGGGGCCGCCGTGGCCGCCGGGGACATAGTGTAACCCTAGCATATGCCACACAGTTTGAAAATTATCCGTTTGGGAAGCATTAGATAGAACACGAACTAATTCTGTTTCTTCACGTGACCCTCGATGATGCATAAACCACAAACATTCAACTATTTGTTATTCTGATGGTAAATTCCATTTGGGCTGATTATTGCCCACATTATAACGTCACTTCAGAAACATCAACGACCGTAAGGCCATGTATTACTGTTAGAGCGTCTGTCTATTATAGATCGCAAGCCATCAAAATGCTGGTAGAAATCTGCAACAGACTCACCAAGCGTTAGTGTCTGGATATTGATAAACAATCTGACAATACATGATAACGTAACAAGACAGGATTTATTGCACAGTAAGTACATAACATGAAAGACATATTTTCAAATAAATGAGATAGCATACAAATATACTTTCATAACACTTTGGGAACACAGCCCAATAGATCTGTGTTTAAAGTCTCCTTGGTATGAACATACCAAGACCTAGTTTTGCCACAGTTGTGTTCACAAAGGAACGGGTTTTCACAGCTTCGTCCAGACATCATGCCATCACATGTCGAGATGAACAATGAGCTCGACGTGTCCGGGATGTCAGTCCGTGAGACAGCTTAACTTGTATCCTGGTTTCCATGTGTCACCGGGGACCATTAGTCCCGGAAGTTACTTTTGTCTTCAGCTCCCAGACTTCTCCTGGGCCTCCACTACCTCCCACCAGAGGGTGCCTGGCTTCAGGCAGTATTCTGGGTCATAACTCAAAACCTCGTCTTCTACCCAGTACTCTGGTGCTATCACCACATCCTGACCGAAAGTTGGGTCTTCCGCCTCTCTCTTCTCCACGACCTCCCACCACGAGGTGTTAGGAGCCAGAGTGAAATCTTCGTGTGGCGCCAGGGAGACAATGTCGTCGGCATTTCCATTCTCGGCGGCATCAATAGATCCACGAACGCTGTGGCGACCTCTGACAACGGATCGGCATCTTCGTACACATAACCTTACAACCAAGAAGATGCCAACGATGATCACTGAAAAGGTATAAACATAATTCGATATTTGTGAAAAACAAAAACGAAAAGAACCCACCATTTTCAATACAGCATCATTTAATAGCTACAAAACAAAGCTTCAGATCCGTAAGATCCCGACGTGCTGACACAAGCTGTAAGGCATCAATGTGTATCTGCTTTTAAACACACAGGGTGAGACAGTGGGAAATTTATTTCCGCCAAATATTGAAGATACATCTTTGCGAGGCATATTTAGAAGTTGTATAGATGAAGGAAAACCAAGTTCTATGGATAGTCAAAGAAGTTGACTATCCATAGAACTTGGGTTTCCTTCATTGAAGATACAGTTCGGGTTGAAGTATGTAAGAAAATAATTCTTCCATGTTGACGCGCATTAAATAGCCTCTTATACATATGTCGCAGAAATAGATGGAAAATATACTTACCACCTCCAAAAACAATTGTGCAGATCATAAGGACCATGTGACTTTGGTCAGTTATCATATCTGAAAAAAAGCATAAGTGTATTGATTACATACCGCCCTAAAAGTGGTGGCATTAGTTTTAAAAGACTGCAATTAAAACGTTATGGATACTGGGTGTATTGTTTCTGTTGGGACAGTTTTATTTCATTCATATTTATTTCCGGCCTTTCCCTCAACATACATTATTTCTTTTGTAAAACTAGCTATAAAGTAAATGTACCTCTGACATAGTTCACTCGAGACTGAATCCCAATCTCGTTGAAAAGCAGCCTGAAAAGAAACAAAATACCATTTTCAAATACGCACACACTACATGGGTCAAAGATAAGTTCAATACATTGAAACACAGTATTTTGATTAAACTGAAGCAAGCGAAAACCCGCGCCTTCTGTTACTTCCAGTTTGGAAAAGAACTTAAGATGTTTTTCATTTTCTGTCTCTTTTCTTCCATAATTTCGTAACAAGTTGAAACAAAAGGTAAATAATTGGTTACAGTTCACTCAGGAAAATAGTTTATGCATGTATTATGTATGCACTGTATTAATGAACACGTACTGGCTACATAATGTTGAAATACTCAAATGAGGGGGGACTTTTTACAATCAGTTAATTTACATACTTACTAAATATCATAGCACATAAATTGTTCCCTCTACTTTCGACTGTATATTGTTACATTATAAAAGTTGTCGAACACTTACCTCGAAGGAAGAGTTGGTATTGACGGCATATCGCGTAGATGTGTCGATAAATCTGGCGCTAATCTCAAAGACGGCATCATGCATGTGGCGCAGTTCGTCACTGTCTGTGACGTCACACCCTTAGATACCACTGTTCAAGGGCAGGTAACTCCATGCTTTAGCGTGTTTTGTAATGACAATGACAATGACAATACTTTATTACTCGTGAGGGAATTCTTGTGTAAAGTACAGAGCTCAAACATTGATAAAATGATGAAACTATTTTCATACAATAAATAACACACATATAGCACGCTAACAAGGTGAGACAAACACTAGGAATCATTTAAAAGATTAATACTGGCAGGAACAAAGGATTTCATGGCACGATTGGATTTAAAACGGGGTAAATTATAACGACGTCCAGAAGGCAGTAATTTATATTCATAGTAGATGGGATGATCTGGATCAGATATAATCTTACGGGGTGACTTGAGAACTCTTTCTTCATATATTTCAGTTAGGTTAGCAAAAGATACACCTGCAATTTTACTGGCTAAATAAACCTATTCTGGTGAGACAGTTTCTGTTATTAAGGGACAAGGTTCCATACCAGCATTGTACAGAAAAAGCCAGAACGCTCTGTATAAAGCACTGATAGAAAAGACACATAATTGATTGATTAACATTGAAAGATCTCAATTTGAGCAAGAAGTGTAACCTTTGTTGACACTTATTGAATATAGCATCTGTGTTTACATTAAAATTCAGTTTGTTATCAATATATGTACCAAGATACTTGTATTCATTTACGGTTTCAACAGGTTCATTGTTAATTATAACTGGCAACTTGGTGTTCTTCTTAGTTCTGAAGTCAATAATAAGTTCCTTAGTTTTCTTCACATTCACTTGAAGATAATTATGTTCCCACCATGAAACAAAGTCACTTATATCATCTCTATACTGCTGTTCATCCTCATTCTGTATGAGCCCTACCAGGGCTGCATCATCCGCAAACTTGACCGTTAGACAATAAGTTTTGCGGCTGATGCAGTCATTGGTGTACAAGATAAATAATACAGGTGATAGAACACAGCCCTGTGGCGCACCGGTATTTGTCTTTATAGTAGATGATGTAGATGAATTCACCCTGACAAACTGCATCCTGTCAGTAAGAAACTGTTCAACCCACAGCAATATGTTACAAAAAGAAAAGCAAGGTCTTCTGTGAATGGCTAGCATCGAGTGCGCGGCGCGTGATGATCGGTAAATGTCTCTTCTTCCGGTTCTGATGCATAGGTTTAAAAGTTTTCCTTGACAATGTGACATATTTTTTAATATATCATCTGTTGCTAGAAATATAGTCTGTTTCATTCACCATTCCTATTGAGACACGCTCTAGATAGCAAAGTGAACTACCTCATGTACATGTCCATTGAAAGAGATTCCTAGCCTCATAATAAGTATCACCACTTCGTCATAATGCTTATAATGGGGTGAGCCGTGGACTTTGCATTTCAGCACTTGTAGTTGATTTTTATATATCTTGTCTTAACAATTCCTGTCATTGACATAAAAAATCAGTGCAAATTATAACACTATAACAATTCGAATTTTGTTTTCGCTGTAGGTTTGTTGGGTTGTTTTTTGTTAATGTGTAGTCTGTAAAATAGAAATGAAATCATCAATGGAGGATACGAACCTGTCAGTTCTTTGACTCATATTAGATCATGATTACGTGAGGTTGAATAACCTCCCTTGAATTGATATTCCAGAACGAGGCTTCGTTCGCCATATTTGCGGAAAGAGAAGGAAAGGAATAGTGTTGTTTTGCAGTGTGCTGTAATTTTCCACTGACCAGTGGATCAGCGTTGCTATCTGTCTTTCGCGATGGATTTATTGACTCTAATACTTCATAATCTTTGCCCCTTCACGAACCATGGCACGTCAGAATCTTCACTGTGTACATAACCCCGCTTATAAAGAGACTGGCGACACAGCCTTCCACAAATACAGGCCTATCTGTTGAGTCCGTCACCTTCTTTGGCCGAGTGTTATTGTCAAATAATTCTTTGTCAGCCATGGAAATGCACATAAATAACTCTCAACATCATTCGAGAAGGGTAAACTTGACATAAACAACTACTAATATGATTCTGTAAACCAAAATACCCACTTGGACGCGTAGAGAACTAGAGATGGGGGATCCCCATGCACGGAAAAGTGCGGCCGTCAGCAGGCTTCGACACCAACTTAGAAAGAAAAGAGAGTCGCTTGCTGACCATTTTGAGTTCAAGATGTATATTATTTTCCATTTCAAAGAAAAGGTGAATCCATTTTATTAGTGTCTAAGAATTTCAATATGTTCTCTGGAATATATTTCCGCTTACAATGACAAGTATTTGTTTATGCTATTATATATATTCGTTGTAAATCACTATGTTAATATTAATAGTGTTGTGTAACTTTCATTACTTTACTTCCTACATTTTTCCATTTTAATGACATTTGGGGATACATACGTGTGCACAATACACCTGAGCTTTTATAGCTTTTGGTGCTTAGTCACTGTGATGCCATTAGAAACCTTGTGTAGTCAAAACTCAATTTTGTGAAACTCTGAAATGTCACAATTTTTAAAAAATATATTGTCATCCAATAGTTTGTACCCCTGCATGCTGAATATATAAACATGTCTCTGATCTCACTCACAATGTGTTATATACAGCAGAAGTTTCCTGTACATCCATCACTAACTTTATTCTGGAATATGGCTCAAACTGTTGAAACCATTTCAGTATTCCCCTGCTTCCTCACTAATATATGAAATAAATGTATAAACAATATATGTTCAACATGACAAGATCAAATTATCTGAATATAGTTTTGGCCTGGTAATCTCTTTGTGACTGAGTTAAATGTTAGTTACTGTACAGTGTAAAATGAAAGATAATATTTAACTGATTACTTTTTCAGAAGAAAAAGGTGGCTATTTTTGAAGTAGCAGAAGTTGTTCCGGTAATGACCAACAACTATGAAGACAGTATTCTCAAAGGTGTAAAGGTGAGGAGTGATGATTTGAAGTCATTGTAACTCAAAGGAATTTCATTAACCAGGAAGCTTACCATTACCAATACCATTCCTTATAAATTTAGATCTTTTACTTTGATGCAAGGCCTCTGCATGAAGGTTTAAAGGCACCACTTGCTTGATAACGGTGTTAGAACCTACACCGAAACGTCGCTCTCACAGCAATAAAGAAGTTGTTCATCCATATATTGTTATCCTTCCTTACCTCCATTGGAGTTTGTGTCAGGGAAACGTTGTTGAGGGTATGTTTGTGTTCATGGCTTTTTTCTTTCGACATTATGAAATTTCTCAAAGAGGCAAACAAATAAGGAGTTATCTGATATTTAATTTGCTCAATATCTCAAGCAGTGTTCATTGGGAATGGACAAACAATTTGCTGCTTGTTCACAAGACAGGACTCTGTGTGGATCTGTCAGCTCTTCAGGCAGAGAAGTATTGTATAAATGAATCTTAAATATAGGATTTAATGAGACTGGAAACAAACTAGCCTACACAAAACGTAACTGATTTGTCATTGATCAGAAAAATATGATTGAGGTTTGAATCCCATTTCACCCCAAGTATGTATCCAGGATTGTCAGCACCAATCCTGAGTTCATGGGTTAGACCTAAAAAAAATGTTGTGGTTCCGATTACCTGACCAACCCTTGAATTCTGGTGCCGACCCTAGGCTTTTTAAGAGGTATGAACAAAATAAGCTTTCAGATACCATTGTTTTTGCCCGGCACCAATGTACATCGGTCATTCTGATAAAGTCGACATGATGGCCGCAAGCTTGATTGAATAAACAATTATACATTAATAAATGTGTAATTAGTTCATACTTTACTTCTAAAAAAAATGTAAAAAAAAAAAGAATTCCTACCTTCCTACTCTGAATTTTAAAGATGTGTAATCGGAACCACAACGGGTTTTTTTATTTGGCCTTACACCAAACTGGTACCCATCTCACACCTTGCTTCATTTCAGGCTTTCTTCCCACATTAAGTAGACATGCCATGCTGTAGCTAGAATAACAGCAGCCTTAAGTCCAGCTCACTCACTGATAGTAGTGATATACAGGGTCAAGCATGGCATTTGTACATCCTTGCACTGATGTCCAGTTAACATTGTACTTCAGACACAGTACAGTCTTCAAGCACTTTCCACCCCCACCCCCACCCCTAGTATCCTAGTTTGCAGTTCTAGTTTGTTCCAATGGCTTCAGGTTTTGTGTTATTCTCTACTGATACACACAGTATAGATGGGGCGGTGGGGTAGCCTGGTGGTTAAGGCTTTCTCTCGTCACACCGTAGACTCAGGTTCGATTTCCCACATGGGTACAATGTGTGAAGCCATTTCTGGTGGAATATTGCTAAAAGCAGCGTAAAACTAAACTCACTCGTTCACTCACAGTATACACAGAGAATTGTGTCTTGGAAGATCACTGAGTGTAAATGCCAATTATTAATTTTACTTGCTATTGCATTGTCGGATTTGTCCATGTGCAAATCCTGCAAATATTGTTGGACACTGACTGGATCGGTGAATGAATCCAATGAAACACTTCCTACTTTGGTAACCAAAGGTAAATCATTTTATTTCTGTTCTTGCTTCATCCTGCAGCTGAAAAATGAACTTGTGCAGCAAGTGAAAACAAAGATTGATCTTGACTAGTTTATAAGGAAGATCATCATCATGGTCAGCTACCCTATTCTTCAACACAAGTTACATGTCAAACAGTATGCACTTTTAGAACCCTATTAAACCTGAAGCATGTATACTTTGTATTTTAGGAAGAGGCTTATTCTTATGAAAGCTCCAGAGAACTCCTAGACAAAGATGTAGTTCAGTTGCATGCTCCTAGGTGGCAGTCCATGAGAAGGGTGAGTGTAAACACTTAGGCAAGTCTGCTGGTCATAGTAAATGGCATGGTTAGCTTTTTCCGGGATATAACTGGTAAACGTCATGAAAATCTGCGAGGATCCTATTTGAGAGAAGTTTTCAGATGTAATTTCTATTGTATGGAGAGTTGGAAAATCCATGTTAATCACAGGTTGTACATGAAATAAGTGTGTTTTATATATCATTTTGATCATCTTAAGTGCATAGATGTGTCATAGAGCTGAACATGCATACATAAAATGTTTGTTACTGTATGCTCACAATATTCTTTTCAGGATGTTATTGGATGTACAACAGAGATTGACTTTTTTCTTTGGCCAAGAAGTGACATTGACAGGATTGAGTGTCAACTCTTTTCTCGCTGGAAGGGAGACCAACTCCCATTCAAACGTATTGAGGTATGTTGCAGAAAATAGGTGCACAGAATGCTGGTTTGACTAAATGTTGATTAAGTCACATACTGCAGGTATTTAATATCATGTTTTTGTGCTATCAATGATGTTTGTTGTTTATGTATTCTATAACTTTGTCATTGTTCCGTTCATGATCATCATATTAAGCAATTTTGTTGCATCAAAGATACGTTTCTGATATACACTGTATGTGACATGTCTGATTAACACCATCAAAATCTGGTGGTGTAGTTCATTTGTTATACTTTCAACAGCTGATGTGACTATTTGTTGCTATAAAAGCTGTGTACTTGTTCTGTCTGGTTTGACTGCTTGAAGGCACTCTCACTTTCTTAATTATGTTTTGACACTTACCCTTGAAGCAGAAAGGCATTACTGTAAAGGTATAATGTTACTGATGTGGATATGACTAGATTATCAAGTGTTCTTCTTTGGCTCCCCTGGGATTCAAGGAAAGAATAGGTATCCTTAACTCATGTATTTCTGTGGATATTTTCATGTCCAGTATGACAACAAACTTACAGTTTGGTGATTAGTGTATTTGTATGTGGCAGGCCAGCTTCTTGTTCAGTCACCTGGACTATGAAAGACAGCTGATGAGACTGGTGAGTCGGCGAGACAAAGAGGGGCTCATCATCAACAACCCATCCCAGACCATGTTCCTCTTCATAGACAAGCAGCAGCTTCAGGTAAGCTATTCAGTCAGAACTTGAAATGGTACATGCTCGTTTTGGCACTGTGTTTTGATTGAGGAAGTCAGTTTTAGGCCATTGAATCTTTTATGTTTATAGCCAATGATAATATGGCATAAGAAATTAATCAAATAATTTGAGGAATTTCAGTGGTGTTTGTCAAATGAAAGAGAATATACTTCAATACGGCTACCTAGTAATCTGGTTGTTGGATGGATTAACTTAATATGGTGTACCAACCATAAGACTTAACGTGTAGTTTTCACTATTGCAGTTTAGTCAGTGTCCTCAGAGCCCTCTCTAGTATTCTCTGCTGTATTTCAGACTGCCAAGAACAAGATCGTGGTGTTCAAGTTGTCCAGTGTCTGCCTCTATCTACCACAGGTACAACTGACTGTCATTATTATTATACTAACATTTGTATAGCACCAATATCCAGCTCAGCTGCTCAAAGGCACTTTGATTTTCTCTCAATCATTGGATGTCAAACCCAAAGGGTATATCATATTTCAGTCTCAACTCCCTGGGGATCATACAACTCTTTCAGCCACTAGGTGCACTGAGTTAATGTCGCTTTGCCATCTTTACGAGGTACCCATTCACATCTTGGTGGACTGCGACACATAAGTCACAGTACTTTGTCCAAGTTTTACTGCACATTGCTGTACCCGCAACTAGGTGTTTGCACGTATTTATGTGGCCACTATCTGGTCATATACCAACGGATTTGAGGATTCTTTTAAGTGCACAGAGTAGTGTACTGTACACTAGGGGTTGTGACAACAAGTCTGCACACAAAGTTGTCTCCAAGGTTTTTACACCCGGTCACAGGTGGACTCTATGCCGGCAACTCAAGCTCACTGGATCACTAGCCTGACACCTTAAATTGCTTGCCCACCCTGCCCCATTTTGGGACTTCATGGGTAGCCATGGGACTACAGCAAGCATACCTTTTCAAAATTGCTTTCACTGAGAATTGTCTTTACAAGCCTCTGACACTCAGTCACATGTAATTTTGCCCCATTACACAGCCATTGATTGCTATATCTCAGTAATTAATGTGCATTGGATATTTCTGTTGTGTGTTAACTTCTAAACACTTTCATCATATTTTGTTACTTTCCATCATGTGACATTAACATCAAGAAACAATTAAATTAGCTACAGAATTACTTCTTCCCTTATATAATCATTTGTAGGTGATGTGGTTAATGTTGTTTTTTTCAATTGATAATTTCAGGACCAGCTGACCCACTGGGGTGCCGGAAATGTAGAGGAACTTGTTGCGACATATCTTTAACCCAGTGACCTTGACCTGACTATGACATCTTGGGAGACAAGCTTCTCCTTGACTAGTTTGACCGTATCGTCAAATTGTAATGTGTGTTTGATATGCTTTCTGTTGAGATGGACTAGTTGTCATACACAGAAAGCATAGACAAAATTATTTTTGTAAACAACTTCATTACACAAATGCAAACTTAAATTCCTTTCAGACAGGATACCTTTACATGGTGCAAGCAGATGCCTTTATCCTGAGTAGGCTTGACTTGAGATATAGGTATTGACAGTGCCACATGCGTCAGCATGCTAAATACCTTTATATTTCATGGTGTAATAACACTTTATGTAAACAGCTGGGTGGAACAGAAATTAGTTTCCTTCGACATTTTGCTGTACAACAGGAACTGAAGTTACGTATTGTTAGTCAACATGTCCAAAGATTGCATTAGGTCCGACCACAGTGGATATTTGTGCCATGTCTGGAGCCAAGCTTACCCATGTACTCAAGGATCCAAGTTCAAACCCGTCTTCTCCATATGCTCATATTGTGGTTACCTTAGATGGAATGCCATGTTGCAGATACTGTATGACTAGTGTACATCTCGTTCATGGGTTCCACCTGAAGGTAAACTACATACCAAAGGTTCATGCCATCATTGTTGTCATTAAGTGTAAACACATGTACCCACTGCAGTAGATTAGAACAGTCTTCAAAACGGTGAGAAGCATAAGCATCTTTGATTCTTGGGCCGTTTTTACTAAGTTGTCTCAAATACTAAGTAGAAGACATGGTGCCAAACAAAGGGATTGTAGAGCCTTTTTGGTCCATATCAAACTAGCTGAGCACCTAGAAGTGTGTAACAGGTTGACTGCCTCCAAGTAAGTCCTGAAGAGGGATGGGTGTTCATATGTGCATAATGTAAATGTGAAATTACTGGACCTTTATCAAGACTTGTTCTGCAATGTCTCAGTTGAAGTAGAGGTGCTAAGACAGTTCATCTTGGTGCTGGAAGGTTTTTGTATGGAGATAAAAGGAAGATGAGACAGATCCCAAGATATTCATGTGTGTCTAACATATAGCTTTGGAGATTTGGACTTTATAAAACATAGCAGGACTGCAGTTTACCGGTTGCAGCTTACATGATAGTACTGATTGGTTTAGGCTTCAGGTTGTAGCTTTTTAACTCCCAGGGATGGTGGGTTATCTCTTATCTTTAGACAGTGGATACCATTTCTGATCAGGCACTGTCTTTGGATCATTTGGTAGAAGATACCCTTTTCTAATGATAGATCACTTTTCAATCCTTAGTGTTGTGAGTATTGATATGGGCTAGTAGTTATCTCACCACATTTGATAAGTTAACTGAGTGTAATTTGACAAAAATCTATCCAGAATTTTACTGAGACATTAAGGTTTGCAGATGCACCTGCTCATACACATCAAGGCAAATGATTGGATGGTAATCACTAGGACTACAAGTAATAATTATTTGATCATGCCCCTGTCCCATTGTAAAATGTTGGCAATGAGGTTATCTTATAAACCTAGCTTAGCTTCAAGCTGGCATGGGGTGGTGGGTAGCCAAGTGATTAAATTGTTCGCTCGTCATGCCGAAGACCCAGGTTCGATTCCCCACATGGGTACAATGTGTGAAGCCCATTTCTGGTGTCCCCTGCCATGATATTGCTGGAATATTGCTAAAAGCAGCCTAAAAGTAAACTGGCTCACTCACTCAAGCTGGCATTGTAAGTTCAGTCCCCTACATGGTACACATCTAAACCAAAAATATTGCACCCGGTAAAAATCAGCTGTCCCTGAAATATTTTATTACCTATCTTTGTGAATACAAATTGTTAACTATTGACAAACAAAATTTTAATGTTATTTCATTGATCATGTGGACAAGAATTGTGTGTAATTAACAAAATATTGCATATGTGATTCAGTTTTTGTGTAATTTTTCATTGAAATATAATTTTTTTGAAAGAAATTTCTAATCTATTGCAGCTGTCATGATCATTGTCATATAACCATTGTCATTGTCCAAAGTCTCATCTGTTATGATCATCTTTTAAGGTTATATTTCATTAAAATTTAGTTTGTTGCATACAAAAATTAAAATTTCATCTTGTGTTGAGAAGGCCTTTGATGGCCATCTAATCATGTCAATAAGCCAAATTTGAACCAATTTAGCCGCTAATAGTATTTTCCAGTGTTACCCATCACAATAGTATAGACTGGAGTGTGTACCAGTTTTCGTCATTGCTTCATACCGTTACTTTCCACACTTGTTTTTCCGCTGGAGACATGTTTCCATGCATATAGTCAACAGAGTAAATATAAAGCCGCAGTAAGTAGACTCCTGCTTATCAATTTGTTGCACTTGTATAAATGTTTTCTCATCATTGGTATTAACATACAGGCTGCTATCATATCTTTGCTTAGTTTCCCCAAATGGACTATTGAAAGAAGTTCAATACCAGCCAGTGTAGTTGTTATGAATATGTTTTGTGGTAGGTACTGAGGTAAGGGTCAGGCTTCACTTAAAAAGTAATCCGAGGCCAGGTGGAAATACCATACTGTTGTTGGGTTTACTTTGAATGTTGAAATACAGTAGAACATGGTTATAATGAACAGAGATCGAAAATACCTAACAATAACAGATATAACAATTTATTTCAAAAGTCCTGACTGATTTTTCTGTACAATATAATAGAACATTCATGTAACTAATTTGGTATAATGAATTTGAGGCAAGGGTAGATTTTTCACCCCAATATGTTCCCTTGAGTTATTGACTGGTCAGCACATTGCAAATTATTGTCAGTCACCATTGAATCAAACAATATGATTGGAATCAAATCATCATCAGTACAGTACACTTTCAGATTAGTGAAGCTCAACCGAGTCAGCATGTATCAACTGACAACAGATGTATGTTTCACAGGACATTTCGGCAACACATATTTCTTAAACCGATACTTTGTTCAATGGCAATCACTGAACATATTTCCAAATTCTTTCATCTTGCTTTTATTTCCAGCGATGTGTAACTTTCTGTAAAGCCTTGCTGAGAAGCATGCAAAGGACACTTCAACATTCAGTTTCCATGGTATGTACTGACCACAGTCAGTCAGCTAAAGTATTAAGTGTTTCTTATATTGCCTTTTTGATACTTTTCCACAGGAATACCAAAAAGTTGGTATGAATAAAAGTTGAAAATATAGCCACAGTTTGTAGCACATATTGAAATTGAATGGTTGTTTACTGTTCATGGTGCATATATTCAAATGAAGTGTTGCATACTGAATGGTGGTATGAATACTGAGGCAGTCAAAAACGGCGGAACAAGCAAGTAACAAACAACGGATATTGCAAACAAATGTCATATGTTCCCGGGAGTTTGTTAATACCATGTTTTACTGTTCCAGAAAACTACCAACAATTCCTATATTTTGACAAATCACTATTTAGTGTGCTAATTAAACCTAAGGCTAGGTTACAATTCTGCTAGTCACCTGTAATTGTACAGCCAGGATATATCAAGCAAAACGTATGGATGTAACCTTGTCTTGTAACTAATGATATAACAGTTCCTCACAGTTCACCCAAGTGTAACACATCTCAGAGACTAAGGATGCAATGCGTCCTCAAATATTCTTACCTTTAATATCAGACCAGCAGACTCGGGCTGGCAGGTTAGTACAAATTTGATTTGCATCCAGAGTCTCCAGGAAATAGAGAAAACCCAAAACATTGAACTAAGAGAAGGATACTGTGTGATAAATGGTGCATTCCAAAGGGTAGCGAATCGGCCTGGTTAGGGGAGTATGTTTTTAACAGTTGAATATTACATACTTGCACATAATTGGCATGTTAACAGTTTCATTCTAGTTTGTTTTAGGAAAGTATGCCTACCACAGTTATTTCTGTTATTTTGTGTGATTAATGATGGATGTCTTGAGTATGTGGGTGTTCGATGGAATGTGAATGACCGTGAAGCTGAAATGTTTATAATGACTTGAACAATAAGGGCTATGACTATTGATAGTGCTCTGTTTTCTTAGTCATCAAGGAACAATTAAAGTCTTTCTGTGGAGAATGTCATCAGCATGTGCTGTTGTATTTCTGTTGGGAAATATATTTGTCACCAGTCATGCCAACATGGATTTAATGCAACATGACACGTAAAGTGATGATAAATAAGTGCTATCAGATTTGTTTATATTGATTTAACTTTTGTCATTATGTACTTTATATTCTAACGTGTTACATTTGATTGAGGATAAAATTTAGAAATAATCAAATATTTTCAATCATGCATTGAAAAAGATTTGTTTTAATGAGGATTTAAAATGTAATTTTCATGATGGCAAGTTGAAAATTAGATAGTTAAAGTTGAACAGTTGAAGATGTTATTAGTTTTCACATGAAAAGCTGTCATTTACAACACAGTTATGGGTGGAATTGACTGACATCTTTGTTTGGGTTGTGAAGCCCATTGTGTTCCTTGCCATATTATTACTGGAATATTGCTAAAAGCTCACTCCACTCTTCACTTTGTTTGGAGAGATCAAGCCCTTATTAAATTGGGGCAGGTGTGTAAGTTTCCAACATATCCTAAATCTAATAAGCTTTTGTGATGTTAGGAACTTGTTGCCACACAGTATGTTTTAATGTGTGGGGAAGAATGTCCATATCAATCTGACTTACTCATTCCCCCATAACTGAAGTAGGTCGGTCTTCATCAGAAATCTGGTATTTGTAAGAAATGGCTAATGTTCTAATTATATGGACTCCTTTGACCTCTTGTAAGGAAATGTATATTCTTGAAGCATAAAAAATGAAACATTGTTCATGTGTTTGTCTTTTAATATGCCTGATGTTGAACAGAACGATAACCACAACAAACAAGCTCGCCAATCCCTGCCATGGTCTCAAGACATGTATGGTAGGAGTGCCATACTTCAATATTATCAAACCACTCGTATACACATCTTTCTGGTTCTGCTTGGTATTTGCTGTTGCAGGAAAATGGGATGATACTGAGGCACAAAAGAAAATACACATTCATCATGGGATTGCTAATCAGTAATGGTGATGTATCCAGTAGAACAAAGTTCATTCAACATTACAAACTTTATAAAATGGGAAATGGCTTCTGGCTCCAGTTAGCACCTGATTCTAATGGGACTGCCCAAACATTTCACTACCTCTTCAGTTCAAATATATTCCGAAGAGCTAGGAGTTTGGGCACGGTGGACATGAGACAGTAACATAATATGATCAAAAATTGAATATATCATCATTGTATGTCACTCTCTCGAGGTGTTGTTTTCCATGTTTACTACGTTGAAATTGCACGCTTGTTTTGTCCCCATTTGTCCTGCCTTGATGGTGTGTAACCTCCTCCAAGGCTGCCTGGTCTCTGGTGCAAATAGCGTCCTTCATCTCAACGTTATCAACGGATGTACTTGAAGCTCTGGCCGCGATACTGTCGACTAATATGTCAAACCTCTTGGTGTTATCCTTACCACTGCATATAGTAGCATTTCTGGCTCTGACATTAGACGGACGGGACTTAACACCTTCTAGTCGATCCCTCCCCAAACACACATTACTATCACGAAATAGAATTCCACCATGTCTTTCTCTGAGTTTGGCAAAATATTCTTTTTCAAATTTCTGTTGTTGTTTAATGCATATACTTTGCATGAACAGGAGGTCTTTGAACACTGCAGTCCGTTTCTCTTTGACCTTGGAGTATTCCACAGACTCGTGGTCCAGCTGCCGCTCATACATGTTCCGTAGGTCTGAAGATAAACAGCCCAAGTTATAGTGTGTTGAATCACTTAAATCTCGGGCACACGTAGTCCCATTCGGTGCACAACCAACATTGTAACATGCCTATTACAGAAACAACACCGAAAGGATCACATTTATGTATAAATTATTTCAGAAATATTGATGCTAAAGACAAAGCTCAAAATGTTTTCTACTGTGAGATGATTGGGGTAAATGTCCCAGTAACTGTACATAACATGTCATTTTCACCTGTAAACTTTATATTTCAAGAACAAATATTCAGTCACGTTTTTGCGTACTGAACTATGAATAATGTGACAGTCCAAAATGGCGGATCGGTTTTTTGCTGGTATAGTTCAACGGATATACAAACAAATTCCATCTGTCCCTTGGATTTTGTTTTTTCCGTATTTACTTACGTGAGACTACTAATATTGCAGACCATTTGTCAAATAATTGTTTAGTTTGCTGTAAACTTAAAGGCAAGGTTACAATCCTGTTGTACGAGCAATATGTTTCAAGCAAATGTTTTGGCGGTAATATTGTCTGGTAATTCGTTTTAAAATGTAACTGTGTTACAGGTCGTGACAATTTACCCAAGTCAGGGAAACAGATCATCCTGTAATATTCGTACCTTTAACATTATGATGGAAATATCGCTTAGTCTCGTATTACACTACTATGACTCCATGATATGAGACCATAATCCAATCAAACACCTTGTAATGCCAAGAGTTCCATCGGCGAATAAAGTATATATAGAATGAGGTTGGGTGCAAGCTGTAGGTTTTGTGTAAGAACAGCAGCAGTGGAACTTTATGGCAGATGACATAATCTAACGAATGTTGCAATGCACCTATCTCTGAAATACTTGTACCAAAGTACTGATTATATCGTCGTATCCTGAAATATATCAATGCAATGTAAACAGCTTACAATGTCTTGTAACATCTCACTTTTCATGGACTTGAGGTCGGTTTCAAAATGTCTGACTTTTAGGCGGCACTCGGGCAGGGATCTCTTCATCATGTCGCCTACCACGTAGCTACTCGCCTCGGTGTTGCCTCGTCGGAGTTCCCGCATCTCGGTCCTCAAGTTCTCAATCACCTTCTTCAGCATCTCGTTGAAGGATCGCTGGTACTGATACCTGAAACCAAACTGTCTCAGTATTTGGCTCAGTGACACCAGGCATCATTCAGCACCTGCTTGTACAGACTAAAGTACTTTTGTTAGGGTGAGTCTCATCCCTGAATCGAACCCACACTCTCAGAGTCAGGCACCTAGAATCACCAGCACACAAAGTCAACGATCTAACCCACTCAGCCAGCGAAGCCTCGGGCAAATTGTAGTCTAGATTAGAGTTCCTAGATGAGTGAGTTTAATTTTACGCCACACTCAGCAATATTCCAGCTATATGGCGGCGGTCTGTAAATAATCAAGTCTGGACCAGACAATCCATGAGCATCGATCTACGCAATTGGGATACGATGTCATGTCAACCAAGTCAGCGAGCCTGACCACCCGATCCCGTTAGTCGCCTCCTATGACAAACATGGGTTACTGAAGATAAATTCCAACCCGGATCTTCACGGGTAAGGTCCCAAATGAGAGGGTAATATAAGCAGTCTGCGCATTTTCCCAATCCAGAATGACTTTCTGTATGAATATATATGTTACAGGGAATGTGTGAAACCAGGGGATTTCACGTAATCCCTAAAAGAGTCCGTGACTTCATGAAATCCCTGTTACCCCCAGGGATTTCATGTATTCCCTAAAATTGCCAGGGATTTCTTGAAATTACTGAAATATTAGATCAGGGATTTCATGAAATCCCTGTAAGCCTTTATTGAAATAGAGAACACCAAATGTATAATGCGAGTACAGAGTATATGCTGATGAAATTAATTTGTTTGGACAAGATAGACTGTTATGATACAAGCTATTACACTTCAGTAGCACTTTAAAACATTTACAACGTATCGATTTACATTGGTTAGGACCACAGTTACATTTCTGGAAACCCTGACCACCACAATTCGACTCGAAAATCACAGCTGTGTGGAGAAACAGTTCTTTGTCCATTGTCACATCATTCGTAGAGAGAAGAGGCTGGGGACAAACATGAAATATGTGCTTTGAAAAATACCTTTCCCTTCCCAATGGCCTAATCTGTTTATACTGAAACGTCTGTTTTCAATAAGGAAAGCAAAATTTTTTAAAAACCTCGCTAAATTTTTAAATGCTATTTCGCAGTAAAATGTTGAGCCATTCCGTACGGAATTATGAGAGACAATATACAGAGTATAATATATCAATATTAAAAATGCAATAAAAAGGGTACAAGTTACATTAAGAAGATATATACACATTTGCAGTACCCTTTTTAAGAATATCAGGCAGGTTTTGGCGAACAAAAACGATACACTTGGACAAGCTAGAAATAAAAATGAACTTTTTCAACATATCCATATTTACAAAAACAAACATCTAAAAGACTTGTACATTTAGATAAATGTCGCAATCTCTCATCAGCATATAAAGGACAATGCAATAAAACATGACACTCATCTTCAATAAAATCTTTACAGTAAAAGCAAATTCTTTCAGTTTCCATTCTAAGAGAAATCGCTAAAAACAACCTCTGTAACTTTTGAAACTACAAAAGGAATATTGATACACAACCTTGATATCGTTATATCAACACCCAACGACAAATTATTATTCATAACAATAAGATGCACTAGCAAGTGTGATGCCGCGATAAGACGTTGGGTCTCTCGGGTTGTCAGCTCCAGACTTAGGGATAGGGGTACTGATCCCCTGGGCCCAGTTGGAGGGTACATGACCAGTCTCATAACATGTAGAAAACAGTTTATGAAGATAATCTATACAGATGTCATTTGTCAAAACATCAACTGGAATATTATCGAAACCCGGTGATTTCCCTCTCTTAGCTTGACTTAGTGTCATCAGTAAATAGTAACGTTTTCAACTCATAAGAGCTAAGGGATGCAATGAGACTAAACAGTAAAGCCGTGAGTAAATTAACTACATTAACTTGGTACCCCGACTCAAGGTAGTAATTAGCCAAAGTGTCATCGGTAAATTGTCAACGTTTTCAACTCCTGAGAACTAAGAAATGAAATGAGACTCAACAGTAAAGTTTTAAGCTACACACATTAATTTCACACATTCACTGATATCCTAACAGGGAATGTGTGTAATGGAACACCGTGAAAATCAGTTAATTTCATGAAATCCCTTGAAATTTTAGGGAATACATGAAATCCCGGTTTACTCCCACTGTGTCCACTTTTGGAAATGGGCAGTGTTAAAACAACAGAGGGATTAGGGTATAGTCTGTATCAGGCTAGTGGGGAGTGGTATATAAAGTATAGTCTACTTAACTGTTAAGTCATACATACTTAGTGCATAAACTAGTATGCAACTGACAATAACTCAGCAAGACAAAAGTGTAATAAGTTTGAAATAACAATAACATACAAGTGATATGCATCTTAGGAAACATCAGTATGAGTAACATCAATAACATCATCAACATATCTGGAAACACCAGTTAAATGAGAGACACAATCAAGGTATTGCAGAACAGATTTTCTTTCATGCTGGAGATCATCCTTCAGGGTGAGAAATCTACTGTTAACGTTATGTGTTCTTAGATAAATAAAGCAAAGATGCAATTAACAATATGATGATAAGTGCTGCAATGAAGACAAGTGAACATACAGGCATACAAGAGCTTTTTAGATTTTGCAGTCATAATCATGCGAAACTTGCCCTAGCATTTATAAATCGATTGCTTTTAGTTATGAAGTGTTGAACAGATTTGATATATCCATTTCAACATTTTTGCTTAAAACCTTGTTACCACATAAGATAGTTTCTAGATCATATCCATTGATGTAAAAGAAGGCCTTCTTCTGATTTCACTATGTTTAGTACAAGTAAAGAATAATGACATGAATTCTCAATGTGGTGCCCACAAGAGCAGACCGGGTTGTCTGATATATATCTTTGTTGTCCCAGATGAGATCATTGCATCTAGACTCTATTATTGTTCTGGTTCGTAACCCTACACTTATAGTTGCCAACAAATCAAAGTTTGTCCACCCTGTGCATTGTCAGTGTGCTGAACGTCAACTTGAGCATGATGATGAATGATGAAGCCGGGGTTTATTTTATCATATATATACATGACTGGGACATGTGTTAGTGTGTACCATATATATACATGACTGGGACATGTGTTAGTGTGTACCATATATATACATGACTGGGACATGTGTTAGTGTGTACCATATATATACATGACTGGGACATGTGTTAGTGTGTACCATATATATACATGACTGGGACATGTGTTAGTGTGGGACATACATGTTAGTGTGTACCATATATATACATGACTGGGACATGTGTTAGTGTGTATCATATATATACATGACTGGGACATGTGTTAGTGTGTATCATATATATACATGACTGGGACATGTGTTAGTGTGTACCATATATATACATGACTGGGACATGTGTTAGTGGACATATATATACATGACTGGGACATGTGTTGTGTGTACCATATATATACATGACTGGGACATGTGTTGGGACCATATATATGTGTGGGACATGTGTAGTGTGTACCATATATATACATGACTGGGACATGTGTTAGTGTGTACCATATATATACATGACTGGGACATGTGTTAGTGTGTACCATATATATACATGACTACATGTGACTGGGACATGTGTTAGTGTGTACCATATATATACATGATGACATGTGTTAGTGTGTTAGTCATATATATACATGACTATGTGTTAGTGTGTATCATATATATACATGACTGGGACATGTGTTAGTGTGTACCATATATATACATGACTGGGACATGTGTTAGTGTGTACCATATATATACATGACTGGGACATGTGTTAGTGTGTACCATATATATACATGACTGGGACATGTGTTAGTGTGTACCATATATATACATGACTGGGACATGTGTTAGTGTGTACCATATATATACATGACTGGGACATGTGTTAGTGTGTACCATATATATACATGACTGGGACATGTGTTAGTGTGTACATATATTACATGACTGGGACATGTGTTAGTGTGTACCATATATATACATGACTGGGACATGTGTTAGTGTGTACCATATATATACATGACTGGGACATGTGTTAGTGTGTACCATATATACATGACTGGGACATGTGTTAGTGTGTACCATATATATACATGACTGGGACATGTGTTAGTGTGTACATGTGTTAGTGTGTACCATATATATACATGACTGGGACATGTGTTAGTGTGTACCATATATATACATGACTGGGACATGTGTTAGTGTGTACCATATATATACATGACTGGGACATGTGTTAGTGTGTACCATATATATACATGACTGGGACATGTGTTAGTGTGTATCATATATATACATGACTGGGACATGTGTTAGTGTGTATCATATATATACATGACTGGGACATGTGTTAGTGTGTACCATATATATACATGACTGGGACATGTGTTAGTGTGTATCATATATATACATGACTGGGACATGTGTTAGTGTGTACCATATATATACATGACTGGGACATGTGTTAGTGTGTACCATATATATACATGACTGGGACATGTGTTAGTTAGTGTACCATATATATACATGACTGGGACATGTGTTAGTGTGTACCATATATATACATGACTGGGACATGTGTTAGTGTGTACCATATATATACATGACTGGGACATGTGTTAGTGTGTACCATATATATACATGACTGGGACATGTGTTAGTGTGTATCATATATATACATGACTGGGACATGTGTTAGTGTGTACCATATATATACATGACTGGGACATGTGTTAGTGTGTACCATATATATACATGACTGGGACATGTGTTAGTGTGTACCATATATATACATGACTGGGACATGTGTTAGTGTGTACCATATATACATGACTGGGACATGTGTTAGTGTGTATCATATATATACATGACTGGGGCATGTGTTAGTGTGTACCATATATATACATGACTGGGACATGTGTTAGTGTGTACCAAGTTGTTCTGAAATGTGATCACCAATTTGTTCAGACTTTTGGTCACGGTGTCACCAGACTTACCTTGAAACCGACTATAACTAATCCCCCTATTGTTCTACGGGTGACTGCATTTTGTTGTTTTAAGAAAAGTGGGGACAGTGGGGGTACACCGAAATCCCTGGGGGACACAGTGATTTCGTGAAATCACTGAATCTTTTAGGGATTACGTGAAATCCCTGGTTTCACCAGAGACCATATATCATATGGTCTCTGGTTTCACACATTCCCTGTAACATATATAAATGATTGCCTTTTTCGAATTTATTGTTCTTTATTTCCTTTCTTAATTAACACTACCTGATTCTCCATTCAACTTCTTCCTGTTCTCTCTGTATGTTCATGGCGAGATTCTCCCGTACAATGTTCCTCCACTGGTTTGCTGAGGCGTGTAAAGTCCGGACAATCTCACGTTCATAGTACAGCTCCCTCCGCAATCTCTGGATGGCCCGGATGTCGTCCTCCTCATCTTCCTCCTCCATACTCACACCATCGCTTCTGGAGGAAGATTTGGGGTGAAGAGCTATCAAATGATTACTCTGATTATACTGATTATGACGTCACAATAGTATAAAGTTTCGTGACGTCACATACTATATATGTCATCTGAGGATTTGAGTTTAAGATTTTCTTAAAAATTCTATTCAATAATTAAAGCATTGAATAATTTCACATAGTACACTGTTGGTAATTATTTAGGCAATGAAAGACTAAAAAAGTAATTCATATGTTAAAATGAGCGGATTTGAACTTGAAGCAGCCAATCTTACTGCACGCGGTGGAACAGAGTTCATTTACCCACAATTAGAGTTACGTCCCTTTTAATAACAGAAACATTTCCTCAAGTCAACTGCATATGTGCCTATACTGCAGAATTCAGCGCAGGAGGCAGGGTGGCCTAAGAGGAACCAACATCTGCCTATCCACCTATCTGAATGACATGACTTTTGACTGCAGATTACTGACAAATCTCTTCCCTGTTTACAGAAACGAGGTGAGGGCGTATCACGGCATCACGTGCTATTGTTTTGGTTATCGATAGTATGTGTATAAGTCAGCTGATTTTGAAAATTATAATATAGCCTGGAATAGACCTGTGCCCGGATACTGATCTTCGTTATCAGTTCACACTGATCTTGTCCGTCACATTAAGTTTTACTAACACATTTCAATCATACTCACAGTTATCAATCTATCGTTTTTACCTATATAGATCTATGAGGCTAATGAACTTAATTGCAATGAATGTCTGTGTATTGGACATTCTGTTGTCGTTATCAAATTAAGGAACATCTTTTCTGCAGGTATTATAATTTAAACAGCATGATCAGTTCACAATAAATATCATGGTATCAAAGCAAAAGAATTCAAATAATTGATATATATTAATTACGAATGAGATATGATGTTTACATTAAAGGGCCACTGATCCAGAGCGATTAATGTTTCTCGCCAACAGTCTAATTACGAAACCTAGCTGCAAACTGGTCAGCCCCTGCTCCCTCTACCGTGACGGACACGGGGACTGGGCTACTGTCCACCCTGGCAGAATTTCTTCAACCTTATCAGTGGGACATTAGGATGGGTGGATGCCTATCAGATGCCGTTATTTGAAAATATCCCCGGTAGTTCTTGTCTGATTGTAATAAAGTATCCCAGCAGTGTAGGCTTCTTCAGATTTTCAAATGTTTGGATGGTATAGTGACTGATCCAATTTGATCCTATTTCTGTGTTTTTTGCCTCAATATTTAACCATGTAAAAATATGACCTATTACACTAGGTCGCTCTCAGGGCGTGTGTGAAATATGATACACGTTGGCGATCTATAAAATGTATAGATATTACAATCATGTTATAAATCCACTAATTATAAGCAGATCGTGTGCATTTTATTAAGTTTCAAAATGCATACAAATGTGATAATAATCGGTGGGCGAGCTGGCTAAAGCACCAAGCTAGTGATCCAGTGAGGTTGAGGTGTCGGGATCGAGCCCACCTGTGACCGGGTGTAAAACCTTTGAGTCAACTTTGTGTGCAGACTCTTTCAGTGTTGTCACAACCCCGAGTGTACAATACACAACCCGGTGCACTTAAAAGGAACCCACGAATCCGTTGGTATATGACCAGATGGTGGCCACATGAATACGTGCAAACACCTAGTTGCGGGTACAGCAACGTGCAGTGAACTTGGTCAAAGTACTGTGACTATGTGTCCCAGTCCACCCAGCTGTGAATTGGGTACCTCGTTAGGATGCGAGAGCCACAATAAACTCGGTGCGCCTAGTGGCAGCAAGAGTTGTATACTCCCCAGGGAGTTGAGATTGATAACACGATGTGACGTTGAGATTGACATCCAATGATCGAGGGAAACAAATACCAGCGCCTTGAGCAAGCAATGGTTGCATGGATATGTGCGTTATATATATATATATATATATAAATATCCTATAATAATAAACTAATTAGGGTCATAAGACAAAATAAAAAGACGTACATTGACTCCGTTATTTCAGTCCTAACATTTTTTACCACTGGCACATGGTTAAACTTAAAATGTTTTCATTTGTTATAAAAAAATGCCATTTAATACAACATTCAGATTGAGTAGTAGTGAATCAAAGCTCACTACTCTCCCCAAGACTCTCCATGTACTTAGTTAGCCTTACTTTCAAAACAATGCTATTGTATCAGACTTCTCACCAAATTCAAGGTCAAACTATTTCTTAAATCAAATTCTACACCCATTTACGTTAACATTTTTATAAAGTCAACATTACTATGAAATAAAAATTTTACAGCAAAATCAGCATTTTTATCAAAGTGAATATTTTTTTAAAAGAAACCAAATTATTCATCAAAGTCTACATAATTTTACAACAAAATCAACATAAGATTATCGAGTAAAAAAGATGTCATCTTTGTTGATCAGTCTATGCTTATACTATCAATTGCGCATGAGGGTGGCGAAGCAGAGGTAACGAACCAGTCATGATTTCTGGGATATCATCCGGATACTCACTGGAGAAAAACAATAACAAAAGCAACAACCAGTCCACGGAAATTGCTCTGGATCAGTGGCCCTTTAAGTTATAGTTTGTATTTAACCTATTCAGCTGTTCTCTATCATACAGGTATTTGAAGATGTGGTCAAGCGCTGTACATATGGTCAACTTGGACAGATGTGGCTACTTCCTGGTCATCTTTTTCTCACAACCAAATCCAGATTGAAAGTGTTCAGCTTTGACTTCATCCCTGCCAGTAGACAACAGGCAAGGCTCCGTTTGGCTTCATGTGTATTGTGTGAGTGAGTTTAGTTTTACGCCGCTTTTAGCAATATCACGGCAAAAGAAGCTTCAGATATGTACCCATATGTGGGGAATCGTACCGAGGCCTTTGGTGTGACAGGCGAACGCTTTAACCACTAGGCTACCCCTCCATCCCGCTTCATGTGTAGTGAAACAAGGAACCTTACAATATATCTGTTCAAACATTTATATTTAATATATTCAGTGTGCAAAATAGTTTCCAAATTTTGCAAGCCAGTCGGGCTAACTATGCCTGAAAATTACTAGCCCACAAAATATTTCACTAGCCGAATGTAGAAAGTAAGCAAAAGATTACAAAAAGGTAAAATACCATCAAAAACACATGTCTGAATTTCTGAAACATTTTGGTTATGCTCAAATAACATGAAAAAGTCATCATTTAGCTGCTAATATGATGAATATTTTTATCAGTCCATAATCTTGCATGATTTAAAAGTGTATTATAACTTGACAAGTCGGAGAGGGTGATATATGTACAAAATTACCCCAGGAAAATTCACTATCCAGTCGGGCTTGATTTTTACTAGCCATGGGCTAGCGGGCCAGTGGCTATTTCACACACTGAATATATTAGGCCTTTTAGATGTTACATTCTTGTGTTCATTCCTGAGTTTACAATACTTATGTACATTCATATGAATGTTTGATAAATCAATGACCCTCTTATGATTCCGTATATTCTGATATAGTGTTTCTGTACACTTGGATGTATGGTTTGATATTTGTTTTTTTCTATGGCATAGGCCATACAGGGATGGCAATGATTAGCATCATTACAAAAGTTTGCATGAAATTCTGCCCAAATATAAAAGTGACATTATTTACAAATTTCATCGTAAACAATCCCCAGTAAATGACTCATGTATCATGTATTTGAAGGTGACTATAGATGTGGATGGGTTCTGATAAGCACAGATAACAACTCAGTTTAACAATTCAAAGTTTAATGTGTCATTAAAAACCGATTGGACTAGTGTGATTGGCATGTGATTCTGGACCCTTCTATCATTAAACTATAATATTTCAGTATATGGAAATAGTAATTAACACTACTTCTTAACTATCACTGACCATGAAGTCTGAATAAAATAGAGACTATTCCATTTGTTTGTCCTCCAGATTTTACATAACTCTGATACTATTTCTTGTAAAATAAGTACAGCACACTTATGCACTTGTATGATAATGCCTGTATATTTATGCATGCTAAGATAATCACCTATGTGATATGTGACATTGCTTGTGTAGATTTCTGACACTGGTCCACTAGGGTTCTACTACCAGTCCATGCCGTCCCCCATCCTGGAGGTGCTGGACCCTGCCATCTATCCCAACACAGTCTTTGTGGTGAGAACCCGCTGCTGTATGCATACTCATTAAAGATGTACAATCAAGAAGACTGTTTATTCACCTATCCTGAAGCCTTATGTGAGCTTGGTGGTACATTGTATACCTTTCAATTCTTCACTGATTTGATTGAAGGTTACGAGAACTTATGAGGTCCATGTGTATCTGTAAACATCTTCAAGAAACCACTGGATGCTGAGGTTCGCATGCTTGTTACCAAAATGGTGACTTCACATTGAAGTGATTCAAATTGGATTTTCAGGCATACACAAAAGACATATTGAAAAATTTATTTATGGCTGTTATTTTTACCTTTGTGTTTTGACCACTCTCAAAGTTTTGATTTCTCTCAAAATTCTCTGGAATGTACATTTGTCTTGAGATGACAACCTGTTTGTCAACCTGTTTGTCTCATGTTTAAGTCCTCGGGGATTTATGTGGAAATATTTTAGTATTTATGTTGACAGCAAGATTTGGGTTTGGCTGTCATTGTTACAACTTGGTAGGATTCAAGGAAGACTCTGTTGTATAAGTACTACATGGTTCAGTGACCATGTTATGTGGAAACAATGTGACAGGGATGCTGATACAGATATATAGGGTAGACAAGAGTGTGCAGCACTGTGACACACCTCGTTTCTCCAGGTGCAGAGAAGCGGCCATGTGCAGTGCTGGAAGTTTGATGAGGAGTACACATGGTCAGTCTATGCTGAGTTTGATGTCTGCAACGCCACAGCTGGTGCGGAGGTGGTCAGTGTGTGCATGGACCCCGCACACAAGTGCATCTACTGGTGTGAGAGGAGGGCGGCCACGGATTCTGCTACATACTGTGTCTGCAAAAGGACTCTGCCAGATGGTACTGTAGTAAAGTAGACAGTAATGTAGAAATGTAGACATAATATAGTAAAGTAGACAGTAATGTAGAAATGTAGACAGTACTGTAGCAAAGCAGATACTTCTGTAGAAATGTAG
This sequence comes from Haliotis rubra, assembly GCF_003918875.1. Classification (NCBI taxonomy): domain Eukaryota; kingdom Metazoa; phylum Mollusca; class Gastropoda; order Lepetellida; family Haliotidae; genus Haliotis; species Haliotis rubra. The sequence goes on from NW_025767213.1 coordinate 1,882,379, forward strand.
ACATAATGTAGTAAAGTAGACAGTAATGTAGACATGATGTTGTAAAGTAGACAGTAATGTAGTAATGTAAATATAATGTCGTAAAGTAGACAGTAATGTAGAAATGTAGACATGATGTTGTAAAGTAGACAGTAATGTAGACATGATGTTGTAAAGTAGACAGAACTGTAGTAATGTAGATATTATGTCGTAAAGTAGACAGTGTTGTAGAAATGTAGACAAAATGCAGTAAAGTAGACATAATGTAGTAAAGTAGACAGTAATGTAGAAATATATACATAATGCAGTAAAGTAGACAGTACTGTAGTAAAGTAGACATAATGTCGTAAAGTAGACAGTACTGTAGAAATGTAGACATGATGTTGTAAAGTAGACAGTACTGTAGTAATGTAGATATAATGTAGTAAAGTAGACAGTAATGTAGAAATGTAGACATGATGTTGTAAAGTAGACAGTACTGTAGTAATGTAGATATAATGTAGTAAAGTAGACAGTAATGTAGAAATGTAGACATGATGTTGTAAAGTAGACAGTAATGTAGACATGATGTTGTAAAGAAGACAGTACTGTAGTAATGTAGATATAATGTCGTAAAGTAGACAGTACTGTAGAAATGTAGACAAAATGCAGTAAAGTAGACATAATGTAGTAAAGTAGACAGTAATGTAGAAATATATACATAATGCAGTAAAGTAGACAGTACATGTACTGTAGTAAAGTAGACATAATGTCGTAAAGTAGACAGTACTGTAGAAATGTAGACAAAATGCAGTAAAGTAGACATAATGTAGTAAAGTAGACAGTAATGTAGAAATATATACATAATGCAGTAAAGTAGACAGTACTGTAGTAAAGTAGACATAATGTCGTAAAGTAGACAGTACTGTAGAAATGTAGACAAAATGCAGTAAAGTAGACATAATGTAGTAAAGTAGACAGTAATGTAGAAATATATACATAATGCAGTAAAGTAGACAGTACTGTAGTAAAGTAGACATAATGTCGTAAAGTAGACAGTACTGTAGAAATGTAGACAAAATGCAGTAAAGTAGACATAATGTAGTAAAGTAGACAGTAATGTAGAAATATATACATAATGCAGTAAAGTAGACAGTACAGTACTGTAGTAAAGTAGACATAATGTCGTAAAGTAGACAGTACTGTAGAAATGTAGACAAAATGCAGTAAAGTAGACAGACATAAATGTAAAGACAGTAGTAGAAAGTAGACAGTAATGTAGACAAATATATACATAATGCAGTAAAGTAGACATAATGTCGTAAAGTAGACAGTACTGTAGAAATGAAGAGATAATGCAGTAAAGTAGATGTGAATGTAGAAATGTAGACATAATGCAGTAAAGTAGACGGTAATGTAGTAAAGTAGGCACACTTACAGTAATGTAGAAATGTAGACTTTATGTATTAACGTAGACAGTAATGTAGTAAAGTAGACAGTACTGAAGTAGACTGGTGTATAAAATAATTTCTTTTTCTTTTTTAAACATGTAGCTTCTTCCAAGTCTGATTGATTCCTTTACTGATGACACATGAATAATCCTCAAGAAGTTCATTCTCCTGTTGAAATCTGTTGAATCAAAGGAATCTTTGTAACTATAAGTGTTGTAACTGTATATGACAGTGGAGAGCTGAAACTGGTAAAGTAGTTTGTAAAAATGTATTGACGTAATGAAACAGGAGCTCATGTTCTCTTCCAGACTTGGCAAAGGTGAAGAGTAAAGACATTGGCCCTGTGCATGCCCTGGTACACAACTGTCCACCCAGCGACGTCTATGTCATCACAAATAACATTCTCATATCATCCAGGTACCGTTATGCAATGGCTGTTTCAAGGAATATCAGTTAATACATGTTGAGTGAGTGAGTATGTCAGTGTTGGGTCAACAATGGTCAAAGCTTGTGGACCCCAATTCAGAATGTAATGATGATGGTTCGTCATGAAAGATTGTTCATGCTGTCAACCACTGGTTTGTCTAGCACCGACTAGTTTATTTCCAGGTCACCTTGTTATGGCTGGAAGATTGATGACTTCACTTTATTCAACGTCCATTCCTTTCCGAAATTTTATAAATATCATTTTGATGAGGTGAAAATATCATTTCTATATTTTCAGGCCAGTTGATGGGTCTGTCCATTTTATTTTATGGCTGAGTATCAACAAGCAGAGTGTCACAATGTTTGTTGCTGGAGAGAAACTAGAAACAGATTTATCTCCCCTTCCATCAGTGGATTTCAGGACAGTTCTTGTACAGTGTCTGCCTGTCATTGCGAAGGTGAGAACCATGATTCCAAAACATTCATGTCCCATGGAGTGGCTGTCCAGAGTACCAAGGCTTGGTTGACAAAATTAACTGTCCAGCTCAATAACATCTGTTCTGGAAGATTTTAATTGCATCTGCTTTAGTACTAAACTTTTCCCTCCTTCTTCACCTGGCATTACAAATTTAAAGTTTCTGTGTATCATTTCATTCTTTAGCTCTCTGAGATACAGTAGTGCAGTGTTACAACTTATACCCAACCTGTGAAGATCCGGGTTAGAACTGGTCTTCAGTAACCCATGCTTGTCCTAAGAGGCGACTAACAGGATCAGGTGGTCAGGCTCGCTGGCTTGGTTGACACATGTCATTGTATCCCACTTCTGTAGATCTATGCTCATGCTGTTGATCACTGGATTGTCTGGTCAGGACTCAATTATATACAGACCGCCACCATATAGCTGGAATATAGATGAGTGTGGTGTTAAACGACAAACAAACAAAACAAAACTTATCCCCAGCTGCCTTGGTTACCTTTCATGTCAGGTCACCCCAAGAGAGTGATGTAGACGTGTGGCAGGACTGTTTCTGTGATGTAGACGTGTGGCAGGACTGTTTCTGTGATGTAGACGTGTGGAAGGACTGTTTCTGTGATGTAGACGTGTGGAAGGACTGTTTCTGTGATGTAGACGTGTGGCAGGACTGTTTCTGTGATGTAGACGTGTGGCAGGACTGTTTCTGTGATGTAGACGTGTGGCAGGACTGTTTCTGTGATGTAGACGTGTGGAAGGACTGTTTCTGTGATGTAGACGTGTGGCAGGACTGTTTCTGTGATGTAGATGTGTGGCAGGACTGTTTCTGTGATGTAGACGTGTGGAAGGACTGTTTCTGTGATGTAGATGTGTGGCAGGACTGTTTCTGTGATACTGATGTTTCAGACTGGTCAGTACAGCGGCAGGGTGTATGTCCAGCTGGACCCACAGAGAGGTCAGATGGTCGCACTGCAGGAGGATGGGAAGCTGTACAGATACCACACTGTGGATGGTTAGTGGCTCATCAATTACTTAATAGCTGCTGTAGAGGACTAGAATTATAGGTAAATGCACAGCCAGTATGTTGATACCAGTACTGATACAGTAAAGATGTTTTATTGATGACTTCACTTTATGACTGACACAGACAACAGCGATGTGGTCACCTGCACAATGACCCAGTTCCCAGACCTGTCAGATGTGGAGCTGGAGGCAGACAACTGGTTCCTCACACAGACTGTCTTTGGTATTAGAACTGGCAGCAAACTCAGGTAGGGTTACACTGGTTCCTGGGTCAGTCCATTTATAGTGTACTCAGACGAGATGGGAGATAACACATGGTCTTTTCTCTTGATTCCTTCCCTACCAAAGAGAGGGGAGATAACACATGGTCCCTTCTCTTGATTCCTTCCCTACCAAAGAGAGGGGAGATAACATATGGTCTTTTCTCTTGATTCCTTCCCTACCAAAGAGAGGGGAGTGATATTGCTTATGGCTTGGTTCAAATTGACATCAGCATTCCCATGCAATGTCTGGCTATAACTTACAGACCATGCATTGTGTTTTTGACAACACCTGGCATAGGCATTGCTCATCAGCTTAACTGCTTCCCTTAACTACATTTGCATTTTGAATTTTATGAAATTATATTTTGGTATGTTTTGATGGAAACAACTGTAGGCTTCATTTCCATGGCATAACTCTCAAACAGATCTCTATTTTTGCATGAAAACTACCAAACAAGACATGTGCAATGACCAAATGCTCAACTATTGCCATTTCATACTTTTCAATATTAATTGTTTCAATTTGCTGTTTCCATGGAAATAATCTGGACTTATGTATCCAAGACAAGGAGGTGGAGACAGGTGTCTCTATGAGAACATACACATTCTAGATTGTCAGTGTTCACCCTGATTGTGTTTCCGCTGTTTCAGGTTGTTTAACGCCAGGCTAGGTTTGCCGCTGCGCGATGTGACCTCACCAGACAGCGGAGAGATTCTGGGAGTCAGTGTGTCTCATATCCCCACTGTCATGGTGGGATTCTTTACCCAACACGACATATACATTGTACAGGTAACTTATCATTCATCATAATCTTTCTTTGTTAAAAAAAAATAAAAGTCTTAGAACTTTCCACAGTTTTGGCAACTTCCTGCATGAGATTCAAACCTCTGATCCCTGGTTGGACACCTTGTCTGCATGACCAAGGCGTTTACCCCAATCAGCGACATGGTGAGGATGTCATCAGTTGGATGCTACACTTACCATCAACTGAAGGCATGTAGTAAGATACTGAATCTGATTTTACTCTGGTTTGAGGAGAACATGCTGTTTTGTCCATCACTGAAAATAGTAGCCTCATGTGGGTAGCCACAGGGAAGTGATAATACCCTCAGTTTGTATGCTAACCAGTGTGAGAAATAGTCAGTCGGGCCAGTAAATCTCCACAGTAGTGTTGGGAATTGGTTAAAATCTCACAATTGATGATTGGTTCATTACAACAGATCAATCATTGAACAAATTTGGTTAGCATGATTTATCAAATTCTCCTGGTTATGTTTGTTTATGCACAAAAAATATAGAAAAAACATGTAGTTCTTTTGGGTTTCTTTGCAAATTGCACAAAATGCATTTACAAATTTCACATCTTTAAAGGATGATTAGTATGTTAGGAACATAAATTTCCTGGAATCTTTAAGATAAATTCAGTCATGACTTGGAAAGAGCTTGTAGCACTTATGAAATGTAACAGACAAAACCAACCTTTTGAGAAATGATATTAATGCAAACAAGTGTTCCAAAATTGTTTGTGTTAGATTATGAGAAAACATAATCGATTGCTTGGTCGTTATAGTCACTGCGACCAATCTTCGATTATTTCAATTAATCGGACCACCACTACTCCACAGTCACTGGCCCGACCGTCTTGTGAATTGTCATGGGGTCATTTTGTAAATATATCACTCTCTCTGTCTTGTTAAGTTATAATACACTTTTAAAGATTATGGCCTGATAAAACTGTTCACCATATTAGCAGCTTAATGATGAAACCCGTGTCATGCAGACAATATCTTATTCTCATTTCTAAGATGCCTAACGGTTAGAACAATAAAAAAAAAATACATTATCAGACAATAAAGGTATAGTTTTTTGATGACGTAACAATTGAATGACGTTATCCCGTCACATGTGCCATTCTAGTGTGCCCCCTCGTAATCGAACCATTTTACATTACGTCACAATGTAAGCGACTTCACGATGCATGTCAGTTGTCATCGCCTCGAACGGCCTCCTACAGTAAACTACACCGTTGCATCCAGTTTCTTGGTTTGCTGTTGCTTCACGCAGCTAACATCACTGGTGGAAACATTACGTTTATGTTTTACGACGGTTAAAATTTGTCATTTCGACTCACAAGTTTTCAGCGACACAGTAACGTTCGTAATGTTTACATTCCCACAATGCAATTGTGGAATGTCGCTTGACTATTCAACTTCCTCTGGATGTACTGATCTATTCTTACGCAGGTAGTAGAAATGCAACGTTCATATTGCCCCATATGGTTTACGTTAATCACAGATGTAATTAAAATAATTCAGAGAAGATATTTAATCCGAACGTAAACCGTCATCAAACTGTTATCATTTGTTTTTTTCTGGTAACGCGTTCGTCTTAACGTAGGGGCAGACACATCAATAGAACAGCAGCCAGCGAGTTAGCCCTGTGCGAGGATTCTTAATTTAGGTCACCGATACCGTCGTTTGTTTTCTGCCTTAAATTAATCGTAATTATCTTTAGAAAGTATTAAACTTGGCATCTTAGAAAGAAATAACTTAGCCCTACCACCATGTATAGTGTAATAAAACACACTTTTGCCCTGAACTATTATAGCGTTAAAAGAACTCGGACGCAAGCGTCCTCGTGCTTTAACTATAATAGTTCAGGGCAAAAGTGTGTTTTATTACACTATACATGGTGGTAGAGCGAAGTGTATTTCTTAATTATATTTGTGATCTTTTGCTTAGTTTCAAATTTCAGGCTAGTGAATTATTTTGTGGGCTAGTAACTTTCAGGCATAGCTAGCCCGATTGGCTAGCAAAATTTGGAAACTATTTTGCACACTGATACCAACATAAACAAACATTGCCTCTTACATTGATGGTATGGGTCTGTTGAAGGGCATAACTTAGTGACACAAAGTTGTGTCACTGTATGTTTTTCTGCAGCAGAGATTTTGTACTAATGTTAGTTATTGTATGGACATGGCACAGGTTATGTTACTCTATGTTTTCCTGTTAGAGAGACAAAGTGCACGTTTGTGTCACTGTTTTTCCCGGTTGAATAAAGCTGCAGTTTGTGTTACTGTGTGTTTCCTGGTTGGAGAGACAAAGCATGGTTAATCTTACTTTATGTTAACTCTTTCCTGTTGACAGAAGAATTCTGCAAAAGGTGACAGTCTGAGTATGATGTCCGCACCTGCAGGGAGGACGTTCCAGACAGACAGTCTACAGGTTGCCTACCTGAGTCAGGTGGGTACACACTGATCTTGTCCTTAAAAGTCTTCTGAAGAATTGGAGAATAATTTCCCATTCTGAAGTCATCGTACAAATTTCTTCTTCTGTTATGACTGTAAGGATTAAATCTGTTCTCCCTAAATCTATCAGTGAATGTGAATATCAAAGGACAGAATAAGAGACGAAGAGTACTATCAACACAGTTTATCTTGCCTCACACATAAATGTCGTTTTCTGATTGGCTGAGCGCTCTTCTATTATTTTTAATGTACCACGCTTACAAGCGAGTAACATTTTCTATGTACCCCGCTGGGAATGCCGAACTCATTTGGTACTTCGTAGTAGTAATTCTTTATCTTGAATAACATTGAATCACGTATGATGTATGGAAATTACCGATGTTTTGCGAATGCAGATCGATGGAAGGGAGAAAAATTTGTTTTTCTTGTTGTCTTGTACTCCATACTATGATCCAATACATGTGCTTCAAACAGTTTAAAATTACCATTGAGGTCTTCGGTAAGATAAATATGTTGTTCACTGGTCCCTCAATCGGGCCCATGGGCTGATGTACCCTCGATGTTTCTTTATGTTCCCCTCGCCCTTCGGGTTCAGAGAACATAAACCGACATCAAGGGTACATCAGCCCATGTCCCCCTCGAGACCACTGAACAACTTAGAATGTAGAGTTCATATTCTCAAGAATCTTTTGAAGCTACAGTTGACACACTGAAAATGTTTTGCTGATACGTCAGGCTAAAAAAATAACTATGACAAAGCTCCCCTCGAGTAACACGGATAGGTGCCAGGGAGAATACTCTTGTGAGGTATTTGCCCAGTCTAAATATTGAGTGGAATCCTGAATATTCTAAGTTACTAGGATATATATTTTTTATACACCTCCTGTCTCTCTCTCTCACTCTCACTCTCACTGACTGAAGCGAAATAGCCCTCCTCTCCTAACTGAAGACCGGGAGTTAATTCACCTGAAAACATCATTCACCGTACCTTACCCTCCATCAATGTTATGCTGTCGGCGATAGAGGCAGTAGACTTATCTGTTGCGCACGCTACGACCCAGGACCAGACGCACTTTAGGGAGCCATGGCTATTGTTCGTGAACAGTTTCAGACTTTCCTGGACCAAATCACTTTCTTTCTCGGATACATACTGCTGATTAGACGGCAAGGCCTGTTGAACCATACCTCTTGGGACGTTCATTACAGAGTGGACTGTTTCTGTTTGATGGCATCGTCCACAACCTCTCTACGAAAGTTCCAGGTGTCAGTTGAAGTGCTTAAGCTTCAGAAGATGCAGTTACAGGAATCCTTGAAGCATAAACGACTGGCACAGTACACATCTTCGAACCCCAACCTTGGAGACTCCTTTTGTTAGGGCTATTCCTTTCGTGGCAGGACAAGATAACAGCCCAGATCCACCTTTGCCAGAGGTGCCCGCGACTCGGACACAATCGTGGAGCTGGTTCCAGGAAGCAGTAACTGTCAGAGACGTTCGCCTGACTGGGAACTTCCGCCCCCAGTCATTTCGATCTTAGGCACTCTGGTAGGCGGAAGAATTGGCCTATATGCTCGCAATTTGACTCTTTTGGAAGCCCCCTTCATCGTATTCACACTCAACCAGGGTTACAAGCTGCCGGTTATAGGATCTCCACCCCTGACCATCGATCCGGTTCATCGAACCTACCCTGCGATGCAGATATCAGCTCTGCAAACCACTCTAGGTACATTGTTGGAGAAACTACCAACTGAGTCTCTCGGACCTTCACCCGACACCCCTAGTTTCTACTCGCCGATCTTTCTCGTCCTCTGAAGATCGACGATCCCCATCCATCTACCTTCATCACTCCATCCGTACTTTTGCTGGTGGCTCAATGAATCAAATGTTTAGGCCGTTCAATCCCACTCATCACCTATTTATAGATCGTTGCTCCGAGGATGGGGAGCTCATCATCATGATCATCAGGTGGAAGAGCTGTGGTCCCTAGACAAGCAGTCCCTTCACATAAACGAAGTGAAGTTCAAGGCAGTCATTCTAGCCATAACGCATTGGGCACATCAATCATTTGGGCTCAACAGGTTCATCCCACCTCCTCGGTTGGGCGATCTGGTTCTTCCAACTGATAGACTCCCTGGGCATCACAGCAAGAGCCAGATACATAACAGGGGTTAAGAATGTCATCGCAGATCCTCTTTCACGATCAAACCGGCTCTACTACCTGGAGTGCTCAGTAGCTACAGTCCACCAAGAAGATAACACTGCTTTTGGTTTCGCCCTACAGGCCAGCTCGAAATTGGTTCGTCGATCCACTGTTCGCCGATCCAGATCCAGTGACTGTACCCAACTGAGATGATGTGCTATTCCACTCTCACTCAGATCGACTACATGGGTCCCTGCAAATGCTACATCTTCACGTTTGGCACATCTGCAGAAATCTTTGATCGCCAAGGGTACAAAGGTTTAAAGGTTGCTTCGGCAATCACTTCGGCTCAGTTGAGCTTACCGAGCCGTGTTCCCTTTCATCTGCATGGTGACTGTGGGGATGGTTTCGAAGCAGGAACTAGCCAGATTAGAGCCTCAAGACTATAATTTACTGGGACTTTCTGGAAATTGGGGCGAGGCGAGTCACTTGCTTAGCTGGTCTGGTGACAAAAATATGGCAGAAAACCAAATTTATTCGGGAGCAGCCACTCCCTGGGAATTTTTGTACTGAGTAAGCCAAGGGGTTTTGAAGAAGCAACCCATCACAAGTATAGGAGTCATGCAGTCAATTGGGGAGATTGTGCTCATAACGACGTCCTTGTGCATCACCATCATAGCACCACGGTTGTATCCTCCACAGACACCGGGTAATCTGTGGCCCACCGTCCAAACATGGGATAAGTACAAGATGTGAGATAGGAGAAGTTAAAAAATTTGGAAATTTTAACTATAAATTGTATATTTATAATACTTATCTTACATGATGGATTCCCGCCTGACCTACCCCACTACATAGATTGCGACCTTTCGCTCCAAGAAGAGAATGTTCAGACAAAGGAATCACTTGATCAACCAGACGGCATGCTGCATGCTTTGCAGAGGCTACCAGGCTGTGCAGGAATGGGAGCAGTAAGGTTGTGTTTGGGCAAATGGTACAAGAGAGGCCAAAAACTTTGTTTACAGTTCGTTTCCACTCAGTTGTTGATCATGAGAGAGAGTACAAGATGTGAGATAGGATGAGTATTATAAGTATACAATTTATAGTTAAAATTTCATATTTTTCAAGTCTTAAGTGTCAAGACTTTATAATTTAATAAATAACAGATGGATGAAAACAGTCTTTACTTCTCTTCATAGAATTGCTATTATCAAGGCCTTATTTATTTCAAAATGAAATTATGTATTTTTTACACTCCCTAACCCTCCTCGTCAGTTTCTGAAGAGTTGAATAAAATGTTATTTAAATTTCTTGGAAAGGGCAACCAAATAAGATTAAAAGAAAATGTACATATGTGAAGTGGGTGGGCTTGGTATGGTTGAAGTTTTTTCCTGTGTAAATTCATTGAAGCTGACTTTAGTTAAGAAAACTGTTGGACATCACAAATGAATCCAATTGGAAAACTGTGTACTAAACTTCAGCCATATATTGGCAATGTTTCCAGCAAAAGCATTAAAAAAATCATTTATGTATTTTGGTTGGATGCTGTCTTTGCCTTTGATAAGTTGTCAAAGAATATACAGCCTGAATCATTTGATGACTTTATAACAGAACCTGTCTTTTATAACAAAAAACATTAGTACAGATATGATCTTTTATTCTAAATTGTTTTAATGCAGTGTCAGCCAAGAACAAGTCTTTATAAATCCTGAAAAAAAATACCTACAACTGACTTGAGTAATTCCAATACACTTTTGCACTTGATGTCAACTTCAGATTCAGATTCATTTTTATTCAGTATTTCGGGCCTAAAGGCCTATAGTACAAATACACTTGCTACAATTATATGCACGTGGTGGTTGTGGTGACATTTCTTGCATTGAAGACATGTTTTAAATAAATAGCAATAGATTTGATAATATCAATATTTTTAGAATTTAACAGACTGGACAATATTTGTTCATCTCTTACAGGTGTTGGTACAAATGTGAATACTTACTTCTTAAATCTAAATACTTGGTACACACAAATAATACATGAAATTCACTTTCAATATTACCTGTCTTACAATTTTTACAGATGGATTCATTTACATCACTGAAAGCTCTATTGGGTTTGCGTAAATAGTGAATTCTAAAATCATGAAAGCCAATTCTAAATTTACACAACGCCCGTATTAACGATTTGTCTTGTAGGTTCATAATATAAAACTCCGGTTCTAACAAAGATTTATGAGAAGAATAGTGTTCTAAGAAACTTGAATTATTTATAGACATAGACCATTCTTGGAAGAAAATGTCCTGAAGACGTTGCTTAAAAACATATAAAAAATTACATTCATTTCCAACCATTTGTGAAATCCACACATGAGAAAATCCAGTCGAAAAAAGTAACTGTCTAACCTCTGATGCCCAATTAAGCTTGCCAATATCATCTTGTAGCTTTAGGAAAATATAACTTTGCCTTGGGTACCTATAAGAATCCATTTTTAATAATTTCAGCCAAAATTTTATTACTCGTAATCTGGTGAGTACAAATATATTGCAACGACCAGTTTCCCCTAGTACAGCCTTATTTGAAGCATACTTTCCCAAATTTAGGAAGCATTTAAAATATGATGCATGAACCTTTTCTATACAATGAAAATATTTAGTTCCCCAGATTTCGGACCCATATAAAAGAATCGGTAAAATGATACAGATATGATCTTTTATTCTAAATTGTTTTAAAGCAGTGTCAGCCAAGAACAAGTCTTTATAAATCCTGAAAAAAAATACCTACAACTGACTTGAGTAATTCCAATACACTTTTGCACTTGATGTCAACTTCCTTCATTATCAAGGGTTAATCCAGGCTATAAAGAAATACCAGGATAAGATGAAAATAACTAAACCCACATCTTCTGCCCAACTGGATGATAACCCTGATGTCAGCAAACAGCTATCAGTTAAGAAAGGTGCAAATTTTATCTTGAATGCATTTGATACTCAACTTATATTTAAATATAAGTGGAAGGAATTTGTTTTCGCTTAGTTAGATTGGGAAAACATGTTTGTAAAGCTACTTAAGACTAGTTTACATATCAAATTGAGATGGTTTCAGTTCAGAATTATTCACAGGATTATATCAACTGACTCATTTTTATAGAAAATTTGACAGCAATTTTTGATATTTTTGTCAGTGTTAAGTTGAAACAATAATTCATTTTTTTGGGTGTGTGGACACCTTCACTCTTAAGCCTACTTTATGAAAAGTGCCCACATATCCAAAATGGCCTTCAGTTTATTCTGTTTTCCTTGAAGGAGACTATATATACTGGTTATATGTTTGACCAGAGACCATATATCGGTATATGGTCTCTGGTTTGACTTAATGTTGCTTTTTGCTAATTATTTTTCTATACATGTTAAGTTTTGATAACAAGTTTAAATTACTTTAAACATTATATCCAGGTATATGATTGAAAGAAATATAATATTAATTTAGAAAAACAAATTGTGGTATGCAATAGACATTTCCTCATAAATTTGCTTAAAAGCTGTATTTTGATTGAGTATTTCACATCCTTGACCTTGACCTCTCTGTTGACAAGGAGAAGCAACAGGACCAGTCAGCCCATGTTGTCAAAAGGATATCACACCTACACAGGAGGTGGAAAGGGGATCAAGTGAAGCAGCCAAGGTCAAGGTTGTCTCAACTTGTAGGTCAGTGTCAAGAATATTTGTGAAGGTTAAGTCTCACTATACCTTCAATTCTGTTATACGACCCCTACCGGTACTTTAACAACTTTCATCATCTGCTTGAAAACCCCAGATTCTGGAGGCATGACTTTGTGCATGTTGAAATGTTCCAGATCCCTACATGGCAGAGTTCTGGAGGTTAGAGGAGCTTGTTGGCAGTTTAGCAGATAGGTCCAAGGTAGGTGACGACAATCTCACCAGATAAATGGAGTTCTCATCTCATGCGATATACATGCAATTAATAAAGTTTTTGTAAACAAGTGAAGATTATGTTTCTTATATATGTTTAACATATAGACACATGAAATCCAACTAGAGAGTGATGTCACCTCCCTTGTTCACCACAGTAGAGAGATATGAAATTACATTGCTATTTTAGGGTCTTAAATTTTCCTGGATACACTTTTCAGCATAAGCAAACATTATTTGAAGGAATAAATATATATTTATAGCAGTCTTGATCAGTAATCATAGAGATATGACCGACCCTTCCAGCTTCCAGTCAACACTGAGGCAACAACAGTGGAGGAGGAGGTCAGGAACATTCTCTTCAACAAGAGTTCTCTCCCTTTGGATGTGCAGCAAGCCCAGATCCTGTGGCTATGTGAGAAATACCCAGATGTGATGCTTCAGGTTCTCACTGGTGACCTACAGTATGAGACAGGTATGTATTGTGTTCTATCAGGAAATGGCCAGGCACTGCATGGTTTTGTAATGGCTTCATGTTATTTCACTGAGTGCAAATGTGTGTAACTCCAGCATGCCTTCTGCACCTGGCATGAGCAACAGCAGTGTATTCTACGTTTGTAAATGAACGCTAACATATTTTCTGCAATACTTATATGAATTTTGTATATTTTAGAATAGTGAATTTTCATGAGCAAGTTGTAATGATAGCCGAAGTATTTTGAAAAAGAAACTACATTGAGTAGTATATTGTATGACTGACTGACTGAGTTTGGTTTTACACCGCTTTTAGCAATATTCCAGCAACATCACGGCGGGGGACACCAGAAATGGGCTTCACACAATGTACCCATGTTGGGATTCGAACCTGGGTCTTCGGCGTGACGAACTAACGCTTTAGCCACTAGGCTACCCCACAACCCCGTATATTGTATGACAGAATAGGAGATGATATGTGCCCGACCATGAACTTCATTATGCCATTTGTCCAGATGACCTTGCCACAGACCAGGCTGACCGCTGGCAGCGGCTACTGGGTCTGGAGGCTGACACCACTCCGTCAGGGGATACAACTCTCCTGTTGTTTGAACACGTCTGCCGTCTGCTGTACAAGCTCAAGCCTCAAAACCTGGTAGGAACAAACTCTGTGACTGACACGGTTAACTTGTTGAAAGGATGGAAACTACAGAGTACCTGGAGTACTTCCTTGTACTGGAGGGTACATGATGGCACCAGCAATCCAAGTACTGTACCCATATTTAGTGACATGCATACAGCCAAGGGAAGGCTTTCATCAAATTGGAGAAAACCTTTGGTTGAGACCAGCATGGTCCTTTTTTAAGGCTGTAGCTTTCTCAAAAATAAAAGCTTAAAACTGAAAAGTCTGAGAATTCAGACAAGAAACAGAAACTTTCTACTCCATGACACTGCCACCACGATGTTATTTTTTCCTGGAAGGCACTATAGAGTAATTCTTAGTAACCAAGAACCAGTTATGATGCTACTGGGTGTGTTTCCTGGTAACTATGGTAAATGCATGGTTACCATACTGGAGACATGGACACATGTCTGGATAGAGGACAGTATGAGGGCAGTATACTCTACAGTAGCACTGATGTTTGCAACCACCATTCCAATCTGAAAGGGTGACTTATCCCAAAATGTCGCGATGGCAGTCATCATCTACCTGTCGTTTTCACCACACCAGTTAATTATGATAATAACACTGGTTCCTTGCAGCTGTATATTTTTCATGTACTACAGATGCAGTTTGTCCGTGCAGCCCAGAGCATCAGTGAGCAGACTGTTGGTGTGTCGGCTTTTGTCCGCAGGAAACAAACAGTAGGTCATGTGATTACATTGTTGAGATTGATAGAGGTTGATGTACACTGCATTCTAATGTACTTTGATGTCCGATTGATTGTATATGCTCATTCATACACAGGTAAACACTGGATATCATGAAATTAAATGCATCTCCAAATGAATGTGACTGTTGACTTAATCATAGAGTTGCTTTAAACATAAAAAAAATTGGTGAGGACTGTCAACCACTACATCGCTCATTTACAGTGTCTATTGAGAGCGGGGCGGTGGGTTAGCCTAGTGGTTAAAGCGTTGGCTCGTCATGCTGAAGACCCGGGTTCGATTCCCCACATGGGCACAATGTGTTAAGCCCATTTCTGGTGTTCCCCTGCCGTGATATTGCTGGAATATTGCTAAAAGCGGTAAAACTAAACTCAGTCAGTCAGTCTATTGAGAGCTTTGTTATGTACGGAAGTATGTGCAGTGAACCTGATTTGACAACCCCAATATGTCCACACAAAAACTACTTCTATTAATGCAAACAAGGGTCATTTTTATCCCCCGCAACGCGTTTTGTGGGGGGTATTAAAATGGACTCCGTCCGTGCGTCCATCCATCCTTCCATGCACATTTGTCTTTTCCGGAGCAGAACTCTAAAACCGTTAAATATTTCTTCACCAAACTTGGCACATAGATAGATCTGGTGGTGTACTGGTGCCTTTTGGTAGTTTTGGAATTCTGAATAAAATATTTTTGGCATTTCCATGGCAACAAGTTCGACTTAGCCTGAAATTGGTGGTTGTGCTCTTTTCCGGAGCAGAACTCTAAAACCGTTCACTATTTCTTCACCAAACTTGGCACATAGATAGATCTGGTGGTGTTCTTGTGCCTTTTGGTAGTTTTGGAATTCTGAATAAAATATTTTTGGCATTTCCATGGCAACAAGTTCGACTTAGCCTGAAATTGGTGGTTGTGCTCTTTTCCGGAGCTGAACTCTAAAACCGTTCACTATTTCTTCACCAAACTTGGCACATAGATAGATCTGGTGGTGTACTGGTGCCTTTTGGTAGTTTTGGAATTCTGAATAAAATATTTTTGGCTTTTCCGTGGCAACAAGTTTGACATAGACTGAAATTGGTGATAGTGCTATTTTCTGGAGCAGAACTTTAAAAACCTTTCAATACTCTCCTTCCACTTTTCTATATACACACCTAAATATTTGACATAATCATAACTCGCAGACATAATCATGAAGAGTATTTTGCCATTGCGGGGGATATTGATGACTTTGTCTTCTTGTTTTACATTAATTTCATGTTTGTCATAATTTCATGTTTTGTGGTATTTATGAAGCACCATTCTTCAGTTCACTTAAATTTGATCTTTTGGCGGCCATTAAGTAAAATAATACAAAAGTTGAAATGAGGGTCTGCAGAATGCAATGATGGTAGATTGTTATGAAGAAAGTATGAGATAAGTACCAAATAGATGTCAATCAGCATTCAACTGGGTATCTGGTACATGCTTGTAATGTGCAACACAACCCCAAGGTGAACCAAGCATGTATTTATCATTGTGACAACATGGGTATTTATCATTGTGACAACGTGTTACATATACCACACATTCAGTCATGGTAACCTGGCAACCTGTAAAGCATTGTTCAGAGTGAAACCATCCTGTATATTGTTGTTGGTATTTTTATGCTTCAATTGATGTATTTTTGCACAGAATGGCTACCCATAGTCCACTCCTATCAATTCAACCATTGGTTCATGACCAATAAATGTGTAAGGCATTTATAAAATACTTCTGAATATGTTTCACAAATTCCTTCCTCCTCAGTTCCAGTATTATAAAAAGGCACTGAGTTGTCTCCCCGAACCGGATACATCATTGGACATAGAGGCTGCAGTGAGAGTCAAGGTCAACCTCATTCTGGCAAGGTTAGCTTGATGTCATTTTGTAACTATTGATAACTGTTGATCTGTTGACTGTTGTGAAGCACATGATATAGATATTGATCTTGTCTGTTAGTTCAGATGTTGATCTTGTCTGTTAGTTCAGATGTTGATCTTGTCTGTTAGTTCAGATGTTGATCTGTTGACAGTTGTGAGGGGCATGGCACAGAGGGATCCATCTTGTCTGTTAGTTCAGATATTGATCTTGTCTGTTAGTTCAGATGTTGATCTTGTCTGTTAGTTCAGATGTTGATCTTGTCTGTTAGTTCAGATGTTGATCTGTTGACAGTTGTGAGGGGCATGACACAGAGGGAGCCATCTTGCCTGTTAGTTCAGATATTGATCTTGTCTGTTAGTTCAGATGTTGATCTGTTGACAGTTGTGAGGGGCATGACATCTTGTCTGTTAGTTCAGATTGCCAGTTGTGAGGGGCATGACACAGAGAGAGCCATCTTGTCTGTTAGTTCAGATATTGATCTTGTCTGTTAGTTCAGATGTTGATTTGTTGTCAGTTGTGAGGGGCATGACACAGAGGGAGCCATCTTGTCTGTTAGTTCAGATGTTGATCTGTTGACAGTTGTGAGGGGCATGACACAGAGAGAGACATCTTGTCTGTTAGTTCAGATATTGATCTTGTCTGTTAGTTCAGATGTTGATCTGTTGACAGTTGTAAGGGGCATGGCACAGAGGGATCCATCTTGTCTGTTAGTTCAGATATTGATTTGTTGACAGTTGTGAGGGGCATGACACAGAGGGAGCCATCTTGTCTGTTAGTTCAGGTGTTGATCTTGTCTGTTAGTTCAGATGTTGATTTGTTGACAGTTGTGAGGGGCATGACACAGAGGGAGCCATCTTGTCTGTTAGTTCAGATGTTGATTTGTTGACAGTTGTGAGGGGCATGGCACAGAGGGAGCCATCTTGTCTGTTAGTTCAGGTGTTGATCTTGTCTGTTAGTTCAGATGTTGATCTGTTGACAGTTGTGAGGGGCATGACACAGAGGGAGCCATCTTGTCTGTTAGTTCAGATGTTGATCTGTTGACAGTTGTGAGGGGCATGGCACAGAGGGAGCCATCTTGTCTGTTAGTTCAGATGTTGATCTGTTGACAGTTGTGAGGGGCATGACACAGAGGGAGCCATCTTGCCTGTTAGTTCAGATGTTGATCTGTTGTCAGTTGTGAGGGGCATGGCACAGAGGGAGCCATCTTGTCTGTTAGTTCAGATGTTGATTTGTTGACAGTTGTGAGGGGCATGACACAGAGGGAGCCATCTTGTCTGTTAGTTCAGATGTTGATCTGTTGACAGTTGTGAGGGGCATGGCACAGAGGGAGCCATCTTGTCTGTTAGTTCAGATATTGATTTGTTGACAGTTGTGAGGGGCATGGCACAGAGAGCCATCTTGTCTGTTAGTTCAGATGTTGATCTTGTCTGTTAGTTCAGGTGTTGATTTGTTGACAGTTGTGAGGGGCATGACACAGAGGGAGCCATCTTGTCTGTTAGTTCAGATGTTGATCTGTTGACAGTTGTGAGGGGCATGGCACAGAGGGAGCCATCTTGTCTGTTAGTTCAGATATTGATTTGTTGACAGTTGTGAGGGGCATGACACAGAGGGAGCCATCTTGTCTGTTAGTTCAGGTGTTGATCTTGTCTGTTAGTTCAGATGTTGATTTGTTTACAGTTGTGAGGGGCATGGCACAGAGGGAGCCATCTTGTCTGTTAGTTCAGATGTTGATCTGTTGACAGTTGTGAGGGGCATGGCACAGAGGGAGCCATCTTGTCTGTTAGTTCAGGTGTTGATCTTGTCTGTTAGTTCAGGTGTTGATTTGTTGACAGTTGTGAGGGGCATGACACAGAGGGAGCCATCTTGCCTGTTAGTTCAGATTTTGATTTGTTGACAGTTGTGAGGGGCATGACACAGAGGGAGCCATCTTGTCTGTTAGTTCAGATGTTGATCTGAGAGGAGCCATCTTGTCTGTTAGTTCAGGTGTTGATCTGTTGACAGTTGTGAGGGGCATGACACAGAGGAGCCATCTTGTCTTGTTGGTTCAGATGTTGATTTGTTGACAGTTGTGAGGGGGCATGGCACAGAGGAACCATCTTGTCTGTTAGTTCAGATGTTGATTTGTTGACAGTTGTGAGGGGCATGGCACAGAGGATGTTGATCTTGCCTGTTAGTTCTTGAACCATCTTGTCTGTTAGTTCAGATGCTGATTTGTTGACAGTTGTGAGGGGCATGACACAGGGAGCCATCTTGTCTGTTAGTTCAGATGTTGATCTGTTGACAGTTGTGAGGGCATGGCACAGAGAGGAGCCATCTTGTCTGTTAGTTCAGGTGTTGATCTGTTGACAGTTGTGAGGGGCATGACACAGAGGAGCCATCTTGTCTGTTAGTTCAGATATTGATTTGTTGACAGTTGTGAGGGGCATGGCACAGAGGGAGCCATCTTGTCTGTTAGTTCAGATATTGATCTTGTCTGTTAGTTCAGATGTTGATTTGTTGACAGTTGTGATGGGCATGACACAGAGGGAGCCATCTTGTCTGTTAGTTCAGATGTTGATCTGTTGACAGTTGTGAGGGGCATGACACAGAGGGAGCCATCTTGCCTGTTAGTTCAGATGTTGATCTGTTGTCAGTTGTGAGGGGCATGGCACAGAGAGAGCCATCTTGTCTGTTAGTTCAGATGTTGATTTGTTGACAGTTGTGAGGGGCATGACACAGAGGGAGCCATCTTGTCTGTTAGTTCAGATGTTGATTTGTTGACAGTTGTGAGGGGCATGGCACAGAGGGAGCTATCTTGTCTGTTAGTTCAGATATTGATTTGTTGACAGTTGTGAGGGGCATGGCACAGAGAGAGCCATCTTGTCTGTTAGTTCAGGTGTTGATCTTGTCTGTTAGTTCAGGTGTTGATTTGTTGACAGTTGTGAGGGGCATGACACAGAGGGAGCCATCTTGTCTGTTGGTTCAGATGTTGATCTGTTGACAGTTGTGAGGGGCATGACACAGAGAGAGCCATCTTGTCTGTTAGTTCAGATGTTGATCTGTTGACAGTTGTGAGGGGCATGACACAGAGAGAGCCATCTTGTCTGTTAGTTCAGATGTTGATCTGTTGACAGTTGTGAGGGGCATGGCACAGAGGGAGCTATCTTGTCTGTTAGTTCAGCTGTTGATTTGTTGACAGTTGTGAGAGGCATGACACAGAGGGAGCCATCTCTGTTAGTTCTGTTAGTTCGTTGATTTGTTGACAGTTGTTGAGCCATCTTGTCTGTTAGTTCAGATGTTGATTTGTTGACAGTTGTGAGGGGCATGGCACAGAGGGAGCCATCTTGTCTGTTAGTTCAGATATTGATCTTGTCTGTTAGTTCAGATGTTGATCTGTTGACAGTTGTGAGGGGCATGGCACAGAGGGATCCATCTTGTCTGTTAGTTCAGATATTGATTTGTTGACAGTTGTGAGGGGCATGACACAGAGGGAGCCATCTTGTCTGTTAGTTCAGGTGTTGATCTTGTCTGTTTGTTCAGATGTTGATCTGTTGACAGTTGTGAGGGGCATGACACAGAGGGAGCCATCTTGTCTGTTAGTTCAGGTGTTGATCTTGTCTGTTAGTTCAGATGTTGATCTGTTGACAGTTGTGAGGGGCATGACACAGAGGGAGCCATCTTGCCTGTTAGTTCAGATTTTGATTTGTTGACAGTTGTGAGGGGCATGACACAGAGGGAGCCATCTTGTCTGTTAGTTCAGATGTTGATTTGTTGACAGTTGTGAGGGGCATGACACGGAGAGAGCCATCTTGTCTGTTAGTTCACATGTTGATCTGTTGACAGTTGTGAGGGGCATGACACAGAGAGAGCCATCAAGCTCCTCCTGGAGCACCAGCAGTGGAAGACAGCCATCACCCTGATCAAGGAGCAGCCAGACAACTCCCAGTCCAGGGCGTGTCTCCTGTTCATCACCATGGCAGCACTAGCTCAGGTAGGTCTCAGATGATCTGTAAGTAATGTTTCCAGACTGGAAGTACATGGTTATATTTAAAAGCTTTAAGGAAATAGTGGAAAGCAGTTGAACACCTTATGATGAATCTGAGGCAATCCAGGCCCTCAGTACATGTAGTTACAGTAACACAGAGAGGAAGCTGAACTAGATGTCCATACTGGCTGCTTGTGATATCACACTGCTTATATGTTCAATAACATTGAGGTCTGGTGCCTGGCCACTCCATGTGGACAATGGCTTCTTGCTGTACATACATCAACAACCCTGGCATGATAAGGTCGTGTGTTATCATCCCTGAGGATGAAGTTCAGTCTGATTGTAGCCACATACAGTCCACATCCAGAATGTCATTCTTGCCACCATGCCCTACTGCAGGATGTATATCCAGACGAAGGTTTAAAGTGCCTTGTGCACATCATCACCATGACTTCATGTCACTGTTTGAGATCCTACAGGTGTCAGCCAGTCATTATGTACAGTATTTGTTTCCTTTAATGATATTTTGATATCATAATAGAATAACATCTAAAAGTATAGCACTATAATCCCAGTAGCCTCTATCACTATGACATGCCTAGTGATATGCTATCGTCTGCTACAGCCCACAAGTAGTCCAGCTTGGCAGTATGGCTGCCATAGACGCCTCTGTATGTCCTGCAGTAATAAATACTTGATTGAACTGAACACGACTTTATTACATCATCTAAGCGTCATTTTTGGCAGACCTTGTAGTAAATTTCCATTACATGAGAAATGCCTGTAAATATTATTTGGTGACAATATTTGTTACAGCAACAAGTCCTGTCAGAGTATGCTAAAGATATATTCTCCCTTGTGCCATCCTGTCAAAGGTAGGTCTGATGTGAAAATAGGACATATATGTTGTACAGTTGGATATAGGACTCCACTACAACATTAATCCAATTGTTAATATATTTGGTTCCTGCATATCTGTCTAATTGTGGATAGGTCTATCCTCACAGGCAACTATTTGTCCTCACAGGCAACTATTTGTCCTCACAGGCAGCTATTTGTGTCCTCATACACAGGTTGTAGGAAAAAAAGTCATGGAAAAAAGTCATAGATTTGGGTAGGAAAACAAGAGTCATCAGAAGATGACATATCCCCCCGGCCCCCACATCTTTGATAGAACAAATCATCTGACAGTTACTTAAAGTCAAGCTTGACTTTTTTTAAAACTAAGTCCAAATCATTTCAATGGAAATCATGAGAAATATAAATGCCAAAAATCTGTAAATAGCAAAAGGCACCATTTCAACATTTGCCTAATATATCTGCCAAATTCTGTTGAAAGATACTGAACGCTTTTCGAGTTGTGCACCGGAAACGAAGCCCACCCCTCCATTTTGAGACTAAGTCCGAATTATTTCCATGGAAACCGAGAAAATAATAAATCACAAAAATCTGCAAATAGCAAAAGGCACCACTTTGGGATCTGCCTCACATATCTGCCACGTTTTGCTGAAAGATATTTAGAAGTTTTCCAGTTGTGCTCCGGAAACGGAACCCACCCCTCCCTTTTGAGACTAAGTCCGAATCGTTTCCATTGAAACCAGAAAAAATAAAAATGACAAAAATCTGTAAATGGCAAAAGGCACCCCCTTAGGTTCTGTTTGATATTTCTACCAATTTTGGTTGAAAAATATTGAAAGGTTTTGGAGTTATGCTCTGGAAACAAAATGATTACGGATGGCTCGACGGACGAGGCTACGACTATATCCACCCGCATTACATGCCGTGGGGATAAAAAGTCATAAACTCAAAAAAGGGCAGTATTGATAATGTATTTATTTAACAAGTCATAACAATATTATCATCAACAGTACTACCACATTTGAACCTAACTTAACGTAAGATACATGACATCAGCTATTTGTGTCCTCATACACACAGCATATATCTATGTTCACAGGCAGCTATTTGTGTCCTCATACACACAGCATATATCTATGTTCACAGGCAGCTATTTGTGTCCTCATACACACAGCATATATCTATGTTCACAGGCAGCTATTTGTGTCCTCATACACACAGCATATATCTATGTTCACAGGCAGCTTCTTGTGTCCTCATACACACAGCATATATCTATGTTCACAGGCAGCTATTTGTGTCCTCATACACACAGCATATATCTATGTTCACAGGCAGCTATTTGTGTCCTCATACACACAGCATATATCTATGTTCACAGGCAGCTTCTTGTGTCCTCATACTCACAGCATATATCTATGTTCACAGGCAGCTATTTGTGTCCTCATACACACAGCATATATCTATGTTCACAGGCAGCTATTTGTGTCCTCATACACACAGCATATGTCTATGTTCACAGGCAGCTATGTGTGTCCTCATACCCACAGCATATGTCTATGTTTACAGGCAGCTATTTGTGTCCTCATACACACAGCATATATCTATGTTCACAGGCAGCTATGTGTGTCCTCATACCCACAGCATATGTCTATGTTCACAGGCAGCTATTTGTGTCCTCATACACACAGCATATATCTATGTTCACAGGCAGCTATTTGTGTCCTCATACACACAGCATATATCTATGTTCACAGGCAGCTATTTGTGTCCTCATACACACAGCATATATCTATGTTCACAGGCGTGCTTCTTGTGCTCATTTGTGTCCTCAGGCATACACACAGCATACATCTATGTTCACAGGCAGCTATTTGTGTCCTCATACACACAGCATATATCTATGTTCACAGGCAGCTATTTGTGTCCTCATCCTCACAGCATATATCTATGTTCACAGGCAGCTATTTGTGTCCTCATACACACAGCATATATCTATGTTCACAGGCAGCTATTTGTGTCCTCATACACACAGCATATATCTATGTTCACAGGCAGCTATTTGTGTCCTCATACACACAGCATATGTCTATGTTCACAGGCAGCTATTTGTGTCCTCATACACACAGCATATATCTATGTTCACAGGCAGCTATTTGTGTCCTGATACACACAGCATATATCTATGTTCACAGGCAGCTATGTCCTCATACACAGCATATATCTATGTTCACAGGCAGCTATTTGTCACAGCATTTGTCCCTCATACACACAGCAGCATATATCTATGTTCACAGGCAGCTATTTGTGTCCTCATACACACAGCATATATCTATGTTCACAGGCAGCTATTTGTGTCCTCATACACACAGCATATATCTATGTTCACAGGCAGCTATTTGTGTCCTCATACACACAGCATATATCTATGTTCATTGCAGGCAGCTATTTGTGTCCCTCATACACACAGCATATATCTATGTTCACAGGCAGCTATTTGTGTCCATACACACAGCATATATCTATGTTCACAGGCAGCTATTTGTGTCCTACACACAGCATATATCTATGTTCACAGGCAGCTATTTGTGTCCTCATACACACAGCATATCTATGTTCACAGCATTTATGTCCCTATACACACAGCATATGTCTATGTTCACAGGCAGCTATTTGTGTCCTCATACACACAGCATATATCTATGTTCAGTCCTCATACACACAGCATATGTCTATGTTCACAGGCAGCTATTTGTGTCCTCATACACACAGCATATATCTATGTTCACAGGCAGCTATTTGTGTCCTCATACACACAGCATATATCTATGTTCACAGGCAGCTATTTGTGTCCTCATACACACAGCATATATCTATGTTCACAGGCAGCTATTTGTGTCCTCATATATGTTCACAGCATATATCTATGTTCACAGGCAGCTATTTGTGTCCTCATACACACAGCATATGTCCATGTTCACAGGCAGCTATTTGTGTCCACAGCATACTATATGTTCACAGGCAGCTTCTTATGTCCTCATACACACAGCATATATATCTATGTTCACAGGCAGCTATTTGTGTCCTCATACACACAGCATATATCTATGCTCATGGGCATCCATTTGTGTATGAATTTTGAAAATAAACATTGTTTCCATTCTTTCCAGTTTTCTGACTTTCTCCGACATCATTGAGAAGCAGCCGGAAGTGAAACAAAGTCAGCTCACCATGTCTGCCTCTGCAGTGTTCTGCCAAGGACCACCAGACATTCCAGTTGGATCTATCAGACCAATCCTACAGCAGGTGCTGTCAGCAGACAACAAATGTTGACAGACAACTTGTTTCCTTGAAATAAAGAATTATGTGACTATCTTACAGAAATCACAGATTTAATACATAACTTGAGAGCAAATTACCAATATTTTTGGCCATGTTCGTGATATCATTCGATTGAAAAGTGTGATTTAAACGATCACTTCATTCTGTGTCATAACTTGTAAGTTTATTTATAATCACAAGTCCAAACAAATAAGATACACTGAGATTTGAAAATGTCTGATAGTCCTGTGCCAATGGTATTTGCATTGAATTATAAGCCTTCAAAGAAAGTATTCATATGGTTTCCATATAATTGTGAAGTCTGTTGTCATAGAATGAACAAATGTGTATTTTTTTCAGGGGAATTGTTCGACAGTGTTAAGCTGTCTTTGGGCAGAATGCAATATTTTTAAAAGATGTTCTTTTGAAATTAAAGTACCTTCTAATACCATTTGTTTGTTACAAATAATCCAGCATTGAGAATGAGGGTTGCTGCACGACCTCTTGTGCAATACTGCTTTATCTTCACTGTACCATAGGGGCATTACAGTGCTAACTGTGTCCCATAAAAGTCCTTTCCTTTTATAAATATTTTAACCATATCGGAATAAAACCTTCATCTTTAAGAAAGTGCCATGTCCAAATTGTTTCCTAGGAAATCAGGAAAAATAAAAATGCCAAAAATCTGCAAATAGCAAAAGGCACCACTTTGGGATCTGCCTCATATATCTGCCAAGTTTTGCTGAAAGATATTAAAACATTTTCGAGTTGTGCTCCAGACACATTGCAGGTCATATTGTTGAGTAAAATACTAGCAGTTCAATCCCAAGCCTTGTCATACCAAAAGAAGGGAAAGGATGACACTTGTTTTCTGTCTGGCGCTCAACATAACGGGGGCAACACGACTGGTTGTCTCCGAATCAGTCTAATGTGTCTGAGTGGGATATCAGGTGGTTGTCTCCGAGTCAGTCTAATGTGTCCGAGTGGGATATCAGGTGGTTGTCTCCGAGTCAGTCTAATGTGTCCGAGTGGGATATCAGGTGGTTGTCTCCGAGTCAGTCTAATGTGTCCGAGTTGGATATCAGGTGGTTGTCTCCAAGTCGGTCTAATATGTCTGAGTGAGATATCAGGTGGTTGTCTCCGAGTCAGTCTAATGTGTCTGAGTGGGATATCAGGTGGTTGTCTCTAAGTGGGATATCAGGTGGTTGTCTCTGAGTGGGATATCAGGTGGTTGTCTCCAAGTCAGTCTAATGAGTCTGAGTGGGATATCAGGTGGTTGTCTCTGAGTGGGATATCAGGTGGTTGTCTCTGAGTGGGATATCAGGTGGTTGTCTCCGAGTCAGTCTAATGTGTCTGAGTGGGATATATGTTACAGGGAATGTGTGAAACCAGTGATTTCACGTAATCCCTAAAGAAGTCAGTGATTTCATGAAATCCCTGTGACCCCCAGGGATTTCATGTATTCCCTAAAATTGCCAGGGATTTCTTGAAATTACTGAAATATGAGCACAGGGATTTCATGAAATCCCTGTAAGCCTTTATTGAAATAGAGAACACCGAATGTATAATGCGAGTACAGAGTATATGCTGATGAAATTCATTTGTTTGGACACTTCAGTAGCACTTTAAAACATTTACAACATATCGATTTACATTGGTTAGGACCACAATTACATTTCTGGAAACCCTGACCACCACAATTCGACTCGAAAATCACAGCAGTGGTTGAGGAACAGTTCTTTGTCCATTGTCACATCATTCATAGAGTGAAGACGCTGAGGACAAACATGAAATACGTGCTTTGAAAAATACCATTTCTTTCCCAAACCCATATCCCAAAGCTCTTCTTCAACAGCGGGATGATGTATGTTCCAAGTTATTTCTATGAATGGCCTAGTCTGTTTAAACTTAAAATGCCTTTTTTCAATAAAGAAAACAAAACTTTTGAAAAACCGTGCTAAATTTTTAAATGCTATATCACAGAAAAATGTTGAGCCATTCCGTACAGAATTATGAGAGACTTGTGCCACAATATACAGAGTATAATATATGAATATTAAAAATGCAATAATAAGGGTACAAATTACATTAAGAAGATATATACAAATTTGAAGTACGCTTTTTAAGAATATTAAGGCAGGTTTTGACGGATAAAAACGATACACCTAGACAAGCTAGCCAGATTTTAAAAAGTTGCAATCGCTCATCAGCAATAAAACATGACACTCATCTTCAATAAAATCTTTACTTTAAAAGCAAATTCTTTCAGTTTCGATTCTAAGCGGCGTTACCACACATGTAAACCAAGCTAGTGCTTTTCTCATAGAGCGAGACATATTACAATTAACATAAAAATCACTGCAAAAATCCAACTACAGTACGTGTGTAACTTATTACCTCCCCTACCAGTTAAACCACCAACTTGTAAAAGGTCCTGTTTCCATATAAAAACGAAATCGCTAAAAACAACCTCTGTAACTTTTAAAACTACCAAAGGAATATTGATACACAACGTTGATATCCTTATATCAACATCCAACGACAAAGTATTAATCATGACAATAAGATGCACTAGCAAGTGTGATGCCGCGATAAGAAAATTAACTTGGTACCCCGACTCAAGGTATTAATTAGCAAACGTGTCATCGGTAAATTGTCAAAGTTTTCAACTCAAATGAGACTCGACAGTAAAGTTTTAAGCTACAAACATTATTTTAACACATTCACTGATATCCTAACAGGGAATGTGTGTAATGGAACATCATGAAAATCAGTAATTTCACGAAATCCCTAGAACTTTTAGGGAATACATGAAATCCCTGGGAGTCACAGTGATTTCACGAAATCACTGAATCTTTTAGGTATTACGTGAAATCCCTGGTTTCACACATTCCCTGTAACATATACAAGGTATGGTATCTCAATGGGCTCACACTATCATTACTGTTGAATCAGACTGGTACAAGCAGTCACACATTTGCACATGTCTATATCCATCGGATAAATGATGACAGCTCACACAGCAAACACAGGTCAGTTGAGATTGGACATTGAGGACAAAACTCTTGTACTGCAGTAGACACATTTATTGTACAAAAATAAACTATGAAATGTTAAAAATATTTTGCATTTCCAAAACACAAAAACAACATATACTATCATTGAAAGATGGAATTCATATCAACTGTCAATTTTATGATTAAAAGGAAAATATAGAAACATTGAAAACTGAAATAACAACCATATAACTACCATATGTTAACTCCTCAGCAGGCACCAGGACAAACTTAGGACATATACTACTGTAACTACATCAATAGAGGTTTTACCTTTAGCCAGGAATAGCTGTTATATTTTAATAAATGATCACTTTTGAAATGACGGACATCAAGTAACACGGGATCAAGCAACAACCTCAACTTAACAGTACCACATCCTTACAAAAACAAATACTTTTTCCACATTAAACTATATAAATTTTATTTAAAAAATCCAAGTGAACCAAATTTACATTCCATTTTTACAGCACTTCAGTGATAACGCTCCACTTACATATATTAATCCAGTTATTGCTGGAACCATCCATGAAACATGTCTTATTGGCCTCATCATTACATAAATGCATATAACCTGTCTGGTTGGACAAGTTAATAATCTTCCCAGAAAGAGTGAACACTGTCTTCCAAGTAACACATGTAAAATTTGTGACATGGTTGATCTTAGTGTTGGGAATCTGAAACGACTATCGATTATAATCGAATATATACATTTTTAATGTTATCAACAATTTTAAGGGTTTTTCCAGTTTTTTCTAATTAACAATATATTTTCATGTGTAAATTTTACATTCTACAAACAAATTATTCTGTTTATTTATACAACAAATATTATCAGTATATCTCATTTATTCAGACAGTTTACAGTAATATTTACCGTAGTGATGAATACGAAACTATGAATATAATGCGTATAGCTTTTCACTGTTGAGCGCATGTTTGTTCGTGAATATTCGTCAAATTTAATGGTTAGTTTGCTTCATTAAAGTGTAATACTTAAACAAAATTGTGATTAATGGAAAATATGGGTTTTTTTACAATCGAAAATTATTTTCAATCCTTCTTTCTATCGATTTCTGATCATCGGAACACCACTAGAAACCAAAGTGGACTGACCTAACACCTGAAGTGAATGGTCAATGTTGTTAAGGGCAACGTTTATTAGGACATCATTTAGTTCAACAAAATGTCACACATATCAGGTAAAATGTTCGAGTAGTCTGATCACTCAACCAGCACAAATATCACTCAATGTGTGCATCAAGCTTTTGAAGTTAAAGTTTTGTTTTTTGCTCTCAAGAGGCATAACTGTATATTATATTAGTCAGTCAACGTTCACACTTCAGACAGTTATTAATTTTTAAATTACAGCATAATTGCTCACATTTTTATCCCCCCGGCATGTAATGCAGGGGGATGTAGTCGACACCTCATCCATCAATCCGTAATCATTTTGTTTCCGGAGCATAACTAAAAAAATGTTCAATATTTTTCAACAAACCATAACTTGGTAGATATATCAAAGAGAACCTACAGTGGTGTCTTTTGCTATTTACAGATTTTTGCCATTTTTATTTTTCTTGGTTTCTATGGAAACGATTTGGACTTACTCTCAAAAGGGGTGACCATCATTTCCGGAGCACAACTCGAAAACCGTTCAATATCTTTCTTCAAGACTTGGTAGATATATCAAACATAAGCAAAAGTGGTGCCTTTTGCTATTTACAGATTTTTGCCATTTTTATTTTACTTGGTTTGGATTCGGACTTAGTCTCAAAAGGTATGGGTGGGCTTCCTTTCCGGAGCTCAACTCAAAAACTTCTTAATATATGTCAGCAAAACTTGGCAGATATGTGAGGCAGATCCCAAAGTGCTTTTGCTATTTACAGATTTTTGTCATTTTTATTTTTCTTGGTTTCCATGGAAATGTTTGGACATAGTCTCAAAAGAGAGGGGTGAGCTTCATTTCCGGAGCACAACTCAGAAACCGATCAATATCTTTCTGCAAGACTTGGTAGATATATCAAACAGAACCTAAAGTGGTGCCTTTTGCTATTTGCAGATTTTTAGCATTTTTATTTTTCCGGCTTCCATGGAAACGATTCAGACAGCCTCAAAAAGAAAGGGTGGGTTTCGTTCTGGATCACAACTTGAAAACCGTTCAATATCTTCTACAAGACTTGACAGATATATCAAACAGATCTTAAAGTATTGCCTTTTGCTATTTGCAGATTTTTGGCATTTTTATTTTTCATGATTTCCATGGAAACAATTTGGACCTAGTCACAAAAAATCAAGTTGGACTTTAAGTAATTGTCAGTTGATTTGTTCTTTCAAATTTATGGGGGCCTGGGGGGGATTTGTCATCTTGTGATGACTCTTGTTTAATTCAGTATATCTTTCACATGCAGTATTGGTATCTTTAGTTTGTTTTAGGACCTAACATAGGATAGGTTCCCAATGTCCCATTTCAGCTTGCAAGAGACACATGGCCCTGGACAGCAAGTGTCTGTGATTTGGCTGATCGTGTGTCTTCATGCCAGATTCTATTTTCTGACTGAGACGGACTACTGTGGACAGAAGTCTCAAACATTAACTCATACCCACTATTTGGTATGATTGGACATTCTTCTATAATTTTAAGTTGCTCTGTACTGTTCCAATACCTCACCACTGAGGTTCTACATTACGTCCAACCATATCCAAAGAATATAATTTGACAGGTTATAAATGACAAGAATCATGTTTGCACAGAACATGGCAGGGGAATGCAGTGTCCATTATCAAAGGGTGATGGGATGTAGCATACTGACATGATACCCCCTGATGACACGAACCTCACATGTTGATTCTGTTTCCTCACATGTACATATATTAGCAGTACTTGACAGGAAAATAGACATTAGCACTCACTCATCCACCAGCACACCCCAGCTTCTTTATGTAAAGGTTATCCTGTAATGCCTTGAAATACACAATGCCATTTTAGAAGGTGGTCAAATGTAACATATGTTATATTTGGGATTACACTTTCTCAGTAAAGTACAGATTCTAGTACTTTTGGGGGGTTGAGTCCGATCCGGAATTCGAACCCACACCCTCAGAGTCAGGCACCTAATCGCCAGCACACAAATTCAGATGCCTAGACCGCTCAGCCAACCCCCCAACTTTAAAATATTGGAGTGGGAGAAACAGCAAAAATGGGCTTCAGACATTGTACCCCACATGGGGAATCAAACCTGGACCTTTAAAACAAATCCTTTAATCACTTGGCTACCCTACCACCCTGGAAATCCTTGTGGCTCTCCCTTACAGAACTCAATCTGGGGACCGGCTATTTCCCTCACTTGTAACATTAAGGTTATAACATGGACAAAATGTTCATGACTATGGAGGGTCCAGTGGTTCCTGAGGTTTTCATATCTAGCATTTGAATCTAGGGGTCCACTAAATCTTTTTGTTTCGGCAATGACAAGAGCTCTTGCATTTCATGCTTAACTTTACATTCATACGATAACAGCCCCCTGACCACCTGATGAAAGCCTAACATGCTTGGGAAAATGAGACGTCTATCATAAGAACTCCTTCTCTGTGTGATGAAGTCTCCACAAGCTGACAGGAGGGGGAAGATTGCATCACTGAACAAAATCAACAGTCTATCATTAGGGCTCCTTCATCATCTGATGACATCCTACTGGGGGACTGGTTGGGGAAGTGGGCCGACGTCTTCCCGATGTCATCAGCATCATCACGCAGACTGGTGTACGGAGCAAGACTTGTACTCAGCTCCTTTGTGGACAGCCCAGGTTCAGTAGATGTAGTCTGACTGTATGGAAGGTCCATGGCGTTGATCAGCTGATACCCCTGGGGGGTGTGGCTGTTGACTGGAGGTGCAGATGGGAGGAACTGTGGTGGCTGCTGATACTGGTAGTCGGCTACATTGTAGCTGTGCATGGGGCTGCTGGTTGGACTGGTCTTGCAGTAGGTGGGGTAGGTGCTGTACAGGTGGTGGAGGGAGCTGTACGATGGGGCCCGGGAGTAGTAGGTGCTGCCCCCACAGTACTCACTGGGCAGGAGAGGAGGTTCAGTCTTGGGCAACATGCTGGAACCCAGGCCGATGTCACAAGGCGTTGAGGAGGGACCTTAAAGGAATAGGAGAAAAGAGCAAAGTTCAGTTTTAGTTTTCACTGTTTTTACAATCTACAAGGCATAACAAGGCATTTGTTTGTCCAATGGAAATAGTAAATATAACATTTTTAAGACTAAAATTGGAGCTCTATATCTTATGCTCTAAAACCATAATCCTGTATTTCATAACATATCAATTGTACCCATTGAGATTTCAAAATACCTACCAACAATGACTGAGAGAAACATAAATTTCTCTGATTCAGGGGTATTTGGGTTACAAACTAAAAACATTATTTTGTTCAAAACTGGGGTTTAAAAATAAATATTTTCCTAAATTCTGAGTTATTTCAAAACTGAATTCAATGCAATAATGTTAAACAAGAATAACCATTCCTAATATTCACTGAACAAATCTGAAAACTTTCAAAAGGATTTCTGTAAGTTTTCCTTTATTTGTAAACTAAACTGATCTAGTTCTCCAGAAAGTGTCCTTATTCTGACTCAAGGGTGTATCAGAATTAATAATTGAGAAAAATGTTCTATTTTCTTATATCTGTGTTGGTTAAATTTGCTTCACATGTAATAGAAAAGAAATTTCCCTATCTGCAGATTAAACTAATCTAAGCTTGAGTTGTCATGCATTAATGTGAAAACACTCACTGTAGTTGACTTTCCAGGTGCTTTCAGATGCATCTCGCCCCAGCTCCTCTGAAACATGAACAATTGGCACAATTTGCACAATTTGCAGATATTCCACCAGGGGAAGAACTGGTTCCACACAAATCCAAGTCCCAAAATTCAATTCCAGGTTATACATGAACGAAACACATGTCAATCCGATTGAGATTCAGGTTGTTAGAGAGAGTTACATCCTTTATAGCCAACACCCATGATGTATAGTTGTATACTGACCGTATTCAATCATTATTTAAATGAAACATTTACTGACACTCATCGAAACCACTTTCAAAAAGCGCATTTACATTGTTTTAAAGTTCACATAATTCAGAACGTAATTTTGATTATTGGTTTATTTATATAACTGATGATAACCTACTCAATTCAACAGCACGATCATAAATGGGTAAGTCTTTCTTGCCAGGAGTATGATTGTATTTCAATCATGTAATGATGGGACATCTGGCTAATATTTAAATTTCATTTGTTTGCTTGTTGTTTAACGCTGCACTGAGCAATATCCCAGCTATATATGGCTGTCTTTTTATGGAATAAGTATTTCCTGGTCTTGGATGACTTGGATGCAAATATACCTTTATGTTTGCGAAGTTGCCTTCATATATTAGACCACCAAACATACTTCCATGTTGAGATATACAAAATCTATGCAAACTTCTCCTTGTTGCTGTGATAAATATACAATACAAATTCGTGGCACTACAATAAATAAAAATAAAACTGTCCCTGTCAACTTCATATGGCATGTCTGAAGGAACCAATAACTGAGTATTTTTAGTACAACCGGGCCCACTTGCATAAAACAACCTATATCTACAACTATCTTAAGTCTATCACTGACATGACATAGTGTATAATTGGGCCTAGACTTTCTCTACTACAAGTTGAATGTACAGACCCAGTTTTTCTTCTGAGTACTTAACCTTACATCTTCCCAACTTCATGAAGTTATTTTGTTATGAACATATCAACCAATATGAATTTGGGAGTTGTTTCTTATCATATTTGAACATGCTATTAACACTGCAATTTTCAGCCTTGATGTGTTTGAGTACCTTTCTGTAGTCTAGCAATGGTTTGCTCCATGCTGCCAGTGTCCTTTAGTACAGCATGGATCCGTCCTAGACTCATGTTGGGGAACTTCTGCTTCAGCATCTTGAGATGACAACCAATTGCACTGCTACCGTGACCTGGATAAATCAGGAAATGTAAACATGCATTAGAGTGTTCAAAACTAAGCATGAAAGTCAAAGGGCCCTTTTACTGGCATCACTAGATTCAAATAGTATTGGATGACACACCAAAGGTCTCAGGATCATCTTAATTTCAAACTCTTACTGCTGGAGGAAACATCATTCTTATATTCCCTAAGGCGTACTGGGTATCAGGGATTGCACCTTGTTTTGACATCTAGGAAATTTATGCACAAGTTTGTTAGTGTTTGTTTCTACAGTTCTGAGAAGAATAGTGGCAACTACTATCTACATTAGGCATATGGCAACTCCATCTGTTGGCACACCTGGGACACATAGAAAGCAGAACATTAAAGATGTTGTTTAGAAATATGCTGTCACTTTATTCACTTCATAGTTACTATTGTCAGGAGTGTTCAGTTAAAATAATGTATATTCTGCCCAGGCTTATGAGTTAAACTTACTTACCCTTAGCATCAGATTCAGATATATTTAGTTTCTTGAAGCTGGTATTCAAGTAAAAGACAAAAATATTATGGATGTCAACTTCTTTTTATCATATACACAACGTTTTCTTGCCCCTTCCTCGGGTGAATGAAATATATTTAGTAATATTAGTTATGTCTAAGTCTTGTAATATATATATCTATGCCCAATATATGCCTGCATTTATTTAGTGTCCGGTTACAACTGAAGTCATGCACTATATTCTGGGGTAGATTTTAGATAGGTTGCTGTGGTCAATGAGATGTAAATTCCTGCATCTGATCCTCCCGGTATGTTTTTTAAAACTAGTTTCACAAGTACCGAGAATTTATTCACGGAGTCGATGTTTTGGCCTACCTTTCAATAAGTTTTCGGGTACTGGAATGAACAACCCGGCTGCCTCGTCTTGTTCCTGCCGCCTTCGTAACGCTATTTGCTCCCGCGAAACCTTTCGTCTCTGTGCAATCAAAATACAGTTTGCACACATGCAGTTAGTGAACTGACAAAACCGTTTGTGTCCCCGCAAGACACTGATGATGCCGTGGTTCCGACAGCGAGCACACTCGGGTGTTCTGACTTTCTTCCCTAGTTCTCCAACTTCTCCCGAAGACATTTTTAACACTGAAACACACACAACAGCATTTGAACAAAAGGCAAAAACATGTCATACCACAAAATAGGCTAGCCTAATTATGGGTACCATTTCTGAAAAACTGCACGAACAATTTTGTCAACCGTTAGGTCCTAGCACACCTTGGTAGATTATAGTGCAAAGTCGTCCAGTTATAAATTATGCTGGACTAGTTAGGTCCTTGCCTACATGTTTCAAGCGCCCATGATTAAACAGAATATTTTACATTCACTCGACAAGAATCTCTTATTGTCATAATAATACATAATATCTAAAACACTTCCACACATTAACAGAAACTGATTACAAAGTTGTCAAAGTCCATAACCTACCTGAAACACGCTCCTTCAACACGAAAGTTTTTTTGGCGGGATGCCCAACCTGCTAGGTGATTCCATTGTATTTGAGTGGAAATTGTTATCCGATAAGTGTTAGTTTTATTTAGTAATGATTCCGTAACATTTTGTAAAACATTCTGAGTAATGAGTTATTGTATTCTAGATAAATATTGTCTCATTGTATTTCTTGCCTATTCGAGACAGTGAAATTATTCTGGAATCCTATCACCCATGGAACCCAGAAATAGCACATTCCAGGATGGGATGGCCATTATACGGAAGCCGAGTAGGACCATCTTAAAATGACTATTAAACTTTGGAAACTCTACTTAAAAGAGGATTTGGTTCTGTAGTTGTATTTTCTGCATCCAAGGTATTAGAGTCAAGAAACATGACGTATGGAATATCATATGGAATTAGATACAGCACGCTTATGAAAACAAACTAGGTAATAAATAATATGAACATCGGTCATGTTCACGAATATTCGTACGTATAGCATATGTACACGTACTGCACAAATATGAATGTAATAAAGTAAAACTTTCAGGGACCAATTCAAAAGTTCAACGTATGATTAAAAAAAAATTCAATTCTTTAAGATTTGAGACATAAAGGATTGAAGATTTTGTAACACGTGCATATGGGCCTCTGACTCAGAAGTTAAATTGTTTGTTCGAGATTATAAGTGGAGAACATTTCTGAATTTGTCACGTCAGTGACCCTTATGGTATCCGATGAAATTCCTATTTTGACTTGCACAATTATGTTCATGCGATTTTCAGGTAAACAATTGAATGGCCTTTGCACGTGTTTAATTTGTGACGTAGATCTATGCCATTGGTGGAGCAAAATACATTCAGCTATTCCTGAACAATTGGTGATATGATTATGACATAAACATAAGCTTATAATTTTCTGCATGCAGGAAGAAAGTATGGCCTGCCTTTAGAATCCCACACCAAATAAGCGCACGCGAAATCGAACCCTCTATTTGTATTTTTTTTTTTTTTCAGAACATTGTTCACTTCACGACCCGTCCCAATTCTTAACCATGACCATATACTAGCTATGCACGTGCACGGCACTTGTCTATGTGCATCATTTAGTCGGAATCGTACAATGGATTATGATAATGCTTTCGACGCTTATATAGTATTTGGTGATGTATTGCGTTGAGTGAGTTGAGTTTTCTTTGCCCACGTCTTTACATCCGTGTAATAAGCAACTAATAGTCATTTAGTCAGAAATCTTGATTATATTTAGCTCCACTCGGTTGCCATAGATTGCGTCCTGTGGCTAGCTATTCCATTTGCCCGTAATTTAAGTTGTCGAGCCCATTTCGTTTTTGATTGATAGAACTGACAAGCAGGAAGTTGACGCCAGGTGGCGCTGTGATTGGTTGCTATAGGTGACGTCAAGCCAGTTCCTGTGCCAGTGTGGGTCGTTTGACAGAAGTGTATCTGCACCTTTAAAGATGTTACTGTACTTGGATTATGCCACACTGTCTTGGAGCTTAGCTTCAACATGTAGAGGTAATGTTAATTAGCGAGTGATAAGCGATAATAATTTAGAAATCGTCCTTCATACAGCTGACATTTTAAAAGCCGGTGTTTCTCCCGACTCCAAGCTTCAGTGCTCCGCATTAATGTTTTGTTGGTCGTAGTTCTCTTGACTTATTTGCTTGATTATTTGTCATGTGTCATTGTTTACTATTCAACCGTTCTTCGCCGAACTTGCCGAATATCACTAGCTATACACCATACATGCTGTTTAGCTTTGCTTGAACGACGGAATATTTCCCATCAGGCAGTTAGTAATGTGTTCATCTTCCAAATAGTTGAGCACAGGCGTTTTTAGATGGTTAGAATCTGGAATGAATTCGCATAAAATATATCGACACAAAGCGAACAGTCAAGGTTTAACATAAACTACTGGGCAGAATTCTGGAATGGCTGTTCTTGTTAGGTGCCACATGTTTATATACGTCATCTCATAAGTACACAACATTAGCTTGTAGGATGTGTGTGTACCTTTTTTATAACTGTATCTTTGTAAACGGGGTAAAGACACATTGCACAGATTAGCCTCCTTGTTACTTAACAGTTATCATGATTATTGTTTCAAATGAACTCTTGTAAGTTTCAGGATAATACCAAAGGTTCTCCCAAAGTTAACATGGCGTTAACATTATCATGGACTAGTTGGTATTTATTATCTTTGATATTTTGTCATCATCCGAGTGTGAGCTGAGATAAACTTGTGATAAACTAAAGATGTAATTGTCCTGGGTTAGAAAGATTTCCGTCCGTAACCCCCATATTTTTTTTATTATTATATGCCTAAGAATATAAGCCTATGTTTTTTTTATAAACAGCCTATACCTAACCCTAAATTCTAACCCCAAACCTAACCCTAAACCCACGAAATGATCCTAATGAATAGAATACATTTCAAGCAGGGGTCACGGGCGGAACTCTTGCCGCTCTAACCACCTCATACTGGTATAGGGTATTAATGTTAAAAACCTTGTTTTATTTCTTTTTTTCAAGTCTAATACAAATATTTTCAAACTCCCTAAGGACCCTTGTTCAAAGAGGTCACCACTTATTTTGGAGAAGATGAAGTGCACTCACAATATCTTGTAGTAATTTAATCCTGAATGGGATACCCTCAGTGGTGTTTCCACACTATTCATTGTAGTGATGTGGGGCAAGGCGAAAACTTCACTTTGTACCAGCATCACCACATTTCAATTCAGTATGACCATTTGTCAACAATTAAAATTGAACAAATCAACATAAACATGCTCAATTCTGGGTGCATAATGTACAACCAGGATCTGTTGTGCTGATGTAGTTTCAGACAATACAGGCACCAGTGATCAAACCTGAAAAAGTACTATCTGACCTTGAGAAATGATGGTTAGTACTGTGATACAGTTTTTGCTGTAATACATTATTAAGAGCCCTGATCAAATAAGCGTCTATGACTTACTTTTGGGTCTTTCAATACATAGTGTTTAAAGATCACCCATCTAAAATTGAATCTTTTTAGGACCGTCTATATATTCTTTTGTATACTTTAGTGCCAAAGAAGTAGATTGCCAATTTGTAACTATTACTAAAATCATGTCTGTTGACTACCACTTATTGAGTAGACACAAATTTTACTTGTTGTGTTTGGTTTATTATTCACACCTTTTGTCAGTTTCTAATGGTCCGATGTGTATATTAGGCAAAGTCTGTATTCTTTTTTCCATTCATTCCATGTTGTTGAAAGCTGTCACTACTGAATCAAATGCTTATCTGTAATCTGTATTCCTGTTATGATTCACCTTGTCACTATGTGTTATCTTTTTCTTGATGATAACGAGAAGATAACACAATGAGCAATCCTGAAATTTAAGCCACTTGGCTGAATAAAATTCTGTTCAGAAAAGTTATCTCAGATTATATTGTGCCCTTAAAAACAATGAACTCTGGTGAAAATTGTGCCACTAGCTGTCTTTTTATTCACATTTTGGTACAAACTGAATGTGATTAGATAGAATTAACAGTTGACTGAGTCATAATTCATCATCAAGGGGTATTATTAGATTCAACAAATGCTTTTGATGTCCACCACAGTTTATTAAGATTATTGGTTTGGGAACTCGTGTACATAATTATGGTCAGAAAATAGCATTTTATGATAATAGTTTTGTTCCATTTTACATGTCTCTCTCATATTCACTTTATTAACTTACAGCTTTGAGTTCACATTTTGATATTGGTACTGTTTCCTGATTTGATGTTTCTTTATGCAGAGATGGTAGCATTAATCTTTTCTAACTGTAGCACTGTAGAATAAAACTGTGTAGCAGTATCTGTGAAAGTGATGATTCTTGTTAAATGATTTCTTTGACAAAACAAGAATATTTGCTTGTTGAGAAATATGTATCTTCTAGGGGTAACTCCTTTTTCTTGACATGTTTCAGTTGAAAAGAAGAAGTGTATAACCCCCTCATTTACCTTGCCTCCATTATATCTTTGCCATATCTCATGACATAATTTTGGTTTTTGTTAAGCTCACTTTGTGAAAATCACGACTTTCACTGTCAGTTAACAGAGCAGTTTCACAAGCAGTATTATGAAATCTAATCTGGACAAGCCTAACATGGGGATACATCACTTCTTGTCTGTGTGAGTGGTCAACTGTCAGTGTCAGCAAACTGACGAAGGCTTATCATGCAAATTTTATATCTGATTCAGTTATCACCAGGGTTGTTCCTTCAACTTTATAACACTTCCAATGAAAAGGATTACTAAAAATACTACTGTTCACATGGCTTGTGTGATTCTTTGCCAAGTGTGTCTGTTAATGACTGAGCACTACCTTGTGATCACTACATATGGTGGAAAAATGGATCCAGGTATCAGTTCCACTGGTGCAGGTTGGAGCTCATATGGATGATCCAATGACCAAGGGAGAATGATCGCAAGAGGGTCAAGCCCTTCATGTAAATTATCAAGAACGGGGGGCTAAACATTTAGTCATAAAATTGAGTCCACAACTACGTCTGTATCATGTAATAGGTCTGTTTCACTCAGCAGTCTTGATCAGCTGCAGATTAGAGTCTTAGTAAATCACATACAATGAAAACTTAATATTCTTGCAGACTGCCTCTGTACAAGGCACAGACTTATTCCCACAAAATGGTCTCTCCACCTGGAGATAGTCTGGTGTATCTCATTGATGATGGGATACCTTTTATATCAATCATTTTGTGAACTCTTTCAACATGTTCCCATTCAATATAAAAACCCTTTACCAGACCCATTTGCTCTTCGGATAGATGCTCTATCCATGAGTAAGAACAGCACCTTTTGCCAATGCCTTCCTTCATTTGTCACCATCCTTGCCTTCACAGACAGAGATGGAAGACACATGTTGTGTCATCACTTTGGTAGCTCTGACATAGCACCACAAATTAGTGGATGCTCCAGACAGGTACCTGTGTCCAGTCAGAGCACTGTAGTATTAGTGGATGACCCTGAGCCACAGGAAATAATTGTTCTTATCATGTAAACCTATGTGTACCATGGATATCACCATGGTGACAGTAGCAGGATGGCTCAAGTCTACTATTACAGTTATCATCATAGAGCACAATTAACCACACTAACACCTGGTGATTGCAGAGGTCTCAATTGTCTACCAAAATCCAAGAAGATACTTTGGAAGATACTTATTCTTTACTGCTGCTTTTGGAAGATACTTATTTATTACTGCTGCTTTTGGAAGATACTTATTCATTACTGCTGCTTTTGGAAGATACTTATTTATTACTGCTGCTTTTGGAAGATACTTATTTATTACTGCTGCTTTTGGAAGATACTTATTCATTACTGCTGCTTTTGGAAGATACTTATTTATTACTGCTGCTTTTGGAAGATACTTATTCATTACTGCTGCTTTTGGAAGATACTTATTCATTACTGCTGCTTTTGGAAGATACTTATTCATTACTGCTGCTTTTGAAAAATAACCATTGCAGTGCAAATTCCACAGGAAATAGCTGTGGTCAATGCAGCAGCCATGTACTTAAAACCTGGGCCTAGATTTTCGAAGCTCTCAGTCTCTTAGAGCTAAGATAGTCGTAAGTGCCATACATTAACATTAACTTACGACTATCTTAGTGCTAAGAGAGCTTCGAAAATCTAGGCCCAGGGTTTTACATAGTTCTTCAAAACTGATAGTCTTGGGGACTCAGATCATATTTTTTGAGAGTCCATTTCGAAAATTGGGAGTCCATCAATTTGCATGAAATCAGTGATCATGGATGCTTCCCATTTGATAATGATTATGCTATAAACTATATGTGTTAGTTTCAATGTCATTAGAATAATGATTGTTTATATTTTAATATGGGATATCATTACAAATTCATTTAGTTCTTTCCGAAAAAAAAACTATATTGCGTCCACATGAACGCACATGATTTTAGTTTGGGGGTACATCATCAAATTTCTGCTTCCAATACGCAGGAATCAGAAGTCCCGTAAAACCCTGTTTAAAACGGTCATGTAGATTTTGTCTCTGATTAGACTTTTTGATCAACACAATATTTACAATAATACTGTCATATTTTAGCACAAAATGTGGGCTTGA
This sequence comes from Haliotis rubra, assembly GCF_003918875.1. NCBI lineage: Eukaryota > Metazoa > Mollusca > Gastropoda > Lepetellida > Haliotidae > Haliotis > Haliotis rubra. The sequence goes on from NW_025767213.1 coordinate 1,923,882, forward strand.
AATGACCTAGAAGCCTCTTTTGAGAGCATCAGGACACCTATATGAAGGTAGTTATCTTAGAATTATACACAATGATAACAAATTGTATACGTAATGATATTTGTGTATGTTTGCGAATGTGATAATACACTGTAATAATGGCACTTATTTATTTGTTGGAGCATAATGGTCTATGTAGCACTGACAGATCAATGGATTCTTTCTCATTAGTTATACTTCCTATTTGTCATAACTCATATAATGTAGGATGTTACTTGTGTGTACATTAGTGTTGGGAATTGGTTACAATCTCATAATTGATGATTGGTTCATTACAACCGATCAATCATCGAAAATAATTGGTTAGCATCATTTATCAAATTTTCCTGGTTATGTTTGTTTGCGCAAAAACATGTAGTTCTTTGGTGGTTTTTTTTTGCAAATTGCACATCTTTAAAGGATGAATAATATGTTAGGAACATAAATTTCTTGGGGTCTTTAAGATAAATTCAATCATGAAATGGAATGAGCTTGTAGTGCTCATGAAATGTAACACACAAAACCAACCTTGTGAAAAATATTGTTAATGCAAAAAGTGTTCAAGAATTGTTAGTGTTCGATTATGAGAAAACATGATCCATTGCTTGATCGTTTAGTCACTGCGAATTAATCAGACCGCCACTAGTGTACATGTATCTTATATATGAGTGCCTGTTTATTGTCAGAGTGTGACTGCTCATCAATTTTCATTAGGATGAATTACCTAACATTAGGAGTTACCACTGTGATTAGATGAACATTAGGGTGACAAGATGATATATTATGTTCGGTGTCATGTTTATGCCAGGTGATGTATTACCTGTGAACTGGAAGTTGTGTTATGGTCACACATATATATATATGTGCCTTATGTGCAATAGCTACCATAATATCCTTAATATAGATTACCCTTTGTCGTGTCTTACAATTCTATAAATATCAGAAATTGAAATCTATTGTGTCCTTTAGAATGAAAGTTTGCCAAAGAATATTTTGGACCCATCATCTAACTTTTTTAAACCATAATTAAGAAAGCCATCACTCCTTCTTTTTTCCTTTCTTGTGTGTCAAACATTTGTTCAAATGTTCCTTATTTCCCATGCTGTCATTGTGGTTTCATATTGTGTACATTATCACCATGTGTACTCTAATCATGCTGATGACAATGGAACACTAAAATACTTATAATAATGGTATACACACAAAGAACAGGGAAATGCATAGTTGCATACTACATTATAAGATTACTCATAGTAAAATACAAAGATTTTTTCCCCTTGCAGAATACATTTGATATCAATAGTGTAGGCCTGTAGGGCAAACAATTTGTGGAAACTGGGCAATGGAGTGAAATCTCAAGAGAAAACAGACCATGTACATTATATATTTCACCAGCAGTCACTTTGAAAACAATTGTGCAAATTTTATTTTAAGTATGATCTGTCATCTCTCAATCTTTCTGTACTTCTAAGGAGGAAGATGAGTACATATCAACCTCAGTGTTTTCAATGACTTTCATTAAATGGTCCTTCTTAAGATAGTTCAGCTTCTTTTTTGTGCACATTTTATACATGAAATAATGTTTTCAAATATCCTAATGTCATGTATTGTTTGAGGATAAAGGTCATTCAGTTGGAAGTACGTATATCTTTCTTATTGAGGTGACTAGAGGCTAGGGTCTTTCTGTTTTGACCTTGTCTTGCCAAACAGGAAGTGATAGCATTAAATCAGAAGTGCATATAACTTTCTTATTGAGGCAACTAGGGTATTTGTTTTAACCTTGTCTTGTACTTAAACATAAATTTTCCCAAACAGAAAGTGATAGCATAAATCAGAAGTGTAGGTAACTTTAATGTACTACAGACAACGCTTTTTCTGTTTTTGAATTTTAAGTTAGCTTCAGGCACAAGACTACCAGTAAGTTTTATGGCATTTGCAGTGTTATTAATAAGACTCCAAATAAAAAATATCAAAGATGAATACAGACAGATTTTGTGGGGTCGGCTTGTCATCTGATTTGAGTAGCGGTTAGTCAAAATGGTTCATGATTGTATGCATGTCTCTTGTGGAAAGGTGTTGTGAGTTTTGGGGAAAATGTGGGTATGGCGCAGTTTCTGTCTTTGACCCATTGCTGTCCATCAAATTACTCATCAAAACATGTATGTCTTCTGCACCAAATTTTTCCCCTTCATGTGATTTATTTTATTGCTGGCCTGGTCATTTTGAATATATTGCTATGGAAGTAAATAGTAAGTAGCTGATGGTGAGTAAATATTCTCTTTGTAGAAGATTGAATCAGGATGTTTGACACTTACTTGACTCTTGTTTTGTGTCACAGTGTTACTTCCTATACCTCCTTGGTAATGCTGGGTATGTGGCTACACTAGTTCTGGTGCTTTACATATACATTCTGTGTCAATATATTCAGTGGTAGGATATTAGGAACAGGTTTCTTGGATTCTTGAAGCTATTATCCAGGGTATTTCAGTATAGGGACTCTTTAATTAAATCTTTTAGTTAAGGGGTATGATTTCTTGACTTCATATCTGTTTTCTGGTATTTGTTACAATGTGGCAAAGTCCATTTCTTTATGACCTTTGAAAGCAGAAGCTATATTTTGGTTTGATATCAGTGATTTTTGTAATGTTTCAGCTATAATGGCAATGATATCTCACTTGGTTAACGCATAAAGACTAAGTTTTTCTCACACAGCTAAAAGAATGAGGGAATAAAGCTACTAAAGCTACCTTGCCATCAAAGCTGTTGAAATGGCTGGCTGGCCATGGATTGTTTGATTACATTAGTGGTATTGACAAACTTGTAAACAGTGTATATAGAGTTGATTGCTGGAGGCACTGTCTCCACTGTGTTATGCTTGACTGGTTGCTAGGTGCAGTTATTGACTGTCAGTTGCTTTACCCGGTTAATGCTTCGTCCTTTGGAAATGTATTTTGAGATCCTGTTTCTAACAGTCAGCAGTGGATGCTGTACATATGTACAAGTTGATAGATATGATGCAAATGTCACCAGAGACAGTTGCTAATATAAACATGAGTCTATGTACATGTTTTAATCAATTATGTACTTTTACTGTGTCCTGTACAGTTTCAGCAATAGGTGCCTGATCTGTTGTTTCTGGCTTTGCCTTCATAATCTCACCATGTTAATATAAACTCATATAAGACTGCATCCTTGTAAACTGGCCAAGCTATCGCCACATGGGAATAATAATGCATTGTTTTAATCTACTAGTTGTATCATTCTTTTATTAAATCTATCTCTTTTCACATGTCTGAAAATATGTACATTGTATTTAATTTCAGTTTCTTATTTTTTATCGATAAAACTAAATAATATGTTGTCTTCTGTTGTCCATATCAAACCTGTCAAAGAGCAATATCAGGACATCACATATAAATCTATAAAATTAAGTACTGTTATAAAGATAATTCAGAAACATATTTATTAAAGTACTCGAACTTGCATTAAAGTTACTATTTCCATTTTTTTCTGTAATGTCAGTGAAATGACATTTCAACATTTTTTATTTTATGTTATTGTACAGAATCCTCAACTGTTAAATGAGCAGTTGAGACTTTGTTTCTTAGTGCAAGTTATGTAATGGGACGATCTTGTCCAGGGCCTAGATTTTCAAAGCTCTCTTAGAGCTAAGATAGTCGTAAGTTGATGTTATTGTATGGCAGTGTATTGGCACTTACAACTCTCTTTTCACTAAGAGAGCTTCGAAAATCTAGGTCCCCCTTTGATGACGGTACTTTTCCCACAGTTATGACAATGCAATTTTACATTTGGGATATTGATTTCCCCTCCTCTAACCTACAATTCACAATTTTGTTTGTTCGTTGAGACACAATCTTGAAGCATTTGAACATTTCCTCAGCTCAATTGCAATTTTAATTGCATTAAAAATGAAATTTCATTGGGATTAGATAATGAGTTCTGGGTCCCGATCCTCAAGACGTTTGTATTCCTATGATAAACCATAGAGTTACAACAGGTTGGAGCGTTTTGAACACTTTGTGGATGGGGAACCAGGTACAACGTCTCTGTATTGCAAATGTACACCAATAGCTACATTTAACATTAGTTCGAATACTTTTTGTTGGAGGTATGTATTATCATAAGGAGCTTTGAGGAATATGAGGTTCCGCTGCTTTAGACTATATTGCTTGCCATTCATGATATCCCATACCATTTCAACTAATTTTAGGACTATGGGCAAATGTATATTGTGATTCTTGGCTGAAGGGCACATGAAATCATTATAATTTATAGCAAGTGTGCTTCACATAGACTTAGTTAACTCACTTGTACAGATTGCTTATATTGCTAATTAATCTGTAATGAGATCTTAACATGAGAGATCAACACTTTCTTTCCATTTGGTCAAGTAAACAGCCTTTTGAAAAAGTATTTTTTCTTTCTTCAGCAAACTTTAGGCATGCATATCAGGGAAACACACATTATGTTTGCCTCTGTGTATGTTTTCCAGCAGCTATGTCTTCAGTGTGGTTTCTCTTTGACATATCTCTTCAATACATATGTTCAGGAATGTGAACATTATCCACTTGTCATTCATGTTGCGTGTACCTTTATTTTGTAGCATCCTTTTGCTGTACACATCATGCTACTTGGGTATCATTGTCAGGTACCTCATTCCTTTCCATTACTTCACCTACTTGCAGTAGCTTGATGTAATCTGTCTCCATCCCACAAAGTCAGTGAGAGATTTGTCTAGCTGCAACATGTTTGCTGGATCTTCGACACGTAGTTTGGTTTGGGACATCCCCAGATGCCCAGCACCTGTCAGCCAAAGATTCAGACAATCTGTGTTGTTGGATGATGATGATGATGATGATGATGATGATGATGATGTGGGATAACTACCCTGGTATGATTTGTTCATAAATGCAGATTCTACCTAAAGATGTTGTGAAAACTGAAAGGGTGATGTGTGATGTATATCAACACCTGAATTTGCTGAACAGAGTTGGACAAATATTTTGGCTGGTTTGAATTCAGGATTTGCCCTGATTTTGTGATTTTGTGATGCTCGTTGTTTTTACCTAAGTGTTGTGTCTGAAACCTGTGTCAATTGGGGCCTTCTTCTTACGTCAAGCTGACATGTCACAGTACAACTAAATTACTGTCCTATCTGCATTACACTAAACTCACTAACCCAATATACATCGAAATGAGACTCACCTACCAAGATCTACAAATAAGCATATATTCTTTGTGTTTTATGCTATATTTAGCATTGCATTGTTCTGTCATATTCTGATTAATCTGTTTCTGCCAGTGCTGCAGTATGTGGATTCAACTGTTTTATGCAAGGATATGGCACAGAGTAATCCAATACCTGCTATTTCCAAATCAAATCTGACTCCAAAAACAACATTAACTTGAAATATGATCTTGCATGTTGTGTTTGTAAGTGCAGTCTGCACTTGATATAATGGGTCATTAATGATGTCTTTGGGTAGAATAGATACTATTAAATAGATAGAATCTGATAGAATTATGAATAACATGGACTTGAATTATGGTTCTAGATTCTGCCAAGTTGTCCACTGTTGCCTCAGACTCAGCTTGAGGATACAATTCACCTTTTTTTACCTGCCACAAATGCGATAATATCAGAAAGACTATATACTTTTACATACATGGGTATGACCTGACATCAGTACTTTATGGACATAGTTCAGTCAGCAGTTCCACAAATATGGACATCCTTTAATCACGACGTTATCGTTAAAAGCAAAAGACTTGAGCAATGTTAAATTCATATAGAAAGGGTATCTGCATTATCATACTTTTTTTCTGCACTGACTCCAAAATACTGACTTTATATATTCTGTTTGTGCAACTGTACATTATGTTTAGCACTACCTTGTAGTAACACTAAAACTATTAACAGCTGTGTCAACTCATTAACTGGAGAGGTATTTACATAAGCAAGTTTTGCTTATTTACCAAATCAGATTTCTTTGGAAATGAAAATATGATTAAACCGTATCTTTGGATAAGTCCAACCACACTTACTTGATTCCATGAATACAAAGTCACTTATGACCTGGGAATACAGTACAGGATGCTAAACCCAGTACTGTACTACAGAAATAGAGAACATGAGGTGTGGTAATCCGATTTCACTGTATGCCATTAAGGGAGAACAAGTTGGAGAAATGGTATTGATTTGGGTGACTGCTTCACAGGTTTATGTCTAAGGGGAGATTACTGAATGTACAGGCGTGGCAGATGAATCACTGACCAGATCACCAGATCAATGATAAAATAACTTTGAATATTTAGTACATGTAATCAACCCTTTATGTGTGTCTGCCTTACAATCCTTATTACAAATTTGTATATTTGGGTGAGGTGTGATTTTGTTGTTTGGAGCTCAGAATCACAAGATTTTATATCCTAGTATGGCCATCACAAACATTTTTGTGGCTGTTAATCAATTTGGATTTTGGAATCCCAACAGCAGCCGATTAGCTAGAGCTGCGCAATATAACCGTTACCGGTATTTACCGGTTCAGACATGAAAACGATACGTATTTCGATACTCTGATCGAAAACCGGTGTTTTGACATGCATTCGGAAAACTTCCTAACACTCGGAAATCTTCAGATTCGCAATATATCGCAGTATGAAAATCCTCTGCAATACCCACCCCTACAATTAGCCCCATCAGATAATGTACAAGGACTACATTGTGTCCCTAGGGGGGCAGTGGGGTAGCCTAGTGGGTAAAGCGTTTGCTCGTCACGCCGAAGACCCAGGTTCAATTCCCTACATGGGTACAATGTGTGAAGCCCATTTCTGGTGTCCCCCGCCGTGATGTTGCTGGAATATTGCTTAAAGCGGCGTAAAACCAAACTCACTCACTCACTTGTGTCCCTAGGCTTATTCTAGTGATTCATACAGTGAACCTACAATGTACATATGACACTGTCACAGGGATCCCATGTCTTTGGAATATTTTGTATATTGCCAGTCCCAGACACTGGTATGTGTTGATGTCTGGTTTGCATGAACAACACAGAGCTGTGTCAGGAATATGATCAACCTATTCAAGGTTCACTGTATAATTTGGGGTGGTAGTAGGGTAGCCTAGTTGTTAAAGTGTTCATTCATCACGCCAAGACCCAGATTCGATTTCCTGCAAGTGTACAATGTGTGAAGCCCATTTCTGGTGTCCCCCGCCGGTATATTGCTAAAAGCAGCATAAAACTGAACTCACTCACACAATGTATAATTGATAATTGCAATGCACATGTAGTTTCTCTAGGATAACTGTTTCACTGTCAATAATTCAGGTCCTATGTCCATGTTTGGTCATGCTTGCAAATACATTGCTGTGGACTTTATGACTGTAATCTACACCATATTCTAGCACGACATTGTGTGATACTCTATTCTGATTGGCTGGGAGCTCACTGAAGTAACTTCGAAGCAGGAAAACTTACAGGTAGCGATAATTCATCAGTAGCGCAGAAGCAGAAGCGGTGGTATTGAGCCATACTTCAAACCGGGTTAGATCTAGCGGGCATGACATCGACAACACACGTCCAAGCCTGTCTGCTTCCGTCCCGGCCGTATTGCTGGCAAGTCAGGTCTTTTCCAAATTGGGAATAGTAGCGTGGTCACCAACAGTTACTTCCGTGAATAAAGTTAGTGGGGTTTTGGGGGGGGGATTAGTAATTCGCTTGAGAAAAATCAAATAATTGTACTTGCATACAGTATAAACTGTATTTTTGTAATCTATTTATGCTATTTATTACAAATACAAGCATATTGGTTCCTGAAATAATACATATATGTTGTTGAAAATGTCTTATTTTGTTCATTACACAGCCTGTCCCTCAACGGGACAATTCCAAGCAATTTCCAGGAAAAAGGCCCTTTCACGCCTTGTGTTCTAGTGCGCCAAAGAGTATGGTTTTAAAACGCTTATCAGTCGTGCTAGAATGAAGATAAACGTGTGAGGTTTTTAAATTGAACACTTAGCGGTCTTAAATCAATTATAAAGGACCGCAAAATTGAAAACAGAGTAGCTTTATCTTCTAATTCAACACCTTTCTAAGTTTAATTTGACACTAATGTGGTCACTGATCTTTGGTGTGAAAAATTTACTCTGTCAACATGGTCAAGACATGTCAATGGATATGTTTTCTTACTGTTTCACTGAACATACTGAACAGTACATTAACCTCCTATTGTATTCGTTACCCAATGTTCGTATTCATTATCCATATTTGTGTATCATTTTCACTGGATTTGGGTCAGCCAGTATCTGTATCTGTACCGATATGCATGCTTGAAAAAGTATCTGTACCGAAACGTCGCTATTGTACAAAAAAGAAGTTGATCATCCATAAAGACCTACTGATGTGAGGTTCAACATTTTGTATTTGTCCACATGCCATCAAGTCACAGCAACTACATGTAATCAGTTTCAGTTACTGCTTAAAACTCTTTTATTGGTCTGAGACTACTGACCAGAGTGGTTGGAATGTTACTGGAACAAAATCAGTAGTGATCCATTTGCTAATAGCATGGATAGAGGGGAATGCATACTGAATCCACTTTTAGCAATATTCCAGCAATATCATGGCAGGGGACATCAGAAATGGGCTTCACACATTGTACCTATGTGGGGAATCGAACCTGGGTCTTTGGTGTGATTAGCGCATGCCTTAACCACCAGACTACCCCACTGCCCCTCAAATAGGAGGGCCAGTACTTCGAGAAACTAGCCAGAGAAGTATGATAACTTCAATTTCAGTAGCAGGTCAGAGTGCATGTAATGCTAACAGGTGCACATTCAAGATATATGTGTCTGTTGATTGAAAGTTCAATACTATGGTGTTTGTTGCCAAGTGATTTCAACACAGTCTAACTATTTATGGTTACCTGTAACATACTGAGGGCTAGAAGTGGACCCATCGCATCAAATGTTAATAATTTATTGGTGATGCTTCAGTGGAAGATATCAGTTTCTCATTAGGCTGCTTTGCAAAATTAAACATTCATAATTTTTCTTGGTAGCCTTTGTGACATATCTGGAACACATATCCATCTTACTATTCTATAGTCCATGTTATGAAGTATTTTCAAAATATACATGTCTATTGTTGGTGATATAGATGTTCTTATCTGCAGACAAACAAGGAAGAGATTCATGGTTCAGAGATATCATGGTAACAGGAATCATGCAGGTGCATGTGTTTATGGTGCAGTCACGATTGTCAGTCTTAAGTCTACCAACGCTGAAAGACATTTATGTATATCATGTGTTTGAGGGTTGATTGATAAGTTCATATAGAAGTGAATTGTTTTGTTGCCAACATTACATCATGTCATAAAGGTATTTTCTTTAAAAAAACTTGAATCAGCTGAGTAAGCAGGGGTCTGTGACTTGCTAAAATGGACATTGATAAATATGAGCACAATTTGTTTAGTTCCATTTTTTCCTGGTGGTTATTGCATAGGTTTTTTAGCTATAACTACATATGTAGTTTATTTGAATTAATAGCACTGAGGAGAAATTTGGGAAGTTTGATCTTGTCAGTAATCATTCAGGTAAGTTATATCTCTCAGAAGATGGTTGTTATTCCACTGACATTGCTAGCTGAATGGCATTATCTTTCCAGATTTAAAAAAACTAAGTCCTTGGAGACCATTTTCACAACACTGATATAAGTTTCTGCTGTAGCAGCTGTCACTGATCTTCCTCATGTAAGAAAGAAAGTGGACACATCTTAGATACAAGACAGAGGCAGGGACTTGTGGCGAAATTGATATTGTCCCAAGAGATGTCTTTGCAACTACATGTATAACTGATGGTGATTGCCTGTCCTGTATGAATAGGTTCATCATAAGGCTGCAACAATGAGCTATCACTTCTATTGATCTGTCATCATGAAGTCTTCAATTAGTGTATGTTGTGACAATCATCATTATGTCGCCCCTTTCAGTCAGTGAAGGTAGATACTAAATGAACATGAATTTGAAGTCAGGTTGTCATTGGAATTTAGAACAATTGCTGGCAAATGTCCCTTACATCATGGTGGTGCTACAGAGTTTATTCTTGTCAATATTATCTTGTTATTCTCATTGGGGTTTTTTCAAATCATATATAATACAGCTGGTGATTAGTCATGGTGATACACACATGGTCTGTCACAGTTGGTTCTAAACAGCATCACTCATTGGATACAAATCAGAACCAAACTGGCTAGGCCACACTACACAAAAACTAGAGTTAATGTTCTTTAAATGTTCAGGGAATGAAAAGCTCCACATCACGCAACTCTTGCTCAGCTCATGTTCACAGTAAGTGATGATTTTATGCATTGATTAATATTGTGCAACGCATACCCAGTCTCGTGTGAGAATGTATTGTATAATGTAAATTGGAAGTGCTAGATATCAGGCAGTTCCAAACTGGTAATTATCTGGCTAATGAGCAGACATAGCGCTTGAATTACTGACCTTCAGTATTCTGGCCAGAATGTTTCCCATTATTAGTTCATCTGGCCTGAAGTAATTACTGGAATATTGCACAACAACCAGGAGTGTTGGTTTGTTTTGTTGGTTTGTTTGTTTGTTTTTTTTTGGGGGGGGTCACAAAAAGGACCTAAATATTCAATCATGGATGTAAGATTAATACTATTTATCTTAAAAACAAACCACAGATAAAAGTACTGATTTTGAACATTCTTTTGAGCTTAGTCTATCCATTGTTAGCTGTATAATATGTAAGGCAATGCTGGTCAAATTCCATTCTGAGGATCGGAAAATCACATCGTGGTGTTGGAAACAGTAGGTCCTTCAACAAGTATCTTGCTGTAGTATTTAAATCAAGGAAATGCTACAATTGGTACATAAACATTTCTGAAATAACAAGGGGCGGTGGGGTAGCCTAGTGGTTAAAGCGTTGGCTCGTCACGCCGAAGGCCCGGGTTCGATTCCCCACATGGGCACAATGTGTTAAGCCCATTTCTGGTGTCCCCCGCCGTGATATTGCTGGAATATTGCTAAAAGCGGCGTAAAACTAAACTCAGTCAGTCAGTCAGTCTGAAATAACAAGGGTCCCTTGATTTGGGGCTCCTACTGTTGTACTATATTTCAAGCATAGCATTAGTTATAAACTCTGCAGTCTTTCTATTTTTCCACTTCACAATAAGAGAAACAGCAATGTTACACCACACTTAACACAACTAACAATGTCATCACACTTCCTGGACAAATCATACTATAGGGTGCAAGACCTGTTATCGGAAAAGTGAGAAGTGTAGAAGTACATATTAAAACAGTAAAACTAACATTGGCCTCCTACATGAGGTGTTGCTTGTCATAAGAGGCGATTAATGAGATCGAGTGGTCAGGCTCGCTGACTTGGTTGGCACATGTCCTTGTATCCCAATTGCACAGATCGATGCTCATGCTGTTGATCACTGGATTGTGTGGCCCAGATTTGATTATTTACAGACCGTCACCATACAAACTACACTCACTCACTGACTGACTCACTCACTGACAACATGAGGTGTGAGGTGTTCACTTGCATGGTCTTTATATGTTGGTCAGTTGGCCTTTATAGGACCTGGGCCCCCGTTCCTCAAAGCGATCGTAACCCTAAGATGATCGTAACTCCCATACTTGAACAGAGACTTACGGCAGTCTTAGCACTACGATCGCTTTGTGGAACGAGGCCCAGTGCATTTAATACAAATGTTAATATAACCAGTTAGTAAATATAACCAATGCTCATGGAGTCGTACTCTTGGGGTCAAACGAAACAGGTTCATGTCCTGCAGAGGTTGAGACAACTGTCTAAGTGAAATTTTAAAAAACATCTTGTTATGAAAGATTATTACTTGATTTCAAGATGTACGTAACTTACAGCGTCCATGCTGCTGGTAGTGAAAGTGTGACAAGTTGGTAATTCAGACATATCATGACTCTCGCTGTTTACATTTGAAGTGGCATTGGTGTTTAAGTCAAATCGGGTAAAAATCTTAATCTATTTTTCTTATTTCTTAATTTTCAAGTACATTTATCATCAACAGTCATGGGAGAACACTTCAGCAACTTGCTGATAAATATGTCAGTGCCTTTGTTTGGTGTGGCAGTGTTGCCTTTGTAAAGGTAGAAAACGTGCAGAAACGTATAACATTAAATTTGAATTATCTGCCTCAAACAGCGGATTGTTAGGTGGGTGTGATAGATACCCCATTCATATATATACCATAACAAGATGTGTTAGGTATTGGTTAAATATGTTGAAAAAGCCCCAGTCTTGTTTAGCAAAGATGTTTGTGTGATGAGCATATTCAGGTAATGTGGGTTACAAAGTTAAGAAAATATTTTTGTTGTTCAGGGTTTGGAGATATATGATCATTGCAAGTGTATGGTAACAATAATGTATTTCCCAAAACATTTCAACAACATCTACAGTACAACTTCCAAAGTATAACATATTTGACACAAAGTGATTGACTTGCAAGTCCAAAAATGTCCTTTTATGCAACATTTCTAAGTTTCCATAAATTAGGAAAACTATTCGAATTTCATAACACAAGACAGTTACACATCAACACAAAGTTTGGTATCCATACCCACATCCATAAATTTAACATTTCGATGTCGTAGCCAATATCTAAAATTATTACTAACTAAATATATTTGTATTGTGCACAAATACCCATTATTATTATTATGTTTTACAGATAAAAGATAGTATGCAGCAGGGAGGGTTCGGGTGGTCCTTATTACTATTATTATTATTATTATTATTATTGATACACATATCGCTGTAATTCTGCCTGTACTATAACATTTGTACACAATGGCCTGAGACCTATATGTACTGAAATATACACTTGCTGTCGATGTGTTTACATCAACTGACACCATGGTTGCAAGGCGTACTTGTTTTTTAGGCTTGATTGATACTAGCATGCTGTTGGAAGGTATCCTGAGTTTGGTGTATTTGTGCCAACCTGAGTCAGTTGCGTATAAAGTGAGTTGAAAATTTGACAAGTGTGGGTGTATGAACATTGCTTGTATGCTTGAATACTTGAGACTTCCAAATGTGTTCAAGACAACCAGGAACTCAGCACAGTTGGACAGATTTCTGATAAATATAGAAGCAATTTGCAGAAAGCAGAAGGTTGATTTCAGGAAACGTGTGAATTTGCCACATTGACTGACACAAAGGGGGGTTGACTGTATTTACAATCTAAAGCCTACTGAAAATGATGCTGAAAAACAATATTGCACACACCATTGGAGATTGAAAGTGAGATGGACTATTTATAAGAGTTCTATTCATCAGGAATGATATATGTTGTATGTTGATAATGGTAAAGTCTGTTGTAATTAAGATAAAGGCCAACGGGAAGCATGTAACTAAAACAATCTATGTTGTTGCAGTACAACCATAGCAACCAGACCAGGCAACAGGGAACTTCTTTGTGTCATTGCCACTGCTACATATTACAGACCTGTAACTAGGATTCAGTATTTCAAGAAGTACATGTGGCCTGTGACTCAGCAAGATTGGCAAGCCATTGACAGTTATCTCGCATTAGTATTATGTGTGGCAACGCATACAACAGGCATTTATCATGTTCTGGCATGGGTTAAAAGTTTCAGTTGTTTGATATTACTTCCACACTTGCCTGATTTCTTATTCATGATGTTCTTTGCAAAGCCAGAAATTCACATTGGATATAATATATAACGTATGTTATATTTGGGATTACACTTTCTTAGTAAAGTACAGATTCTAGTACTTTTTGGGTTGAGTCCTAATCGCCAGCACACAAAGTCACCGCGGCTAGTGGAAGCCGCGGTGGCTGAGCGGTCTTGGCGTCTGACTTTGTGTGCTGGCGATTAGGTGCCTGACTCTGAGGGTGTGGGTTCGAATCCTGGATGGGACTCAACCCAAAAAGTACTAGAATCTGTACTTACTAAGAAAGTGTAATCCCAAATATAACATACGTTACATTTGACCACTTTCTAAAATGGCATTGTGTATTTAATAGAATAGAATATAATGACCACAATAAATGGATTATTATCTGATTTAAGAAAGAAAAGGAAAAAAAGCTGTTTTGTTAGGTTACCACTTCTGTTTTTGTTTTCTTATGTCAACTTATTTTACCTTTTGTCCTATGTCAACATAATTTACCTACGAAATATTGTAAGTAACATCATCATTCATGGGCCACAGCATGAACAATAATCGATCAATATTTGGTTAATTATTATTGATCTCTGTGATCTCTATTGATAACCCACCCTTTTAGTTCCAGTCTTGTTTGGCAAAGATGAAAACTGAACTTTCATGGTCTGTTGTCTCCCTTGCCTCGGGATGTGTTGATATGTCCAGGATCAATTTACCTTAAACCAGAAACAAAAACTGCAGACCAGATTTTCCTTAGAATGCTGATGTCATTTGTTGTTAGTGTGGCATTCTTGCTGGTATTAAAACAAAGATAAGTCTTTGACAGCTGTGTTGGCTGAATTTGGCCAGGTGTTGCCAAAAGAGTAGGGGAAGGTCGGGGGCTACAGATTCAAATCTCCATTGGGAGACTCATACTCATTATGCCTTAATGAGTGAATGAATGTTTAGGAAATCTTAGTGGTACTTCTGATCCAGTACTGTCAACTTTAAAATATGATACCTATGTTTCCATGAATGTTTAGGAAATCTTAGTGGTACTTCTGATCCAGTACTGTCAACTTTAAAATATGATACCTATGTTTCCATGAATGTTTAGGAAATCTTAGTGGTACTTCTGATCCAGAACTGTCAACTTTAAAATATGATACCTATGTTTCCATGAATGTTTAGGAAATCTTAGTGGTACTTCTGATCCAGTACTGTCAACTTTAAAATATGATACCTATGTTTCCATGAATGTTTAGGAAATCTTAGTGGTACATGAATGTTTTCTGATCCAGTACTGTCAACTTTAAAATATAATGCCTATGTTTCCATGAATGTTTAGGAAATCTTAGTGGTACTTCTGATCCAGTACTGTCATCTTTAAAATATGATACCTATGTTTCCATGAATGTTTAGGAAATCTTAGTGGTACTTCTCATCCAGTACTGTCAACTTTAAAATATAATGCCTATGTTTCCATGAATGTTTAGGAAATCTTAGTGGTACTTCTGATCCAGTACTGTCAACTTTAAAATATGATACCTATGTTTCCATGAATGTTTAGGAAATCTTAGTGGTACTTCTGATCCAGTACTGTCAACTTTAAAATATAATGCCATGAATGTTTCCATGAATGTTTAGGAAATCTTAGTGGTACTTCTGATCCAGTACTGTCAACTGTAAAATATAATGCCGATGTTTCCATGAATGTTTAGGAAATCTTAGTGGTACTTCTCATCCAGTACTGTCAACTTTAAAATATAATGCCTATGTTTCCATGAATGTTTAGGAAATCTTAGTGGTACTTCTGATCCAGTACTGTCAACTTTAAAATATAATGCCTATGTTTCCATGAATATTTAGGAAATCTTAGTGGTACTTCTGATCCAGTACTGTCAACTGTAAAATATAATGCCTATGTTTCCATGAATGTTTAGGAAATCTTAGTGGTACTTCTGATCCAGTACTGTCAACTTTAAAATATAATGCCTATGTTTCCATGAATGTTTAGGAAATCTTAGTGGTACTTCTGATCCAGTACTGTCAACTTTAAAATATAATGCCTATGTTTCCATGAATATTAAGGAAATCTTAGTGGTACTTCTGATCCAGTACTGTCAACTTTAAAATATAATGCCTATGTTTCCATGAATATTAAGGAAATCTTAGTGGTACTTCTGATCCAATAATGTCAACTTTAAAATATAATGCCTATGTTTCCATGAATGTTTAGGAAATCTTAGTGGTATTTCTCATCCAGTACTGTCAACTGTAAAATGCCTATGTTTCCATGAATGTTTAGGAAATGTTAGTGGTACTTCTGATCCAGTACTGTCAACTTTAAAATATAATGCCTATGTTTCCATAGAGTTTTAAATCCAGAACTGCTTATAATTGTTAGCAATAGCCTGTGTATTGTATGCAGGCCATGTACATGGATCTACTCTGGATCAGTGTGACATGTGTTTACAACTCCACTGACAGCCGGTACAGTATCTGATATCCTGATAAGCATTAGCTTTTTGTAATTATGCATGCAGGGACAACTGGTCTATTGGGTGTCTTTGCACATTACTTCCTTAGGTACAGATGCACTGAGGCAGATTTGCAAAGCAGGACAAAATCATGCAAATATTTATCTGTATCTAGAAATTGGGTATGAATATTAAATAATGTACACATTTGCTTTACAGCGTCAAATGAGTATAACATGAGATTCACAGACATATCATAGATTAACACCTACCAATGTATCAGCTCATGTCTTTATTCAGGGTTGGAAACACCTATTTGTTAGAAAGGTAATGCTTAATCTTGCATAATGCAGTTAACACAAGCGAGTCTGAATTAACCTGACATGGCAGTTAAACAGACACTGGCTGATAGGAACAGTCTATTATTTGTAGGGTCACATAGACTATCAAAGTGAATTAAGTGACATTTATTGGACTTTTTATTCCCATAGGCCAAAGGCCCAAAACAGATCTTCATTTGTGTATTACATAAACCAAAGGCCCTAAAAAGCTCCTTATTATTGTAATATGGGACATTCATAATTTGACATAACAGATCAAGTCCACACAGTACACATACATTTCTTTTCTTTTTCTTAAACGTTTTTGAAACTGTTATTATCTGTCTACTGTATTTGTTGCATTAAGCACTAATGGGGCTCCTGGCAAATTGAAATTGGGATTCATACCAAAACCAGACAACTGAGTGAAATCATTTCACCAAGATTGAATGATAATGAACAAACCTAGTGAAACATCAATGAAACTAAAACCTTTTAAAAAATAGTTACCAGGCAGTTAGTTTCCATATCTAACCCTCTGTTTGCTGTAAAATCTATTAACACATGGAAATACAGACTGTCATGCAAATTTTCAGTTCCAGTTGGAGCTACATATAAGATTACAGACTGATCTAGAAGTTGGCTAAGGGCTGATTATTGGATCAGACTATTCACTAATGTCAAAAAAGAGTTTGTACTCTTTTTGTAATAAGTTGCAGTGGTCTGTCACAGACCCGCATGTCCAATGCATTTAGTCAGTTAGTGGTTAAAACTCTTTCAAATTTCTCAATTCAAGCTGCATCTTGTAATAGAATATTTATATTTTCATACTTGAAGTAGAGATGCCAGATTAGAGTTTCAAAAAACGGTTTTGTGTTATTTGTTATTTCCATCCTGATTTTGTGTGGCAGGTTTTGTTCCCTTTGGCCTTTTAATACATAACACAATTTACTTTTATCATTCATTTAACAATTACTATTCATTGCTCCTTAAAAGCAAAAAGAAATGATTTGTGTGTGACTTATTCTAATTCAAAAGATTCTCAGAGCTCTGCACTCATTTCCAGGAGTCAGTAAACTTCTTTTAGCTCTACATTCAGCAAGGGAAATGCTGTTTTTTCTCTTTGTAAGAGCAGAAGTCTGCTGCACAAACTCCAAACAAACAAGGCATAGCTAGGAAACATGGTAAACAGTTGATCGCGCTTACATGCTCGTTCTCCTGTAATCTGGAGCTAACCACTGGGCACATTGTTAGTCAATATTAACCATTGATAACCTCACACTCATCAATACATTTGTCAGCTTAGACCCAATTATGGCATGAAGATAGCAATGTCAGGTCAAAGCCCACTCAAAGGACACATGTTTTCTTCACAAAGGTTTGTGTTCAATGTGTGTGGCAATATGCAGATTATTTCAGAAACTGTTGGCTGAAAGGGTTAAAAGAATGTATACAGAGTTGTGGGCCAACATTTTGACTGATCGTCCAGAATGTTGTTTGTCCAGAGAATAAATATACTTCATATATATGTATGTCATGCAGGGAAACAGAAATCTGTATTAATTTTACCATACTTTGATTCCAATTGAACATCATTTAAGATTTCAATATAACTACAATATGTAATATTACTGTTGCATGATAGTGTGTCCTGATACGACCAGTGCTTTGTAGATGAAAAAAAGCTGTCATTTGCTCTTACACCTTGCATGATTCTAGGGAGCATGTGGTGAAATATATCTGAAACAAATGTGATGGCTACCATTCAGCAAGTTGCTGCATTCAGTAATCTTTATATTGTCAGTGTTGTGTTGTTAATGTGAATACTAACAATCCCAAATTTGTACAGCTTGCCCCTTAACCACAACAACATGGCTTCCTATTTGTTATATGTTGGTGGGTATATTTCAGATAAGATAAGATAATTCTTTATTGTCCCAAGGGAAATTTGTTTTGCATCATACGTTCTCCAGTTTTTCATTCATAAAGCAGCCATACATAACATTGCAATTGGTAATCATGAAATAATCAGGATATAAATACATCAATTTAGTACACAAACATAGATATTGAATAGAATTTGGACAATTAAAAAACAAGTCATTCACAGAATTTGTTGTTAATGCATCTAATACTAGCTGGAACAAATGAGTGGCGAACCCTGTTTGTTCTAAAAGTCGGCATACGCAGCCTGCGTCCAGAAGGTAATGATGAATATTCAGAAAAGAGTATGTGAGTAGGATCACTTATAATTTTGTTTGCCTTTTTTTAAATTTGCTGCTCATAACAACTGCCGATACTTTCAATAGGAAGCCCAATAATTTTAGACGCAGTGTTTACAATATTTGAAAGTTTGTTTTCATTCTAAACAGACAGGTTCCCGAACCAACTCAAGAAATTAAAGTTTATGACACTTTGAATAAAGGTTTTGTAAAATAACATCATGATAGTTTGGTTGATTTTAAAATGTTTCAACTTCCACAAAAAATGCAAGCGTTGCTGTCCTTTTTTATATATTTTCTCAGTGTTTTCGTTCCAGGAGAGTTTCGAATCTAAGACAGTACCCAAATATTTGCATTCAGTTACTCTTTTGATTTCATTACCTTCAATAGTTACAGCATTTATTGTTGACTTAGCTTTTCTAAAATCTATGATCATTTCTTTGGTTTTTTGCACATTCAAAAATTAAAAATTTCATTTACACCTTTCTACAAATTTAGAAATTTCAGCTCTGTAACTAAGTTCTGATTCCCTAATAAGTCCTGCCAATGCAACAGCATCCGCGAATTTGACTGTAAAACATGTTTCTATGTTGGATACACAGTCATTGGTGTACAATATAAACGAAATTGGTGAAATAACACAACCTTGTGGAGCGCCAGTTGATGTGTTTACAATTGATGATTTCACATTATTAACCTGTACAAATTGTTGTCTGTTAACTAGAATATGTAATGAGTATTGATTTGCAGCCTCACCTGACTATTCTATAGTACTGCTATGATGTTTAGTGCATAGTTTCTATTGTACATCACACAGACATCTATGATGTGTAGTGGATAGTTTATATTGTACATGACATGGACATCTATGATGTTTAGTGGATAGTTTATATTGTACATGACATGGACATCTATGATGTTTAGTGGATAGTTTCTATTGTACATCACACAGACATCTATGATGTGTAGTGCATAGTTTCTATTGTACAGCACACAGACATCTATGATGTTTAGTGGATAGTTTATATTGTACATGACATGGACATCTATGATGTTTAGTGGATAGTTTCTATTGTACATCACACAGACATCTATGATGTTTAGTGGATAGTTTATATTGTACATGACATGGACATCTATGATGTTTAGTGGATAGTTTCTATTGTACATCACACAGACATCTATGGTGTTTAGTGCATAGTTTCTATTGTACATCACACAGACATCTATGATGTTTAGTGGATAGTTTATATTGTACATCACACAGACATCTATGATGTTTAGTGGATAGTTTCTATTGTACATCACACAGACATCTATGATGTTTAGTGGATAGTTTCTATTGTACAGCACACAGACATCTATGATGTTTAGTGGATAGTTTATATTGTACATGACATGGACATCTATGATGTTTAGTGGATAGTTTCTATTGTACATCACACAGACATCTATGATGTTTAGTGCATAGTTTCTATTGTACATCACACAGACATCTATGATGTTTAGTGGATATGATGTTATAGTTGATACATCACACAGACATCTATGATGTTTAGTGGATAGTTTCTATTGTACATCACACAGACATCTATTATGTTTAGTGGATAGTTTCTATTGTACATCACACAGACATCTATTATGTTTAGTGGATAGTTTCTATTGTACATCACACAGACATCTATGATGTTTAGTGGATAGTTTCTATTGTACAGCACACAGACATCTATGATGTTTAGTGGATAGTTTCTATTGTACATCACACAGACATCTATGATGTTTAGTGCATAGTTTCTATTGTCACACAGACACATGTTTAGTGCATAGTTTCTATTGTACAGCACACAGACATCTATGATGTTTAGTGGATAGTTTCTATTGTACATCACACAGACATCTATGATGTTTAGTGCATAGTTTCTATTGTACATCACACAGACATCTATGATGTTTAGTGCATAGTTTCTATTGTACAGCACACAGACATCTATGATGTTTTTAGTGGATATGTTTGGATATTGTACATCACACAGACATCTATGATGTTTAGTGGATAGTTTCTATTGTACATCACACAGACATCTATGATGTTTAGTGGATAGTTTCTATATTGGATACATCACACACAGACATCTATGATGTTTAGTGGATAGTTTCTATTGTACATCACACAGACATCTATGATGTTTAGTGTTTGATGTGGATAGTTTCTATTGTTCACACAGACATCTATGATGTTTAGTGGATAGTTTCTATTGTACATCACACAGACATCTATGATGTTTAGTGGATAGTTTCTATTGTACATCACACAGACATCTATGATGTTTAGTGCATAGTTTCTATTGTACATCACACAGACATCTATGATGTTTAGTGCATAGTTTCTATTGTACATCACACAGACATCTATGATGTTTAGTGGATAGTTTCTATTGTACAGCACACAGACATCTATTTCACACAGACATCTATGATGTTTACATACATTGTACATCTATGATTAGTGGATAGTTTTAGTCACACAGACATCTATAATGTTTATATTGTACAGCACACAGACATCTATGATGTTTAGTGCATAGTTTCTATTGTACAGCACACAGACATCTATGATGTTTAGTGCATAGTTTCTATTGTACATCACACAGACATCTATGATGTTTAGTGGATAGTTTCTATTGTACAGCACACAGACATCTATGATGTTTAGTGCACAGACATCTATGATGTTTAGTGGATAGTTTCTATTGTAAAGCACACAGACATCTATTATGTTTAGTGCATAGTTTCTATTGTACATGACATGGACATGGACATCTATGATGTTTAGTGCATAGTTTCTGTTGTACATCACAATGACATCTATGATGTTTAGTGCATAGTTTCTATTGTACATCACAAGGACATCTATGATGTTTAGTGCATAGTGTCTGGTACATCACACTGCTCTAATGATTAGTACAGAATTACTATAGTTCATAACACTGATATCTATGATGTTTAGTGCAGCGTTTCTAGTACATCATATTGCTATGATGTTTAGTGCAGCGTTTCTAGTACATCATACTGCTATGATGTTTAGTGCAGCGTTTCTAGTACATCATATTGTTATGATGTTTAGTGCAGCGTTTCTAGTACATCATATTGCTATAATGTTAAGTGCAGTGTTTCTAGTACATCATACTGCTATGTTTAGTGCAGCGTTTCTAGTACATCATATTGCTATGATGTTTAGTGCAGCGTTTTTAGTACATCATATTGCTATGATGTTTAGTGCAGAGTTTTTTAGTATATCGTGCAGTTATTATGCTTAGTGCAGAATGTCGTATATCATACAGCTCAGATGTTTTGGGTGCAGAATGTCGATTACATCATTCAGCTCTGATTATTGTTTCTGTTACATATTTACAATTTCAAACCATTTGACTTTCATTATATTAATCTATGCTTAGTCTCATTACTAATGGCCTGGATCCAGTTGTATCATTGCTTCATTAACTAATGTCAACATTAAACCCTAATCATACATTAAATCCTTAATGCATCATTAGTTAATGGCATCATTAAAAACGGTTTTATCAAACACTTATTAGCGTATCATTATCTAATGACGTCCTAATGTAAATATTTTCATTAAATCCGGGGATTCCCCAAATTTCTTCCCACAATTCCACGCTGTTAACATGTAATAGGGCTAAACCCCTCGGAACAAAAACAAACATTTCGACTGCTGTGAAGAAACACGTCTAAATAATTCTGAAACGTCGCCGATAAACCTAGAATCAGTTGGAATGTTTTGGAAAATACACGAACATGAACGCCGAAGTGAGCTTTCCGTCATATTGGATAGTGTTTACAAAATCAAGTTTCGCTAAGGCCAGTCATAGGACGCCTATTAAATCATGTATATTTCATATTCAGTTGTGACAAATGCATCGCTGAATTCCTCATACATTTTAGAATCAAATTCCAAATGGTCTTTGTCACTAAAACCAAGTGTCTAAGAAAAAACGAAACATATTGGGTGTAAAAACGGGACGTTGTGCTCATTACACAGCGCGCTGGCTAGAAATATAAACAAAGCAAAAATCAGATTTTATAGTGTGCAGCATTTTCTCAATTTTTTTAGACATCATGTCGTCTATTCGTAGCATGCATGAGCTCAATATTTTTAGAATATGCACGGAAAGAGTATCGTAGCAAGAACTAGAAAACTTAAAACAGATACAATACTGAAATTTGATATACATATTCATACGAAAGTTCTGTGAAGCGTGACGCCATGCGAGACACAAAATCATGGAGAACGACATAGGCAATTATCGGCATTTCTGACTTTTTCAATGAAAACAATAAAAACAAACAACCATACGCAGATAGTCAGAATATTTCCGATTACTTACATCATACATTTATGGACAAAGGTTCCCCTGCAAAATCATGGGCACCCATATCCACGAAGCCGCCATTTCATGAGAAATCGGTCATCGTTAGTGATGTCATACATCAACATTGTTGGACATATGTGGCAATTTCTTTGAGGTGAAGGTCGGTTGAATAAGAGTTAACACAATCACACTGACCTGCGAATTACACTTGTATTATTAATGAATACTTTGTGTATCGTTCACATATGGTTTCATGAAACTAATTTCATTATCAACATTTAGTATTTTAAACCTAAGTAAAACTGACATAATAAATAAAAATGATTTATTGATTTCATGAAATGTATATATGCACATGTTTGTAAAGGAGTTGTGTTATAGACAAGACAATGGCGTATACTCATTGGCCAGGTGCGCGTTTGTCACAAATGTTTTGAGTATGATTGTTTTCGATAATTCCGTGAACAAAGCATCACGAAAATATTGTGTCCTTATTTACAGCAAATTCTCGCCAAGTGATCTGAGTTACAATGACTTAGTATTAAGCATACCGGAGTGAGGCCCCCATATCTTTATAAGCGTGTGACCTTTATGTAGCCATTTGACGTCATAGGGGGAAATCCATTTTCAACACATATTGCGAGTCACTTTTAAGATTGAGTGTATAACGTTATACATAAGCACACAAACTAATTTAATACATACCTATGTCATTCAGGTATCAGGCAGAATTTTGTTCACTCACACTTTCTGTAAAGATGCCAAATTAAAACTATAGTAGCACAGTACTTTTATCAGTGCACGATAAAAAGCAGAGAAATTTACTGTTTTTAACGCATAACAAAATGTATGTAGATCCAGTGCGGCGCAAACGAAATTCTGGCGCACTGTTCACTTTTCCAGGAAGTTTAATGAAGCTCTAATGATACCCCAGGACCTTCATTAAGTTAATGACGCACTAATGACAACAGAGCATCATTAAAACGTTAATACAACAGAATTTAATGATACATTAGTTAATGAACGTTTAATGGCACGTTAATGCTTCATTAAAGTTTGATACAACCGGGTCCAGATGTGGTTAGACTGTCCTTATTAGGACTGGTGACTGTCAGCATGTCACATCAGACCTGTTGATCTATCATATATATTGATTCCTACTTTCCAGTTATACACAGTTATCTCAGCTTACAGTTAGAATACAGCATATTCTCTTTCCACTATGTCACGCATATTTTTGTGCAGTCAAAAACTTCATTGCATTTGCTTATTATTTTAAAATGCCATACACATTTGCAGGGACAGTTGCATATAGATAAGGTAGTTCTGTGATTCAAAGTATTCATGACAATATAATTTTGAACATCTGCAATGGCAGGTTTACATAATTTCATGCTGTTTGGGTATGATTGAAGATAAAATTAGGTATTGATGTTAGGGACTTCATTCTATTCCATGCTATCTCTGAATAATGATGTCTCACATGCTTCCAATACAAATATCTGTCATCAGATTTGTTTTAGATCTTTAGATGTTGTTAATGCGTTATCAACTATTCCACAAAATCAACCTCATCAGGTATCTCCATTACAAAGTATGATCTTCTCATTGTTACAGGTTATGAACAGTTTTGAGGAACAAGTGGAAACATCAAAGAGCTGTTAACAAAGGCCACTTGTTTACAAGGTTCTTATGATGGCAAGGAATACAAAACAAAATCCTGTGATTGTTGTCACTGCAAAATGAAAGATATGCCGACCAATGGAGAGACGTCAGTGGGCATTGACAACCAGCGCTCCAGTGTGGAGTCAGGGGTGGAGATCACTGCCAGCTCATCTCAGGGTGGGGATGAGGTGCAAGAGAAGCGACCCACCCCATATGAAAGACTGTCTCATGATCTCAGCAATGACAACAAGTGTATGAAAGAAATCACCCTTGGGAAGAGGATAGGATTTTATAGAATACGAGGAGAACTTGGAACTGGAAACTTTTCCCAAGTCAAAATGGGGATCCATGCCTTAACTAAAGGTGAGTAGACCATGCTATTGTGGTTGCAGGTGGACTTGAACAAACCCGATTTTCATGTTAACAGTCAGTGATTTGTCCTTCTCGTAATTATGTAGAAATATAGGATGATTTCAGACAAGCAAGACGTGACACTAAATCATTCTTTGAAATGTGTTGTAGTAAAGATGATGACATAGTATTTTTGAGAACAATACTTCTTGAGATATTGACTAAGCCAAGGTAATTTGTAAACCATAAACATTCCCCCTTGATGTATTTTGCTGTACAATGCATACTGTTATTCTTAATCTGCATGTAGTGCCGCTGACTAGAGGTAGTTGTTCTACCAAGTTGTTTTGTATGACTGATTAATATAAATTGATTTTTTCTTAGTTTCATTCAATTAGATTTACCTTCTTCTTTTTTCTTGATGTGCACTACCTAAAGTAGTTAAAAGACAGAGTTATTGCAAAAGGTAGTAAATATTACTGTTTGATAATCAGTTCAGAATTATTCACCTGAATCAACAACTAGCTTTGTTGTGTGTCATATTGTCAGGATGAAATTTGAGATTAATTTTTGAAACAGACAAGCTTTCTGAACATTGCTGTCATTGTGTACAAATGACATGACCACCATCTTCTTAAATGAGAAGCATTGATTATTCATACTGATGTCATCACTTGATGTCCAGCCAAGTTTCCTTCAAAGATCAGCTTTGGTTTGCAAAGCATTTTGATACTGCCTAATGGTCTGTTGCTCAGTTTTAATGCTCTTGTTAATCATAGATTTTGTATATTGTGCACACAAAACTCTACCCGGAAACCTTTTTGGTGCACTTATCCAAACTTGGTTTCATCTCAGCATGTCAGGATATAATCATTAAATGGCTGTATTAATTTGACTGTATATGTTAGAACCCAGATGGTTGCCATGGAACATATTTACCCAATATAATCACGTGTGTCACAGTTTTCAATCAAGGTCAGTGTATGTATGAGGGGAGGAGATGAAGCCAAACAGCTCATTGGGGAATAGATCAATATGAATAACTGTGCCTGCAGCACACGTGCCACTGACTTTGGCAGTATTTGACACCTGGCGTGATCAATATCAATCACTCATGTACGTACACATTGTCTAACACATTGGGGTCAGAGACATGGCCCATGAATTGACCGCATGCCTCACTGCACCATTGAATATCATAATTATCTCCAACCTGCCAGATTACACATCCAATTATTGAATTTAATGTTACATTTGAATTTATGAATCTTGGGAAACAGTACTAATTACATTTCAATTGGGAATTCAGTATACCATATGTGCCATACTGATGAGCATCCAAACCTCACCTTAGATAAGAATTTTTTATTTTTTTTTTTTCATGTGGTCTTTTTATTGCATAATATTCAAAAGCTGCATTGCACAGAACAGCAAATGGAACTCCTGGACATTTTTAATTATACAATATATGTGTACAAGGGATGGCTGAAACGTTCTGAAGCTAACTATAAAGCATGCCCAGTACATACACCCTCAGTAGTTTACTTGTGATAAGGAAATATTTACCAATGTTTACAGGCTGTATTTGAACTAGGTACACAAGTTGACAGCATATTTCTGCAGGCATCAAAAGTGTATTCTGGGTTGATAAATATGTACAAAACTGGCACTGTCATCCTGTATCCCACTGCAAGGGGTAACTCCAGCAGCAGTGGACATGGTGTCTACTGGAGGGGATGATGTTCTCTCCTTTGCCACTGATTTTGTTGATCAGTTTGTAACAGTAGAGGAATCTTAGGTTCAGCCAAGTCAGCTGGAGACTAAACAGTGGAAGAAGCATTGGAAACATTTTCGCCTTCAAAGAAGAATCCAATGTCTGCTTAAGTTTTCTGAGATTCCAAAGTAATCCTACTGGTTGATTATCCCATGAAGTTCAGATCATTGATGTGCATTTGTTTTCTAGTCTGGCTTGTCATCTGCTTGAGAATATCAGTACTAACCATCATCCAACATTCACTATAGATGTTTAATGTTACC
The DNA here is from genome assembly GCF_003918875.1 of Haliotis rubra. NCBI lineage: Eukaryota > Metazoa > Mollusca > Gastropoda > Lepetellida > Haliotidae > Haliotis > Haliotis rubra. The sequence continues at coordinate 1,951,074 of NW_025767213.1, forward strand.
ATGGCTGTAATACATAAATGTGGCTTTGAACTCACTGGACTAGGTGAAAAACAATTAGCAACAAACTCAATCGGTGCAGTTCAATACAGTTAGGCACAAAAGTTTTCAGCCATCCCTTGCACATGATGGGGTGGTGGGTCAGCAAGACTCATTGTAGCCACTTGCCTTGGTTTGATTCCCTCTACTGGTATATTTCATGCAATGATTTTCCAAGGTACAAATGGATTTTGGATATTTTCACCATTTTTAGCAACTTTGGATGGGATAGTTTTCTGCATGAATACCAGAAGATCAATCTGTCTAAACCCTGCTAATGAAGTCAGTTGTATACATATACATGTCCCAGAAGATCAATCTGTCTAAACCCTGCTAATGAAGTCAGTTGTATACATATACATGTCCCAGAAGATCAATCTGTCTAAACCCTGCTAATGAAGTCAGTTGTATACATATACATGTCCCCTGCTAATGAAGTCAGTTGTATACATATACAAGATCAATCTGTCTAAACCCTGCTAATGAAGTCAGTTGTATACATATACATGTCCCAGAAGATCAATCTGTCTAAACCCTGCATGTCCCAGAAGATCAATCTGTCTAAACCCTGCTAATGAAGTCAGTTGTATACATATACATGTCCCAGAAGATCAATCTGTCTAAACCCTGCTAATGAAGTCAGTTGTATACATATACATGTCCCAGAAGGTCAATCTGTCTAAACCCTGCTAATGAAGTCAGTTGTATACATATACATGTCCCAGAAGATCAATCTGTCTAAACCCTGCTAATGAAGTCAGTTGTATACATAGTTGTAGTCAGTTGTATACATATACATGTGTCAATCTGTCTAAACCCTGCTAATGAAGTCAGTTGTACATATCATGTCCCAGAAGGTCAATCTGTCTAAACCCTGCTAATGAAGTCAGTTGTATACATATACATGTCCCAGAAGGTCAATCTGTCTAAACCCTGCTAATGAAGTCAGTTGTATACATATACATGTCCCAGAAGGTCAATTTCTGTAAATAAGAATCATGGTAAAGATTATCATGAGTATTTTATATTTCACTGAAGATCTTGAGAATCAAGATTTTTGGGGACGTTTATCTTTTGGAGAAGGTCTATGAATGAAGTGCATGTTCAAGACAAAGTTTCCCACAATTACATTCAGATGTTCAACAGGGACACCTGAAACATTTAGCTGACTAAAGTGAAACACCTGAAATTCTACTTACCCTTCGGAAACATTAATAAGATAAGTGTAAGCAAACTGACTCTGGCCACTGGGCTAGTGCAAGGTTACATTTCTTGTTCAATTGTTAATGTCAACAGTACGCTAACTATCATTCATAAATCTCATTGCTGTGAAAGGTTTTAATGACAATTCAACTTTTGAAACAATAAACATTGATTGTGTTTTCACTTACATACATTGAGGGAAATTCAATATTGTATTTTACAATGAAGATAGTATATACTTTAAACTTGTAAGAAGAAAAAGCTTCGATGAAATTTTTTAATACTCAAATTTCCATGCAGTGTGTATAGAGAGTAGGGGCGGTGGAGTAGCCTAGTGGTTCAAACGTTTGCTCGTCATGCGGAAGGCCTGGGTTCAATTCCCCACATGGTCACAATGTGTGAAGCCAATTTCTGGTGTCCCCCGTGTGATATTGCTGGAATAATGCTAAAAGAGGCGTAAAACCAAATTCACTCACTCACTAAAGAGTGTGCAGTTGTTGAGACCATTGTTAATCAATTCTTCTTCATGGTGTAATTTTTAGATCATAATTGCATTCCACTGATGATCGTCCATGTTTGTGTTGTGATTCTGGTTCTGAAGACAGGGTGTGACAAGTAAATCCCTCCTTTCTAGCAAGTTTGTCACTTTAAAAGCAGAGCAGGAGGAATGTGTCATCTGTGAGACATTGATTACATGGCCAAACAGATCTAATTTGAAAAAGTGTCATTCTACTCATAGGGTGCAAATTTTCTTGTGCTGTAAGAGCTGGTTCAGCTGTGTGTCATTGAACTTCTAACAGTAGTCACTATTATGTTGTTGTATGAAGATCCTTATAGTCTCACACTCTTCACATGTATCAAAGAGTGAAGAACATCCTTTCAATTAATCTGTTAATTTTATGCCACTAATCTGTTTATTCTTTTCAGAAAAAGTTGCCATCAAAATATTGGACAAGACCAAGTTAGATTCTAAGACACAGCGATTGTTGTCTCGAGAGATTTCCAGTATGGAGAAACTGCACCATCCAAACATTATACGTCTGTACGAGGTTGTGGAGACCCTTGCCAAACTACATATAGTCATGGAGTATGCTTGTGGAGGGGAACTCTTCACTAAACTGTCCAACGAAGGCAAACTGCCTGAAGCTGAAGCCAAATTACTTTTTGCTCAAGTCGTCGCTGCTGTCGAACACATGGTGAGGATTATGAACTGTTTAATAAAGGTGTATTATGATAGATGTAATCTTTCCCATGGAAATAGCAAGTCTGACATTCCTCATATTTTCTTAATTAGAAGCAATATGAATCTTATATTCTATGCATTCTTCTATTTAAAAGAATGCATATTATCATGGTAACATCATCATCCATGTGTAGAAAACAGCAGAAAATCTGCAATAAATAAGTTTTGTCATTGCTTGTATGTCTGAAACATAAGGTTTGTGATATTAATGTATAAAAACAAGCATTAAACAGTCTCCTGAAAGGGAATATGCGCTTGTTGGTTGATATCTTTGAGGATCTGTAGAGTAACTCACCATCTCAAGATACTTGCTGCAGTAAATCAGTAGTGATAAATTGTTCTTCTATATGGTGTCATTATAGCCTAAACACTTGGGTAATCACAGAAGTATTAATGTGTAAGAGATGTGTAGCCCCAAGTTGTTCATACTTTATGATCATGTGTAAAGAATGGGGTCATTCTCTACCTCATACTGTTATCGTGTATCCAAGGTACATTTTGATACAATTCAGTGATTTACAACCCAATGCAAGAATGACGGCATCAGTGCATGTACTCTCAGTAATTTAACAAATATTTGTAAATTCTTCCATAGACAGGAGTTTGATACATTTTGTTAATGCGATGGTATGCATGGCCTGTGAGCAGAATGTGAAAATTGGTTTCATTAGTAGCTCATTATGATGTCCATATTATTTAGGAACATGATGATCGCCAGATAAACTGGTAACTTCATTGACTGATGAAGATGAAAGAGGTTGATGAAGTGAAAACTAAACAGCTTCAGCACTTACACTACATCATCCACTTGTCAGTGTTTAGGTGGAATAGCAGTTAATTTCGTATGAAAGTGTCCCCAGAGCAGGTCAGCCTCGCAGTACTTTCCTGCGGGTTGTCTCCCATTTGTTACACATGCCAGTTGTTATACACTCTGATATTGCCAGTTGTTACACAGTCAGGTCGGGGGGTAATCACTGCTATACCTACAACAATAATGGACTAGCCCAAACGGCTCAGTAGAAGGATTTATAGTAGTAAAGCACCTTAACTGTCAAATGGATCAAAGGGATTAAGAGCAAGCAGTTTTGATTTTTTTTTACTCAAGAAATGTTTGTTTGATTAAAGATGTTTTTGTAGTTAGCATTTAATATGTACATTCAGTTGTTTTTATCTTGAGATGGTTTCTTCTTCTCAAGGCAGGATTAACTATTTAGTTAACTCAGTTATATAGAAAATACACCATTTACTATAAATGGCTGGGGATGACCCTTGTACATTATCCATGGATGGTATACAGTAGAGTATGTCACATCGTAGATCTGGTGCAAGACACGTGGCTGGAATCCATGAACTTAACTCCTGACACCCCTCATTCAGTGGACTTCAATGACTACGTTGCCAACTGGGAGGATGACAACACCAGATTTCCAATGCACCTATGGAACCACCACCAGAACAGAGGACCGCGCACTAACAACAATCTCGAGGGCTTCCACAACAGACTAAACCGGACCTTGCCACACAACCATCCGAACATCTACAGGTTCATCACCGTCATCCGCAAGATTGAGTCTGCAGACCAACCCAAGCCGTCTCAGGTCGACTTCGTTGCAGCTCCTCCTACCAGAAAGCGAGTGTTCAGGGAGTTGGAGAACAGAATCCAGAGACTGAAGACCAGCTTCACCAGGGTACCAGGACCCCACTTGACTTCCTTGATGCCATCGGACATTTGATTAAGCTTGGTTGAGACTCTTGTTATGTGAAATCTATGTGCTGAGTTGAATCAGTTGTTTAGAAATAAATGATAAAAGACATCGAAGAATGATGAACTTCATATACGTGGATTTGCAAACAAATGCATATAAAATGCAATTAAATGATATGTAGTGCTAATCAATTCCTGTGTATGTCCATTAACTAGAAATGAGATAAACAATAGCAGTAGAGGATAATTTTATGGGGCTGGATTAAGTATCAAATACGAAGATGCCAGTATACCTGTGTTTGTTTTCAAGTTCATTTCTTCAAATACATAGTTATGAAAGTTAAAGTTGTAAAACAGATCAACAACATTCTATGGGAGATATTTTGAATGTGCTCCTTGGTCAAGTAACAATCCCAGAGCTAGTTGACTTATTCAAGGTAGAGAGCTGGTATGGGGTCAGTGTTCCTCCAGGCAACATTCTTCATTATCTCCATGGTTACCTTCACCTGAAAAATAAAAACAACATATATATTATTAATGTTGTACATAATCAGAAAGATGTGTCTGTGTCGGATATATTATCTATTTGTAGAAACATTGTTTTTAGAATGTGTTTTATTAAAGTCATGATGTTTATTATGGAATTATTGCTTGTTTTGGTGTCAACAATGATGTAGGTATGAGTGTGTGTGCTGCCCATCCAATCATTCGTAGGAGGAATTCTTGCTGTACAGGTTTTCTTCAATCGTTCCTCGGTTTCTTTTTATTGCCTTTGAACTCATGTTCTAGTAGTCTCCCTCAAAACTTGATTGAATATGAGTTGTAGCTCACTCAAAATGCAAAGTGTCAATGCAGAATATGTGACAGGCCCTATGTTACCGAGACAAACATTCAATCCTTGATAACTTCAAACAATAGCTGCATGTCTACCTGGCAGCACTACCTGCAAATATTATGTTAATCCTGTAGGTGTCAGCCATGCAGCACACTCCCTATGTAATTAGGGCTGATGGTCAATGGTTTGTTTATAGCATTGTCAACAAGATTTCCACCTGTCACTCAATATAATGTAACTACAGCTCAATCATTTAGTATGTAGGTCACCTGATTTACTGATGCGATCAACCAGGTTCAGGAATGTCCCCTGGTACATAACCGTGCAGTATACCATGTTCATTATCTCTAAAATCGAAATGGTTTTATCAACGACAATTGGGGTCCCCACTGATCCTCTTCATCGACGTCCTGTCCTACATTCATAATCAAATTATAGATCAGCTTCTTCAGAAATTGATCGCGTTTCAACTAGTGGGAGTACATTGAGAGACTTCATCAAGTCAAGCATGTATCAGTGGTGGTAATTATATAAATGATTTGACATGTTAATACTGGAGTGACAGGAAATTTGTTAAGATATTACGATAAATATTCAGTCATCCTTCATTTGTGATACTTTGGCATGATCGATCATTTATGAATCATTGATCACATGGCCACCATCAAGCCAGATAGAACCAGACCATAATGACATCATTTTGAGGTATATTAATTATATAAAAAATTCAGTATTGATGTCTGACTAATAACTTTCAAATGCATCAGGTCATATTATTGTCAACAACCTGATAACCTTTATGTTTTGTGTTTAACTCATTGTCAGTTTAGAGAGAGGAATATGCAATCCATGTTGTAAAGGTTTAGTTCAGTATGTTTATTGTTATGTAATAATTTTTTGAAATATATTGTCAAGAAGAACTGTCCCCAAGTTACATCATTTGTTGTGTTGGTCTTGTTTTGACTGTACATTTGATAAGGAAACTGTCCAAACAACCAAATGTGGCCTATCCTTGTATTACCTTAACCTTGAGGAATGCCATGTCAGTGTAAATGTATTAGCAGTATAGTAATTGTTTTAATTGGCATAAAAACATATTCACTCACTCTTTAAACATGGACATGGTATCTGCAACTGAGCATAAGGAAAGAAGGAAGTTTGTCTTCAGCATAATCCGTGTGTAGGTAATCATAGAAGCTTATGCTGCAAACATTGTTTATGGCAAAGATTATGATGCCTGATGTTATCAACCTGACAGGACTGAAGTGCATTTTATGGACTGATAGCTTAATCTAACTCCAAGTCTTAACACCCTTGTTGTGCCCCCTGGTCATGCTAATCATTCAGATTCATGCTCCTGCTAAGTCTGTCCCATAAACTGCAAGAAGGCAGAAGTGTGTCAGTCCCACTAAAGTTGGTAATTGTTGCATATTGATCAAAGAATGTGCCAATCATACCTCTTTGATCCTTGAACAAAGGTTCCAATCTGTCTGGCCACTGTTGGAATATCTGTTTGATCTAAGTGCTTTTACAGTCTCAGTAAGACTTTTCATCTTTAATCATCTCTTGATAAGTCCCAAGGACACATAACAAGTCTGATACTTTCAGACAGGTATTTACTTTTTTTACATCATCCTCCCACGTGTGTTTTAAAGAGCAGTTCAGATAACCGAATATTTTAGGACTGAGATATATTTTAAAATCTATTATTAGATCTTGAGAATTTGATGATCAAAATTAATCAACTGAAATTTCATTAAACTGTAACAGCTACTTAGCAACATGCTATTGATCAGTAATGTGGAGGCAACTGTTTTCTGTTTGTTGTCAGGTGATTAATAGCACTGTGAAATGTACAACATGGCCAGCTGCAGGGATTAAATTGCACAAGGGGGACATGGAAACAAATCTTTCACGAAATGTTTATGGGGAAATGAGATTTAGTTTTGACATTCACCTATGCCTACTTACTTATGCCAGTACTGTTACTAGGGAATAGTTGGATGGTGTAGTTGGACAGAATCTTCACTTCCTTCACATGCAAAGCTGTTTCAAAAGTTTCCTTGACATGCAACCATTCGGTTGTGACGAAATAAGTTTGGAGTAGATTTTGTGATGTAAGAGAGTTAGCAAATATTTAAACATCTTTTTCTCTTAAAATGAAATCTTTGATGGTTAGGCAGACACAAATGTTGCTTTAAAATCTTGTGCAGAGTTTCACTGTGGCAATTGTAAAAGTAAGCATTTAACTGGCTTTGGGGTGATATCTATTATAAAACAAATTATTGTTTAAAGGGGCACTGATCCCTGGGTTCAACCTGCCGGTCTAAACACTTCCACCTAGATCTCATTAGCTGCCATGAAACAATTTGCAATGGACGCAATTGAGCAACATTTGATGACTGAGATTGATTTTTGTACCTCAACATTGAATCATATCTTGTAAAAAGGCCATGTCAAATGACGTATAAAATTAAAACACACATGTGATTTGTTTGATGCTTAGTCAATGAATTTATTCCACTCAGATTGCCTGGCAAAGGTTCCCATTTGGCATTTCTCATGTCGGGGTAATAGCTCAAACTTGTAAATTCAGGTCGGTCTCATGCAGCAAATGTATTATGTAATATGCACATGGAGGTACAGCTAGAGAGAAAAAACATTGATCAAAGATTAACCGATGCTAAGTTGATTAATTGATCACTTTTATCTTGCATAGTGGATTTGTCAAAAGTTAGTGTTTTTTGTATGTAGGTTTACTAATGGAGACAGAATACACCCGTATCCTGTCTTAAAGTGCCTGTGTAAAAACAACATACTTTGCCAAAGGGATTACCGACAATACATTGAGTGACTGCTCATTGTTGACTGTCTAAATGGTATTTTAAAGAACCATGGACATCAGATCATGGAAATTATGAAATCATGAGTAATAATATCCAGAAATGTAATGTAGATTTTACAATAGATTATTAAAAGACACATGGCATGGAACTGTTTCTTTGTCAGCTGTAGATATATGGGATATTGTCCCATTATTTAGTTATTGATGGATACATTTCGCAAACAAAGTAACTGCCTGATATTATTCATAAAAGCTTTTTGGGTTGTAATGTATAATATTTTCATTTTGTTTTCATTCATTTGTTGTGGTATTGAACAGAATCATCCCACTTCATTTACATTATCATTGGGAAGTTCTTCAATGCAAGACAGACAACATTCACTTTTGTTTTCATTCTATCTTAACATTTTTAGTCACTGGAAGATATAATGTAACTTCAAAATGTATGGAATTGTTCTCAAAATAAACTTGATGGACATTCTCTGCAGCCAGTTTGCAAACTAACTCAACTATTAACAGGTCACAAACATTGCGTGATTAATTTCAAAGTGAAACTATATTTCAGCTTTGTCAATCAATGTGAGGATACACCCTTATGCTATGAATCGCATTTTATGGGTGGTGCAGCAGAGGTTGTGAACCATTCCAGAATGTCATCCGGGTATCCACTGGAAAAACCCAACAAAATGTATAACAAAATCAGTGCCCCTTTAAAGCAGAGAATTTTATGGGCATCAACTTCTTTATTGTAAGCAACATGTTTAATAGCTTATGTTTACTCCTTTATCTTGTGAAAGAAGGCAGTTCTCAGTTAATCAGTGCTTATTTCTAATGGATTGCACTAACTAACTGGCATCTCTGTAAACTTATTACTTTTGTTGTTCTTACATGTACATATAGGATCTCCCTGCCTCAGCTTTCATCAACCTGATTAATGACTAAGCAATTACTCTGAAACATTGTGTTCCTCATAACAGAGAAGTTGACATGAATAAATATCCCCCTTATGTGTATCACTTCTGACTGCCATTAAAACACTTTAAATTGTCGTTGGTTGGAACCATTGTCATCAATGATACCTCTTGTCATGAAGTGTTGGAGGCTTCAGCAAGTATTCCACAAAGCTGCCATAACAACTGTATTGGATGTCTATCAGTGGGACATAATAATGGTGGTGATGTAGAATACAAAACAATACCAGGCTCATCAATACATCAGTACACACCTTGTAGAGGATTAAAGTAGATGTTTTGTGTATTGTGTATCTTTGTCAGGACAGGATTGCTGTTTCACTGTCTGGCCACATGATGCTTTCCCACAGGAAGTTATCACTACCTGTTGTCTTTCAGTGAATTAGGAGTGTCATTGTGCATCCTTCAACACAAAGGATCACTATAAGCCTACTATAACAGCACTGATTGTTTTTGAACAATCACTGAATATTATTGATGTATCTCTCAGTAATACCTTGAAGCTAAATGTTCAGCAACAAAAAGGATTGATCTTGGCTAGTGAATGTTCTTGGCATTGTGCTGTAGACAGCAGTATATTTGTGGTAAGATTTACAAGGAGCCAGTTCTGTGGCCATTAGGAATATTTTGAAAGTTTGCAACCTTGATAACATGGCCAGAATTTTCACACAATTCTCAGATGGAAAGGAGTTGTTGTTATTAGAAAATGATAAATAGTTGGAAATAACTGGAAACATGAGTTTTGTTTACAATATCCAGTGTTCACGATTCATATGATTAGTCTCTTTGCACATCAGCCCCAGTTCTTGAGGTCTACAGACTGATGATGAAAGATTTACTTAGTTTTAGGCTGTATTGGCAGTTTTAAACATAACAGTAGTTACTTTGTGTTGTCCAAGTCATTGTTTGCATCACTGGTCTAATGCTGTTTGTTTCTGCATTTCAGCATGACAACAATATTATTCACAGGGATCTGAAGGCTGAAAATGTGTTCTATGCATCTCCAAAGCTAGTCAAAGTGGGAGACTTTGGCTTCAGTACATACAGCAAGCCTGAACAAACTTTGAATACATTCTGTGGTTCACCACCATACGCTGCACCAGAGCTGTTCAAGGATGAGAGTTACTTTGGGACTTATGTAGATGTGTGGGCACTTGGTATCATGCTGTACTTCATGGTAACTGGCATAATGCCTTTCCGTGCTGACACTGTTGCCAAGCTGAAAAAGTGCATCCTTGAAGGTAGCTACACCATTCCGTCCTATGTGTCTGATAGCTGTCAATTTCTTATACGTAGTATTCTCAAAAACATTCCACAAGATCGTTTCACTATTGCTGAAATAAAACGATCTGATTGGCAAGAAGGTCAGGACTTTCCAGCCCCTTTGGAACCATTTAATATGAACCCCAGTACTGGTTCATTGTCTTTAGGTGATGAGGAAAAGGAAGCGCGGAAGATAATGAATGACCTTGGCATTGGTGAGGATCATTTCCGTCAAATGAACGGGAGGGATTCGAGGAACAGCATCACAGGGACATATCGTATTGTGTTGCATCGTGTGCAGAAGAAACATTCGGGTGTTGTTGAGGGCATGACCTCATCTACAAGGGACGTAAGCCTCAGTGATCGGAATCATGGTCGATTCCAACCTTCGTCCAAACAGCAGTCAAAATTCTGCATCATCTTGTGATATTTGTTTCTAGATACATTGTGATACCATGGTTTAAATGAAATAGCCAGGATGAGGTTTTGTGGCTGGACTGAAATGGCCAGAACTGAAGTTTTGTGTACCATATCATTTTGAATTTTTTGGTTGTGAAAGCATGCATATTATTTCTTACAAATTTGTTAAGATGAAGAAATATTCCTTTGTTTTTGTAGAAGCGATCATGTAAGGTAATTAGTTTGTCATATGTTTTGCTCTTTATCCATTTTTTCAGTCCACATTTACAGTTTATTTAAACCATGATATTGCAAGATCGAGAGAGACATATTTTTAGCCAGTGCAGAATAGTCAACTTTTGAACTATGTATATTTTGTGAAGTGCATGATCAGTGAAATGTCATGTAACAAATTCCAGGAATAAGGACTTTACAAAATTCACTTAAAAAAGAACAGAATTTTTGCTTCTTACATTCCACAGATGTTTCTGTTATAACACTTATGTCTGGTTTTTTTATATCTAAGTCATTACTGTGTGTTTGCAGTATGTTGTATGTCTTTAAGAACCAATTAACCTGTTTCATATTGCTACCATCATGATGATCCTGAGTTTCACCTCATGCATCTTTCAGATACAAATTATGTTTTAAGATCAAATAATAGTTGTTTACTTAGTTCAAAAATGTTTTGGAAACTTTCTGTTTTATAACCACATGTTATTGTATCATGTTTGGGTAAACAGATGGCTTTCAAATATTTTCTTTTATGGATTATGACCTATTTGCCAAACACTGTATATGAGTGTCAGCTCTGGTGTTACTTCAGTGGTAATACTACAAATGATATGTTGGAGCTGTTTGTGATAAGACTGTCACAATCCTGTTCTGATTTATGGAAAGGAAACTTTGTTTTCCAGGTTGTTAAATTCATGATTGGTCATGTACAGACTCCTAAATCATATTATCACATTACAGATAGTTTACAATTTTTACAATTTAGCAAGATTCAATTTTTATTCCACTTTCTACAGTGTATTGAATCAAACTGAAAAACTGTTTTGCACCAAACTGAATCTCGCACTCTTAACTGCTGTTAAGAAATAATAAGCAACTTTTAAGTCGCATTTTGAGAATGTGCATTTTTACCTGGAATAATGATTTGGAAATTGTTTATATTTTGGATATCTCTATGTGTATGTTTGCATACATATTGGGTAGTGGTATGTTTGAAAGAAGGATTTTCACTAAGACATTGTTTGAATCATTTATGGCATATTTTATATCTCAAATGAGAAACCTCTGAATACTATTTTAAAACACCACTGAAGCTTTTCTTCAGAAACATGTAACTTTAGATTATACTTATCTGTTAAAACTATGATTATGTTTGTTTTCTAATGCCTTATTGTAATTAAAGTTGCTGAAATATGTGTTAAGAATATGCCTTACATGTTATTTATGAATGGTGTCAAGAAAGTGCTGTTAGTCTTCATTGTAGCAGTGGATCTTCATGCTCACAGAGGGTGTTGCATAGAACTAGTCGAGTTAAATATCAGCTAACAAGATCAGATATTTGTCTTCGAGAACAACATTCACAGCTGTATGCAAGTTCTACTGTTTTTAATTGAATGTTTTCTTTAGACCATTTCTGTGTAACTTTACTTACATAAAACCTCTTGCCATTGTGTCTGTCTGTGATGTCTACCCTAAAGTATTATCAGAGAAGGAATGGAGGAGGACCTGAGCATTTATTTACATGTGATTGTATGCTATCAGAACCAGATGAAACTGTGTGTATGTGCCAAGTCCTGCTTTTGGGGGTTAGCGATTTCAATGAGTTTTTTTTAATCATCTTGACCTTTAGCTTCATTTTATATATAATTGTCTGAATTCTGATTTTTTTCATCTCAAACTGTTTATATCCAAAGCTGAAACTATAAGTTAACTGGAAATGAGTCTGTGAAACTGGACAAGATTTTTGCAAATAACACAACATTTTCCTACCACCAATTGTCAGTTTCACCTTGATTAATGAACACTGTTACTTTTAAGAGCCATTTCTTTGTGGCACATGCAAACAAACAACACAAATATGTAAGATGCTATGACTGTTTGTAAATCTTTTATAACTAGTTGAAACAATCTGAGCATTGAAATCATTTTGTGAAGTAAAATTCTGATTTTTTAACTTAGCCTATCTCACATTGAACATTTTTCCTTGAATGTCCCTGGATTCTGGGGCCTCTTAAAAATCGGAGTGGGTCAGCTTTACATCGGTTCATAACACCATTATTGCCTTTGGTAATGATACAGCAAGAAATCACAAAACATTGGATCACCCAGGTTCATGAAAGTATTGCTAAGGGGGTTTTCAGAAGCAAACCCTCAAAAGTGCGTCATAATAAAGGTTAGGATCTGTGAAGTATGCTATAGATCAGACTGCTAGTTCAACCTCCTTGTGCACAAGTCATCTTACGGTTGTCATTCCCAACGGACTTGACTAAACTGCCATCCACCATCCAACCGTGGGATATGTGGTGAATAAGCTGAATGTGAGATAGGATAAGTTTTAAAGTTTGTAAAGTTCACAGTAAATTGTATATTTATAATACCTATACTATCTCACATGATTGACTTCAATAGGGAGTCAGTCAAGGTAAAACACACTTGCTGTGACTGCCTACAACAACAGCTAGAGATGGTACTAGAGGCTGGAGAATGTTTCCACTCTAAGATCGCAGTTCAGGGGAAAGTGCTCCATGTTAGATAAGATATATTTTATGAATATACTATTTACTGTAAAATTTACGATTTTGTATTCCATTTGCAACTGATAGAGTAGAGGTGTCATTAATTGGAAATTTGAGTATTGCTATATCGACTACATATCAATTCATAATCGAATAGTTATTCTGAATAGATAAAACATTCTTACGTAGACCTGCAATTAAACGATTTAGTGCTAGATTTGTTTATTTTTCTGCTTTCTGAGTGTCTGTCTTAACCATGGTAATCATAAAAACATGTCAACATTTCTGAAGCAGAGAATTGTTAATTTGTTATCTACATTCAAACTGATATATCACTGTTGCTAGAAATATGATGATGTCACTATTACAAAAATTCTTGACACCTTTTACAACAAATAGAAATTTCACAACATTGAGTAGAGGACCATAAATGGTATTTTCTGGCAATGTTTTAGCAGCAGGATTGGTCATGAAAACAGTTGATCAATTTATGGTTACTCAGAAAACCAGGAATCTGAATCTGATACATCAGCTCTTAGCACTCATATAACACACTGTGTAGACAATGCTACTTAGTAGTGCTCACAGTGCTAGTGTAGTACGTCATTAGACCACAATCTATATTTTGTGGTGTCCAACCTACTAATAAATAAGCTTGGATAGGTCAAAATACGAAATTGATATAAACTCTGAAGCTCATTTTGTTCGCTTTTGGGTTGCAAAAGGTGTTTGGGTTGGCCAGTTAAATGCAAAGAATTACTTGTGATACTGTTCAAAGAGCAGGATGTTTAGTATTTTTTCATGCAACATGAATTTGTTTTTACTTCCAAGTGGCATTTTGGTGGGCTGTTTCAAGATACATTCCATTAAATCAATGATTATTTATAAAGGTAATAGTTATTTCGGGTTTGGGATTTCATTATATTTCAAAGCCATCAAAGATGGATCAATGAGGCAAAGGACATTAAATTTGGAATGTTTATGTCTACATTTTGTTTTGTCAGTTGAATCGGTATACCAAAACGTACAAAGAGTGTGGTCTTAGCATTAACTGAGGAAAGGGCTAACATCGGGTAACCAGCCTCTGTCAGTTTTCTGATATGCTATTTAGCCCATACTGATACACATCTATATTTGAAATGATTCATTTCCCAGAAGTTATTTTTAGATCTTGATAACAAATTTTACTTTTGAAATGAAGCAATGATATATTTGATACAGGTTGGAATATAATGTGAAGGTTCAATACCTGAATACACATATTAATAAACAATTGTTCAAGGCATTCAACAAAGGGACTTTTTCCTCTTAATCATATATATTTATAGATATATATTATATTTGTTCAAAATCAATGCACATCTTCAGTGAAGACATTTGACTATGCAATTCACTTGTCGACAGCAAGATGCTTATAGGTAATACAGGGAAAGGTGATGCATGGACTGTTTGTGTAGTGAGTGATACAACACCCCTAGTTCTCACCTATGTATACATTGGAATGATGTGAATATTGTTATATTATGCAGTTATATATCTCATTTTACAGTTTACATATCTGTTAAAAACAATGGAGTGGTCAAATATAACCAAAGTGACAACTGTGGATTTCAAATGAAGGAAGCATTGATATACTCATGGAAACAAATAAGGGAAAAATGAAAGTACAAGTGTTCCTTTATTTATTTCCAGATAAAGTGCCATATAAAGCATGACAAGAAACCCAGAAAAGAGTATAGGAACACTTGTACTTTTGTGTGTTCCTCTATTTGTTTCCATGAGTATATTTCATTCCGATTGAGCAGATTTCCTTTTGGAATCTTATTTATCTGTTTGCTTCTATTCTTATGAGATGAGGCTGTTATTGCTGTGCCGAGTTGTGTCTCAATGGTATCCAGAAACCTAGGATGATTGGTTTGAGTCTCAGATTGGCCCTGTTATGTGTCACGGTTTGTCAGCCCCATACCTGTGTTAATGGGTTTCAGCAAAGTGGTATATTCTGACCTAATGCTGCCACCATTATGTAACTGAAGTAATGGTCCAAGCAGTGGTTAGGTTTAGTTGTGTTGAAATGGGTATGCAGTAGTGAGGAAGGTAAACAGTGACAAACATTTGGACATACATTAGTTCACTTCTGGAGGAAAGAAATTACTGGACATTTATGATTAACTTGAATTCATTGCACCAAT
This sequence comes from Haliotis rubra, assembly GCF_003918875.1. NCBI lineage: Eukaryota > Metazoa > Mollusca > Gastropoda > Lepetellida > Haliotidae > Haliotis > Haliotis rubra. Next base: position 1,966,513 of record NW_025767213.1, read on the forward strand.
GAACCAGTTGCATGCATGAAGTATTGGGGGTGCTAATAAAACAGTACACTTGTGGAGGAAGGACTAGGGCATTCTTTACACTAATGAATCAGTTGCATCCAATCTATGTTTTGGGGAACTAGAAGCAACTACTAGTTATCCTTTTAGAACAAAAATACATATGAATGACAGATAACAGGAACTGATCTTCTCCGAGTGAAATATCATGTTTAATGTTTTTTAATACCGCGTAAATTAGTGATCTCATACTTCCTCATTAGTATTGTCTTTGAACATGACTGAAATATGGACTTGGGCCAGTTGCAATCAACAGAATCCCTATGTCATTATCTTTCCTAATTGTCTGCCAGCCAGGGCTACTTAAACATGTGGCTAACATTGATTGTGTACTTATCTATTGATGACCAAGCCTGCCATTATACCAGGCTTTGTAGGTCTGCAGTTTACAGAAACATTTTCGCAGAGTAATAGTCTCATCTCACTGTGGAAATTTACTGTTGTGGTCTATATATGGGTTTGGTTGTACAGTCTGGATGTATTTGACCACCCCTGCACAGAAGCACACAGGACTGAGTGTGTGTGTCTGTGTGTTTGATCAAGGTGCACTGTGTAGCTAAGTCATTCTCTGAGTATTCATACAATGTATGGCCACTTGTTTGTTAGCTTGTACAATGCCACAGGCTAAATTACACAAGTAAAAAGTTTGATTTTATACAAATTTGAGTTTCGTCTTGTCATTTCACCTTTCTTTCAGATTGTTCATTCACTCGAAGTGTAAGTAGTGTACTAAGATAGCTTAAAATGTATGTGCTTAAAGGTTAAAGTGCATCATAGTGATAAGTGGCAAACTGTTAATATTGAAGCTAGCAATGTCATGACTTGTCAGTCTTACCAGTATTGGTATTCATGCATTAATAGTTGGATACAAAAAATTACGAAGTGGATTCGTTTGTATATCTGTCATGTGATCTGAATGGGGCTAATTCACTCACTTGTGGCTATAGAAAATATGAGCCCAATATGGATATATATTTTTTTTACATCCTCGAATCCTCTAAGGTTCTGATTAGGCCTACAGCATGTCCATTATTAGAAACATTGTTTTCTTGCTTGGAGATAATATCCTTGTTAAGCAGGTGAGCTTCAAAGTTTTATTGCTATGTTGTAAACTTGGAGTAGACATGGTCGCAGTTCACTGTTTCTGATGTGAGAAAGGACATTTTAAGCCTATTTGTGCATTAAACCTTTACATTATGTATTATGCAATTAATCATGCATGGCCAGGCAGCATTTGAGTGCATGGTTAATGTGTCGCCATGTGAACAATTCAATGGTCGAGGCTGTACAAGTTGATTAATGTTATTCTGAATACATCTAGCAGTTCTGGTTTGTTCTTTATTTAGATTTAGACTTAGATATTGGAATTTTTTAAAAACAATTTCATTTATCACTTTTATCCCAGACAGCTATGGTTGGTAGTACAGTCCAGTCCTGGCAGTAATGGTTACCGGTAACCTAGAGTCACAGCATTGATCTGTCATCTTGGTCAGGCCACCCCGAGCCATACATGCAATCTGATTCTTCTGTATACATTGTATGATGAAGGTAAAGTGAACCACAGCATCTTCTCATGGTTCCTGCAGGGTTCTGAAAGGCGGACAGGCAAATTGGCAGGAATTTGTCAAGGGGTTGACAACACTTTCTCCTGTCTGGTATTTTGATATGTATATAGTCTTACTGTACCTTCATAACATTAAAACAATGCCTCAGTATCACATAAATCACATAATATAATGTGAGTGAGTGAGTTCAGTTTTATGAAACACTCAGCAATATTCCAGCTATATGGTGGTGGTCTGTAAATAATCAAGTCTGGACCAGATAATCCAATGATCAACAGCATGAACATCAATCTACACCATTGGAATATGATGACGTGTCAACAAAGTCATCGAGCCTGACCACCTGATCCCGTTAGTCACCTCTTACGACAAGTATGGGTTACTGAAGATCAATTCTAATCCAGATCTTCACAGGTACATTCTGTATAATGTATAGTATAGATGTACAGTGATATTGAGCAACAGTGGTGAGAGCATGGTTTCTGGGTTGCATCTAAGGTAGATGAATGAGACACTGTAAAGTGCAAGATAACTCTAAACAACCAATCATTCAAAACTCACCTTTGCTAAGTCAGATTTCATCATTTGTAAGTAAAATACAAATCAAACTATTAAAAACATTATTGTAGATTTGGGCATCATAAACTTATTCAGATATTCACCCTAGTTTTGTGCTAAGACCACTATGTGAAACTGAATTCCCTGAAGTGGTATTGGCTGGGTCAAGTGCAATACATTTTGTACAAGGCACTAATTGAAAAATTCTAGAACTAGAAATGGGAACCAAACTGTCCCCCAAATATCACATGTATATCTAAAACCTTTGGCTTGACAATAGTAGTATCCCCTCCAGTAATCCTATGGCTGTAACTAGGGTCCACAGGGTGCACTCTTACACAGCTTCAAAACATAAAGCCAAAGGTCACTATACTGGTGACTTGTCACACCAAGGGAGTAGGCACTATGATGCAGGGCCTATTGTGTCACAGTGCCTATTGTCAGTCTTGGTTTCATCTTGTAATTAGTAACTTGGTGAAACTTAGAAAAGTCTTTATAATGTGGGTAGTCCATTACTTCCAGACTGTTACATGTCAACATTGCGTTTTTTACATGAAATTTGTAAGGACTGCCAATTGTCCAGTATTTTCCAACATTACAAATGATATATTCTGGAACAAACTAATGTCTTTTGGCACATCAAGCACTTAAACACCTGGCTAGCTATTGGGTATTGGGGTTCAAAGGTGTTGGGGTGTGTCATTACTTTTTGGAATTTGATTTTGAATAAGGTGGTGCTTAATGCTCATGTTCATACATGTATATCTAAGAAATACAAAGAAAAGAAAATACATACTTCTTGGGCCCTACCATTTCAAAACGTGTGGTATATTTCTGTTCTGTTATATTTTATCCGTTATATCTATCTTAGTTATGTAAGGGTCACCAGACACCAGGGGTCTGAAACCGCCAGGAACCAGGGTAATAAATACACCAAACATTGATTTACATACGTAACTGGAAAGGGTTCGTGACGTAATGTCTGTTTTGTGCCATTTTCAGCAAATGTCACCAGCACACAAAGGAGAGGTCATTTCTGAAAAAGACGCAAACTGCAATATTAATTATTAGAATATGTCAATAACGATAGGCTCACAAATCGGATAACTGATGTGAAACTGGTTGGAAAATGTATAATGCCATGAGAGATGGAAAGTATTGATTTTTTGAATTTTTCGAAATTATCCTTATTTGCCTATACAGCTATATAGGCCGGCTAGTTTATTGCGCTGACTGGAGGCACTATTACTAACAGAGGAGACTATCACATATCTATTCAAATACACTTCACTGTGGCGCCGAAATGCATTACGTGTTGTAGGGTTGAAAGCTTGTAGAGTTAAGTGGTGAGTATATTTGACGGTGACGTCTCGTTATAGTTCGATCACCCCTTTAATGTGAAAGTCACACTGCAGTATAATGAAGGTGACGCCCAGCCGAAATCAAACATCAGTTACATAACCCCGCTTAGCTTCGCCAGTGTAATACCTCCTTTATGAACAGAATATTGAAATGTCCGGTTCCCGCTCCGGTGAAAGGAACTGGAGAAGTTGAAGGACGTCACTATTTACACTGAATCATGACAACCACTGTCTTCCAACACGACCAAGCCATGTGCACCATCAGTGTGCGTGGGTAGCTGTTATGTTTCAGTGGACTTACACAAATACTATTTACGTAACTCGCAGAAAAACATCCATGGAGGAAAGTTGGTACATCCGGCAAATGGTCGGCATGGTATTTAACATGTTTAATAGTCTTATCGAATTTCTTGGGCATTGTTTCTATAGCAACAAACAACAGTGCATGTTGTCCAACGACAATCTCAACCAGTGAAGACATCCAGCTTTATTTCACTGAACATTGACATACGTAACTGGGAAGGAGTCATGACGTGTTAGCAGTTTTGATCTATCATAACACTGCACCAAAACTGATGTTTATGAATTAACCGTGATATCAATGTGCTCCCACATTGTAATGTTGTCAACCCTACTTTTGTAGTAGAGACGCCAACACTGCCGCTGTCGCTTGTGTCAGGTGCACTACTACCGTCATTGCATTGTTTTGTTGTCTAGTGCACGTTTAGAGGGCATCGAGTCGGGCTCTATTAATTATTATATCGATTTGTTTATCAACGCCTCCAGCAGACTATACCACCATGATTCAATGTCGTGGTTAAGGCTGTATAGTAATATATGCTGATTTGCTACATACTAATTTCTGTGCCGACATTACGATCAGATCTCAGCGAGGTGGGGAATGAAACGCCCTAGATAGCAACGTATCATATATAATTTAGAAAGTTCTGCTGTCGGCCATTCCTGATTATGACAACGACGACATGAATAGTGGCCAGTCAGGCACAAACACCATCATTAGTTTACGCTCCACTTGGGGGCGTTCGCCACTACAACATACGCTCGTCCAGAGTTAATATGCTGTCTCATTTCCCATTGTCTATTTTCATCTGTCTAATCAAAAAAGACTTCTCTTGATCAAGGTCTTTTATTTGGTAAAGAAGAATAGCGACACTTCGTTGTTTGTTTCAACTCCCCTCTGCATTAATCCAGCTACTTGACGACGTTTAGTCAATACAGAAAACTGCAGATGCTTGATGGGCATTTAGAACGTTTAGAACGAACACGCGTATGACGAACTGACGGATAGAACGAACTGTTTATACTTAGGAAACATGCGTATAACGAACTACGGTTATGACGAAGTAAATTAGTGGTCGCTGTGAATTCGTTATAACGGTGGCTTACTGTAATCGAGTATGGACCACACAATCCAGTGACTGACATCAAAATCATCGATCAGTTCAGATGGGATATGAAGACATGCATCCACCAAGTCACCGAGCAGGACTACCCGATCACTTACGTCTCCTCTCACAACAAGCTCGGTTACTGTGGGGACCAACACTCCTTCTGAAGGTGCAAGGCGAGGAAATGAAAACCAGTTACACCAGGTCACCTTTTCAGTATTGTTAGGGTTTGTTTGTTTGTATACGTGTTGAACACCACAATCAGCAACATTCCAGCTGTATGGCGGTGGTCTCTAAGAAATCGAGTCTAGACCAGACAATCTAGAGATCAACAGCATGATCATCGATTTACGCATGCTTCAACCAAGTCAGCGAGTCTGACTGCCAGATCCCGTTAGTCGCCTCTTACGACAAGCATGGGTTGCTGAAGACCAATTCTAACCCGGATCTCCACGGGTCAAGTATTCTTATGGCATAGATATATTCAATCTATATTTTTTAAGTTGTCGCCTCAACGTACAATTTTGTACTTTTAGATATAAATATGAAATTTGAATTCAGAAACGCCGATTCATTCCCGTGTCATCATGTTACTAATAAAACCATGGTATCGACAAATAATTTTGTGATATTAAAAGTGTTTTCAAAGTCTTTATTCACCACATAAATAAAATTCACTTGTAACTTTTGAGAAATCCTTAGACCTGAGAAAGGGCGACTTTAAACGTATAACATATAGGTAATCTCCACCAGGTGTCCATTCCTATTTATAGATGTATGCGACTATCCTGCTGGCATCGGTATTCATATACCCACGCCTTATCTAACCTGGTGGACACCGGTTGTTGTGTTCCCTGTTACCTGGCAACGATGCGTGTTTGCAGCAACTTTACCACATTTTTCTTCTGTCAGAGCGGAGTAGGAGAGTTAAACAAGCTTGTTTCGGAGACAAGGCAATTTAAAACGTATGTACAGCAATCAATGCGAAACTAATAGAGGTGCCTCCTCATGAAACATGATCAATGTGAGGATGGGAGACAAGCGTTTATGCAGTGAAAGTTTATAATGGAAAGCATTACTCGTTACCGTAGTAACCAAAAATACACCATTCATATCAAAGTGATATCAAGTTCTCCGTCTGTCAGTCTCATCAATACGCTGAAGTCAAAATGTGTATGATTTCCTATATCTCCATTATAGCCATTCAAAGCATGTCTTTTCGCTGTGAGATTGATATTTGAAGAGTGCTGTCTGAAATCATTTCAGCACTTGTGAGATAACTTTATGCTTCTTTGTCTAAACCAAGACCACGTGGTGACGAAATGACAAATAGCACATGATGACATGAAGACCACGTGCTGGTATGACCAATATCTTATGGTGTCACCATGAACAGTATCACATGATGACCAATATCACATAATGATATGATGGCCACAAGACGATATGATAACTGGGGTGGGGGTGGGGGTTGTTGTTGTTGGTTGTTGTTGTTGTTGTTGCAGGGTTGCGCATCCCCACTTTTGTCCTGAAAGTTTATTAAATGAACATTGAAACTCTCGTGAAAATGAAGTGTGCGTCCGTCCACGTGTGGCGTCATATCAGCAAATCAACCACATTCGGCTGACCCATCTAAAGAATCGATTCCAGACTGTCAGTTTGACTGCTCGGACCATTCCTGGCTCACGTCCAATCAATTCCAGGACTGTATGGTACCGACTGAAGGAGCACAACATCCGGCCCCGATGGCCTGTAATACGTCCAATTTTGCTCCAACGTCACCGACAGGCACGTCTTGCCTGGTGCAGACAGAATCTAATGTGCAGGAGACAAAATTGGTATTCTTCACTGACGAGTCGAGATTTCATCTGGACAGCTCAGATGGCAGGGCAAGGGTGTACAGACGGCGGGGTGAACGAAATGCTGACGCGTGGGTTGTTCTACGTCGACAGTTTGGTGGAGAGCGTTATGGTATGGGTGTCCATCTCATGGTCGGATACAACTTGTAATTGTCAATGGTAACCTGACAGGTGTGCGATACAGGTATGAGATCATTGGGCCTCATGTGCAGCCGTTCATTCAAGGACAGAGACGTAAATTCACGCTCCAGCAAAATAATGCCCGTCCACATGTCGCTCGTGTTGTGACAGATTTCCTGAGACAGCAGAACATACCGATACTCCCCTGGCCAGTTGTTTCTCCGGGCCTGTCCCCTATCGAGCACGCTCAGAATCAGCCATTGATGTCAGCTAAATTGGGACAAGCGTTAGTTCAGACATGGAACAACATTCCCCAAGCATTCTTCAATCGCTTAGTGTCGTCTATGCTTCGTCGTTGTCAAGCCTGCATCAACGCCAATGGAGGACACACACGATACTCAATTTGTGAACTGACTTTTGACACCACATCTCTTCAAGGGCGTGGCACGATTCCAAGAGTCAAATCATACAGATTCCGATATTATCCTGTCAACAGTTTAAACAGTGATCAAGCAAAACAGCACAAATCATGTTATTATCTTTTTGCATTAAAACATGGCATAACATCAAATAATGCACAATTACTTTATTCCAGTTGTACAATGTGAAGAAGTGGTGCTTATTGTATAACAAAACTGGTGCTTATGTGATAACATAGTGATTAACACCATCACGAGGAGGCATGGCGACCATGTGATGATACAAAATAATAATACAATGAGGAGAAGTGGTGCTTATGTGATAACGCAATGAATAACATCACGGGGAGATATTGCGACCATGTGATGATACAAAATAATAATACAATGTGGACAAGTGGCGTGCAATATAATTATGTGTTATGTGTTAGCATAATGAATAACACCTCCACGGGGAGACATGGCGACCATGTGATAATACAATATAATAATACAATGTGGACAAGTGGTGCTTATGTGTTAGCATAATGAATAACACCACCACGGGGAGACATGGCGACCATGTGATAATACAATATAATAATACAATGTGGACAAGTGGTGCTTATGTGTTAGCATAATGAATAACACCACCACGGGGAGACATGGCGACCATGTGATAATACAATATAATAATACAATGTGGACAAGTGGTGCTTATGTGTTAATACAATAATGAATAACACCACCACGGGGAGACATGGCGACCATGTGATAATACAATATAATAATACAATGTGGACAAGTGGTGCTTATGTGTTAGCATAATGAATAACACCACCACGGGGAGACATGGCGACCATGTGATAATACAATATAATAATACAATGTGGACAAGTGGTGCTTATGTGTTAGCATAATGAATAACACCACCACGGGAGACATGGCGACCATGTGATAATACAATATAATAATACAATGTGGACAAGTGGTGCTTATGTGTTAGCATAATGAATAACACCACCACGGGGAGACATGGCGACCATGTGATAATACAATATAATAATACAATGTGGACAAGTGGTGCTTATGTGTTAGCATAATGAATAACACCACCACGGGGAGACATGGCGACCATGTGATAATACAATATAATAATACAATGTGGACAAGTGGTGCTTATGTGTTAGCATAATGAATAACACCTCCACGGGGAGACATGGCGACCATGTGATAATACAATATAATAATACAATGTGGACAAGTGGTGCTTATGTGTTAGCATAATGAATAACACCACCACGGGGAGACATGGCGACCATGTGATAATACAATATAATAATACAATGTGGACAAGTGGTGCTTATGTGTTAGCATAATGAATAACACCTCCACGGGGAGACATGGCGACCATGTGATAATACAATATAATAATACAATGTGGACAAGTGGTGCTTATGTGTTAGCATAATGAATAACACCACCACGGGGAGACATGGCGACCATGTGATAATACAATATAATAATACAATGTGGACAAGTGGTGCTTATGTGTTAGTATAATGAATAACACCTCCACGGGGAGACATGGCGACCATGTGATAATACAATATAATAATACAATGTGGACAAGTGGTGCTTATGTGTTAGCATAATGAATAACACCACCACGGGGAGACATGGCGACCATGTGATAATACAATATAATAATACAATGTGGACAAGTGGTGCTTATGTGTTAGCATAATGAATAACACCACCACGGGGAGACATGGCGACCATGTGATAATACAATATAATAATACAATGTGGACAAGTGGTGCTTATGTGTTAGCATAATGAATAACACCACCACGGGGAGACATGGCGACCATGTGATAATACAATATAATAATACAATGTGGACAAGTGGTGCTTATGTGTTAGTATAATGAATAACACCACCACGGGGAGACATGGCGACCATGTGATAATACAATATAATAATACAATGTGGACAAGTGGTGCTTATGTGTTAGCATAATGAATAACACCACCACGGGGAGACATGGCGACCATGTGATAATACAATATAATAATACAATGTGGACAAGTGGTGCTTATGTGTTAGTATAATGAATAACACCACCACGGGAGACATGGCGACCATAATGATGTGGACAATATAATAATACAATGTGGACAAGTGGTGCTTATGTGATAACGCAATGAATAACATCACGGGGAGATATTGCGACCATGTGATGATACAAAATAATAATACAATGTGGACAAGTGGTGCTTATGTGTTAGCATAATGAATAACACCACCACGGGGAGACATGGCGACCATGTGATAATACAATATAATAATACAATGTGGACAAGTGGTGCTTATGTGTTAGCATAATGAATAACACCTCCACGGGGAGACATGGCGACCATGTGATAATACAATATAATAATACAATGTGGACAAGTGGTGCTTATGTGTTAGCATAATGAATAACACCACCACGGGGAGACATGGCGACCATGTGATAATACAATATAATAATACAATGTGGACAAGTGGTGCTTATGTGTTAGCATAATGAATAACACCACCACGGGGAGACATGGCGACCATGTGATAATACAATATAATAATACAATGTGGACAAGTGGTGCTTATGTGTTAGTATAATGAATAACACCTCCACGGGGAGACATGGCGACCATGTGATAATACAATATAATAATACAATGTGGACAAGTGGTGCTTATGTGTTAGCATAATGAATAACACCTCCACGGGGAGACATGGCGACCATGTGATAATACAACATAATAATACAATGTGGACAAGTGGTGCTTATGTGTTAGCATAATGAATAACACCACCACGGGGAGACATGGCGACGTGAAACCATAACCGCCAATGACCACGTGATGACACCTTGTCACTTACAACAATGATGAACACATAATGATCAATACCACACGTAACCATACGAAATTGTACCTATTTTTTATTTTTAGCTAATCGATTATTAGACATTAACAAAACAGGTATGTAAATGATTCCTATGATTACCATTGCATGCAGGAGTAAATTATATTCACGCATATACAATGCACAGTGTATTTGGGTCATATGCATGAGCAGCAACATGAATACGTGAGTAAACTGCTTTCTGTTGCTTGGGGAAGTGGCCCGACAAGGTTCCACGTCGTACTCACAACATTATTATCTGGGTCAAAATGTACATCTGCATCAAAAGTTATGTCTCATTACATTGCAAAATCGTACCGATGAAATGACACATACATATGCATTTGAAATCAACAATTAATCTTAAATGACATAAACTATATTCATAATTTCAGACAATGGCATGAAGAAGAGGAAAAGTTGTTCAACAAACGCTAATGTAATTGTTGGGTGTATTGAGTGATAGGTGGAAATTGTCAGTCAACATGCATAAAACTAAAATTGTTGTTTTTAAGAAAGGAGGTGGTTTATCTCGGTATGAAAAATGGTTTTATAATGGTAGTGTTGTTGAAGTTGTTTCAGGATATTGTTATCTCGGATTGTATTTTAGTAATAGGTTACAGTGGTCAAAAGCGTTTGACAATATTTCTATTCAAGCCAGAAAAATGCTGTCATTACTTCTTAGTAGTATACATTGTTTGAAACCACACTCGCCTCATCTGTACTTCAAATTATTCGATACAAAGATAACACCAATTCTCCTCTATGGGGCTGAAATTTGGAACTGGAAAAAGTACATTTATATGCCTGCAAACGTTTTCTAAACGTTAAGTTATCAACGTCCAATAATGGAGTATTAGCCGAGTGTGGTAGATATCCTGTCCAACTATCTGCTGTTTTAAAATGTATTAAATATTGGTTAAATCTTATTAACATGCCTGGATGCCGTTTGCCTCGAAAATGTTACAATATGATGCGTATGTATGATGAGCAAGGCTATGAGAACTGGGTTACCAAGGTTAGAAATATCATATTTAAATTAGGTTTTGGTGATGTTTGGGTATCACACACTTACGGAGATAAAAACGTTTTTGTTAAAATGTTTTTTCAACGACTGAAAGATAATTTTCGGCAAGTTTGCCATAGTGATTTATCTGATTAACGATTTCTTGTGAAACATACTTAACTCATATTACTGTATCCAAATATGGATCTTGTTTATCACGATTTAGGTTAAGTTCCCATAGTTTAGAAATTGAAAGAGGACGTTACTATAACATTCCCCGGGAACAAAGAACATGCAAAATGTGTAACTTAAACGTAATTGAAAATGAATATCACTTCTTACTTATCTGTCCAGCCTACATTGAATTAAGACGTAAATATCTTTTGTCGCAATTCTATGTTTTCCCCAATATACTAAAATTCAATTCGTTGTTATCATCCAAAAATGAAGACATTTCCTTGAATACTGCTAAATATCTGTTTTATGCATTCGAAAAAAAGGAAATAAATTTTGTCATATTAAGATTGTATATATTATACATGCTTTCATTGTTAACATTTTATTTCAAGTCTGCACCGATGAGGTGTTTTTTGTACTCATAGGCCCGTGGCCTCATAGTATCAGAAATAAAGATTTGATTTGATTTGATAGGTGACACCGTCCGCCCCTCTCTCCCCGTTCCAAGTGCGTGGTCAGTGGTCATTCTGGCTCTTAGTGCAGCAGATTGATTCCCTCCGTCAACATAAGCTTTAATTAGAGAGGTTTTTCAGGAATTAGTTGGGTCTCCAATTAATGTTGGTAATGGATATTTGTGTTTGTCTCCCAGCCGCAGGTACAAATGGCATTCTATTCCCCGTGTCACGTCGGCAATAAGCTGTGTACCTGGGTGCCAGCTGCCTCATTATAACATCACGTAACCAGTCTAGCTTTCCGCGTCAGGGGATTGTACTTACAACACACACGTTTGTCTTTCTCATTATTCACCTGACACATGTAATCATTAGTTTCTTTCTTTATTCTTCAATTTTCCAACCATTGCTGCCCACTACTGTACCACGCGACCCCTCCCATTCGATTTGTGAGACCTCAAGCCACCGCTGACGAAAATACAATATGAAAAATGGCAAAAATCTATATTTCAGTCTACATTGGGTTAACGTTGTTTCGTTATTGGTGAGAAATATGAATTAATTATAGACTACCTAATGGAGGTGTGAATTTAAATGTCAGTGCATTCAGAAGGCGATGCAATATATTATACTACATGTTTTACAGACATGAGTATATATGCGCGTGAAAGTTTGACGACTGGAATGTGGAGTTTCTAGTATATTTTACGTGAGCTTCTTTCAACCGTGGCATTTACCTACTGCATGGCGCTGATACAAATGTGGTAGTTCGGTACGAGTTCGAACCCTGGAATGGCCGCAGCCACACCAAAGTGAAAAGGGAACTTTTAATTTACATTTACATATATTGCAAGCTCATCTGGCATTTGTTTGAGTTTTATTGTTATCATATCTGGCATAACTGTATGCCCATGACGGAATTACTAGTGCTATTGTCTATATATACAGTATGTATATAATGTTTATGTTCATTATGACCATTTTATTATATTTGTCATCATCATTATGAACCCAGTATGTAAAGTGGACGCCATTCGTGTCCTAAAAGTCTGCTGTAGTTTTACCTTGCTGATTGTGTGACCTTCTACCCTTACAGGGGCGGTGGGGTAGCCTGGTGGTTAAAGCGTCCGCTCGTCACGCCGAAGACCCGGGTTCGAATCCCCACATGGCCACAATGTGTGAAGTCCATTTCTGGTGTCCCCCGCAACGATATTGCTGTAATATTGCTAAAAGCGGCGTAAAACCATACTCACTCACTCACTCACTCGTACCCTTACAGCTTGGGTGGTTGCTTATGATATCAACCGCTGGTTTACCTGATCCTGATTCGACAGTCTGCCCTGATATATAAGTGAAACTGACTGACCTCCCTGTACTGCATCTACTTTTCTCGTACATCATTATATACCCCCTTCCCTGTAGAATATTGCACAAATCGTACATTACTTTAAATTTCCCTCCCTCGTATAGTACTTCCTCCGTCGACCAGCATAATATATCCCATCCCTGTGCAAACAATACGATATTAATCCATGACATATGTTGCCGTCATCTTATCGTGACGCGATGGTTTTCTGATAAGACGACAATCAAAACTGATATATTCCAAATTATTGTTAGTTCTGTGTCTATCATTTTCAAAATGATTCCAAGTTGGCAGAGTCCATGGACCTTCAACACAGGAGGTAGTAACGGGTTTTTGTGCATGTTAAACTCCAAAATGGTAATCCTTCCACTCGCATAACGTAAAATAATAGTCTGTTTGCAACCTTAATTCTCTTACAAATTGTTAAAAAGACATTCTCTATAATTAACTTAATTTATTTACTCACGATACGAGCATAGCCACCATAGCCACTTGCAAATCACTTAGCAAACATTCTCTTTAATTAATTAACACCGTCACGGTATGTTGACCACGCGATGTCGACACTCCGGTTTTTATTCTGTCGACGGTTAGCATCATCATATTTTTCATTTGTCGACAGATCGGGCTGACACCCCTATATTACCCTACCCTACCCGAATACCCGTTCTGTTAATTCCTGACATCAAATTTGCAAGAAATGGCAAATAGAGTCTTCAGCTCGGGGGCTAAAATTTTAAGTTTTTCAACATCTTAACCATGTATTATATTCAAAAGATCAAAAGAAGTGTAAATTATGTCTAAATCTTTAAAGACAATACACGCTTTTAATGATAAAAGGGTAACACATTACATTGTTTAATCTGTTAGTCACATGATCATAACGGGTCCGGGTATTGAGACGGGCACCCGGGTCCAACTCATTACCCACCCGTCCCGGGTATCCGGGTTACCCGTCCCAGCCCTAATTTATATTATGTATTCTATATCTTCTGGAACAGAATTATTTCCAGGCATAGTGTAGCGCTAGCGCAGCCTATCCAGGGAACTACGCCGTTGAGGCTATCGAATGTCCCGAAACCGACCAATGAGAACACTCCATGCAAATTAGTTTCACGAGCGCGCTCTACAACTTCACGATGTATCAGTTTGGGGAAAATGGTGACTTGTTCGATTACGTGATGTGTTCTCATAAACTGATTACAAGGAGACATCTCACATATAAGCGTGTTTTCACCGTCAATTGACGGAATATCTGTCGCATGTTGCCTGTGCGTGCAATATGAAACGGAAAGCGCAAGCACAGCCCAGGTGTCAAAACAAGCAGACGACATTTGAGAAATGTCTATCAGGTAAGTTTGAATGTTGTTGACATGGATGATTGATTTATGCTCTCAATCAGAGTGACTCTCTGGTTGCATGTCACCATACACACTAAATGTTCTAGTTCTTAACACCATGAGAACTTCCTTCCTGTAACAGATTTAGAACGCAGTCGGACACCTAGCTCGTGTTCTGCCGTCAGAACACTAGTGTTCCACTTACAGAACGCTCCTGTTCTAGATTTCAGAACACTCTTTGTATGTTCTGTATGTGTTCAATTCAGAACACCCCCGGACGCCGGCGGACAGATTTAGAACGCCCTTTGAGTGTTCTAAGCCTCATTTCAGAACACTTGTATTCTCAAACTTCCACCAGCCTAACATGAACGAATAAATCCAACAACAATAAGAAATAATTCAAAACTTTATTAACACCAATATCCAATATTAAAACGTGTTCTTGTTATTATCGTGGACCTTGTGCTGTTCCAAACTTTAAAAGCCGGCATAGTCCCTTCCCTAAACGCCAGTTAAATTAAAATTATGCAATAACCTTTTAATGAATATAACATATTTACACATGTATGCATGTTGTGTACGGTTTGCATATATTATGAATGTAAGTTGTGTGTACGGCGTGTGCTCTATGTGTTGTGTATGTATGTGCTCTGTACTGAGTTTATGATACAATATTTTGTGCATGTCTGTTCGCTTCTTTTTATTTGTCATCTCTGCAACATTCATCAATTTTAAACAAAGAATTATATGGCATCCAACAGTGTTCAGGTTAATGTTTGAAATAGATAGATTTCAGAACCTATCATTTAAAACTTCGGCAGATACCTAGGTCATTCTATACTATAGCAAATAAAGTTATGAAATATGTGTGTAAATGTGTTTTGGTAATGATCTCTGGAATATACCTTTAAGTACATTTCCAATTGTGACGGGGAATATCCTTTTGACCTGTGGCGCCAAACGACCTTCGGTAGCGTTGGGGAAGAGACAACTGCTCATGCTTATCATCATGACGTCACTTTGTCAGAACATCAGCTGTTCTAATCAGAATAGATATCAAATCAAACCTTATAGACAGATACCGTCCTAATGTGTTCATTTTGTCAAATGTAAAGGAACACTATGCGTTCTGATAGTCTACTTTAGAGGTTGCTAATTTATTTATTTATTAATTGTAAACCATATATAACCAGATTTTACCCAGTTATTTAGAACATTTTGAGGAATCATTTTGCAAAATACATGTATTTTTATTCTCCCATGGGAAGAAAAGGTTAAAGTTGAAATACAGAAATTATTAACAATTAAAACCTTTTTTTATTGTCCGCATGGGTAATGTTCAACATTGTCTGAAAAATCTTAACAGGTTAATGGTCATGTTAAAATTATTAAATTGATTTACGAAATCACAGTCTTCTAATAAAACATTGTGTTCTAAAATTAGAACACCTACCTCACAGACTTTGAACACGCCTGTTCTAAATATGGCCTATGTGTTCCAGTTCAGACCACTACGACTGACTGTGGCGGTTTTCATATATTCACCGTAATGACACTGTTGTTGAATTTCAAGTCTAATCGGAATATGGTGAATCCACCATGGGATGCTCGCATTTGGTCGGACATTTATGGGTTTATGACGTTACATGCACACTGCTAGTTTTGACTGACCGGCAAAAAGGAAGTACTGGAGACACATTGGGATCGGAGTCACCGTGTAGAGGGTGTGTGGTTGGGGTGTTATAAGACTAGATATTCTGTGGTTTATCATATATCATTTATCATATATCCACACACAGTATATCCTTTTTTATCATAACCTAACAATAATATGGACCATTTTGCACATACTATACTGGCTGTCGGCATATGTCCATTATGACCACCCGGGCCGAAAATGCATATCAGCCGTATTGCCCGGTACGGAATGAATACACGCATACGCTCGAAACTTCAATAGAGGGAGCCTATTCTATTTTAGAGTTACGTCCCTTGATGTGGTATATGATAAAAATGTTATGATATGACAGTTTCTCTTTCGCCAGCCATATCAGCCCGAGACTATCATATCAGTAATACCATATATATAATAGCCTCTTAATATTATGTGCGTGCGTGCGTGTAGTGTATATTCGCGATATAACACCCATGTCTAAAACAGTGATATATTTTAACACTGTACGTATTGAATGCAATAAGTTAAATAACAACTGAACAGTTCAGGTAATTAGAATGCGGAAATTACAATGGACACAAAGAAAACTTAATTATTACTTCATAAACGCAAAAACATTTTGGGTTAAATTCCTATTAATAAATACAACAATAATGACTTCATAGATTTTAATTATTTACACACATGAAACCGCAGACAACAATACCTAACAGTAGTTAGTCAGTGTTTGGTTTGGTTGTTGTTTAACGCCGCTCTCAGCAATAGTCTAGCTATTTGGACGGGGTCCAGTGAACCTGCAATACATTTTCAGTTTATGGAAGCATAAACACAAAGGAATTCTTGGTTAAAAAATCAAATGGTACAGAATCACGTGCAGTATATGTGTCACAGCTATCACGCCGAGAAAACACAACGACTTGTTGTAGGGTGCGAATCCATTTATTCTTTAGATCGCAGGAAGAAGTAGCAGAAGAAGCAGAAGAATACCCCGTCTATTAGACGAAGCTACTCCTAGACATCTGCTCGATGCGTGACAGGTGCCTAGATGCTGTTGACTCCTCTGACTCGACCTCACATTCAGCTCTCAGAATGCAATGAAAATCACAAGACACCACGAGGTATGATCATGTTGAAGCGATCCAATTAACCAATCAAAATCATCCGTGTTATAACAAAGATTCCCATAAACATGAAATGTACGTGAAATGCATATTCATTAACCTGGCCTACACAGGACAAGCACAAATAATACTGTTGGCCACAAAACTGTATAACACCACCAAGAAATGTTTTTATATGATTTTTTTATTGACATTTTAAATAAAACAAAATATATAATACAAAGTGAAATGTCACTGCTACATATGTATTAGGACATTTTCCCAAATATGACAATGTTTCGTCCATTTTATCGACAGAGACGTATCTGAGACAATCTATACAATATTCACTCATTCTTCACAGGGCCAACATTCCAACGTGTCATTTCGTTTGTCGTTAATAATTTCACTGACGGCGCATACATACTTTCTTGCTATTTTAAGGGCAAGTTTGTTTGTTTGATGTTGATGGGTGTCTTAAAATGTGACCGCTCGACTGTCTGGTCACATGCACGTCTAACAAAGAATTAGGGATGGGTGTGTTAGACAATCCAGTGATCGACAGCATGAGCATCGATCTACTCAAGTGGGATACGATGACATGTGTGAACCAAGTCAGCGAGCCTGACCACCCGATCCCGATAGTCTCATGGGTTGACCAGTTCTAACCAGGATCTCCACGGGTGTGTTTGACTGACATGTGCATGAGTAATACGCATAGACCTCCACAACCTATAAGGGGCGGTGGGGTAGCCTAGTGGTCAAAGCGTTGGCTCGTCACGCCGAAGACCCGGGTTCGAATCCCCACATGGGTACAATGTGTGAAGCCCATTTCTGGTGTCCCCGCCGTGATGTTGCTGGAATATTGCTAAAAGCGGCGTAAAACCAAACTCAGTCAGTCAGTCCACAACCTATATATGTTTCTGGTAACAGTCAATCATTTCCACATGTACTGGAACCCTAGTCGTGGTGGTTTAAATCAATCGTTGTATGTCAGGTACGTTTTGCTGTTTGATTTATCTAATTAATAAAACGTCAGTTTACAGACGTGTAAAGTACTGTTTGGATACGTTTATTCAACCATACAGGTACTGTTAACTGCCACAACAACCAGTCGCCATGGTAAATTCAGGTTTGAGTGAGCGAGCTATCGGTAACAGTGTTAGCGTCGTTCTATTCTTCCACTCAACAAAGTTGCACTGATGGATCCTTGTAATGAATAAAGGGCTTCTAACAAGCAAACGTGGGGACCCGTCCATCGATCACGTTTTATTCAAGGCATACCATTTCTGATGGTTTGTTATGCCAAGTAGGCGGGCACCAAGCATCGGTTTTGTCATCAGAACAATTTCGTTGATGGAATTTATAATAGTATCCTGAAACATTTCCACAATGTCGCAAATACTCGGTGTTGCAGCTTATGGAAGTTTAGATTATGAAGGACTGTTTATTGCGATATTCTTCACAACTGAATCCGATGTAGTGCCTACGTTCGAATTAATAATTCAAAAATTGAGAAAATATATGACCATTGTCCCGAGCACCTGTGTCTCCCGTCTCATAGTCACACTGACCATTGGCGCTGGAAGCACGATAAACTGGTAGATATTTCACATATTTCCCTAATATAATAAATTATTGGGCAGATAAGTATATCTATGTAGAAAATATTTGTGTGTGTGTGCGAGTGGTCTACAGTATTAACATTTACCGGTGTACTTAACGAGATCTAATGTGGCGCCATATAAATGCAGTGGTCGAGTTGTATGTGATTTTGCCGATTTTAAGTAAGATATATTTATTCATCTAATTCGAAGCAATGATAAAGCCGCTCGTATTGCTTGATATTATTTAGCAATAGCGTGGGTGAGACAAACCAGATTGCTCGTAATACTACTACTATCCATCATCTATAATTAGTTTAACCAGTTTATACCCCTACAATAAATGGGTCGTTAACACTAAACACGTTTTTGTGATCAAGTTTGCCTTTCGGGGACACACATAAAAAGGTTACACGATCTTTTACTCAGCCACATTATTCAAAATCAAATCTACCTTTTACGAACTCGAAAGAAGAAACGTACCCACGTTTCATCATAGATGATTATGCTTTATTTTATTTGAAGTATTTTGCCTAAGTAGATATTGTACTTGTCCTTTGTGGTTTCTTTGGTGGAAGTCATGTAATTCTTTAAACTGAAGCGAGCCAGTGGAATGGTGGTGACTCGAGCATCTCTTGGCTTTTGGCAGGCAGGATGAGATGGTTACAGAAAGCTAAAATCAATATGTTGAAATAGCGAACCAATGATGCAAGGGAGGCAACTGTATGTTGATTGTGTGTGAAGAGTTACGCCCCTTACACTGGTAACATGTCGATTTTGTAGATCTCACAGATTTTAACCCAGTTAGGGACAGTTTATTTTTTTTATAAAGGGGCAGGATATTGGATGGGGAGATCATAAAAATAATACATGTATTTCGAGGTGGGGGTTGGTGGGTTATGGTGGTATGCATGGGAAAGTAATAAATATGTGACAATCTCTACCCACGTGGGTAGACTAGTGTATATATAGCCCATGTGGGAGGGAAAGCAAAATGACAGGTTGGAGGGTCCCTCCGTATATTAGTCCATCCAAACCTTGGAACACTGGGATGCATACATCAACTTACTACATTCACAAACACGTGGGACTTTACCTTGAAGAATTACCACTAATCTGTCCATTTGTCACCATTAATATGTCTCGCATGAAAAACGTAAACGTGGAAGTGCTATTATGACGTCTACAGAAGGAACGTTTGGTTATGTATGCAGCCAGAAGGCCGTGTATTGTGACATGCAGAGATTATATATGTAGAGACCTTTATTAGAACCAGCTGGAGAGGAACCCAGCTGATATTAAGTGTACGAAGCTTCCGAAGCAGGATCCAAATTCAGATATGCATTGCACCTCAGTTCAGATGGTACATGCCACGTGGGTAGATTGGTACATGTTTCATGGGTACATTGGTACATGCCACGTGGGTAGATTGGTACATGTTTCATGGGTAGATTGGTACATGTTACGTGGATAGATAACATGCTACGTGGAAAGATTGGTACATGTTATGTGGGTAGATTGGTACAGGTTTCATGGGTAGATTGGTACATGTTTCATGGGTAGATTGGTACATGTTTCATGGGTAGATTGGTACATGTTACATGGTAGATTGGTACAGGTTTCATGGGTAGAGTGGTACATTTTACATGGGTAGATTGGTACAGATTTCATGGGTAGATTGGTACATGTTTCACGGGTGGATTGGTGGAGGTTTCATGGGTAGATTGGTACATGTTTCATGGGTAGATTGGTACATGTTTCACGGGTAGATTGGTACAGGTTTCATGGGTAGATTGGTACATGTTACATGGGTAGATTGGTACATGTTACATGGGTAGATTGGTACATGTAAATGGATAGATTGGTACATGTGACATGTATCTACACGTGTGACATGTACCCGTCTCTTCTCTATCTACCCGTGTGACACCAGTCTCTCCTCTATCTACCCCTGTGACACCAGTCTCTCCTCTATCTACCCTTGTGACACCAGCCTCTCCTCTATCTACCCGTGTGACACCAGTCTCTCCTCTATCTACACGTGTGACACCAATCTCTCCTCTATCTACCTGTGTGACACAAATCTGGTACATGTTACGTGAGTATATTGGTACATGTTACATAGGTAACGTGGGTAGATTGGTACATGTTACGTGGATAGATTGGTATATGTTACGTGGGTAGATTAGTACATGTTCACGTATGGTACATGTTGCGTAGGTAGATTGGTACATGTTACGTAGGTAGATTGGTATATGTCACGTGGCTAGATTGGTACATGCCACGTGGGTACACTAATGCATGCACCGGGGAAGATTAGTACATGTCACGAGGGAAGATAAGTAAACGTTTACATGAGATATCGGTACATACCTCACGGGAAGATAGCGGAGAGACTGGTACATGTTACATGGGTGGATAGAGGCGAGATTGGTACATGTGTCATGGGTAGATAGAGGAGAGGCTGGTGTCACATGGGTAGATAGTGGAGAGACTGGTGTCACAGGGGTAGATAGTGGAGAGACTGGTGTCACATGGGTAGATAGAGAAGAGACTGGTGTCACATGGGTAGATAGTGGAGAGAATGGTGTCACAGGGGTAGATAGAGGAGAGACTGGTGTCACAGGGAAGTAGGAGAGACTGGTGTTACATGGGTGGATACGGAGGCGAGATTGGTACATGGGTAGATAGAGGAGAGACTGGTGTCACATGGGTAGATACAGGAGAGACTGGTGTCACAGGGGTAGATAGAGGAGAGACTGGTGTCACATGGGTAGATAGAGGAGAGACTGGTGTCACATGGGTAGATAGTGGAGAGACTGGTGTCACATGGGTAGATAGAGGAGAGACTGGTGTCACATGGGTAGATAGTGGAGAGACTGGTGTCACAGGGGTAGAGGAGAGACTGGTGTCACATGGGTAGATAGTGGAGAGACTGGTGTCACATGGGTAGATAGAGAAGAGACTGGTGTCACATGGGTAGATACAGGAGAGACTGGTGTCACAGGGGTAGATACAGGAGAGACTGGTGTCACAGGGGTAGATAGAGGAGAGACTGGTGTCACACGGGTAGATGGAGGAGAGACTGGTGTCACATGGGTAGATAGTGGAGAGACTGGTGTCACATGGGTAGATAGAGGAGAGACTGGTGTCACATGGGTAGATAGTGGAGAGACTGGTGTCACAGGGGTAGAGGAGAGACTGGTGTCACATGGGTAGATAGTGGAGAGACTGGTGTCACATGGGTAGATAGAGAAGAGACTGGTGTCATATGGGTAGATACAGGAGAGACTGGTGTCACAGGGGTAGATACAGGAGAGACTGGTGTCACAGGGGTAGATAGAGGAGAGACTGGTGTCACACGGGTAGATAGAGGAGAGACTGGTGTCACAGGGGTAGATACAGGAGAGACTGGTATCACACGGGTAGATAGAGGAGAGACTGGTGTCACATGGGTAGATAGAGAAGAGACTGGTGTCCCACGGGTAGATACAGGAGAGACTGGTGTCACACGGGTAGATACAGGAGAGACTGGTGTCACAGGGGTAGATAGAGGAGAGACTGGTACAAGTCACACGGATAGATAGTGGAGAGACTGGTGTCACAGGGGTAGATAGAGGAGAGATTGGTGTCACAGGGGTAGATAGAGGAGAGACTGGTGTCACATGGGTAGATAGTGGAGAGACTGGTGTCACATGGGTAGATAGAGGTGGGATTGGTACATGTCACACGGATAGAGGAGAGACTGGTGTCACACGAGTAGATAGAGGAGAGACTGGTACATGTCAGAGAGGTAGACAGAGGAGGTGAGTTGAGGTGAAATTGGGTTTAACGTCGTGCTTGAGAATATTTCGCTCATATGACGACGTGCATGCGTGTGTATGTGTATGTGCGGCTGCTTGTACTAGCCCAGACTTAAGCTGGTTTTATAGTGCCAGCTCACTGAGATACCATGCCGCAGTGAAGCAGGAATACCCCACTCAGACACAGTATACTGACTCCGAGCCGACCAGTCCTTGTTGTACCCATTAATGCCGAGCGCCAGGCAGGGACCAACAAGTACCATATTTTAACGTCTTTTGGTATGACGCGGTCGGGGATCGAACCCGCGACCTTCCGCTCTCTGGGCGGACGCTCTAACCACTACACCACGGAGGCGGTCGTAGACAGAGGAGAGACTGGTACATGTGTCATGGGTAGATAGAGGAGAGATTGGTGTCACATGGGTAGATAGAAGTTAGATTGGTACATGTCACAGGGGTAGATAGAGGGGAGATTGGTGTCACACGGG
The DNA here is from genome assembly GCF_003918875.1 of Haliotis rubra. Lineage (NCBI taxonomy): Eukaryota > Metazoa > Mollusca > Gastropoda > Lepetellida > Haliotidae > Haliotis > Haliotis rubra. Next base: position 1,989,804 of record NW_025767213.1, read on the forward strand.
TAGATTGAGGAGAGACTGTTATATGTCACATGTGTAGATAAAGGAGAGATTGGTGTCACACGGGTAGATTGAGGAAACATTGGTGTCACATGGGTAAATAGAGGAGAGACTGGTACATGTCACACGGGTAGATAGAGAAGAGACTGGTGTCACACGGGTAGATAGAGGAGAGGCTGTTGTCACACGGGTAGATAGAGGAGAGACTGGTACATGTCACAGGGGTAGATAGAGGAGAGACTGGTACATGTCACACGGGTAGATAGAGGAGAGACTGGTGTCATACGGGTAGATAGAGGAGAGACTGGTGTCACACGGGTTGATAGAGGAGAGGCTGGTGTCACATGGGTAGATAGAGGAGAGACTGGTGTCACATGGGTAGATAGAGGAGAGACTGGTGTCACACGGGTAGATAGAGGAGAGGCTGGTGTCACACGGGTAGATAGAGGAGAGACTGGTACATGTCACAGGGGTAGATAGAGGAGAGACTGGTACATGTGTCATGGGTAGATAGAGGAGAGACTGGTGTCACATGGGTAGATAGAAGTTAGATTGGTACATGTCATACGGGTAGATAGAGGAGACACTGGTGTCACACGGGTAGATAGAGGAGAGACTGGTGTCACACGGGTAGATAGATGAGAGACTGGTGTCACACGGGTAGATAGAGGAGAGGCTGGTGTCACATGGGTAGATAGAGGAGAGACTGGTACATGTCACAGGGGTAGATAGAGGAGAGACTGGTACATGTCACACGGGTAGATAGAGGAGAGACTGGTGTCACATGGGTAGATAGAAGTTAGATTGGTACATGTCACACGGGTAGATAGAGGGGAAACTGGTGTCAGACGGGTAGGTAGCGGAGAAACTGGTGTCACATGAGTAGATAGAGGATAGACTGGTACATGTCACACGGGTAGATAGAGGAGGGACTGGTACATGGAATGGGAGATCGTTGCACGGGTAGTGATAGATTAGTACGTGTTTTTCATGAGTCGGCGATATATCAACACGTGACATAAGTATTGATTACAGATTGGTATATATGATGATTTTATACTGCAACGGGTGAATAGAGAGGACGTCAACTATAAAATGTATTGTTTGTTCAGAGGGAGAATCTTTTTTTAAAAAGGGGCAATGTAGGTCGCTGCTTGAACCATCACAACTGTGAAATGTAAGCCACCTCAAATATACGATTTATCCCCTGGAATTCGTGCAGCGCCCCGATTTGTTTCCCGTGGTCAGTGACTGGTCAGGAAGAAAAGAAAAGGTTATATGGAACACATATATCCCCGGTTGCCACGTACAAACAATTTGTTTACTACTCACAACTCCGCGGCTTAATGTGTTTAATATGTATTCTATTGTAATACGAAAGTACCCTTCTTGTACAAAGAACTTTTGTTTCCATATACTTAAACTATGTCAGTCTGTCTGTCTGACCGAGCAGACGTTATGTATGTATGTCTGTTGGTATAGATATAACTTAATATTGCATGAGGCGAGTCAGCCAATTATTTGAAAATACAGATAAAATCGTTTTATAATTTGAGGGAGTTCCATCTTCATAAAAACCTGGGTTTTTTTTAGCAAATCATTATGAACCTATTATACTAATGTATTTGTGTCGTGGTGGTGCTGAGAACAACCGATGGTGGTTATCGATCCCACAGTCATAAAGAGCATATGGCAGAGATGAGCAGTCAGTATCGACAGGGAACAGGAGAGATTCTCTCTTATATAACAGCGACAGTGTCTCGAGTCTGGCGCGAGATGTAACCAGGCCGGCAGAGGGGTGTTGCTGTTGAGGGAGATAACTCTGCACCTCCTGCGTACGCATGGAGACCATGTGTTGCCCCGAAGTTGATCTATGCTTTGGTCGCCAAGTTCTTGACCTTATTTGGTGCTGAAACTTGAGGATGAATGCATATGCATTAAATATTATGTTTTTATTGGGCCACGAAACATGTATATGTACGGTGAAGAGATTTCATATTCAGCTGGCCTGACTCAGTCTGGTGTGACTTTGAAAGATTTTATCAAAATAAGTATCGTATGTTTTAACGCATCCTTCTGAACATTCATCTGGCCCACACCGGTAAAATATTTTTAAAACATGGCTATAACATTTCTGTCAGTTTACTCTGTGTCTATTCCCATAGAAAACAAACAAATGCTGAATAAATTCCTCGTTACTATGGAAACATACGCAGTGTTTACATTTGATTTACAAACCGCAGCTTTGTAATATTTTATGCGAGCCGTGTTTTTATGTCGTTTATTGTTATCGGACGGTTCGCTGTAAATTTCACAGATATATGAGTCACGTGATTACCGTGTGCGCGTTTCCAAAGATAACCGGATATTTCAATCAGAAACTGTAATTAAATATTGGCAATCAATGTCACGAAGGTTTTAATGAATGGTTCCAAATATGGATAAAAGATATGACGTCAATGCTTTATGTCAAATATCTGGCTTTCATATTCATATGCAAATGAGGGGTCAATTGCAGGACGCGATCTCGATAAATCTGAAAATGAGAAGAAATCCGATTGGCAGTAATTTCTTGTTGTTCCAAGCTGCCGGTCGATTTTTCAGAACTCTGAGCACGCAGCCGGACACGAGGTAATAAAATGGTGGACAGCGAATGACCGACTTGACCAGCACAGTTAGTATCTGCTTCGAGACGACTATTCATACGTGACTGCTTTTTCTTCTCTAAAACAAATATACATAGTACAGTATAGCATGAGACTGCTATTTATATCACAATGCTGATAATAGCAACAAGGTGATGAATAAAATGCTAAAATTTGACTTAATAGCAGAGTATTGTGTACCCTTATATTGATCACATCTCTCGATAATGCCTCTATATAACAGTATATTTTAATTATTGCCATCATTATGCTATATGGTGATTACAGACTGTATCGTGTTGCGAGGATTTAATCCTGTGAAAGTTTGACTGCCTGTTTAGTGTTGTGTACAAGGTCACAGCGATGTGGCAGGTTACGTAACACTCGTAGCACTGATGTCGGCCGTTTCCATGTCACCCAACTCTCAGAAGAGGGTTACACTTGCAGATATACGTAGAATTAGGATGAGTCGACCGAGTGCACGACGCCCCGGTGTAATGCAGTACACTTTGTATACGCTTAGACAAATCTGTTCTTTATAAAAGACCCGGATCAAATTAACAATTGCTGAGACGCTTGCGTTTCGTACAACTTCGGTGTAGTCGACATATGCTTCTTATGGAATGCAATGAAACATATAGAGATATAGCAACGGCGGGTAATTTAACACAGTAAACTTGTAGACACTCATTTTGCGAGAAATAAATAACTTGGCATCAAAATAGATTTGGTTTTGCTCCCGGGAACAACATATCCCGTTATGAACCGCTAGTGTCTGTGTGGGCTGTAGGGTCATAAAAACAAATTTCAGAGTCGGGGAGAGAAAGGGCTACTGCTATCTTTAAGCACTTAGTGGTTTACGTCCCTTAACCCTCAAAGGAAAACGAGTATACACTTCTAAATGGTTCTACAAGAATTGGTTTAAAAGTCTTCCTAATAATCTTATCTGAAATAACTACATTAGATGAAAGTCTATTTAAATCAGCGAGAAAACTACTCAGACAAAATATCTAAAATTTTGCAGCACTCATAAATCTTTTGTGGCTCAACTCCGAGGTCACGGGCTCCTCGTGTTTACGACCTCAGTACATCAGCTTCACTTCAAAAACGAATATCAAACAGAAATTTCAATCGAAAATCACAAATTCAACAATCGTCACACCAAGTGAACTTTCCATGACACACCCTTAGAGAATCACGTGACTGTCAAATGTCCGTCCTTAAGTCCAACAACTCCAGCCACATTTCAAAAACCTCTCTCTTTTCTGCTCACGTTTCAGATAGACCCCTCCCAGGGACTGTATCAACACTAATATCCAGATTAATATTGAACACTGTCATTAAACAGATAAATGGTCGTTGAAACAGTCCATCCAAATATACAAATGTATACTAATTTTTGCCCTACTAAAATTGTCCCAATCTTCGACATAACTTATGAATGAAGAATATACAAAAGAGCAGCCTATATATACTGATTATATGACTAGGTCGCGCATAGTGTTATCTTCACTGGCCACTGTGTGTCGGTTACAATTATCGACTTCGCGGTGTCGCGAGGTTTTGCTTAGGTTAGAACGGGAACCTTTTGAGATGGTGTGGCAAAAATACTAAAAGATAAGTGAGGGACGTATTTTTATGAACTTGCTGCTTATTCAAAACAGATGCCGGGAGAACGTGCTTAAGCTTGCACGTGCATGTCATAATTTTTTTTTATGTCCCCGTTTTTCCTTCATTTCAACAAATCTTTCAGAACAGTCTCTCCCCAACAATAGACTCGACCGAAGCGTGCCAACGAGCGGTAATAACGTTATCACTCAAATTAGTCTAACGGTAAACGCTCTATTGAAGTTGACACGGGAGAATTTTGAGACGCCCCCCATCCCGCGAAGCGCCTTACTTGACCCCATGACCGCATAACTCGACCTTAGCTGCGCGAGAGAAAGTTCACTCGTTCGGCCACTTCTGCCCATCTGGCTAGCTACAACTGTTTTAATAATGCAGACTTATCGGGACGTGGCCTTCCCAGACCAGACCTTAGTGTAATTACATGCTTCGCTTTTTTCAGCCATGGTCAGTTCAAATGAATTTTATTTTTTCAGCGAAAGCCATGTGTGCTAATGTGATGTGACATCAAAGCGTGCGTCGAGGATATGTATGTATTCTATCAACGCTTGCTGGCCTGTTTGAGGAACGCTGAAAACAGAGTTAAATTTAGTATTGTCCACATCCGTTTTCCCTGGCCCTGTCGGCGTCAGATATCGAAGACAAATCAATAGATTAATTCACGTAAGGTCCTAATACAATTTCAAGTGTAAGAAAATGATAAGAACTGAGTCATCCTTCGGAAGATTTAATTTACGTATATCGTGAGGAGTGTACAATTTCTTGAATATTAAGTCGTAAATACGAGATCAAGGCAGCACTTTCAAAATGGCGTCGGTCCATCCCTTTGAAATATGTATTGTAATGCCAGTAGTAATAAAAGGGTGAACTGAAATTAATTTCCCTGTCATTTTCAAAACGATTTATTTTAGAAGAATGTTTTCTTGCTCTTAAGAGTGGAAAATTAAGTCAATTTACCGTGAGAAACATTCTTACAATGACTTCGAGAATAGTTTGGCAAACAGCATGGACGTTCAACAGAGACATTATTTAGAGCCATGCATGGTGCCAGGCATTTAAGACGCCATCCGCAACTAACCCAGCCAGTGATTGGCATTTGTTGTTTGGCAAAATATCAACGAAAAACATAAATTATACTCATTTGGGGACAAAAACACAATTAGACACCAACGACACTATTTATCCATTTGTTGATATAAATATGTGTACAAATATACAAATATAACCTTGGAATATTTTAACAAGTATGTCAAAAACACCATGCTACCAATGTACCATAAGAGGGAAGTGAGATCTGTTTCGCTATCGTTAGCCGAGTCCAAGTGAACTTGGTTAGCGATGACAGAAGAATTATGCCTTTAAAATGCGTAAGGGGCATGGGTTTGACTGACATGTGGGGAATCCCCTACACCTAAATATAGAATCGGCACCGGCGTGCTCCGCGGTATATCGGGGTCGTATTGGTATCAGTCGATGAGAGCTCAAATGACAACGCCCGTGTCATTAGCGGTTACGTTCAAGCAAGTGCACTATTACAGCTATTGAATAAAAGTTACCCTCTTATTAGTCGAGTGAAGATCGGATTTCAGAGAACTCTCGGTGCATTCAGCATCAGGGATGCATGTCGGAAGGGTGAAAAGCAAGGCCAAACACGCGAAAACACTCATTGTAGAAAGGAACCCAACCCTCAACATTCATTCAAACGGATATTAAGTCAAAGAGTGATTATGCCCTGATTTTGGTGATAAAATAAATGGCACTTTATCTTTTTTATCAAACTGGAGCAAATTGGAGAACTAAAATGGATTTTTAACAACATGAATTGATTCGGGTTTTAAGTGGTTGTTTAAATATTTTCTTATAAATATTTGAAGCTCACGGAACCTATTATACGGGTGCAGAGACATCGAACAATGTTCAGAAGCCTTTAAGGACGTCAATATGTTTTTAATTTCTAAAACTAACATTATAAATCAAACTTGATACTCTTGAAAGAGGTTATTGATGCTTAAATCCATCACTTTCAGTTTCCTCCCCATGCAATAGTAGTGTTTATTTTCTTTACACGAAATTCACCTTGTCATTAGTTGCCCAGTCTTCAGCGTTTGGATTCGGCACTTTCAGATTGTATTTGATTCACAGAATACCTTAGAAATTATCCCTACAATTCAGCAGGTTCAGGCAATTAAACACATGATTTAAATGCCTGACTGCCCAGATATTCAAATGTAGAAGTATAATTTTCGTGACTGGTTCTCTCTCTGAGAGCTGATCGGAATTGAAAATCGTGTTGAATATTTGCAATCATTAAGAGATTTAGTCGTGCAGTTTCCTGCGGCTTGTCAGTTTGTCAATTATCCTACCAGAAACTGAATCAATGCATTAATCAATGTTTAGTTTTGTAATTTCACACATAATGCTTTGATTGATACATATTTGATTACCGCCGTTCTATGCATATAAAACCAGAAATGTGAGGCGGGACAGGGGCATTATTATTAATGTATAAATAATGCACAGATGAGCAGCCACAAAAAATGTCGAACTATTGAAACATCATAACTTCATTTTAGCATTTGTCAAATTTCTATCACTTTCTTGTTAACGCTAAAAATATGTAAAACGTGCAATCATAACCGCAGTTAATCAGCTCTGAATAAAATGTTAACGACAAACGCTTAAACGTATTTTTGCAGGAACAAGGTACGTTTGCAGAGAAGTGTTCTGAACACAGAGATGCACTCTCTTCGTTGTTACTGTCACCGATATGCCTCCACACTACTAAAAGGGTATGTCTGTATGCAGTTTATGGGTGTAGTGTGAGATTAATCCCTAAGACAAATGCTGATGGGAAATTGACTTAATTAATTTTGTAGTGTTTTGGAAGCTAGGGATCAAACAGGAATGTTTCCAGATTGGGAGGCATGCTGGGGATTGCATGACAGCGTGGACGGGCTGCGTGAAGGCGATGCGTGTGTTGGGGGAAGGGAACCGGTGCTGGCGAGTACAGTCGACTTTAGGCAGATAGACTGTACCACTGGCGAGTACAGTCGACTTTGGGCAGATAGACTGTACCACTGGCGAGTACAGTCGACTTTGGGCAGATAGACTGTACCACTGGCGAGTACAGTCGACTTTGGGCAGATAGACTGTACCACTGGCGAGAACGTATATCATTATATTGTCTCAGTTATCTTCTCATGGGTTAGTCTATAATCGCATCCAACTGTCACTAAACGCTCAATACTGATGACCGATGTGCATCTACTTGAGTTTTACATGTTTACTTCTGGAAATGAATTACAGCACATCACATAGTATTGACTTACGATTCAACTTTGTTTCTTGCTCTACTCTGGACAACACGTGTGCACAGCGGCATGTTAGACATGGCATGACAAACCCGAAGTTATAGAGATGTTTACACTCATACATAACGGCATAACTACATAACTAAACATGCAGCATATAATGTCTATTAAAAGACACACTTACATACGCACACGCACACGTAAACAAGGATACACTCTAGGTTAAAGGACATGCAGATACACTGAACCGAATAAACGACTGTACAGACCGTTTGCAGATGAAGAGATAAACATGGATGAATGGACAGCCCAATACACTGAACATGGATGATCGGACAATTGGATACCCTGTAGAATATAAGACACAGAGAGATAAACCACAAATGAATAAACGGACAGACGGGTACACTGCAATGAACAAACAGATGGGTACACTCCTGTAAACAGACATACGGATACACTCCTGTAAACAGACATACGGGTACACTTCTGTAAACAGACATACGGGTACACTCCTGTAAACCGACATACGGGTACACTGCTGTAAACAGACAAACGGGTACACTGCTGTGAACAGACAGACGGATACACTGCAGTGAACAAACAGACGGGTACACTCCTGTAAACAGACATACGGGTACACTCCTGTAAACAGACATACGGGTACACTCCTGTAAACAGACATACGGGTACACTTCTGTAAACAGACATACGGGTACACTGCTGTAAACCGACATACGGGTACACTGCTGTAAACAGACAGACGGGTACACAGAAGTGAACAGACAGACGGATACACTGCAGTGAACAAACAGACAGATACACTGCAGTGAACAAACAGACGGATACACTGCTGTAAACAGACAGACAGATACACTGCTGTAAACAGACAAACGGGTACACTGCTGTGAACAGACAGACGGATACACTGTAGTGAACAGACAGACGGATACACTGCAGTGAACAGACACACGGATACATTGCTGTAAACAGACAGACGGGTACACTGTTGTGAACAGACAGACGGATACACTGCAGTGAACACACAGACAGATACACTACAGTGAACAGACAGACGGGTACACTGCTGTCAACAGACAGACGGGTACACTGCAGTGAACAGACAGACGGATACACTGCAGTGAACAGACAGACGGATACACTGCAGTGAACAGACAGACGGATACACTGCAGTGAACAGACAGACAGATACACTGCAGTGAACAGACAGACAGATACACTGCAGTGAACAGACAGACGGGTACACTGCAGTGAACAGACATACGGATACACTGCAGTGAACAAACAGACAGAAACACTGCAGTGAACAGACAGACGGGTACACTGCAGTGAACAGACAGACGGGTACACTGCAGTAAACAGACAGACGGGTACACTGCAGTGAACAGACAGACAGATACACTGCAGTGAACAGACAGACGGGTACACTGCAGTGAACAGACAGACGGGTACATTCCAGTGAACAGACAGACGGGTACACTGCAGTGAACAGACAGACGGATACACTGCAATGAACACACAGATGGATACATTGCAGTGAACAGACAGACGGATACACTGCAGTGAACAGACAGACGGGTACACTTCAGTGAACAGACAGACGGGTACACTGCTGTAAACAGACAGATACACTGCTGTAAACAGACAGACGGGTACACTTCAGTGAACAGACAGACAGATACACTGCTGTAAACAGACAGATACACTGCTGTAAACAGACAGATACACTGCTGTAAACAGACAGACGGGTACACTTCAGTGAACAGACAGACGGATACACTGCAGTGAACTGACAGACAGATACACTGCAGTGAACAGACAGACGGATACACTGCAATGAACAGACAGGCAGATACACTGCAGTGAACAGACAGACGGATACACTGCAATGAACAGACAGATACACTGCAGTGAACAGACAGACGGGTACACTTCAATGAACAGACAGACAGATACACTGCAGTGAACAGACAGACGGGTACACGGCTGTAAACAGACAGACAGATACACTGCAGTGAACAGACAGACGGGTACACTGTAGTGAACAGACAGACAGATACACTGCAGTGAACAGACAGACGGATACACTGCAATGAACAGACAGACGGGTACACTGCAATGAAAAGACAGACAGATACACTGCAGTGAACAGACATACGGGTACACTGCTGTAAACAGACAGACGGATACACTGCAGTGAACAGACAAACGGGTACACTGCTGTAAACAGACAGATACACTGCAGTGAACAGACAGACGGGTACACTGCTGTAAACAGACAGACGGGTACACTGCTGTGAACAGACATACGGATACACTGCAGTGAAGAAACAGACGGGTACACTGCAGTGAACAAACAGACGGATACACTGCTGTAAACAGACAGATACACTGCAGTGAACAGACAGACGGATACACTGCAGTAAACAGACAAACAGAAACACTTCAGTAAACAGACAGACAGACACACTGCAGTAAATAGACAGACGGGTACACTGCAGTGAACAGACAGACGGGTACATTCCAATGAACAGACAGACAGATACACTGCAGTGAACAGACAGACGGGTACACTGCAGTGAACAGACAGACGGGTACACTTCAGTGAACAGACAGACGGGTACATTGCAATGAACAGACGGACAGATACACTGCAGTGAAAAGAGAGACAGACACACTGCAGTAAATAGACAGACGGGTGCACTGCAGTGAACAGACAGACGGATACACTACAGTGAACAGACAGGCAGATACACTGCAGTAAACAGACGGATACACTGCAGTGAACAGACAGACGGGTACAGTGCAGTGAACAGACAGACAGGTACATTGCAGTGAATAGACAGACGGGTACACTGCAGTTAACAGACAGACGGGTACACTGCAGTGAACATACAGACGGGTACAGTGCAGTGAACAGACAGACGGGTACATTGCAGTGAACAGACAGATACACTTCAGTGAACAGATAGACGGATACACTGCAGTAAACAGACAGAGACACTTCAGTGAACAGATAGACGGGTACACCTCAGTGAACAGACAGACGGGTACACTGCTGTCAACAGACAGACGGGTACACTGCAGTGAACAGACAGACGGATACACTGCAGTGAACAGACAGACGGATACACTGCAGTGAACAGACAGACGGATACACTGCAGTGAACAGACAGACAGATACACTGCAGTGAACAGACATACGGATACACTGATACACCGCAGTGAACAGACAGACGGATACACTGCAGTGAACAGACAGACAGATACACTGCTGTAAACAGACAGAAACACTGCAGTGAACAGACAGACGGGTACACTTCAGTGAACAGACAGACGGGCACACTGCTGTAAACAGACAGACGGGTACACTGCAGTGAACAGACAGACAGATACACTGCAGTGAACAGACAGACGGGTACACTGCAGTGAACAGACAGACGGGTACATTCCAGTGAACAGACAGACGGGTACACTGCAGTGAACAGACAGACGGATACACTGCAATGAACACACAGACGGATACATTGCAGTGAACAGACAGACGCTTACACTGCAGTGAACAGACAGACGGGTACACTTCAGTGAACAGGCAGACGGGTACACTGCTGTAAACAGACAGATACACTGCTGTAAACAGACAGACGGGTACACTTCAGTGAACAGACAGACAGATACACTGCTGTAAACAGACAGATACACTGCTGTAAACAGACAGACGGGTACACTTCAGTGAACAGACAGACGGATACACTGCAGTGAACTGACAGACAGATACACTGCAGTGAACAGACAGACGGATACACTGCAATGAACAGACAGGCAGATACACTGCAGTGAACAGACAGACGGATACACTGCAATGAACAGACAGATACACTGCAGTGAACAGACAGACGGGTACACTTCAATGAACAGACAGACAGATACACTGCAGTGAACAGACAGACGGGTACACGGCTGTAAACAGACAGACAGATTCACTGCAGTGAACAGACAGACGGGTACACTGCAGTGAACAGACAGACAGATACACTGCAGTGAACAGACAGACGGATACACTGCAATGAACAGACAGACGGGTACACTGCAGTGAAAAGACAGACAGATACACTGCAGTGAACAGACAGACGGGTACACTGCTGTAAACAGACAGACGGATACACTGCAGTGAACAGACAAACGGGTACACTGCTGTAAACAGACAGATACACTGCAGTGAACAGACAGACGGGTACATTGCTGTAAACAGACAGACGGGTACACTGCTGTGAACAGACAGACGGATACACTGCAGTGAAGAAACAGACGGGTACACTGCAGTGAACAAACAGACGGATACACTGCTGTAAACAGACAGATACACTGCAGTGAACAGACAGACGGATACACTGCAGTAAACAGACAAACAGAAACACTTCAGTAAACAGACAGACAGACACACTGCAGTAAATAGACAGACGGGTACACTGCAGTGAACACGGGTACATTCCAATGAACAGACAGACAGATACACTGCAGTGAACAGACAGACAGACGGGTACACTGCAGTGAACAGACAGACGGGTACACTTCAGTGAACAGACAGACGGGTACATTGCAATGAACAGACGGACAGATACACTGCAGTGAAAAGAGAGACAGACACACTGCAGTAAATAGACAGACGGGTGCACTGCAGTGAACAGACAGACGGATACACTACAGTGAACAGACAGGCAGATACACTGCAGTAAACAGACGGATACACTGCAGTGAACAGACACGGGTACAGTGCAGTGAACAGACAGACAGGTACATTGCAGTGAATAGACAGACGGGTACACTGCAGTTAACAGACAGACGGGTACACTGCAGTGAACATACAGACGGGTACAGTGCAGTGAACAGACAGACGGGTACATTGCAGTGAACAGACAGACGGGCACACTGCAGTGAACAGATACACTGCAGTGAACAGACAGACAGGTACACTGCAGTGAACAGACAGACGGGACGCAGTGTACGGGTACACTGCAGTGAACAGACAGACAGATACACTGCAGTGAACAGACAGACAGGTACACTGCAGTGAACAGACAGACGGGTACACTGCAGTGAACAGACAGACGGGTACACTGCAGTGAACAGACAGACGGGTACACTGCAGTGAACAGACAGACGGACACACTGCAGTGAACAGACAGACAGACAGACGGATACACTGCAGTGAACAGACAGACGGATACACTGCAGTGAACAGACAGACGGGTACACTGCAGTGAACAGACAGACGGGCACACTGCATTGAACAGACAGACGGGCACACTGCAGTGAACAGAGAGACGGGTACACTGTAGTGAACAGAAAGACTGATTGGCAGCAAGTGAACAGACTGACCGACGGGTATGCTGTTGTGAGTAGACAAACAGATGCACTGCATATAAACACATAAACTCTCTAATAACTAAGATTATTACAGACAGAAGCATAATTTTCATATGGAAGAAAATATAACTACTTCTTTGGCACAAATATGTATAGCTAATGGGAGATGAGCGTAATTGCATATCATGTTGAACATGAATGATGAAAGCAGATTGTCACTATGAAGAGGTCAGACAGACAGGGTATGACGCAAGGACAGACTTATGACAGACCAATCCAGAACAGACACCATGAAGCAGCCTGACAGACATGCCTGCCCAGCCCGTGCCACCATCAGGTCGCTCTGTGCTAGTGTCCCCTCCTGACCAGTCGCCTATTTTCTTTGTTACTGTACATCCGCCTCTGGTCTCATGGTCCATCACCATCAAATCTACTGCATGAACATTTTGCATCCAAGCGGCAAATTAAAAGCGAATACGAGCGGTATGTCTTTACCGAGCGTTTCAGGACGAAATTAATTCAAAATGTAGACAACAATGGCGTGCACGTGTAAACTCAAAGGCTTCAAATATTTCCACGTTTGCAATTATATCGAAAATGGATTCTGAGACAAAGACGGATGCTATCATTGTGCAGATCCTCGTTTCACTGAAACTTGAAAAATGGGTCTTCGAATATTGCCCAGACGAGCTTGTCGACTCCGTTATTGTCCGGTCGTCTGCTCGGAAATGGCTAAATATGGCGCGGCTTTCACGGGTTCACCTTTGGCCGCGTACCGCTGGACATATCCGCCAGCATACAGACACGGGAAAACATGTCTGCTTTTTTAGTGCCACACTTTTGTGTGAACGATTTCTCAATTTCTATTGCTCTTAGTTAGAATGTACCACGATTTTAGTGAAGAGGGACTATTTTAAGCCTCATTTTAATCGATTTTGTGCTTAGTAAATATTTGAAGAATATCAAATTTGTAATGTCTATCTGTTTGCGAAGATGGAACAAGTTTTATTTCATAACAGTCGGTTGTTGTAATTACAGACAGTTCTTTGTTTGATTGCTTACGTTAATCCTGAATTACATTTGACTACAGGAAATGGTATTCCTGTACATGTATACTTATAGTGTTCGTTTCCCTTCAGCTGCTGACCATTTCCACATGAGACAGAATGTTATAGCATTTGATGATGACATTGAGAGTAATAGATACTTGTTGTGGTCACTTTTATGTCTGCACAGTTGATGGCCCATGAAATACACACCTGAGATTGACCACAACCGAGACGTCCGTCAATATCTTGTTGACACGCGCGCTGACGCTTTCAAGATGGCGTCCCTGGCGCCAGATATTTTAATATTGGCATGAAATCTAATCATGCCAAAGTACGAGGCCTGCCGAAGTCCACACCTAATCGTAAGTGGATTGGTAAAAGAACACTCGATTAATTATGGTCATAATCAAGTAATTATATTCTAAGTTACTTGCTGTAATGACATTTAATGCCCGAATCAGGTGCATGCCAGTGTTCAATTACATTGTGAAAGCACTTAGTTCGTCTAGTTTAAGACTAACGCTTCCACAAGCTCTACATTTGTAAATTATCGTGCCTCTAACTATCATTCTAAATACACAGGGAAGCATAAATTACTCCGTGTGGAATATGTTTCACGATAGGAAGTAACACGTTTAGTAACTTTAACCTGAACAGCATCATGTAGAAACACATACAAATTATGCATGTAAAGATTATAGGATATTCGAATGTCTCAATCATTAGGAAATCAAATATGGTAATTTCAGCATCCACGTGATACAAGTGTCCTTTGCAGAATTGCAGAATTTTTTTTCTCCTGACGCCTCATGAAAAACCCACTAAACGTTTAGTACTTGCACATGAAGTGACATCACTTGGGTTGGTGGTAGAAGATTGGAGCGAGCGAGGGTGACCTCCCTTAGTTGTTTACAGTCGTATACTGTGACATTGACTTACGATAGTCGTAGCGATACGAGAGCTTTGTGAAACTGTAACATAGGAGGTACGAATGCTACAAGAAAAGTTACAAGAGCTTTGTTAAACGGGGCCCTGGGTCCATCGAACGCGTAAGATCTTACTCGGTATGGACAGGTCGGTTGTGTTGAGCCAGGTTACAGTTGTGGATTCACTTTCTGAACTGACTACCCCATTCTGGATGTTTTGTGTGGTAAAAGTTCCAGAAGGCTTGAAGTATGGGACAAAGAAAGGTCGATTCTTGGCCTTCTAGTGCGGACGGGATACCTATATGAAAACACCGAATTTTCTGATGGCTTCCAACACTGTCTCCTGGAATCTGTGGAGGACGTGCCACATTTAATATATTCGACGGTGACAAGTTCTAGACAATCGTGATTGTACAGACGGTTGTAATAGGCCCTGTTAATTACAGCAGCTGCATATCTTACCCACTGTATTGTCTTTCATGACAGTATACCTAATTCCACATGTTTCAATACACATGACCAATGATTCATTGATCTTGTGCGGGTTGTACTGATTACGCAAATACCAGTAGGTACCGAAACTTTCCTACAAGTGGTGAATCAATTCGAAATTCCTCGGCGACTCACATACTCAACAAATGTGTCCAATCAGTCCTTTCCAACACCTCCCAGTATCTATTCATCTTATAACGAGTGTTTGGAGAAGTCTTAAACAACATGGGTTACAACACGGTAGACGTTACACCTAAACATGAGGCTAATCACAATCATCTGTGTCCATTCGAAATCAGAAGATAGTCCTTATGGAATGATATGTCCTAATAAACGTTGTCATAGCTGTAAATATACATCTGAATGTGCTTCCAGACGTGGCTAGCGATGGCATAATTACCGTGCTGACGTTTTAGTTGGCTGGTTGTGTTTTCTGTAGTATTTAAACAGTCTACACATTTGTGTCAGGAAACATATATTGTAATATCGAATACATCTTCTGAAATAATATACTTCTTATAGACCCTGGCGTGGTTCTACCATCCTACGGAAGAAAATGACTAATACGGACGTTCACAGTGTATGTACATATACTTTGTAATTCAAAATGTAATTCACTGTGGAAATACCCATATCCACCATCTGATCAATACGAAACTTCAACTTTATCGCCCTGGATCCTGTGTACACTTGATTCAACTATTAGCCCTTTTCGATTCCCTTTTATTTTGAAAGCAATATTTTAAGCCTATTGGCGTCCGTGTAAGATGCAACCTTAAACACGGTTTATGACCGTGCGGCTCCAATATATGCTAATCAGGGCCTTCCATATCTCAAAGTAGATACATTAATCCGATCTTGTCAAAGTAGGTTACTATTATGCTGAAGAATGTGGGTCACTCTGGGTTGACCTTCGACCTACATCCGCGCTACTTTATCTCAGAGGAACTTGGGGTATCGCACACTGCGCTTGCACTTTCAAATTGCTCATTGATTTTTTTAAAACGACTTCGCTGGAAAATATGTTCTCAGTTCAGTAACGATCGGCTGTTTGAATTATGTTCACATTTCCTCGGACACATACAATGTGTATTGGGAGATACTGTTGCTCACGGTGAATTGTATTGACCACGTTTGTAGAAATATTATCGACACTGTTGTCAGAGTACACTGGTTTGAACTGATGAGAATAATGATAAATATTGGAGCTATATGTTGAAATAACTATCAGTGTTGGCGCTTGCCATGGGCAAGGGCGTTTGTTCTTCACACCACAATAGTTACAACCCTTCGGTGTTGGTTATTGGACATTATTGCTTTGTGGTAATACCGATTTAGGAACTTCAGTATGAACCTTCATCGAGGGAAAACCCAAACTGTATTAACCTGCTTGAAGCGAGGCCCATACTATATGAACCTGCTTGAGGCCCTTGCTATATAAACCTGCTTGAAGAGAGGGCCAAAACTAAATAACCTTCTTTGAAGTGAGACCATTTCCATATGAATCACCTTGACGTGAGAGACATACCATATGAACCTGCTTGAAGTGAGACCCATTCCATATGGACGCTTGAAAAGAGGGCCCAAACTGAATACAGTTCCTTGAAGTGAGACCCTTTCCATAGGAATATGCTTAAAGTGAGGCCCATAGTATATGAACCTGCTTGAAGTGAGGGCCCAAACCATATGCACCTGCTTGAAGTGATGCCCAAACCATATGCACCTGCTTGAAGTGATGCCCAAACCATATGCACCTGCTTGAAGTGATGCCCAAACCATATGCACCTGCTTGAAGTGATGCCCAAACCATATGAACCTGCTTGAAGAGAGGGCCCAAACCATATGCACCTGCTTGAAGTGAGGGCCCAAACCATATGCACCTGCTTGAAGTGATGCTCAAACCATATGCACCTGCTTGAAGTGATGCCCAAACCATATGCACCTGCTTGAAGTGATGCCCAAACCATATGCACCTGCTTGAAGTGATGCCCAAACCATATGAACCTGCTTGAAGAGAGGGCCCAAACCATATGCACCTGCTTGAAGTGAGGGCCCAAACCATATGAACCTGCTTGAAGAGAGGGCCCAAACCATATGAACCTGCTTGAAGAGAGGGCCCAAACCATATGAACCTGCTTGAAGTGATGCCCAAACCATATGAACCTGCTTGAAGTGAGGGCCCAAACCATATGAACCTGCTTGAAGAGAGGGCCCAAACCATATGAACCTGCTTGAAGAGAGGGTCCAAACCATATGAACCTGCTTGAAGTGATGCCCAAACCATATGCACCTGCTTGAAGAGAGGGCCCAAACCATATGAACCTGCTTGAAGAGAGGGCCCAAACCATATGCACCTGCTTGAAGTGAGGGCCCAAACCATATGAACCTGCTTGAAGAGAGGGCCCAAACCATATGAACCTGCTTGAAGAGAGGGCCCAAACCATATGCACCTGCTTGAAGTGAGGGCCCAAACCATATGAACCTGCTTGAAGAGAGGGCCCAAACCATATGAACCTGCTTGAAGAGAGGGCCCAAACCATATGCACCTGCTTGAAGTGATGCCCAAACCATATGAACCTGCTTGAAGAGAGGGCCCAAACCATATGAACCTGCTTGAAGAGAGGGCTCACACTGAATGAAGCTGCTAGATGAGAAGGCCCAAACTGAATGGAAATGCTTGAAGTGATTCCCTAACAGTATCAAACTGCTTCAAGTGATGACCTTAATTATGTGAAGCGATGGCCCAAACTATATGAAGCTGTATAATGTGATGGCCCAAAATGCAGAGCTGGATGAGAACCAATGTTTTTTAAGCTCCAAGCCGAAAAGTGGTAGGAACATACCTATAATGATACCCCAACTATAACTATCGGTCTTTCATAGAATTACTAAGCAACAAAATCACCGATAGCTGGAAACAACAAAGAATTTCGAAATTCATCCAAGACGATACAATCAGTAGAACCTGAAGTCTTTCATCCTGAAATATCAACATCATATTTAAACATCAATATCTCTCGAGGCGGATATTATATAGGCACATTTCAAAATTGAAATTAATGGCGAAATGGAAGAATATTTTATCGAGCAGCTTAAAACGAACCATTTCATCGTTTCTGTCAGTTTTATTGAGCCTTTCGATCTTTTTATGTCAGATTCAAAGAAAAACAATTTAACCTCGAGGCATAAATGGAAATTGAGTGATCTCATTGTCAAAGTGTGCCTTCGCGCTAAGCGCGACTCGACAAAAATAGTCCCGCTTAAAATTATATTGATAACAGCACATGCATGACAATGCTTTCAGTCGTTATTACTATCTATAATGGCGGTCTGTCATTCAGTGTGATTTTCCGTTATTTGTCGTTTGTGATAAACATTTACTGGATTTTGTCCGAGATGACAGTTTGTATGGAAACCGAACATACATCGGAACGGAAGGTACATACAGCACATACAACAGGAACATGTAACATACGGTCGTTGACATCCTACGTTTGTCTAGTTAATAGCATGGACCTCATAGTCAATACCCTTGTCGCCTGCTCAGGGTGATATATGCTTTTGGGTATAATACTAGGTTTAGGTGAAAATCGGGAGTGGAAATTGTATGCGAGCCATGCCAAGAGTATGTGTATCTTCGAATTTATTTGTGTGAGTGAAACACCCGGGGTATTTGTGTGTGTCCAGATACGATTTGTGTGACTGATACACCCGAGTTATTTGTGTGTGTGTGTCCACAGACGATGTGTGTGACTGATGCACCCGGGGTATTTGTTTGTGTGTCCAGATGCGATGTGTGTGACTGATACACCCGGGGTATTTGTGTGTGTGTCCAGATGCGATGTGTGTGACTGATACACCCGAGTTATTTGTGTGTGTGTCCACATACGATGTGTGTGACTGATACACCCGGGGTATTTGTGTGTGTGTCCAGATGCGATGTGTGTGACTGATACACCCCGGGATGGTGTGTGTGTGTGTGTGTGTGTGTGTGTCCTGATGCGATGTGTGTGACTGATACACCCAGCGTTTTTGCGTGTGTCCAGATGCGATGTGTGTGACTGATACACCGTGTGTGTGTGTGTGTGTGTGTGTGAGAGAGAGAGAGAGAGAGACTGATACACCCGGGGTATTTGTGTGTGTGTCCAGATGCGATGTGTGTGACTGATACACCCCGTGTGTGTGTGTGTGTGTGTGTGTGTGTGTGTGTGTGTCCTGATGTGATGTGTGTGACTGATACACCCAGCGTTTTTGCGTGTGTCCTGATGCGATGTGGGTGACTGATACAGCGGGGTATTTGTGTGTGCGTCCTGGTGCGATTTGTGTGAGTGGTACATCCGGGGCATTTGTGATTAGGGTGAGGGTTTGGGTTTGTGAGGAGTAGGCGTGTCTCAACCTTGGTCAGGGTGCGTGTGGAGTAGGTGTGTCTCCACCTTGGTTAGGGTGCGTGTGGAGTAGGTGTGTCTCCACCTTGGTTAGGGCGCGTGTGGAGTAGGTGTGTCTCCACCTTGGTTAGGGTGAGTGTGGGGTAGGTGTGCCTCGACTTTGTTTAGGGTGCGTGTGGAGTAGGCGTGTCTCCACCTTGGTTAGGGTGCTCGGGAGTAGGTGTGTCTCCACCTTGGTTAGGGTGAGCGTGGGGTAGGTGTGCCTCCACCTTGGTTAGGGTGCGTGTGGAGTAGGCGTGTCTCCACCTTGGTTAGGGTGCGTGTGAGGTAGGTGTGCCTCCACCTTGGTTAGGGTGCGTGTGAGGTAGGCGTGTCTCCACCTTGGTTAGGGTGCGTGTGGACTAGGCGTGTCTCCACCTTGGTTAGGGTGCGTGTGAGGTAGGTGTGCCTCCACCTTGGTTAGGGTGCGTGTGAGGTAGGTGTGTCTCCACCTTGGTTAGGGTGCGAGTGAGGTAGGCGTGTCTCCACCTTGGTTAGGGTGCGTGTGAGGTAGGTGTGCCTCCACCTTGGTTAGGGTGCGTGTGAGGTAGGCGTGTCTCCATCTTGGTTAGGGTGCGTGTGGGGTAGGTGTGTCTCCACCTTGGTTAGGGTGCGTGTGAGGTAGGTGTGTCTCCACCTTGGTTAGGGTGCGAGTGAGGTAGGCGTGTCTCCACCTTGGTTAGGGTGCGTGTGGGGTAGGCGTGTCTCCACCTTGGTTAGGGTGCGTGTGAGGTAGGTGTGTCTCCACCTTGGTTAGGGTGCGTGTGAGGTAGGTGTGCCTCAAGCCAGGTGAGTGTGAGTGTGGGATACGTGTCTTCACCTTGTTTAAGGTGCATGTGAGGTAGGCGTGCCTCCACCTTGGTATGGGGTATGCCAAGGTACAATTCAAGTTGAACAAGCAGCCAATGAACGCCTGTATTGAAAACCTCCTTCTTCGACAAGGGACGTTTTTCCCAGTCGAAAATGGATCGTGTAAACTCTTAAGCTATCCACATAAAATGTTCCTGAATGTAATATCTTGGCCATCATGAAGCAGTGTATAATACATGCTTCTGTCATGTAGGAAAATTGATCATCGTATGGACAATCGGTTTCTCTAACAGTAACAACACTTCATCTTGCATTAAAAAACAAGCCACATACAACCTCAAGGGTTAAACAACGTGCCTTTTCCCCCTTATGTTCCCTCTTAGAATTATTCCATTTTCTCTTTTTATGGAGATATATTTCTTTATGTGTTTGCAGTGACGATGTTTCAGTTGGCAGCAATTACCAATGTGGCTGGCGCACACTGCACATAGCTGACATTTTACTGGTATGGTAATGACACAAGCATTCCTATCACCGAATGTAAATGTCAACTGGGACTTGTTTGTCACCAAAACTGTTTGATTTCAATTATGCAATCCATGATACTAAAACACAGCACGACTTCATTATGAACACACTTGAGGGTTATTCCACTGCATTAACCTTATAATATGTTCATACTGAGCTACTCGAATTTCTAAAACTGGCCTTCGTGTTCCATTTTGCCCTTTCTGTTACAGGAAAGAATAGGAATATTGTCGAGAGGTAATGTGTGTACTTGGTTTTACTGATAGCATTGCACTACTAACACGAACGATGTGACTTTGTAAGTGGACATTAATATTTATTGCATATATAACAGACATATTTTATGTGCCTAAGGCGGCCAGGAATGATTCTGCTGGTTGCCGTCCCACTGAGTGAGAACGGTGGGATGTGGAATGTTCACGGAGACAATGTAAAAAGGTGAAGTTCTAAGAAGATCTATCTCACCACAAACGATAGACGTCACTGCTAAGGCTCCATGTGAGGCCCTGGCATATAATCTGTGGTAAATTATATTTACTGATCATTTCAGTGTGGTCCTGGTGGGTCAAGTCATATCTACTTACCATTTGGGTCAAGTCATATCTACTGACCATATGGGTCTGGTCAAATCTACTGATCATGTGGGTCAAGTCATATCTACTGACCATGTGGGTCTGGTTATATCTACTGACCATGTGGGTCTGGTCATATCTACTGACCATGTGGGTCTGGTCATATCTACTGACCATATGGGTCTGGTCGTACTTACTGACCATGTGGGTCTGGTTATATCTACTGACCATATGGGTCTGGTCGTACTTACTGACCATGTGGGTCTGGTTATATCTACTGACCAGTTGGATCACATCCTATCTACTGATCATGTGGGTCAAGTCATATCTACTGACCATGTTGGATCACATCACATCTACTGACCATGTGGGTCTGGTTATATCTACTGAACATGTGGGTCTGGTTATATCTACTGAACATGTGGGTCTGGTCATATCTACTGACCATGTGGGTCTGGTTATATCTACTGAACATGTGGGTCTGGTCATATCTACTGACCATGTGGGTCTGGTCATATCTACTGACCATGTGGGTCTGGTTATATCTACTGACCAGTTGGATCACATCATATCTACTGATCATGTGGGTCAAGTCATATCTACTGACCATGTGGGTCAAGTCATATCTACTGACCATGTGGGTCAAGTCATCATATCTACTGAACATGTGGGTCAAGTCATATCTACTGACCATGTGGGTCTGGTCATATCTACTGACCATATGGGTCAAGTCATATCTACTGACCATGTGGGTCTGGTCATATCTACTGACCATGTGGGTCAAGTCATATCTACTGACCATGTGGGTCAAGTCATCATATCTACTGATCATGTGGGTCAAGTCATCATATCTACTGACCATGTGGGTCAAGTCATATCTACTGACCATGTGGATCAAGTCATCATATCTACTGACCATATGGGTCTGGTCGTACTTACTGACCATGTGGGTCAGGTTATATCTACTGACCAGTTGGATCACATCATATCTACTGATCATGTGGGTCAAGTCATATCTACTGACCATTTGGGACAAGTCATATCTACTGACCATGTGGGTCTGGTTATATCTACTGAACATGTGGGTCTGGTTATATCTACTGACCATGTGGCTCTGGTCATATCTACTGACCATGTGGGTCTGGTTATATCTACTGATCATGTGGGTCAAGTCATATCTACTGACCATGTGGGTCAGGTCATATCTACTGACCATGTGGGTCTGGTTATATCTACTGAACATGTGGGTCTGGTCATATCTACTGACCATGTGGGTCTGGTCATATCTACTGACCATGTGGGTCTGGTCATATCTACTGACCATGTGGGTCTGGTCATATCTACTGAACATGTGGGTCAAGTCATATCTACTGACCATGTGGGTCTGGTCATATCTACTGACCATGTGGGTTATATCTACTCATGTGGTCTGGTCATATCTACTGAACATGTGGGTCTGGTCATATCTACTGACCATTTGGGTCAAGTCATATCTACTGACCATGTGGGTCTGGTTATATCTACTGACCAGTTGGATCACATCATATCTACTGATCATGTTGGTCAAGTCATATCTACTGACCATGTGGGTCTGGTCATATCTACTGACCATGTGGGTCAAGTCATCATATCTACTGAACATGTGGGTCAAGTCATATCTACTGACCATGTGGGTCTGGTCATATCTACTGACCATATGGGTCAAGTCATATCTACTGACCATGTGGGTCTGGTTATATCTACTGACCATTTGGGTCTGGTTATATCTACTGAACATGTGGGTCTGGTCGTACTTACTGACCATGTGGGTCTGGTTAAATCTACTGACCACTTGGATCACATCATATCTACTGATCATGTGGGTCAAGTCATATCTACTGACCATGTGGGTCAAGTCATATCTACTGACCATGTGGGTCTGGTTATATCTACTGAACATGTGGGTCTGGTCATATCTATTGACCATGTGGGTCTGGTCATATCTACTGAACATGTGGGTCTGGTTATATCTACTGAACATGTGGGTCAAGTCATATCTACTGACCATTTGGGTCTGGTCATATCTACTGACCATGTGGGTCTGGTTATATCTACTGAACATGTGGGTCTGGTTATATCTACTGACCATGTGGGTCAAGTCATATCTACTGACCATGTGGGTCTGGTTATATCTACTGACCAGTTGGATCACATCATATCTACTGATCATGTGGGTCTTCTTATATCTACTGACCAGTTGGATCACATCATATCTACTGACCATGTGGGTCTGGTTATATCTACTGAACATGTGGGTCTGGTCATATCTAATGACCATTTGGGTCAAGTCATATCTACTGACCATGTGGGTCTGGTTATATCTACTGAACATGTGGGTCTGGTCATATCTACTGACCATATGGGTCTGGTCATATCTACTGACCATGTGGGTCTGGTTATATCTACTGACCAGTTGGATCACATCATATCTACTGATCATGTGGGTCTGGTCATATCTACTGACGATATGGGTCAAGTCATATCTACTGACCATGTGGGTCTGGTCATATCTACTGACCATTTGGGTCAAGTCATATCTACTGATCATGGGGGTCAAGTCATATCTACTGATCATGTGGGTCAATTCATATCTACTGACCATGTGGGTCAAGTCATATCTACTGACCATGTGGGTCAAGTCATCATATCTACTGAACATGTGGGTCAAGTCATATCTACTGACCACGTGGGTCTGGTCATATCTACTGACCATTTGGGTCAGGTCATATCTACTGACCATTTGGGTCAGGTCAGATCTACTGACCACGTGGGTCTGGTCATATCTACTGACCATTTGGGTCAGGTCATATCTACTGACCATGTGGGTCAAGTCATATCTACTGACCACGTGGGTCGCTTTCATATCTACTGACCATGTGGGCCTGGTCACATCTACTGACCATTTGGGTCAAGTCATAATTACTGACCATTTGGGTCAAGTCATATCTACTGACCATGTGGGTCTGGTCATATCTACTGACCACGTGGGTCTGGTCATATCTACTGACCATTTGGGTCAAGTCATATCTACTGACCATGTTGGTCAAGTCATATCTACTGACCATGTGGGTCAAGTCATCATATCTGCTGACCATTTGGGTTGGTCATATCTACTGACCATGTGGGTCAAGTCGTATCTACTGATCATGTGGGTCAAGTCATATCTACTGACCATGTGGGTCAAGTCATCATATCTTCTGACCATCGGGGTCAAGTCATATCTACTGACCATGTGGGTCAAGTCATCATATCTTCTGACCATCGGGGTCAAGTCATATCTACTGAACATGTGGGTCTGGTTATATCTACTGACCAGTTGGATCACATCATATCTACTGATCATGTGGGTCTGGTCATATCTACTGACGATATGGGTCAAGTCATATCTACTGACCATGTGGGTCTGGTCATATCTACTGACCACGTGGGTCTGGTCATATCTACTGACCATTTGGGTCAAGTCATATCTACTGACCATGTTGGTCAAGTCATATCTACTGACCCTGTGGGTCAAGTCATCATATCTGCTGACCATTTGGGTTGGTCATATCTACTGACCATGTGGGTCAAGTCGTATCTACTGATCATGTGGGTCAAGTCATATCTAATGACCATGTGGGTCAAGTCATCATATCTTCTGACCATCGGGGTCAAGTCATATCTACTGAACATGTGGGTCTGGTCATATCTACTGACCATATGGGTCTGGTCATATCTACTGACCATGTGGGTCTGGTTATATCTACTGACCAGTTGGATCACATCATATCTACTGATCATGTGGGTCTGGTCATATCTACTGACGATATGGGTCAAGTCATATCTACTGACCATGGGGTTCAAGTCATATCTACTGATCATGTGGGTCAATTCATATCTACTGACCATGTGGGTCAAGTCATATCTACTGACCATGTGGGTCAAGTCATCATATCTACTGAACATGTGGGTCAAGTCATATCTACTGACCACGTGGGTCTGGTCATATCTACTGACCATTTGGGTCAGGTCATATCTACTGACCATTTGGGTCAGGTCATATCTACTGACCACGTGGGTCTGGTCATATCTACTGACCATTTGGGTCAGGTCATATCTACTGACCATGTGGGTCAAGTCATATCTACTGACCACGTGGGTCAAGCCATATCTACTGACCATGTGGGCCTGGTCACATCTACTGACCATTTGGGTCAAGTCATAATTACTGACCATTTGGGTCAAGTCATATCTACTGACCATGTGGGTCTGGTCATATCTACTGACCACGTGGGTCTGGTCATATCTACTGACCATTTGGGTCAAGTCATATCTACTGACCATGTTGGTCAAGTCATATCTACTGACCCTGTGGGTCAAGTCATCATATCTGCTGACCATTTGGGTTGGTCATATCTACTGACCATGTGGGTCAAGTCGTACCTACTGATCATTTGGGTCAAGTCATATCTACTGACCATGTGGGTCTGGTCATATCTACTGACCATTTGGGTCAAGTCATATCTACTGACCATGTTGGTCAAGTCATATCTACTGACACTGTGGGTCAAGTCATCATATCTGCTGACCATTTGGGTTGGTCATATCTACTGACCATGTGAGTCAAGTCATCATATCTACTGAACATGTGGGTCAAGTCATATCTACTGACCATGTGGGTCTGGTCATATCTACTGACCATATGGGTCAAGTCATATCTACTGACCATGTGGGTCTGGTTATATCTACTGACCATGTGGGTCTGGTTATATCTACTGAACATGTGGGTCTGGTCGTACTTACTGACCATGTGGGTCTGGTTAAATCTACTGACCACTTGGATCACATCATATCTACTGATCATGTGGGTCAAGTCATATCTACTGACCATGTGGGTCAAGTCATATCTATGACCATGTGGGTCTGGTCATATCTACTGAACATGTGGGTCTGGTCATATCTACTGACCATGTGGGTCTGGTCATATCTACTGAACATGTGGGTCTGGTCATATCTACTGACCATGTGGGTCAAGTCATATCTACTGATCATGGGGGTCAAGTCATATCTACTGATCATGTGGGTCAATTCATATCTACTGACCATGTGGGTCAAGTCATATCTACTGACCATGTGGGTCAAGTCATCATATCTACTGAACATGTGGGTCAAGTCATATCTACTGACCACGTGGGTCTGGTCATATCTACTGACCATTTGGGTCAGGTCATATCTACTGACCATTTGGGTCAGGTCATATCTACTGACCACGTGGGTCTGGTCATATCTACTGACCATTTGGGTCAGGTCATATCTACTGACCATGTGGGTCAAGTCATATCTACTGACCACGTGGGTCAAGCCATATCTACTGACCATGTGGGCCTGGTCACATCTACTGACCATTTGGGTCAAGTCATAATTACTGACCATTTGGGTCAAGTCATATCTACTGACCATGTGGGTCTGGTCATATCTACTGACCACGTGGGTCTGGTCATATCTACTGACCATTTGGGTCAAGTCATATCTACTGACCATGTTGGTCAAGTCATATCTACTGACCCTGTGGGTCAAGTCATCATATCTGCTGACCATTTGGGTTGGTCATATCTACTGACCATGTGGGTCAAGTCGTATCTACTGATCATGTGGGTCAAGTCATATCTACTGACCATGTGGGTCAAGTCATCATATCTTCTGACCATCGGGGTCAAGTCATATCTACTGACCATGTGGGTCAAATCATCATATCTTCTGACCATCGGGGTCAAGTCATATCTACTGAACATGTGGGTCTGGTTATATCTACTGACCACGTGAGTCTGGTCATATCTACTGACCATGTGGATCAAGTCATATCTACTGACCACGTGGGTCAAGTCATATCTACTGACCACGTGAGTCTGGTCATATCTACTGACCATTTTGGTGGAGTCATATCTACTGACCACGTGGGTCAGGTTATATCTACTGACCACGTGAGTCTGGTCATATCTACTGACCATGTGGGGCAAGTCATATCTACTGAACATGTGGATCAAGTCATATCTACTGACCACGTGAGTCTGGTCATATCTACTGACCATTTGGGTCAAGTCATATCTACTGACCACGTGGGTATGGTCATATCTACTGACCATTTGGGTCTGGTCATATCTACTGACCATTTGGGTCTGGTCATATCTACTGACCATGTGGATCAAGTCATATCTACTGACCATGTGGGCCTGGTCACATCTACTGACCATTTGGGTCAAGTCATATCTACTGACCATTTGGGTCAAGTCATATCTACTGACCATGTGGGTCTGGTCATATCTACTGACCATTTGGGTCAAGTCATGTCTACTGACCACGTGGGTATGGTCATATCTACTGACCATTTGGGTCTGGTCATATCTACTGACCATGTGGGTCAAGTCATATCTACTGACCACGTGGGTCAAGTCATATCTACTGACCATGTGGGCCTGGTCACATCTACTGACCATTTGGGTCAAGTCATATCTACTGACCATGTGGGTCAAGTCATCATATCTGCTGACCATTTGGGTTGGTCATATCTACTGACCATTTGGGTCAAGTCATATCTACTGACATGGGTCAAGTCATATCTACTGACCATGGGTCAAGTCATATCTACTGACCATATGGGTCAAGTCATATCTACTGACCACATGGGTCTGGTCATATCTACTGATCATGTTGGTCAAGTCATATCTACTGACCAGTTGGGTCTGGTCATATCTACTGACCTTTTGGGTCAAGTCATATCTAATGACCATTGGGTCAAGTCATATCTACTGGCCATGTGGGTCTGGTCATATCTACGGAACATTTGGGTGAAGTCATATCTACTGACCATATGGGTCAAGTCATATCTACTGACAATGTGGGTCTGGTCATATCTACTGACCATGTGAGTCTGGTCATATCTACTGATCATGTGGGTCAAATCATATCTACTGATCATGTGGGTCAAGTCATATCTACTGACCATGTGGGTCAAGTCATCATATCTGCTGACCATTTGGGTTGGTCATATCTACTGACCATGTGGGTCAAGTCGTATCTACTGATCATGTGGGTCAAGTCATATCTATGTGGGTCAAGTCATATCTACTGACCATGTGGGTCAAGTCATCATATCTTCTGACCATGTGGGTCAAGTCATATCTACTGAACATGTAGGTCTGGTTATATCTACTGACCACGTGAGTCTGGTCATATCTACTGACCATGTGGATCAAGTCATATCTACTGACCACGTGGGTCAAGTCATATCTACTGACCACGTGAGTCTGGTCATATCTACTGACCATTTTGGTCAAGTCATATCTACTGACCACGTGGGTCAGGTTATATCTACTGACCACGTGAGTCTGGTCATATCTACTGACCATGTGGGTCAAGTCATATCTACTGACCATGTGGGTCAAGTCATCATATCTACTGAACATGTGGATCAAGTCATATCTACTGACCATATGGGTCTGGTCATATCTACTGACCATATGGGTCAAGTCATATCTACTGACCATGTGGGTCTGGTCATATCTACTGACCATTTGGGTCAAGTCATATCTACTGATCATGGGGGTCAAGTCATATCTACTGATCATGTGGGTCAAGTCATATCTACTGACCATGTGGGTCAAGTCATCATATCTACTGAACATGTGGGTCAAGTCATATCTACTGACCACGTGGGTCTGGTTATATCTACTGACCATTTGGGTCAGGTCATATCTACTGACCATTTGGGTCAGGTCATATCTACTGACCATGTGGGCCTGGTCACATCTACTGACCATTTGGGTCAAGTCATAATTACTGACCATTTGGGTCAAGTCATATCTACTGACCATTTGGGTCTGGTCATATCTACTGACCACGTGGGTCTGGTCATATCTACTGACCATTTGGGTCAAGTCATATCTACTGACCATGTGGGTCAAGTCATATCTACTGACCCTGTGGGTCAAGTCATCATATCTGCTGACCATTTGGGTTGGTCATATCTACTGACCATGTGGGTCAAGTCGTATCTACTGATCATGTGGGTCAAGTCATATCTACTGACCATGTGGGTGAAGTCATCATATCTTCTGACCATCGGGGTCAAGTCATATCTACTGAACATGTGGGTCTGGTTATATCTACTGACCACGTGAGTCTGGTCATATCTACTGACCATGTGGATCAAGTCATATCTACTGACCACGTGGGTCAAGTCATATCTACTGACCACGTGAGTCTGGTCATATCTACTGACCATTTTGGTGGAGTCATATCTACTGACCACGTGGGTCAGGTTATATCTACTGACCACGTGAGTCTGGTCATATCTACTGACCATGTGGGGCAAGTCATATCTACTGAACATGTGGATCAAGTCATATCTACTGACCACGTGAGTCTGGTCATATCTACTGACCATTTGGGTCAAGTCATATCTACTGACCACGTGGGTATGGTCATATCTACTGACCATTTGGGTCAGGTCATACCTACTGACCATGTGGATCAAGTCATATCTACTGACCATGTGGGCCTGGTCACATCTACTGACCATTTGGGTCAAGTCATATCTACTGACCATGTGGATCAAGTCATATCTACTGACCATGTGGGCCTGGTCACATCTACTGACCATTTGGGTCAAGTCATATCTACTGACCATTTGGGTCAAGTCATATCTACTGACCACATGGGTCAAGTCATATCTACTGATCATGTTGGTCAAGTCATATCTACTGACCAGTTGGGTCTGGTCATATCTACTGACCATTTGGGTCAAGTCATATCTAATGACCATTGGGTCAAGTCATATCTACTGGCCATGTGGGTCTGGTCATATCTACGGAACATTTGGGTGAAGTCATATCTACTGACCATATGGGTCAAGTCATATCTACTGACAATGTGGGTCTGGTCATATCTACTGACCATGTGAGTCTGGTCATATCTACTGATCATGTGGGTCAAATCATATCTACTGGCCATGTTGGTCAAGTCATATCTACTGACCACGTGGGTCAAGTCATATCTACTGACCACGTGGGTCTGGTCATATCTACTGATCATGTGGGTCAAATCATATCTACTGACCTTGTGGGTCAGGTTATATCTACTGACCATGTGGTTCATGTAATATTTATTTATCATATTTGTCTGGTCATTTCTGGACCCTATACTTGTTTAGCTGTTCGACTTTTGATTATGGACAGTGGACGTTGTTAAGGTTTGTGGTTAGGATCGAAAGACGTTTTCAAAGTGTAAGAGGCGATGGAACTGAAGTTGTGGCCAGGTTCTGTGACGTGTCTAGTTGCATGCCATCAACACTGCCGGCGTGAGATGTTACTCGGTCACAAGCTTGTCTGGCCGATGCTCGATTACTTACAGGTAGCACGGATATAAGGAGAATGCCGTTGATGTAGCATATAACACAACACTAATTAGATCATAGGTGCAAGAATTACCACTGAACAGATTAACATCAAGTATTGACAACTTGCACGTGCAGGATGTTTAACTCATATTTATTTCATTTTTATTACTCGTGAGTGCGAACAAGTGATTAGTTGACACGAAATCATAAGCAGCTTGCCTATGGCGTTTATCTTAGCGGTGACATCACGCTTTCCCATTCAACATTTGTCAGAGCGTGTGTTGAGTCGATTAGAAAGTCGGTGTTAAAATCTGTGGAAAGTGACCTGTTTAACAGCTGTATATGTAGATGACGCTCATGCTACCTGACGTCCATCCTACCCGGGAACTGAGGGGGTTTATGCTGCCTCTTACATTGGTGGCAGTCGTTGTTGTAATTTCAAGGACTATAAACTATAGCGGAACTGGCGGAAATTACCTTTGGTATAGTAAGATGCGATGTTGTACTGGGCCTAGAGTTGCTCAAATCTGTAGAGCAATAATTAATAGTTTAAATGATAATTTCTAACAAATATAAATTTCCCTCCAATAGAGGGCGTCCTTAGACGTACTGTCCCCTTATCAAGACATGACTCTTTAAAGGATAGAATTACTATACATCCATTGGCTTAGCATTCAGTACAGCCTTGGAGCAAGGCTACACTGGGCCTTACGCAATCGT
The DNA here is from genome assembly GCF_003918875.1 of Haliotis rubra. Lineage (NCBI taxonomy): Eukaryota > Metazoa > Mollusca > Gastropoda > Lepetellida > Haliotidae > Haliotis > Haliotis rubra. The sequence continues at coordinate 2,021,704 of NW_025767213.1, forward strand.
TTTACGGACTCCTTCGTAAGGTCGCAAGGGGTAGCACGGGAAGTCGTCATGATCTTGCATCCTAATCCAGGGGCTTGTTTCACGAAGCAACCTTTTACTAAGGTTAGCTTTAACTCCCAGTCTTTAACATTGCACTAAGGTTACCTTAGTGACTTACGATCACCTAAGTGCTTCGTGAAAGGAAGCCCTGCACCGTAGATGTGCAGCAAACTGTACGCACGAACATGGCAGCGTTGAGCGACGAAATATAAGATGGATGCTGAAAAGTCGTGTAAAGACGTTACTGTTCACGTAATACTGCTGTAGATGCCACGTCGTATATGAAGCGCCGTAACGCCATATGTACACTCGCTATCACTACGTACATGGTAGTATCACTTAATGCTTTGTCACGAGTTAACGTGTCCGTAGGTTCGGTGAAACCAGCTGGTTTTACGAAGACAGTAATATCACTTAAAGAGTCGCCATGTGAAAGACGAGAGAAAGTGTCACTTCACTGATAAGCAGATGTGCAACTGATCAACTGACGGCTGCAGGCAATAGAAGACGCCTCAGAGAGTGATATCGATGAAAGGGAAACAATATACTGTGTTTACTGTCAGCAACTCAACTCTTCACTCACTCCATTGATGTTTTATCTCGAACGAATTGCTCGATTTTTACACACGGCATACAGAGAAGGGTTATTGTTTAACTTATCACCTCATTTGTAAATGTTTCGTCTACATGGATAATGGTAGACAGCGTGTCCTGTATTCTCTTCCTGCACATAGCTGCCCCGGCTTGTAATCAGTTTCCTCTCATTACAGTATCAAGAACCAGAGGCTTCTGGTATATCCATCACATTCGATCAGTCCTAGGCTTGTATTCCTACCGTGAAATTCATTTGTAGAAATATAATGATGTTTGTTACATACCTTGGAAAGCTGCTTGTTTATCACTAGTAGCTTTAGGAATCTAGCAACCATAGTATTTCATTAGTTCATCGGGGACCTCTGTTTTCAACTTTAAAGTTCATCGTACCTCGAATCATCGTGTCCTAAACAAACAGAAATATATTCATATATTCATTAACAGTACAAGAGTAAATGAGAAGGAAAATAATAAAATGTTGCAATAACATTACAATCAAAATGTAACCATGAACATATAATTTGAGTTAGATTCCCCTTATTTTGGCCGATAACGTGTTTGAGCGGAAGTTAAAATGTATCAAGCGCGAAATGAGGTATCTGTTTCTCAGAACATTGTTTCGGCACGAGAAGTGTCGATCATCTCTCATGTAGGGGCAAGGGGGATTGCCATAATTATCGGCATTGTTTGACAGTAACAATAAAGCGTAACTTTCAGTTTTCCACGAGGTTGGATACCTTGGCCGTTGTTTCCTGTGGTCTTACACGACATCAGATAACCAGTGGAACGAATAAAGAAGATAATGATGTTGGCACCTTCCCCACGATGGTTGACGCACCTTGGTACAAGCCGTCGCGTGTCAAATGTCAAGCTAGTACAGAAATTTATTACGAGGGATTATTATTAAGTTTTGACAAAATCTATTTTCCGCCAATGTCTTTTCCCACCAAGTATCGTGACATAGAGCTAGTGCATTATGATCAGGTGTAAGCCTCTTATTGCAAGCAGACTGAAGCATATTCCATCTTTGATGAGTGTTGTTTCGACAAATCGCCTCACAATTGATATTTACGGTGATCTGACTGATTGAGGGCCTTCTGTTCGACCTACCTGTCCAGCAGCTTTAGTGGCCGCCATATTGCCTCTCCTGTCTGATGCCAGCCGCCCAGATGAACTGCCGTCATGAAATTGCCATCAATGGTTTTTCACTCGGTATAAAATTTCTTAGGTTAAAGGAAACACTAGAACTCTAGAACTCATGTTTAATGGCACAGTTTGAAAAAGAAACAAACAATGGAATTAGATCTAAAGACACATACGTAGGAATACATATGATATATGTTCTCTTGTCATTGTTTCGTGTGCCACCTCCTATCATGCCCCATGCCTTTGTTGGCCTCTCGTCCCCCTGGGCATGCATGCAATGGCGCGTTCCTGGTACTAACTGAAATATATCCTTCAAGTGACGAATTCACACTGTTGACGTTGCTTTTAATCGACGAAAAATCATACTTCTTTTTTGTTCGTTTTTATTGTAAATACATGGAAGCAAAAAAGTCGGATTAAAATTCAGAGTTGTTTACCGATAACGCCATGTTCCTCAACCAAGGGTTTGTAATGCTGCTATCACTAAACACAAGCTGACAACTTTCTCACATTTGAAACACCACACCAGATGTTGTTTTTTTATTTATGGTGATTTCAAGACATTTAAACATCATATTCTATGCCACAACCATTGAGTGTTCAGTTGAAGACAGTTTCCTTTTACATGATACCTCGTTAACATCCTCGTCAAACCCCTGAAGTTTAACGAGAGTCAAAAAGAGTCATACAGAAAACTTGAACTTGAACAGAAGTCCAATTACAACAGTTTATATGTATTTGATTAGAAATTTAAGAAATAAATCTACTTCATATATCGTTGATAATATGCTCTGGCAGACATTCATTAAAACTAACGAGAGGCTTTGGCCTTTATGATGAAGCGCGGAGCGCGATTTAATAGCCTCGCTTCAATCGTTACTGTGATGTTGAAATGGACAACAATCTAAATTATGGTAATTATCAACTGATAATATCAGACTTGATAGGGAATAACAGACTGGTCAGTAAAATATTCACTTGAAAGTATCACTTTATATTGCCTATATAGCTGGACAACGTGGAAATAGTTGTAAATTAATATAATAACTAATCTTAAATTAAAAGAGCACGTGGCAAGAAATGGAATCTGGCAAGAGTTAAAAGTGTAAACGCAAATGTTTTGTCATTTATATAAATGATAAAGTGTAATGATCTCATTCCCTCATAAATCATTTGAATTAAAAGAAAAAACTATACAAAGAGGGTTGTATTTCACTCTCTTCCCTTGCATGTGATAGGAGGCATATGGCTGCATTAAGATAACTGTAATTCACTCCTGGGAATATCAACATTCACTAAATACGGGAAAGAAAAGTGAACCCAATCGCTACCAGAACCACGGATGCACACAACATAATACAGTAACTATCGAAGTCTTGGGCGATGCTTCAAGTCTCTGGAGACATGGAAAAAAGAGAAAACAAAATGTCAATTATAGGAGGAAACTGAGCAAAGTTTAAACCTGAAAAAGAGATCCGCAGATGAGCGTAGTTCAACCGGAGGGATCGTTAGACATCATCGCTTTCTTTCCGCAGACAACAGCAACGACATTACGGCTTAAACGTTAGCTGAAACGCTCATGATTATTGCTTGTCGCCGCGGTTGAAAAAACGATGTTTTTAAAAAAACACAGCAAACATGCATGTCAATTACGCTCCTTGCATGTTCCGACTGCGGTTTCTCAAGTTCAACTTGCGACTAGTTCGATTAAAATTGAACACTTCATTAAGTCAGCGCTACAGATTTCACGCCCCCATTTCAATTACAAGACTTGGGATTTGAATTCACGGAAATGGTTTTGATTTGAGGCCACCGCAAACCCCCTGTCTCTCGCTTCCAATTAAAGTAATAAAACTGAGAAGAGCTTGTTCCGAGCAAATGCCACTGTCTGCGCATGGCAGGAGAAAAGGACACACTCTCGCGCACATATAGGAATTATTCCCTTTACTTGGCTTGAGCTTCGGGTCAGAGCATGTTATAACATTTAGCCAAGTTCAAAGGAAAGAAAACGCCCTTTATAATCCAGGCAATCTCAGTCGTGGTGAAATCCTTTTACTAATCCTTGTCCCAAGATCCAATCAAATATGAGCAATCCGTCATTTTGCTCCAGAAACCAATAAAATGAACAAACATGTATTCAATTGACAGCCAATCAAATGACGAAAAATCCTTATCCTATGATTAACCTGAACGCTCATCTGGTGCTACAATGTCTGGGTCTCGGTAGTATCAGTAGATATATAAGTATACTATCTTTGGGGTTCTGTCTGAAATTATTTATCTCTTCTTTCAAAACTTGGACAACGTTCTACTTTGTGGATCATCCTCAATGATCATGGACAGTTTCAGTCTAAACATGATGGTTAAGTGTTCATTATGGTGCTGTTCTATTAAAGGATAGTTTTCATGTTCGTTGACGTAAAATATGTGAGGACACGCCATCACTGGTTGGCACAGAATAACAATATAGATTATGTATTATATACGTAGTCACATATCTCCAGACATTGAGTGGCGGGCATCGTTTGTCTATATAAACTATAATGTATGTATAGCTTACATCGCCTTCGTAAGGAATTTCATGACAGGTTTTAGTCTGACGTGTTATCAACATGCCACTTTCAGACACGGGCACATTTTGACGAAAGCCACTGTCTGTACTTGGCAATCGCTCGTAAGTTGCATCTGTATCAACGATTGTTTAACGGACTCATTTGAGGTCAGGCTACTTTTATCATTATTGCATCCATATAAAGCAAATAATGCCCACCCACTTGGGGAATCGAACCTTTTTTCAAGATCCACCCCTTTAACCGCTTGGCTAACCAACCGCCCCTATTTGTTAACGAGACAGTAAGTATCAGTGCACGTAGATCTAACCGAATTGTCATTATGAAATATTATTACAGTACTGTAGTATTAAATTACATTATATATTGAGTATATGTATGTTAATTGCTCATATGTAAAATGAACATGCTCGGTTGACATATACATGTATAGCTATTACCCATAAAGTTGATAAAAATCGTGTGTCAGTCGAATGTTATCTTGACTTAAGGTCAGAACGATGTCACACTAGAAACGAAGTCACAGCTGAAGATCGTCAGTTGAGGTCATTCGACCATCATAGTTTTAAGAGACGTCACAGCTGAAGATCGTCAGTTGAGGTCATTCGACCATCATAGTTTTAAGAGACGTCACAGTTGAAGATGGTCGGTTGAGGTCATTCGACCATCATAGTTTTAAGAGACGTCACAGCTGAAGATCGTCAGTTGAGGTCATTCGACCATCATAGTTTTAAGAGACGTCACAGTTGAAGATGGTCGGTTGAGGTCATTCGACCATCATAGTTTTAAGAGACGTCACAGCTGAAGATCGTCAGTTGAGGTCATTCGACCATCATAGTTTTAAGAGACGTCACAGTTGAAGATGGTCAGTTGAGGTCATTCGACCATCATAGTTTTAAGAGACGTCACAGTTGAAGATGGTCAGTTGAGGTCATTCGACCATCATAGTTTTAAGAGACGTCACAGTTGAAGATGGTCAGTTGAGGTCATTCGACCATCATAGTTTTAAGAGACGTCACAGTTGAAGATGGTCAGTTGAGGTCATTCGACCATCATAGTTTTAAGAGACGGCGGTCGGGATCAATGCATTTTTCTAAACGGGAGCTCCAGAAAATGACGAAATAATTCTTAATAAAGAAATTATTTTAATAGCTAAGTGCCATGCTGATTTGTTGTTTGCTGAAGTTGTGGGAGAATTCATGCACTACCAACCATCGTGCGGACCATTGTGACGTCTTCAGTTAGTATATGACATGATTTGCCTCTCTGCTCCTGAAGCTGGTTAGCTCTGTCTTTCCCACACTCAAGACACAGAGTTTTACCTTTTACAAACTGAAAACAGTTAATGATTAATAGAATCTGAACCTCGAATATTTTTTATATCAGACATATCAACAACCATGTTTCATGGACTCACGTCGATGAATTTGATATCAAAAGATACTTGTGTGAGATTCACTGGAAAATGATATGGTACTGTCTATTGTGCCGGTTTTCAATTACAATTTAATGTTCCAATGTAGTTTTTCAGAATGTTTAATTTAAACACTGACACTGATGAATTGTTTAAAAATTGTAATTAATTTCCGCTCAGCTCCTATTGTCGCACCCAATTACCCAAGGTTGAAATTGCATGAAACATTTATTCTGCTACACCTTAAATTAAAATAAACTAATGGAACAAGTTATTTGATAATCAAAAATAGCAAGAATTATTTTCACAACAAACACTAGTGGCTAAACGTGTTATTTCAATGTTTGTCATATGTTGTCATGTATGCGTGGTGGCAATTTTCAAAACAAAACCCCATTAAAAACGTACAAAGAGATGTTTAACTGAAGTTGTCGCCGAAACTAAACGTACTTCGTTAATGTATTTCATAAATCAAACGATAATAGCTATGTATATAACAATGCAAATATATTTAGCTCTGATAAAAGTAGATGGATTCATTTCGTTCACACACGGTTCGTTGCGGTCTTTAACACTGCTAAAAACTTAGCAGTGTTCATTCGTCCGTCCTGCTTGATTGCATACGCAAGAAGTCTTATTATTCTTGACTTGAGTGCTATTTTCATGTCAGTGCCAGGTTTGATAGAAACGCTGGAACTGTGCAGCTAGGCAAAATACCCATATTGGTACTATTATGGTTGGAATTATTCTGTTGGAGTAGTTCTGAAATAGCATTATTTACTTGGTGCCGGTTGTCCATATTTTACCTGTTGTCTCGCTGTTTTCATTGCTTGCGAAGTAGTCCATCGTACAGTGACGTCATATGAATGCAATGTCACAAATAATGGCCACTGTTCATGGCGTCACAAGCGGTGTGATATGACGTCGTTCCAACAGGGCGGTGGGGTAGCCTAGTGGTTGAATGAGTGAATGAGTGAGTATTGCTTACGCCGTATCAGCACTTTTGCAGCTATTCACGGCGAGCCATGCGGTTTAAGCGTTCGTTCGTCACGCCGAAGACCCGGACTCGATTTTCTCACATGGGTACAATGTGTGAAGGCCATTTCTGGTGTTCCCCGCCGTGGTATTGCTGGAATATTGCTAAAAGCGGCGTAAAACCAAACTCACTCACTCTTTGCAGTATTAAATTAGCCAAATTAGCCGATGATTCTATGTAGCCCGATGAGATCATGTAGCCCATAGATCTGTATTTTCATTAAAAAGCGAATATTTTCTTTTCACACTCTGACGTCAACAGTTGTAAAATAATGTCTAGTGTTTGTGACGTAAACAGTAATATTCATTTAAGAAAGGTCAGCATCGTTGGAAAAGAATCGCCATTACTAAATAGGATACTGGATATATTTCCACCATTTGCATAACTTAAACTTATATTCATTCAAACAAAATGGGAAAATAAGGTTTACCTTAAGTGATTGAAAGTTATATGCGATTGTGCCTATTTAACCTGCTTTCGGTTTTTTTAAATCACTTTTAAGAAAAAGACCTGTGGTTGGAGTATTTTGTGAAAATACATTTTGACTGGGGTAAGAAATAGAAATGCATCCACGTGACCCATGTGGATGAGATGTACATTTGTGCCGAAAAGGGCATATCGATCTATTGGTTTTCAAAGATGTCTAAGATACCAACCAACCAACAGTTTGGTATTTGGTGATTGTCCTTTTAGTTTTCGAAATTTTAAATTAAGATGTGAAATACAAAAAACAAACCAGTAGATGTAGGTAAGGGCTGACTAACATCAATGCAGTTTATGTCTTATGCTATTGAGATAAAACAAATGATAAAATCATCTAAACGGTACAGCTTCAAGATCCGCTAAGACAATATATTACATGCACAAGTGCAACCTGCTGAGAAATGAATACACGTTATTAACCATATCACTATTTCCATGTTATGTGTAATTTAATGTTGTTTTGGGATTGACGTCATCGACATCAGGTCAATCTCTGATAATCACAAGAAAGCGAGAGCATTTATGAAATATATAAAATATATAAGTGATTCCTGGATTCAAAGCCCTCTTGTCCGTGACATTTCAGAATATGTACGGCACTGATCTGGAATTGTTCCCCGCATGATATACATGTATAACGTAATGGGTTCCGTGAAACCTGGTTTTATCTGCCGCAATACGGTTGTCATGTCAACATGCTTTAGGTGCAAGCTTCATCTAGTTCCTTAAATCGGTCACTGTTGTTTCTTTCGCTCCTCGGTTTATTATGAGACGTGTCTTATAGGTTATGTTCCCCTCCAAGTCTGTTTCGGCCTTTGTACTTAGTTGTGAAGAATGTGTCCGATCATGCACGTTTTGCATTGATACGGCCCATTTGAATGCCACGTTCACTTTGACATTTACCTTGCGACTCGTTTTCCTTCGCGTCTCGTCATTTAGTTGTATTCTTTTATGAAAAAATATCTGTAATTTAAAATGCAGCGTGATATTATGGTCCATCAGTATATTTGTTTAACTTTCGTTGGTAAGCAATAAGCAAAACACGCACGCACGCGCGCGCACACACACACACACACACACACACACACACACACACACACACACACTAACAAACTAACATACCCTTTCACTAACACTAACAAGAATTATGCACTCATTATCTGCGTTTTATCCTCGAGTGTCCAAGAAATTTGGAGATTTATGTAAAAACCAGCTCAAGGAACTATATAAGCTCATGGCTTTACACATTGGTATACAGCTGCCACTGACATGGTTAGTGAGATATCGGCGCCTGGTTGACACTTAAGATTGTACATCACAGTGTTGAAAGAATATTAACACACTGGTGACAACTCACCCTTTCTATGCAAACCAACACACTGGAGAGGCTTTATGGTTTCTGTGAACAGCAAAACGTTGGAGAGCCTTTATTGTTTGTGTGAACAGCAATAAACTGGAGAGCCTTTATTGTTGGTGTGAACAGCAAAACGTTGTAGAGCCTTTATTGTTTGTGTGAACAGCAACGCATTGGTGAGCCTTTATAATCGGTGTGAACAGCAACACACTGGAGAGGCTTTGTTGTTTGTGTGAACAGCAAAAAACTAAAGCGCCTTTATTGTTTGTGTGAACAGCAACAAACTGGAGAGGCTTTGTTGTTTGTGTGAACAGCAACACATTGGAGAGACTTGATTGTTTCTGTGAACAGCAAAACGTTGGAGAGCCTTTATTGTTTGTGTGAACAGCAATACATTGGTGAACCTTTATTGTTTGTGTGAACAGCAAAACGTTGGAGAGCCTTTATTGTTTGTGTGAACAGCAACACATTGGTGAGCCTTTATAATCGGTGTGAACAGCAACACACTGGAGAGGCTTTGTTGTTTGTGTGAACAGCAAAAAACTAAAGCGCCTTTATTGTTTGTGTGAACAGTAACAAACTGGAGAGGCTTTGTTGTTTGTGTGAACAGCAAAAAACTAAAGCGCCTTTATTGTTTGTGTGAACAGCAACAAACTGGAGAGGCTTTGTTGTTTGTGTGAACAGCAACACATTGGAGAGACTTTATTGTTTCTGTGAACAGCAAAACGTTGGAGAGCCTTTATTGTTTGTGTGAACAGCAATACATTGGTGAACCTTTATTGTTTGTGTGAACAGCAAAACGTTGGAGAGCCTTTATTGTTTGTGTGAACAGCAACACATTGGTGAGCCTTTATAATCGGTGTGAACAGCAACACACTGGAGAGGCTTTGTTGTTTGTGTGAACAGCAAAAAACTAAAGCGCCTTTATTGTTTCTGTGAACAGCAAAACGTTGGAGAGCCTTTATTGTTTGTGTGAACAGCAACACATTGGTGAACCTTTATTGTTTGTGTGAACACCAACAGACATTGGAGTGAACAGCAAAAGGTTGAGTAGCCTTTATTGTTTGTGTGAACAGCAAAAGGTTGGAGAGCCTTTATTGTTTGTGTGAACAGCAACACATTGGTGAACCTTTATTGTTTGTGTGAACAGCAAAACATTGGAGAACCTTTATTGTTTGTGTGAACAGCAAAACGTTGGAGAACCTTTATTGTTTGTGTGAACAGCAACACACTGGAGAACCTTTATTGCTTGTGTGAACAGCAACACACTGGAGAGCCTTTATTGCTTGTGGGAACAGCAACACACTGGAGAGGCTTTATTGTTTGTGTGAACAGCAACAAACTGGAGAGCCTTTATTGTTCGTGTGAACAGCAACACAGTGGTGAGCCTTTATTGTTTGTGTGAACAGCAACAAACTGGAGAGGCTGCTTGCAGTGAGCCTTTATTGTTTGTGTGAACAGCAACACACTTGTAACTAGTAATTGTCTGCATGCATAGCAACACACTGGTAAAAAGTAATTGTCAATGCATGCATAGCAAGACACTTGTAACTAGTTATTGTCTGCATGCATAGCAAGACACTTGTAACTAGTTATTGTCTGCATGCATAGGAACACACTGGTACCTAGTTATTGTCTGCATGCATAGCAACACACTGGTAACTACTTACTGTCTGCATGTTTTATCTGGATGCATAGCAACACACTTGTAACTAGTTATTGTCTACATGCATAGCAACACACTTGTAACTAGTTATTGTCTGCATGCATAGCAACACACTGGTAACTATTTATTGTCTGCATGCATAGCAACACACTTGTAACTAGTTATTGTCTGCATGCATTGCAACACACTTGTAACTAGTTATTGTCTGCATGCATAGCAACACACTAGTAAATAGTTATTGTCTGCATGCATAGCAACAAACTGGTAACTAGTTATTGTCTGCATGCATAGCAACACACTGGTAACTAGTTATTGTCTGCATGCATAGCAACACACTGGTAACTAGTTATTGTCTGCATGCATAGCAACACACTGGTAACTAGTTCATGTCTGCATGCATAGCAACACACTTGTAACTGGTTATTGTCTGCATGCATAGCAACACACTGGTAACTAGTAATTGTTCGAATGTTATTGTCTGCATGCATAGGAACACACTGGTAACTAGTTATTGTCTGCATGCATAGGAACACACTGGTAACTAGTTATTGTCTGCATGTTTTATCTGCATGCATAGCAACACACTGGTAACTAGTTATTGTCTGCATGCATAGCAACACACTGGTAACTAGTTATTGTCTGCATGCATAGCAACACACTGGTAACTAGTTATTGTCTGCATGCATAGCAACACACTTGTAACTAGTTATTGTCTGCATGCATAGCAACACACTGGTAACTAGTTATTGTCTACATGCATAGCAACACACTTGTAACTAGTTATTGTCTGCATGCATAGCAACACACTGGTAACTAGTTATTGTCTGCATGCATAGCAACACACTGGTAACTAGTTATTGTCTGCATGCATTGCAACACACTTGTAACTAGTTATTGTCTGCATGCATAGCAACACACTGGTAACTAGTTATTGTCTGCATGCATAGCAGCACACTGGTAACTAGTTATTGTCTGCATGCATAGCAACACACTTGTAACTGGTTATTGTCTGCATGCATAGCAACACACTGGTAACTAGTTATTGTTCGAATGTTATTGTCTGCATGCATAGGAACACACTGGTACCTAGTTATTGTCTGCATGCATAGAAACACACTGGTAACTAGTTATTGTCTGCATGTTTTATCTGCATGCATAGCAACACACTGGTAACTAGTTATTGTCTACATGCATAGCAACACACTGGTAACTAGTTATTGTCTGCATGCATAGCAACACACTGGTAACTAGTTATTGTCTGCATGCATAGCAACACACTGGTAACTAGTTATTGTCTGCATGTTATTGTCTACATGCATAGCAACACACTGGTAACTAGTTATTGTCTGCATGCATAGCAACACACTGGTAACTAGTTATTGTCTGCATGTTATTGTCTACATGCATAGCAACACACTGGTAACTAGTTATTGTCTGCATGCATAGCAACACACTGGTAACTAGTTATTGTCTGCATGCATAGCAACACACTTGTAACTAGTTATTGTCTCCATGCATTGCAACACACTGGTAACTAGTTATTGTCTGCATGCATAGCAACACACTTGTAACTAGTTATTGTCTGCATGCATAGCAAGACACTGGTAACTAGTTATTGTCTGCATGCATTGCAACACACTGGTAACTAGTTATTGTCTGCATGTTATTGTCTGCATGCATAGCAACACACTGGTAACTAGTTATTGTCTGCATGCATAGCAACACACTGGTAACTAGTTATTGTCTGCATGCATAGCAACACACTGGTAACTAGTTATTGTCTGCATGCATAGCAACACACTGGTAACTAGTTATTGTCTGCATGCATAGCAACACACTTGTAACTGGTTATTGTCTGCATGCATAGCAACACACTGGTAACTAGTTATTGTTCGAATGTTATTGTCTGCATGCATAGCAACACACTGGTACCTAGTTTTTGTCTGCATGCATAGAAACACACTGGTAACTAGTTATTGTCTGCATGTTTTATCTGCATGCATAGCAACACACTGGTAACTAGTTATTGTCTACATGCATAGCAACACACTGGTAACTAGTTATTGTCTGCATGCATAGCAACACACTGGTAACTAGTTATTGTCTGCATGCATAGCAACACACTGGTAACACTGGTAACTAGTTATTGTCTGCATGCATAGCAACACACTGGTAACTAGTTATTGTCTGCATGCATAGCAACACACTGGTAACTAGTTATTGTCTGCATGCATAGCAACACACTGGTAACTAGTTATTGTCTGCATGCATAGCAACACACTGGTAACTAGTTATTGTCTGCATGCATTGCAACACACTGGTAACTAGTTATTGTCTGCATGCATAGCAACACACTTGTAACTAGTTATTGTCTGCATGCATAGCAACACACTTGTAACTAGTTATTGTCTGCATGCATAGCAACACACTGGTAACTAAACTAGTTATTGTCTGCATGCATAGCAAGACACTGGTAACTAGTTATTGTCTGCATGCATTGCAACACACTGGTAAGTAGTTATTGTCTGCATGCATAGCAACACACTGGTAACTAAACTAGTTATTGTCTGAATGTTATTGTCTGCATGCATAGCAACACACTGGTAACTAGTTATTGTCTTAATGTTATTGTCTGCATGCATAGCAACACACTGGTAATAGTGTGAAGGGAAAGGGGCAATACCAGGCCCTTGTCCCGCTTGATTTTACACTCCCGGCGACAGCGAAGGAATCCTGAAAAGGGTAAGAAACTTTTATGTATAATGTAACCTCTATCATTGAAAAGGTGATGATATCTATTCAAAACCGACAGGTTCAATATGGCGTCAGCAATACAGTTTGTTATACGTCATCAATGATATTTGCATTACGTATACAAAGGGCGTATGAAATCATAATTCCATGTGATCTTTGTATTGGTTTTCTTTATTAACTCGCTTACCATAAACCATATCCATAAACTAAACGTGCCTTAGCTCTTTCTGTCCATGTGCGTCTTGATGTACTCGGTTTGGCCAAGTTTCGTATCCCAGGGTTAAAATAGTTGACATACAATATCTTATGGCCTTGTTGTAATAGCTATGTCTGTGCTTGTAACATTAAATGAATTTTGGACGGAGAAACACATTTACTTTAGTTTCAAATCACGAATCGGGAAGTGTGTAATGAAAACCTATCCTGTAATAGCAGCTAAATTGTATTATGAAGCTACAGACTGCCCGTCGTGGTTCCTGGAGGGACCTCAGAAAGAACAAAATATGACAATTTTCTGGTCATGCGTTTAAGAGCACAAGTGCGTTCAAACTGCTTTGAGTGGAAACGCGAGAAGAATGCCTTCATACCTGTCATTACACTTCTTCACTCAAATTTTAATAAATTCAGTTTGTCTCCAAAATAAAAATGTCGTCTGCTGTGGCTACGCAGCTGGCCAAACGTCTGAGCCGAATGGGGTAAATTACTGGCAAGATATATAAATTGCGGCTCGCTAGTTGCACTTACTTGCAAATCAAATTCGTTTCCATTTCATTAAATCATCATAAAATGTGTGTCTGCTAGTCGGGCGTCTTGCTGCCACGCTGCGACAGTCGTACATTTACTTATCAGGATGATTGCGAGAAAATAAGAAAATCGATAATGCCAAATGAATCGTAAGAAAACTAAAACATCAAAGAAGAATTTCTATTTAAGACAGATAGATGGTGACAAGGGGAAATAACGCGCTCCTCGTGGACGCGGCGTGGCCGTGAGAGATTACACCGACAGAGTGATCCGTGCGTGCGTACGTATGGCAGGACAGTCCGTACGTGCGTCACAGACGTGGGGCTAATATTGACGTAAGAGATTTAAGTATCAAATTCATACAGAAGAATATGGCATATATATAGAAAGATATTAGTTAATGTGAATGAAGTTTACGACAGACATTCTAAGCCATGGGTCGATAATTTCTGTCTGCACTTAGGTCGACGTCTGCCGTGTTTGGCAACGCGGGAATCAGGGATATATCACAGCGCCATTGACGTTTTCGAGTGATTGAATACAATGTGATTTTTTTTTACGTAAATCGTCGTTTTCTCTTTTGTGTCTTGAGTTGTTTGGGCTGGGGTTTTAATTGTCTGAAGAAATAACCAGAACATATGGGAGGAACCCAAATCATCAGCAGTGTAGATGTGGTATACCTTGACAGAAAAACCTGGAGAGGTGAGCCACTGCCGACTGCGGATGTCGTCGTTGTGCATGTCACCATCACATCAACATGGCAGATACTAATTTAAAAAACTAATATAATGATGTAATAAGTAGAATGGATTTTTCGTAATGATGTGTATCTTGTACTGGAAAGGTTGCCCGCGCAGTAAAAGGTTTAACTTGACACGCTGACTCCAGGACACGTGGGTACATCCTTTCCCATGTGCAGTATCAAAGACTTTAATACTACCGTTTGGGGTCATTACAAAGACGTGATTGTACTGAAAAATGTAATGGTTCCTAATCCTATAAAACCCACCCGTTTCCTCCTATTCTCTGCAGTTCCTTCATTTCAGGATATTACGAAAATTATTTGGGTCCAAGAATTTCAGCTTTGTTGATTAACATTGTGATTTCACCTTTCTTCTCTTGATCAATACAGCCGTCTTCTGTCAGAAAAAGAACAGTAATTTGTGTTTAGAGTTTCCACAGAATGGAAGCTGCCTCATATGAAGGCACCGAGCAGTGTTAGCCTTGCAGTTACAAGTTGCACACATTATTAAATATGCAGATTTCAATTGTCCCTAACATTCATGGATTCGGCGCATGACCATGAATACTGTCACAACACCTATGCTTTTAACAATTTCCATTTAATCCCATTTCATCAATTTAGCAAATATCGACCTTCCGATTTGAATTGTGTATTCATGCAGCACATTCAGATCGTGAAAATCTAGATCGATGTAGAATATGACGGCCATTTTGAAATTAAAAAAGTGCTTGTGAACAGCGAGTAATGACAGGGTGTGGCCGTTTTATGTTTCAAATATTGATTTATATTCAAAAATATGTTTTTCCCATAACGTCAATATTAATTTAGTGTAATCTTAATTATACCTCCGAGAATACTGTAAATATATGAAGTATAATGAAGTTGGTGGGTTTTTTTCTGAAAAATTTAATCAAACGTAAACACACGGGCAAAGAAATCGATTACCCGTAAATAGCAATAGCGGGGTATCGGGTACAGTGGTATGTTTACGGGGAAAATTCTATTATGCGCTATCAACCAACACTTGCACTCGTTTATGGATGGTGTGTTTGGAGAAATCAAGAATATGTTTATTTTGAATAAACACACAGTGTTCAGCGATCAAATAATTATCTAGTGTCCATGATTGATTGGGAAGTTTTCGTATATCAGAACACTCTGGAATGTAATGAACGTGTCATATATAGTGAGTATATCAATATTGTTTAAATTTACATTTCGGGTGAATGTCCAGGTATAACTCGAACGCTAAATTTGTCAATTTTAAGATCAATACATCAATACATTTGCTGTCATTTTAGTGGGACGTAGGCCAGAGGGCTAATTGAGGGGATTGGTGTCTAAATCAGATAATCGATATATATACCATTTGTTTGTTTTATGGTGGGTTGTTGGGCTGGATGAACGTTCATGTGCTGACTACAATCGTTGATCGATAGATTTTGTAAGATCAATCAGCCTTTGAAGGATTGCTACCATGATTGGTCAAGTCAGAGACTATAATCACCGACTAAATCTATACTCACATCGATTAATTCCGTTAGATTTCAGTGGAATACAGGTAGCGGGATAAAATCTCCGAAAGCTCCACAAAATCTCAGAAAATCGAGAGATCTAATTGAAACCCCTAAACCAGGGTCATGGTAAAGAAATATCGCAACCTAGTTCCAAAGGTGATTGTTTGGCTGAAGTTTTATACGCTCGTAACTTATTCATTTGATGTAAATTAACTTTCGAATAATTGACATTCAACTAACATATGTATATTGACTTGTAATTAGAAAACGCCTCTCCAGCCATACACTTTTTTAGTTTATCGCTTTGTATCTTCGAATAATTGACATTCAACTAACATATGTATATTGACTTGTAATTAGAAAACGTCTCTCCAGCCATACACTTTTTTAGTTTATCGCTTTGTATCTGAGTATATTGAATTAATTTGGTAGTAACTATTAAATGCCTCCAGTTTAATCCAAAACGAGCCTAAGTGAGATGGGAGATTCTGAACCTGAGGAAGATCTAGAGTTGCTTTATATGGGGCTTTCGTACTGCAGAGAGGGCTTGGCGAAAGGGAATATAGTGGGGTTCAGGGTCTTTTCTCCAAAGTAGTTTTCCTCGACAGTTCTTTTCCACATAACAGCCGTGACAATGTGTCTTTGCAATGAACTAGTTGCTGAAAGGTCATCATGTTCACCAAAACAAGAGAATGCATTTCAACAGACACATCGTTTGCATTTTTATATCAATAGAGGTTTTGGCATTTTAACTCCGATGAAACGAAGTGCAGGCTCTTACACGTTTTACTCTGTTCACAAAACATATCAACGTAACACAACGTAAAATATATTGGCAACCAGTGTGTCCTTATGGATACGTGTGGTTTTATTACATAATGACCACCTTCCTGTTATCCCCATTGTCGGAACTACCGATATGGTTTTACCCTGGCTATATCAGAGATGAATGAGTAATGCCGATACACTGACTTTCACATTCTCATCTGGTTCACATTACAGATACATTTACATCGGTTCACTGAGAGTAAATCATTATTAAATGCAATGGAACAATGTGTTATTTGATACTACAATCGCCAGACAATTTCGCAGAGACAAGCACCTATTAACCATCCAATTATTATAACTCTCAGTATGGGTAATATGATCCCGGAAATTAGTTTTGGCGTTCTAATAAATTTATATTGTTAAAATAGTTATAAGGTGTATAATCGCTGACATTTACACTCTCATATGGCAGTGACTTATAACGAATGAAATGTTTCAATGTTTCTGAAACAATCAACTACATACTATGTATACCAGGCAATTAACCATAGATGCAGGAGATTCAGAGAGATCAAATATGGAGTACAACATTTTCTTCTCTAATAAAATCCTTGATTGCCAAAAGTCCCAAAGTCGGAGCAGGTGTCGTCACAACAACGCCATCCCACTATCAAAGGTAGGCGTTGTCACATACATGCAGTCGCACTGTCAGGGACATGTGCTGTCGCAACAACGTCATCTCACTATCCAGGACCTGTGCTCACACTTGCGTCATCTCACTATCGAGGACCTGTGCTCACACCAACGCCATCTCACTATCGAGGACCTGTGCTCACAACAACGTCATCTCACTATCGGGGACCTGTGCTCACACCAACGTCATCTCACTATCGAGGACCTGTGCTGTCACACCAACGTCATCTCACTATCGAGGACCTGTGCTCACACCAACGTCATCTCACTATCGAGGACCTGTGCTGTCACACCAACGTCATCTCACTATCGAGGACCTGTGCTGTCACACCAACGTCATTTAACTATCAAGGACCTGTGCTCACACCAACGTCATCTCACTATCGAGGACCTGTGCTCACACCAGCGTAATCTCACTATCGAGGACCTGTGCTCACACCAGCGTCATCTCACTATCGAGGACCTGTGCTGTCACACCAACGTCATCTCACTATCGAGGACCTGTGCTGTCACACCAACGTCATCTCACTATCGAGGACCTGTGCTCACACCAACGTCATCTCACTATCGAGGACCTGTGCTCACACCAACGTCATCTCACTATCGAGGACCTGTGCTGTCACACCAAAGTCATCTCACTATCGAGGACCTGTGCTCACACCAACGTCATCTCACTATCGAGGACCTGTGCTCACACCAGCGTCATCTCACTATCGAGGACCTGTGCTGTCACACCAACGTCATCTCACTATCGAGGACCTGTGCTCATACCAACGTCATCTCACTATCGAGGACCTGTGCTCACACCAACGTCATCTCACTATCGAGGACCTGTGCTGTCTCACCAACGTCATCTCACTATCGAGGGCCTGTGCTGTCACACACAACGTCATCTCACTATCGAGGACCTGTGCTCACACCATCGTCATCTCACTATCGAGGACCTGTGCTGTCACACCAACGTCATCTCACTATCGAGGACCTGTGCTCACACCAGCGTCATCTCACTATCGAGGACCTGTGCTGAAACCTACGTCATCTCACTATCGTGCTGCTGTTACACCAACGTCATCTCACTATCGAGGACCTGTGCTCACACCAGCGTCATCTCACTATCGAGGACCTGTGCTGTCACACCAACGTCATCTCACTATCGAGGACCTGTGCTCACACCAGCGTCATCTCACTATCGAGGACCTGTGCTCACACCAGCGTAATCTCACTATCGAGGACCTGTGTGCTCACACCAACGTCATCTCACTATCGAGGACCTGTGCTGTCACACCAGCGTCATCTCACTATCGAGGACCTGTGCTCATACCAACGTCATCTCACTATCGAGGACCTGTGCTCACACCAACGTCATCTCACTATCGAGGGCCTGTGCTGTCTCACCAACGTCATCTCACTATCGAGGGCCTGTGCTGTCACACACAACGTCATCTCACTATCGAGGACCTGTGCTCACACCATCGTCATCTCACTATCGACGACCTGTGCTGTCACACCAACGTCATATCACTATCGAGGACCTGTGCTCACACCAGCGTCATCTCACTATCGAGGACCTGTGCTGAAACCTACGTCATCTCACTATCGTGTTCCTGTGCTGTTACACCAATGTCATCTCACTATCGAGGACCTGTGCTCACACCAGCGTCATCTCACTATCGAGGACCTGTGCTGTCCAACCAACGTCATCTCACTATCGAAGACTTGTGCTCACACCAACGTCTTCTCACTATCGAGGGCCTGTGCTGTCTAACCAACGTCATCTCACTATCGAGGGCCTGTCCTGTCACACCAACGTCATCTCACTATCGAGGACCTGTGCTCACACTTGCGTCATCTCACTACCAAGGACCTGGGCTGTCTCACCAACGTCATCTCACTATCGAGGACCTGTGCTCACACCAACGTCATCTCACCATTGAGGACCTGTGCTCACACCAACGTCATCTCACTATCGAGGACCTGTGCTCACACCAGCGTCATCTCACTATCGAGGACCTGTGCTATCACACCAACGTCATCTCACTATCGAGGACCTGTGCTGTCACACAAGTGTCATCTCACTATCGAGGACCTGTGCTGTCACACCAACGTCATCTCACTATCGAGGACCTGTGCTCACACCAGCGTCATCTCACTATCGAGGACCTGTGCTGTCACACCAACGTCATCTCACTATCGAGGACCTGTGCTCACACCAGCGTCATCTCACTATTGAGGACCTGTGATGTCACACCAACGTCATCTCACTATCCAGGACCTGTGCTGTCACACCAACGTCATCTCACTATCGAGGACCTTTGCTCACACAAACGTAATCTCACTATCAAGGACTTGTGCTCACACCAGCGTCATCTCCCTATCGATGACCTGTGCTCACACCAACGTCATATCACTATCGAGGACCTGTGCTCACACCACCGTCATCTCACTATCGAGGACCTGTGCTGTCACACCAACGTCATCTCACTATCGAGGACCTGTGCTCACACAAGCGTCATCTCACTATCAAGGACCTGTGCTGTCTCACCAACGTCATCTCACTAGCGAGGACCTTTGCTCACACCAACGTCATCTCACTATCAAGGACTTGTGCTCACACCACCGTCATCTCACTATCGAGGACCTGTGCTGTCACACCAACGTCATCTCACTATCGAGGACCTGTGCTGTCACACCAACGTCATTTAACTATCAAGGACCTGTGCTCACACCAACGTCATCTCACTATCGAGGACCTGTGCTCACACCAGCGTAATCTCACTATCGAGGACCTGTGCTCACACCACCGTCATCTCACTATCGAGGACCTGTGCTGTCACACCAACGTCATCTCACTATCGAGGACCTGTGCTGTCACACCAGCGTCATCTCACTATCGAGGACCTGTGCTCATCACACCAACGTCATCTCACTATCGAGGACCTGTGCTCACACCAACGTCATCTCACTATCGAGGACCTGTGCTGTCTCACCAACGTCATCTCACTATCGAGGACCTGTGCTGTCACACCAACGTCATCTCACTATCGAGGACCTGTGCTGTCTCACCAACGTCATCTCACTATCGAGGGACCTGTGCTGTCTCACCAACGTCATCTCACTATCGAGGGCCTGTGCTCACACCAGCGTCATCTCACCAACGTCATCTCACTATCGAGGACCTGTGCTCACACCATCGTCATCTCACTATCGAGGACCTGTGCTGTCACACCAACGTCATCTCACTATCGAGGACTGTGCTCACACCAACGTCATCTCACCATCGAGGACCTGTGCTCACACCAGCGTCATCTCACTATCGAGGGACCTGTGCTCACACCAACGTCATCTCACTATCGAGGGCCTGTGCTGTCTCACCAACGTCATCTCACTATCGAGGACCTGTGCTGTCACACACAACGTCATCTCACTATCGAGGACCTGTGCTCACACCAGCGTCATCTCACTATCGATGACCTGTGCTGCTGAAACCTACGTCATCTCACTATCGTGTTCCTGTGCTGTTACACCAATGTCATCTCACTATCGAGGACCTGTGCTCACACCAGCGTCATCTCACTATCGAGGACCTGTGCTGTCAACCAACGTCATCTCACTATCGAAGACTTGTGCTCACACCAACGTCTTCTCACTATCGAGGGCCTGTGCTGTCTCACCAACGTCATCTCACAATCGAGGGCCTGTCCTGTCACACCAACGTCATCTCACTATCGAGGACCTGTGCTCACACCAGCGTCATCTCACTACCAAGGACCTGGGCTGTCTCACCAACGTCATCTCACTATCGAGGACCTGTGCTCACACCAACGTCATCTCACTATTGAGGACCTGTGCTCACACCAACGTCATCTCACTATCGAGGACCTGTGCTCACACCAGCGTCATCTCACTATCGAGGACCTGTGCTATCACACCAACGTCATCTCACTATCGAGGACCTGTGCTGTCACACAAGTGTCATCTCACTATCGAGGACCTGTGCTGTCACACCAACGTCATCTCACTGTCGAGGGCCTGTGCTGTCTCACCAACGTCATCTCACTATCGAGGACCTGTGCTGTCACACCAACGTCATCTCACTATCGAGGACCTGTGCTCACACCAGCGTCATCTCACTACTCGAGGACCTGTGATGTCACACCAACGTCATCTCACTATCGAGGACCTGTGCTGTCACACCAACGTCATCTCACTATCGAGGACCTGTGCTCACACCAGCGTCATCTCACTATCGTGTTCCTGTGCTCACACCAACGTCATCTCACTATCGAGGACCTGTGCTCACACACCAGCGTCATCTCACTATCGTGTTCCTGTGCTCACACCAACGTCATCTCACTATCGAGGACCTGTGCTCACACCAACGTCATCTCACTATCGAGGACCTGTGCTCACACCAGCGTCATCTCACTATCGAGGACCTGTGCTGTCACACCAACGTCATCTCACTATCGAGGACCTGTGCTCACACAAGCGTCATCTCACTATCAAGGACCTGTGCTGTCTCACCAACGTCATCTCACTATCGAGGACCTTTGCTCACACCAACGTCATCTCACTATCAAGGACTTGTGCTCACACCAGCGTCATCTCACTATCGAGGACCTGTGCTGTCACACCAACGTCATCTCACTATCGAGGACCTGTGCTGTCACACCAACGTCATCTCACTATCGAGGACCTGTGCTCACACCAACGTCATCTCACTATCGAGGACCTGTGCTCACACCACCGTCATCTCACTATCGAGAACCTGTGCTCACACCAGCGTCATCTCACTATCGAGGACCTGTGTTGTCACACCAAAGTCATCTCACTATCGAGGACCTGTGCTCACACCAACGTCATCTCACTATCGAGGACCTGTGCTCACACCAACGTCATCTCACTTTCGAGGACCTGTGCTGTCACACCAACGTCATCTAACTATCGAGGACCTGTGCTGTCACACCAACTTCATCTCGATATCGTGTTCCTGTGCTTACACCAGCGTCATCTCACTATCGAGGACCTGTGCTCACACCAACGTCATCTCACTATCGTGGACCTGTGCTCACACCAACGTCATCTCACTATCGAGGACCTGTGCTAACACCAACGTCATCTCACTATCGAGGACCTGTGCTCGCACAAACGTCATCTCACTATCGTGGACCTGTTCTCACACCAACGCCATCTCACTATCGAGGACCTGTGCTGTCACACCAACGCCATCTCAGAACTGCGTTAGCCTGGAATATGTTAGACTTGACCCCTTAGACTAGACTGAGTAAGGCTGGAAGCTGTCTGTCAGAGCTGCGTTAGACTGGAACCCCTTAGCCTAAATTGCGTAAGACTGGAACCCCTTAGCCTAGACTATGTGAGGCCGGAACCCCTAAGCCTAGACTGTGTTAGACTGGAACCCCTAACCCTAGACTGCGTGAGGCTGGAACAACTTAGCCTAGACTGCGTGAGGCTGGAACCCCTAAGCCAAGACTGCGTGAGGCTGGAACCCCTTAGCCTAGACTGCGTAAGGCTGGAACCCCTTAGCCCAGACTGCGTAAGGCTGGAACCCCTTAGCCTAGACTGAGTAAGGCTGGAAGCTGTTAGTCAGAACTGCGTTAGACTGGAACCCCTTAGCCTAGACTGTGTTAGACTGGAGTCCCTTAGCCTAGACTGCGTAAGGCTGGAACCGCCTAGCCTAGACTGAGTAAGGCTGGAAGCTGTTTGTCAGAACTGCGTTAGACTGGAACCGCTTAGCCTAGACTGAGTAAGACTGGAACCCATTAGCCTAGACTGCGTAAGGCTGGAACCCCTTAGCCTAGACTGCGTAAGGCTGGAACCGCTTAGCCTAGACTGTGTAAGGCTGGAACCGCTTAGCCGGAACAACTTAGCCTAGACTGCGTGAGGCTGGAACCCCTAAGCCAAGACTGCGTGAGGCTGGAACCCCTTAGCCAAGACTGCGTAAGGCTGGAACCCCTTAGCCCAGACTGCGTAAGGCTGGAACCCCTTAGCCTAGACTGAGTAAGGCTGGAAGCTGTTTGTCAGAACTGCGTTAGACTGGAACCCCTTAGCCTAGACTGCGTAAGGCTGGAACCCCTTAGCCTAGACTGCGTAAGGCTGGAACCGCTTAGCCTAGACTGTGTAAGGCTGGAAGCTGTTAGTCAGAACTGCGTTAGACTGGAACCCTTTAGTCAAGACTGAGTAAGGCTGGAAGCTGTTAGTCAGAACTAATGTTAGGCGGGATATTAGGTCAGAAATGCTTAGGCTGGAACCCACAGCTTACACTACACTAGACATGAACCCTTTAGCCTAATCGGCGTTTGTATAAATAAGGTTTAGCCTATGGTCTTTGTTAGGCTTGAATTCATAAAGCGTTGATGCGTCAGTCTGGATCCGTTAACCGAGGCTGTTAGGATGCAACCATTGCCTAGACTATATGTTATATGACTAGATACTAGCCTAGACTGCAATATGATGCAGCTTATAGCGTCGACTGCGCTTGGCCGGAACCCAATACCGGGGTTGTATTAGAGAAGAATGCGTTAGCCTCACTGTTTTAGATAGACTAACGCTTAGTCTCTGAATATACATGTATATAATTTTGATAGTAACAAACAAGCCCATTTAAATTGAAAAGGAGCCCCAGGGAGACCAGAGATTCAGAAGACTTGCTTTATTAGGGCTTTAGTACTGCAGATAGGTCTTGGTAGTAGGGAACTTAATGTGGTTCAGGGACTGTGAGACAGACTATGTTTTAGACTGCAACCCCTGTTCATCCAGAGCGCAAAAGATGTGACTTCGTCAGGTGAAATCCTTTAGGTTAAAATTCAGTTTACATGATTTGGGTTTGAAATGATCTACAGCATGTCATCGTATGCCAGCTGCGTAGATCGAAGTTCATTATGTCCATCACAATGTTCAGCATTGTCTGATCTAAATTCGGGTATTTACAGACCGCCGCCATATACCTGGTATATTGCTGAGCTCGTTTTTAACCAACATACGAACGTACGAACGAACGAACAAATCGTGTACGTCGTTCAATACATGAACCCAAAGCCCTTCTATTGGGACTATTGTGGTTCATATCTAGGGGTCCGAACTAATGATGCTCTGTTAGTTCAAACTGACAAATGACCTGGAGCCCAGTAGTATGTGTGCTGCTTTGATTTCATCAATACTTACACTGCTCATGTTACGATATTGTAGGGGTTGTGTATTTAATAACGTGAACAATTTTTTATTTTGTTGTATTATTTTTTGCATACCTATTATCACTATCGAATGTGATTGTGCCCAATCTGACGAGAGTGTTTGCAGGAACCAACCAAGATCCTTCACGTGAACAATTGACCCAGGACTAACGAGAAAATGATGGCCAATTCTTGACAATTGTTTTGGGTTAAATTTGTTCTAGACAAAGCAGTCGTCAAAGATTTCGACAGATAAGTATATATATTGCGCATGCGTCTACTGTGGCCGCGTGCTCACCGCGACTTGACAGTTGTGACGAGTACGGCGACATGAAACGGTCACCTCTCTGTATGTCTACCAAATTGGAGCGACAGACAGAATCCAGCCATGCTATATTAAAACATGTTCTTGGGCAGGCAGAAGCATATATTGACATTTCTAGCTCAATGGCGCCAGCACGTTTATTGTTTTCAAACCTAGAATACCCCAATTTCTTAATAATACTGTCTGCACGTTCGGGTCGATTGCGTCTCGTCTCTCGTCTGCGTTATAATTCGTTTAAAGAATAAAATTGCTACTCTGTACAAAAAGCCTCGCCGATTGTGATGCTATTCACTGTTCGCTGTCGCAACTCCGTTGGCGTGACGTCAAACGCTAATATGACATCACAATAGGTACACTGAATATTCATTTACAAATAATACCGATTATAATCAGCTTATATACAAAGACATCAATAATTAATGACGCCCTATGACACATGTCCAAACCTCATCAACAATGCAGTACTTAATCTACCATATGCCTCAGTGTTATTATCATTTAAAACTTAGTGTCGTATTAATGGTCGAATGATAACGAATCATTCCTGATAGTGGCGACAGTTCTTCAAATTTTAATGAAGCACATGTTTGAGATTGGAGGAACAGAGAGACAGCGAGAAGATGTATTAATACAGCTATCATTATAGGCCGCAGGTGGTAAATATACACACTAGCCCTCGGCTTCGGCTCGCCCTCTCTGAGACTGCACCTCTTATGGAGAAGGGCGTCACTCCCACCATAGCCTGTAATTAGCTGCTCAAAGTCAGTCCAGCGACACACTCCAATCTCGTGTTTCAAAATACGCATGTCCAATGATTCTGCTTTTAAAAAGAAAATTTGATAATTAGAGGAAATTGTGCAAATTTATTCAGCGCGAATGAAATGTCAGGCGTGATGGTCAGTGTGGCCGAATCGATGGACATTGTTGAAATTTCTTTCCTTCACCGAAGCCCATTCTATCAAGCGCTGAGTCACCGGTATTAAAGTTCATAAGCAATGTAGCCATGGCAACAACACATCGTAGCGTGTTATGTGTAATAAAATAGAAATGTAATTTGAAGGATAATTGAAAGGTTCAAACTAGGCTTGTGAAAATAGCCAAGTATCGATTGGTTCTGACCTGTCCGAGCGCCTTGGCCGTGAGCCAGCCGACGCCGCGCCACTGTAATGACGCTTTTGAATTAGCCGAGCGTATTTATTGAAATGAAACGAAAGTAAATGATACACAAAAGTCCAGATTCTTTTGTGGAAAATATTTGAGTTGAATTGCTTCATTTAAAGTTTAACAAGCGACAATGAAACACGGTAGTCGCTTGATCGCTTGTGAAGAATGGCTAGCCAAACCTAAAGACGACGACTAGGCAGTTGTACAGCATTGAACTTTATGAAATGGCCCGCATTTATCAATTCGTACTGGGAGATCTCATGACCCCTATATAGCTTGAAAACACCCTCAAGGCTATCGGCAACAAAGGCTGTAAGCACTGGCCAGTTATAAAATCAACTAAATTGAATTCATCCGGCATGTATGTATGAAATCGGTGTAAATACGGTCTCTATTGATTTTCTATTGAAAACAAAGAGAGCCGCGAGCACTGGTCGCTATGGCGTTTGTTTGACCACTATTGTCTAATTTTAAAGTTATTGATTATTTCAATACCTGACCCACGGCTCGGTGCGATACAGTCGATATACCGGCAAACATGGTCCATTCTCTCTACTACAATATTATAACCTCCAGTTCTAATTAAACCGAATGCACCGTGAAAACAGGATTGGTCGCTCGCCATAGTTTTAAAAATCGAACTTTGAAAAGCCCACGCGAACACGAATTTCGTAAACGTCCACCTGTTAACATTAAAACTACTCTTCTAGGAGTGCAGCACCTCGTCTACATCGATGTCAGAGGGTGCAGTCCCAACAACAAATTATCATCTTCCCATTCGCCAGATTCTGCGGAAAATGTTATTAATGCAATGTAATGGACATTTAAAGAGGGAAGGATTCTCGTTGGAAACGGACGCCAAATCGATGCGGGGCAACGTTAAACATTGTCAACACCTGAATCAATTTTGAAATTAAATTTATTTGAAGCCCTATGTATTTAGATATCCACAGGGTGGTGTCTTTCTCACGTGAACACAGTGTGGCGGAGTTGAAACGATCAGCGGGAGGCCTTTACAACATAATACTGTTGCCACCAATTCTTTTAACTATGAAAAGATTTGGTCTGAAAACCGTTCATGCGAATGTTATCTATATAAATAGCTCTAGATTGAAAAGAAACAGTATTGTAGCGACTTGTATCGACCATATTGGATAGTTTGAGGTATCAATCGAAACATCGCTCATATCTCATTTATTTTTAATGTATGTAAAGTTAGATACTTCCAAGGGGAACAAAGAACCTTCTGTTAATCTAAATAATATGGTGCTTATAAATATCCTCCAGAAATATATAATTCCTACAGCAAACAGAAAAATGTAATGCATTTAAATGTGAAGCCAATTATTGAAAAAATTCAGTTCAGTTCGCCCATAAACGCTTTGCTGTTTCGTGTTTGAGGAAATATTTTCTTTTGTTTGAATTATTCAAGTGTGCAAATATATTTGTCAAAATCTGTTTCAATACATATCGTCAGAGCAGAGAAAACGTCAATAGTTGCATGTACTATAAATCACATTCTCGGGGAAGTTCGATTATGTAAATATTGTGAAATTTAGTGAGAGACATTTTGACCTTTTATTTCATGTGTTTGTCCTTAAAACTGTGCAAACACAACAACGTTGCTTAGATTTAAGTTTCACTTCATAATACAGTGTGTATAAATCCAGCCTGTTTTTCTTTTTCAAGCTTGGCAAAACGTTGAAGCGTATGTTATATTTACACTTCAAAATCAATCAAATTAAGTTGTTGTAAATGTTGACCGCAGTGAAAAACAGGATTATCGTGGACATTGAACCACATAGCTGTCTGTTGATATCATATGGAAGAAGTGGCCCTAAGTTGCCGTTGACAGAACAAAGACTTTACCTGAACAGGTTAGTACCAGGTACAGTGTGCAGGACAGGTGACAGGCGCGCCACGCCTCCTCCCACGCCATGCCACCTGCTACAAAGGAAGCTGATGCATCCTTCAGATACATAGGTTCTTAATGTGTTCCTTTTTTTAATTTTCAATACATTTTTTTAACAGAATAAGATATTAAATTGCAAGGGGCGTTAATAAAATCAATTCATCATATAGTTGTGTAATTTGTTTAAATGTACACAAGTAATCCGTGCCTTTTACGACATATTTCAATTTCGTCGTTTGTTCTCCTTCACATATTTCAAATGGAAATTATTTACACTTGAGTTAAAGGAATAAATAATTACAAAAAGTAATTTCCGCTTCGAATTACACAAAGGGACAATAAAAAGCTTTATTTCGATGTGTCATCGGCGGGGGTGGGGTTAGTCGCAGCAAGCTGCAAGTGAGAACTCTATAATTATAAATGACAAATTCCTGTTCATGATGTTTTAAATGAAACGCAGTGCTAGCATACAAATACACATTAAATATGGACATGTCCTTTATCTTACTAGGCTCGCTTGACAGTGGAACACTTTCTCTTGGGAGCACGTCTATACGTGTTTAAATAAATCATCATCAGTTGCAATGAGCTGCCTCAGCAGTAGTTGGAAGAAGGTCTTAATAATTTATCTTGATTTACGAAAATACAACAAATAGCCGTCTCGGTGGAAATGCGAGTAAAGTTGAATAATGCACCTTTTCGGTAAATAATCTTACGGAACGGCAGGGAACGGCAGAGTTGTCTCCCCTTGGTATCTCCTATTCCTGCCACAGTGTCAAAAGTGACCGGCGCTTTGACATTAAATCTTACTGCAGGAAAATAGTTCGTTAATTGAAATGCAATATTCGACAAGAATAAAAATGTGGAGGATGCATCTTGTGGGTGTTGATAAGCTTGATTAATGACGTGAATTATTAATGTTATGTTCATTACCTGGGGCTCGTAAATTATTTGGAAAAGTTTCTGACACGTGTAAGTGAAGCTTGAGTTGTAAATAAAACAACCCGTGTTTGTGTTTTTCATCAAATAAAAGTTGGTAAGAAAGTTGGATGGTATTTTGGGAAGTTATGAAATGTGATCCAACCCACGTGAGTGTGTGACGCGTCATTGACGTCACAGAGTATCACAACTCATCCGTTTATGTTGCATTTCATAGTTTCATCGGATAAACACTGTTCTATTTTTCTTCCCCCGTCAAGCTCTTCCGATTGAAATTTTCCAGTATTCCTTATCGATTTTGTAACAATCGTTTATCAGGGATTTTCGGGACGTCCTTTGTCGTGGATAGGGACTGGGGCAGTGTAAATTGCTAGCTTTATTGTTGACCAGGGTGCTGAGTGCTTGATTAAACCCGGCCGTGGTTTTAGACAGAAACAAGCAATAAAAGCGGGAATCTGAGAAACCTAACAGATTCCGGCAACAGTTCATCCTATCATTTTAATGTCGGACAGATACGGCTTCAGCGCGGCCTCGCTCTCTCCTCTACCTACAATATGGGATACTACTCGCTAGACATGTCATAACACAACCGCCACGATTAACTACTGCGTCTGTCATTAGCCAATGCAGAAGAATGTTAACACTCTGCAGCCAGCGCATTGTGAATGTGTCCAAGGCTACCCGCGGCTTAATGGTCGGCACCCTCTGTTTTAGTAGAATTTGAACTCATGGGCCATATTCTCACAAGTTTCTCAATAGCGTTCGGTGATGCAGGCTTATTTGGTTCAGCGTGCATAAATAGTAGGGGGTAGTCCACAGCTCGCACCTTGCGCGTGCGCGACACGTGACCGATCGGCTTTTATTCCCACCCACCCCTCTCTGCCACCCCGCCCCCTCAATATGAGCGTGAGGAATTGCCTGGCGATGCTAGGACATGCACGGCATTCTTCACCATCCCGAAACACGCAGCCTGGATTTTATTAATTAACATAAGGACGAAATATTGCAACAATTTTGAGGACGGGGTTACAAATTGCTATGAAATATTTCCCTTAATATGGAAAGTGGGTGAAGTTTACTGTTATTTTAATCAAATACGCCCGCGTGGAGAAGTGCTTCTATTGTTTCACGCATTCCGATTACCGTCGCTTGAAGAAATTGTTATCGGTTGGTAGGCCCAGCCCCCAGCTTATCTGGGCTGTTGTTTTTAATGAAACTGATAACATAATGTTAAATTGACCTATTCGCAAAACACTGACGTAGAGACGAGAAACACAGCTCTAGAAATGCCAGTTTAACATTTAAGATAGCAATAAAGTTTGATGTTTCCTGTAAGAGAGACACACGAGGCATCTTACACCGGCCGATAGTAAACTTGCTAAAATGGCAGCGCCCTTAATCGCTGTAATATTTCATTTCCAGCGAATATTGCCTCAAACAGAACGGGTTTAAGTCGTAACACATGTCAAACCTTATAAAGGAAATGACACATTTCAATAAAGACTCAAAAACAAAGAAATTGAAAAGGTTGTGCATCTTGCAGTTGTAAACGTATGATTTCAGTTAACATTTGCCTGGGCAACTCACATAGCCTATGCGACAACACCAAACAGCTTTGGAGCACTTCTGTTTATGATGTTTACTACACATGTTGTAACTGTTTATTCGATACTATATGTGTTCGGTGTTAGTACTGACCTATGTTTTGTTGGTGTTTGTTCTAAATGTTATAGGCATTCAACATATACGTCAACGTGTTTATCATACACACGTAGTTTGTATTGTATCTGTGTGTTTTGACGTTTACTCTAAGTACTATGTTTACCCCATGTTTTGCTGCTCATTCCAGGCGTATATGTATAGTATCTCCGTTGTGCCGAATGCTCCATGTGTTTATGTGTTTGCTCTGCATACTTGGTCTATATTTTGATACAATGTGTACAACCAGTTTCTAATGTGAGGATGTTGCTGGGATATTGCTAAAAGCGGCGTCAAACTATATTCACTCAGTTTATGGTGTAAATAATGGTTTATTCTGTATGTTGTGTTTATCCTTTACGTTATGACGTTTATTTTGTTTACTATAATCATCCTTTACAGAATAGAGTTTACTCTATATGTTGTCCTGTTTATCCATTACGTTATAGTGTTATTGTAGTTGTTTATTCTGTATGTTGTGTTTATCCTTTACATAGTAGAGTTTACTCTGCATGTTGTAATGTTCATCCTTTACGCCATAGTGTCCATTGTATATGTTGTATTATGCTGTAAGTTATGGCGTTTATTCTGTATATTGTCCTGTTCATTCTTTACGTCATAGTGTCTATTGTATATGTTGTATTATACTGTAACGTTATGGCGTTTATTCTGTATATTGTCCTGTTCATCCTTTACGTTATAGTGTCTATTGTATATGTTGTATTATACTGTAACGTTATGGCGTTTATTCTGTATATTGTCCTGTTCATCCTTTACGTTATAGTGTCTATTGTATATGTTGTATTATACTGTAACGTTATTGCGTTATTCTGTATTTTGTCCTGTTCGTCCTTTTCGTCATAGTGTCTATTGTATTATGCTGTACGTTATGGTGTTTATTCTGTATATTGTCCTGTTCATCATTTACGTTATAGTGTCTATTGTATATGTTGTATTATACTGTAACGTTATTGCGTTATTCTGTATTTTGTCCTGTTCATCCTTTACGTTATAGTGTCTATTGTATATGTTGTATTATACTGTAACGTTATGGCGTTTATTCTGTATATTGTCCTGTTCATCCTTTACGTTATAGTGTCTATTGTATATGTTGTATTATACTGTAACGTTATTGCGTTATTCTGTATTTTGTCCTGTTCGTCCTTTTCGTCATAGTGTCTATTGTATATGTTGTATTATACTGTAACGTTATGGCGTTTATTCTGTATTTTGTCCTGTTCGTCCTTTTCGTCATAGTGTCTATTGTATATGTTGTATTATACTGTAACGTTATGGCGTTTATTCTGTATTTTGTCCTGTTGATCCTTTTCGTCATAGTGTCTATTGTATATGTTGTATTATACTGTAACGTTATGGCGTTTATTCTGTATTTTGTCCTGTTCATCCTTTTCGTCATAGTGTCTATTGTATATGTTGTATTATACTCTAACGTTATGGCGTTTATTCTGTATTTTGTCCTGTTGATCCTTTTCGTCATAGTGTCTATTGTATTATGCTGTACGTTATGGTGTTTATTCTGTATATTGTCCTGTTCATCATTTAAGCCATAGTGTCTATTGTATATGTTGTATTATGCTGTGCGTTATGGCGTTTATTCTGTATATTGTCCTGTTCATCCTTGACGTCATAGTGTCTATTGTATATGTAGTATTATACTGTAACGTTATGGCGTTTATTCTATATATTGTTCTGTTCATCCTTGACGTCATAGTGTCTATTGTATATGTTGTATTATGCAGTACGTTATGGCGTTTATTCTGTATATTGTCCTGTTCATCCTTTTCGTCATAGTGTTTATTGTATATGTTGTATTATGCTGTACATTATAGCGTTTATTCTGTATGTTGTTGTTTATCTTTTACGTCATAGTTTTTGCTGTATTTGTCCTATATATGTTGTTTTGTTTATCCTTTATGTTATAGTGCTTGTTTCTCTTCTTTTACCTTTATGTTACTGCATTATTTCTCTTTTTATCGCAGTTTATCCTTTAGCTATGTTGTTTATCCTTGTTTATTGTTGTTACGCGTGTGCTTGTGTGTAAGGATAGTGTTACATATAAAACACATTGCATAACCGAATCTCACCTTTTTCAGACAAGCTCTCATACCTCATTCAGCATATATTACCAGGTCTAATCGTTCAAAATACTGAATTAAGTTTAAGCTGCCCAAATGTAAGTCGTTACACATTGTTCTAACTGTAAGTTCCTTATTACCTTTGACAAACTTATGTCGTAGAGTTGACTGTTTACACTTTCAGACACGTTCGTATCGGATTGTGGTAAACAGAAACAGGAACTTAAATATGCCCGGCCCTGTATTTCTCCATTACCGTAAATCCCCACGTATGATCAGAAATTGGCTGATACAATTAGGATTCTAGGTTTACATTTAAGGATTTGCATGACGCAAAGAAAAGATTTTGTCGTCTTGAACATGAAACTAGTGATGTGAAAGCTAATAGGATACGGAAGTACAGCTTGACTCTTTTGCAGAGTGGTTAATGTTAAATAGAGACCGAAAAGCTGCTCCCTGTAATGGCTGGTCTGGAAGCCCCGTGTTACGGTGAGACGCGCGGATTAAACGGAACTTCTCTTACATTTCCACTCTATTATTTCTTAGATCCTCACTTATGCTTATCAAAAACTTCGCTTTTATCTTTCTGGTTTGCCGTTGTAAGATTTCAAATATTTGAAACATACTCATATTATGGCCACAGCAGATCGCCTTTCATCCATAGAAATAATCAATGGATTTGACTGCCTCTAACAAGCATAATGTAATTCCTAACACATTTGTTTACTAGACTGAGGGATGTATTATGAGGCATTCTGGGTACAGTATCCCGTGTGGCTTTATGTGGCTACATTAAAACACATCCACGACTCTTTAATGCATCCTCATGTCAAATAAGCTGATTGTTTGTGCTCATTTGTCCTTATAGTGGTGCGTTGCTACAGTTACAGATACAGGGAAAATAATGCAGGTATGGTTATGGCTACATTAGATGAACGGCGTCATTCGGTCGTTTAGGTTTCCTAAATTTACCCGACATTGCTGTGACAACAAGGGCTATACGTTGCATTGTTGTGCAGCGTGGTCGGGAAATGTGGACTATCAGTTGCACTGCCCCACAAACATGAAGAGTTGCAACGCTTTAAAGAATGTGCGTTATGTTATTACCGTCGGAGTAGGTACAAAGGAATGAATAAGTGCATCACTTAATCAGTGTGGTGTTTAATTGCCTTTGTTTGAAGCAAGTTACACACATACGTGCAACTGTACTTGTTTAGCGTCTCTGCCAATAGCCCGTCAGTTGTTTTTACAGTGACGGTAATGGGAACTGATACTTGCGAGATGCTTTCATTCAGACAAAATTCCTTCTCTTTTCACACACATTTTGGCATTCGCATGAAATCTTAAAAACAACTCAAAAAGGCATCTGAGGATTTCGTGACATATAATCAGCGTTCCGAAGTGTAATCTACTTTTTTCCTAAAAACGTGATAAAACATATGAGTTGGTAATCATTTTGAAGTCTTTTCATCGTGTTTGCCTTTGTGATAATTAAACTTTATATCAAAGCCAGCATCTGGAGAGCAATAAAGACAAGCTGAAATATTTATGAATATGTACCCAGGCCTGATGTGGTTGAAACAGACAGACTACCATTTCCCAGGGGATCTCGATGTAGTAGAAACAATCCCCTCGGTGTAGTAGGCACAGAATAACATAACTACATATATGGGCAGCATGCGTCCGCTGTATGCGGACACCAGAATCATTACTAACTACAGCTTAACTGTTGATATTGATTGCATTGTTTTCCAAGGGCGCGGACTTGAGCCCACAAAAAGCCGGACCGGACCTCTGCTTCGGACGCTGTCGAATCAACATATTAGAAAATAAGGCTAAAATTAATCATGCATATTTAACTCAGCTGTCTCTCATGATAGAAGATTTAGAGCCTCTTCGTCGCATCTCCGACAAAGTTTCGAATAGAAATGTCAGCGTTAATTTATGATGGCAGATCGCTCGCGAGCCTAGCATATCTACGTATCGGTATGTCTTCAACCTGCAGATTGGACGCCCGTGACTTCAAAGTTGCTTGTAGCATCTAGAGAAACTCAACCTGGCCGATTTTCAAACATCTGGACTGTGTAGAGGTCACCTCCAACCCAAATAAAATTTGTGATGCGGGTTGCCATGACTACATAAGGGGCCCATGAATCGGATTTTATGCCCTCGATGATCTTAATTTAACATGCCATAAATCTTCTACTTGGGTTGCTTTTAAATCCGCTCATGAATCAAATAACATCCCCCTATATGCATCTAAATGAATGCGGCCATATTTCTTGTTGTCGGCCGCTCGCTGTGCTGCGTGTAGTGGCCTCCTGACATGAGAGGTCGTGTGTGCTGAGCTCGGACATGGAAGGCCAGTGGAGAACATGGCTGACCACTGAGGCTCGCTGTTTCAGTGTTAATCAGCGGGACTCGCTATCATGTTTTCAGCAACCGGACACAAGGCAGAGCATGTTGCACTGAACCGACGGGTGCACTAGAGGGAATTGCCTTTGTACTGCACACATCTTTGTTCCTGATATATAGATTTTAATAAAGACATAATCTCCTAATGGTGCTTACGCAGCACTTTATCTCTAAACACCTGGTACAGTATAATAAAACAACATGTAATTTCTTCAAGAATGTAATATACAACTTTCAGAATGAAATGTATATCATGATATTCCAAAATGCCAACAGCGTAAGTTATGTAATGTTTAAAGATTTCAACTAATTGTCCTTTGAAGTGTAATGGGATAGTCCTTTCTCGGAGATATTCAAGAAGTATAATGGGACACCCAAATGGTAATGACGACTTTGTTGAGCCTTCTCAGCACGAACCCCCTTCATGTATTGGTACGGTTATTAGTTAATTAATGCCATAAATCTTTCATTTTTTTCTACCTTCAAGAATATGGTAAAAGAGCAAGTGATGTGGAAATGCGCTACTGTCATGACATG
The DNA here is from genome assembly GCF_003918875.1 of Haliotis rubra. Classification (NCBI taxonomy): domain Eukaryota; kingdom Metazoa; phylum Mollusca; class Gastropoda; order Lepetellida; family Haliotidae; genus Haliotis; species Haliotis rubra. The sequence goes on from NW_025767213.1 coordinate 2,057,506, forward strand.
CTTACATAACCATTTATTGTTTCAATTTCAAGCAATCTTATTACATATTGTACAATCCCATCGCGTGACACCAAGCAGTATACAACCAAGGTTGCTCGGTTGGCGATTTCTCCTAAGTCCCGACGAATTGAGGAAATCATATTTTACTGGGCGGAAAACAATACTGGCAACACCCTACACCACTCATTTAAATTTCCTGAGTACAGTTCGGGCTGAATTACATACATCGTATTTCCATATTTCACGAACAATGATTTTAATCTATTTCCTACAGTGCCTTTCTCACATGTCATTAATGAAAGGTACATTTATTCAATCGCGGTCTTTTAGGATATTTTTTATATCAAATGCTCAATTCGGGCGTGGTCGCACGAGGACCGCCTGACATATGAACTTTCTCAAGTACGTACAATTATTTTGTTAAGGGGTAGAGTCCAAATGCAGCACAGATATGGGGGAGCAAGGTTGAAATGAAACAAAATATTCTACAAACAGTTTAAAAGGGGAGTTCATTGTTTTAGTTTCCCTGCCCTAACAGACGAGAACACCTTTCAGATATATCTGTTGCCTTGGTAACTAAGAAATTAAAGAAGTGAGATAACAAAGGGATTCCAAGAGAAATGTTACAGTAAAAGAGAAGGGGGCATCTCTTCGTCCAAAACACAATTAGACGCTGGCAGTCGGGAGAATGTGAGGGGGGTTGACCACTCCGCACTCCCCCCAACCATCTGCCGACCGGACGCTAGCTGAGAGGCTAAAAAATTAAATGTCAGACGGCTCTTTACTTGTAGACGAGATAAAAATATAGATGCGATGTGCCTCCGTGACAATACATAAGATACTTGGGTTTACACTGCGCATTGAATGGAGAGAGATAGACAGCGAGGGGGAGAATGGGGACGGTGGGGGTAAAGCTGGGGCGAGTTTAGGAAGGAGAGAATATGATTAGTGGATAGAAGAGACCATACACAATTCTTCATGGGTTTAGAGGAAACGATTGGATGGAGTGGGGATGAAAGCGTGACCAAAAAACCCCATTTATCTGAGAACTTATATAAATATATATTTTACATGACATGATGATTTCATAAAATGAACAAAAGGGCAAAACCAGTTTGTGTCTGAGTCTGTTCTACTCATTGGTGAAGGAAAAGGTAGGACCGTACAGAAAGTGTAATTGACGTTAATTATGCACACACTACATCAATGTCTTAAACTTATGTCCCATCAATTGCAATACGCCTACAAGGTCATCGTGTTGAGGAAACATGTAGGCTGTGTTAATGACCATATCAGCATGAGTCATACACACCAGTAAATACCAGTACATCGACAAAATATCCTCACATCTACATATTCAAACCCTGCAACCCTTAACGCAAACATTTGAAACATCTACATTATGCCCGGTTTCTGGAATGCTGGCCAACATTTACTTTCACTTTTAAAAAATCTAAATGCCTATGAGTAATGTTGTCCGTTCCTTTTATCTATAAAAGTTAGGCGCCCACCTGTCTATAATAGATGTTTAGTTTTACCCATTTATAAGTCCATTCTTCGTTCAAAACATCTTTTCCACCTGACCGGTGCTACTAAAGAAATGATGTACAATTCAAAAGGACAATAACATTCGCCTATTAATGCTAAAATATAGCCCAGAGCGCATGCTTCTTACTCTTGATCTACATTCATCCAATGAAATTGTGTGATTCGTATGTAATAATTCTCAATAAAGACAGTATCTCTACACGTACACACGATCTGTCAGGATGTGTGTGTCCTGCAAATGTAAAGATTTATTCCACAGAGCGTCAACACAATCGATGATATGTAGCTTATGTACCATTTCAGTGAACACGTTCTGCATGACCGAGCACGGGGTTGTCTCCACGTATCCTCAGCGGACATTTCAACAAGCGAATTCTCTTAGACACAAAGTTTAAACAAGGTTTTACTGTATGTAGGATTGCCACCGTGGCGTGATATGAACTACCTGTTTACGCTGGTCATGCGTTACGAGTAGGAGAGTTAACAGGGGAATTGTAATTATATTTGTAATTACCTGCATATATGTTTAATTTTCTATGTATAATGTGTTCGTATGATATGACCAGTTAAGGGCACACATGGGTGCCTTAACTATGTTGAAAACAACACATTCAATAGTATATGTGGGGAAGTATTTGGAATGAAGGCGATGTCATCACTCAGTGTAATATGTAAATGTGTGATTTCAAATGTATGGATATATTAAACGTTGGTTAAACATTTTGGAAATAATATATTCTTTAGAAACATATTTTCAGATCATTTCCCCGTGGGACCCATCTCATCATCTATGACTGATTCCACACACAAGAATACGTTTGGAACGTGTGTTCTTATCATGGAACTAGCCTTTCTGTAAGACTGTACTGAATGATAAGTCAAGGGATGAAGAGTCACCTGTCTATATATTAGACATCTCTAGGTTAGCGAATTGTACTAAGGAAGCTTGTCTTTATAGGGACATTTTATTCTTATTATGTCATATAACATAGAAGTTGCCATAGAGACTTGTTCAAGTGTATCAAAAAAGAATGTATGTCTGTGACCTGTCCGAGGAAATGGGATAGCCAAGGACATCCTTTATCACCAACTTTAAACCACCACCATAAAAGTTCATTTTAAAAGCCTCGTGCAAATTGGGAGCAAGAGTCCCTGTCAAACCAATCCCGTGTTGACCTTCTGTGAGGTCAGCAGGTTGTGGCCTTGTCGACAAAGGGTCATTCGGGGTTAGGCTGTGAAGAATTCAAAGTGAAATGTGAAATAAAAACTATCGTCTTTCAAAAACACGTATTATGTGTCGACGGAGTATGTGGGTGTCTTCCCAGCCAACGGTCGTCAAGTGAAATGTTTAGGGACCCCAGTGACATTAAGTATCAAGGTATTCTCACTGCACCGTATTTGTGAAGCTTGTTTGGACCATTGTTGCCATTTAGAAAAGTTCAATCATGAATAAAACACTATTTGGACGTCCTCCACCCATTTATATTTTATGATGCCCTTCCCTAGCAAACGTAGTCAAGCGTACCTTCGGTCTTGCTTTGGAGACTTAGTGTGGGATACTCAGTCCCGACGTCCTTCAAGTATCCCCTATTGAAAAGTCGTTTCATTTAAATTCGGGACACTCAATGGTCGGATAAACAGCATAGCCACCTAGAATTCAATAAGCAATCATAGTTATGGGGACCTCTGACAAATAAACACCACTGGCCGAGGACTGCAAACACCAAGGCTGTACTTAAGCTGTTTAACAAGCTTCAAATAGGTCTTTCACGTATCCATATCTCAGTTATGTGGGCTGTATTTGAACGCTGCTTAAACGAACCTCTGGAATAAACTAGACTGATGTGTCACCTAATACAGAAATAAATAACACGGGAACTGTGCCTGTGAGATACGTAATTCTAGTATACATGTAATCAGCATTCAGACATGACCCCAGATCAATACACTTCACCAGTGAAATATACGACCTGGACAATACACACCATATACATCACTTTAGGTATATTTATACATAGCAGCATTTTGTTTTGTATATTCTTACATCTGAACCTTCTAATACGGTTCCAGCATTCTTTAGGTATAAACGGTTTCGATATACGGAATATTCTTTTTCCCGATAGTGACGCTATTGGCGTGAATTCTTGCCAAACTTTTATGACAAGACGTTATCGTTGTGTATATCCTGTTTGAGGTTCAAGTGCCATCTACCAGAATGTTTTCCTCCACTTTCATTGTGTAAGTATAAGACTTGGTTGTACGTACAATGTACTTGTATTGACACGCACTGTTCTGGAGGCATGGCCCGCCACTTGAAGACGTGGCTACATGTCATGGCTGCCTTCACGAGAGCCTATTATACAGTATCTTAATATTGACGGGTTGTATGCTGTACGTCATCATTACGACCCTGCGGGGTACACACATGACTTGTGTAGTTTTAAGTAGTAGGACTTTAGTCTACAGCCTTGTCAAAAACACAAATAAGATATAACCCTTGAGATCGTACGTCGTATAGATTTTAGAGACAACAATTCTAATTGAAAAAAGTTTTATTATGCGATGACAGAATTGTCATAGATGGCTTCGTTTTGTCAGCCCCAGCGGGTTGTGTGTTTTCACAATGTTTCTCCAATAAAGTATCGCTTGATTAGAATGAACACAAGGAAAGAAATTCCATCAAATTCCAATTTGTGTTCTTTTACACATCGACGCGTTTGAGGAAGCTTTAAATTAAAACTAAACTAGCTTTCAAAGAAAAAGCAGGCTAATTTCATTTGTACCTTTCGTCATCTGGCGCCTGTTCGGAAGCCATGCATAGACAAAGACTTTACTAAAGATAAAGCAACCGTGGAATCGTGTGAAAGTTGGAGTCCCCGAAGGGCCGTTGCCAATTGTAATGTGGCGGTAGTCTTAACGAATGTCGCCACTATTACCACTCTGCATTTATGCTTACATCTCATCGGAGATTTGCCGGTGCCATACTCCGGTGATCTATATGAATAATGTAAGGCACTTTAAACGCCAAATGTTTAATGCTATTCTTGGGACCCTTTGTTCCTTTCATACTTAGCACAACAGGTTGAGCGAGCTATGCCTACCCTAAAGCTGAGGTTGCTTTGTTAATCAGGTTAAACACTGGAGTTAAAGTTTAAGACCTCTTGACTCTTCCCCAGGGGTTGGCCATAGGATAGGAACGGTGTTGTGTTTCTGTGGAGCAAACAGAATGTACACTTGTAGTTTCCTCACAAGAGAATAATCAAATTAAAACAATTTCAATGGGCAAGCGTAGAACAAAAGAATTAGCGGTTATAGGGTGCGATACAAGATGAAGTATTTCTAGTCGAACGGAGATGAAATTCAGTGAAATGAGTACAAATCGAAAGTTTTACACTTAATGAAGCAGCGACGTGGTTTGATATCGTACTGCCTGACTTGGGTGAGCGGGGATGCACGGCATCTAAGTAATTTGACTTTAAACACACGCAGTTACACGGTCACAACTAATTTCAACTTTTGAAAGGTGTAACGGATTGATCAAATGAATAATAAACCATCTAAGACGTTAAGCAAATTATTCCGATTTTGGAAAACTAGATTAAAAGAACCGGACGACATGACAATTTTGACGAATACTGTATGGTGCAATTTGGGTACGATCTCTTTAAGCAGGCAATTGCTGTGTTTGAATTATCCATGAAAAGAAGCCACGGCATCAATACAGGACATTACGGTTTAAGAAACGCTTTGATACAGTACAATTATATTAACAAATTAGGGAAGAATGCTTCATTGGTAATTAGAAAATAAAATCACGATCGTTATCACTATTAAAAGATTTTGAGGGTTTTTTTTATCCACTAGGAATTTGAACAGCTTTATTGCAGTGACATGTACATCGATATCAGATATAGACAATGTGAGTGAATAATGTATATAGGACATTTACACATGCTCAGGGCTGATAAACAAGACAGCTTAGCCCCAAATGTGACATAATAATACAAATTGTGCTGAAGTTATGAGTGAGGATATTGATTCATTGTCATTATCCTTGCAAAGATGTTGAAGTGCATCAAACACACCACTAAAAAGTTTCCCACAGTAATTCAACGGACACTCTCGAAAGGGTTCTTCATGCCATATGCATCGATATACTTATGTGTTATTATACAAATTCAGCATTAAAATAATTATTCATAGGTAGATTACCACTGGAGCCTAATATCCTTAATTATTCCTGAACTGCCACCAATTGTTGTCCAGTTAACCTCCAAATCAAGATTCAAGAATGTAATAGACTCAATTTATTCATAGAAACTACCAATGACGATTACGACGTTCCAGCTTGAATTAGGCATTTGTGTGACCTTTGACCCCCAGTAAGACTGGTGACACCATGTCAAGTTATTCACAGAAGCAAAATCCGTAGACACACAGAAATACAGAGCTGTCGACACAGTCGCCATGCCAGTTTTACTCAATTGATATTTAGTCCGTGTTTTGAAACAGACTTGAATTATCTGTCAGTCATCTCATTTGTAATAAAAACAGCATAGTGGATGAGAAAAAAAAGTTTGATTCAATCTAAGAGAGACGATCTAGCGAAAGTTCATTGAATGCATCCCCCGAGAGTACAGGGTATTATCGTTCGTGTGTGAATGCAAATGCTATCCTTTACTCCTCACATACGACCTTTTTTTCCCTAAAAGCCTATTATCAATGTGGAATTCAGCACCCAGAACTAGTTGAACATGTTTCTGATGCTCATAATTAGGGCAAGCTTTTTAAGACCTTTCGGCCTATCTGGCGAGTTTTTAGCTGTTTCATTTCCCTGGTCTACACCGTTTGTAAAACGTAAACGAAAAATAGGTAATCATTGTGAGAATATTTGACCTGCATTGTAGAGTCCATTTTCTGATATGAAAGGGTTACCTTCAACTAAAATAGAAAGGAAGCACTTAAGTGTAAGTTGCGCATTGTGCAACCAGTTTCGGTCTCGGAGGGACTTTACTTGTTGCCAGCACTGAGCAGAAAAAAACAACCGTTGAGAACATTTAAGAAATATGGATTGCCATGCATGAAACTATAACTACCCTGAAAAAAACGGTTTGATGGCGCGAAAATGGCATTAGTGATAAGAGTTACGAGTTATTACACTCTTGGAACCGCACTATGAGGGCTACAAATCGAGCAAAGGTCATACCTGGCCACTCATCTCAGCATTGGGGGCATCGGCGTTTTCACGTTGGCGTAAAAGTACAAAGTTTAAATGTCTCCTGTGTATTGTTAGAAACTGATGGTAATATTCCAATACTCATTGCTTCAGTCCGTTGGAAGAACCTTCAATCCAACATTCTTTAAATGTTGGCACTACGACCATTTGAGAAGTTTCCGTGTTCGGGGCCCATCATCTGTTTAAGAAGGCATGGGCATTAAACATACACGAAAGAGGAATATATTATGACTTACCATATGGATATTACAGAAAATACCTGTCTGTTGGTATTTAAAATTGTACCTTCTCTGTCTTAGTTGGAGAGAGAGAGAGAGAGAGAGAGAGAGAGAGAGGAGAGAGAGAGAGAGAGAGAGAGAGAGAGAGAGAGAGAGAGAGAGAGAGAGAGAGAGAGAGAGAGAGAGAGACAATCTCCATGAAGTATCTACATGTGGACATGTTTTAATGTTACACTTCGACCAAAATCACGTTATTGTGTGGCGGTACATTAACAGTCGTGTACACACACGTGCATTAAATGTGGATGTATTCAAGTGCAAAGACTTCTTTTGCCTTCTTAATATTCTGTCCACTGTGTACCTTGAACTCCAAACAATCACTATTAAAATGTTTCCGCTATCTAGCATGTGTAGTGACTGCATTTTAATAAGTCAATTTGTTTAAAGAACTCTTGCATGGGCGACTGCCCTGAATCCCGTTAGCCAGTCAAAATAGGCGTGCAAAAAGTTTGAATGGGACATTAAGAAACATAATTCTCATTCTGGATATCATCGTTTCCTCGCCATTACTTTAATGTTAAAATATTTAAAAATAAATGAGGTAAAGAGATTTCTCCATATTTTAAGTTTAATCAAGCACGCAGTATTATCAGTGTTACTATTTCAATCGCAACATGACTATAGACCAAAAGCAATAAACGTTTTCAAAATTTAATTCTGAGAGAAACATAATGACTCCCAGAGTCAAGTTCAGCTCTTTTAGTACACTTTTTTCATGTAAATTACTTTTCCGAATGAGAGAATATTCACGATTGAACCCTATTAAAATTGTCTGCAACAGCTGTAGTTTTTCCAAACTGAATTTGAACTCAATTTCCATCCAAGCAGTTTCTCTGGCTTAAACAACAAATGATTTCTAATTAGAGTAATCTCATTCCGTACACTAAATGTTCATTTTCTATGCTCCAGTAGAACGGTCAATATGGTATTCACTACATACAGGTTGGAAGGGAATGGCGTAGCAAGGGCATTAATGTGTTCAACTGACAGTTTCCGAGATCATGTAACTTCAGTTTTATGATGTGTTGATTGTTGTGTTGTCATTTCATGTGCGTCAACCTTAAACCACGTAACGTCAACGCATTGTTTTATACTAAGGTATTCTTGTCCGTGGCTTGAGGTGTTATCTGTCAGTCACAAATGGGCGTGTCTGGAGTGAAAATATCGAGTGAGAAAAGTCACATGTGTCACATTAGTAAGGATAGTCTGTTAGTTTCTGGTAGTGTCACAATAGAAAGAGCAGTGTCTGGTTGTGTCACAACTAGTCAGGGCGTCCAGCAGGTCCTTGAGAATGGACCAGACAAACAAGTGACTTGTATTAGGTTAATATTCTCGTTGGGCGTGTGAAGACGTAGTACAGAAAGACTCAAGGTAACCGTCATGTCGGTAGTAGCCCATTCTAAATACCCATATTATGTATTCATATTATGTGTCATATGTTTCAGAATCACTGTGGCAGCAACTGAACCGCTTCAGCAATAGGTAGATCCGTAAGAAGCGGGATTAAGTATGGTTTCACAAGGCTCTAAACAGAGCGTGCAACATATCGAACCCAGGTGGGGAATCGAACAGACGTAAAGCGGGTGCAAGGTCAGTCTGCCACATCTTCAGTGGTTGACCAGGAGCGAAATATGCCGGATCTGCAAATTGGTTTGTTTTGAGGTGCTGTTGTACAAACCAACCTTAGCGCTAAGACTGCCTTAGGTCTATGTTAAGGTATGGGAGTTACGGTCACTTTAGCGCTAAGATCACTTTGTACAACGACACCCTGGTGGCGAGACAGGAAACCAACGGTCGATGTTGTTCATTCGAAAAGGAGAGTCCATCATAAACACTGATGGGTAAATAAATGAGAATTAGTTCGAACCGTATTAAGCAATATTCCTGCCATATCACCATAAACAATGACCAAGGGTGTACGTCTTTAACTGTACCCATGAGATCATTCGAACTTAATCGTGACGGAAGAACATTCACTTAGTCACTTTAGACATGTGTTAATATGTGTATTACTATGACCTTCACCAAAATGATATTCATCCTATAGGTCTTACCCAATCGTTTTTGAGTGCTAACAAATGGACAACAACCATCCCGTGTTAATGTCGCTCACGCATGTTGAAGGTTATGACCTCATCAACATCTGCACTCGCACAAACGACTTCCTTGTGAACAACACACCAGTGACAACCTGACAAGAAAAGAGTACTTTGTCAAGACTTTTATTGCATACAAAAAACCACCATAATCTACATAGACAGGTGCCAAACTTCACTCCACTATACAAAAATACGGTATGTTGTACCAAAATATGCATACATACGTACAAACAAGGTGTGCACTAGACCACGGGAGGGAGGGCTGGCGGGAGTGGAACTGATCGTGTAAGCTGCATCATGGGCCGGTACTGTTGGTCCATGGAGAGGTTTTAAATAGTACTTTAGAAACATGTTAAGCTACACTCGATTATGCAGCTTATATATATGTATATATAATATTTATATATAGGCTTGGCCCTGCCCTGAGACCGTCTCCATAATACAGGTCCTAGGGCAGGGACACGTAAAAAGCAGGGTAGTGTGAGGGTGTGTGGTTACTTCAGACTCATAGTAGTATTACTTTACATACAATCTATCTACAACACATTTCTATGATTTGTTTCACTGAAACATTTAATATTGTGACCTTGGCTTATGTACAAGTTAAAACTACCTTTTATGTCTTGCCTTAGGCTACCTGAAGCTTATCACAACATTATTGCTTAAGAAGATATTTTCCATACTTGCTTCATCAAGGTTTGATCTATGGATGTATTGCTAGGGTTATGCTCCAGGGGATTAGGGTCATCTTCTGCCCCGGTGCTACAGCTGGTTATTGCCTTCAGTATTATTGCAGAGTCAAAGCTGTTAAGACCTGGAGCAATTTGTCAACCATTCCAAATGTTATTATGACAACTGGTATTATGTGCAAGATAAGTAGCAATCAGATTTGAAAAGTGGTATCCATAATAATTCCAATTAAATTTGAAAGTTAAACAAACAGTTCCTTTAACATCCTAAAGATTAGAATACAGTAAGGGAGTACTTAAAAATGTCACTCAATATTTAAATATATTTTCAGAAACAAACAATTTTATGGTGAGCTCCATATGGGTCTACTGTGTGTAACTAACGGTGTGACACCAATACCCGAAAGCTCTCACTACTGCTTGTGGACTATAGCCATGTATCATGTCTGAAGCAGCCACATACACACACACACTAACCCAGTTGGACAGATTGTGACAGACCCGCTTGAACAATGACCAAAAATAGAATAGTTCTGACAATATTGGGAACAAGTGCATTGAAATAATAAATAAAGAAATCCCTGATTTTCGCACTGTGTGTTCCACAGTAGACTAAATGTAGACAAAGATACACAGTAATAACATGTGCCATGCAGCCCTCAAACTGTGCAGGTGTAATTATGTGATTATTTAACAAAAATGAGGTATTCTTGGGTTGGTTAGGTCGGCAGACAAACATCACAGAATTGGAAAGTCACTTGGGACTGGCTAAACTAAGGAGTGACATGGACATCAAGGCAACACACAGGTAACAGCTACAAACAAAAGCGAAGGAAATGGAATAAGAAGCTTGGTTTTATTATTTTGCTGAGAAGTAAGATGGCAAAAAACATATCCAAAGTAAGTGGATAAAGAATTTGGGAGTATTATAAACAACAGCTCAACTCAAACTAAGATGGAGTTTGAAAAGTACTGAGGACCTGAGATGAGAGAACCAAGGGGGGTAGGTACATATTGTAACAAAACAAACAAACAAACAAACCAAATAACTGGCCGTGCATTGAATAAAACAGGGTAAGGTGCTGAGCTTGGACCTTGGCCTACCAAGCTGAAATTTGAGGGCTGCATGAAGGTGAACAATGCTATGTTGCTAGCATATTCCATTTATCTATTTAATATTATGCACTAATAAGTCATCTGAAAGTAAAAGCTAATACCTTGGGTATGTACAGGTTGACAAACAACTTTAACAAAGGCAGTCTTTAAATGTACACTTACAGCAAACATATAATGGTACGTGTAAGTTGAACGATATACGACAGTATGAGGTATTTCACTGTTAATTGGGATGCTTTGGTCGACTGGCAAACACATGCCAGGAAAGACTAGACAAGATTTTCAATAAAACTTTCAAAAACAAGATCATCTCTTTTTCTGAAAGTATATCTCAATGAATAAAACAGTCAATTTCAAATCCCATATTTTTGTACAGGACATGAAGACAGGACAAGACACCTACAATGCAGAATGGCTGCACATCAGGATATTCTCCATTACAAACTTCTCTGGTACAAATAATCAACAGTCATATTTGAATACAGTCTATAGAGATACCATTAGATTCAGAAATAAAAACAGGAGGCAATTTAGTTTCATATTCATCTCAAACATATTCTGTTCTCTACACTGACGTCAAGTTATTTCATGTGTTAACATTCATTCTTAATACAATGTAACTTGAAATACCAGCCACCTAAATTACAACTATTCCTGTGAAAATACACTTTTAGTTTCTCTTAATTTTCAGAATAACATATAGTATCCAATGATTTGAATCATGTGACATTTGTTAAGAAAATACATATTGCACACTTTACTTCTTTAGATAAATCAATAGTTTGTATCTCCCTCCCCAGGAGAAAATGTCTCAGAAACACAAACAGCACTCAATTTAAAGATTATTTCGAAACTCCCATAAAAATGTCCATCTGGTAGCTTAAGTCTTCATTACTATTCAATTACATTAACAACACATTCTTTCCCCTTTCTTCAGAATAAAGCAATTTTCTGCATACAATGACGCAAGTGAGAAATCTTTTGATGAGGGACAAAATGTTGGAATGCATATCAAAATTATGTCAAATTTCCCTGGAACTCTTAATGAGAGACAACTTGATCCACCAAGAAAGAATAATTTTTCTTCTTAATCTGTTTTGATTTTCCAAAATACCCCCAGCTGACAAATATATCATCTCTTTGGGGCATTCTCTCAGAATGACTTCTTTCGTAATGGATATTTGATCCTCTAGGTTCAAATACGAAAAAAATCAATTTGATTTGACGTCTCATAGGAAATAAGCTTTGCCCGTCAAAGGGATACACTGTTCTTTTCCAGGATTTAAAGAGACATTATGGAAGATTTAAAGTCCATATCAGTCTCTTGACTTTTCCATCAAACATAAACATACAAGCGAAGGACAATAAAGTTTACAAAGTCAAGCATCCTTCGCAACAAAGGCATGAAAATATATCAAAGTGCTATTTTCTTGTCTTTTTATGGATAGAGCAAAATGAACAATATGATGTTAGGAACAGCTTTCTATCTTGATTTTTATTCAAATATTGCATTTTCAAGCACACACATACTCCATTATTTTCTATTTTTGACAGCAAACGAAACCAATCCCAAAACACAAGAGACTCATCATTTGACTGTAGTCATAAATAAATAGCTGCAACAATACATAGGACTAGACTTCACAGAGAAAATTTGTACCAAAGAAGTTTTGTGCTACAGGGTTAGGATCAACTTTGGGGTGTGAACAAAAATCACAAGGATATAAAAAAATCTCCCCATTTGAATTCACACAACACAATGCATTAAGCTAACTGTCCAACACAGATATCAACATGTGGGGTATGCAGTATAATCAACAATTTGGGAACTTTCCGAGTGCAGACGATTCCTGTGATTACTTTGGCGATATGGGAGGCAGACAAACGTGCTTATCAAAAATAGTTAATGGGCACGCCAAATGACAGTTGAAATGAGAGCAGACAGGGGAGTTGTGGGTAGAGGAATACTTGTATGGAAAATTAAATGGAATAATAAATAGGTTTGTCTGAAGGCGGGAAAATCCGTACTGACTGGACTACTGTGATCCCACGCGAATAGAATGTCATAAAATTTAATAAATGAAAAAATAAAAGAATCCAACATTCCAATTGTCACACTCACACGTCAAACTCACGCATAATTTAGATCACAATATGCCATATATAGAGAATCACACAGAAAACCCAAAAACACATCTGGAGAAGCTGTGAAATAAAATACACAACAAACCCAGGCCAACACAGTGGCCTTCAACAAGTTTCATTCAAGGGATGAACATCAAATGAAAATAACATTTACAGCTCAGTAAAAAGAAGAGCAATGCAATCTTCTGATATTGAACATTTTTAAATTAATCTTAAATCTTGGTAGTGTTCCCATGACAACAAGGAAATATGGGGATTAGAAGGGTTAAAAAATAATTCAATGTTCATGTATTCATGAACATTGTTTTTTCCCATTAAGAATTCTAAAGTTAACTTGGTCAAAATAGATTGCTTGTTAATATTACAAAGGCATATTAAAAACACTATTAAAACTCTACAGGTCCTAAACAACATGGCGAATAGATTTGTTCATACAACTGTATACAAGTATTCTTATAAACAGTAAGGCTTGCTCGAGGTAGATGATAGAAGGGTTAGCTTAACTAAATAAAAAAATTGACAATATTTCAAACACATCTGACTTCTCTGATACTATCTATACTTTACAACACGTGTGTAAAAGAATCTGAGTTATTGCTCATGTCTTGCCCAACGTTAGCTGTGCATCACCACAACATAAAATGCTTATATGGTAGGACTTTCAAATACATCCATGTACAAATGGATTAACTGGCACACACATTTTTTCTGTAACATGTTATACTATCAGCTACTGAATCAGTATCCCTATAAACCATGGAAACACGTTTGTCCAAGACTTCGTAACATAATAACTTCATATATATTCAAAACTGACAATATTGGCTATTTTCAGTCTCTAAGCTTGTACCTATACACAGGCAAATGGTTTTGACATACCACAAGTTTCCACTGTTACCACTGAATTCGGTTTTGTGCACTAGCAAAGCAATGCTATGGTGTACAATAATCGTGCAAAGCAGTTATCTTTTTATCCATGTTCCAATATAAATGCTTGGGCTGGTGTGCTGGACTATGGATAAAACTTGAAATGGCTTTGGCAAGTAATACTGAGATACTAGAGAACACATCTGTGCTGCCAGAAGCTAGAACAACTTAGTCCAGTCAGTATTCTCTCTCTTCCCTCGCAATACACACACATCAAAATACACCTCATCATCAGTGACAAATGTTAGCCTTTGGAATGTTGTATCATGTAACGCTGACAGAAGTTGCCTAGTTCTACCTACTCAACTAAGCTTATCTGGAAAGTCAGTTCAAACATGAACAAAATTTCTGAATTTCCACTTTGCCAATTACAGAGTAAACGTTCTGTTTCATATGAACATTTGATGTGTGTGCATTTATTGTTCATTGGGATCAATTGCAAGACATATCAATCTTGATCCTCACAAAAGCATAAGCATCATTGTATCATATTCATCAAGTTTCATTCATTTGGTGGTCAATATAAATAAGAGACGTTTAACACATAAATATATATATAATTATATATTCACAACACTACAGTAAGCAGGGGAAACATTGTTGCACAAGGGATACATTCACTGCCATGGATTATTATAAATATCAACTTCAACAATATGTACAAAATGGTTCCTGAGGTGTTGCAGCAGCAGCAGACCGCAGCTAGATGCCACTGTCACCCTTGTGCAACACCTTCACGCGCAAAGTATGTCTACAGTTCCACAAAACAACACTTAAATGCTTCAAGATTAAATTTCTTTATCAAAAACACATTTCAATCACAGATAGTACTATATGGTTGCCCGCAATGTTGAACACTACTGGTGGGGCAAAGGGTTGGCCATTGTGGAGGCATCCTGGCGTAAAGCATTGGTAGCTTGGTGTCACTCTTTTACACAGTGAAAGTCCTATAGAATAAATATGGTATTTACACTTGTAAATGCCAGCTTATGACTAGTTATACAGAGGTGTTAACAATATACACTACATGCAGAGTCTCTGAGGGTTTTATATATATATATATACTACATATGTCAGAGAGAAATGTATTAAGGTTGGAAGAGAGAGAACACTGTCTTACTCATCAATTATGGTTTTGCCAATATTTGCCTGCTTTTCAGAGAACTGAAAATATACTCATATATATACTTTATGGATATAGATATATACACACACACACAAACACACACACATGCATGTTGGTATCTTGGTTGGTTTGGAAGTCAATGGCCATGAGAAATGATAAAAATATAACCAAAAAAAACAAACAAATTAATTGCACGCACAGCATGTGTGGAGCTAGACATCACACAATGTACCTGAGGATTACTCAACAATATAGTTTCACTCAATAGTTCAAGGCTACATGCATGGTAACAGTCAGGGGTTGACAGGCGTAAGAATAAACGTTACAGCCATGGGCTCTGACACACGCTGTCGAACTGGCATGTGCGCAAGTGAAGGGAGGAAGGTGCTATCTGGAGTGTTCACAGCCAGTTCAAAACATTGGACTTGGGCAGAGGCAGTGTAGCTCTTGGTGATGGGTTCTGCATGGACCTCGTCCAGGTTCCCCTTCCATTCCTGCAGAGGGCCTCCTGTGCTGCGACTTGCATGAAAGCGTGATCGATGGCGCTGGAGCTGCTGAGGATAACGAGTGGAATACGAACACTGACTGCAAGAATATCTGGATCTGTGAATCGTGTTTCTTGAGGCAAAGTTTTTCTTTCTGCGTATGTGAACTTCTCGCAAATGCCTATTACATACTACACGTGAATCGAACTTGTCGCCACAGATGCTGCACTTATATCTCTTCTCTTGTATTTTCTTATTACTCCCTGAGCGAGAAATATCAAGAGGCTCATCAAGCTGGGGCTCAACATGCCGAGAAAGCAGAAGTTCACTTGGGAATGACTTAGGACACAACTTGCTGTTCTTACTAAGGTTGTGTATCTTCATCTCATGTGATGTGAGATTTGACAACCATTTTGTCTTATAGTCACACAGGACACAAGCATAGAGCTTCTGCTTATCTGCCCTGAATACCCGTTTCCTGAAACCAAGGCCAAATCCGAAATCTGAGGGAGGGGTTCCAGATTCCCCATTGCCGTTTTGTTGTGATTCCTCAGTCTTCAGAGTGACCTGGGCATTGTGCTCTTGAATAAGGTGCAACTGCATCGAAAGTTCACTTGGAAAGACCAAACCACATACTGTACAAGCCTTGGGATCTGGTGTCTCCAGCAGTCCACTTCGTCCAGAAGTCTTCTGGTCAAACATATCCATCATTGGCCAACCAGCATGATCTTTGAGGATATGTGCCTTCAGCCATCTGGAACTTTTGAAACGTCGATCACAGAGATTGCACACTTCACTGTACTGGTTGTTTATGTAGCGATTATTCAACTCTTCCTCATTCTTCAATCTGAGGAGATCAGCCTTCAGCTGATTTGCTGACTTCTCAAAGCTCTTGTCTAATGTTGGTGATGGATGGGGAGAAATGCTGTCAACCTTACTATTTTGAGAAACTGGAGTCTGGTTCCCCCTGTCTGAGATGGTCTGATCAGGCTGGCTAGAGGCATTGCTCGCAGTCTCACAATCTGATGGTGCTGGTGAGCTGCCCATGCTTGGAGACTTGTCACTTGGTATTATCCCATGTTTGTTAAGTTTGTGTGTTCGCAGAAAATACTTATTGCAGAGTTCTTTGTTACAGATTTCACATGACACTCTTGAAGAATTGACAGGTTCCTTCCAGCGCCAGGTGTGTTTCTGAAATCCATCTTTACTCTTGCCGCCACTACCACTGCTTGAACTGCTTGCACTCCCAGCACTACTACCGCCAGTCCCACCACTTATACCTCCATTATGACTTCTCAAGCTATTTTGATGATCATTACGAGCAAGTTCTGGCATCATTGGGGACAAGCTTCCTGGTCCTCCGAGAGATCCTGTGCCAATGGGTGCTTGTGGAGTCATACCAAGAAGACCTCCATTTCCTGCAAAGCTGAAGATACCATTTGGGCCACCATGCATTCCTCCCATGAATCCTCCTAGGCCTCCAAGGCCACCCAGGACACCGAGACCTCCTAAGCCAAAACCATTCATTGGGTTGAAAAGGGAACTCTTTGATTGTTTAGATCTCTCTTTTTCCCTTGCGTCAGAGTCAGATTTATCAGTACGAATGCCATGAATATTCAGTCTATGTGTTCTAAGGAAGTACTTGCTACAGAACTCCTTTTTACAAATTTCACAGTAAGCTTCAGGATCAATGCCAAGTTTTACAAGTTCTTCATTTGATGGTTTTTCTGATGGCAAGTTTGGAGCTATGTTGCTAAGATCAAGTTTCTTACTGGCACTGCTACGAATCTGAGACCTTTGAAGGATATCTGCTGTGATCATCTCAGCTGTAATTGCAGAGAGGTCTTTAGCTTCTGATTTTGGTGTACTACTTAAACCTGATTTGGAATAAGGGCTATCATAAGGATTTTCCCTCTCCGCTTCTGCAGCTTTTTCCTGAGGAGATAAGTCAACACCATGGATTCTAAGCTTGTGGGCCTTGAGGAAGTACTTATTGCACAACTCCTTGTTGCAGATATCACACACAACCCTGTCGGCCAATTTTGCAGCTATCATGTTGCCAAATATTGTAGTAGCATTATTATCTTTGGCTCCACCAGAAGCTTGCTGGGCTTGTGCTTGGGCCTGTGCTTGTGCCTGTGCCTGTGCCTGTGCCTGTGCCTGTGCCTGTGCCTGTGCTTGGGCTTGGGCTTGGGCTTGGGCTTGGGCTTCAGCTGCAACTTTTAGCAGACCTTCAGAACTACTCATGGCTACACTATCAATTTTTGACATAGGAATCTCGGGTCCATCAGCAAGTGAAGGTTCTTGTATATCGCTCAACATTCCATGAACATTCATCCGGTGAATTTTGTATGAATATTTACTGGAAAATTCCTTGTTGCACAGGTTACAGAAAGTAATATAGGAGTCCCCACTTGCTGTACCTGGTGGGCTAATCTGAGATCCTGGCTCTTGCTTCACATCTTTTGGTATCTTCACTGGAGATAGCATTGAGTTCTCCAGGGCATCAATTGACTTTCCATATGGTGGAGGAATCATGTCATCACTGAAAACTCCATGTTTGTTAGCCATGTGGATTTTCAAAAAGTACTTGTTGCAGAACTCCTTTCGACACTGTTCACAGTAGGCCTCAGCATTCAGGACCCCAATACTCCTGAGCGCATCATTAGGTATGGAAGGAGTAGGTTTTCCCAAGGTAGCTGTCAGGGACACTGCTGATGACATTGGTGAATATGACATTGAAGACTGTAGTGATACTGGCACGTGGTCCGATAGAGAAGGGGCAGGAAGAGACACAGGCAGTGGCTGGGAGACAGCGTGGGGTTGGGGATGCACTTGTTGCTGGGGAAGCAAGGATTGGGCGGGGATGATAGCGACGGGCGGCATAAAAGGGTTGAGGACCATCACACCAGGCATGTTAGGCATATTTGGTAGACCTGCCATGTTGGCCATAGTCTGAGGTAAGATCATTGGGGATGAGGTGACAGTAGCCGTAATGGGAATATCAAAAGCAGCACGACTACGTTTACCAGATGAAGAGGGTGAGTTTTCAGGCACAATACCATGTACATCTTGCTTATGTTTCTTGAGGTAGTATTTGTTGCAAAAATGCTTTTGACAAATTTCACAATAGTCCTCCATATCTGGCTGAGTTGAGGAGCCACTGTTGTTCATCTTGGAGTTGTCAATTGGTGCTGACTTGGAGGAGGTGAGGCTTGTTGCTTCCACCTTTGCTGTTGTGGCATCAAGCTTGAAGGATTTAGGAACTGCAGCCACAGCTTCTTTCTTTGGAGGTAATGGTTGTGAAGGTGTTGGGGCAGGCTCATGTTTGTAGGGTGAGGGTAGGGGTAGGACAGGTTCTTGTGGTGGCAAGATCATATTTGTTTGCCCTGGAGTCATAGAAAATGGAGATGGAGCATTTTCATATATTCCATGTTTATTGGCTTTGTGGGTCTTTAAGAAATACTTGTTGCAAAACTCTCTGTCACACAGTTCACAATAAGCATCAGGATGAAAGATCCTGCTACCATCTTTGACAGCGTCCATGTGATCACCATTTAAGTCCTTCGGTTCAGCATCTGCTTTGACTTCCTGAACATTGTGAGTTTCAGGAGGTATGTTTTCACTATCACCTTCAGCATGACCATTGGCAATGATCTTGTTCTCCTGCTGGAATTCACTGCCAAGACGATGATATGCTGTAGGATAGTTGTACATCATGGACTCAATATCTACCTTGGGCTCCTTAGCAGATGCGTGAACAACATTTATATGGTTCATGAAATGCTCCTTTGAAGGAAAAGTTTCAGGGCATTTAGTACATGTTATTATTGCCACATGAAGGTCAACAGGCATGTCTTCAGTCTGTTGTGGACCATTTTCCTTCACTTGTGAACTTCCATTTGTGAAGTCCTCTGGCACTCCTTGAGTGGGCGGAGTCTGATCTGAGCCTACCGCCTCCTCACCCTCATATACCCGTATTGGTTTTGTCTGCTTTCGGCGACTGGATTTGGACATATCCATTTTAACTGTTGTGATGGGTTCTCCCAGACAGTCAAGAAATGTTCCTTCACTCAAACATCAAAGTCTATGGCTAGCCCGAATGGTCATCACCTCCTTGAGAACGATGAGCCTTTCATTTTCTTGTCATCCAGGCTGGCAATAGCTCAACTGAATCTTGCAACCTTCTCATTAGGAATATGTTGCCACCTTGCAATCTGGAAAAGAGAAACAACATAGAGTGGTGTGAAAGTTCACGAATATTACAAGCTTATTACATTATCATTGAAAAAACCCAACAGAAAGTAAGAATGATGGACCTGGCGTACTTCAAATTTGAGATGATTTCTCATTATCTAGGTATTAATTTCCTTTATAGTGCATGTAAATGCAATTTATGGTTAATTTTCAAGCCAGTAATGATGTGATTGAGAGTACAATAATATCAATCCCTAGCCTGACTACACATTCATTTGGAGTGATACTTTCGACAAAATGAGATTTTTCGTAAATAGATCCTACAGCCCCAAAAACCTTAACCCAAGGGAGGAAACCCATTTAAATGCAAATTACGATGGCGGAGATCTTGAAATTGTTTTGCTGCCAGATCAAGAACCGGATTGACATTTCTTGAATAATATTTCTGAATCCAATGCGAACAAGAAGCTTTTTGGCCAACTGATTTCATGGCGGCTTCTGTGTTAGTGAAGTATAATTATCGTGATAAATCACATGTCATAATTTGCATTTGGCGGAGCAGCAGACGTGCAAGATGACAGAATGGAATCAATAAGCTATGGCTATGAGTGCTAGCACATGTCATGCTCCGACATGTCATTGTTGACATATTATCGACACCAAAATCTTGTTGCTTTATCTGCGAGTAAATTTCATTATCAACCCTGATAAAATGAAGATCACATTCGTATTCAGGGAACCAAACACAACTAAAGCCTTTCTGACAGAACGGCACACTAGCAATGAACCTGTCAGTAAGACTGCAACACAAAAGATTACAATACTGTCTCTGCCAATACGACACCTTTACAAATAAAAAGACGCAAAATCTTGTTATCCCTGAGTTTGATATTGGAATTATCGCAGTTGTTGAGCAAAATCAATACTTTCTTTTTGCATTGGTGATGAGAGAGAGATGTCAAAATAGTCTGCGACTGTAAGAGTTTTGTCATCTCTCAATTGCCTAATTGACGTGTTTGTCTAGTCTTTGCCATCAACAGGCCTGCTTTTAAATCAAAATAACAACTGCGCAAAATACCAATTTTTCTCATGTCTAATGGATCAAAATTGAAGAAATTCTTTCTAGTTTTTACACCAAGTATTGATTTTGCAAGTTAGCAGATATTTATCACTCTTTGCACCGATTGCAAATGTGGAGATTTATGTACAAAAGGATTTTCTTCAACAGATCCACACAAAACTTCATTATTAATGCAAAT
Source organism: Haliotis rubra (assembly GCF_003918875.1). Classification (NCBI taxonomy): domain Eukaryota; kingdom Metazoa; phylum Mollusca; class Gastropoda; order Lepetellida; family Haliotidae; genus Haliotis; species Haliotis rubra. The sequence goes on from NW_025767213.1 coordinate 2,078,611, forward strand.
TTTAAGTTACTCCCTTATTTTCATTAATTATTGACAGATATTGCCTATTCAATTAACAATACTGGAAGAATAAAGATAATAATTCTTTGGGTCCTGATATTCCGTGACAATCATGCATATCTAATCAGATTTGTTGAATTCATCTCTCTGTGCACGTTACTTGATTCTAGTAAGTATAAATGTCCAAGTCATCTTCGGAGTAACAGGGAGTGGTCCTCACTACAAATCTCAAATATCTTAATGATAATTACATCATCAATCATTGCCCATACTGTGTGTAGCACCTACATTCTCATGACTTGATAACTTGCATATTTGCAATTTCCTTAATTACTTGCCATATAGCAAGTCAACATGCAATAGCTGTATCTATTTGGATTATGCTGAAAAATACTTCAAGTTAGGTTCAAATCACATCCATCTAATTAATAGTTTCCTGAACAACAGAAAAAAACCACTTTGTTTCCAGTGATTGTTATTCTAGAAAATAAGTATTTGCAGAACCAAGGCCTATTCACATCTCGATTTAACAATGATTCAGTGACACCCACAAAGTATTCAGGTTGCCACAAGAGATACACAAATATTCCTTTTTATTTCAACTGCCAATATAGCATAAATTTTACTATTACTGAACAATATAAACTGAATGATTCAGATTATGTACTAACATATTTTCACATATATTTTATCCTGCTGGGTATTTAGTCTGAAATAGGATTGAATGTACAAAGTTACCCACAGAAAAAAAACAAGCAGAATAACAATAAAGCTTCAGCAGTTTTCACCTTGAATCTGCCACCTTATTAGTTGGAAGACACCACTACAACTAATCACCGGTTCCACTGGTCTCAATGATATAATCCAGAGAAAATGTGCAGATAATTAAAGGAAGGTCAAATTTCACACCTTCTCGACCCCTCATTAGTGCTAGGCTTGACTTGTTACCATGGCAATAATTATGCTCATTATTATTTTCAATAATGGAATGATAGTCTTTTATTAAATTATTGAATATTTCAGCATGAAAGGAAACTCAATTTTGGCATCTAATGGTTCTTCTAAGTTAAAGGCAAAATTACTTATTTTCCGTCTGGCATTATTGACTTCTTTCAAATGCAGAAACAGATGCAACTGAACAATAATTCAGGAAGGTCAAATTACAAGGGGTGAAGGAATAATAGGCTAGAATGTAATTCTGCTGTACCCTGATTTATGGACAACAGGTCTGGCCTCTTAAACATCAAAGTGGAAAAGAAACAATGGCTTTATTTGAATGTGTCACTCAAAGAGTTTGATGAATTGCATATAATTTTTTATGTGTCTACTTTATCATGGATTGTATTAATGACCTTTCAATCCCAGAAGCTGACAAGTAATTTGAATCTTTTCTTTAAAATAAAGTCACCAGATGGTTGATTAAACCATGTCCAGATAAAGGAATGTTTGTGTAAGATGTCATTTGATCATTATTAGATTGTTTATACAATTCAAAGAGAAATAACTGCAAATCACTTTCTGGCATATTTTTCAGCTAAAAATCTTCAAACAAAAGCACAAAGAAACCTGATAGATGTTCACATTTTTTTTGCTGTTAGATGTCTGCAACTTTGTGGATATTTTGTGAAATCTGAAACGCAAGCAATCAAGCCATAGAGGTGCATATCCCAGTTCAACAAGCTATTACATCCGCTTATCGCCCCTGTCAGCGAAAAATATCCAAAACCATAAGGTGATTTTCTATGATTAAAATCAATCATATTTGTCAGCTCTAGGTAATCAGTTTGGGAAATCATCCTGATATTTGACATTTTTTCCTGTCAAAATCAATCCATAAGAAATTAAACTGTTCACGCAAGTTATATTTTTAAACCCTCCTTAAAATGTCCTTTTTTCTGTTTGATATGAGTCATATTAAAAGATGGTGCAGAATCTATAATGCATGAATCACGGTGACTATAATTCTTAAATTCAAGCTTTGTTGAAGTCTTGCACACAGATAACCACAACTTAAAGATGTCTTCAGCAAAAAACTCACAAAAGCAAACTCATTTGCTGAGCTCAATGTGCTTTATGACCTGTGAAATTTTTTCTCCTTTGATATTTAATGTATCTATAGTCATAAACACTAGCGAGATCGGACTGTGGACATTTTGGAGACTTTTATGCAATCTGTAGTGGTTAATCTCTATTTTACATTGTAATTTTCCTTTCTTCCTCGTTTCAGAGGTAGCAGATCAGAGAAGCTCATAAAATCTTTCATAGTTCCTATGACTCTAGGAAAGTTATCTCTGCTGTAACTTGATAGAAGTTGCAAACACTTTACATTGCATGGCTCACTCCAACATGTTTCATATTCAAATCTTGATGGTGATGAATTTCAACATCAAACACTTCTCCATGAACACAGCTAAAATGGCTGGAGCGATAAATCAGGGACTACATTAAATATGTGATGAAATGTATGACACCTATTTTAAAACACCAGTCAGGTTCAACTCATGTTAAAGTATGTCAACCTGACTTGAATAGTGGCAGTTATTGGAATATCTAAATGAATTTGTCGTTTTTCATATTTCCTCATCATTAAAATTATCACTTTGATGCACACGTTTTTATTTACCCAGTATAAAAACCAACTACCTACAAGCAACAAAAACAACATCAGTCCATTACAATCCAGCCATAAACAATCAGCCTGAAAAAAAGTTCTTTCCCTGCTTAATCATGGTAATAACATCATGTTTTTCAGGTAACTCAACAAAATACACCAATCAGTTTTGACTGAGGGACAGGACGACTAGTCTAAGCTACGTGGTTATTGAGACTGAGAAAAATTGACAAACACTAGCTTTTCTGGGCAACTCAAGTATGTGGGGAATAATAGCGGGTGAATTAGGCTTGGAGCTTTGTCCCTGGGACCTGTCAACTTTCTCTTATTGTCATGTAGGATCCAGAAATCAATGCATATTACAGCTTGCAAAATTGTCAAAGCTCCAATTGTCTAGGACTTTTCATAGTAACCATCTGTTTAGGTTCCACTGTTGCTCTCCCACAAAGAATTTGTTTTCAAGTTTGGCTGAAATATATCACTCCCTCCAATAGAGACCCACAGTGACATGGACCATTCATTCTTTTGTTGAAAAATGCTCTAAACTTGACTGTTTTCTTTCTACCTGTCGTTATGATTTGTGATAAGGTCATTTATAAATCCCAGGTTGAAAAGTTCAGTGCTGCCACACTGCAGTGCTCCCATTTAGTTATTCCTCTCTTGTACTGGTATTCACATGGACATACTTTACAGGCAGCAATAAAAATGGCCTTAATCAACTCTCAGACACAGGAACCAAATATGAAACACTAAATATGAAACAACTAACATAGGTACAACATATTTCTTCATGCAACAGATGTTCTTGTAGGACACTAATTTCAAATGAATTTCGCAATTTGACATGAATAGTTTTATAAAACCACCTGAATAGGATGTTCTAAGAAGTATTTCCTTTGAGAGCAGCACTGAGAAACAAGGCTAGAAATGAGCGCGGAAACACGTAACTTCCCAAGTGGAAGTCATTTCCTTACAGTTGTAGGAAATGACACTTTAATATGCCCTGTCATTGTTGGGGCACCGCATCCTTAGTCATATCTCATTTGAAGACATGTTTCACAATGTCAGAAAGTCCCCAAGAATAAACAGCATAACCAGTACTTGCTAATAAACATCTCATTAGAGCAGCTGTCAAAATGTCTAAACAAGCAAAATTGTCGAAATTTTATACTGAATCTTTTTAAAGATAAGCCTCATCTATGAGACATGTTTTCACAAGTTTTACTTTTTTCAGTCTGACATGTTTCAAGGAGGGTCATGTTATCAGGTTCCTAGAGGTGCTTGTTGATGATGTAAGAGCTAAACCACATCATAGGATGCACCAAAGCAGGACCTATGTCCTTGCTGTAATGGTGCAGTCTGAAACTGTTTCACACTCAGTGTATACTGACAAAGTGAAAGTAAACAGAACTGACCAGTGCATCGAAATAAAACTTCACTAAATTTTCCTAGGGTTTTAACAGTTTTGCTGTTATTAATTCTTTGACTATGGAAACAGAACCACAAGTCATACAAACACTCATGGTATGGTATCGCATATCCTAACATTGCTCCTACCATGTCCACAACAAAGTGTATGGTTGCAGGCCTAATGCAGTGTCCACTTTGTCCTCTTGACAGTTTGTTGCCATGAAGCCCTGGTGTGACATAACCAGCACCATTAACTGCCTGTCAATAACACAAACATCAATGCTGACACTTGCCATAACCACCACAAACCACAAACATTGCTGCACTAGCTAATGCTCGTACACAACAATGCAATAATTTAAGTCTTTCAAATGCACTGTTTGTTGGATACCTTTTTCTCATAATTGAAACCATGACTGGTAAACTGGAAACTGTTCATTATCACTGGACGTATCTTATTTCCATTAACAATTCTAATTTAAAAAATCAATCATGTTTTATACAAATATTTTCTTAATCTCAAATATCAATAATTAATACAACTGAATAAATAATTTGCTATGTTTACCAAATTGCCTTTTGTTTTTCACAGAGAATAGAAGAAATTCTAAAGCAGATTGTTGGAACAATCAGATGAAGAGTAATGTTGACAGTGTTTTCCTGACAACTATCAATAGATAAACGTACACAATCAAACTATATGAGCCCTGCACAGAAAGAAAATAGATCCAAAAATAACAATAGACCGATTTACCTGATGGCTTTGAAAGTGCTCACCCCTTCATTGACACTATGACTGCCTTTCATTTTCATCAGAATGGAACAATGTTTCAAATTTTCAGAATTTATTCACGGATGGCTTTATTATTGATCAGTATTGATTTTATCAGAGAGCGCCATAGAAAAAGCGGTGCTTCAAGTATAACATAATAATAAAATAAACACAATCCCCCCCTACTGTGATAATAATGCCCCTATTAAGCAGAAAATAGACTGTATCTATGCCTTTATGCCAGGCAGATTGGTGAATGCAGTGGCTAGGGCTCGTTTGTGTGAAATATTTCCAAATTTGACAAAGAATTCCCAATTCTCCAAGGTAATTTTTTCCATTATCAGACTTGTCACTGTAAGAACTTTAGCAAATTAACATCCCACTGGCTCCAGCAACATGATCAACTTGTATAAAATGAAGAATGTGATAATGGTTTCAGCTACCGGAGGGGAGAATATTTCATATTTGCCTTGCCTAGGCTAGTCACAGGCGGCATTAATATTCTGTCGCTTATGAAAATGCAAATCTGCTCACTTCAAAAGTTAAAGGTTGAAAGAGTTTACGACAGCTGAGGTGTTCAGTTGATGTTCATCCTTGGCTCTTAACAATGTTAGCTAGGGAAATGTCAAAATTTTGAAAATCAAAAGCTTAAGTGCACGCATCCCACCGCAAAATCAACACTCACAATCCAATAATGTTCAATTTTCTGAAAATCTTGGGTTCTGATTTCATGATTTTGGAAAAGGTCACACAACCTTTTGGAATCTGTCCACTTTGAGTCCATAAATGGCCAAGGAAAATGCATTAAAGGATGTACACATCCCTGTAACTTACATTATCATATTTCACCTTCAACCTTGGAACAAATTACAAACATTCCCCTGCACTTTTCACCTTGAAGAAACACCTTAATGGCTGAAGCACACACGACTGATTTGTTGTTTAAAAGGAATCTTATTGAGCAGATCTTTTTCAGGAAGAACGTTAAAGAAGATGGTAAAGAAGTGACAATTCAAACATGGGGCTGATCATGTGTATGGCGAAATGCATGGACATTCACTGTGAGATTAATAAATATATAATAGATGATACAAGTGTGGCATATCATTCTTTAAAGACTTGTTTTCAATATTTTCAGATTTCTTATGGCCACATTACCTTGCATTGGGAATACCTATGATATTCTATGCTTGGGGGAAGCCATTTCTTCTAAGTTGTAGGTTGTGATACTCTAAGATATTGCAGATGACACAAGTGATGCACGTCATGGCATCATGTTGTCAGGATTTGTATGTTCCTTATGCTTAATAACCTTTATGAAGACCTGAATGAAGATCTAAATATTTTCTACACAAGCTGGTGCCATCATAAGATTTAGTATTCCTGCTTCCTGATTTAGTATTCTCCAAGATCTTTTGGGTCATGACTGGTAAACCATACCAATTGGTGCTTTAATCTTTTGCATACTAACTGATGTAGCATGTTACACAGTCCCAGCTAATCTACCTATTATCAAAATACAAGTTTTTCTTCATTTGCACCAAATATCTCCTTCTGTACTCATATCAAAATTTAACTTGGTTTCAAGAGGCTCTATCAACCTTTTTAATTTTTGAAGTGCTCATGACACTTACTACAGAAAGTACAGTAACTTCTCTGATGTAAGTTCTCTTATGAACATCACGTCTCTGGGATAAATTATCCTTTAATGAAGAAACAACCTTTTTCAGACATGACAGTTGTTGGATACCAACCATATCCCTGAAGCAATTTCATGCTATTTCAAAAGATCATATAACTTTTTATTCAAAACCTATATCAATGTTTACCAGTGCTGTTTTAATGCAGCTATGTAAAGGTGACCAGAGCAATTAACAACATCAGTTACTTTTTGATGCTTGCTCCATAGAACCATGAGAATTCAATAGTTGTTTACTTAATATTTCTGACTGAATATTTGTTACTAAAGTTCACAAGAATCCCTTTGTTTTCAATCTATCATACATCAGCTATAATGATGGAAAAGGATGTAGGATTTAATCCCGTTATTCACCCTAGGCACGCTATTTACACATTTTCTTCAACAAATGAGGCAATTTTTGTTGAGAGACAAATGGATACAAGTGTGAAGTGAGATTTGAAGAATATTTCAAACAATTACTTTCCAATTCATCACTCTGATCAGTGAAGCAGGCTTGTCTAATATCTTGTTAGAGTCATAAGTGTGGGAACATGAATCACAGCATATTGTTGATATCTATAACAAGAAATCCAGACTTTCTGGTTCTGGGAGCACTCAAGCTTGATGTTTTAAATGAACTCGCTGTTGAAGGAGATGACTATTCAGATCTCAATGTTCTTCTCTTGTGGTGAAAATATCTCACCACTTAGTCATTACACAAAATTCAGACTATTGTAAATTCAGGTAAATGTATATAACACCCCACCACCCCTATTATGCATTTGGTTGCAATGTACTTTCAACTGCGAAATGGTACAAGACTATCAGTTTTGAAAGCAAGAAACCTGTTGCCCTGTAGGACTGGCAAGGGTGTTGTTGAGGACTTAATTTCTCTGGAGAGACAAATGTTTGGAAGGAGATGATGAAAACTATATGGCTACAAGACAAAGAGACAGGCCCCTATCCTTCATATCTAAGAATGGTATTGTTCTTTCATACATGGTGATTTTATTGTGATTAACCATAAGCCTTGACCTTAGGCTTTGTTCTGAGAGCTTGAAAACAATTTCTTTCTTCCAGTGTTTCTATTCACTATGGAAAACAGATTTCCTACTGGGTATTCCAACAATAACTACCATATTCCTCTGTGGATTCACCTTCAAAATTCATTGATCAGTTTAATTGATTTTTATCAATCCTCATTTGGATTTATCCATAATTTATGCTACAATCCTTGCTTCATAGGTGACTGTAGACTGTCAACTAAGAGATATCTTTTACTTTTAATGCCCGACTTGTTTTCAAACAAAAGACTGAATTTGTGATAATGCTTCAAGTCAAATCGATAATGTCATTTTGAACAAACCATTGAAACCTTGAAACAAGCAACTGTGTACTGTGTGAGGGTTCTTGTAAATAACTCAAGCTTAACACAAAATCCTTCAGAAAAACAGGACATGAATATTATAAATTTTTCTGTTAGTCTATTTTGAGAGCTTTACAAATACTGAGAAATGCCAACTTAAATCCCATCTGCCATTGAAACATAGGAAGACTGGTAGCTTCCACCCAAATCAATCCATCCTTGTTTATCAGTAACCTGGCAACCAGAGAGAAATCCACAACATTTCATATAATTTCTCAACCCCAGCAAAATCTCCACAACAGTATTTTCATAACAACTGCAATTGCGGTCAAGAACTGACCAGATATTGAATCTCCATGGCAACCATATTGGCTGACCAATTAAATAAATATCCTTATAAAGTCCAGCGCATGGCCTGGCCTATTCCCATGAAACAAAATCCATTTCCATCAGTGTTATCAAGCCCCCAGTAAATTAAAGTTCAACTGGAGTGGAAGACATTTCCCCTTCATTATGCTGGACTCATGTTTACCCGAATTCCCATATTCTAAATATATCCTGTGGACAGTGTCCATCTCATTGTAAATAGCCCATGTCTTGGCCTTTCAAGTATGTTTTTGTTTATTTTTAAAGCAAACATCTGGATGGAGGAAAAATACTGCCAACAGAACATCTGTTTCTGTTTAAGCAATGAATTCAAGCTTTGTTTTTTATCAATTTTTAAAGAGTAATGTATTATCTTGTATTCATGCTTTACTGCAGAATGCAATTTTCAGTAATTATATTTATGTTAATTATGTGATTTTGTTCTATCAGTGATTAGTGAAATGGAATAATATATGTACATGGTTTTATTTAATTTTGCCAAACACATGAAATTACATACTTTTTGGGATCAACTGTTTTCATAAATGTTTTCACTTGATCAATGAATTAAAACAGAACTGGTAGTATGGAGTACAATGTTTGAACTCATTTTAACCTAAGCTGCAGTGTTCGTGTTAATCAACACTGTTAATTAGCACAACCCATTTATTTCTCTTCAATGTTTTGGTGGTAAATCATGAAAATTTTAATACTTCTTATTGATTAGGCCAATCCTGAATGATTTAGTATTTGGCTGGCCATATGTCCACACTTGAATCGCACAATAGCAAACAATGTCTAATTATGGTGGTTTTCATTGACACTCCTTGAATCCACCAGGTTGAACTGCCTTCATAAACCTAGATTTGATAGAGGTTTCTTGCAGTAGACTGTCAATGTTTTATTTCAGAATTAACTGTGTCAGACAGCCATCTAATTTTACACATATACTCATGTGAATGACAGATGGTGCCATTTGGATTTTACTTTGACATAAAATATTGATTATTTTTTTCCATTGTGTATTCAAATGAAATTTCCAATAAAGGCTATTGTTACTTCATTTCAACATGGCAGTGCAATTATAAAACCTTCAGACTGATCTAAAAAAAAATATTTTATTCTTTAGACAAAAAGAGAGTGATGTGTGGGTCTCCATGCACACTTGACAATGAAACTAATCACACAAACACATACTATTTATATTACATACCCTTATGAATACAACAGCCTGAATTTGATGAAAATGACATTTTAAGTTATAAACCATCACTTCTATGTTCTTAAATTATACCTATACCTTGTGATTTCATCACTGTTTATCATTTCAATGGATGGTGCATGTAGGCATCTTGGAATTATAACATCTTATCTTAATTATAACATTAACCCAAGGATTAAATACTATTATAATATCACTGAATTTTAAACACAAATTGATGTTTTTTCTGCCGGCTTGATAAGGTTTGTGTCAAAAGGTGGTTTATAGACAGGTTTTATGTTTTCTCACCTTCAGTTCTTGATGTTTATGTTGTCTGATGGCTGATCAGTCAGTGATGGGCACTGTTCGTGTCTAAAACAGAAAAAAGTAAAAATAATGACTGAGGACAATAAACCATAAAATGAAAAGCATCGCACTGGTGACAGATTACCTATGGCCTTTGGGTGAAGCTGAAGTTTTACAAAGAAAACCTCCTCAGTTGTCGAACCCAGGTGTAGATGAACGTCTCATTCTCAACTTTCCTTAACAAAGCATGGAAGATGCATGTGAAACACTGACTTACTCCTGCCGGTGTGCCCTCTATTCAGGTCCCAAGTAAAATAAATACTACTTTCAAGAACAAGCCATAAGATAAAAGAAACAGTGACATAAAGCCAGACTCACGTATTGTGTTTCAATTGAGTTAAACACATGGAATTCTCCCCTCCTCCTGAAATATCTCAGCTATGTGGAAAAACGGAATGACAATAGCGTCATAAGAAACTGTCTTTGTATCATTTACATGTGTTTTCCGCTGAGAATTTTGGCATGATAAAGTGACAAGTCAAAGTATAAAACGTAGATGGTAAAACAAACATTAAGACCATTTCCAAGTAGTACAGTTCATAATAGAGAGAGTCTCTAGTGGAGAAACAAAAGCATTTATAATCCAGATTCTTGTATACTCTGATCTTACCATTCAAAGACTGCATTCAAATATGCTTATAATTCGTACAAAAGAAATCTACATATATAATGCAAAAGTCATTTACTAAAATCACTTCAAATCATAAATTTGAATCAAACTTGTATTTTACGAATTCAAAAATATAGCTGTATCATATACACAGTGATATTGCTCTCCCTTGTGAACTGTCATATTAACCGTTGGATATGATTCTGCTATATGACTGTACAACTGGAGGCAGAAATGACGTCATGACATATTTGCTGCATCAAAATACAATATATTCCACAAAACCCAGATTTCTGCTGCACATAAATGGTTTACAAGTCCCAAAATGTCTTACCAATATTGGTAACCAACACCAAAGGGTGCCCTCTCCAGACAAGTCACAGGACTACATTTTATATGCAATATGCATTATCATTATTTATACTACATATAACATGTTCAGCACAAAAATAGGACAGAATGGAAGAAATTATATCCACTAATACAATTTTTCTTCCTTTCTCCGCGACGTGTAACAGCATTACTCTCCTTCAAGACTGATCATAAAAATTTTCTATCAATACATTCAAACTATGATAAAAATGACCTTTTCCTCCACAGGTAATAAGTGTTTTAGTGGCAGAAAACCTATTTTCTTAAAATGTCTGATAGACCAATTATTGGTCTGGGATGCTGTCTCGATTCCTCTCATGCATTAAATAACTGGCTACCTTTATTGATTTTTGCGTCTATAAAAAACAGCTCTTGAAACACTTGGCTCGAGCCTTACGGGCTTAGACAGTCGCCTCGTGGGTATTTGTCACTTTGCGAGGAAAATGCAGAAAAAGTAAAAATTGCAAAACCATTTGTTGTGTCTGCATATATAATTAATCAATGAAAAATAGCCATCGTCTGCTCTTAAGGAGCCAGTGAAATATAAAATACCAGTCAATTGTGAAACGTTGTCAAAAATTGACAAAATCAAGAGGGCATATTTTGTGGTAGTGTCTGTCTGAGGATGTTCCTAATTAGGAAATGTTTAACAGGTAGAAACTGTAGGGCACTAACTACAGGGGCGAAAAGCTTTCAATCATACTTTGGTATTTATCAACCTCGATTTGATTTTATCATGCATAGGCTTTGGTCAAGAATATATGGCTGAATAAATCATGGGAACGTTTCAGACATCTATTACAGTCAAGTAACTACCAATTAAAATTCTTGAATTAATGCAAAATGTATCATAACGAATTAAATCTGTTCTAAAAACAGTTGAATATTTTGTGTTTTAGGGCTGTATGACTTCGAGACCAAGATAAAAAAACAATTTTTTTCATCAAATAAAGACTAATAATGACTTCACACATTACTTACACAGTGTTAAAACATCAGACTCACAGCAACAGTTCATCTCTGTAGCTTTCATATCTTCAATTATTCCAAACACATCGCACAACAGCGAAGTTTGATCTGCTTATCAGATGATTAAATTGAACCTTGTCACCTACTTTGATATCATTTGATGTCAACATTTCTCAATTTTAAGATAAGATAAATTTGTATGGTAAATTGGAAGATAAAATGGGAATTGTATATATGACATAGTTCATTATCTGTTGAGAAGAATATCATGTGTATATTTACATTGACCACTTCAAATGCAATTCTTGTTTATTGTTTAACACAATCGTAATCAGGAATGTTTGTGTAATGGGAAACTATGCTTACCTTAGGAATGACATTCACTCTTAATCCAATAACACTCTCCACTAATATCAAATTTGGATGTATATATATATATATATACATCCTTCCACTCCCACTGTTCAATGTACGCAAAACCATCAAACATCTTATCATGAACAAATTATCAGATCATTTTAACAAGTCGACTTGTAAATCAACAGCATATAATGTTTTTATCCTAATCTTTATTCTCCTTTTCTGTGACTTTTTCAAACTTAGCTTCTCAAATTACTTTTCATCAAAGCTGAAATAGAGGTGATCTTCAAATCAGACTTATCCTACTTACTCTCTAGGACTTTACCCTTTGAAAAACCCCAAAGAATGTAACGTAGCCATGAACACTGTGCCCTAATACTTGGTGATAGGATCATTCAAGCATACAAGCTGATTGTGTCTGGTTGTAAACCAGGATTAATCAACTTGAACACAGATTTCATCACTGCTTTCAAAGTTGAAACTGATAAGGTTGTTTAGGTAGCTGAATCTAAAAAATTAATTTAAATTGGTGGCAGGATTGTTGGTTTTTTAACTAAATGTTCTGCTAAGCAGGTGAGATAGATTAGCTGCACTATTAGATATGAATAAATAACCAGTTGGGTATCAGTATCAAAGGGGTAGAGTCATTTATTGATTAATATTTCACACATAATCCTCAAGATCTTTTGACTAAATAATAAGTAATTCTTAGACAAATATCTTGCAGAAATATAATATGATTCAATTGCAGTAAAATTACTCTTAATGCCATGCTCAAACCATTGTTGTGGGTTTGTGATCCAAATGAAGGGATGGTTGATATGTACAGACATGTAACTTACTTTAAACAAATATTGGGATCTTATAGCTCAAAATAGTATTACATTTGACAAAAATTCTAATACAGAAACATCTGACATCTTCACTAGTTTTGACATATGATGACATTGTTCTTGACAATAATACCACTTCAAAGCTAAAACTGACTCTGTCTCAAATCAAACCTTGAAGGTGAAAATGTATGCATATTTTATGCAAGATTGGTCAATTTCAGTATCCTGAAGCCATGTGGTAAGAACATGTTCTAAAACACAGCAGTCTAATTGGCACTATGACCTTTACCAATTTACCCCTGAGGAAAAAAGGGCATCGTTAAGATATTTTAAAGACATCTCAAAAACATCTGGGCAGCAAATTGGGGTAGATAGTACATTAGGTCAGCAAAACCTAAACATATCATGTGCCAGGGAAAAAACAGTTACCATATGCCATTTATTCCCCATTTTATAGAGACAGGAAATGGAGAAAACATTTTGTCATGTTTCCAAGAGATAGAATTCTTTTTCAGGCCAGTGAAACACCACTATCATCTTCTCCATGACCTATTTGAGGGCTACATGTAAACACTAGTATATATGAATAATGGCCTCTTCATGAGCACCTCGTTATAACAGCAGGAAAGCAGGCTTACTGGTAAACCTCACTATAGCATGACAAGCATGGGGAATGTGCCAGAAGTTTAGTACTCTCTCAATAGCTAAGGTCACACAGTCAGGTTAATCTTGGTTTCAATGAAAATGTTCTGTTACAACTGCTTTTCGTTGAAACTTAAATATCAGACCAAAAATATAATAATGCAGAAAATTATAACATTCTAACTTATTTATGCAGTAATGAAAAATCTGTGTGAAATGCTGGACAATACGTGATACTGCAACAAATCAAGCATATCAACACTGTTTACTTTGAGGCACATCTGAGTACAAAAACTGCACTTGGTAACATGAAACACAAAAATAGAAGAAATTCTTGACCTTGTGCTCTCCCTTGAATAAACCTCCCTATAAGTGAATAGGGGCCTACGTTCAACTCACAGTGTTTGTAAGCATGTAATGATCTGTGAAATAAGAGTGTACTATCCGACACGCTTCATGCCCTCATCGAATGAATCTTTCAGTGCTTTGATGGAGCCATTAAGCAGTTGTCACATGACTTAATCAGGTGTCACATGACCTGTTTCTATGCTGCTGGGTCCATCTGTCATAATCATGATGCACTGAGATTGACATGATGTGTCGATTCAATACCGATATTTCACACGTATCAAGTTACATCCCGGAGCCCATCATGGCTCCACCATAATGGCCTTGTAACAGGTAATCAAGTTAATATTTAATACGCATTTAGGAGAATGAAGTTACTGACTTTCCAACATTAATACTGGCTATTGAAAGTCCTTTAACTTATTAAACTTAATGGCAGCTGACATTCTATGCTCTCTTTACGACACAACTATATGTTGTGTTCATTTGGGTTAAACTTATGGCTCGAGTAACAGTTGTACCTCAAGCATATGGAAACCAGAACCTGTTACATTTTTCAAGCACTGATTGTACATTAAGAGCTTGTATCCAAAATTTGACAAAGTTGAATAAACATTTTTTTCTGATAGGAGAAACCAATACATCCAATCAAGCTAATTTGATGTTAATATCGACAAGCAAAACTACAATTCCAGAGCACACCTATAATCATCTCTTATGACTTACTTAAAGAAATCAATCCTGAACAAACCACTATCATGGGTGGGGCCCACTCAAGCTCAGATTGAGAAAAACAGAAGGCCTTCTGTCTTCTAATGACCAGAACTGGTGTCCGTTCAGTCCACAGCCACTCCTAATGGGTTAATCACTGCCCCCCTGTGAGGACAGCAGCTTGCTGGCTAGTCAGAAGGACTAGGGTTAACAGATGTTTAAGGTCAGGCAGTTAGCTTACAAAACATTATGTCATTTAACAAGGCTCCCTAAGGCACCCATCAGTAGGTGACACTAAATGTTGTAACAAATGGCTTTGTCACTGCCTTGCTGTAATGGAGAAGTGTGACAGACACAGGTATTTGTTTACAAAATATGATTCTAATTTCTTCTTTCTAAGATCATCCTGAACTGCTGCTCCCTTGATTCCACCTCTATCAAGTACATACAACTAGAAATACCAGCTATTGAATTTCCCTGTTGCTCTGTGCCGTATGGTGCTTTCCCATTACCTTTAAGAGTCAATATACAGATAAACTCTCCATCCTTTCAAAGATCTACAAAGATCACTGAAGCTGTTCACATTGATTTACTATAACTAAAACACCATAGGATTTCAAAGAGGTTTTATTTTGGTTTTCTCTTATTCATTGCACCAGTTGAATAGCAGTAATTATCAATTATTAAAGTAATGCTCTCCCAGGCAAACAAACAAGTTTCATTCTAATCATGCAATTCCACAGTGCATTACAGTAAAATTGCCGTAACATGATGTTATCATGTACTTGGTGAATATACCAGGATTATAAACATGTGTAGAAAGGAATGCCAGCTGAGAAAAACACAAGGGGTTTGAACACTTTCCAATTAATAAAAAGAAAGTGACTCTGAAATTAAGCTTTGCAATCAAGGTATCAGTTTTGTTATAACTAGCATTTACTGGAGTAATTAGTGCAAAACCTCCTCTGGTGGGCTCCTGCAGAAACATGGTAAAGTGCTTCTGCTGCAGCTTAAGGTGTGCAGTCCATAGGCCACAAGTAACACAAGTATTCCATCCAGCTCCATCCAAATTTGGTTTAATGAGTAACTTGATATACTTGTTTCACACGACATGAAAGAAAATGACATGGTGTAGTTATAATTTGCTTGAATGATACATACTGGAAAGCTTGACCTACCCAAAAATGTATCAAACAAACATATCCATAAACCTTTGTCACACGTAACATTTTAACTTTGAAAGGCGAACAAATTTGGATGTATGACTCCATTCTGTCAATACAGCCGCACAGGCTTGTATTACTTCCAACATATGTGGGAGAAATATTAATCTGTGGTAAGATACAAGAGTCAGGTAAGTTAGTATGAATCTTCCTGCGAAGCTGCGGAACATTATCAAGATAAAACCTAACATTTTACACCTGAAACAACAGCCTACTGAAACTGAACATCCAGCCACGAAGAAGAATGTGACTTACTCCAGCAAAAAGACCACAAATACTACTACCCCCTCGCTGCAGTAACAGAGAAGTGCTGTACAATGAGGTGATTGGACACCACACACTCCATGCACTGTAGATGCCACAAATGTTAGAGAAGATGTTAAAAGGAAATGATTCAAACCTCCTGGCAAAGCATTGATGGGCAGGGCATAAGTAACCATAAAAGATGTGACAATACCTCCACCGTTGCTTTATAGTGAGGGATGTCGACCAGGCACTACTACCATGTTTCAACTGCAGCAACACATGGGGATATAGCTGTACCAAGTACAGGAACCCCATGGCTCATTGCCCTCATCTAACATACTTCCAACATGCATTGTCAAAAAATGTAATTTGTAAATAAACAAATATGAAGATGATCTTTAAATGGTAAGTTAAGAGCCAAACATGTTTGCAAACGAGGGAATAAGAGAAGGCAGTGATGAAGGAAAGGCTTACCTATATAGGGAGGAATCCTGGTAGAAAGTAACAAAAACAATTCCGTGTGTTGAGAAGTCTCTCAGATAGAAAACATGTCTCAGCACTGTCACACTAGCAGTGAATGTGAAGGCACAACTTGCTCATGCGTTTATATCGCTCAGCTGAGAATTTGACAGATCTTTAAAAAGCCAATCTAATTTCGTATGCTTAGCTTTCTTATTGATTTTGTATAAATATGACACATATTTGATCAAAACATTCAAACAATTTGACATATGTATAGCAATACCGATTAATACAAATTAATTAGCCACGGGTGACATTTACGAACAGCCCATGATAAATATTCATAGCTATGTAAATGTGCCTCAGTGTAGATAAATATATTTATAAAATGCAACCAATATAATTGGCGATTGCAGAGAGACAATGAATTTTATCTCCAAAACAATGAGCAAAGACAATCGCTTTGAATATTCAAAAGTGGGCGGTAATATAGTAAAGATATCAGATGAACACACCCATTGAAAGTATTTCCAAAGGTTATATAGCTCTGGCAATTGTCAAGTAATAGCATTTTAATGATTTGAACAAACAGAGGAGTAATAATAGATATTGAGAACTGTGATTGGTTGTCAAGCTTTATCAAGATCATAGAACGAGATTTCATTGGCTGTTGCAAAATATCATCTGATACTGTTTCCACGGGCCAGTGTTCCCAGTCTATATACAAACAAGTACAGCCTTCCTGCCTCTATCACAAGCTTTGTTAAATTTAACAGACTGCCATGGAAACACAGAAATATGACACTTTTCAGAATGTCTAAAATTAATGAAAACACAACATGCTTAAATTTCAATTTGAATACAATACCATTCAGGAAAATATTATCTGATCAAATGGAGACAAATATTTCCTCATACTTGGCAACAGGCTACAAAACGATGACATGCTATGCTATCCATTCAGTTATGAACTTGTGAGATCATTTTACATTTCCTATAACAAACTTAAAGGGACAGCATATTTATTACAAAGATAAATTTCTGAATAGATACTTTACAAAAGTAAACAAGTAGCAGTTACTAGGTGACAATACTGAAGAACTGGGATTAATACAGGTATGAAAGCATAATGTAGCAATGCTGAAATCATTAATGCAGAGAAGTATCTGAACATAAAGAAAGTTTTCAAAATGATCAATAATGGACCATGTATATATGCTTCTGTCTTTGGAATAAGTCATAACATATTTTCAGTATCCAAATTATCAGTAAATTATTTCGAACATGTTTCCACAAGCCAGTACAGGTAAAGTTAATATACCAGTTGGGCAACATTTTGTTATTGCAACTGTCAACAAAAATACCTAAATATTGTTTTCTGCAATTTGATTTTCTTACACACACATTTTAAATATGATAATGTTATTCAACATAATTGTACTGACTCAGGTCAGTATATTCCCCACTGACAAGACTAGAAACCAACCTACAGTGATCACTGATACTGTAATAAAGACTAGTAAACAAAAAAAATCATGAGAAACAAGTATGAGTTCAATGATAAATCTGAGAATGCTTTGTCTTACTAGTCTGACACATCTTGTTTGGAAAGTTGTCTTGTGTCCTAGTGTGCATCCAAAATCAGACATCAGCGATTGGTTTAGAGTTGTACCAGAGAGACTTTCTCCAACCCTCCCTCACTATTACATGGCTTGTAGACAGATGTGTATGTATGGTGGTGAGCACTTTACATGCATATTGCACTGGTGTTGACAGCATCTGACAGATGATCACTCTCATCAACTCACAAACCGAGGATTACAATATAAATTGCCATAACACCTCCAACCGTACACGTGACACACGACTTGTGTAAACTTTGTGGTCAGCCAAGCATGTCCACTCTGCCATTGTAGGGGGCAATAAATGCACCTGTCTTTCAGATCATATTCTTAATTCATTAATTTGTTTTTTCCTGCAATCACAAAAAGATGCTTTTTGTTGGTACATTTAAAGAAGAAAAATCACAAATTCATTGTCACAAACTTTGTGTATATCTAAAAACATTTGATAATAGTTTTAATTACTGAGACCACTGGTATAATGAACTTTATCCAAAGAGATTGATAGTTTATTACTAATATTAAATGCAAGTTAAAAACCTAATTAACTGCATAAACAAGGGCTGCTCTGAGCTGCAAGCACTTTTTACAGGAAGGGTAGTGCACTTTGTACCCACAGGGGGTGGGTCAAATGCAATAAACACCAATAATATAGAAATATGGACCACCCTAGTTAAAGTACATGCTTCTTAAACTATTGCCTTTGGTGGTAATACAATAATCACATCCCTGATTAAAGGAACAGGTCTGGGGGTGGGGATGGTGGGAAGTGTCATGTGATCTAAGAGAGATTGCAGAGAAGGGGTAGGAGAGGCAATAGAAAGGTGAAATCCTCCACAAACTGATGCCATATTGCCAAGATCAATAGTCCTAGAAATGAATGAGCACCAAGTTGTCATGGAAGCTGATGTGCAAGGGGGTGGGAGGTGGTGATGCGGGGTGTGGGGAGCTGGGCGTGGCCAAGGGAATTGAGAGTATAGTGGTGGGACTGACTCAATACTTTGACCATATCCCCAGGATTGGCATGAATATTATCAGCAGTATTGGATTTCATTTTATAGTACATGCTTATCATTCCAAGCTTGTCAGTTTCAACTCAAGTTTCAAACTGTAGATAAATAACATGTCAATTTTCTTTCGTTTGCTAAGCTACATTAAATATAGCTGTGACCTAGTTTCTATGTTTGTGAGAAATGGTAAGTATGAAAAGTATGTCAGGTACTTATGCTTCTTCATGATAATTGAGTAAACTCCCAAGTGCTCAAACCTGACATAAATCACATGTGTAATAACTTTTGAAGGTACATTAAATCTTCATCTATCTTACTTTGACACTCCAGTAATATATGAGGTATCAAACATGTTTGGAACAACTTGTAACAAACCTTATTGACCTATGTTAACATTGAACAGAGTGAGCAAGTTACATCACATTGTGTCAAGCTTAATATGGCATTGACATAATGGACATTTACGATGAAACCCATGCATGTGCTTCTGATAGACAAAGTAAACTTCAGCCACATATATTCAGGCAATATGAAAAATTATCCATCCAAAAAATGTATTTAACTTTTTTGAACAAATAGAAATACTGACGGTGTAAGACCAGTACCAACGACACTCAAAAAGGTGATGACAACCTTAATTGGAATAAAATATATCCACAGATAAATTACAACAAAATGACACATGGTAAGTATTCAATATAGATAAAAATTACCCAAACACCACAATAAAATGCAAGTTGTTGACAAAATCTAACTGACTGAAAATATTTATCCAACAAAACTTGTGAAACAATGGTATAATCACATAAAACATGTTTGTTCACAGCAATATAAAACAAATATTAAAAAAACAAAAACAATGTGTTATTTATGAAAAATATTTGTTTTTACATAAATTAATCTGATTGGTATTGATGTTAAATTATTATTATTTTTTTACAAATATAAAAATGTTTAAATTCTGTAGATTACCTTATGATACAAAAGATTTCGATTTCAAGCAAAGACAGAATATGTATAACAATAAAACAAAACATATATAAGTATAATTTACATCTACATATTGCTTATATTAGTACAAGAATCTGTTTGGAACAATGATGCTTTTTTTATATAGATCTGTGTGATATTTGAAAAATGAACATCACTACATATGAGAAGCAGCCATTGCTGTGGAACCGAATGGGCGTGTCACAAATTGAAAGCAATCTAACTTTTTATCATGCTTTTTTTTTATCAAGACTACATCCAAAATTAAACATTTCAAATATTTTATTTCCTTTCATAGTCACTATATCTCGTGATGAGACACAATTTATGACTTCAGGTGGCAGGACGAGCTCCGACAGCTGTCAAAATAGCTGCCCTCAAAAGTTACAAACGAGTTTCAAAGTCCGATACTTGAATGAAAATTGTTTTAAATTTGGCTAAATGTATGAAAAGTATGTCCCACAAGCAAGAAACATGTTAGAACGAAGATGGGACAAAACAATATCCGCGCGTAACATTGTTTAACTAATTAACAAAACGTAACTAGATTGAGTGTAACAACGCAGTCATGTTGTGAAAAAAAAAGTTGCCACAAGCCCATATTACACACCGCGCCCATACACAAAGTCCCTCTAAACTTGCTCCATGACCCATAAAAAATATTCAAGTTGGCGAGCCGACATTCAGCCCTACGGATCAAGTGACCGCTAGCCTGTTCACTAAATACGTACATACATACTACACTGCAAGTCTACAAATCTAAGCAAGCACATGGGATTAATTTGCACAAACTTACCTAAATGATCTTACTTCGTGACCTAAATCTCAGAGATACTTGCAAAAACAGCCCTGTGTTCCATACTGGCCTGACCCGAGCGGCTAACCACAACTGCCCACTCATAACTCGGGACAGCGAAAAAAAAATCGAATAAAAAATCTTCAATAACTAACCTTGAGCGAGTCGAAACTCCGCTCTGCGCCCTTCAATAAGTTGAAAATATTGACTCTCCTGCCTTCAACTTCCTTCCAAATGCCAACCAAAGATGAATATATTTCATAGTCTCAGTGTTGAAGATCTTATAAAACAAAATGGCTTCCATAATTCTATGCTGACGTTTGGCTAATATCATCATAATTGCGCTGTACTCAAGGGCAAATTGAGAGCTGAATTAAAATTTTAAAACGGGCTAGAGCACGGACAATGAAGTGTGTTTTTCTATATAAAATATATGGAAAACATTCAATGATCAATAAGAAAATTTCATAAAATGGAAAAACTAGCCATTGGGCGACTTTTTTCATAAAAAATGCCACTTATTGAGGCGTTAATTCCAGTTGAATTTACGGAAAGACCTACCTTCTTGTACGGCCCCTTTCAAGTTCTCGCCATCTTGTCTTCATACCCAGAATTCCACGGCCAAAATGGCGGAAGTAGAAAACACGCGTTGGTAAGAAGTCCTGAAATTGACAGCTTCTTTTAGTAAATAATAACTGGACATTGGCAGTGTATTGGTAGAGACCGGTGCCAGTTCAAGCATGCGGCTTTGAAGTCTGTCATGCAAATTGTCAAGGCTCAATAGATAAATCTAACTGTCCACAGCGAACCAGTTGAATCGGATCGGCTGCTAGCCAACCAATCGTCCAGTTCGCTCACTTGCTATGAATGAAATGATCTCGTGCCGATAACACTAAACAGAATTTGACGAATTATTTTAATAAGTTTCGAATCGATACGCCGAACATTGTAATATAAAATTTAATGAGGCAAAAGCCGATAATAGCCTCAGGTGACTTCAAGCTTTGTTGACATTTGTTAGCTAGGCCAGCGTTTCTCGTTGGCTGCCACAGTCTGACATGGGCCGGCTTTGTTTACACCTGGTCAGAGCCTTTGTTTCAAACAACGCAGTTAATTAGCGGGTCTGTCTACCACCTGTCCAAACGGCTATTATGTACATATTACGTAATGTGTGTCTTTTACGGAATTAATTATCTTTACATGTCCACCGCGAAGTCCACTGATCTGGGGATGGTGTGAAAACAAGTTAATTAGAGAAATGGTACCGGTATTGTTAGATATTGTTTGGAAATAAACATGCTGTATATGCCTGAAGGTAAGGGTAACGGTTATTTCCAAAATAATGCACTTATAGCATGACACATTTGGTTAATTTAACAGCTGACAATGAGATAAGTAAGTGATCATTTCTTTGAATGATGAAAATCAGTAACAACTTATACAGTACAGCTTGTAATTCATGTCTGTTTTGCAACCTAAAAACATTCTTGAATGTTTTGAAATGTTCAAAGGTGGTGTCACATGAAAAATGGAGTGCTGTAATATCAAAAGCAACCCATGTATTGTACATTATCAAAAGTGTCTTGACATTTGCAGATTATAGTTTTCACTTGTGGAACATCTACTGGATCTATACATATGTAGGTGAATAAAGTTAGGGACTAAGGCAGTATTAGTCTGTAACAGCATATAATATGTACCTTCTTGTACATCGAGGTTCCAACATGTACTGTACGCAAGCTGGGCACCAATCAAGATTAGTAGCGGTCATATTGATCAATGTTATTGTGAAAGTAGTAGTTCAAGTTAAGTCAGACCACAGACTTTGAATTGTAGATATTTCTTATTTCTCAATGTTATTAGTGAATCTATTATTATTAGTCTACCATTTGTGATGGTGTGTTGGAGAGAAATTCCCAATATGATACAACCAAGAGTTACCTCCCCTCAGTCTCATGGCTGTCAACTTGTGCATTCACAGTGATTTGTGTGTCTGTGGATCACAAACAGCATATTTTAAAAAAACCCAACTAAACCAGTTTAGAACTATGTTCTGGTATAAAGAAAATATGAACATAGGTGTACAATTACTTTTTTGATATTTTAATAAATACTGCCTATGTATAGATCAATACTAGATATTATAAATGACAACTGTATACATGGTATGCAGCCTTTCCATTATATAGTCTTTCTATATGTTGTACACATGAAGATTGTCTCATGCAAATTTAACAATTAGATTTCTACTCAACATAATGATATTCATTCTTTTTATCACTTTTCAGTACTCATGTTCTTGTATCAAGACATGAAAGAGTCTAAAGATCACGTCCTGCTTGGGGAATATATGGATGACCAGTTAATGAAACAGGTAACTGAAACATGTTTTTTAATGAAAATGGCTTTTAGTAAATTTTTATGTTTCATTTTCACTTTTTGTTGGCATTCAGAGTGAGTGAGTGAGTTTAGTTTTACGCTGCACTCGGCAATATTCCAGCTATATGGCAGCGGTCTGGAAATAATCGAGTCTGGAGCAGACAATCCAGTGATCACTAGCATGAGCATCAATGTGCGCATTTGGGAACCGATGACATGTGTCAACCAAGTCAGCAAGCCTGATCACCTGATCCTGTTAGCCGCCTCGTAGGACAAGCATGGGTTACTGAAGACTCATTCTAACCCGGACATTCATTGGTTTGGCATTCAGAAGATCATTGTGATTATGATACAAATTATGAACTTGGGTAGGTTAAAATGATATTCTGTGCAAGGATAGAGCTTTTTGTTTAATGGAAGGAAGATAATCAAACATACTTGTTCAGAAACTGTTCAAGGGCATTGTATGTGTCATATTTTAGCAAATTCTTTTTCAAAATGATCAAAAGTTTAGTTATTGACAACCTACATTTTTTGACAGTAATTGAACATTGCTTTGTGTGTGTGGATGTGTTAGGGCTTAATTAACTGTCAGACTTATAATGGCAGAATGCCATTCTGTCATCAGCTGATGCATACTTTGTCCTTTTATGTATACACATTACATAAATTATACCACCAGAAAATTTTCCTTCATTATCTACATCAGATATAAAGTTTATTTTCATTGTAACCAAATCACTTCAGCTATCAAATCTTGATGCTGTTTTTAAGTACCTTGTCAATCTATTTTCAGTCTTTAATCATGGCAGAAAGTATTAAAATTTTGTTGTTGGTAAAAACATAACCTTTCAAAACTGTCTGCAAATGAAACTATTTGATGACTGTAGATTAATTATTGATGCTCTAAAAGGTTGAACCTCGATTGGAAGCCTATATTTCAACTTAATACAACATAAAAACACAAAACAAACTATTTTTCTATTAATTATAAATTCTGTTGACAGGTTGCCATACGTGTTGAGTACAATTATTTTAATAACACAGAATGGACATATATATTATGTTGTATGTCTTTCTCAACTCCCATTTTATCAAGCTGTTTTCAATTCATCAGTCATTAATATAAGCATGAAACACATTACTCTAAGTTTATGAACAGTACACAGATCTGTTTGAATCAAACAATTTGAATTCAAGGACATGGAAAGTTAATAGCATTCAGTGTGGCAAGAGCTAGCTTTTGAGGATATACAAATGTTTTGTTGAGAGAGCTTGGCTACATATGTAAATGTGAACGCCAAATATGCTAAGAAGTTAGAAAGTTGTTGGGCTAGTAAAGCCTAAAGTCTTTTGAACAGACTGCTATGTTTTCTAAGGATGGTATATTCAGAGATTTTGATTTTGACAGAGATAAATGAGAGCTTGGTTTCTTGTCCCCTGCTTTGATATGACAGGAAATGTTAAATGTAACTCACTCTCTTACTCCTGCTGATTTCTCAAAGTATCCGAATTCCATTGATGGTTTTCGGTATATACTGAATACAATTTACCATACTACAACTGATTTCTTCAACAATGTCCCACACGACTTCTGCACATTTCCCCTGACACTCCTCCACTCCTCCTCAAAGGGGGCGGTGGGGTAGCCCAGTGGTTAAAGCGTTGGCTCGTCACGCCGAAGGCCCGGGTTCGATTCCCCACATGGGCACAATGTGTTAAGCCCATTTCTGGTCTCCCCCGCCGTGATATTGCTGGAATATTGCTAAAAGCGGCGTAAAACTAAACTCAGTCAGTCAGTCAGTCCTCCTCAAAGGCACCTCCAAAAAATTGTCTGAAGCACCATCTCCTATTTAAAAATATAACGATGAAACAATTTGGTAGCAACTTTATTTCCTGCCTTGCATGCAATTAAAAATGAAATTATTAATTGATCTATCGCTACATCAAACTTATAGAATACAAGATACACATATTTTTGTGTATTATTTCTCAAATTATTTGAATTATCTATACTGGGATTTACATGGATTATTAGTTTGACAAATGCCCAAAGTTCAATACAAAATTGTAACGGGAATAGAGGAGTCCACTAGCATGATATGAGTGAAAATCCAGAGGAACGAATCTATATTGTGCTGGCATTAGAAGATTATGATGTTTTTGCTAGTGTATTCAACTTGACAATGGAAATTGTTTTTATGCATCCCTATATAATGAAGAAAAGAGCATCATTCCATCCTTCTTCATCTCAGTGCATTTAAACCGGTATTGTGTTTTGCATCCATTTTCAATGTTTACGCTTAAAGTTTGTTTTATTTCTTGTTTGGTAAATCTGTATCAATAGATCTGATGGACTCCAAAAGGTAACAAACATTTGGCCAAGTAAAGTGGTCTTAAATATAAATACATTTACTCTTAAATAATATAGTATGATGTTTTGTATAGTGAACAAATTTGTGTCTATTTTATCATGACAGTGACATATTTCACAGCGCTTGTGGCTTGCCAGAAATGTGAAAGTCAAACTTTCTCTTAAGACAGAGCAAAAAGCCAAATCAGTAATGTGTGATCTTTGATAAATAATCACATGGTGACATCTGTCAAGAATCAATATTTAATTCTTTCATACTTTCAGTGTTCAAAAACAATAAAGCTGACTTTTTAAAACAAACACTGTTTGAAGTGGCTTTACTTTTGAAAAAGAAATCATCAAATGATTAATTAGGAATGACCCATATAACAGCAGAATGGTATACAAATAAGAATATTGGTTTTCCAGTATATGTGTTTCAAGGACTTGATTACCAGTAGATGTAGAAATTAGCAATCCATTACAATGGGTAGGTCAAGACTTTTCAAGAAGGTGTCCCGATGTACTTTTGCATGAATATACAATGTGTGTTTGTAAATAAAGGGGATTGTCTTATGTAATCACAGATGTATTTCCATCACCAAGTTAAAAAAAAAGAATACTACATTTTTTGATAAATCAAATATCATGATAGTAACTGTCTTAAATCAATTACTGAAGTTAAAGTTCCAAAGAAATTTACTTCCCAATACAAAACGTGAGTTGAGAATGTAACAACGTATTTGATAAGTCATATTTAAAAGCAATAACATGAAATATGTCTGTTGTTTTTAACAAATATAAAATACAAATTATGAGATTTAGACTATTGATAAAAAGTCTGAAAAGTTATATATTTGCAGATGTTGTGGAATTTTATTTTGAAAGTAAATTGGATGGGTGGCTCGGCAGGATTATTAGTTAGTTTAATTAAAAATGTGACAAATTTGGTAACACAGAAAAGAACTCGCACCTTCAGTTGTAGAAAGTGTTACAAAATTTGACAGAAAGGAGTGGTTGGTTGAATATACCCTCCTCACATAGTGTTATGCAATTTACTTGTGACTGTGAGGAGGTATCTCCAGTAATGAGTCCAGCAAACACTGGTGGACTCATGGGGATAACAACAGAGTTGATAGGAGGCTCATTGATGATCAGGGATCACAGGCTGATAATAGTTAGATAGTCATGAAATACTGATTGCAGCCTTCAATCTGTCGTCGCGCAAGAGGATAGCTTGAGTGAATATATAATACGAGAGATCTTACAAAAAGTAATATGCTCTGATATGGTTTTGAAGGCTGTTTTTTGTTTGAAGAACTTTATATGGTAGAATATTTTCTGACTATAACCTCATTAATTTTTTTATGAAAATATTACTATTATTTTTTTATAGTTAGGTAGTTGTGGAGGGTATAGTTGTGAACCTTGATTACAACAGGATCTGCTGATCTTTGATTTCAAATCCATGGTTTACCCAATTTGCAATCCTGGTTTGTCAGCATCATACTCATGAGTTCATGCAGTTCATGTAGGGTACATTACAGCCAGTGAGCGAATGAGTTTAGTTTTACACCACTTTTAGCAATATCATGGGGGGAAACACCAGAAAATATGCTTCACACATTGTACACATGTGGGGAATCGAACCTGGGTCTTCGGCATGATGAGCGAACACTTTAACCACAAGGCTACCCCACCGACCCAGGGTGCATTACAATGACCTACAGCACATACATGTTTCTCTCTTATATGCCATGATATTACAGAAGCAGCAACATTAAACGCTACTCAATAAGTGTTTTAATTTTGTAATGCTTTTGCATAATTTCAAATAGCAGTAATTCTACATGTTAGTAATCTGTTTTACAGCCACAGTGGATATTCATTTTAATCCTGAGAACCACACCCATACTCATTCATTGATACACAACACTGATCATTGCATGACATGTAAACTGTATGGTCTATCCCTCTATACATGCTTCTTGTTTCTTACTGCAAGTGTAGCAAGTGTTTCAGGCCACACAAATGAGTCCTTATACAGACTGGTTAGTATCAGCATCAAGGACAGTTGTAAATACTAACTTACAAAAACAGTATGTACAGCACAGTTCATTTTTGAGGGAATTCAGGTTGAACATACACTGCAATGCAAATGTGACAATTCTGCTAGCAGCAGACAGTATTCTGCATATGATATACCAGACTCTAGTATCTGCATGTCTTCTATTACAAACATTAACCTGACCATTGTTTTCCAATATTCCTAGCCAACACAGCAGTGTTATGTTGCATAAACACTAGAGCTGAAGCGTTCAGGACAAGCCTGCTTCATGTATCGATACATAGTGGGATACTTGACTCATGATACAGTGCATACTGGAATACTAAATTTGCATCTTTTGCATGAAATTCCAATGTTTCATATTGCCCAGCATAAACAATCATACTCTTGCTTTCGTGCTGTGAACCTGGCATGTCTAGTTAATTTGGTCTCATAACAACAGTGTGCTGTACAATTTGTTTCATCATTGGTATAAGTTATAGCTGACCAAAGTAGTTATCAGTCTGGATCATTGCAAACCTTTGTAAATGTTGCTCATCAGTACAGAATTCAAACAAATTCAAAGAAATGTGCATTGTATTTGTCATGTCACAATGCATCAGTACCAAGAGCTTTTGGAAATAACAATGATCAATGCAGGAATTCTCCATGAAGTCTTGTCAGCTGCCATTTCATGGACAACTTGCCTTGCAACTGATTCAAGATTTGCACACAGTAAAATGCCCAGAAATCTCCAAAATACTAATAAGATGTTGCATGCTGTAAAAACCTGTTAAGCTGGGTATAATGCACCATCCAGGTACTATAAAACAGCACTGTGATACCAGGCACACAAATTTTAATGAACACATGGAACAGTAGACTAACGTCTAGTCTCTGAAATGAAGATATTTTTCAGAAAAATAATGGCTTATTAATTATGGTTATAATTTATAATGAAAAAGAGCCCAGACACTTTCTTCATTTTCAGAAACTGTGGTAATCTGGATTTGCTACATATTCCAGACTTGCATGGGTATTCTTGGGTAAATTTGTTTCAGGGTCTGTATGACAGACTAACGGAACTGTTCTGTTGATAGTAAGTTGTCAATATGATGAAGGAAGAGATCAAGTCTGGTTTCCTAATGATATACAGGCTGCAGTACCCATTTTCTGAAGAAAATTTGATGGAGCTGTATTCCATATCAAAGGGACCAAAAGAATTTTTTACACTATAAAGTAACTTTTTATTCATGAGTATTCATAAGAGAGACCATTAAATCTTGTATCATAGCAAAATGTGTGAAGAAATTCAAAGAATTACTAAGTTGGATGACCTGCCAAATCAAAATTAAGTAGGTCAAAAGCCACATAGCCATACTCTGACTGATTTAAACAGATATGTTCACCAGTCAAAGTTGTTGTCAAGAAGGATGGTCTCCAGCCCTCCTGAATGTATTGAACCCTGTGGTATCAA
Source organism: Haliotis rubra (assembly GCF_003918875.1). NCBI lineage: Eukaryota > Metazoa > Mollusca > Gastropoda > Lepetellida > Haliotidae > Haliotis > Haliotis rubra. The sequence goes on from NW_025767213.1 coordinate 2,107,834, forward strand.
TGGAAGTCCCAGCACAGGATAATCGCAATAACCTGTATCCTTATTGCAGCACAAATCTAAAAGGGTTTCTTATTTGTTTGGTAAAGAACTTGTTATAAATGTTCTACAGTGTTATCCAATGGTTAAAGTCTGGTCGATGGATATTGGTCTGAAGGTGTTCATCCAATATGGCCTTTGTCAAAAGTATCCTTCTGAAACTTAAAAGTATATTTTTTAAAAGCATAGTTTAAAAAGCCATTTTCATATCACTGTTTTCTGCTGTTCTGGATAGGTTAATGTATTACATATCTGGCAAATGCAATGCCTATGCCAGTTTAACCCTTTAATTCCAACAGATTCCTTACCAAACCTGAGAGCTAAATGCTCCCACTGTTGTTTCTACATTTTAGCCCATAAATGAAATGAACGTGATGATTAGAAAGCAATATCCCATATCTGCTACTAATACAGTGAAATTTGACATTTACCAGACAAATCATTTTAACTTCATATTTGTGGTTATTTGTTAAGTGTAAACTTTGAAAGGTCCCTTGATAATCTGACATTTCTGTAGCGAGAGCCCCTCTCTTGTGATATGATTATATAGCTATGAAGTCTGCGTCTGAAAATGCGCAAATAAAAGTTCATGGCGCCCAAAATAGAAAATGAAATTTCTCCAGCCTGATTGTCTAGGAAGCTTGTTAGGTAGGAGAGCCAATGCTTTTTGTTTCCCATTTACTCTGTAGTTTACCCACAAAGGCCCACTTCTTATTAATTATGTAGTCAACTCCTGAATTGGTACTGATGTTTATTTTGCCAATAAACTTTTTGAAAAGTTAAGGTTATCAAAATGGACTTGTTCACAGATAATTTTGAAGACATTTCTTTGTTAGTTTTAGTATGTTCCCTCTTCATGCATATGTAGGCAGTAGGTCAAGTAATCACAGTTCTTTAAGAATGATATTCTTTGGGCTTGAATCTGTTTCTGACATTCTTGATATTTTTTTCATTGAATGACCACAGTAGAAATATATTCTGTTGTGGATGTTTTGTTTAGAAATGAAACTTGTAAATCCTGTGACCAGCTGGCTCAGCCCTAATAATAGTCTATAGATAGAATTGGTTGGTCTCAGACCTGGTATATAGATTTTTTGCCCCTGTAAATCCTTTGAGCTTAATGACATCTATCAATGAAATTGAGTTCAGAATTGAAATTGACCTCAGGTGTTTGAGTAGGGTAATCACGTTTTTCACACATGAAGTCTATTTCAGTTTTTCTGGGCAGCAGCCACTGGGCTTGGGGCAGGGTGGCTTGCAGGGTGGGAAATCATCCATCACCAGTAGTTGGCATATACAATCTGGGCATCACGCCATTTATGTTTGTATCAAAATCAGATCTGCACCTGTTACCATATGGTATTTCAAATTTGTTGGATGAAATTTTCCAGTAACATTATTTTGCCAGAATATGAGAACTGCATCATGTGAACATCTAACTTTTAGCTTTACATCTAACATCTAACATTTAGCTTGAGCGATGCATCATTCATCCATTTGTTATCCATATATCTGAAACTACAGATATGTCGGTAATGGAATTGCATTGAAAAATTGTCACATTATTGTACCCAAGGCAGCCATGTTGAAAATATCTTCACTGATCAATTCTGCATCTTCCACTGAAGGTGTGATTTGACTAGTAGTACGTGACACATTTAAAACACATAATATTGTTTGTCTTAAAGTCAAATATAATTTGTTGAAAATCTGTTGTCAAGCATCATGACTTTAGGAAAGGTGGACATAAGTCTTCAGATGTTTGGATAGGTAATGCCAGAAAGAAGGTCTTGTGATCAGTTCATGCCTGTTACAAACAGTGTCTTTTCTAAACTTTTAATGCTTTACTCATGAAAGGTAGATAGTACTATTTCATGATAAGTTTTCGCAACATTCTCTTTTATCCCCATTCAAACCTTCATTTTGGAGAAGTTATCTCAGTAATATTCCTGCTAAATAAGCGAGTTGGAATGAAATATTCAAGTGACTAACATCCACACAATTTGGACATGATGACATGCATGAGGCTCATCAGCAAGTCTGACCACCTGATTCTGTCTGAGAAATTTCAAGTAAACAAAACTAATTTGTTTCACTGGTGTCTTAAATCCCTAAGAAATTTTACTTTGATATGGAGAACAAAAAGTATGAAACACCTCAGAGTTGATAAATAAAGTCTTTGCTCTTCTGAGGTCATTAGAGACTGGTATTAGTTGCAAAGCCAAGTTCTGTTTATTGAAAGTAAAGCTGACAGCTTGGTCAAATTATTTTTGTACAGTGATAATCTAAAGATTGGGTGTGAGATCTTGATTAACTGAGCGAGACAGGCACACTCTAATAAAGGCATTGAGATTAGAACATTCCTATAATGTTCACATAGTACAGTACCAAATCCATGCTGCAAGAAATTGGCCATAAATTGAAAACAAAAGAAAGAACGCTTGATTGATGTTTAATGAGTGTTAGACTTGGAGGTTCTTTTTGTGGTTTGAAATTACTTTGACACATAGTAACAACAAAAACACAAATTGAAAAAAATGGAAACCTAACAAAGAGGTCTTGAAAGTATGTCTGGCCTTAATATGTCTGATGCTTCATGGTAATCTAATTTCTTCCATCAATTTGTAACGAGTTGACGGCATCGCGACACTAATACATGGCTGTAAGTGGGATCATGGAGATGGAATTTACTGACTATACACCCAATAACTGCTTTGCTTTTCAATAGAGGTCAGTTCTGTAGTTTTGACATTTCAAAATCTAATACAATGCATGTATGGTTTTATTCACATTCAATTAAGAATTGGCTACATAGTAAACTGATTACTATGTCTACGGTGGCTCGATTTGGAACCAAACATATTTTCGATAATTCGCAACATCGAAGATGTTCTATGTCAGTGTCTTGTCTTACTGAGGTCATACACTGACACTTAAGACTATGAAAAAGTTTTCCGATTACAGAAACATTAGTGTCATCACTGAGGTCTTGAAAGTGAAACTTGTCTTGTATATTCCGACTTGTCGCATTTCATAATCAATGAGCCTTGCTATATTGGGTAATTGAAGTTATGAAAGTTAATGCTTTCTTTGAAATGAGTGATGTTCTGTTTGGCTTGAAATCTTTTGTAATAATGACAATCAATGAGAAAAAAATTGTCATCAAAGGAAACCAAATTTGGAAGATACTTGATGCAAAAAAGTGATCACATTTGTGCAGCGGATGGTCAGGAAAGTTAATCAGTTGATCAATAGCTGGTTTTGTAAGTATAAGTAACTATTGTCAGGCACAGTCGTGATAGAGGACTATATTCCCAATGTGGAGGGGGATTTCATTTTGAGATTAACAAGATTTCTATGCAGATTTGAAACACCTAACTTCTTTGCACCACAAAATGAGGACAATATTGATGACAAATGATTTAAAAGAAGAAATAAAACTGTGTATCGCTGTATTTCTCCCTAAAGTGACATTAAAATGTCTGGAGTCAACTTTATATCAGGATTAAGACTTGAACATATAAACGTTTTTAAACCCTGCCTGGAACATGAAGAGAGTTTTAAGGGTCTGTATCCTGAAAACTTGAATTTAGAATCATCCCTTTTTCGTAGACTTTATATCAGTTGGCCGTGCACTGTGGCCATTTGAGATTTGGCCGTCTGGCTTGGAGCCAGGTTGAAAATGTCAGAATGGTTGTTGCAACCCAGGACAAACTGTTAGACTGAATGTTAAATTTTATGTATTCATCAAAGAAAACAAAGAGAGTTGATAGAGGGTCGCAGGGGAATTGTTTATATTTTTATGTGCTTTTAGTTCCTGTCACTGTCTGCATATGCCTCAACCTTTGTCTGGAGGAATGTAATATTAGCGGTCAGTATTCCCTGGTGAGAGGTAGAAGATGTGTTCGAGGTCTTCAAATAATTACCATATCAATGTGTTTGTGCTGGAATTTTGATATTCACATCAAACCTAGTCCAGTTTCTTTTACCAGTATGACAGTGGCCAAGACTGAAAGTTGCTGAACAATAGGCTGAGGGAATTCTACCAAACTGAAATGTGACAGGAATTATTTCTTTTATGTAGTCATTGTCTTGATGATTAATCATACTCAATAATAAACTCATCTAACATTTCAACAATAATAATGAAAGAATGATTATCTGGTATATTTTTCAAACAAATTTTGTTATATTTGAAAGCATCTTGAAGAAAACCTTTCTTGTTTATGAAATTTGTAGTAGAGAGTGAGATGTGAAACAGGCAGTCTGTTTGACCTCCTATTGACAAATCACAGTCCTATGTCTGGGCTGTAGGTGAAACAGCTCCCATGTAACAGATTGACAGCTGAAAATGTTCTCTAAAATGTCCTTGAAATGAGGGATATTATTCAATAGTGGGCTGAATAGGTTCTTTTGATGGAAATGCCATGTCTGGTGGAATGCTGCCGTTTTTAAACAAGAACAGAGAGTGACTAGGCCTTTTAGGTGTTTCAGGGAAATATTTGATAAACCTGAAGTACACTCGAATTAAAATACCAGTCTGGGTAAACGAAGCTGATGTCCTTTTTAAATTGAAATGTTCTTAAAAGCATATTAGATATATAGAAGTATAAAGACGGTGGAGATCTCTTGAGACATCTTGAGTTACATTGATTGAAATTCCTCAGTCTTTTTAGTGTAGCTTTCGTTTCATGAAAGGTATTGAAATATTGAATTTTTACACAAATGTTGTTTGAAATGCTTCAAGTCGGTGCAAAAGTATATGAAAGCTGAATCTATCTTCGTCAGTTCTGAAACAGTTGTCTGGGAGCTGTAGACAGATATGCAAATAGGATATTTTTTTTCAATCACCGGCCTATTATCATATCAGTAACGATGTTGTCTACCAGTATCAAAGAGACTTTCAAGTAGGCATACTCGAGACAACAGAATGTAAATTTGAATCATTTCATTCCAAATAAGAAGCAGCCTCTTAGGGTGCTCTGACTTTTTCAAATTCTCTGGCATTAGATGAAATTGCTTCTCTTTGATGAAGGACCATTTGTTGTTATCTCAGCTGGAAAATATTTGACGAGAATAAATACATTTCAGGGAAAAATCTGCTGTAACAGATTTGTGACAGTAGCAAGATTGGACAAGGAAGATGCTTTGGAAATGTTACCAAATGGGAAAGGGATGGGAGGATTTTTGAGAATTTGAAACACAACACCTTTATGTAAATTGTAGCTCTAAGTAATATAGATTCATGGACCATCTGTGATATAGTCGCCATGGTAACAGCTATTCCAAAGGGCAATGAGAAATAGTATGCCCTTTTCCAAATTCCTCCCAGTATCCAGTTTTTCTTTGTGAAATCGAAATAAAAATATGCACTGTTCATTTGATATATTTTTGAAGCGGAATTAGACTGATTTTTCATGATAAGCTGACACAACAGCAGCTTCAGATCTGTGATGGCCTTTAACTGTTTGCTGCCGTTAAGAATCTGAGAATAAAATTTCAGAATCCAAATGGGTGAAGCCAAGGAGAAAGAACAGAAAACATTCTATTTTGGCAAGATCATAAATTCATTTTATCCTTTATGAGCTTCCAAAGATAAGGATGCATGGGGGGAGGGATTTAATGTGTGGAGCATAATGCAATCATAACCGAGGTCGACCATCTGGGCTCTTGTTATCAGGTCACTGCAAACTTATCTCAACAGTTTCAAGATGCAGCAACTTCTTTCAGTATACACAGAGAAGTATGAGGAAACTGCCAAAAGTGAATCAATTCTGATTTTTTTGTCTATTCTTCCTATATTTTTTTTGTTGATATTTAAAGTTAGGATAGTGTTTCCCTGGCAGGATTCCCTCCAACATAACAGTAACTGTACCTGCCATCTGGCTGCTGTTTATTTGTGAGACAATGTGTGAACTTGTGTTGCACAACTTGTCTTGATAACCATGGCCTTTTATGTTTGCAGGGAAAACTAAGGATTATGATAAATTTTGTCATGGCTCAATTACCTGTAATCATTAGGTGTGTCTTGGGCTGTCCAGTTACATTTTCATGGTCCGGGTACTAAGTTGGCTGATAAGTTTCCTTGAATCTTTTAGGAGTGGGAGATATTGTGCATTGAAAATGATGTTTTAAGACCTTGAGAATGTCTGAACAATTATGTCATCCTGTTTCTGTATTATTTCATCCATTAATTGTGTCATTAAGTGTGCAAGCAATGTAATGTGACAGTTTATTGGGCTTGTTTATACTTTGATAATTAGTTCCTAATTGACTTGATAATTGCTTTTCCTGACTTGCTTTTTGCAGTGTTGGATATCAGACACAATTAATTGTAATATATGTTGCCATTTCAATGGCATTTATTTCAGCCAGTAGCTGAAACTATTGGTACTGGCAATTATAAAAATGAACATTTTTATGCTTATTAATGACCACAGCTGTAGATTTATGACTATAGCTGCCTGTGTGTAATGGTAAGTTTAAAACAGATTCTGTAAATTTATGAATGAGTCACAAAAATCATTTTGGGTAGGCAGAGGTTGATAACATAATATCTGTGTCCTTAATATACTTTGTTATACATTTGGAAAACATCATTGCCATTCCAGTGATTTTGTACTGAATCAAGAAAAGAAACCAAAAAATGATGAGTCAGGAGTGACAAAATATAGGTATGTAAAAATTACAAGAACCAGTAATCCAGACATGGATTTCTGTTAAGATTTCTATTAGTTCAAATTGTTTGTGCTTAAAGCAAAAACTGCAGAAGCAGCCAAGCCAATATAGATATTGTTAGCAGCAGGTACTTTCTGCATGAAATCACACCATGCTGTCAATACCCAACAGCCAGCATTCACACACGGTTTGCTCCACTACACCCCAAAAAACACTCGCGTGCCACATTAATGACCGTGCAGTTGTCGTTGTTTCGAATACCTGTCGAGGGTTGTTTGAAGCGATGTTGAAGTATCAACAAGCAGGTTACATAAAAAGCCTTTGTAAGGGTTATTCGCCAATTGCCTGTTTGTTTGTATTCAGGTCTTGGCCTAATGTCTCTGCTCCTTAACATTGTAATTTCCCCTTATCGTGCCTGAATGCGCTAGGATTAGGTAGGCAGTGAGAAGGTGGAGGGTCCATGCTGCTTTTCCATTGTTGCTTCATACGCTCGGATTTCACGCTACATGACATCATTGACTCGTGTCACATGTAATAGCAAGTGCTAGTAAAGATAGCTGCACTCCGACTGCACCTGGGGGCCGTCTCAACGAACTGGTGGCATATATCGACCGTAGTGCAATACAGTGCAGGTATATAGTCAGTGTTGTATGTGTTGGTCGTATGGTGTATGTAATTGGTGTTACTGTTAGCTATTTTAGGCAAGGTGTGTATGGTATAATGTAATTATATATGATTGAAAGCATTTGTTTCATAGTTTTTTGTTAAGAAAATGGTATTCATGTGTTTAAGAAAGTCAGATGTGCAATAAAATTGAAGTGTAGTCGTGGTAACTGGATGTTTCTCGTTCAAGATGGCTCCTTTAACTTGATTTGTTTTTCATGTTTAGTTTTTTTAAGTCTTCATAAATTGAAAATTGTATTGCTGGCAATGATTCAATCAATATGTTCATATGTTGATACTTTTTTCCTTATTTACAGCAAAAAATTGAACTAAGGGGATATTTTTCAGATGCCATTATATTAGCATCATTTTAGCTTTAACAGCTTCCTATCATGATCTCATGTGGTTGTAAAAAAACAGCTTTGGAAAGGCTAAGCCATACATTGTCATTCTGGTAAGGTGATAATGAATGTGGTTTTGTTGTGGTGTGTATGTATGTATGTATGTATGTGTATATGTATATGATAAATAAGGTTTTTTTAAACAAATGTGAAAGTTTCTTTTGAGTACAGATTATAGATAAAAGACTTTGTTAGGTCACTGATAATTAACATGATGTATGTTTAGAAAACCTGTAAATATGTAGCAGTTTCTACTGGTCTTTTAGATACTGATATCAGCAGTAACTATAGTGTTTAGCACACCAATCAGATGTACAGTGAAACATGTAATACAATTATACTTGTCCTATGAGGTTGACCAATCTGTTTAAACACACTTACAACCCTGGAAATTTGTTCTGTCTCTGACGTCATGGGTGTTTCATATAAAACACTTACGTCAATGAAACCAGTGGTGTCAGAGCTATTTCAAATATGTTCAGAATCTTGATGAATCTCTGATTTATAGGAATGCTAAGAGATAATCAGCATATGTGTCTGATATGAAGGATATATTTAATGGTTGGCAGAATGTTGACCTTGAACGTTGATCCTGATCTGTGGTTATTGACACACTTCACACTCACTTTCAATATGACTGAACCCTCCCCTTTACAGATAAGCTATAAACTTATTAAAATAGATAACAAGGAATGCTTGGTACATTATTTGCATTCCAAACACAATATTTGGATCCTTGAATATTTCAAAAGTAATTTCCACTCATGCTTGGCTGTATTTTGCTGTATTAATATGTCCCATTTGATATTCATACACAGATATAATTGTTCGTAAAACATACTTCAACTGTAGTCAAAGTTGCATGCAAACATACGACGGAGGAAATTAGGCTTGGCAAACAACGTGTAATTTGCATAATTGTGCTGAAGAGCTATCGTAAAACAGAACAAGCGGGCAAGCATGATTGTGTGTGGTAATTTTAGAAGTTTAACAACAATATTCACCAGTGCACTGAAGAAGTTTATAGCCAGAGATATCATTTCCGACCACTCATATATCTTTTTGATGACACGTGATCCTTTTATCTGGATTAAGATCTGCAACTAATTTAGTTTGCATGCAGTGTTCAATTTTGCCATTATGGACATGTGGCATTGTATTTCACAATTTTGTCTGGAATATTCATTTTATGTACTTGAGACAGACAAAGAGTCTACATTTTTTAGTTTTAAAAAAACCATGCCAAAATAACCTGTCATAGTGTTCATATCTCTTGTGACCAACTCACGCTATGGGCAAGTACGGCTAATGTTTAGTTCATGAGGACATAGTAACAGGGTTTGATATGCAAGTGGCCAGCCATTATATCATGTCAAAATAGAAACAGCCATCAAATAATATAAAAAGGACTATCTGGAAAGATGAAGCTTTTATCATCCCAGTGATTTACTTTCAAGTTTGTGGTCATTGGGTTGAATGTTTGGCTTGTCTTTGTGACAGTGGACACTAGTGTTTACGTGCAGAAATGTGGGTGGGCTTTATATCCATGTGTGGCTCATATCATCCTTGAAATGTTGCATGTTTCTTTGTGTAAATTGTAAAAATTTGAGGGTATCATTTGCATTGGTATTTAAAAGTGGCCGTAAGACAGTATGTCATAACCGATTTGACATTTGCAGCACCACTCGAGCTGCACATAATCGTGGATGAGGGAAAGACAGTATGTTATCATGGTAGACGTAGTGTTAGATGACCATAGGTTTTATTAGATTTGTGTCTAGACAACTTGACAGGACAATGTAGTATTTTGTCATGAAGAATAGGAGTTCTCATAGGTAGGGCATTCATTTGGAGTTTAGTTTGGATGAACGTTGAGGTTTTCAGGTTTTTTTAGCATCAACATTGCTTGTTTTAGATCCAAGTGGTAATGACAATGATGCCAATGTAGACAGTCAACTGAGGTGAGGAATTAACTGGTTTCACTCCATAATCAGTGATGAGTCAGTGTAGCAATTTGTGTTGTGTTTTTCACTGTAAATGAGTACATAGTGATTTGGACTTGTCTGTAGATCAGATCACTTGACCTAAGGTGCCATTTTAGATTTGTGGCCGAAAGTAAAACACATCCCCTTATATCAGAAAGAAACTCTCAGACAGTTGAAGTGTTGGGGGATTTAGGAAAATGTGGATGTAAGAAAGACACCCTGAACTCAATTTCAAGAGAGATGACTTGGGATGATGATACCTTCTTTCAATAGGACAGGTTTGTTGGCCTGCCTGTTAGTGTTTGATAATTTCTTTTATTTAAATCTATATGTCACTTCATGAAAGTTCAACTTATATTTTCTACTTTATAAAAGATCCATTTTCTGCAAAATGACACTTACTTAAGATGCACTTATATGTATTTGCCACTGCATCAAGATGAACATAGATCTGTATGCCACTTTATGAAAGATGGGCTTGTCAGTTGAGCATCTACTAGGAGAGCTGAAGGACAGTGGATCAACCCCTGGCAGCTTCAAACCCAAAAACCTTAAAAGAAGGTACCTTTGTGCATTAAAGGGATCAAATGGGTACTTTATGGTTTGGAGTCAAGCAATGTTTGCATTGGGTACCCATTACAAAAAGGAGAGATGCCAACCCATACGATTTTATCGTATTCGTTATGAAAAAGCAACACAAAATACGTGACTATGATAGCAGTAAAAATGTACAAATTTTTAACAATAATACATTTAAATTATCAAATACCATAGGTACCATACACAATAAATTTCAATCACATTTTATTCTGTATCAAGCTATATATGGCTACTTACTACTGATTTTGGTGAGTACAATGTCAATAACAAGGTCTTTGACAATATATTTACATGTTTTATTTAATATGATTTTTTTTTGTAAAAGTTAATATTAATTTTGGCCCAAAAATACTAATTTTTGCATCAGTTTTGGGCCAAAATACTAATTGGGCTAAATTAGGGTTGGCATCTCTGCAAAATGGTATTTTTTTATCATTTATGAAGTAGAAGTATATCAATCTTTCCTTTTAACCATACCAACATATATATATTCTCCGCAATAACAGCAAACAACAAAATGGATATGAAATGTTGTTTTAATTTTTCATATAAGTTACTGAAATTCACTGAAAGCAGTGATGGGGACAGCAAAAAGTGACTTTCCAAAGTGATTCATTATGGAAGCATTCTTTGGTGCCATGTTCCCAGATGGAGTGATGTGGAATACGTTTAAACAATTGATCTGCCATAGAAGACTCCAGTAGAAATGTAGACATCAATAATGAGTGTGTGCCAGTCCCATTACAAATCTATGTATTGCTTGACAGTGTGTCAGGACCGAAATCATACAGAAGGACTGCATAGATTGTACAAAAGTCAATAGTGAATAAAAGGATCACATTCCTAAAATTGAAAGCTGTGTAACAGATGGGGCATGACGACAGGCCAGGAACAGACTTTCCAAGGATGGCAAAGATAAATCTCAGAAAGATAATCATAACTTTATGATGATGGAGAAAAAAGGAGAAGAAAATGGATATATTTATTATGATTGTGATAGATGTATTTTTGGGGTTTGAAATTTATAGTGATAATGGAATAGAGAACAAACATGAGGACTGGTCATGTGCAGGATTGAATTTTATTCATTACCTGTTTAAAATTGTTCAGATTTCATGACAACCCCGAAAGCATATTTCTAGTAAAAAGTTTATCTTATCTCATATTTATGAAGATTATTTCGTACTGAAAAATTTAATCTGTGTGAACCATTTATAATTCCAAAGGTTGGATTCAAGACTGAAATGTATGTTATCTTGTTATTGAGACACTCCTAATTGTTATATATCATAATTCCTAATTATTTTCTCGCCTGGAAATATTTAATGTCATTGAATTATTATTGAATTTTGAATGTGTACATGATCATATGTAAGTCAGAGTTCATCTGCACATTGATATGAATTTTCTAGTGTACAAAATGAAATACACCACACACAAATCCAGGTATTCTGAAGTTACACTAACAGAACAAAGAAGTAACCAAACTGGCTATGTATTAAAATCAGTCACCTGAAAATACATGTCAATGGCTTGTTGCCAGCGATTATTTGTTTATGACCTTAACTTAAACACTGGGACCATTAACATATCTTGTGTCATTCAAGCCTTAAATCTCTCAAAGCTCTTTATTATAATTCATATACGCCCATGTTCTCATGTTCACAGACATTAGTCATTAATTCATAAGAACTACAATGTTTAATTTATTTAGAATACTACACGTCCTTCTGATAAACATTATTTCATAAAGTGCAGTTCCTCTGCTGGTGTCAAATGTTTCTGCCAAGTTAACCAATGTTTTGTGTTAAGTTAAGTATATTAAATTTGTTTTTGCTAAATTGGCCATTTCTGCATAGAAAATTCCAGATAAATATTTATATCCTGTAGATAAATGTAGTACGAATGTGCGAATTGATTGTGAAATTGTGGGCTCATTCATGAACATGGTGCAGGCAAAGTAGTTTGTCACTTGTAAATTGAAACATTGTGAAACATGGAAAGCCGTCTATGACTCACTACTTCATCGATATCGTCATATTCATGAACTTTATTTTTAGTGTACTTCCACTTTATTTCATCTTGGTAAATGTATCGATTGATATGTTTATGTTATGGTTGAAAGGGTTAATGAGTTCGCTAGAACTTGCAATAGGAGAGATTTCCTTCCCATATTTGTATGCTAGTTGATCAAAGGGCATTTAGATTGATTTCAGCCGGACTATAGCTTCAACAGGGAGAGATGTTATGGCCAGTTTGATTACCTAGAACTGATGAATAACTCGCCTAATGAGTAAAATCTGCTATTGTAGCCCAGTCATGTGTAAAAGCCGGAACCCAATAGAATCAAATGCAGTTTGAATTTGTTCAGTAACTGTTATGGCTAGCTTTATTAACCTTCTGATAAATTTTATCTAGTTCAATAAGTATAATGCATGAATTTGAAGATAGGGGCAAATTAATCAGACAGCAGTAGTGAAAATTAAATCTTTTGAAGTTTATGGCTAGGCCTTGGTAAAATTATGGTCTAATGGAATTACTTTGCACACATATATAGGTTTGATTTGTGTATCTCAGTTATACTGCTATGGTCTGATTGAAGTCAGCTAGCATTATGACTAGACAATATAGAATTGTTGAGAGTGCATGTACTCTTTTCATCTATGATAGTGGATAGAGATAAAAGTATGATAATATTCATATTTTCTGGTGTATGTACCAGATGTTTTGTTGTGTCATATTGCGTTAAGTTGTCAGAAGAAACAATCTTGTTCAAGAAAGCACTATACATAGTTCACTCAGAATAGGTTCTTTAACAGCCATAGAAAGAGATGATAATATTTAGCTAAATTAACTAGCCAACACTGATTGTGAATTTCTATCAGATGCGAACTTCATGTTTTTAGCAACACAGAAAACATATGAATTCCTTGTGTTCATTGATGGGTTCACATTGTGTTCATGACAGCTTACCCTTGTATGTATTCATTCAAAACATGTGTCCTTCCATACCATAGTCTGGAGAACATTACTATAGGGGGGAATTATATCATGCTTGTTCCACTGAAGCTGCCATTGAGCCAAGACCTTATCCAGAAATATCATTCTGACACAAAACCATTTAAGCATGGAATATCATGCTGTCACAACCAAGATAGTTTTGGTTACAGAACCCATAAAAAGTATCCCAAGTTGGTCTCAAGCAGCTCAGTATCAGGGACATATCAGTGTTGAACATACTTCACAGAAATCCAACCCTACTTCAACCTCTGGTCAACATTTGGGTTCACTTTATCAAAATAATGGGTAATTTTGGTGCAGATTTGGAATTGACCTGGCTCTACGCCATTGAGAAATACTCTGTTAGGGAGTGTCTTCATCTAATTACTTTGTTATGACCATAGTCATTCTGATGACATTTCAGAGGTAGTATTTCTTCTGTTTAAAATCAGTCTGTGATAGATGTTCTTTAAGAAGTGTTTAAAAAATTGATGTGCTTACCTGCGTATACTTTAAGTTGGTTTTCTTGCAATCTGTTTATACCTGAAAAAAAAGCATGCAAGTGTATTTGTTAGTCTATTGAGTATAGATAGTTCCTGGAATCTTGTGTAATAAAATCAAAGAAATGATCAATGCTGTCACCAGTGGAGATCTTCAATGTTGCTTCATATTTACCTGACTATATATTTACTTGGCCGCTCTTCTGAATAATAAGAAGTTTGTAACTAAACTTGTGAAACTTGTTTGACTTCAAGGGTTAATCAGTTTGTGGTGAGAGTAATCAGCCTGATAAACAACACAAAGCATCAATTTGTTCTAAGATTGCAATGATATATTTAATGACTGTTACATATTTCTTTCAGCTTTTGTGTAATCCTTGGATACTCACTTGAACATGCTGTGAGAATGTTTAGGGAGTTTCTAGTACCAGGGAGGTAAAGTCATTACACACATACAAGATCTGTTTGTACAGGCAAGTTAAATGAGCTTAACACTTCCCTACTTACGTCTTATCTGTACAGGGCTAGGGTCACCAATCTACCACGATAATGTATCGCAATTGAAGTTACAACTTTGCCAATTGAAACGTGTTATCTGTCAATAATTGAAAAATGATAACCCAGAACAAAGGACATTGTCTTGGAGTTTTTGTAAGCACACAGAGGTTGTTTGAAGTGTCTCTTAGCAGTTAAATGGTTAATCTTCAACAAACTGAAGATGTACTCTGCCTCCAATGATAAATTTAATATTTGCCTTCGTCCATATGTCTGTATGATCAGCCTCCCTACCTTTCCTCAATGTTTATACAAAATGTTCATAAACTGAAACCTTCATTGGAGTTTGTTATCTCTCTCCTTTAGTCCAAATATGAATGGCGTATTTGAGGATGATCCTTCCTTTGAAAAAGTCCAGCCCAACACCTATCAGGTTTTCCCAATCTGTTCACCATGACTGAAAGTTTATGTTGCTGTCAGTGGAATATTTTAATTCACTTTGCCAGAAATATGATCTTGGGTTTTACTCACATTAAATATGTGTTCTCTATTACCACCAGTCCCAGCTAGCCAAATAAGTAGATGGCCAAGGGTCTTTCTGCCATGTTGATAAAACAGAATTCAACAAATTTTCTGTGGTATGCTTATGCTTTAGTCCTGTATTGAGGTCGTGACCTCAGGTCAACCCTTCAGATGGCCAACTCTTGTTTTACTAGCTTTGAAGAATGCTTAAAGAGGCCCAGTCAGGGAGGAATAAAATTCATGTGATATGAAGACTTAAGTACTCATGTTTCTTTTTTCAACATTTTGAATTTTATTTTAAAAGTAGTTGTGAGCACTTGCACATTACTCAATGACCATAACATAGGGGCTTTTAACTGTAAGTGTTTTTGGTATTTTTTTTTACTTTGACGGTTATGAGACAATAACTGATTGCATTTTGTATAAATATCTGATTATCTTTAGATAATGTTTTTATGCTATGATTTTTTAAACCAAAAACAAGAAAAGAATTATTTGGAGCAACAAAAAATGGCTTTCCTGTTTTATATTACTAGAACACCTGTCAAGTGACTTAATAGCATTTATTTGATGTAAACCAATTGCAGATGTTACTAAAGCACTTCAAGTAACTCATTGAATATATGTTTGAATGATGAATTTTTGAATATATGTGTATCCATATCAGTATTTTCATCATCTACTTGTCAGAACATGTGTTGTTCAGCATCCTGTGAATTATCAATTGCAAACGCCATTTATTTGCAAATTCAAGAGGACAAATCCATGTGGTAGTAAAATATGTGACAACAATCATTGATTCCTTTTTATGTCTTTCAAACAGTATCTTTAGTTTCTGCAGACATTTAAAGCCTTTGATTTCACAGATAAGTACAAAGTTTTCCACTGGACTGAAACAGACGCATAACCCTGAAACAAAAAGTGACCAGAATTTGGACATAAAGCCAGCCATATTTTACGGTTTATGTGTAAACACATTAACATTTCAACTTGGCCTGTCTGGTTGTCCAGCACAGCCTGTGACCTCAGTAAAGGTCATCTGAGCAATAACAGTAAAATAATGTTTAGCTGGACTTTTATGACTTCAACCTGGACTAAATACAAGATAAAGGGGCCTTCCCTGGTTACCTAGACTACAAGCTTGGCCGAAGTACAGCCATGTTTCCATCTTGCTCACAGCCTCCATGAGTTTACCTAATTAAATTTGAATCCCAATCCCCCCTGGATTAGATATTAAGTGTGATATGCAGTATGTTTAGATAGTGTGGATGTAGGGGAGAGCATGTCTGAAGATATCTTGCAGCTATTAACACAGGTTTATGGCTGCTTGTCAGGTGAGAAGTGTTCCACTGTCGTGGGTGGGAGCTTGTACTACAACACCATAAACTGGTATACGAATATTTCACTATTATCTTGAAAGCAGGACAACAACCACTAGACTTTCTCATATTGTTTTGGATTTTATGGTAGTGAGTTTTGTGAAATCCTTAATGGTCAGTTTCATTGTTGGAGGTGCTGATTGCTCATCAGATGACTCACGTTGTGATGTCTAAGTTGGATAAGGTAAAATGAAACAAAGTTATTCTGTCAGGGAATTGATTTCTGTTGGATTTTCTATTGTATTATCTTGAAACGAAACTTCTAAAAGTTACTTCAAATTTTGCGTAACTCTGGCCCAAGTAAATTCAACTCATTTTTGAGTGTCAAAACACAAGTGGAATGGACGAGTACTCTATTATTCATCAACACATCTACAAAATTATTTGCTCGAGACAATCTAACTGAAAGGTTACGCCATTTTCTAAGGGACTAAACTTTCCATATTGCCAAGCCCTGTGACATATGTGTAAAATTTGTATGTAGATTAAATTAGCAAAAACAGGCAGGCACCAAATGGTTTTGTCTGTTTGAAAAGCATAGACATTTACAAGCTTTCATGGTTAGAGAATGCACATGGCCATGTGATTTTCATTGTCAAATTAAAAGCAGGTGCAGGGTATTAGATTACAGAAGAACCAACATCTCCTATCATTTCTTGCACATAACTATCACAATACTTTTAAAGTTAATTCTTTGGAGAGTTTCTGACAGGATTGTGAGCCATATTTCTTTGTTAAGTGCAAATGGTTTTAGGTATATGTTGTTACAGGAGTTTAATATTTCCACAGTCCTTCTTTGAACCCGTATCAGAATATGGATCAATTAGTTCCTTGGAGAATATTCTTTGTTGCGATGAAATAATATGGAAGATTTTAGGAGGGTCATGTCTGTCGTTACACAAAGATTCAAATTTGATCATTTTAAATTACATTCTTCCCTGGTGACTGCAGACGTAGTTGCTATGAAAATAAACATTTTAGCTGTATGCATGTTCATATAATACTGAAACAACTTCTTAAGGTTTCTACTTATGAAAACCTGTCCTTAGGTATTATGACGACAGGAAGGTCAATTTCATGTTGAAGTTCATGTTTTGATACCCTTCTATACATATTTGATAATATATGAGCCTTTTTTGGTTTTCATTTCACTGGTTACCAAGTAACATGATACATGTTTAATTACAAAGAAAATATTTTTTTATTTAATCTTATCCCCTTCTGTGTCTGTAGAAGATCTAAAACGTGTGTTAAGTTGCAAATGAGCACAAGAAGTTATTGAGAGTTAAAAGTTTCTAATAGATATATTTTATTACTGCCATCATGGACAATATTGAACCCATTTCTGGGTCAGTACAAAAGGATTATCTGTCTAAAATGATAATGATAGCAATAAAATATGAAATATCTGCCTCAAGTCCAAATATATTAAATGAATGATATTGCACAGGTGAGATGGCGCTAAACTTATTCATAGCGGAAATTAGAAATTTTTATTACTGCAACTTATTCATTTCATTTGAATTACCAGATGATATTTATTGAGACAGTTTGCGAGGTTTCTGATTATCAAGAGATAGAATTTGATTGCATATTTTATGACTCAAATTATGCTGATTTACATTTTCAGCATTTCACATTTCAAAAGTATTACTTATATAATTACAGCCACCTGTTCAAATTAATTCATCTGGACTGAAGGGAAGCTACGAGTGCTATAATTATTTACCGATCAAATCCTAGCAGGTGGGCTGTCATTAAGCAAAAGAAAAATGTGTGTAGAATCAATACTGTTCAATTAAAGTGTTTACTTAATAGTCTAAACTGAAAGGATTTAGTTTCTGTGAGATCTTTTTTTCGATAATATCAAATATATATTATGCAAAACGTGTTTTGCTAGTTTTGATTAAAATTACAAGGCTCACAGCTCTCATACATTTTATAAGAATACATATTAGAAAATCTGTTTGCTTTGTAAGTGATTATAAAACAAAGTCTAACATGTGGGAGACTCCCTGTGTAACAATAGAAAGGCTTGACTTTACAGAACTGCCAAACCTGTAAAGACCCAAAACAAATAAAACTTGTGTCTGCGGGTAACCAGTTTAATTTGTGGCAATTAGACCAGCCTTTTATTATCTATTCCCCAGATTCACACCATCAGCGCTCTGCTTTCCTATTTAAATTTGCTGACAAAAGAAGTTCTGGTTTTTTCCTTTGCTGACAGGTCTCTGTAGACTGACTGAAAATCAGATCAATTTAGTGAATGTTAGCATGTTTGGATAGTGGCATTTTGAAAGTTGCAATAGCTTGTTCTTAGGAAAGCATCTTCTCTTGCTGTGATGTTTATATGGCAACCATCACACTGATGTATGTACACAGGAGTGCTGAATGCAAGGAGGCTGTCAACATTTTCTTTGACATGATTTTCATATTCAGAGTAAATAACAAGAAAAATGTTTACTTGAGAGAAAGAGTGGAGATAGTAATAAGATGGCGCCAAAAGTGTGTATAGGAAGTTTGTAAGTGGAGCTTCAGATCTGCACTGTGACATTTCAAAATCATTGTAGCTCACCTGGCCGTAGAAGCCATAGCTTGTAAATTGATCTACATTGTCTGTGAACTTTTCACATTTGCGTCTGGATATTTGGAACTGCTTCCTCAAGGCCCTGCAAGATGTTCAAATTTGACCCAGATTCTCAAAAGTATTGACTGTATTATACACAGCATATGTATTTCTAAACAAATCTTCAGAAACATAAGGAAACTTCTATGAAATAGTTGTAGTAACTGGTGTAGTGTATACCAGACATTAGGTTCTATTTGAGGTACCAGACAAGTTTCAAAAAAAGAGTTCGAGATTGTCCACTTGTGGTGTCTGACACTGTATGACTACAACTGTCAACATACAGTGCATGTTTGCAGAATGATGACATTCAAATTGTTCAGATCAGTATGTACCCTATTGACAGTTATGATGTTTAAAGCTCATATTCATATTGTGTAGATCTGATGCATTCAGTTATGATGGACTTACCAATGTCATGGACTATGCGTGTCGTCAGATCTTGTCAAATCTATGTTACTTGTGTTAAATAAATGATACATGCTTAGGATGTTGGAGATTGAAATAGACCCAGACAGACTGAGACAGAGACAACCCTTCTGTAACCTTTGTTTTTGTTCTATGTATTGTGTAGTTGATTTATCAGGTGGCATAACATGAACATTTTCACATTCCTTTGACCTGACTAATGCTGTAAGAAGTAAACATTTTGAATGGATGATCCTTGCAATAGTGTAACTACAACCTGTTCACTGACACCCTTAACACGATCTCCCTGCAGCTATCTTTAAATATTGAGGATATTTTGCCCATTAATTCGACATCATTATAAGTGTTTAGTCAGTAGTTTTGTATGCTGCAAATGTGTATTGTAAACTAAACAGAGTTAGTGGACTTGTTAGTGTTTTGTTGTTCAACACTACACTCACCAATAGTCCAGTTTAATGTTGAGTAACAGAGTCTGGACCAGACAAATAATTTAGTGAAAAGTGACCCACACGGTAGGGGAGAAATGATACGATGTCATCCACACCTGACCACTTGGTACATTATGGTTATCAAAGGTTGCTGGGGACCAGGTCCCTTCCACTAAGTCGTCTTAGCATCACAACTGTCATAACTCTGTGTTAAAGCATGGGAGTTAAAACCATCTTACTATTGTCAGTGTACAGATTGTTTGTGGGGCAGAGCTCAGAGCTAACAGGGTATTGCATGTTCAAACTGTTCTTTATCATTGCCACCGCTTTAGTTCTTGCTGGATTGACAAAGCTGGACATTCATGTAGATGACTGTTAATTTTTATGTGTTTTGTTACATTTCATGTAATATGTAATCTGTGTCCCGAGCAACCTATCCTGGTTCCATGAAGCAATCAATGGATTGGGTGGGCAAGGTTGATGGCGTGGCAGTGTGCCCTGATGTTGTTGATTGCTGCTGCCTCTGATATGGAATATTAGATGGAATGCTTGCAGCACCAAACAACAAACACATATACAAGCCCTTATGACTTAGTGATGTGCTCTATACTGTAGATGTTGACTTGACGATTCAAATAGCAGTAAGTAATTCACAAACATTAGAATACAGAGACTGAAAGTACTAATGTTCCATAAATGTCTTCCTCAAAAACAATTTTGCAATACTGTCAAAAGAGCTTTTCTTTTAAGTTTGGTTATGTCTGACAAGCTGTCATTATTTAACAACATTGATTTCATATTAGTTAGTTCTACAAACAATTGATTTCTTTGCAGCAGTTATTTGATAGAATTGTGATGTTATGACTTGAAACATTGCCAGATATTACAGTTTTCAAATGCTATCAGTTTATGTACCAAACGATTCTGCTTGAATAAACAGATATAAGTATGATTTGCCAACTTTTAAAAGGTTATGTCAGATGGAGATTTCAGTGTTTGCTTAAATAACACATCAGAAATGTAATTACATTTCCATTGGACATTTGCCAACACAAAAGGTTTCTGTAGCTCTTCTGTTGAGGTCAAGCACTAGCAGATCTAGAAATACTAATGCGAATTACACATGTACAGCATAGGCTTACTCAAGTAGGTTTGTACTTCCAGTTTAAGTTTAGAGAAAATGTGTGGAAAACATTTCTGGGAATGTTTAAGATACATGACAGTTTGAATTGAAGATGAGCAAGAATGAGTGAATGATTTGTTTGGGGCGAAAATGGCTCGGGCTCCAGGAGGAAATAATGACGAGGGGTCAAAATACACATGGGTCAATGACAATACTCCCAAAATGTTTTTGTCATCCTTATGCTGAACATTTTTAAGGAGATTCACATTTGTTGCAGAAAGAGATGTGCAGGATCTGTTGTTCATGACTGCCGGAAAGCTGAAAGTTACCTGTCTGTTAAAATTTTAATTGCTATTTCTTGATTGATTTTGTTCAAGTTCTTTGGAAGCTCTTATCCAATTATTTAATATATGGGAAAGGAATCAAACGACAGTGCTGTGCCCCGTTTCACAAAGCTATTGTAGGGCTACGACCGTTTAACTCCTATACCGTAACATAGACTTAAGACAGTTGTAACGCTACGATAGCTTTGTTTTGTGAAACGGGGCCCTGGTTTTTGTTTTGCCTGGATTGATGACCAGAATTAGCTGTTACTGAAGGAGAGCTACAACCTGGATACTCTTGTGTCATTGAATGAACCACAGTAGCATTTAACATACCAAAACATCTACTGTTTCACATGATTACTTAGTATGAAAGCATTTGGAACATGTTAATGAATATTCTGTGTAGATTGGTTTGAAGTTGGACATAATTCCATCTTTGAATGTTTTCCTGCCATCTTAGCTTACAATGCTGAAGAAAGGAGTTGTGATAAGTTAATGCTAAGATCTCTTTGTTGAACAGGACCTTGATCTCTTACTTAGTGACTACCATGAAGACAATTAATAAATTTGCAAAGTATTTGGAATAATTATTGCCATGGCTCATGCTGTTGATCACTGGATTGTCTGGTCCATACTCTGTTATTTAGAGACCACCATAGACTAACAACTAGTCTCTGAAATGAACATATTTTACTGAAAAATGTTCATAGTAAAAAAAAAAAATATATAATGAAAAGGAGCCCTGAGACCTTCTTCATTTTCAGAAAGCTGAGGAAATCTAGACTTGCCACATTTTCTAGACTTGTGTGGGCTCTCTTGGATATATTTGCTTCAGGGTCTGTACGAGAGACTAAGACCACCAGCATATAGCTGGAATATTGCTGAGTGCGGTGTTAACAAACAAGCAAAACATAAACAAGCAGAAAGGGACTAAAGATGTAATGCAATCATTAAATTTCAATCAATGAAATCATACAATTTGTAAAACCCATTTCTTGTAATCCATTTGCCATGACGTGCAATATTGCTAAAAGCAGTGTTAAACCAAACTCTTCGTTTTATTTTGTTTGTTGTTTAAGTTGCACTCGGCAATATTCCAGCTATATAACAGGGATCTGTAAAGAATCCAGTGATGAACAGCATGAGCATTGCTCTATCCAAATGGGATACACTGACATGTGTCAACCAAGTCAGCAAGCCTGAGCACCTAATCCCATTAGTCACCTCTTATGACAAGTAAATTTAGTTGTGAATAAATTGAAGGTAAAGTTACCCTTATCTTCAGGCCACTAAGCTTTTCAGAATGTTTTAATATCCTTGATTGTTGGTTAGCATTTACCTCTTTCCTCAAACATTTGCCTTAACCACTATGATAAAATGAAATATTTGTACCCCACTCTATATTTATGAGCAGTTGTCAGCACATGTACAGGATACATATCTTACATAATGACACAAACTGATAACTCACATGTCCCTTTTGCTCTTCAGACCACCTTTGAAATTATACAAGGATACCAAGAAACCTGTATCAAACCACAGAACTTTAACCCATTTATGGCATAGACCATAAACATTTTTCTATATGATTGTAATTCTTGTTTGTGTGTCAGTAATTGCCTATGGACATGAGCTCCTGGGGTCACCAAGGTCACAAAGTATACTTCAGCCAGTTGCTCACTCTTCCTGCCCCCCATTAATCACACAGGAATATGTTCATGTTTTCATCTTGCCTAAAAGCCCCTTGGGTAGGGACATAAAACTTCAGAAATAAAGTTTTCAAAGTACCTATCAGGTCTTTGTGACTGATAAATATTTTCTATTTTATGAGTATGTCATCCTGTGACATTTTATATTGTTTGTGATGAGACTGTTCTCTTATCTGTCAGTTACTCCTTTTGGGAGCATTTAATTCTGTTTTCATTGAAACACTGTCAGACACATACAACAGAGGGAAATATGTCATTAAATTCTCTATAGCGCTCTAGTATCAGTTTCAAAGAACACGTTTCACACTAAGTGTAGTATGTGTATGCCAGTGTGAAATGAATCGCACTTAAAATTAAACACAGATGTTTCAAATTAAGTTATAAACGTATCCACTCATTTGAAGGATTGGGGAATTTAATAGATATATCCATTTCAAAATTTGGAATTATAAGCATGTTTTTGAAGAATACATCAGTCAATTTTATGCTGATCATGTTTCAAACATTTCCAAATTGAATAAAGTGTAAAACGAAGTAAATTAGAACATTAACTACCTCTTTGGAGAAGCCTCTCTGGTGTTGGAGTTGCGTCTGAACTCACTTCAGAATGCTGCCTGAAATGAACAGAATGTATATAGGGGCCAGATTGAGAATTAATGCAAGTTAGTTATCTAGCATCTGTAATGGTATGGAGATTACACTTCTCACACATGAAAGTTTCAGTTCAATAGTTTATTTATCTGGAATATGAAATGTTGATAAGTATGTATTATTTCTAATTTGAAACTATCTTCATGGTAATTTTGTGTGGGAATTTACATTTAAATGTTGAAATATTTTGATAAGGAATACAATTTCAAGGATCCATAGATGCTGTAATTTTGTATATGTATCACATTTCTATTTATGAAATAATGAAATAAATATACAGTGATAGCAGAAGATTTGATACCTGAATGAATTAAACATACTGAAAATATGAAACTGAAATCAGTGTGCTATATGATGTCAATCTAGGAGAATGAAATTAACTTTGGTTGCAGTATGTGATTGTATTGAAAGGAATACTTTAATGCATATATATATACATGTATACTAGTCCTCTTGTTGAGAATGATTAACATCAATGAACCCAGTAATAGGAAATGTTCAAGGAGCCTGACACATGTTTTAATTTCATAACAGTAAAAGAATTGATGAAAATGAAACGGTTGTGCTTGAGTGATTTAAATATCACATGAGATTAACCTTATCATTCTTAGCTGTTATCAAATTATTTTTGCATTTCTCAGGTTGTGCGATATGCTTGACCGGTTATCAATCAGATGAAATCATGACATTTTAAAATTCAGCGTGCCTTACAGAAATTGTATGGGTTATTATTTGAATTGTTTCCTGAGCTTGAAGATCTTGGAGTGCGTGAACTGCCTCCAGTGTTACAGAAATCAATTCAAATTTGAATGTTTGACACATGAAAGCAGGCTTCACAGTTGTTTTGTACACTGTAACAGATTTGGTTCAAATCATTTGAACAAAACTGAATTGAACTATTGCACCTTGAAAAAATTTGGCACTCTTTAGGTGTTAATGTGTCCAGGACAGCCGACTGGCCTGTATGGTTCACTTACTTTCAATGAATAAATTTAATCGGCAAGGCTTGTGACTGCTTAACCCCGAGAAAGGAAAACTGAATGCTATTCAGACACCATTACAAAAGGCGATCAAGGTTCAAAAACATTTTGAAGGATAAAATTTCTTTTGAGCTCTAAGCCTTAGGACTACTTCATGCCCACCATTAAAGACATTAAGATTTAGTTATATTTAGAAACATTAGGATAGGGTTTCAAGGGGCCTTTCCAGGCAACATACCAATTCATGCATCATGTACAGGGCCAGGATCCATGTGGTTTTCGCTGGTAGAACAAACAGTGATAATGTACCATGCTTGTAATGGCATACAGGCAACAGAGCAAGAGCCACTCAACCCTTGCATATTAATGATATGCTGCAGCCAGCAATTCAACACAAAAAAGATAGCTGTATATTTGACCACTCTGGCTCATCCTGACCAGATGACTTGTATTATTGATGTGAAGCTTATGGAACTAAGATGATTTGACAAATTATTTGCATATGAATGCATCAAGTTTAGCATGAGTTTACTTTGAATCTGAAACTCTCATGTGTCAGCCATTCATTTTATGACAATATTGAAGTCCAGACAAAAGAGGTGAAGAGAGGTTATGTCATGCTGTCTGCCTGTCTGTCATCGAGCAGTGATTTGTTTTGGTGTCCCCAGCATATGATGCAGTGATCAGCAATCAGCATACCCTTCACTTGTATGTCTTGCTTATCTGTCCAGCAATCCAGGCTGCTTGTTTGTTCCATTTGTCTGTTCATTCGTACATTATTTCATTTTTTAACATTAATTTTGTAATATGTTTTCTGCCCAGGACTTTGCAGCTCTCCTGCCTGAAAGTTGAGCCTGCTTATGTCATTGCTATACTACAAGCTTAAAGTACTTCTTGCTGTCACTCAGCCTTATGTGTCCAAAATGTAACAATATTTGGTATATGTGTGTTTTGTGGTGCTTAACAATTTCTTTTCTGTGTTTTTTTCTCTAATAAGCCTTTTAAGTTTGAAAATACTCTTAATTCTCTGAAAATACATTTCTTCTCAATGTAAACAGTATCTCAACAGGAACCACTCTGCCAAAATTTCACAAAATTTTGTGTTTGTTCACACCAATGATGACATATCTATGAGGGCTGCTATGATTATCTCATGTATTCGGTGAATCAAAATTTATCACTTTATGAGTTCACTTCATTATTTGTGATCACTAAATTCGATTATTCATGAATTTTTTTAATATTTTCCCTCAAATTTGGGCTTTATTTATCAAAACAGAGTTTGCAAAGTGGAATGTATACAAAGCAGGCAGGATAATAGATAACACTCTTACATATTATATACTAGGCACATAAAGAAACTGTGCATACAAAAATTTAAAATCTAAATTTATCAAACCTGTGTAGACACATAAGGATTTAAACTAAGAGATTAGTGACATGTATCCAACATGCATGCACGTGCCACGTCCCGTGACGTCAGTGGGTTCGTCCTTGAGACGTGCAATACGTTGTTGCACGTGCATTCCGAGAAAGAGAAACAGAGCAAATGAATGCCACACAATACTGTCACTTTGGAAAGCTCAATCCCTGCCCTTGCGATCGTTCAAAAAATTAAACAGCTATTGAAACGCATAGCATGCCAAGGCTCACGTCTGCACAACGTCATGAGGCCATTGGGATGGTCCGTGGGGGAATGTCTCAACGACAAGTGGCTGCACATTTCCACTGCCACTGGAACACCATTTCTGCACTGGTGAGACGCTACCAGAACACAAATGACGTCATTGATCGGCCACGTTCTGGACGTCCACGTGTAACAACGCCAAGACAGGACAGATGGATAAGGGTGACCCATCTTCGCCACAGGTTTCAGACTGCAGTGATGACTGCCCGAACTATCACAGGACTTCGCCGTATCCACCCCAACACAGTTTGACAACGTTTACGTCATCACGGGATCAGACCACGACGTCCCGCCATACGGCCTATCCTGACACAACGTCATCGACAAGCTCGCCGAATGTGCTGCCGAAATCATGTCCGCAGACCCTTATTTTGGTGGAGAAATGTTGTTTTTACAGATTAGTCCAGGTTTAACATTTCCCATAGTGATGGACGTCAACGTGCCTACAGACACGTGGGAGAACGTTATGCACAGGCCTGTGTCTTGGAGATGGTGGTGGATTTGGGGTGGAATAACAGCACGCCAAAGAACTCCTTTGGTGATTGTTCAGGGCAACTGAACTGGTGTGGGCTACAGGGATCAGATTCTTCGACCTGTGGCAATTCCTTTTTCTGCAACGTCATGGCCCTGGGTTAACATTCCAACAGGACAATGCCCGCCCTCATACGGCAAGGGTTGCTATGGATTTCTTGCAACACCACAACGTTGACTTACTGCCTTGGCCTGCAAATTCACCGGATCTCTCCCCGATAGAGCATGTTTGGGACGAGATTGATCAACGTCTACGCCATCTTCCTCATCTTCAGATAACGTCCTTGACCTTGCAACAGAACTTGAGAGAATCTGGCGTGACATCCCACAAGCCTTCCTTGCACGTTTGATAGGCTCCTTGCGTCATCGATGCACTGCTGTTCTCACTGCCGATGGTGGACATACCCATTATTGAGCTTGTGACATGGTCCTTTGACCCCCTGTCCCGCTTGTGGACTCGTGACGTCATTGTGATTGACTTTTCAATTGAAATTCTCCCGACTTGTTATGGTCTCGTGATCCCTCCATTAGAGTTTATATGTACTTTTGACATTGTTATCGTACTTATCAACTGGGATAATATTTTGACAATGCACAGTTTCTTTATGTGGCTAGTATATTTGATAGTAATGAGGTCACTGGTCATTGTGATGATAATTAAACACTGTCAACATGGTCAAAATTTGGCAAATAGTTATTGTTGTTGTTTCACTGAGTATCTTGAATAGTACATTGACTACTGTATTTGTTGCCTAGTATTCGTATTTGATACCCACTATTCCTGATATGTATTGTATTTGCCTCATAGTGGACTTGCTGCAGCCCTGATATCTACTTGTTTAAAAGGTTCTATCTGACCTGCTAATGCAGCAATAATGAAATTGCTATTTATGGCCATTTCTCATTAATGTTGAGAATGTATTGATATTTGGTATGCCTTTAGTTTCAACACATGTTCCATTTTCTTGTCTATATGTCTATTATATTTGAAATTTGGGCCTAGTTTTGACCATGCCCTGCTTCTAAATGGCATGTTTCACTGAACTTTGGCTTGTATGTTTCTCCGTATGATGACATATTTTGTTAGAATCATAAAATTTTATACTGTTAACAACCAACCTCCCTAGGTGAGCTTCAGTGCAGCTGCAAAAGCTCTGAACATTTTGCTAAATGAGATTCAACTTGTGTGTTTGTGGGTTTCTATTTTGCCCATGATGTCAAAACAATAAAGCATTAACATGTTAAGATCATTGCTAAAATGGCAAATTGGGTTGTTTTGATACCATGATCTAATGGTCTGCAACTCAGTGTCTCATACATGTAGTTGCACATATCCCAGTAGACTAAGGCTTAGTCTCTGAATATATATACTGAAAGGCAAAAGAAACGTCGTAATATTGGAAATGACATTTAAGTATCAATGGAACATTTGAACCTATTTTTTAAAAATAATACGCCACTGAAATGCAGTACCGACTTTCATCAGAGAAGATAACCCCTCTCCATTGTCCCCCATGACAGTTTTGCCGCTGTTGTGTCCACTTGGATATGTTCCCGGCGGTGACGTTGGGTGAATATGGGTCTCCTGGCAGGACATCAACAAAACAGGTTCCTGGCTTGGAGACGTCGCCGAATGGTAGGTCACTGACTGGTCGCTGGTGGTTTCCTATGGCCACCCAAGCTGTTTCTCTGGCCCTTACGAATAGGTCTTGCACGTGTTGATGGACGATATGACGGTCCTGGCGGCGTGTTGTTACATCGGGTTGACCACTACGTGGACGGTCATCAGTGCTGCTGGTGGCGTTGTATCGCACTCTAAGACGTTCTATCGTTAAATGACGCTGCAACTGAAGTCATTAGCAATGACTCGAGCATGTTGACCAGCGTGCAGGCGCCCAATAGCTTGTTGTGGTTGATCTTTCGTTAACCAAGTCATAGCTGCTGTGTTCAGAAAACAAGTGAACGATTGCCATTCAAGCCGGCAATTTATGCCTGAATGCATTTATGATGCACGTGCATCTCGATTTCAATGTTGTGTTTGTGGGAACTTTTCCCTCTCCAAAAAACAAAAACATTTCTAACTTCAATCTCAAACAATACTTTATTGGGCAATGCAGGCTATACGACCACGATTCATGTTTCCTCAAACTTGACTTCTGGTGTATATTTAAAAAAATAGGTTCAAATACTCCATTGATACTCAAATGTCATTTCTAATATTACGACGTTTCTTTTGCCTTTCAGTATATAATTTTGATAGTAACAAACAAGCCCATTTATATTGAAAAGGAGCCCTAGGGAGACCAGAGATTCAGAACCTGAGGAAATCTAGACTTGCTTTATTTAGGGCTTTAGCACTGCAGAGAGGGCTTGGCAGTAGGGAAATTAGTGTGGTTCAGGGACTGTGAGACAGACTAATATCCCAGTTGTCCTTGCTTCTGGGTTTCACCAGAATAGTACATGTCTACAGCCTGCTCTGACCTGTCCTCCCACTTAAAGCTAACTCCATGTCATACAAGGGGTGGTGGGGTACCATTGTGGTAAAAGCATGTGCTTGTTACACAGAATGCCTGAATTTGATTCTCTAAAATGTACAATGTGTAGAGCACACTTCTGGTGTCTCCTGCCATGATATTACTGGAATATTGCTAGAAGTGGTATAAAACCCAACTCACTTGACCAGATGGTCATTTTCATCATGGTATATATCCTTCTTACTCAAACCCTACCATTGATGTCTGTGTCCTTTAAGTTAGATTACCATCTCGTCTCTGAAATGAACATATTTTACATTTCATTTGCAGATAGTTACAGATGTATGCATGTATATCTGTTACCTTGGTTGACCTTAGGCTTTTTACTACCCCTTCACAGTAAGTAATGTTTTTACACTTCTCCATGAAACTCCTATGCTTTAACTGTGGATTACACTCCTAAACGTTTCATGACTGCAGGTTTGAATTCATTTATGTCCACTTCTTGGCAATTTATCACAGTCACTGTGTTCTTTACTGAACTTTGTTTATGTATACCATTTGCTCATTTCCAATTTTGACCCTTTGGTAATCTTGATTATTAATAATTCTCAAATGTTTCTGGAATAAAATCATATGTGCTTGTGCTTACTTTTCCAACAGACTTTATTTTTAAAGAATGTCTGATTATTTCCGGTATGAAAATGACCTTAAGTAGTTTTACATGTTTATTTCAACTTATGTTTTCCAAACCGTTGAAATTTGAACAGGGCATCATAAACTGCAATCATACATTGCCCTGAATAGCTGATGCACTGCTAATGCAGCATTAAGTATCATTGACTCAGTCAATCTTACCAGATGAACTGCAGATGTATAATCTGCTCACTGACACTATTTCATAGGTTATCCATGTTGGGGGAAAGATGAAGGTATTATCACATTTCCCAGCAGTTGATTTGTCGCTGCAAGCATTGAGGCTTTATATTTGTTTATGTTACTTGAATGGCAATATTTTCCAGTTATTGTGCCATAACACATATACTGAATCCCTGTCATTATGTAATAGAAGTTTCATCATAACACAAGGAATAGCAGTAGCAATATGATGATGCTCACAGCATCTTTCCTATGTGTGACTAAGGCTAACATCACTAATTGCATACAGTGTATCAGCAATACTGGCCAAAGCAGAGGGTAACCAAACTCACTCACTCACTCACACACATACATTGTATCATGTTTAAGGAAGTGATTCAGTCATATTCATGTTCTTGTGAAATCAAAGTCTTGGATGTTTGAAAGAAAACACCATTCGCCCTTCTGCAGACACTAAATATAACTGTATTAAATATCCTCACATTTTTGCTTAATTTGCATCTTGAGGGGGAAAAAACATTATCAGAAAGTAATCTGCATTATGACAGATAATACCTTGACTTGAATTCTTGTTGTCAATACAAATCAATCAGTAATGGGAAGGAAATTATAGCATGTTAAAAGTCAATTTCTCCTGAAAGGTGTTTTCACAAAGTGCTACCTTCAAAATAACATGTTATCATATTTCTAAAAGCAAAGCTAATGGGATCAATTTTCAAAAAGTTACACTGCATTACAGAGATGAAAACTATTAATGAAATTAAAATGATCAATTTGATAAGAAAGTGTGAAGACCGATACCAGGTGGTTTGACATAAAATAAGGCTGTGTTTGACAGGGCTAAACTTTATCCTATTATTTGGTGGAGGTGATTAGGCAATATATTAAAACTGGGTGATTTTGTTGAAGAACAATAAAAGTAGTAGTGCTGAAGTTAAAATGCTGTTACAAGTGTAAAGTAGACTTTTTATCCCTTTGATCTGTGCTGCTTGAGATTGGGAACAGATGGCTAATCACCTTAACATTAAAATTGCTGTATTAATAGTGAGATAAATTACAACAGTGAAATAAAGTAGCAAGAGCCGGCATTTATAAAGGAACTGGTCGTCAAATGTAATAAGAAGATGTTTCAGATCTTTTTAACACATTATGCTCTTATTTGTGGGGGGAATAATTTCAAAATGATTGGTGATGGATTCATCAGTTCTTCCCTTTACCCAAGTGGCTAAAGCATTCTTCAAATTTTGCCATGTAAAAGATTTGAAAGAAAGTTTGAGTTAATAATTTTTCAACATGGTAAACATATTTAATTTAGTGCAGCTTTATCGCATAAGTTAATTCCATCAAATGGCTATGAAAACAGATTTAATCGGTCAGGTAATACTCATTTACTCATCAAAGTCAAGCATTAGTTAAACAAGTGTCATTCATTAGGCCATCTACTTTGTAGGTTTTTCTATAATTTCTACTATAATCTAATTAGAATGCTGTCTGATGCCACTGCCAGTATTTGAATTCCTGTCTTTGATGGTGTAGTTGAACTCTGCTTACATAAACAGATGCTTTCTGCATGCTAATTACACCTGAATGCAGGAACCTTAGGGCATAGGGCTCCTACAGTGCCACCACCATATGTACACTGGGCAATTAGAATGATGGCCTTACCATACTCTAGCACCAGCACACCAGCCTGCTTCATATCTGTCTCACTGACTGCAATGCTATCATGTAGCAGGCCCAGTATTTGGAAAGCATTTCTCAAAGTTATTGTAATACAACAGTATAATGAGACTGACTGTGGCTTCAACGTTAGGTTGCAAGGGTGAAGTGACCAAAATTGGAGTGTGCTTGAAAACAATGCCAAAACCGTTTGGTTAATGACTTGCACAGCTCAGGTTTCAATACCAGCCTGTTGCAGCATCTGGTTAGACAAGATACACACACTATTACACATTCTACACCCTTATGTTACTCCAGCCAAGCTACAGTGCATGTGTTGGGCCAAGGTTCAAGTAGCCTGACTTCTTGTATATGTAACTGAAGGTAAATATGTTTTTTGGACAAGTGTCGATATGCAGCAATGTGATTGATGAGGCAGGGGAACAAACAGTGGGGAGGGGGACAAGTTGGGGAAACCAGTATGTAAGGGTTATGATGACAGTTCAAAATGTTAATGGATGCTTGAACTATGTGCAGACTGGAAGATGAATAGCTGTTGTATCAATGTTAAAAACACTGCAAGCACAAAAAAAATCAATTTTCACAAAATAATAATTTCAAAATAAATGACAATAGAACTTTTGAAATGGACATAACTGTATTGATGTTTAATTATAATTTTAGATGAAGTACAATTGTGTTTTTCTGTTTAATAAGTGAACAGATGTTTGATATGTATCTAAAAATCAATAAATTTTAAACTAGTTGAAATGACCATTTTGTTGAAAGACCAGTTTGAGAGCAGTAAATTATCAATGGCCACCCAGGACATTCAATAATATGAGCCTATTGGAATGCTGGTGTTGTACCATGACCTTTAAAGTGTTTCCAGTCTAACTGTTTTAGGGAATCGGATCCTATTATCAGATACAACAAGTAGGTAGAACTAATATGTAGAGGCATACCTCATGTGACCAGCATCCTAGCACAACTGCATTATGGCGGCACTGGGCAGTTGGTGGTACTTCCACTGGCAGGCCCATTTCCTCAATGTTTGCATTTCATATAATCAAACTGATTAGCCCATAATTGTTTTCACATCTGTTTGTAATAGAGTTACCATGGCAACACAATTGTAGTGATGGCTCCCGAGTTCACAAATTATGGCCTCTCTGTCTATTAAATCTGTATCTTTTTGTCTCAAAAACAACTGGCAATAACAATAAAATTCTCACAGCATTTTCATGATGCTGTTCTGGTTTTGATGATAATGATATTTGGTTGATTCTGGTTTAACATGTCTGTCAAACTGTAAAAGGAAGCAATCACAGGAATTAAACAAATTCTCTCTGAATTTATTAATGTTTGGGTTCAAATTTATCAAACAATTAAAGTAATATTTATGGCTTATATGGTCCCATTTTAAAAAATGTCAGTGATGTGATTATTGATGATTTTTATGTTTTACTCATATGTATTTATATATCTGACATTTTTTTTATGGAAATAACATGGCTGAATATCAGTATCTTATGCAGTGAAAAATATTTAAGTCATGAAAAAAAAATAACCTTGGAAATAAAATTAAAACTAGATATACTGTAAAATGAGCCTTATGTCAAATGTTATCTGGATAGCAGTAATGAGAAACACTAAACAAATTTGTACATGATTGGATGGAGTAACTTGGCACCAGTCACCTTCCCCTGTATCCTTTTACATTATATCCAGTGTAGGGAAGTCACAGTGAATTTTATAGTTTAGATTTGAATACCAGCCCTGCCACTCTCCATATGTTGTATCTGCAGCAGAAACATATACTACACCCCACTGAGAGAGAAATTCATGCATTTCAATTACACTAAGTGAACATCTCAATATACCACGATTACATAGACTTGCTCAGATTGTTGGTTTATACAGAATAAAAAAACCACTGATGAAAGAACCGTACTAATGCATTCAGCAGGATGTATTGTTAAAACATACAGGAAAAACTTTCAGGGACGATAGTACAAATACTTTATCTTTTCGGGCTGTAATAAATCTCCCCATCTTTTTCAAGGAGCATTGCTTTACACATATTTGTGTAATTCCAGCATGCGTACACATATGCCATGTTGTAGTTTGATGTCCTCTAGCATGATCTGAGTATTGTAAAACCAGATCCCCGGGATGCTCATGTTCAAGCCGTAACAGTCAAAACTTGGCTATCCTGTGTACTATCGTATTAGCACAATTATTCTGCTCTTGGTTTTTCATACTTTCTGACATTGTACCTCTCCGTCAGTTGCACCACATGATTGACAGCTGTTCATGCTGTAATAGTTATTAATTTTATTTAGAATTGAGATATGTTCTTTCAAAATTGAAAACTTAATTAATTTTTTCTTGTGATATGTGCATCATTGCGTAGGTCATTTAAAACGTTATTTGAACATAAAGTGAAGGAAAATCAATTACGTCTGATTTTGGCAATTACCAAAAACACTGTTTGAAAACTGATTTTCTGAAAATCAAGATCACTGAGATTTTCACTGGGAGAGTTATGTTCCCTTCATAAGATGTTCCACTGTTACATTGCCATGTCCAGTATGGGTCGAGATTTTATAAGTGTCGTGGGTAACCGTGGACATTGTCTGTATATAATCAATGTATTGTATATGCATCATGATATTTGAGTTGGCAGGAACAAAATAGTTTTTAAATGAATTTAATCACATTTGCTATGATTGCCAATTTGCTGAAGTCAAGTTCAATATGTTTGTACAACATACAAGCCTCTGATACTACAGTTACAAGTTGTCTACATGACAGCATAGTATGTACAGCAGGGTGGTAGTAAACACTGATGCTTCAAGATCAACAGTTTGGCAGGTCATCTGCAGTTTGAGTCAGTCAGAAGGCAAATATAGCTTGTGTCAACAGAGATTCTGCTGGAAGGAAGTTTCATGGCTCTAATGATATCTAAGCCATTAGTCCATGTTAAACAGGTTTAAGTATGTCTTCACACACATGGAGTGACAAGGTGTAGATGGGTGCAAGTTATTAAGGTTGGACGTGTAATACTATTGTCTGTGGCATAAAACCACATTCACTCAATTATGTGAATGGGTATTTTTGTGTAATTGTGTGATCTGACTGCAAAGAAAGGATGTGAAAAATATTCAACCTGTCATTTTGCAATTAAGAGAATCATTTATTTTCTCTTTGTTGTCATTGTAATTCTTATATATTGGACCCGTGAAGATGCCGGTTAGAACTGGTCTTCAGCAACCCATGCTTGACATAAGAGGTGATTAATGGGATCGGGTGGTCAGGCTCTCTGCCTTGGTTGACACATCATATCCAAATTGCATAAAACTATGCTCATACTGTTGATCACTGGATTGTCTGGTCCAGACTCAATTATTTACAGACCGCCGCCATATAGCTGGAATATTGCTGAGTACGGTGATAAACAACAAACCAGCCAACCAACCAAAATATCTTTCATATTGCAGTCAGGAGTCATGGCTTCATGTTTGTTTTTAATACCTCACTCACTTGATGGAGGCCTATGAAACTGCTAGTTGACTGGACAAGCCAGTGATTGATATATCGAGCAATGATCCAGTCAAATTTAGGAGAGGTGACACACCATCAACCATGTTTGACATCTTGATCTATTAAGTCGTTTAGTTGAAACCATGTGGGGTGTTTGGGAGAAAATAGTGAACAGCAGTATGTTTTTGTTGAACTGAAGGTATCCATTGGCCATGTGCCAAAAGATGGTATTCGTAGCCACAATCCATTTCCAAAATGCAACAGATCAGGAGATGTGTCAGCTCCTCATGACTTTCATTTATCAAGCTTTTAGACTGTTTGCAAGAATTTCAAATGTGGGGGAGGGGGATGGGAATCTTGAAAGTGGAAGGTAGCCAGTCAGTGTACTCAAGAAAATTATAACTCTTTCATGGTTTGTTCTGTTTGTTGTCTGTAATGTAAAATATTCTCAGAAACCGCTTCACATGCTTGTTCCCACCAATAATTACTCCCCACTGTTAAAGAGGGTCATATCTGAATATCAGTAAGACTGGAAACCTTGGTTTAGCCCTATTTCAGCCATTTCATTGTGGAATGAAATTTGGTATATGTGTAGTTAGTAGTTGGATTCAACACATGTGTTTTAAAGTTTTACAGTCTTTTTTCACTTTATCACTTGATCCTAAACTATCTCAAAATGTATTTCGTTTCACATAATCTTCCAGGCAACCACAGAATCAGTTCAGGCCATGCTCTTACAGTATCACAAAATGTATTTCCTCTCATTGTAAACACCATCTCCTCAGAAACCATTGAATTTCACATGCTTGTTTCCGCCAATGATGACATGTGAATTTGTTCAACAATATCAAATCTGATTTTCAATATGGCAATCATGCATTCTGAAAAAGCCATTTATGATTGTTGTCTGTCATTTTTGTTAAAAATGTTATGCAATTTTGGAAATGTGTAGTTAATATTAGGGTCAGATATTTGGCACTGTTTTAAAGAGGTTAGTTGAGGGACTGTCATGATGTGTTTATTCATTATTGTTGTAAGCAAGTTTTGCATACAACATTGTCTGCATAGTTTCTCCTGTTTTCAACTGACTTATATAGCTGAAACCTGGCACACATGTCACCAAAAATTGTAACAATTAACATTTTGACATTTTGAAAAATGAATAATTGAAAATTGATGATATCCCCCTCCTAAATCTGCTTAAGCTAAGATAGATGTATCTGAAAGTTATGATGTATTTGCTTCCAAAACAATAATTAACACAAATATCAAAACTTAGTTTGCCAAGGATTTCAAAGTGCAGTTGCAGTTTTTTACAAAGCAACATGATTAGCAAAACACATCTCTTTCTGAAAACATACTATGCATGTTTTTGATGTTGAGCAATTTGACATTCAGAAAAAAAGACTTGATTTACAGACAGTTTTATAGCAGTTATGATAGTGTGAACAATTCCTTTAACATTCTCAGGAGGTAGATAGCCATGTGAGGTGGAATGAATGATAATGCCAAAATTTGACTTAAAGTTTGCTCAAGAAAATAACATTATACATTGTATATGATTTTAAAAAAATACCTTCATGAAAGTTTATATTGGCACCTTGTTGGCTTACATGTTGTCTTAATATTCAGCTCAGTTGGAGGATGAATTCTAAATTTGATAAAATTTGTTGGATGTTTTCTTGTTAAAAGGTTACAGTTACACTGGATATCTTACATTGGAATACAGATGCTGATGGAATCATTTGTGGGAACTGACAGGTGCTTACATTTTAGGTTGTGTAATATGTAAACATGTGATGTGAAATGCCATGCCATTTAAGCCCACACTTTGAAACCTGGAGTTAGCAGAACTGTGATACAAGTTGATATAAAAGATTGGTTTATGATCAGCAGAAAGTCTCTCCCGTGTCAAAAGTAATGAAATCGGCAAATAAATGTCAAGAATGCTTGTGTAGTGTATAACTTTTACTTTTCTAAAACGTAACTGTTGTCGCTGAACTAAAGTTTTCTTATGTTGTGAACAGGATGAAAGTGAATGAACTTACCACTAACAGAGCGGTTAGTTAGAAGCGTGACTTGGCTTGAGTATAATTCTGAAAAGAAATGAAAGTGTATCAGTATTATGAAGATTAATTTTATTCATTGTAGAAACAATAAAAGCTTGATTTTGATTGTCACTATGGTGTCTTTTATGACATTGATCAATAAGTGTTCCATTTATTCCTTGGTTGTTTGGTCACAATGAATTAATTAAAAGATTTTCATCCAAATTTGAAAAATGTGAGCATGATGCATATTTTTTCTTCTTTCAACATGTTTTCATGGTGTCAGTGCACTACCGAATGTTATATATATGAACCTTTGTTAATGGACCACTTATATGGTGTATTTAATAAAGTTCAGAAAAGAAGGAAATATCAAAATTATCTTCATCTCTGGGTAAATGTGTTACAATAAAATGATTCAAAGTGTTGTCAAGAGACGGTGGGTGCAAAACTCTAACAACAAAAACTCGTAACCTCTGAATGAGACTCAGCAAAAATAACTTGGATATAGCCACAGCCCAGTAAATGAGATGCTACAGGTAGAATGGATACACTGTGACTAAGTATAACTGACGACAAAATGTACTGTGTCAAGTCCACAATTTGACTACATTCTTTAGTAGGAATAAAGCATCAGCTGTTTTGAAAATGTATTGCAGCATCTCTTGGTTATCCTCTGTCTACTCTGGGCTTACACACCAGGTGCCAAGTGTCATCAAAGTTAAGGGTTTGTGACCCACATTACACTTGGAAGTCTGTTTGTTGAAGAAGTTCTATGACAGTAGCATCACTTGCAAATGTTAAGGAATTTAACAAATGTGACAACACTCTTACTTATAAGTAGTAGCATCATGTAGCTGGTGAGACTGAGAAACAGCTTTGACGAATGTCATTACGGAAAACAAATAAATTACTTTAGATATTTTTCTCAAACAAATTTGTACATCTAAATCTGTGAAGATATACATGTTATTTTATAGGTGAAAATGTAAATGAATGTTATGAGAGTCAAGCAAAATGTAGGATGCCTAAAACAACACATGTGAATTTCTTCTCTTAGGTTTCTGATTTGTAACGTTTCTCTTTAAGGTGTCTTTACATTAAATATGTTTTGTACAAACCAAACCCTATGTGTATAAATCTGTGTGTTTTTCTTTGTGGAAGCAGCTTTAGTCCTCAGCATTCTACCAGATATATAAATGGTAAGGTTTGTCTGAAATCATGTAGATGTAAGAGAACTGAGACTGAAAATGTAAATGCAATGGTATGACTTGTCTGGTAGCATTGGGGACATGCAGTTGGATTAGAGCATGCAGTGTTCTGAACATATGGTGTAATATCTTCTTTGCTTATTCATCACTTTTAGAGTTATCTAAAGGTTTAGGTACTGTTTATAGTTTGCCAGCATGCATTTGTTCATACTACAGAAATTAGACATGTGTTACACTATCATGTTACACATATTTATATGCAATTCTATCCTCTCCTCAATTACAGGGGTTATTTCAAAATATGTGCAAAGGAACCTTGCCAAGTCTATGGACAGATTGGTTACTGAGAAAAACCTAATTAGGATACACATACTTGATCATATAAGATTGCTGTCATATTTTACGCATTACACATACTTTCTGTCTGACAAATATACACATAGCATGCAAGACCCCTCATCTAGGAGCTAAAAATCTCACTGCACAAACTAAAAGGTGTCTGAAAATGAATCTTAACATCTGATTCCATGCCAAGAACATACTACATGAGTGGAGGATATTGCACACATACAATCCAAGGAAAGACCAATCAAGTCTACATACATATTTCTTGCTACAAGTAGTAGGAGTTGACTGGTGTCCCAGATCCACTTACCTGTTCCATGTGTTGGAGTGAGGAAGCTCCGTCATCACGTTTTAAGCTCTTGAGTGTTTGATACATTGCCTACATATTGCATATATTCCTGTGCTACATGTCAGTACCACCACATACAAATTCAATTGACATTTACAGCATCAGAGCTCTCCCAGTTGCTGCCTTCCAAGATTCAGGACTCTAATACATGTGATTAAGAATAAGTAAAATGTGACAGAGGTTTTTTTTAGCCTGCCACAAAATCAGCTTGTGTGCAGGCACAGTCTTGTGGTTTGATGTCAGAGTGTATTACTTGGAGAATGTGTGTGTCATGATGGGAGAAAAATGTCAGTTGGCAACAATTTGCTTCTTGACTTCCTAGGAATAAACTGAACTAGTTTTTGCTGTCAACTAGAAAAGTGTTGTGTATGTGCCAGCTGACAAGCCTCTTTGGAATTGATTCCTATTTTACATCAATCACTTATTACAAGAAAATGATGATAAATGACCTTACTGAGTTGGTTTTAGGTGCCAAAATGGGGTTTTGTTACATTAAATTTTATGTCATTTGTGTTTTTGGAACTGAAGATAGAATACCCAACTGGATTGAGCTGTCCTAAGGGAAAGCTGATAGTTTGGGAAGTATTTTGCTACAAGTGAAGTGTGAACTCTATGAAAAACAGGGCACATGAAGTGTAGGTTTTTCAAAGCATTCTGTGGAATTAACTCTGTCAAACTGACCATGATAAGAAGACTTCCAAGTCCTTATACTAGCAATTAGTGCACATGCTCCAAGCAAGAATAGGACAAGCTGGTGTACAATATGCTCAATTAGTGCATAAAGACACATACCTTGCGGCCACTGGACTAAGGGAAGTCTCCTTCAAAACTGGTCACTATTGTGAAATAGTATTCAGCTTAGCCATTGTTTACATCAAGGTACCCTCGTTATTGTGTGGGGCAATACACACAATGGAATTCTACAGAAACATCAAATTAATTGGATCCCTTTGAAATTGAAAGATTTTTTTACATGTCAGTGCCAAAAATTTCATTTCATTCAAGGAATTTGGTTTAACACTTCAAGGAGTCTTTGTATACTGTTGGATGGCTGTGAAATAGATTTCTCATTTTTCAAGTGTCTAACACTTCTCTAAGATTTCAAAGTTTTATTTTTCAATTTTGACCACATTTTTCGACTTATATATCTAGAAACTGCAAAACGATGACATGAATTTATATAAAGCAACAAAACACTTTCCATGATCATGTGATTAAATTGCCAAGGCATGTGTTCATGCTTCTTGCAGAAATTGTGATTTTATACTGTGTAAGATTTAATCAGATAAATACTATTAGTGAAGTATATTTTTTTCTACTTCAGTGATATCCATTATAATATTAAAAAGTTGCAACTGCAGGTTTGATGTTTTGGAAATGAAAAATTATATTCTTCATGATGTGATGAATCTTTCTTTTTGCTCAAAATGATCATTTATGAAGGATTATATACATGCCTTAGATGGTCAGTACAGGGAACAATTTGGAAGCTTCAGTGGCAGTAGAAATTCTTTAAACACATTCGCTAAGTGATATCTAGTCTTTTAATTGTGTGTCATAGAGTTCATTTCATAAAGTAATACATCAAGTGGTCAGTGAAAAACACACATTTAAGAGAAGATCTTTGAACTTTGTTTTGTTTTTGAGCTTTAGAAATCTTGTAAAATATAACACTGTCAATCAAACAATGATTTGGTAAATCTCATAGCATTTACAGCAGACAAAACCAACCAGTTTATACAAATCTGTCGTATGAATCCCACCCAATATTTGATCGAAGATTGGCTGGGATGAACCAATGTAACACTCATTTAAAAGGGCAGCAAAGGAAAAACATGTACATGTGAACTTAAATGCCCTCTTGACAATATAATCACTTTAGAATCATAAATATACATATTTGGTGAGAAAATGTATTAAATACCCTGGAAGGAAATGTGAGTTCACTGTTAGCCCATTAGTCCAAAAAACTGTTGACATTGATGATTAGTTTGAAGATGTAACAACAGTGTTGCAAACATGGAAGGTATAAAAGTCTTTATGTGTTCGTGTTTAATCTTCAATTAGCCCAATAACTGGCCAAATTGCATGAGGGAGATTTCTTTCATTGTTTGGTGAGAAAATAGAATTACCATCTTCTCACTAAATCCACAGCCAATACCCCTGACAATTCGTACAGACGAAAACTTTTAAGTGTTGCTTGATAAAACTGTCATAAATTGTAATCTGATGTAAATGTTCAGACAGCATTAAAATGATTGATTCTATCCATGTCAGGCTGTAAATATTATCGCCAGAACAAAAGTAAGTTCACCAGTAAAATGTGTGGCAATGTTATGATTTAGTGGGAAAGTGTTTAGCCGCCCTTCAGAAATGTTACTGTTTATTTTTCAATTAGATTGTAAGAAAGGAATTTGATTCTATCCAGGGAATACCTTGACTCGAAGAAGATAAAATTGTCCAGAATGTGTTAAAATAAATTGATCGGATGGTAGTCTGGGGACTGAAATGAAAGGATTTGGTGAAAAGATGGAAAGGCATGTATAGAAGTTGGTCCTGTCTTCAAAGTCAAACAGGGATATTGATTCCGCAGTTTCAATTTGGTGCCGATATCATAAATAATCAGTGACCACATCAATGAATTAAGTAGAGCCACTGTTGTGGACTGTCTTTAGGCTGTTTACAAGTTAACATTTATATTAAAGGGAAATAGCCCCTGATAGCATTTCTAAATGGCCCAAACCTAACGGAAAAATGATTGGATTTAAGCATTTTGTCTAGTCGATTCTGCTTTTATTATACTTCAAAGTTTGAAAGGCCATTATTGTACAATCTTTTGAACATCATATCACTTTTGAGGAGCAGTCTAGCCAGCTTTTATGAATTGATAAAACCCTGAAATCCCTCCTGAATTTTATTAGCATAGATAAGTCCCAGTATCCTGTAATGAAAAATGAATTATTTATGAAGAAAAGAAAAAGCTTGATCACCCCTGATGTAATGTGAATTTTGAAAGTAAATGAGCTTTATTTGGATTTTACATGGAATTTGAATATGAATATGATGGCCTTTTGTAGAAGGTGTTGTCGCTGTGGTCTATCTTGGGTAATGCGCTGACCCCATATAATCCCTTAATAATGATATTGGTTAGCTTTGCAATTATATTGCATGGGGTCACGAAAAAGATACAATCAGCTGTAGAAGGAGGGATTACTGGCAGATGATAAAGATCTGGGTGTTCCACTTAGTCCCTTTGTGTCTCCTCTTGTATTTGACATCGATTATTCATGAAATCTCTACTCACTGATTAAGATGTAGCGAGACATGTGTTAGGTCTTCCTATCATGAGCTTACATATACACAGCAAACATTTCATCTCCTGGAATGTGCCAACTACATGTTCACAGTTATCACGGACATGGTCATTATCACACTTCATGCAAACGGCCACTTGGGACACCAAATGAGCAATGGCAGACCACTCCACCTCTCTGGGATCAGACCTGTCCCATATGGAAAATAGCTTACACTAAAAGCAAATGCTTGTAAATTTTGTTTTTTTATCAGCAGAAAAAAGGTTAAGGCCTCAGGCCACTCAGTCAATATTTCTTGTTGGCTATTTGGAGTCAGAAAGGTAATAATCATAAGACATGTC
Source organism: Haliotis rubra (assembly GCF_003918875.1). Taxonomy (NCBI): domain Eukaryota; kingdom Metazoa; phylum Mollusca; class Gastropoda; order Lepetellida; family Haliotidae; genus Haliotis; species Haliotis rubra. Next base: position 2,150,749 of record NW_025767213.1, read on the forward strand.
TTGAAAGTTTTCTTGCTCAAGCTCTAAGCTATAGAAAGACCTGTCATGTTTAATATCATCATAAAATTGCCCTAATGATATATAATGTTTGGTTTGTGGCCGGGTGTAATGTTGCCATAGAATGTCTATTATTATCACAGTTAGAGTATTAAATAGTATCATAGTGTCAAATTAATGCACTTCCTGACTTGAATATGTAATGTAAAGTCTGTGGGAGAGAAAAAGTTGATACCTGAATTGATAACCTTGCACATAATGCATATTTGAATTCATTTTCAAGGAAGATAATGATCTGTTTCAGAATATTTTCAATGGTAGTCAATTGCTCTGGTCAAGATTATGCCATTGACAATATTTTGTGTCTGAGTGTTTGGCTGGTGAATGAAACAATGTTTTCAAGGAGATTAGGTGAGCATTGGCTTTTTGTAGTTCTTTTATTGAGCTGGTTCACATTGCATTTGTTTATCAGTAATTTAAAGGTCCTCAGTCTGGGTGTTCTCGAATGTTAGTACTGATTCTCTTATTGTTGATGTTCTTGACTATCAGATGGACAACCTACTGAAGGTGTTCTTGAAAATCAGAGCTGATTGCTATTTAGTGAATGTTCTTGATGGTTAGGTTGTCCCTCTTTGGATGGTCTTGTTGGGAAATACTGATTGTTTTGAAAATTCATGTTCATGGGGACATCTATTTTTCCCTCTAGTATTTCTTAGTTGGTAAAAAAGCCTTCCTTCTTTCAAATATTTTGCCTGATCATGAAAACCCCCCACCACCTCTAATTACAATTGAAGAGTGCTGGTCAGATGTTGTTTCAAATTCCAGCTGAGGAAGACATGATTTTTGTGTGTTTGAATGTGGGAACACACTGATTTGTCCATCAGCTTGTTGAGGAAAGTTTTGATGTATACTACCCATCAAAAGTTTAGACTCACTTAAAGCACTCACTATATGTTATGTATATGTATGTGGTTACATCGAAGATGAATTTCTCCACCAACTTGGGGGAACCAACTGAAAACCTTATGCAGATGAATTGCACAAGGATGATGCTTCAAATTGCGAAAGGCATGAGCAAATGTCGTGCATGTGAACAGATTCGTTTTGGTGTAAAGTTTTGTTAAGAATTCGCCAATTTTCACAGATTTTAATCATTTACTGAACTCATGACAATAATCTTTTCAATGTTACGAATATGTTTTACAATACACCAGTTCATAACTAAACAGTACCTTTAAACAGTATGGAATATTTTGCAAAAAGCTAGTTTAGAACAGTGGACAAGTAAGTGGCTACATTTACACTAGTGAGTCTAAACTTTTGATGGGTAGTATATTAACATCACGAGGTCAGAGAACTGATGTACCAACTGCAACTGATTTAACTGGTGGAAGGGTTTTCAATTAGTTGAGTTGTTTAATTGATCAAATATTTCTCATTTTAAAAATGTTTTAATTGCTTCTAGCAACTGGTCATTGGAACACACTTTTACATATGCATATCATTGCAGTTCATCAAAAGTTAAGTTCCACTGCCAGCAGTTTGAACTGGGGATCTTTTCAAATGTGTTCATATGCCACTGGATCAGTCATTATAGTTCATTCTTATGATCCCTCTCTAAATCTTTCATAGTTAAGATCAGAAGTCCTCTGTTTAGTTGCCTCAACCTCTGTCCTCATGTATTTGTTCTTCAGTGATGAGTCTCAGAAATCCCCTTATGTATCATGCCACAGTGAACATCAAGTCCAGGTTAGAATCCAAATTTTAGACTATGATTGGCTGTTATCAAGTAGATCTTCATTGTGCCTACCATGTATTTATAGGCTTTATGCCATGTAATCTGGGAACAGCATAGATAAATGTTCAACAGATGGGAAAAAAAGAGAAAAAATAGAATTACTTGATTAACCATTGCTTCACTGAGCTCAGACATTGTTAAAAATATCCAACAGTGTGAGCCGAGGTTGTCTAGAGATCATCTTTGACTAATTAATGCATGGCGTCTGTCATCACGAGCGATGTCCCTCGAGCCGTAGGGTTGTCTGACAAGCATATGCAAGTATCGCTGACAAAATACCATTATTTGACATGTGATCATAAGGATAGCCTCCACACACAGCTCACCAGTCAGACATATTTGATCAGAGTTTTGCACAAATACAACACACATTTTTTGTCTGAAATATTTGAAAAGTGTACAACCTGTGTTTAGTCTTCCATTTGTGTTTTTGCTTTTGAAACAGAACTTGAAACAATCCAGACATGTTTTAAAGTTAACAAAGCTTGCAAATGATTTGATCATGTCGGTCAATTATCCAATATGTTATGGAAATTGATAGAATTTGATGGTAAAGAGGCTGTTTTTGTGACACTGATAAGAAGAGAAAGTTGAGACCTTGCCCAGTTATGCATTGTATTATGGTAAAATATCCTGATTCCGACTCTGTTAGCATTTACGGTGAGCTTATTTGTCAAGAAATTTCCAAACTTTGACATCGCTTAGTGTAAAACTAGCCAAAATGACTCAAATATTTGTTTTGTAAGCATTATTTGTGATCTCCTCTGCTTTGCTTTGTCAGTTATCAAAATTACAATATCGTATTTATTGTCAGAATAGTTTGGGGTAACTATATGTTGCCATCAGTTTTGACGTTAATGGGAAACTCCACTTGCATACATGAGATAAATGAATGCTTTAATTCTGTGTCTGAACTTTAGGGCTGTTCTTATGTTACTGTACGGTTTTGATATTCAATGGTAATCTCCCAAATGAAAAATGGAAAAAGCAAAGTAGTAGTTTAAGAGGAGGAAATACCAGTGACTTTGTATGAATTACCCATGTCTCCTGAAAATGTTCTCAATGGAGATATATGAATTCTGTCCATTAAAAGTAATTTCATTTCTATGGTAAACTTCTTCTTTCAGTTTCAAGCTGAAAAAGAAATTATTGGTTCACGATACATCAGCCTCATTTGTCGAGCTTTGTTTCTTAGATTTATGAGGCCATTCTTTTGGTACAGGTTATGGGAAATGGTATAAGGCGCCAATTGTGTTAAAACAGATTGCATAATACCTCAATGAGGTGAAATCTTTCTGCGATAAAACATTTTTTTATGGGTAAAGGGCATCAGTACTGCAACTGTTCCATACTTATTCTTTAACAAACATCTTTATATCAATGTGAGTGATCGTCAGTTTCAATATGGCCTCCTGTTAGCCATCTTGAAAAATCTTATGGTATTAAATATTTTCTTTCATAGCCAGACATATTCAGTAGACATAAGTGTCCATTTCTCAGGATTTCTACTCAGACGTTTTTAAGCTTGATCTTTTCATATACATAGTGTTTTTTATTGATTTTTCTTTCCTGTGAGCCATTTCGGATTTTTTCAGACTATGGCATATTAACATTACCACTATTTGAAACCATTTCACATCAATAATCTGAAGTAATTGTGACCTTGATATTTCTCATGCTCCGCCACTAATAATCGGCTTATCAAAGAAGTGAACAAGACGTCTCCTATGTAAGAAAAACAGCGTTGTGGCTAATGACAGTTTGAAGGATTAAAACGTTTTATTTGAAGAGATGCTCATGTTTTTGTCTGGCTGTGTTTTATATATTGATTTTGTCGGTGCTATGTATTATAGTGGAGTAAACACTATCTCCCTGACTGTAGCTCTGACTTAATGATAACGGGAGCTACATTATTACAGCTGATAACAGCTTATTTGCACTGACATTAGATCATTTTTCTGGGGTTAAACCACACTGTTTGAGGTTTAAATGCCTTTTGTAAGATATCCCTTGTATAGCAGACGTCACCTACCACTGGCAAAGAGTGAAAAACTGGTCTGGTATAAATTCAATTATAGGTTTTTCTATCCGGATTTGCGCAGACAAAATATGGTTTGTCTCAGAAATATCAGCTGTATGTTGAAGCTCTTACCGGGATTTCCTCGCCTGCTAGCCAAATTAAACTGGATTTGTCTGGGCTCAAATTCAATTACATGTTTTAAAGCGACAATATTGGTAACTAGTGAAAAAGTGTCCACAAGAATAATCTGACATAAGACTCCTATGCTGTAGAAGAGGTCTCTGTCGGGAGTGCCTATTAAACTGGCAAGATTCAATATAGGAGGCAGGATATCAAAATATTGGTTGTCGCCTGCACTTATTTTCAAAGGTCAAAAGCGTGTCCTCAGCATAAAGATCCGCTTATGAAATTCCCTATGTTTTCAATGTAGCTCACTCTTTGATAGCTTAATGAAATTCTGGCATGAAAATGACTCAAATTGTCTGGAAGAAATTCAAATTGAGATTGAAGAAAGTTAGCAACTTGCACAAGTTAGACATGGAAATTAGGCCAAGGTCAAACCCCAATTACTAGTGTGTGATATTGTGCAAGGTGCTTTGTGCTGCTGTTAAAATGAATTTTATCAGGAAATGAATACACATGCTCAATGTACAAGGTAAAAACAGAACCAGTTATGAAACCTTGATGTGCAGTCAGCGTCAAATGAGACATCAAAGTTAGCATGTAACATACATATGGCACTGTTAGCTAGAACCTGGCAGTTCTCATAAATGCAGTTGCTTTGGTCTGTTGAATGTGTTTGCTGGTTAAATTTCATTTCTGAATTAATCGACATGTATATCTCACCGAAATCGATATGAAATTGGCATGTCTGAATATGGATAGTTTACTGGGATAAGCGTCACTGTTTTCTTACTTGGAATTAAGTACCTGGAGTGTAAATTTCGTATTCTGTTTCATTTGCCAGGTTTCAAAAACTGTTGTCAATGCTTTTGGATGGGAAGGCAAAACAAATTATTGTTACGAATATTGATGCCTCAAAATGCATCATTACCATTAATCTGTATTTTGACTGCAGTAATACTAAAAACCCAAATTTCAGATTTTCAACAAAAACCTTCTTCAAGGTCAACCATACCTAACTAGTAACTAGCACAATCAGCTTACAGCTCTCCCCTGCGCAAGAGCTGGAAAACCTCACTTCTTTCCCTTGTGTGCATGAGTTAACATTGCCTATGTAGCTTCTCCCCTCAAGCACCTGGTTATGTAGACACACTGATTCAAGTTTATTGTAGTTATTTTCAGATAAATAGTTCAATAGACATACTACTAGAAGTAGTTTATTTTACTGTTTATAAGGGCACATTTAACTGAGTATATGGTAGTGTTTGTTTTGAACTCTTTTATGACATCCCCAGCTCTTCCAGATGTAGAAAATGGCTTCCCAGTGTTTCAACCCACATCTCAGCCTACTAGCCCCTGGTTAGACATTGTCACCTGACACTGCAACAAACATTCACATTAGCAGCTCTTAGTGACTGTACTCAACAGATAAACGCAGAAGACTCTTCCAGCTCACTCATGAACCTACTAACCCCTAGATGCCATTGTCGCCTGACCCTGTGACCAACATTCAAGTTAGCATGCCTAAGTGTGTACTCAATGGATAGGTATAGAAGACTGTTCCGGTCAAGAAGCGGTCAGTTACAGACAGCCATGCCTATCTGTCTTCTACCAACACCACAGCCGTAAGGCCTTCATACACTATTCCGGACATATTATTGTCAACCAGCCAGAGGAAGGTAGAGATGTTGATACAGATCAGGCTCAGAAGAAGGCCAAGAGGCTACATGGAGGACAGTTACAGGCAGAGTCATGCCAACCTTCTGCCTCCTGACAGTTCTGCCGATGTGTCATCCTCAACCAGCTAGAAGGTAGAGATGCTGAAATGGGTCAGCAGTACAGCTGGCCAAGAACCAATCTGAGGATTCCTCTTTACATGAACCAGCCTCAAAGAACTGCATTCCCTTGAGAAAGATGTCTTTCAAACAACATCAACTCCTTCATTTGTCCAAGTCTAAGCAGCGGGGATCCAGTTGGTGTCAATTCAAGACAGGAGTCTGATGGGGATCCCCGTGATTGCTACCTGCAGACAGTCTTACAACCTTTTGTTCACAGATTCCACTTGGAAGGCACAAAGATAGCTGAACTTGGGCTATTTGGGAAAGGCTTGAAAAAGGCTATCAACTCCATTACAGTGACAACATGAGGATACTCATGTACATTAAGGTCCTCTACAAATTCTTCCTACTACCTTCTCTAAAACAAAAATCCAGATGGTATCTGTCTGGTGGTTATAATGGACTCTCAGGTAAGGAAATTCAGCATTGATGTCTGGGATGCTTACCTTCATGAACTGATTCACTGCAGAGATATTTCACCTTTGTAGTGAATGGTCACCACTATGAGTTCTGAATACTTCCATTTGGAATCTCCATGGCACCATGGCTGTTTACCAGGAAATAGCATTAGTTATCAGTTTTTCCCATCTCCAACTGGGTATTTGGATGAGTAGATTTTCTTGACCCAACTCATGACTTGTCTTGGATTCCTCATTCATCCATCCAAATGGGAACTTAGGCTCATAAAGGACATCATATACATGGGGTCTTGAGTCCTCTTTCTGTTCAATGTCCTCTTTGGGATTGCTTTACCTCAACTCCCCTAATGATCAACAAGGCACTGATTCCAACGTAACATTTGGTTCAGTTGGGATGTTCTTACTCAGCATGTTAACATCTTTTTGGTCAAAGACATACAGAGACAGGTTATAGTTGAGCCATGTACAATCCTGGATCAATGCTTATCAAGATCATTCTTTGGCCAGTCTAATATCTTTACCACTTGCCTTAAATCCATACCTTCTCTGGTTGACTCTTGGAGCTCATGTCATGAAGATCCCTAGTTCTCTGCACTGCATTCCCAATATTTTCGGGAAACAAGAGAAGTCCTCCTTCTCTAACAATGGAAGTTTTTCTGCTATGTACGTTGACAGATTCCTGCTACTGCCAGGTGGAATTGAGACCTATTCCAAAAAAGTTAAGTATATGAGCAGATTGTGAGGGAAGATTGTGTTTCCAGAATGGACTTCACGCCTGGACATGGATCCTGGCCTGGATTACGTTGTGGTGGGACACTCTTCACCTGGACATGGTTGTGACTTCACAAAATCATCATCTTCACATTTATGTCAGTCATGTACACTATCTGACTGGACAGGCCTCTTCGCTTATGTCTTTTCTCCATGTTCTCACTTTGACATTTAGAATATTAGAGCAAACAGATTGTGTCATTATTCTGATTGCTCCAATCTGGTCAAACAGACTATGGTATCCGAGACTCGTTTCTACTGATGGAAGATCCTTGCCAACTTCTGATATGATGAGATCTTCTGCGTCATCCCAGATTCGACATGTTTTATGCAAATCCTCCAGTCTTAATCTCACAGCCTGGAAATTATCTTGCAGAAAATTAAACCATCCAGGTTGTATTTACCTCCTCAGCTATTGCTGGATCTTGGAGACTGTCATCCTCCCTCATTTATGACAACAGATGTGACAGGTTTGTCCAGTGGAGTAGATGAAGTGGGTCAGGAGATGCCCAAGGCATGCCCATTGCAAGAGCATGATCACTGCATGCCTTAGACTTCTAGAGCCTCACTCATAATAAAGATGGAAGTCTACTGACCTTGTGGCCATGAGCCAATCCTTTAACTATTGGCCCTTTGGGTCACAAGAATTTGACTATACCTGTACTGAGACCCAAGGTAGATCATTATGACCATTCATATGTGCAATATGTACCCTGACATTCTATCTGGCTGCTACTGAACTCAACTGATCTTGTCTAAAAGATGGTTCATATCATGAAAGACAAATCCGAAAAAGATAAGGAGTTTCACCTGCAGCTTCCGAAGACTGTACACCTTTGACCATGAGTTTCTGAGTGAAACAAATTGTGAGGAACTACTTGTAGCGATCAGTTTGAATTTGATAACAGGAAGACCGAAAGTTCCCTCCCAGTCAGAAAAGAAATGAGACCAGGTATGACCTTGTAACAACAGAAAGTGATGTCATTAGTGACATCATGAACCGGAAGTGTTGTCATCGGTTACAAACAGAAATGCTCATCAAAGTGAGGAAATGATTTTAAAATTGTTTTGAGAAAGACAAGAAGTGAGGTCCCAATGAGTTTTGATTAGTAAAACAATGTCTTTGAATGGTTTGAAGACAATCATTATGAGAATATAAAGATACTTCAAGTGAATGTATTAGATATTGACCTGAACCAGTCTTAAAGAGGGTATAATGAGGATTTACTGTCAACTATACTGGGAGTGTACGAGAGGCAGAACTTGCTTTTCACTGTAGCTATTTGTGCAGTGATGTAATAGATGTAGAGGAGTCTTAAGAAGTATTTAAGTGTAGTAAAGAATGATCAAAACAATAGTTATCATTGTTAATAATTCTAAGAATATTTCCTCTATTGTAACACCTGTTGTCTTTAGTGGGTGGAAGTTGGACGAAAGTGACATTTTCCCACCTTTGCACACAGAAGAGCTGTTAGCTGATGTACCACTATAGAGATGACTAGTTCTACTGAAAATTTGAAAGTATGGTTAAGTGTGATTACAGCCAAAGTACAGGGTTTATGGCAATAAAGTAGTATTCTTAAAACTGTTAACAATCATAGCTATTGTTCATTATTTACATATTGTCTTTGAATGACCTTCGTGTTAGTTTGACCTGCAGCTGTGGTTTGACTGGTTCTCTGCACTGGTTAGTAAGTTCACTCTGACTATAGGACTATGTAAAGGTATGTGCATGTTTCCAACCACTCGTTTTCTTACACTGAACCTGTTGTGTTTTCAGGCTGTTGTAGGTAACACTACAAGTCTCAAAACATCAAGCTACTCTCCTCATCAGCCATGTTTGGGTCTGCTTAGGTAAGTGTAATTTTCTTGCTTCACTATTCATCTCATCTGTTTTCTTCACATAACATAGTTAAGGAAAGCTCTTGCATTGTTGACTTTTAGTGTTTATGCTCTTGATGCTGCTACAAATCAGTATACTCAAAGACATATACCTTAAAGCTACTGTGCACCTGCTGAAACCTGCAAGTTACAAATACACTGCACAATCTGAATCCTTGCATCTTATAGTTAATGGCCTATAAACATTGTAATTTTACTTAATATAGTACATTATACACCATACATAATTCATATTAATTACTTACAGTCTAGTTGTAGTTAGTGATCTAAGATCAACATGAATAATGCAGGAATTACTGTCATTTGTCAGCTGCAATAACAACAAAATGTTTTTAATGTTGTTTTGGGATCCATCTTGAACGTACTTAACGCTTTTATGGTACCATTGGTTTGGGGACCTCCGATGACCCCTGCATACTTTCATAGGTATACATCGCGATTCAGTTATGTAGATTGTCTCAGTGTCTTCTAACTCTGGAATGATTAAATGAAAGAAGAGACTTTCATCCCACTGTAAAGAATTGTATGGGCTACATTTCTAAGGGGAATTCATGACTTTATTGCATCATCAGACAGAGCATGCCAATACTTTGATCAGTGATGTACTGAAGTATCGAATTATGCTAGAGATCATGGTGATGATGTTAAAATAATTATTATTATATTTTCCACTAGGTCTTTATGATGAAATTTAACCTTAAATATTTTCAGTCAGAATCCAGTTTTAACAGTTTCATGATTGTTAGTTATTGAATGGCTATTTTGATAATTTTGTATAGATGCGCATTTCTGTGATTGTTGTTGCCTTGTGCTTAATGAATCATGCTGAGTTTGGAGGCATCTTGCTTGTCTCGGATTGTTCTTCAGAATAGAAACAGATGTCAAGGGATCCAACAGCAGCAGATTTTAAGCATTTTCAGCTTTGATGTTACTTTGTGTATAATTTGCATGGTATACACTGTCCTCAAGAATGCTTTCTTTATGACTGACTGCTGATGTGAAAATGCTTTCCTGAATGTAGTTCCCAATTTTGAGTAGCTAGCCAGGTTTGACCTCGTGATGATCAGTGAAGAGCTGCCACAGTGTCCATCTACCATGACGTATCGGTCTTGTAACATACAGGTCTTGTCCATCTATTTATGTCTCCTTGTACTGTGTACCATTCATTTGTCATGTTCATCTAAAACAGACAATACTGGACCTGATTTACTCTCCACACAGGTACATCATTTTTCAAAATCTCAGTTTGATCATATGAATTTAAAATGTCAATGCCAGTGAATAATAAGCCATCAAATATCTGCTGAAACAGATTTCATAGATGTAACAGGCAAAACATGGACATTTTTGTATCATTGGATCTTCTTAAATCATGCGATGATTGTGTTTGTTCATATACCCTGATCTGTTGCTCATTACATTATACTTATATCTTCATTAAAATAGGTCAGTTAGGAGGTGCAAATATTCTGTCTAAAGCTTTTAATATGGGATGGAATCATGACACATCATATTTCATACGAGTCTTTGAATATCTATAATATAGAGTCCCATTATGTGATGAGTGGGGGAAGTATGACGTATTGATAGTTGGGGCCCTTCACAACCCAACCTGTATTTGAGTACCTGATTTCATGTGTTGATATGGTAGACATGGATTTGTGCAGAATAAAGGGTATGGTTCTAAGAAGCAATAATTTATTCAACAATACAAATTTTGTATGCACCACTTGTTCTACTTATGCTATGGATGTTTGCCATGGATGGTGTCCCTGACATGTTGAGAATTCCATCGGATACTTGCCTGTCATAGTCTCCGCAAGGACCTGCAAAGCATCTGTTAGAACATTTTCATTCAGATGCCAGTTCGTCAAACACAAGTCCTGGAGCACTCCCACATGGACTTCATGGACTATTTGTCTGCAGTTAAGGGTTCCTCCTGGTTGCCAGTCTTCTCACATGGGCTCTTCATCCTTAACAGGATTGCCTAGATGTTCTTGTGTTCACTGTTCTCATGGCTGTATGATCTCTGGATGATAGCAGTGATGTCGATTTCATCAGGATGATACAAGTTATGGATTCACGACTGATCGTAATAACCGTATGGGTATCGTACTTAAGTTTTCGTCACAACGTCCCCCTCGTGTAAACATCCTTCCTGAATCATGGCCACTGATGGGTGACATCCCACTCAGAGATCACATGGATCTTACTGATTGCACATCAGCACAATTCCAGGGTTTCTTACCTCCCCATGGACTCAAAGAAAGGCTATGAGGAAGAACATCCCCTGGGTGATGTATCCCTGTGGTGGGAATATGGATTGCTCTTATCCTCACTTCTACCCCCATATGGACAAGACAGCCCATCCACCCTCAATTGTTGGAGTATGTGGGCTGCTACCCCCCTGTCATATCTTGCCATATGCTGCCATACCCTTCCATAGCCATGTTATACCAAGAAGATTATCGAAAAAGCATGATGACAGATTTTGTGAACAAAGTTTGAAGAGAAAGTTGTATCAGACATATTGCTAACTGTTATTGGATCCACAGTTTCAGATGAAGGTTCCTTTACATTTATGAAGAATTCTTATTTTAAATTCTTCATATCAAATTGGTCTGTCTATGTCCAATAGGTAATACATGTATATTGATGCTTCTATTAACTGGTTTGTGGCTAGTGGTCGTCGTTCTACAGCACAAACATCCTATGAGGACACTCATCCAGACACACCTTTAATGATCCCCATAATTTGGTGGGTGTCATCCACAGCCACCTCGATGCCATAAGTGTGTTTGAAGGCTGCATCAAATCATACAAAGATGATGATGTCACAACCTATCACAGCCACCAAGATCTTTAACGACCAGCTGAGAACTATTATTGGCAAGATATGTCTAAATGCTTTTTGGTCTCCACCATCAATATTGCTGGGTCTTCATTTTTGCCTTAGCTGTATGCCCAAAACCAGGATTCCTCTTTAAGTTAACAGGTCAGGAAGAAGTTCATCGCCTCAAAAGTGCTTTTCGTCGCTCAGACCATTCGCAGCAACAACCTGATTCTCTTGTTCATCCGATTCTAAGCAACAAGGATCCAGCCAAAGTCAAGTGGCCATGGGAATTGTGGATGACTCTAACCCTGCTCCCGTTACCATCCAGAGACCATGAGGTCTTGGCTTTGTCTGCCAGTTATGATCTACAGCTGCAACATTTCCACTGGCTCTGGGTTTGGGAAAGAGTCATGTAAGCAGATGATAATGTCACATAGTCAATATTTTGTCATTTTTTGTAACATCATCTAGGTAAAAAAAATGCATCCAATCACTGATGCTTTTGTTCCAGGTCTGTAACACATATTTTGAAGTTAAGGTGTAAGTTATCTCCCTTTGTCAGGTACTCTTGCATAACTCCTGTATGTATACTGGTTCTATCGTGGTAGTATGCCTATATGTGCTAATAATCATGTTATCTGTAACTCTTACACATATCCTCAAAGAGGTATGATTTGTCACTTGTATACACATATCCATTAATTTGATGTGATATATTACTTTACACACATATCCATGTATTCACATATCCATTTATGTGATGTGAGTCATCACTTTACACACATACCCTTGTGTTCACATATCTGTCTATGTGATGTGATTCATCACTTTACACACACACCCATGTGTTCACATATCTGTCTATGTGATGTGATTTATTACTTTTACACACATACCCATGTGTTCACATATCTGTCTATGTGATGTGATTAATCACTTTACACACATACACATGTATTCACATATCTGTCTATGTGATGTGATCTATCACTTTACACACATATCCATGTGTTCACAAATCTGTCTATGTGATGTGATTAATCACTTTACACACATACCCTTGTATTCACATATCTGTCTATGTGATGTGATCTATCACTTTACACACATACCCATGTGTTCACATATCTGTCTATGTGATGTGATTTATTACTTTTACACACATACCCATGTGTTCACATATCTGTCTATGTGATGTGATTAATCACTTTACACACATATCCATGTAGGTGATGTTATTTGTCACTTTATACACATATCCATGAAGGTGATATTTGTCACTTTACACACATATCCATGTAGGTGATGTTATTTGTCACTTTACACACATATCCATGTAGGTGATGTTATTTGTCACTTTACACACATATCCATTTGTTCACTGATCCGTTTATGTGATTTATCACTACACACAATCCATATATGACATGATTTATCAGTTTACGCACAATCCATTTATGACATATGATTTATCAGTTTACACACAATCCATTTATGACATATGATTTATCAGTTTATACACAATCCATTTATGACATATGATTTATCAGTTTACACACAATCCATTTATGACATATGATTTATCAGTTTACACACATATTCATTTATGAGATGCCATTTATCACTTTTCCACATGTCCATGTGTGAGATTATAACCTTTTTAGCTATTCATCTGGGTTTAGCTGTTGGTAAAGACATTTTCATTTGAGACCATGTACAGATTTTTGCATGGGGACATAACCACTCTGTTTAAATTTTCCTGCCTATGAACCGTGAGTAGTTTCTTTTCAGTCTACTGGAGAAGAACAAAAATGGGTCTTGATAATGATTGTAATGCTCTTTTTAATGTCCCTATGGCTGAGAGAAATATGGACAACATGAAGCTGAAAATGGGAATGACCTCCAATCTCTGTATGTCAGAATTGTACTTCATCAATACTGTGCTCATTAATGCTGTTGAAACTTGCAGGCATTCAAAAACAACTATTTGTCCAAATAGGAAACGCATCAGCTGCTAGCTTGATGTTGCCTCCTAAGATCTGATTCGACAACTACATTCTGATAACGTGTCTCGGTATAATATCGCCTGCTTTCATTACATGAGTTTAGGAAATTAAACGTGAGATTCTCAAACAATGTCACAAGTGTATCCATCATCTTAAGATATGGCAGCGCAATTTATCGAAAGAGGATTAAAATGGAATTCAAGGAGCTTGACGGGGCTGGAGAAGATTAGAATGCCAAATTATGTAGAACTATATCTGCGTTTTGATTGATTGGGAAAAAAATCGCCTTTAAATTTGAAACTGACTACCTTTGAACTATCCTTCCAACCATCCTAAATGAAACAGTGATTCGTTAGTTAGCTGGAACAATTGTTTATTAGATTGATGGGGCAGTCACAACTGCTTTATGTCGGCTGGGGGATGAAAGGTCAGTAGAAGTTTATGCCACTCACCCTTGATGTATTAAAACTTCATTGCATTGGGCTTTCTAATGATGACATTGGTAACCTAGCAACGGGCATTTAAATTTGCATTATGTACGTTTTGGCTAGGGATTCTTCAGCTTTAAGGGGAAAATCGCCTTTGATAATTTTTGCCCTCAAATATTTATTGAAATTTGTTCAGCGTTTTGATGGCAAATCAATTGCATTCGAGGCCCAAGATAAGAGAGTTGTGGAAAATGTTCAAATTGAGTTTGTGGCTGACAAACAAGGCATACAAATGGCCCGATGTTTTCATTAGCTCCCAAGTAGGGACCGCAGTTCCTCTTCAGCAGTCGTATAGACAGCTAGCTTGAATTATGAGTGCTTTTTAAGGGACTCTTTGCTCAATACGACCATTTATTAGCAATTCAAAGTTTTATTCTTTTTGTTGAAACTATCTCTGAAGGGAAATTTGATTTTTATTCATGGATGTTTCATGTAACGTTGATGACAAATATATCAGTGATTTCAATTTTTTGCCGAAGCTAGAAAAAAATTCTGTTTCTCACAATTCTGAACAATCAGGCTTGTCATAACGGTGAAAGAAGATGAATATTTATTAATTGCACCTGTAATTCAAAAACAATCCAAGCATCCACTGGATTTGCATTATTATCATTCTTTCATCTAGGTTAAAATGTTTGTGTATTCTCTGACGTTACTTACAGAAAAAGATTAATTATCAGTTTTTGTTATGCTGTAATTAGTTGTTTCCCCTTGAAGTTGCTGTTAGAAAAGAATGCTGAAATACCATAGATATTTTTGTACAGTGTTATTCACCATTGACAGATCTTTTCTGAATATCTCAATGTTTACATTCAGCAGGTGGGACACTTTGTTTGATGCATTAAAAATGTTCTGTGGAACTTGAGAAAGTTTTAATAAAGCAAGGGTATGGTTATCAGATTTGAGATTGATTTCAAAATTATCAAGGTTGTATTGAAATCTAACACCAAACAAGACTATTAAATCAAAGTAAATTACAGAGTAGTGCGGATTATAGAACTTTTCCACAGTTTGTTTCCATAGTGAATGTGGATTAAAGAGCATTGTCGCAATGATAGTATCAGTGACACAGCGTAAAGGGTTAACACATGTCCTTCCTTCACTTCAGTTAAATCATTAGACTGGTGAGGACAGCATAACAATGTAAGGGGTTAAGCAAATTTCTATGAACTAAAAGACCAGTAGCTGTGAAATTGAAGGGACTTAACACTACCACCAATTGGGCAGTCATACCCTAGCCTGGAGGACAGGCATTGTGTGGTGCTTTGCCTATTGTTCTCTTTGACATAGGTATATCTGGTAACCGTCAAATGGTCAAATACGTTGACCACTCGCCACAACATCTGCCCAGTGACCCTTCATATCCTGAATTTGACATATACAGCCTTTTCTTGACTGAGGATGATGACACTTGATTATTGAGGAAGTATCTCAAAATATAATCTCCAAAGTTTGTGGAAGGATACATTTCTGAGAAGGATGTGCTTGTCACTCACTTTCAACCTAGTGTGCTGTTTGAAACATTGAACTTCAAGTTCAAGGACCATAGTTACACAATTCATCATCAACTTCATTGTACCAAGAATATTTTTTACTTGTTACTGAGTGAACCTCTATTTTTGCAATTTCTGTATGGTTTACTTATTGTATTTAGTGAGTGACAAGAATCAGCACAAGAAACACCAGGAAGATTTTTTGGCCCATAGAACATGGGTCTAGTTGCCCCCAGGTCAGTTGATGGACAAATTTGAACCACACTTCAGTGACAAGAACAAATCTGGAGAGTGTGTTCTCCCTGCATGTGTCAGAAAACCTGACTTGTCCACAAGATCAGACAGCTTTGTCAGAGCCTTTGATTCAGCATGTGACATGTCATTCAGGCTTGTTCTTTAGGGCAGGCCATTCGGACTTGTTTGCATATTTCTCTCTACAGACTTGGATAATTAGTTGTTACACACTTCAAGTTCATTATTAGACTGGATGGTCATTTTCACTTGTCAGAGATGCTTTTCAGTCTCCTTTCATACTGGTTTCATAGCTTCCAGGTGGCCATCTCATCATGCTTCCCTCTTCCACTGGACATGGTCTAGGTGCCTGTTTCATTGCTCTCTATGGGGAAAATGCAACCCTTACTCACACTAGCTCCCTGATTATTCAAATTTAACAACTAGTAAATTTCTTTCAGCTTGAAATACAACATTGACAAAGGTCAGATCCCAGGCTCTTGTTATTTGTTCTTTAATCAGAGCAGATGATTTAACTTTTCCTGTGACCTGCTGTAGACTGTAGTGGTACCACAAAGACCTTAAAAGGGCCTCTTTCCTTTTGGATTCTGATGTTAGGTGGTTCTGTTGGGGTATCTAAACATGGTAACTTTGGTTCATACCCGATATAAGACATTTTTCATCTTCTCCTTAGCTATGCCCAAGCTCAAAGTTAGACCCGCAGCACACAAGGAATAAATACACTGACAATAAAAATGTAAAGGGCTGTACGTAAAATTGGTCAAGGGAAACCGACCCTGTTTTATGCAGATATCATCAGTCCACTGGGCCAGTCATTGTCAGATTTTTTACTGTTAGTTAATTTTAATGGGCTATCTTACCATCCTTTATTATATTGAAACCCTGAACTCATCGTCAAATGTAAATTGAGTTTCACTTTTCCAATTCGTAGCTATTCCCCTTTATACACAGGATGATATCACTATATCATACATGTCCACTCCAACCCCTGTCTGTCTTGTGTAACTTGAAGCTGATTGTGTGTGTTGGCATTCTAGCTTGTTTACATTGTTTGTTCAGTATGTTCAGCCTGAATGTTACATCAGTTCTCAGATAGCTGACCTTCTTTTATCACAGGAATGCCATTGAACATCCCCATCTTCTCCATAAACAAATATTTATCTTGTCTCTGGACTCATATTCATTGAATAGAGAACATTTTAGGCATTAGTCAGGGAAGACAACAGTTTTCAAATCGTGTATGTGAAGACATTTCAGGCTGACCACTTGACCATATGTTACGGTGTGCTTGCACTTATGTGTGGCAGTGAACTTACTGGAATTGGACAGTCAGTTAATGGTGTTTGTTGAAAAATCTTCTGTCCAGTAAAATTAATTTAAAGGGATGTTTACTTCAGTCATTCACTATATTATCTTAAACTGGATTGCAATTTGTTCAAATATGTGGAGAGCAAACGAAAAAGTAGAAGATTAATGTGATACCACTAACTGCTTGAATATTTTGAATAACTATATCTTCTATTCCATATTTAGTGACAGTATTCAAATATCCAATTGGCACTTACCTACAAATTGATTGCAGTAAATTGCATGTTTGCTATGTCAACTGATTCCTGAAGGAAAATCCATCATGTTTTTGCGTGAATTATAAATTTTACATTATTTGGTGACTCTTGCAGAGGTCATTACTGATATCTTAAGTTTGGGTCATGGAATGAAGTGTCAGGTCTGTTTATGTTTGCATCAACTAACATGTTTTCATGGCAGTGTAACTGAGGTTGTTGCGGGCATGTATCACAATCAGGTTGGATGAAGTCTAAATATGTCAGTGTTAAGTGAGTTATGAAGGACTATTGATTCGTATTCAAAAACATGTATATCAATGAATTTACTGGAGTTCATTGTGTCAAGAATGGAACACACACATCGCTGTCACTTGTCTCATTTCTTGTTTTGTATATTTGCTGATCAAAACAACTTCCCTCATACTCCAAAGGGTGTTTTTACTACATCATCCACAAACACAGAGCTAACCTCTTCCACAGCTAGGAAACTTAAAAACCTAAAACATATATAAAGAATAGTAGTTCATGTTTTCACCAATAAATCAATTTTATGCTTTGTGTCTGAATGACAAAGTCTTGAAACATTCTCCTACATTCCAATCCTACTTTGGTCCTGTGCTGTAGTATTCTGAGTTTGTATTAGATTGAACATTGCCACCCAGAAGTTGTTATTCGGATAATTACTAAGAAAGTGGAGTGGAGTGAAGATAGGTGCTGTTATGAATCAAGAAGAATGATATATATCATGTATGTACCCTTGGTATTACCAATACATTATACTTAGGATGGAGGATTGACAATTGTGTGTTCCTTCTTTTCTTCCAGTGATGAGGGTGTAATCAAGTTGCTTGGGGTTTTATTTGCGTTTTATTGCATATCACTCATATCACAGTCAGGCCTAATGTGATATATGTTCACTACATCAGTGAGAATCACAATTATGGTCAGGAGCTGACACACCAAGCATCATAAATAGGCCAAATCTGGGATTCGAACCCACGAACAGATGAGACTGGCAACTAATTGTTATAGCCCTTCACAATCTCTTATGCCTCCTCAGAGGATGGAAGATGGAAACTTAGGGATGTTCTTGAATAGATCAATAAAGAATGATTTATTCCATTTATTTCCTGTAATAGACCATTGACAAAATAGGATTGACAGTTTAATGTTTTCCTATTTTGTATCAACTGTGAAGTATGACTGCCACTTATGTTTCATTGGTTAGACTGGTGAGGAAGGATGATCGCCGATTGCAAATTTCCTGAGTTTCTCTGACCATTGACCTTCTTTTTCAGATGACAAGAGGCTGAACCTTCTGAGCAATAAAAATGAGTGCAGCCAAAATGGTGGCAGACTCAACACAGTCGGATGTGGTATCAGAGTTTGCCACCAAAGGTCGACATAGAAAAAGTGGAGAGAAAAAGACTAAAAAGACAAAGAGAAATGGCAGGAAGGTAATGTTGATAGTCATATCTCAGAACAACCTGACCTCGCTCGCACGCACGCACGCACAGAGTGGACGTTGCATATTTACTTCCAGTTCCATGGGAAATATGTTTGCTAAATAGAAATAATTAGTTCAAGCTCAGAAATGGCTGTCATCACAAAAAACTGTATCTTCAGTCCCTGTCTCTACAAGCCCCAAGACAGCGAACTTAGGATTAGTCACACAAATGTGGGGGAAATATTTCTTTCATGAAGGTAGAAGTACTTATGTTTATTTTCCATAACATCTAAGTAATAAGTACAATGAGCATCAGAATAGCACTAGGCTAGCTGAAAATACATACCGACTGGCCTTGGGCCTAGGTCTGTAGAATAGTGCTGCAACTGTTAAAATAGTTGTTTTGTGTGCCCTAATGATGTACAGATCCAGGCAATGGATTTATCCTGGTCATAGTACATGGTGTGGAAGCTTCTACTTTCATGGAACTTTGCAAGACATGTTTGTAGGATAAGCTGAAGCTGTAGCTGCAGCAGAAATATAATTTTCTAGGCTATAATCTTTTGGCACAACAGAAATCAAACAATGATAAATATTCATGCTCTCTTTCTCTTTGTCAGTTTTTGCACGTGGTGAAGTCATTTCAAGTTCAAAACACATATTTTGTGAAACTGAAAAAAATGATTCGGTAACAACAGCCCTTATAAATGAAATTGTTAGTGTGATATTGAAGAGTAACATACCGTGAAACCTCTTCACCTTCTCCGACTTCTACTAATTCAAGATGCTCAGACTGAAACTGTTGCAATAAATCTCATTAACTGAACACCTATTCAGCTGTCATTGATAGAAGGAATGAATTATTTATTAAGCAGAAGAAATTTATATCAAGGCTTTTTTTAATCTTATCTTCAAACTTCTTGAAAACAAATGCAAAAAGTATTTTTGACAATGATTTTGGTATCTGATTACTCCTTTTAGAATTGATTCGTGATGTCAGCTTAAAATCCTTTGACTTGAACATGAAGGGTAAAGATAGGTTACCTTGATATTGCCTCTAACGTATTATTAAAACTTATTACTGTGTGCAAATTGATTAATAATCTATGAAGCATACTGTTATTCATTTGAGTATGACTTGAATGGTTTTATAATCAATCTCCCAGTCTCAAGCAATTGCAATGAGATTATGATATTGGATACGTATCATTTTCTGTCATTGTGAAACACATGGGATCATATGACTTAAGTGTTTTTGCAAGTAACAATACTGAGGTCACAGTGACATAAAAATATATATAAATTAGATTAACCTTTCTCAAATTACTTTTTGTTCATGGTCCCTGGTTCTTATTGTTGAGTTGAAGGGGTTTAACAATTTTCTTTGGTCTGTATAGAACTTAGTAACTTGAGTCGAACTTTGTATGTGATCACAGTTATTTTTCATTTTTAATGACAGGTTCATATCCAACTTGTTTAAAAAAACTTGCCACAAAGATATAATCCTTGAACGGTTTCCAACGTACAGCAAGAGTCTGTAATGTCCTAATGTATAGTTGAAAGGTGCTTATGTTTTGTGAAGTTATTGAAAAAGCAACAGTTGTTATGTAAACTTGGGTACACTGTTCAACATCTTCATGTTTTAACAGGTTATTTATTTTACTGCCACCTTTTGTTGATAATTGTGGAAGAACAAATGTGTTCATGAAATATAAATATGTTTGTAATAAGTTGGTTTTTTTTCTTACTTCCAAGTTTTTTTTTATATTTCTGGTGTTTAAAATCATGGTTATATTTCACCGAAAATCCATCATCTAGAAGCATTTCCAATTTCAAATGTGGCAGTAGTTTTGATTTATGATAGTATCAAGAATGAATAATGTATTATTCTGTAATTTAAGAGAAAAATGGCCTGGTTTTGATTGTGAAAGTTGATCTGGTTTTCTATCACTTTATACAATATTGGACATAATATTATTCAAACCTATCTGCTTTAAATGTTTTATTCAAAACTAATTCATTCCACTTTCTGAACTGCTTGATAGATAACAACTTTGTGATGCATACTCTGTAATGCAAATACGCTAAATCTGATTTATTTAATATAAATACCATGCATGTTCATACCACTCATGTGCCTGTACTTCAACTCTTGCTAGCTTTCATAAGTACAATTCTCTGAATACATTCAATTCTGATTTGTATAGAATTCCTTTTCATGGATTGATTATGTTTGAAAAGCAGATGACGAAGGATTGGATATAATTCTCATGTAAATTCTGCTATTGACATGAGGGTAAACAGCTGTCAGCATTGAGATAAATGGATATATTACTTTGGCATTAGCAAACTGTTGAAATTTACAGTAACATGACATCTAGGTGGAATTCACTAGCAAAAACAGCTTAGTGCTAGGTCATACACAAAGTATTTACGCTGCTTTTCAAGAATTGAAGATACTTGACAGTAGTAGAACTAACAAGACAGTAGAACTTTTCTATAACAATCTTGTGTGTTAACAGTGTGCCTGCTACTAATAAATTGGGCATAGAATAATTCTATAAGGCTTCCATGGTTGGGAATTCATGTCAATACTTATATATTTCTAGTATTTTCTATGAATCTTCAAGTCAATTAAGGCATCATTCATTGTCAAAGTCAGTTTCGGTTTCATTTCAGAGTTTATCGTACAGAATTAATACTTTTGCTTCTACCTCAATGCAAAGAAGGAGATTATGAAAGTAATATGTGTAAGCAAGTAAAGTGAAGCTTCAGAAGCTGGCAAAGTTATAGATTTTCATGTTGTAAGCTACGTGGCTAGTCTTTGGATGATGTACAGGCCTTGACCTTGAAGTTAGTGGATAGGCATCATAGGTACAGGAAAGAACTAGCCATCCTCTCTGTATATAATTCAAACTATTTGACAAATTTGGTTTATATTTGCTTTGTAATTATACTCAAATATGTATTTTGTAACTTCAGATTAATTGCCATGAATATTTATGATAATGATGACAGAAAGTATCCTTATGAACATTGTTAAACTTATAAGATGTATAGTAATTGTTGAAAGTAAATACTTCCTCTGAAATGATGTAAGAGATAGCTTATTTTATGATGGGACCATCTGGGGTGTTATAAGGTAGTAGAGAGTATCATGAGACTAGTAAAGAAATGCATCACAATACATAGAAAATTCATGCTATTCATCATTATTCATGTTTTTGATTTGCTGAAGTATAATTATCTTTTAATATTCCAAACGTTTAATTTAATTATGCAAAAAGTATCACAATGCCAATAGTCATGGTATAACATTATGTGAGTACTTTTTGACACTAAATATTCATTTTATGTTTCAACTCATATCATATATCTTTTGGAATAATTTAGAACAGTAAAGTTTTTACTTTCAGGATTAATAATGATTAATTCATATTTATGATTAATACCTGTGAATATGTCTTTTGATATCAAAGTTGATTTGAATATCATAATTGCCTTCATATCAGATTTTATGACATATAATCTTGCCTGTATTTTACTGTGCATGTCAGTTGGAAGTTTGTGTGATTGTTCACATATTAGGAATGTGACAAGTTTGAAAGTGTACAACATTAGTGTTTGTTAAGCAGAACACTATGTGCTTATGTTATCATGTCTACTGAAACGGGCAACAGTGCAGTGTCAATTATGTTCTTTGTTTAAACATAAATCCTTCTCAAGGTACCTGATATGCTTAGTTTTGTAAAAATTCTAAAACTGCTGTTGATGTTTTCTTTCTGCTCCGATAAGATGTTCCCCTTCCCGAAATAACTGATTTGGATTAAATGTCCTCAAAAACTTTTAAAATATCATTTACTTTCATCCATCTCTTTGAACGCCACTTCTGGCCCCATTACCTGTCCCACCACATCCTGCCCATCTCCATGGACCACATTCTGCCCTTCTGCTTACCCCATTTCCATGGACCACATCCTACCCCGTCTCCATAGACCACATCCTGTCCATCTCCCTGGACCACATTCTGCCCTTCTGCTTACCCCCATATCCCTGGACCACATCCTGCCCATATCCCTGGACCACATTCTGCCCTTCTGCTTACCCCATCTCCCTGGACCATATCCTGCCCATCTCCATAGACCACATTCTGCCCTTCTGCTTATCCCATCTCCCTGGACCACATCCTACCCCATCTCCATAGACCACATTCTGCCCTTCCGCTTACCCAATATCCCTGGACCACATCCTGCCCATATCCCTGGACCACATCCTGCCCATATCCCTGGACCACATCCTGCCCTTTTGCTTACCCCATCTCCATAGACCACATTCTGCCCTTCTGCTTACCCCATCTCCCTGGACCACACTCTGCCCATCTCCATTGACCACGCTCTGCCCTTCTGCTTACCCAATATCCCTGGACCACATCCTGCCCATATCCCTGGACCACATCCTGCCCTTTTGCTTACCCCATCTCCATAGACCACATTCTGCCCTTCTGCTTACCCTATCTCCCTGGACCACATCCTACCCCGTCTCCATAGACCACATTCTGCCCTTCTGCTCACCCCATATCCCTGGACCACATTCTGCCCATATCCCTGGACCACATCCTGCCCTTCTGCTTACCCCATCTCCATGGACCACATTCTGCCCTTCTGCTTATCCCATCTCCCTGGACCACATCCTACCCCATCTCCATAGACCACATGCCCTTGCCCTTCCTGGACCACATCCTGCCCCATATCCCTGGACCACATGCCCTGCCCTTATCCATCTCCTGGACCACATCCTGCCCTTCTGCTTACCCCATCTCCATTGACCACACTCTGCCCATCTCCATTGACCACATTCTGCCCCTTCTGCTTACCCCCATCTCCATTGACCACATTCTGCCCTGCTCTCCATGGACCACATTCTGCTCCTTCTGCTTACATCTGCCCCTGACCACATCTCCATCCTATCCTCTCCATCCATAGACCACATTCCTTCCCCTCTTGACTTACCTCTACCATCTCCATGGACCATTCTGCATCCTGCCCATCTCCATGGACCACATTCTGCCCTTCTGCTTACCCCCTGCCCTCTCCATGGACACACATCCTTTCCCCCATAGCTCCTGGACATCCTGCCCATCTGACCACATTCTGCCCTTCTCCCTTACCCCATCTCCATAGACCACATTCTGCCCTTCTGCTTTATATCCCCATCTCCATAGACCACATTCTGCCCTTCTACTTCTCCCCATCCATGGACCACATCCTACCCCATCTCCATAGACCACATTCTGCTCCCTTTCTGCTTACCCCCCATCTCCCTGGACCACCATCCTCTGCTTACCCCATCTCCATGGACCACATCCCTACCTGCTCCATAGACCACATTCTCTGCTTACCCCATCTCCCTGGACCACATCCTGCCCATCTCCATAGACCACATTCTGCCCCTTTAGACTCACATCCTGCCCATCTCCATGGACCACATCCTACCCCATGCTTCCATGGACCACATCCTACCCCATCTCCATAGACCACATTCTCCATACTTCTACTCCCACCACATACCCCCTCTCCTGCCATCCTTCACCATAGACCACATTCTGCCCTTTTGCTTACCCCCATCTCCCTGGACCACATCCTCACCCCTCTCCATAGACCACATTCTGCCCTTTTGCTTACCTCCCATTTCCATGGACCACATCCTGCCCATCTCCATAGACCACATTCTGCCCTTTCTGCTTACCCCATTTCCCCCATCTGCCCTTCTCCATAGACCCATTCTGCCCATCTGCTTATCCTACCTCCTGGACCACATTCTTCTCCTTCTGCTTACCCCATTTCCATGGGACACATCCTGCCATCTCTATGGACCACATTCTGCCCTTCTGCTTACCCCATCTCCATGGACCACATCCTACCCCATCTCCATAGACCACATTCTGCCCTCTTTCTGCTTACC
The DNA here is from genome assembly GCF_003918875.1 of Haliotis rubra. Taxonomy (NCBI): domain Eukaryota; kingdom Metazoa; phylum Mollusca; class Gastropoda; order Lepetellida; family Haliotidae; genus Haliotis; species Haliotis rubra. The sequence goes on from NW_025767213.1 coordinate 2,175,662, forward strand.
CATCTCCATGGGACCACATCCTACCCGCATCTCCATAGACCACATCCTGCCCTTTCTGCTTACCCCATCTCCCTGACCACATCCTGCCCATCTCCATAGACCACATTCCTGCCCTTCTGCTCCTGCCCTTCTCCCATCTCCTGGACCACATCCTGCCCATCTCCATAGACATCACATCCTGCCCTTCTGCTTACTCCCATCTCCCTGGACCACATGCCCATCTCCATAGACAACATTCTGCCTCCTTCTGCTTACCCCCATCTCCCCTGGACCACATCCTACCCCATCTCCATAGACCACATTCTGCCCTTCTGCTTACCCCATCTCCCTGGACCATATTCTGCCCTTCTGCTTACCCCATTTCCATGGACCACATCCTGCCCATCTCCATAGACCACATTCTGCCCTTCTGCTTACCCCATCTCCCTGGACCACATTTTGCCCTTCTGCTTACCCCATTTCCATGGACCACATCCTGTCCATCTCTATGGACAGCATTCTTCCCTTCTGCTTACCCCATATCCCTGAACCACATCCTACCACGTCTCCATTGACAACATCCTGTCCATTTCCCTGGACCACATTTTGCCCTTCTGCTTACCCCCATGTCCCTGGACAACATCCTGCCCATCTCCATAGACCACATTCTGCAATTCTGCTTACCCCATAGCCATGGACCACATCCTACCCCGTCTCCATAGACCACATTCTGCCCTTCTGCTTACTCCATCTCCAAGGACCACATCCTGCCCCATCTCCATAGACCACATCCTGCCCTTTTGCTTACCCCATCTCTATGGACCACATCCTACCCATCTCCATGGACCACATTCTGACCTTCTGCTTACCCCATATCCCTGGACCACATCCTACCCCATCTCCATGGACCACATTCTGCCCTTCTGCTTACCCCATCTCTATGGACCACATCCTACCCCGTCTCCATGGACCACATTCTGCCCTTCTGCTTACCCCATCTCCCTGGACCATATCCTGCCCATCTCCATGGACCACATTCTGCCCTTCTGCTTACCCCATCTCCCTTGACCATATCCTACCCCATCTCCATAGACCACATCCTGCCCTTCTGCTTACCCATCTCCCTGGACCATATCCTGCCCATCTCCATGGACCACATTCTGCCCTTCTGCTTACCCCATCTCCCTGGACCATATCCTGCCGCATCTCCATAGACCACATCCTGCCCTTCTGCTTACCCCATCTCCCTGGACCATATCCTTCCCAGCTGAAATGAGCAGGCAAAGACCATGGTAGACCATGGTATACCATGGTAGACCATGGTATACCATGGTAGACCATGGTTCACAGACCATGGTTGACCGTGGTGCATCATGGCTTACCACGTCCGGTAAATGGCACCACAGTTTACCATGGTCAAAAGAGACCATGGTCTACCATGGTGAAAAAAAGACCATGGTGTACCATGGTGAAGAAAAGACCATGGTGTACCATGGTCCACCATGGTCTATCATGGTTTAGCCACGTCCGGTAAATGGCACCACAGTTTACCATGGTAAGATAAGACCATGGTCTACCATGGTAAAAAGAGACCATGGTAAAAGGAGACCATGGTATACCATGGTCTACCATGGATTACCATGGTAAAAAGAGACCATGGTGTACCATGGATTACTACTGAAAAAAACTGAAACCATGGTCAGTATACCCTGTTCGGTAGATGGCACAACAGTTTACTATTAGAATACCATTATTTAGACTATGGTAAGAAACCAACCGCGCCATACCACAATATATACATTGTAGTCACATACACCATGGCATAGAGATCAATTAGAATATTGGGTATTGAAGAATTAACATTAAACAAACTCATGCACTGAAAACAAACTGTTCAAATTATGAAGACACATTTTATTGCTGACACTGACAGATTTAAATGAAAGACAACTTGAGGAGAGTTGTTGGGAAACTCACAGGGATTGAGGGATATGCTGTGCAACAAGTACAAGTCTCAAGCAAACTAGAATTACATATCCAGTAATGCTGCTAGGGACAAATGGCATGTGGACATGTTCATCATTTTTCAGAGGATATTCTTATCTATTATTTTATTCTAAAAACATCTTTAGGGCAGCTTGGATGTCAGTCTATATCCAGGAAAATTAACCAATTCAGAACACCATTTCATGCAGTAATATATAATTTCAGAAAGAGTAATCACTTTAGTCTATATGGTTTAGAAGTAGACATAATAAATGAGAGTCACAACCAACAGAGAAATTACAACAGGGCCCAAAATCATCTACCTGGAAGTTGTACAAGGGGCATCACAATTTCTCTCAGAAGAAACAGGATGCACACAAGTCTAAAGAACCTTCAGGAAGAGCAGTGGTGACATCCCCGAAAATGTCCACATTGGTTCAGGGATATTGAGTGAGTGAGTTTAGTTTTACACCACTTTTAGCAATGTTCCAGCAATATCACGGCGAGGGACAACAGAAAGGGGCTACACACATTGTACCCATGTGAGGAATCGAACCCAAGTCTTCAGTGTGAAGAGCAGACGCTCCGGCTCAGGAATAAACTCATCTTGTAGAACTTTATCTTCAGTGTTTCAACATTAGGACCATTTCTTCAAAATTGTCCAGTGGAAATCTGAAAAACACACCAACATTTAATCACAATCATTCTATTTCAAACAGTCTTAAGCAAATATCAAAAAAGTGTTGTTGTTGTTTTTTTAAATATATATTTACAGTTGCTCAAAATGTTTTGTATTTTTAACATATTGTAAATATTTTTTCACCAGACTCTAATTATATTATTCAAAATAATTTCTTTACACTGATGGCAGATGACTTTAAATTATTTTTGTAATATGAAGAGTCTATGCCAAGTAACACAACATGTATTAGAAATTAAAACACAAAATTGGCTTCTAAATCACTAGTCTACATTCATAACCAAATATAATATTCTGAAATGTTTACATTTCCCATTTGTTATAATAATCAACATATCATAACATAGAAAAACGTATCTTACTGTAAGTAAACCTATTTCCACATTAAGTGAATAGCTAAACGTTTTGGCACTGTCATTTTTGGTTTACAGTCAGTAGTTATTCCAAAACTGAATACAAATACGACAGAAAGAAAATGAAATATCCATAAACGTGCCTGTAGCAATTATCTCCCTTTTTATGATCCTTGAATTTATTTTGCTGTCTGTGTAATCTAAGCAAACAAACTGAATCTTTCAGGCTGACCTCTACAAGCCCCGTGAACTTTGACACCATTCGATCACCGATAACTTAACTTAAAAAAGTCATAACGGTTTGGGGTTTTTTAAAAGTACCGTTAGATATTGGTCGTGTGTTAACATAGATATGTACAACATATTGCACAAAACCCAAATTAACACTGACTTTCCGTCATTCTCCTCAAAAACTGTTGCTTACCACGTCACATATGTTCGTATGTGCGTATTCCCAAACATCAAAACAATTTCAATATATCTGCACTCAAAACAATTTCAATATTGCTGTTATTTACTTACCGCTCATGCTTATGTCCACTGGAATTCAACTTGAGATGTATCCATCGGCACTAAATCTAGTCTATTCCTTTATCATGAGTTCTTGACATATCCATCGCTGGATTATCCTCGAAATCCGTCATTGCTAATATATTAGGGATATTCTTCGCTTGGATCGTTGTAGTCTATTGCCAGTGTTGACAAAGTTGTGTTTTCGCCTATCACTGGTTTTGGCTGGCTCACAAATGTCTACGTGACAAGTAGCAGCTATGGCATCAGTCGTGCCCTGAAAGCGGTCGCGTGTCTCCGTGATCGCATTACTATCTCCATTCGGCTTGTCCCGGTATGGTAGCTTGAGTTGGAAGTTGAAACATATTTTTTAGAAAAGAAAAATTAATTAGTACGACCAGGGATGTATCGTAACTATGTATGGAAAAGGCTGTATGATTAGTGCTATCCGTTCTTGAAGTTGCAATAAGATTACGTAAGCACGAAGGGCGTGGCCGTGTTTGCAATCACGCGATCGAGGTACTTCATAACAACCCTACGTAGTCAACAGTGGATAATTTCTCATCTTATTAACAAATAAAGGCAAGAATTACAATATCTAGGCATCAACATCAAAATTAGAATTCATAAACAGTAATATTGTCAACGGCAGGAATCGCGAAAAGAGATATTCAGTGTACACGTTCCTTCGTCGATCATAACGTGGAAGAATAGTTTTTGCACATATCCCCGGCAATAATTTAAATTTCATTAATCTACTTTGATGTAATCTCTTCCGGGTCATATTGCACGTGCTGAACAGGAAGTGACAGTGAAATGTGTTCTAAAATCGGGAGCTTCACCATTAACATTGCGAAAGACGTACTTATAACAAGTATGGGCACGTTTGCCGATCGTGATCACTCACGGGAGAAATTCAATGAAATGAGACGATTTTGACATTGTACTTCCAAATTTTATTTTATGGAGTAAATATGAAAAAGAAAGAGAATTACAAATCTTCCAACACTAATTGGTTACGCTGTTATTGACAGAAGGTAAGTTTTACGCAGAACTGTCTATGTTTCTAAGACGGATCGTGTTAGGCACAGAATATTGTTTCGCCTTCTGTCGTGCATTGTTTTTGTTGTTGCTGTATTTTTTGAAAAAACAACAACTAAAGGCAACCAGGCACAAAAACTAGTAAGACCACGAGAGACGGGGTTTACACAGTTTAATGGACAATTTTAGCAAAGGGGACGGGCAAAATTATTTTATTTTCAGATGTACGGAGGGTTAATTCTGTTTTGATTTTCAAGTGTATAAGACGTCCTTTGTTCCTTATTTGTTTGTGTGTTTCTGTAGCAACAATGAGAAAGTTAAATTACGTGAACTGTTCCCGTTGATAATTGTTTTTTATGACATTGTGTTCTTGTATTTTTCATTAAAACACACTTCATTTTAACTTGTCTCTCACCGAGTGAAGTTTTCAATTTTAGTTGTTTAATGCACACAGACGTAAGAACAAGGATCTGTAAAAGTATCTGTCATGAATATTCATTAAAGGCAAACTAACTCAGGAAAAACATTTTTCATCTGCCATCTGCAATTAGTATAATGCTTGTGTAACACTTCATTGAATGCTCCCGTTATTTTGTTATTCATAAATGAAACACAATGTCATGAAACAGTCAGGATTTCAATTTTAATTTTTTTATTTATCACAGTTTGAAATGTAAAATTGGTCTGTCATGACCATGGTCTACCATAGATTTGTCTGTGATGACCATGGTCAACCATTACTTTGTATGAGAACAACACCATTGTCTACCATAGTTTTGTTTAAGATGACCATGGTCTACCCTGGTTTCTGGTGACCATGGTCTAGAATGACAATGATCTGCTGTGGTATACCATGGTCACCATGGTATACCATGGGGAGAAATGTTGGTGACCATGGTCTACCATGGTTTCTGGTGACCATGGTCTGCTGTGGTATACCATGGTGACCATGGTCTACCATGGGGAGAAATGTTAGTGACCACGGTTTAGCATAGTAAACCATGGTAATACCATGGTTTTCCGTGGTAAGCCATGGTCAACCATGGTGCCTTTTCAGCTGGGTGCCCATCTCCATGGACCACATTCTGCCCTTCTGCTTACCCCATCTCCCTGGACCATATCCTGCCGCATCTCCATAGACCACATCCTGCCCTTCTGCTTACCCCATCTCCCTGGACCATATCCTGCTGCAATACCTGTCTTTTCTCAGTTTACTAAATTGTGCCCAGGGACCTCCTTTTCATGTACTACATCCTACACTACTACCTGCCCCACTACCTCCTGCTTGTCCTACTTGCTGTCTCCTGTTCATGTATCACATTTTAGCTGTCCCCTGTTCCAAGCACCATGTACCTGCTCTTCTGCTTGCCTACATTCCATGCATCACATCCTGCTCCACTACCTGCCCCGCATCCTGCGCCCGCTCGATGAAGCACAACCTGCCCATTTACCTGCCTTCAGACCCTGCTCTACATACACTGCCTTTCCAACCACCTCCTATTTCATATCATCTCTTCACCCTCCCACCAAACAGCAGGCCCTAGCTCTTCCACACCATCTGCTAAGAAAGATGCATTTGAGGTCTGATTTGATAAGCCTGTTTGTGTTGCTTAGAGAAAAAAATAAAACAACACAGAAAAGCATAAAATTAGCATTTGTCAAAAGTTGCATGTTGGTATAAATAAACTGACAGCTTAGTTTGAGATGCACCAGGGTTCTTGTTACTTTCTAAATACATTTAATTCCTTCTGATGTACATCACACACAAAAACACATGTGTAAAACATCACATTTTACAATAGTAAATTGAGAAGAAAAATGTTGAACTTACGTGCTCTGGGTGTCGTTGCTTGTATGAGGAGACCGGCGTTGAATAATATGACTTGGAGATACACTGCCTCAAGTTTTCTGCAGATAGCAGTAAGGCATGCTGATTTCAAACTACCTTCAAATATACATGTATATGTTTAAATTGAAAACAAATCTCGTTTTATTATGTAGCAGCTGCCAGCAGAAAAATCAATTTGTAGTATGTGGCTGTCATCTGAATGGAGCAACATATGTGCCCAATTTTTGTTAGTTTTATATCTTGAGACTGTTATTTTCAACAGAATCAATATTCCTTTTGAGAGAAGTTAAATCTGTTCCTTAGGCGGCTTTAGAGTATATCAACACTTACAGCTAAATATATTGTAACACATGCTGCTGGCCCAGCCTGTGTTGTTATCGCCTTGCTCTTTACAAACTTTGAAATGAAAATCAATTACAACATCAGGCTCTGAAAGGGCACTGGAATAATACATGTAAAAATTACTGTGTGCTTTCAAATTTATGACGCTTTAAGTAAACCATAAATATTTTTTACATGCCCATTATGTCTGATGTTTCATGTAATTAGCTGCAACAACGTAGTTTATGAATTTATTATGTATTTTCATATAATTATCCTCTGTTTTTGAGATAGTGGTAAATAAAACTTTCCAGTTGTGTGCACCAAATATTTTATGAGCCTGAGTCATTCTGCATGTTATGGTACTTTCAAATTGTCAATTCAATAAATTTTCAAATGTAAAGCAGAATTATTTTGTCTTTAAACAGATCGACATTTTTGTCTCCTCCAATAATAATGCTGTAAAGAAAATTAAAACCTTACCTTCTGTATCGTATAAACCTGAGGGGTTATTTAGGCTGCACTGGTATTATGTGTGTTTTGATTCTGTTAAAGTTTTTTCCTTTCAGGAATACCAAACATGTAGCAATCTAGTGGAACATCCTTTGTGGTTCTTGTTTTTTCTTCTCTCTTTTTTATTGCAATAACATTTGTGAAATTTTTATGACATAGACAGCATTGATCCCATTACATTGCCAATTTAGATGAACAAGAACATTTTTTTACTTGCAACTTTTGTGAGAGCAATGTAGTGCAGAAAAGCAGTGTTAAGAATTAATGTTCAAATTATTTAGTGGGTCAGTTTGTTTGCATTGAGTATGGATGGAGATAAAACTTAATGTAGAGAGAATTGGGGTGTGAAGTTTACTCAAGTGTGAAAATGTCATTAACGTATGTGTTTGAGGATGCTATGACACATTTCATCATTTTGATTTCTTATGAGTGGATCAGTTAGACACCACATTAAGCACATTCCTTTTATTTGGGAAAAGTGTAATAATGAATTTTCTGTCTTGAGTGAATGAATGTTGTAAGAATTACCGAAAGTAACTGCTCCGATATCTTTGCTCCTGTGGGTATTATTATGTCTTTATGCTTCTGTCAACAAGGTGTAAAATGCAGTCAACAACAGCTGGCCTGAAACACACATGCAGCAAGGACATAGTTCAGTGAAGGTGACGGGTGCTGTGGTCGCCCTTGAGATTAAAGGGGAGTATGTTTAGGTACACCTTGAATCTACCAAGTTGAAACCACAGTAATCAATGCTATTGAACAAATTGTCCTATCAGGTTTAAGTTTTAGCTCACCTGACCAAGTCAAGTGTCATAATGTGTCCATCATCTGTCAGAGACATCTCCCCAGGAACCACTCTATTCTTGAAGCACTAATTTTTTCAAGTGGTTTTGATCCCGTTTTCATTGTGTCCACTATGGTGCTGCCATACATTGAAAATCTATTTATGACAGTTAATCAGCCATTTGTGTTCAGTATGTAATGACATTTGTGATATGTGTACTTAGTAGTAGGACTCAACACATCTGTTCCATTTTTATTACAATATTATAATTTTGACCATTATCTGACCTTTACACTTTCATCATGCTCTTAAAGTCATACAAGATTCATTCCCTTGCACTATGATTATAACCCCCTGAGAAACAACATGGTCAACTTCACAAAAACAATGATTTAATTTTGTCTGAAGCTGTCATGGTGTAAGTTATTTATGGCCATTTTGAGCTTCTATTTACATGCCCAGGTAAGCTACAGTGCCTTTGCACCCTGTTAGATATAAGTAATTTATGTCAAAAGAGAAGATGACTGTATGTCTTTCTATCTTGGTGAGTGAGTGAGTTTAGTTTTATGCTGCACTCAGCAATATTCCAGCTATATGGCGCAGTCTGTAATCAAGTCTGGACCAGACAATCCAGTGATCAACATCATGAGCATCGATCTATGCAATTGGGATATGATGTGTCAACCAAGTCAGTGAGCCTGACCACCTGATCCTGTTAGTCACCTCTTATGACAAGCATGAGTTCCTGAAGATCAACTCTAACCCGGACCTTCACGGGGTTTTCTGTCTTGGTATTGTTGTTAGCTTTTCATGTGACATTTATGATTTGGAATTGTGCAGTCCTGTGAGTTTAAGATTCATTGAAAAGTAAGCTTTGTATTATAGTTATATGATAAACTCTTGATGTTCATACAGTCTTAAGTGTTCTAAACAGAAGTGTACCTTGTTACTAAGGGGTGGACATGGGGGGCTGGTAGAATTTGAAGCCCCATTATTCCATCAGTCTGTTAACTAGTTTGAACCCTAAAGTTTTAGTTGAAAAACAAACAAATGTTTCGACGAACACTAGGAGGCTGCAGTCATACAATAATATTACCAGTTGAGAACCACTCAAAGATGTATGGTTTAGAGAACATTAATAGGGTAAATAAAGAAAGCTATCCTGAGAATAATGACCATCAGCAGTTACTAACAATTACATACAATTATCTGCAGTAAATATTATAGATATACACTTGACATGTTTTGCAAATGTCTGGAAAATATAATCAGCCACTCAAGCAAATCATCTAATTGATGAGCTCATCCTGAATAAATGGTCTCTCCAATACTACTTCAGAGTGGTACAAAATAGGTCAGTACTTGTACATATGTATTGATGCAATATTTTATAGGGGAGATAGGGTGGTCAAGTGGTTACAGTTTGTTGACAATCTCAACACCTTGGTTTTAGTCTACTCAAGGGGCAGTGAGGGGTTTTCTCCATCATTTTCAGTGCACTGTCAAACAAGCAGATTGTCTCCCTTGAGCCTGTTTATTAGTGAGTGAAATGTAATACAGTATTATCAATAATTTTCTTCTTGTATGTTGTTTGTGATATTGTATTTGGGACAGGCAGTCTTACCAGCTACCTTGATCACTGACTAATGCCAATAATGGTAGGATACTCAGTCTCATTGTTTCTTTTGTGTTAAACACCTGATCCCAATTACTCTATTTGACCCAAATATGCTGTTGGTTAGTTTAAGGACAAGTTGGATTCATGGCTACCAATGATGAAAGGAGTGCTTTTCTGTGGTATCTTAGAATGTTGAAACTGGACATAATTTTGTTTCTACATGCAAGCAACCTGTCCTCATATATTTGTTCAGAATTTAAGTCTTCTTGAACAGAGCAGTATCTGGTATACTAAACAGCCAACACATTTGTTTCAACTGTTATTGATCAATCTGCTCAGGAAAACCCTGATGACTTGAGTGTTATACAAAGCCTGTATATAATAACTCCAAAGATGATTTGTATTTCCTGAGTAAATTGTGAAATACTATTTTGCATGTAAATATATATTGAAAAGTTATAAATATAATTCTTATGAATACATCCCTTTTAACATTTGATTGCCTTTTTTCTAAAACTTGTTCCTGAATCCACAGTTTTAGCTCAAGGTCCATTGAGTTGTGTTGGCTTTGTTCCTAGTGGCCCCCCTTGTGCTATGCACAGGAGTTATCTCCCCTATTAGAAAGCGTGGGGAAACCACATTATTTTTCCTGTGACACACATGCATGAATGTGTTTACTTGTTTTTGGAAATAAGTTTTCGAAATATTTTTTTCCAAGGTTTGACGTTTTATTTGGTTATCATGGATAAATATAAGGGCTCAAAATACATTTTGTGCTCCCCCTCGGGTACAAAAAGTTCCTCATCCAGTGGGAAATTAATGTCCCCTCGGGATCTGCATGGAAATTGCTGGGAGTGTGTTGATCCCCTCTGTTGTGAGGTTTATGAGGCTTGTGTGATGACTTCAGGACTCCAGGCAAGGTGCCTGCAGATGCCAAGATGATCATAGACAGTCAGCTGGACTAGGGGCCCTCTGGCCGTGAAACCCAGTTTGTCTAGGAGGAAGCCTTGTTGGCAGCTCAGATACTTGTTGGAGTTTTGGTAAAAGGTCTAGCAGATTGAATTTCAGCACTGTCTCAAGAAATGAACAACATTCATGATCTTCTTTCTCATGAGAGAGCCAGATTTGAGTCACGGACCACACGGACCAAGAGAGATGTTCTAGTACAGGCCACATGGACTGCAGGGACAGTGTTGATCAGCTCTTCAATGGGAAATGTGGAGAGGCCTTGGAAGTCCTAAGATCGGAGGAAGACAGGAAGTTCCACAGGGCTCTAACATTGGCATCCTCATTGCAACTCAGACTTCACGGACTACACCAGCTGCTATTGTCACCTCAGATGAGGTATATCCAGAGACGCAAGGCATGGACCATGACTTTGATCTTATGGACTGCACATACATTGATAGTTTGGTTAGTGTTCATTATGTAGACATCACAGACCGCACGGTCCACATGAGGTCTGCTAACCGTGTTGAAGGACAAGCAGAGAAGACAGGGTCAGAGATAACAGTACAAAATGAGAGATGTTCTAGTATGTGCCACGCAGGCATCTTTGGTCACACTGACCACAGGGACAGTTTTCAGAACAGAACGCAGTCAGCATATGAGCAAGAGAGAACCTCCATGGGACGCATGGTCAGCTTGGACCGCACAGGTCACAATTCGCTATGTCCTATTTCTGGAATCAATGCAACCTTTACCTGATCAAGGTTGCCACGGAAATTTAGCAGCCAGAGGCTCCTTTCTTCAATGTTAGAGCTAAGCAAAAGTTTCCTCAGTCTTTCTTCCAGTGTAAGTCCGTCAAGAATTGGGACAAGAGGGCCGTTTTGGAGCCCAGGCCATTGTTTTTCTCTCCTGTAGTCCTGGTCCACAACAAGAATTCAACAGACCTCAAAATGATTTTCCATCTGAAAATCCTCAACTGGGAATACCTAAGACAACCTCCCAAGTTTCAGATGGAGTCTACAGACTACGGAACTTCAGACAAACGATCTCTATAGGGGACACTATGATCTCCATAGGCCTGCAGGAAGCAAAGGAAGGAAAAAGGCAAAGGAAGACTCTTCAAGTTCAGGGTTCAAGTCACGGTGATTCAAGATCATCACAGCTTCAGTCCAAGTGTATATACATCTTCAAGGTAATATATTTCATGAGACCCTTGAAGGTCCAGGTTAGAATGAACCTTCAGTAACCCATGCTTGTCGTAAAAGGCAACTAACGGGATCGAGTGGTCAAGTTTGCTGGCTTGGTTGACACATGACATCGGTTCCCAGTTGCGCAGATCAATGCTCATGCTGTTGATCACTGGATTGTCTGGTCCAGACTCGATTATTTACAGACCGCCACCATATAGCTGGAATATTGCTGAGTGCGGTGTAAAACTGAACTCACTCACTCACTATATTTCATGAGTAACTAGTTAATTTCCTGTCTCCAAATGCCAACGTGGATGCCTGTTTAGAAGACTCATTATCTGTAAGCTTTCTTTGGGGTTCCTGGGTCACCCGATAAAGTCAGAGCTTCAACCCAAGAAAGTGCAGAATGTGTCGTATCAATATTTGACACCTGTCAAGGCATAGTTTATCCTCCACAGGATTGTTATCGAGAGGTCAGATCCTAGTGACAGAGTTTCAACAATTTTTCTCTCTCAGTGTCAATGGATGTCGCTTCTAGGAGCTCTTACATCTATGCAGGAGTTTTCTTTCACAGATGCATCAGTCACAGTATGGGCTGATCATCTCAGGCTGCTAGATGTTAGATTCTTTAATCCACATAAACATTCTGGTGATGAGGGCAGTTCTTTTAGCTTTTCAGCACTGGGTACTACACCTAAGGAACTCGCTATACTTGTTGCCACAGACAATTCCTCAGTCGTAGTTCAACAGGCTCAAGGGAACCCACCCTCAAGTCCTGTGGAGCTTGTGATGGAACTTTCGACCTAATGGACAGTCTCAGTTGCAACATTATGGCCAGACACATCTTAGGGAATATCAAGATCCTCATGAGGACAAGATCCTAATGATGTAATGATGCTTCATACAGATGCCTTCAAATGGGAGCAACCTCATATAGATTTATTTGCATCATCATTCAACCAGTTACCAAGTTATATGAGCCCAGTTCCAGATCCTTTAGCACACGCAGTGGATGTTATGATGACTTCTTGGGATCACATACGCATTTCCACTGGTAGCGTTAATCCCACCAGTTCTAGTCCAGATCAGGAATCATCAGATGACACCGTATCTTGTGGCCGACAGGCTCATGGTTTCCAGATCTCCTCTCCCTCTTGCGGATCATTCATTATATCTGCCTCTTTGGCCAATGTTTCTCAGACAACTGAAGGAGTTGTTATCTCCTTTTTTAACTAATTAATTTAGGGGGACAAAGTATGATAATGTGATGTGTTACTTAATGGAATAATGTTCGTGTTTTTAGAGCAGGAAACATCCAACATTGGATGATACTTCTTTTTTGCTGTGCTACATCTGATGTGCAGTTGGGGCTTTGTTCTTGAACATGTTAATGTTCAGGCAATTCTGAAAGACAATGGGAGTCTGCCACCTTCAAATATGGAATAGAAACAGGCATATAGTTTTTGTGTTTCTTTTACCATGAATTTGATGCCAATGAAATTTGTCTTTTTTTCTTTTCTGTTTGTTTCTGGTTTTGGTTTAATATATTTGAACTTTTAAATTCAGAAGAGGAAGTTTCACTCTTAAGTTAGAAACTGTCTACTTTTGTCACTGCCATGATTTGTTTTCCAAACCTTACAGTAGTTAGACATTGCAGGAATGCTATCAAATCAATTTCCTTTATAGCCTTGGGAAATTGTTTTAAGACATCACTCAGTCCTGTCTAGTGTCAAGGTCATTCTCTAGTTAGAAAGACGTATTTGTTTAAATGATAATTCTAAATGCATTTACTATAGACCAAAGTGACAATATTTTATATGATGTGAGTGACCTCCCCATGATATCAAGATCATGGTGAAGGTGATTCATGTTGTATATTTGCCATTTTTCAAAAATGTCCTTTACTTCAGATATTTTCAAGTATTCATGGTTTGGACTAAACTCAAAGCTGAACTAGGCTGGGTAAAGGTAAAGTATTGTTGATGTAATACCAGTGGGCTTGTGATCTTGTGCTGTGTTCTAAGTATTAGGTATGTGGCAGTTATAACACTTGTGTGTGACAAGAGGTGACCACCATCATATGCTGACAGTATCTGACTAGGAGAGAATACTTATTTGTGATTTTGTGCAAGGATTTTCAGAGATTCTTAGAATGATTCCAGAAGAAGATATTACGACAGATCCGGAATCAAATGACCAAATCCGGATTTTCCTCATGCATATTCTGGAAATGATGTTATAGAGTAGTGTTGTTATAATTATAAGCAATGATAACTATTGTGACTTAGTTGTTACATGTCATTGTACCCAGTGATCATGAGACATTGCTCATAATATCTGGGTTTCATTGATCCAGACTTGACTATTTACTGACAACTACCATATAGCTGGAATATTGCTTTGTGTGGCTACTATTCTTCAGTCTTGACCATTTATAGGTTGTTGTTGCTCAAACACTTCATGTTGTTATAAACTGTTACAAGTGTAAGTTTCTTCATAAAAATAAATATTTGTCGGAAGTCTTTCTCTGACTGTTGGCTGAAGTATGGTACTTATAGATATGTTTTTCTCTTTAGAGAAACAAAAAGTGTTATAAATCCATATATTGCTTCTATATTAATTCATTTGTGTTTGCAAGCTGTAAAGAAAATGATGCTTTAAGCTATACGTTATTACTTATCCATTTATACTTTCCCTCTCTAAAGATTAACTAAATGGCATTATTCCTCTGCCTGTACTGATTTCATTTGAGTCACTGTCAAACTTGGGTTTGTTCGAAGAAAACCAAGGGAAAATTTAGTGCTTCAGTTTAAATTTCATGAATGATCAAAATAATCCAATATTTCAAAGAGGCAAATTCCAAAGTTTACAACCTTTTCAATCCTGTTTTTTGCTGTGATAGAACTTTGAGAATAGAACTCATTCTGTTGACAACTACTTTGCGTGGTCCAGACTCCTAAACAGGTGATTGTGATATTGCTGTATCAAATTGCTAAGAGTGACATAACTCCATTCCCTCACACACACATCTCTTTTACCACTTCCCCTTGCTGTGTATATGTACCTTATAAGGCATAACTGAACCTTTTATCTTGCAGATTGCCTATAAAGAAGCACTAGGTTCCATGGCCTGGTGCCAATCTCCTGTGTAGGTCTAGACATTGCAATTAGTGCCTTGTGTGAATTTGAGGCATTGTCTCAAGGTAATTAGGGTAATCATACACTGTTTGAATCAACTTGATAGTAAAACCAAGTTAGCAGATCAGTTATGTGCTGTTTGAATGACCCGATTCAAACTTTTTACACTTTTAATTGACATAGGCCTCGACTTGCGTGGACATTTACTTCACCCCTGCAGTTCATTCTACGCTATTATGACCATTGCACCGTGAAGCTGTTCTGTCTCAGATGGTGCAAATCCTGGAAAATAGTCTCTCATAGTAAAATTCTCATTGAAAAAACCCCAAAGACCATGGATATCTTAACTGTGTTATACATTTCATATACCTTTCTCACTACAGGTTTAATTCGCCTGAAGTGTGTATGAACAGAATGTTCAACTGAGCTGATTATGAGCTCAGTCTTTCTCAGTCTGACACTTCGTGAGAGTATTTCATGTTGTAATATCCTCCAAACCTGGAAACTTTGTATGGGCAATTTCTGCCATGGTATTTCTAAATTATGTTTACAGTATCTAGAACAGGACCATTTCAGTTATTCCGTAACTATTTATTGGTGCTATATGTTGGAACAATACTGATGTTTCTTATGTTATATTGACTCTGAGCGCCCACTGGGATTGAAGGTTAGAGTTGGTGTGGGTGTGGGGTTATGGCTGCTTTTAAGTATTCAAGTTACATAATGGTGTGTCAGCTTAATATGTGAGGAAACCCTGAAGTGATGCCGGGCTTAGATGTCACTTTGGGGAAACCCATGAACAGGGTATGGTGCTGACACATGTAGACACACAATTGGAGACCACGATTCAAACACACAATCATAGGTTCCTGGCATGCCCAAGGGACTCAACTCTTCAAAGCGATTTGTGACACCTTTGACAGCTTGGCTGCATATGCAAGTGAATTGTGGTGTCCCATTTCAGGTTAGAACAGGTCTCTAGCAATCTATGCTGGTGGAAAGAAACACCTTAATGTATTGGGTCATCATACTTAGAGACTTGGTTGATGCTATCAAGGTGCCCCAGTGGCATAGATTGTTTACCAGCATTATATGTTTCATGAAGTTTATGCAGTAAGCATGTGGAATGCTAAAGAAACTGAGATACATTTTGAAGTGTAGTTTCAAATTTGAAAAAAGAACCCTTGGCCTCTGACCTTCTAGGAACACTGCTTTCAGAGGTTTGGCACCCCTTTTGTGCTGATGTAATTAATACCTTGGTAAATTGAGTCATTGTCTCTGGACAATTTCAGTAATTCATTGATGAAATTATTATGCATAAGAAGTGTTGAACTAGCAGACACATTCAGTTTTCCTCATGTGAATCCCATTGCTTGGACTACCAATGTGTCAGAGATTAGTTCCCCTTTTACGTACAATGGAAGTTACATCCATGTTGAAGCTTCACCCTTGAATCAGCTACTTATCAACTATCATGTGACAGACATACACTGTATATCTGTAGGTGTGAGGTACAATGTCTAATCCAGGTACCTTCATGGTTAATTGTAAACACACTATTTACATGAAATCTGTGTTTTGAATTTGTTTAAGCAATTGCACGTTCTGAAGTGCTTGCTATGATAATGTTGTCTATAGTAATATATTCAGCATTCCAAAACAAATATTCAACTCATCAGACATTGCCAGTTGTATCATAATGTCATTTCATCAGATCCAAAGTTTGCCATCGAATTGAATCAGCAAGGATTACAGTTGGGTACAGACCTCATTATAATAATATGTAGCAACATCAGCCTAGAACCAAGAGCTTGTCATTATTATTATGGAAAAGGTTTTGTTGCTTATATTTCAGCAGACTAAACTCTTTACATAATGACTATCGTAGGTCAGGTTACTGGCCAGACAGAACTGTTGCTACTTTGATGTCTTTGTATCTCAGAAACTTAATTTGGACTGCTGCTGTTGAAGGTTAGATTGATAAGTTTCCATCTGACAATATGTTCCTGATAAGATAAGAATTGTTTTTGTTTAACACTGCAGCAGCCTGTAAAACTATCGTCCAGACAAAACACTGATTCCTATCATGAGCAACACACTGTACCATCAAGGTAGGAACATACACAAGTGACCAAGTCACCTACTCTGACCACCCAATCCATTATGTCACCTTGTACAAAAGCCTAGATTATTGGGGACCCTGTCTAGCATAGCCTACACATAGGACACCTCAATCACCTTAGTTGTTATCGTAAATGCTACATAAATGTAGGTTGTACTGTATGTTAAGGTTTCAAGTGAAGTATATAGCAGTGTGTGATCAGTATATGTATGTAGAGTTCAACAGTTTGGATGAATGTAATGTCTCACTGGAATTGTAACACATCTGGTATATATGTTTATATATTGTCACTCTATGTGGTATTACGTTTTAGAATAGGTAGGGCTGTTTCAACAGGTGTTTGTTTATTTACCACATCTCATTGTAAGAGATGGGTCATTGAAGCTTTTGTGTGAAAGGGCCAAGCTGTGCCTGTAGTATAAATGTAACTGAAAATATGTTCGTTATTTGCTGATTCTCAGTGAAACCCCCCAACATTTTCAAGACATCCAGTGTTTTAGTACAGTAAGTGACTAAGCATACGTTTATGTGGCTAGTGGCAAAATACTGACTTTTTCACAATTTTTTTAGTGTTGATCTAGATCATTATGTTACCAATGGAAACTAAATTAACCATATGAAATTTGCTCTTCATTTGAGTGGTTAACAGCTGTTAACAGCACAGATTATTGTTGAACCTTCTCTAAATGTATGTTAAAATGTTTAAGAAATTCCTTTATTAAGGAGATATTCCAGATATCACATTTTGAACATATAACAGATTTTGACAATGGTAGTTGAATTCCAGCCTCACTTCTTTAATGCTGAGAATAAGTTTTTTTCCCCAGTGTGGATCTGTTCCCACGAATGAGGAGGTTTCTTTTTCATGAATTTAACTTTTGCTGCCTGTGTAATTTAATTTCGAAACCATTATCTTGGTGGGTGCAGTGCTCAGTATTTAGGCCCCAAATGCCAGAAATTTTATGTCTTTTTCTTTCATAACCATTAATAATAGATCCAACAATACCAGCACCAGTGAATTTCTTTACTTAATTAGCCAACAAGGTTTATTTCAGTTTTATTGAAGTTGATTCTCACAAACTTTTTTCAAATGCATTTTGTTGTGTTTCAACTTGATCATTTCGTTTATAATTAGAAGTCTGTCTTTGCATTGTCAAATAAAACCTCTTTCATTCTCTTGATCAAATTCATGTTTTAGTGGCGGAAACTGTCATTACAAACTATAACGTTAAATCTTTTGAGAACTGGAGCACGATGGTTCTTGATCCATCCATGAATAAAATGGTTTTGATCGTAAGGTATTAAAGGGAGAACATGCTCGCAGCTAGTGTTAAGATTGAAGTCATACATTTCTTTGAACTGATGTTCACGCTTTTGACTGAACAGAACAAAAAGCCAGAGGAAGCTCTGATCGTGGGAATATTTCCAAAGAGGATAATTGTTATCAAACTTGTGGAGAATAAAAATGTTTTCACAGTTAGGGCGATGTCAGATTTGTTCAAATAAAAGTTCTGAAAAAAATGAAGAAGGAATCTTGTGTAATTATGGGTAATTATACTAGCCATCCTTTGATGATGAAAACTGTTAATAATTAATGATTTAATTGATATATTTCCTTTGAAACTTAGGCACGTAGGTTTCTAAGATAACATTAACTGAAATTTGAACTGATTCGGTGGACATTAAGAACATTATTTCTCAAATAATACAATTTCTATGAACTATTTCCTTTGGAGAAAATAATGAAATCATTTGATAACAAATAATAGCACAATGATAGTTGTTCTTAAAACAAGCAGTATACAAAAATGGCAATTATTGACATTCAGAGAGCCAAAACCACCAGCTTATAATCATTTGCCAGGGTGTTGAGCAGGTGAGTGCCGTACGTCCTTCACCCTGATGCAATTGAACCGATGGTGTGAATTATGAATCAATCATTTGAAGTGGACTGTATTGATGTTTGAAATTACTTATCGCCAATGTAATGTATTATGACCCATCGCAGTCCCAGCACCAAACATCCTTCACGTTGATAGATGTAGCAACCGAATCTGCGTGTCAGAGTAATCCATTTGTTTCAATCAAAGCCAGACTTAACCATTAGCGGTATTATATTTACCATTTACATGAAACTTCGTTTTACAATTGCATTGAAAATGATGAATTTGGAAAACAATGCAATGTATTTTGTAAAAGGATACTGTTGATATTTCAAGCTGTCATTTTGCTTGCTATTTTGTCAGGTATGGCAGACACTTCATTTTGCCTTTGTTGGTTTAATTTAATTTTTGACCTTGGCTTAACATGACTCATTGTCTGAGAATTTCAGCTTTAGTTCTTAGTATCATGAAGTTCGCTTAATTTTAAAGTGCATTTTTATGTAATTAGATATTAAGATACTGCACATGACTTGTTGTCTATATATGGAAAATGTTTTTTTTATCCATCCATCATCCATCCATTTGTCAATCCATTAGCTGTATTTTGTTGGCTTTCTTCTTTTACAAAATCAATCCTGTATAATTTTGAACAAGTCCAAAGGTTATAAGTGAAGCTTCAGTCCATTTGACTTTAATGGACATTTTAAGAACATATCTTGTCTGGGAAAAAAAGCTCAGTGATAATTTGGACACAGTTTACTGACATCAGGTGACATTGATATTATTCAGCCATTCATTCTTGAGGAATTATTTTTTTTCAGCAGTGATGGATTTGTGTATGAGTAAAGGGCGAGGCATATTTCTTGTGTGGTTGATGAAGGAATAACTATCATGAGTGAAAATTACCCTGAAAGTGCTTTTGTGGTTTCTGAACGTTTCAGAACGTTTCAGACCACTGGTGTTCATTGAAATTGGTTTGCTTGGGAAATGGTTTGTGATGGCGGTTACATATTACACTCAGTAGCAATAACTGTAGTAACCTCAGTCTACTGTGGACATAATTGTCAGCTTTGGAAAGTTTGCATTGCAAATATTGAATAATACTTCAAGAATAATACATTTGATGTATGTTACAATTGTATGTGTACCTTCTGTGAGAATGCACAGAATCAGAATATACAGTGAGGCATAGTTAATCCAGACTGTTCATTTCTTATCCGATGCTAGTAGTAATGGGTTTACCAGACTAATACCACATTGAAATATCATATACCAGGTAATGTGCTTTCATATGTGATACTCTGGGGCAACCAAATTGAGACTAATGTTTCACTGTACATGGACCAAATATTTTGTTAATCTCATTGTGACACATGAGGAAAATTACTTCTTTAATAGCCTTCATATCCCAAGTAGCATCAGTGTTTGTCTTTAAGCATGGCTGAGTATATGTGACATTTGCCATTGCAAGGGAACGTCACTGAAGAAAACTATGTTGCTGCTACCACACTGCAAAAACATTTATGTTATCCACCCAAGTCATTTTTGTGCATAGTTATATTTATTGCTTATTGTTAAGAGATGGCACAGTACCAAAGTTGATGTGGTGTTGTGAATTTTCTTAGATGCACATTGTATGTAGATGTCCTCCGGTGTCGTTGCCACACATCTGTTTCATGTCATGGCAAAAGTATGTCAAATCATATCAAGATGTGATAACAACTCCAATTACAGCAATTAAGTAATTATATTATAATTCCCTGCAGTCAATCATAAATAATGAGTAATTACGACTTAGACTCTGATTTAGTTTGTTATCTTGCAAAGATCAAGTCTATGTATGTGCAAGACTATGCATTGTCTTGAAGCCCCAGATGTGTTGTAGATTCAGCTGCGATACAGATTACAGTGTCGGTGTTAGGTAACCATGCTTGTTCTGGAATGATGGGATATTGTCCTTTCATGGTGTGTGAACGTGTTTCTTTTATGTTCATGGGGATTTTGACATTAGCAATACTATTTCTGATCAAATATCCCAAGTATGTATCAAGTGTAAGGTTCAGGGTTCTTATAATGTTTGCTGCTGCAACCTGATGTTCATGTTGATGAAGGCACCATTATGTAATGGTGTGTATCTTGTCTGAAACCTCCAGACCTCTAAGCTGTCTCCAAGTTGTACTCCACATTTCCAGTGTGATTATCCCCTTTACACAGCCACTGTTTATTGGCATTGCTAAATGTAACATACACTTATATCTGATAATGATGTTTGTTTTGTGTTCATATTTTGATTATTTTGCTCCACTATGATCTTGACCATCATGTACTTCAATATATATTTACCCGTGAAGGTCCAGGTTAGAATGAGCCTTCAGTAACCCATGCTTGTCGTAAGAGGCGACTAACGGGTTCGGGTGGTCAGGCTCGCTGCCTTGGTTGACACATGTCATCGATTCCCAATTGTGCAGATCGATGCTCATGCTGTTGATCACTGGATTATCTGGTCCAGACTCGATTATTTACATACTGCTGCCATATAGTTGGAATATTGCTGAGTGCAGCGTAAAACTACACTCGCTCGCTCACTCACTCACTCACACACTATATTTTTTCTCACCTCATTTGTCACCGCTGATCTAATGAGGCTGACATGTTAAGCTTTTGGCCCTAGCAGTGGTATCCTCAATAGTTTTGTTTATATAATTCTTATCTCATTTGATTGAAGAGAAACATGTTTTGTTATGTGCAACGATTTTCCGAATCCAACAATATCATAAGCATGTGTTTATGAACCACATTTAAATTGTGATGCTACACAAAGTGTGGTCACGAAAAGGTGAGCAGATTCTGCCATATTGCTGGTACCCACACCAAACACATCATTGTTTTATTAATGTTCATTAATTAATGTCTTTTGTGAAACTTTTGTTTGTATGGCATATTACATTTTGACTTTTTAAAATATTTTATGCCTTTATGATGTTGATTTCAATTTTCAATGGTGTTAATTTCTGTTTTGTGAAATTAGATATGAAGTATCCTACATGTATAAAGTAATCTATGTAGCCTCAGTGTACAAAGGTTTCTACTTTTTTGGCTGCACCATGCTTCTAAGACACTATGCTTCTGTCGTTGCAAATGTTTTGACTGATTTTTACTTGACCTTTGTGATTGTCTTGGAATTTGTTTTCAAGTAAAATATGTGTCATCTATTTTTCATTTCCATTGCTGTGTTACTGTGGATAAATATTTCTGGCGATGTTGTGCACAAACTTCAGGTAATGAGAAACAACTGAAATGAGATAGATAATTTGGTTACCTTCCCCTTCAGTCTACAGTTAAGAAAGCAAAAACAGATAGTTGCAAAGCAGATACATGTCCCAGTGAAAGTAGGTCTCTTCTCTTGGTAAAAGGGGGGACGTGAAATTCCAGCAAATGTCAAGCACATCCCAGAAAGTAGTGCACTTGCTGTTGTTTCTTTGCCATTCAACATGCTTGTGTTCATTTTCATCTTCAAAACAGATGTGCCAAGCAAATGTGCAGAATGTAATGGAATAAAAATGACAGGCAAAACCAACATATTTCTCCATGCTTCTAGAGAAAAGATTCCTGATTTTGTCAAACATCTGGCAAACTGTATCATCTTAAACTTGTGACAGTTCATCCATCACCCCCAGGATGGGAAGTGAACTCTTCTAGAAATTGCATTAGAAGAATCCATAAATAGATTTAGGGATGGCTGTGTCGTTTGAAGTGGGTTCTTAGTGTTAGGGGAGGCACATTCTCAAAGGGGTGTCAGACATGGTTGTTTTTGCACAACACTTGGTTAATCTCTATTAGATGTTATAGCACTTTGAAAATGCCCAAGTGGAAGCTCACTTCACAAACTGATGTGTAAGGTATAATCAAATTATTCTGTTAACTTTACTTAAATTCTTGACATTAGGGACAGTTTGGGTCTAGAGGGTCTCGATATGGCGAGAAGCCATCCTATGATGTGACACACTTTGTGATTTCCTATTTATAGTTTGTGTTTTCTCAGTTACGTATTCATGCAACATGAAAGAATGATAGTATTGTGAATAAATCATTCATTCTTCATACAAAGAATAAGGAAGGACGAGAGAAATTAACACCTTTGTTCATTTCCCTTAAGTGACAAAAGGACATGGAAAACTGTTTGCTATGCAGTTCTCTGTCTGAGAAGTTCTTGAAGTCTGCATAACTTAAACTGAATGCTTTGTAGTGTTTGTGTTTATTTAACAAAGACAAATAGGAGATGCTTTTGTAAGTAGCCAATACTTTTGAAATTCTCATCAACTCTCATTATAACAAATAGAACTATCTCAAAGCATTCTCTCATGGCATTAACCATGTGATTCTACTGTGACTGTTTATATAGATATAACTTTCCTTGCAAGTTCTTGCCATAACATTTCTCAATTCTCATAAATTCAGATCCCTATGTTGCTTGAAAATTGCTAATGTCACATAATTATTAACTCACTCACTCTGTCATATATTCATTCTTGTCCAGTTAATCAACACCCATTTCAGATAAACCCAGTGTATTAGAACTTAATGCATTGAACAGAAATGTGTTTATAAGATCAGTTGCTGCAAGTGTGATTTGGTTTAAAATGTGTCATCATACAAGCTGAATATAGATTGCACCTCATGCTTTTAACCACATTGTTTCTGCACCAGTCTTGATTCTGTTTGGATACAAGATACAGTTGTAAGTTGTAGTTGTAGGTGTAATTCAATTTATTTTAAACATTTAATGATTTTCATCAAAATATGTTGTAGGCAAAGAAAAAGAAAGTCACAGAGGAAGAGGATGCACTGTTGAATGACCCTGATCTTGACCTTAACAAAGAGGTGAAGGACATTGGGGACTACATTCGAGATCGCAAAGAAATGCTCAACCAGATGTTCAATGCTGTGCAGGGAGCAAGTTTACAAAGGGCTCTACCAGATGTTTTGAAGGTATTCAGTCCCATGTTGTTCTATGTATTGCTCTTTGGCTTATCATTGTTCCATTGTTGAGTTAAATGCCACTGTGGCCCATTATATTGTGCCATCATGAGTAGAAGAAAAGTCACAATGTGAGCAGCAGAACACACAAAAGTAGGCAACAGCAGCAGCAGCAGCAGCAGCAGCAGCAGCAGATATGAGTAAGACAACACCAACAGAAGATGTGAACAGCTGAACAACATAAGTAAGAGGTGTGAACAGCTGAACACCAATAGAAGTAGATGTGAATTGTTGAACACCAATAGAAGTAGGGGATGTGAATTGTTGAACACCAATAGAAGTAGGAGATGTGAATTGTTGAACATCAACTGAAGTAGGAGATGTGAACAGCTGAACACCAATAGAAGTAGGAGATGTGAACAGCTGAACACCAATAGAAGTAGGAGATGTAGACTGCTGAACATCAACTGAAGTAGATGTGAATTGTTGAACACCAACAGAAGTAGGAGATGTGAACAGCTGAACACCAACAGAAGTAGGAGATGTGAGCAGCTGAACACCAACAGAAGTAGGAGATGTAGACTGCTGAACATCAACTGAAGTAGATATGAACAGCTGAACACCAACAGAAGTAGGAGATGTGAACAGCTGAACACCAACAGAAGTAGGAGATGTGAACAGCTGAACACCAACAGAAGTAGGAGATCTCAATACCAGCTGAACACGAACAGTATGAGATATGAACAGCTGAACAAGAACAGAAGTAGGAGATGTGAACAGCTGAACACCAGTAGAAGTTGCAGAAGTGAATAGATGAACACCAGTAGAAGTTGGAGATGTGAACACCAACAGAAGTAGGAGATGCAGAGTGCTGAACACCAACTGAAGTAGATGTGAACAGGTGAACACCAATAGAAGTAGGAGATGTAGACTGCTGAACACCAACTGAAGTAGATGTGAACAGGTGAACACCAATAGAAGTAGGAGATCTGAACGCCAACAGAAGTAGATGTGAACAGTTGGAGATGTGAACAGCTGAACACCAACTGAAGTGGGAGATGTGAACAGCTGAACACCAACTGAAGTAGATGTCAACTGATGAACACCAACTGAAGTAAGAGGTGTGAACAGCTGAACACCAATAGAAGTAGGAAATGTGAACAGCTGAACATGAACAGAAGTAGGAGATATAGACTGCTGAACACCAACAGAAGTATGAGATCTCAACACCAGCTGAAGAAGGAGATATGAAAAGCTGAACATGAACAGTATGAGATATGAACAGCTGAACAAGAACAGAAGTAGGAGATGTGAGCTGCTGAACACCAGTAGAAGTAGGAGATGTGAACAGCTGAACACCAACAGAAGTAGGAGATGTAGACTGCCGAACACCAACTGAAGTAGATGTGAACAACTGAACACCAATAGAAGTATGAGATCTGAAAAGCTGAACACCAATAAAAATAGATGTGAACAGCTGAACACCAACAGAAGTAGGTGTGAAACACCTCAGTAAATATGAAGAGCTGCACACCACTGAAGGAGTGGATGGGAAACAGCTGAACACGAACGGAAGTAGATGTGAACAGCTGATCACCAGTAGAAGTAGGAGATGTAGACTGCTGAACACCAACTGAAGTAGATGTGAACAGCTGAACACCAGTAGAAGTAGGAGATGTTGACTGCTGAACACCAACTGAAGTAGATGTGAGCAGCTGAACACCAACAAAAGTAGGAGGTGTGAAACACCTCAGTAAATGCCAAAATCAGTAAATGTGAAGAGCTGCACACCACTGAAGGAGTGGATGTGAACAGCTGAACGCTGCCGAAATCAGTAAATGTGAAGAGCTGCACACCACCAAAGCGGTATGCATAAAGAGCTGAACACTGCCAGAATAGTAGCAGCTGCTCACCAACAACAGTTACTCATGTGAGGTGCAGGGCCTTGATTCACTCCCAACATATAGAGCTGTAAACATTATGCTATAGTTAGCACTTAAAACATTATACTGAACAGGGCCAAGACATGAAAAGAAGAAGCTGAAATTCCTCTGCTGGAAACAAGTTATAACTGATAACAGATATAACGTAGCAGGGGAGATTAATGGTTGATATTGTGACATTTGAACTAGCATAAGACAGGAGCTGCTATCATCACTAGTTACGCATAGATGGTCATGTGACATTTTTGTGCTGGATAAATTTATAATGTCAGGAATTCATGTAGTTATGGAGTTACAATATAAAATCAAATATGCTGTGAACATTCCCAGAGGAGTAACAGTATTTGTTGTGTATATTTGACAAGATGTTTTCCTGCAGATTCAGCAAGGCAAGTGATATGATCCCAGACTTTAATCTTCATCTCAGAATCATCTTTGAGACTAGATATCAGTCAGATAGAATGATTAAGATGTAATTGTAATTGCAAGAGAACTAATATATTTACACAAACATTCTTATATTTGTTAGAGTAGTAACCTAAAGCTACATGCTCTGACTTTTTATTTACTGAGGACCATAAAGGTCAAGATTGAAAAAGAATATTTTGAGCTTGTGCTGCCATTTGAATATATAGTCTTTCAGTCTGCTCTGTGCCTCTTCCCATGCACCTCAGAGAACAGAGTGATGTATTGATGTTTGATTTGAAAATTCAACAGCACTTTGATATACAGACAAATTTCTCTTCCTGTATGCCCTGGTAAAAAGCTATCTGCAGTTAACACTTTAATGAAATAACACCAGGTTAACATTGCTGGGAATTGAAGAACTACCAGTTAGTTACTTAGGTTATCCAAAGCTCAAAATAATCTAGCTATTCGGTACTCTACCACTTCCAGTGAAAGAACTTCAAATTAAACTTCATTAAAGGCTAATCTTACTGAGCAATAAACAGAATTTTGGCACACAGAAGGAATTTATCCCAACAGGAAAATGTTGGGTGGAAGTAGTCATAATAAAGCCTACCTCTGGATATTTTCCCAATTTCAAAGTCTGGGCATGGGCTGTAAGTAAGCTGAGGAATGAATTAAATTTTAAGATCAAAAGATCACAGTTTTGCCCCATGGTGTTCCAATCTTGGTGGCAGATGGTTCCTATACCTACATAACCGTGGATCTTGTTCATATCAAATACCACTCATTTAACTTGGGTACTACTGTAGCCTGACTTTTTCCCCAGGAAATAGGATTGGAAAACAGTGTAAACATATTTGGTTGCCTTTTTTATGACTGACCTTTTCCCTCTCAGCGTTGGGTTCAAACAGTTCAAGAGTTAACTGGTATGTTAGTGCTCTGGGATTTTGTCCAGCATGTTCAATACAAGTGAAAAGAAAATAATCCAGTCAGTATTGATGTCAGTCTTGTTTGGAATGGCTGTAAGATACATAGCAGCTTGCTGTTCAGGATTTTCTTTTGTCTGTACTTACATGCAGAACATTGATTTTATGTGTACGATTATATTAGTAGTGGATTCACTTTCACACTGTATGAGATTTCAACAGTTTTGAGTTGAACTTGTTGATGTTAGCTTGTTATAGCAACTGGTTATAACCCTTGTGCAATTTCTTTCAGATTCTTTGTACCATGCAATTTAACAAATTTAATGTATGTTTAAAGTTGAATTATGTATCACTTATGCTGAAACAGATTGAAAGAGATACAGCAAATATTACTCCTGTAAAATACATAGTTAAAATTGGTGATCATATTTTATTTGTTTGTTTGTTGTTTAACACCGCACTCAGCAATATTCCAGCTATATTGTGGCAGTCTGTAAATACTCAAGTCTGGACCAGATAATCCAGTGGTCAACATCATGTGCATCAATCTACGCAATTGAGTCAACCAAGTCAGCAAGCTTTTCCACCCAGATCCTATTAGTCACCTCTTACAACAAAACCAACCAAATCCCCCCAAAACATTTACTACTGAATGGTACTCATACATATGTTCCAGAAGACGAACACATTTGTTACAATGAGTAAGTAGTGAGATTCTTGAAATAGTGAAGAAAATCACTGATAATAACTATGATGAAAATCCAGTTCTGGACACAGACAACTGCATGCTTAAAACTCCCTCTACTGTGCTAAGATATTCATAAAGCATATGAGCGTCCTGACACTGAGTGATGATAGAAAGACATTTATGACAGTTCCGAGGACAACAGGTGTTCAGGAGATACTAAAGTGTATCATGTACTCTTCAAGTGTGAAGGTATAGGTCAATGTCAGTACCTTGTCCCTGTCATTGTCCGTCTGTGATAAGAGTCATATGTAAGATTAGAACACGAAGTAAACCTCTTCTAGCAAATTATTTCTCAAGTTCATTGATTTGTATTTTTTTTAGTTATAGTGGGGATTGTTTGGTATTGTGAACCTAGAACACTGTATGCTGTATGTAGTCATTTATGCATTCTGTCGACAGCTTTCAATGATTGTCTGCCTCATTAGCTTGTCTTATTTTAAGATAGCATTGAAATAAATTTATTAGAAGTTTAACTGCAGTCATTGGCTGTTGTAATTTATTATTCATTTGGGATATTCGGTTATCGGATAACTGGCCATAAAAATGTGTCAGTTTGGCTGTTTTAGTGCTTTAGATAAAAGATTTGAATTCATATATTGAAACTTTTTGTAGTTTTAATGCATTGAGTCAGAAAATAGATCCATTTGTTATGATCTTGGATTGATATGTCAGTTTGCATTTATCAAACTCTACAATCAAGTTAAGTAAAATGTTTTATATTGAAGGGAGATTAGAAACCATTCATTTCAACTGGAAGTAGGAAAATATAAAAGATTTGGATGATTATCTAAATGTTGTGAATCTTCATATGATATGAAAACATCAAGATAGTTCTATAAATTATAATGTATGTATACTTTGTGATGTGGTTTATAGGGCATCTTGTTACATGTTTTTCAGACATTTATCAACAACAACTTTTGCCTATTACCCATCTTAACTCATATTGTTCGGCATAAACAGACAATAAAAGATATGATTCAGATCTATGATATTTTAGTGAAAGATGTACAGTTTATTTCATAAGTTTAAGAAGCTTGATTGAGGAGATTTCTTGGCACCTTTGGATAAACTGATTTGCTAATATGAGCTAGAGCAGAAGCCCAAATGTTAGAAAAACTGTAATAGGATGCAGACATCAGTGTTATCCTTCACAAGTCAATACACATACTACAATTGCCCAGGAAACATCAACTTCATCATAATCATCAATACTGTCATAAGTTTCTGGTCCAACATGGCCTAGCATTACATAAGTCCCATGTGATTTGAAGCATGTTGCACAACTCCTGTCATACTTGATCTACATTGTCTCCTTACCACTGACCGTAAACAAAGGATAAACATCAGGGGAACTTTCTTTTCTTATTACTAATGCAGAATATGAAAAGATAAGATTATCTCCAATATAAAACAATACTGAAAAAAGCGTGTATCAGTTTAACTTTTTAACACAGACTTCTGAGCATACTTATCTGTATATGTTTTCAGAACTTGATGGTTATGTTCTGTAAGTTTGGACGTAGATGTGTATCAGTGTCCTCTTAAATCCTGATATGTATGAGTCTATTGTTTGTCATGTCCAGGGTTTATTTTTTTTATTGTAGAGCACAAGCAATCTTATCTCAAATGGGACCTGGAAAAGCCATTACAGTTCTCAAGTAATATGTATTGGTCAATAAAGCTAAGAAACGTGAAGTCAAAGTAGAAGAGTATTGTGAGAACACTTCTCGAGTTGATGACTAATACCTTTATTCTGAGATTTGGTATTACTTATCTGTGAGCTGAACATAAGACAACAAGGCTGTATGTTTGTTTTAAATCCTTACGACAAACTGAAATGGGATGACAAAAGAAGACACAGGAGTTTCTATCTTCAAGTTTTAGTAGGCGTGTAACGATGTGGTGGTACAGTATGCTGAAAAACAGCTGCCTAGATGATACATCTATTTACAACTGCTACATGGACTCAGCTGATTGCAGTGCACTGATTTGGCATGGCTGTATCATGGTACCATTCACATACTGTTCAACTTTTATTGACAATATACAAAATTTGTTCAAATGATTTAACAGAATATCATGTTCCATTCACTGTGATCTGACCTGGGTTACAATAAGTCCTCAGTCATCTGCTCCCTATATATAATAGGAACAAAAGTGGATAATGTGGTCAGAGTCAGTGACTTGGTTGATTGCATGTCACTGTACCTTGACAGCACTGAATGTCACTCGCAATATCAACTGCTGCTGTGGTCTGATGCAGGTGGTAAGTTTTGGAAGAGAGGACTTTAAATTGGTTGGGTCTCAGTGACTTTGGTATCATACCCTGATTCTGTGGATAATGCAACTGTTCAGAGTTGAATCTTTTGGGCGTGCCAGAAAAGTAAAAATTCGTACAAATCTGCTACCTCTGTTACATCATTGTCAAAAATCCTGTATTTTGGCAGCAATCGCACAAAACAAGTCCTATTCACTGTCAGATACACACAACGAGTTGTCAAGATTATAGAACCACCAATCAGCATCAAGCTCTTGAGATTGTCAAGGCAATAACGAATCCATACTGGATGTGCTTGAGTTAACATCAACTTTTCAAATGAGTTTGAAATCTGGAACTGAGAGACTATCCAGCCTAACATCCAGAGGAACCAATGCCAACATGGTTTGTTGCACGGTATCCAGGACCATTAGGAAAGCCAACCATTCAATCAACACAGCAGGGAGCAGATGGGCAGAAAACTATAGAGGATCATCACAGACACAATACTGTCACTGCATGTATACAGCAAAAGCCAAGTCAGAGACCATCTCCAGACTGTCACGGTCGATGCACTGACCCCATAGGTTTTTTCACATGCCCTCTTATACACTGGAGGACCGTCTTCATCAAGCTGACAATGAACTTCTAAAATGTCCTTTATGGAGCAGATAGAACCGCTTTATCAGTGTTACAGGCAAAGTCACAAGAATCTGTATTTCTACAGAGGCCAGAATATCCAAGATTTCCATTCATATCTTACACTTTTGTGGCCAAGTAATGCTCATAAAATCATTGACCATGCATCTGATAATTTGTCGAAAGTGAAATCAGATGAATGTCTCCCTTTACCACAGCTGAAGAAAAATATCATTACAGTCACAGGTCCTGGATGAAGTACTCTTAAAGCCAGTTCATTCATCAATCAGAGTCAACTTTCTTTCATCCAGTCTTTAAGAAATGTCATCTGCTTATAAACACACCATGGATACTGGAGTCAACAATTGTTTGTAGCCCGGAATCTGCCCTACCGTGCCATCATTACTAGATACATGCAATGAAGGTACAGTTCACACTCTATGATCCATCTTGATGGACCTGGTAATCATAATCCACAATCAACTTGATAATCCATATGCAAGGAGATCTGCTATCCACAAAAGTGTTGATGCATATCAAAACACCTACTGTCCTGGATACGCTCAAGAGAGTGGCAGTCTTTCAGGCCATTACAATGAAAAGGTTGGCAGCATCACTGAAGAGGTGAGACGGGATACTACAAAATGTTATCAAGATACATTTGGCTGTTCAGGTTCATGGTTTGTCACCCACATGACAGCGTTGTTAGAGAACTCGTTCTGAAGAAGTACACACCATTGAGAATAATTCTGCTCAGACCTTTCTTAAGAAGCATCGAGCTCAGTGATCTGGTTTGTCATCACTCCAGTCTGAATATAAATGTCATGGACAAGGTAAAAGAGATGCCAGAGCTGGAGGTCACATAGATTGTAGCGTAACAACCATTCATTTGGTCACTTTTGACCTGGAAATATGGATTGCAGTTAAGAATGCCGACTTTCAACAGAACACCCGCTCAGTTCTAAGAAGATGTCTTTTTTCATACCACCACAACTGGGCATGATAGGTAAGTATCTATGAAAAGAGTACAAGCTTTTCTTCGACCACTCTCCTGTACTTGTATTTTGGTCAGAAGGTGGAGATGGTAGTAGATCTTAGGATGGTAGTAGATCTAGCCATTGGCAGTCTTCTAGAAAAGAACATATGAGAACAAAAGTCACCAATGGATTTTACTGTCCTGTATTTCTTGTTCCCACGAACAACTCCATGAAGATGAGCATGATAGCAGACCTAGTAGACCTCAACTAGTCCTTTCTAGTGCCACTACCAATCTCCCTCCAGATGACAACATTTCCAGAAGCATTCAACTGGATAACATCTTGACCTCTTTGTGACTTGTCTGAACAACTGATTTCTGAACTAAGCAAGTCCAGTACCAGATCTGATGGCTTTCCAGTCTGTTTACATGATTTCTCCCAGACAAAGTAATCCAAAATGTAGAGATGACACACATAATCATCATTCTGATTGCTCACTTTGGCTAAGCAGAGGAGAACACATACATTCAGATTTTTCTAAATCAGTGTTTCCAGATGTGTCCATTTCTTGGAGACCATCATTGTCCAATCTCTACAACAACTGACAGAGTAAGTTCATCCATTGGAGACTACAGCATAATCTGGGTCATAGACCAGTGACTATTCCTTTGGTAGCAGACATTTTAAACAATCTATGTTAAGATGAAAAACCCAAGAAATCCAACATTGTACAATAAAACACTTTCAACACTTTAGAGGGCTAGGCCACAATTATGGTCAGATCACTACAAGAGATTTTCACCAAGAATCAATCCACATGTCTTGGACCACTGGGTCATAGACATTATACAAACCATTACTGGATCACCAAGATCATTTACGGTATACATTCTATGTCTTACATTCTATCTCAAAGCTATAGAAACTCATAGAAGGCATAGAATTAGATGTTTATCTCTTGTTAGACATGCTCAGACAACATTACTAAAGCAAGGGTTGAAGGATTGGTATGTCATTGAAGTCTTCCCATGGCTATTGCTCAGTCTTCCTATGGCTATTGCTAAGAGCTTTGGCATCAAGTATTGCAACCCTGAATACAGTTTTGGTAGAACAGCTAATATCCAGTGGCCCCTCAACATCTGTTTATGTGACGTTCACCTGGACCTTAAAGCTAGGCCCTCCTTAGGTGACATAGTGGCAGCACAAGCGATCATAAGAAATAATTTGCCCAACTGTAGAATAGAAAGGGGTTTGGAGGGGCGATGCGGGTGAGGTTAAGGTGTAGCTAAAGAATCTGTAGTCTCAAAAGTAGGTAAACTTTTGATCATTGAAACATTCAGTGCAGTTTACATGGAAACAAACTGAGTGGAAGTGACATGCTAGTAATTAGGACAGTAAGTGATGTCAGAATCAAATAGCATAAGGGTCTGAAACTGACTAGAAGTCACATAAGAACTGGAAGTGATGCCATATCTGGAATCACTGTGTTGTCACAGAAATAAGGTTAGCAGAAGTGATGTCAGACACAGAAAATGACCCTTAGGACTGGTATGGACAACACATTCAGAAGGAAAAGTGACATCGTGATTAATTTACTGAGAGTGATATCAGGATTAAATAACGTCATGGTCTCAATATTACCAGAATTGGCATCGTTAACGATTCATTCAGAACTTAAAAAGGAAGGGACTTCATAACTGGAAGTTTGATCTAAAATACATCCATGACTGATGGTTTTAGTACAACTACAGTACACTAATATCAAATCTAATGGTTTTTCTAGTGAAGATACCATGTATTTGTGACTGCACTTGAATTCAAGGATTCTTTATGAATCCACAAAAACATGACACTACTGTCTACAATACTGTGAGAACCACCCTGTTCTTTCGGGCATGTTCTGACCTTGATGCAGTAGACATAGAGGAATCATAATGGATCATAGACGTTTGGAAAGAAGTGAGGTTTCGTCACATCTTCAAAGCTGGATGCTGACTGGCAATGCTATTATCTTGACAACTAGTTTTGTTTAGTTGACAATGAATAGGAACTCTGTTGGAAATTCTGAAGATTTGTTTTGTGTGATTATGGCTGTGATGTTTTAGAGGTAGTTTTGTTTTATAATTTTGACATTGATAACTGTTGCTTCTTCTGATCACGAATTGCATGCTGTTTGCGCCATATTATGCTTCTGTTTGTCAGCACAATACCGTATCAGTGTTCTTGGGTTTAACCAGAGTGGTAAATGTCTGGCAGCTGCTTCATTTGGGGCTTCCCTTCCACATTAAGGTGGCACTGTCATAAAACTAGCTCACTCACACACTCACCCACTCTGGTCTTGAATTGAATATGTACGGGTTTTCTGTTCTGCTGGAATATTGCTGACTAGTGTAAAACAACAAACTAACCTCCAGCGTTCAATGTTGATGTTTTATGTATTTTAATACAGCTCTTATGTAACATAATGTATCTTACCCCAATCTCCTTGTATCTTTTACCTCTTTTTTTTCTTTCTATTTTTCCATCTTGTTTTGTAAGTAATGTTCATGTTCCATATTGATAGGTGATCTGTCAGTTCCTTGGTTTGATCAGTGCCAAATTGTACATGATTTGTATTTCTTGCAGTCAGTATATTACAAAGAACTAAAGCAATGGCTCATCTTCTTGTGATAGTGATGAGACGCAACTATGTATATATTCCTCTAGTTATGCAGGATCATTATTTCTTTTTCACTTGAAAGCGTGTTGAAAGACAAAGGTCAGAGTTGATTATAAGGAGTTGTTTGAAGGATATGAAAGGTGGACATGTCCGGTGATAGTCCAGACAGATACGCAATCAAACTTTCATGATCCACATACTCAAACTGCATCGTTATTGATAAAAGCCTCTTTTATACAATCCACATTTCCATATCGGGAAGTTTTTCTGACCGTTGATCTTATTCGATGATCTGGAGCAAATAATCATTCATATTTTTTCCTATAAATTATTTCCACCTTTTTGCCCCTCTTGTTTCTGTTTTGAAAAAATGCATATATCTCATCTTGGTGCGATAAAAACGCAGATGTGCGCTCAGGTTTTTATCTGGTAACCCTGTTGCTATACTCTGCCGTCTACTGTTTGATTGGGAGTTCTGATCACGTAACCTCCGTTGAAAAATATCTTTTTCGCATGAGAGCTTGCGGCAGAGGAGGGCCGCCTTGTGTGTCCGGTAGCTGTCCAGACAGAGTTTTTAATGAAATTTTCATAAGGATATTGCCTTGCTTTGCGCCCAACTTAAATATTGATCTGTCGAGTGCTCTAGTCGCTAGCCTTCAGTGACTAGAAATCAGAGCTGCTTGCCTCACCAAGAAAAACAAATGAATCATGTCACGAATTGGAATCATGTCATTTTTAGTTATAGACGAATGGCAGGACTGAAATTAAATTTTGTACGAATAACAATGACAGGCGAAAGAAAATCTAATCCATAATGATAAGAGGGGAAACACGAATAGCCAAGATGAAACAGAACAACTAGCCTCGACAGAATTTGCAATTATCAATTTTAATTTAGTGCGGCTTTTGTTGACTTTTTTTTCAAAAAGCTCTTTTGACATTTTGATGAAAATTTTTGATGAATAGAAATTTGAAGTATTCAAATTGGTTAAAGTGGTCAAACATTATTTTTGCCAACAGACAAATGGCCATAGCTCAGAAAGGGATAACGCATTTGAAGATTTTGAAATGAAATTCTTTTATACTCCTTTGAAAAAAGTTGAGATGAAAAAGACTTAAAGATTTAATTGATTAAATTTTGCAGATTGTAGATGAAAAAATTCAACGAATAAAATGAATGAGAGATATTCTCCCACAGATGTCCTTTTGGCATTCAGCGAAAATTAGCACTTTAAAAGAGCCAACGGATAAAAATGTAAAACACCACTTAAGCCCCAAGATGAAAAGAACTTTATGAATAAAATGGTACAACATGATTCCTTCAGCCTACTGCTTTCACAGCGGTGAATGGACAACATTTTTATGAAATCTATTAAGCATGTTCTCCCTAAAAATCAATACAACAGTGTTTGAACTGTACAAATAAAGAAATTTGCTGCCCGATCATAATTTGAAGACTGAATACGATTTCGTTTTTCAAAAAGATATTAATTTTCTATTTTTTTCCGAACCACTGAAATGACTTTTGATGTTAAATTAAATCAGCACCGAATTTGGAGAGCTTCTGACATGATTAATTGTGAGTTCTGTGATTGAATTCAGCAACTTTTATATTATTTTTTCTTTGAAAATTGGATAATGAAATAGGAGTGGAAATTGAAAATTGAAGTGGGGAGGGTTAGATGTTTCGTGCCGCAACTGACTTTATCAATCATATTTTAAGCCCAATTTTTCTCGCGAATAATCAAAAGACGAGCGATGCATACAAATAGAAGACCGGGTGAGAATACTCACACGTAAAAAATGCAAATAAACTTGTCAAAATTGTTTAAAGGAATCGTAGATGGCGAGATTACAAATATGAGAAATTGTTTCAGATGAGTAATGGTATGTGGCCAATGATATTATCATTTGCAGATGTACAAATTTACAGATAACCACTTGTCCAAGATGCCCATTATAAAAACTGGCCTGAGGCCAAAGATGACAGAAAATATTATTTGCTGACCTGCACATTTGTTGGTGTAACTTGGCCGCTAATGACATAGCACCTGCAAGGGGGCAGTCTTATTACTTATACACAGCTCTCTTAGTCTGGGTAAAAATAGTGTGTCTACACCATGTCACGTTTTGTTAGAGAAAGCCACTGACGCAAGAATAACTTTAGCACAATTTTCACTTATCACATCCAAATTTGGGACTTTTTGATCAGGCAGTGTCTTTTGATGTTGTAGTAGAACTGACATATTGTGCTAGTTAGCAACTTTGATGGAATGGAAATGACGTTTTAGTCTTAGGAGAAGAGATATAAGTTGATAGGTTTGTTTGAAGTTTTATTAAGGAAAGAACTGCATTAGAACAGAGAAAAATAGATGTGATCTTCAGGGATTCATGTAGCTTAGGGACAATATATTTGATGGAGAAAAGGAAGGTTTGTTGAAAATTCATGACCAAAAAATAAAGGTTTCATGTTTCTGACTCAAAACATGAACAGATTTGAACCGTTTATCTTCAATTTTCCAATTGTTCAAAACAGACTCGTTAAACCTTTGAACCACTGAATAATAACATACCAATTCTTCCATGATTTCACCATCTCAATTATTTAATTCCAGGAGTCTTCTCCTCTTTCATCTATGACCCAATGAACTTCTCCCAATACCCTTGCATTACTCTGTTGCATATACCTCAAAGTGTATTGGTTATGCACTTGCCCCTTATTCTGTTCCTCAGTCTGTCTTCTGCTGGCATTCATACTATGCTAATTACAACATTAACATAGATTCTTGTCTCCTTTACTTAGTTAGTATGGTAACCTATATATTGTCTATACTAGTATTGTGTTGGAACAGAAACTTCATGCTGTAGTTGTGTTCTGAACAATCTTCTGGTATGAAGTTAAACCTGATTATCATGTGGTAACAATGTGTGACCTGGTTGATTGTCACTGTACCTGAATGACATTGCACAGAATCAGTCATTATCCCCCGCAACACATTTTGCAGGGGGGTATTAAAAGGGACTCCGTCCATCCGTGCGTCCATCCGTGCACATTCGTCTTTTCCGGAACAGAACTTTAAAACCGTTCACTACTTCTTCACCAGACTTGGCACATACATAGATCTGGATAGTTTTGGAATTCTGAATAAATATTCTTTTTTGCATTTCCATAACAACAAGGTTGACTTTGACTGCATTTGGTGGTAGTTATCTTTTGCAGAGAAGAATTTAAAAAACATTCACTATTTCTTCACCAAACTTGGCACATAGATAGGTCTGGTGGTGTACTGGTGCCTTTTGATAATATTGGAATTCGAAATAAAATATTGTTTGCATTTCCATGGCAACAAGTTTGACTTTGATTGAATTTGGTGGTAGTGATGTTTTCCAGAGCAGAACTTTAAAACTGATCACTATTTCTTCACCAAACTTGGCACATAGTTTGACTTTGACTTGATTTGGTGGTATTGCTCCTTTCTAGAGCAGAACTTAAAAACCTTCAATACTCTCCTTCCACTTTGCTATATACACACCAAAACATTTGACATAATCATAACTAGTAGACATATTCATGAAGAGTAATATGCCATTGAGGGGGATATTGATGACTTTGTCTTCTTGTTTGTAAGTTGCATTGATATTCCTTTAATAAAAGTAGTGTCAAAAACCTTCTGAGACTATGTTGGACTGCAGTAATCGAGTCAGTTGCTGTTTATTTTTCAAAATAATCTGAAAGATTCCCACATATCTGAATGGTGCTAGGGTGCCTGGATTCCACTGGTTTAGAAGGCTTGTTGTGCGGTGGGAACAGTTCACAACCAAGATCATGTCGTTCTGCAAGCTTTTGAAGAGGTGCATGCTGCAGGTGGATGAGCATGTTCATATGAAATTTGAGCAAAATAAGTCTCATTACCCTGCTATGCGGCCTGGGACGTGCCTTCTGTTGACGGGAGAGTATGTAACAGGGTGTGAAGTCATCCCACAGATGACATCCTGACCATGTCAGCTTGCTGACAGGGCTAACCTCTTTGGTCATGTGGACAAGGAGTCTGACTTCATATCAGAAGATCTATGGTTCGAATCCCAGCACCGAACTTGGAAATTTTATGGTTGGTACACAGACATGGTAACAACAGATTTGCGTCTCAATGTCTATGCTGTATAACCTTCAGATTCTGATGCAGTTGGCAAAGCAGATTAGCAGACCATTTGGGAGGTAGTTAACTAAAAGCCTTTGCCTTCTTTGGAGATGTTTCCACTGCTTTAACTGTTCAGTCCCTGGCTGATAATGTTGCACCCCATTCATCCATGGTTACAAATAGATCAAGAATATCATCAGGGTCCATTCCAAACTATAAAAAATTTCATGAGAGGTTATGGGAATTCAAGATCAGGAGTCAGAAGCCTTGGAACCTAGTGTCATAAAACCTTTGTCATGCCCAGTTTATTCCTCAGAATATTTTCAGACTTTTCTCTTGAAGGAAGCTTACTGTATTGGCTATATGTGAGATTTAGTCAGTCATTGATATCATATGCATTTTCGCAAACAATTTCTATATTAGTGATAGCTGACGTTCTTGCTGATCATGGTTCATCTTTGAGGTTCTCACTTCCCTTCTTTAACTCTCCTGCAGACCCCTTCACAATGGAAGGAGCATCATCCCATAAAGTGGACACTATGTCTACATGGGTGGCTGTTGAAGTTGGCCCTTTCAGTTGGAGATACCTGTTGACAGCATGGCAGACAATTCTGTCCATTTTCATCATGAGAGATTACTTAGTCACTCCGTCTGCAGACATATGCTGCTTGTGTATTTGGTTCAAATGCAGTCTGTAAGCATGGAAAGGATTGTACTTAGTAATTTTAAGACAGTACACCTTTCATATCTGGACTCCAAACCTTTCAAAGCTCACCTTGTATTGTTGATAGTGCCATAAAACAACATGCACTTGACATCAGGTCCATGTTTACATGTTCAAGAGAACCAACACTACGCACACTTGCTTCTTGTCTGCTTGCCAATAAGTTCTTGTCTTGGGCATTTGTATTCTGCTATTGATATAGGCAAGTGTCCTGCCCAGGTTCTGGAGCGTGAGTCTGAGTTGTCCTTCCTTGTGAACTGCTGTCTAGATGACCACCTACTGTGGTCATACTTTCACACAAAAACTAATCTTATATAACTTTTATTTAAGGACAACTAATGATTCCTGAGGTGGCAGTTCTTTTCTTGTTCGCTTGGATGGGTTTCACATATTTCTTGCAGATGACATTTAAATATGTCATTTAATTAATTTTCTTGTGAATATATTTTCCCATGAACATTGTAATACATTGCTTTTTACCGTCATATTAACATAGTTATATGAAAGTATTATGTATCATGATTAAAGTTGCAGTCCTAAATGTATAAACTTATTCATGGTTGTATATGTCACACATCGTAAAACTCCACAATTCCATATGGGCCTTCAACTTTAAGGGAAAAGGAGTCTAATCTTTGTAGTTTAGAGTAGACTACAGGAGCTTGGATATTTGTCCAGCAGCTGAAGATTGTCAGGCGACTCGCCACAGGTCAGCCAGCATGCACAACTGTCCAAAGATCAATAAGTAACTGAATAAAAAGAAAACTAGCAAACTGTGAAAGTGTTCCATTCAGAGGGGTTGTTAGTTTGGGTCTATTTTGGTATTTCTTCTCACAGTTTGACCAATTATACAACCAAGATACGAGACAAAGTGACCAGTGTCCAATAAAACACAACTGTGATGTCTTGCTGATCCCCTTGGAAGACACGCAGGTTTGTTTTTGATGACATTGTGGTCACATACAGCTGAGATTATGTGTCTCAATCTTAAATGTAAAGATGAGAAAGATTTTCTTCGAGAAGGACATTTTTTTTTCTCTCCAGAATTAGCAATTTTGTGTTCAAACTTGAAAGCAAAAGTGGACAGAGGTAGCAACCTTAAGTGGTCAGACTGGCTCATTGAGGGGATATTTGCTATTGGATATTAAACGAGACTGAACGAATGAATGAATTACACTTTCCTAAAGTTGAAACTTTTTGCCATTTGATTGTTGTGAATAAAAGGGCATCACTTCTTGAAAAGGGGGATTTGGCCTGTGTTCATGCCCAAAAACATCAAAAGCTGTAAATAAGTCTCTGAAAAAAGAGATGTGTGATAGAAGTTTTTACTGTAATGTGAATTGGCGATGGATGAAATAAGATTGTGTCCCTTTCATCCTGTTATCTGTTTGATCCTCATTTATACTGTAATTATGGCTGTAATAAACCTTGACCAAGCCACACGATCGTTTCATATGGAAATATCTCAAAGTGAAAATTTCAGTAATTGACAATAACAACTTTCTTTCATCGAAGTCCATGTTGATAAAAATTCAGACTCAGTGTGAATTAGATACACATGATTAATTACAATGTGATTTGATGCTTAATGAGATTTCTTTGTCACTGCCATCGACTTGCTCACTGATATTACAAAGTGAAAATTTGGATAATTGATTGACTTATTTCTCTGTTGCGAAAAACACATAGTGTAGTCGACAGTCTAATATCACACATGGAACAAACAATGCCTGTTTGTCAAACCAATTAGCGTTCACCAGTTATCGTTCTCTTATGTAACAATTGTGATTTCACATTATTAATTCTAATCAAAGTCACATGCTAATCTGAAAAGGTTGAATAAGATGTTGTGGCTTTAATGAACAAATAGCCATTTCAAGTGTAATTACGTGGAAAATATTGTTTCATTTCTTCCTTGGAGACTGTCAATTGAAGTTTGATCTTAATTGTTTTAACCACAGATTTTTTCTCATTTTAGCATTTCAGGGTTGGAAAAAAAGAAGAAATTTATTGCTATTAAAATCTCCATCACTATACCGTTGAGGCCATTTTCCAGGCCTTGATAGCTGTGATTCAAGTTTAGATCACGTATTATGCCATCAATGATTAGTCAAGGTTGTCATAGGATATGGAATATGTCCAATGATTTCTCCACGAAATGACAACCAAGACTTTAAGGTTCCATAAGAGAATACAATCAATTTTTTTAATATATTTTGAGGTCACCATGAACAATTTAGAGTCATAGTTATTTTTGTTATTGTCTGATGTATGTTTGGACTTCTTAGGTCATACATACATGGATACCAATAACCTATTTTACATGTACTTCACATGTAATGTTTTATGTACTAATGACTTTCCAGATATGCATCTCATACTATATTGTCATGAAACATCTGTTCCAGTTATGACCTCATCAGTAGACTTAAATCAGGGTTAAAGGCTAGATTTAAGAGTTTTAGCATGTTACACATAGGCTTTTGGGATAACTTTATAGTTAAAGCATTCATATGGTCGAACAAGTTTCAATCCCATCACTTTTCACAATGTCCACTACCTTTGTTGTTAAAATATTGTTTAAAGCAGCAGAAAACATTTCTTACACAGTGATTGGTTGTAAGTTTGATTCCCCACTTGGACACAAATTTAGGAAGGATACTGTTGGTGTCCCTTCAGTATTGTGACTGGAAGTTTTTTAAATACTTTGTATAAAGCATGTGTATATATGTTCATTGTCGTGATCTTGCATGATGAGCACATAGGTGGTATTGATCACCACTGACAAACCAAAGAGTGAGTGAGTCAGTTGGGTTTTACGCCGCTTTTAGCAATAATCCAACCAATATCATGGCGGGGGACAGCAGAAATAGTCTTCACACATTGTACCCATGTACCCGGACCTTCCGTGTGACGAGTGCATGCTTTAACCACCTGGCTACCCCACCACTCTGGCAAACCAAGGAAAGCTAATGGCAAGAGTAATGGCAAGTTTGTCTTTTTGTATTTTTGTGATGCTGTTTCACAATGACATCAGACTGATTGTGTATTTCTATCAGTGTCAAAATGTAATTGGATTTGGAGGTAAGATGTTATAATTCAGGAGGTAGTATGTGCATATTTTTGTTTTGGTATTCAGATGTTTTCTTGACCTTTGGTCTTTTCATGCTCCTTTCATTGTAGTGGGGGCGGTGGGGTAGCCTAGTGGTTAAAGAGTTGGCTGGTCACGCCGAAGACCCGGGTTCGAATCCCCACATGGGTACAATGTGTGAAGCCCATTTCTGGTGTCCCCCGCCGTGATGTTGCTGGAATATTGCTAAAAGTGGCGTAAAACCAAACTCAGTCAGTCAGTCATTGTAGTGGTCCCATTGCCAGAATAATTTGAAGCATAGCATACATGCTGGTGGTGATGTGGCAGTTGACTTTGTGTGTGCTTTATTATGATTTAAACTAGGAACTACATATATATAGATATAAAGAAAGTGATGAGAATACCGAGCGTACAGTAGTACATATATAAGAAGAAGTTTCTGAAATAATCACACAACACGGATCTTCTCCAACATGTTTCACTTTTATCTTCACAACATTTGTATACAGTTGCATTGTGACGTCATGACAAATTGACGTCATATTGTAATCACTTCTCCCTGAAGATAAAAGTGAAACATGTTGGAGAAGATCCGTGTTGTGTGATTATTTCAGAAACTTCTTCTTATATATATATATATATATATATATATCTTACCTCACACATAAATGTCGCTTTCTGATTGGCTGAACGCTCTTCTATTACTTTCAATGTACCCCACTTACAAGCGAGTAACATTTCAATGTACCCCGCTGTCAATTGCAACTCATTTGGTACTTCGTGGTAGTAATTCTTTATCTCGAATAACATTCAATTACGTATGATGTACAGAAATTACCGATGTTTTGCAAATGCAAATCGATGGAAAGGGAGATAACTCTAATCTGTTTTTCTTGTTAGCAAAATCTAGCGATGGCTACAAAAAGATTTGTACCCATGCTTCAAACAGTTCAAAATTAACATAAAGGTGTTTGGTAAGATAAATACTTTGTTCACTGGGGCTCAGGGAACATAAACAAACATCGAGGGTACATCAGCCCATGC
The DNA here is from genome assembly GCF_003918875.1 of Haliotis rubra. NCBI lineage: Eukaryota > Metazoa > Mollusca > Gastropoda > Lepetellida > Haliotidae > Haliotis > Haliotis rubra. Next base: position 2,219,135 of record NW_025767213.1, read on the forward strand.
CCCCCTTGTGACCAGTGAACAACTTATAATTAAGAAATACACTTCGCTCTACCACCATGTATAGTGTAATAAAACACACTTTTGCCCTGAACTATTATAGTTAAAGCACGAGGACGCTTGCGTCCGAGTGCTTTAACGTTATAATAGTTCTATTGATGTTCTATTGATGTTCTATTTATGTGTCTGCCCCCTACGTTAAGACGAACATTACCAGAAAAAAACAAATGATAACAGTTTGATGACGGTTTACGTTCGGATTAAATATCTTCTCTGAATTATTTTAATTACATCTGTCATTAACGTAAACCATATGGGGCAATATGAACGTTGCATTTCTACTACCAGCGTAAGTTTAGATCAGTACATCCAGAGGAAGTTGAGTAGTCAAGCGACATTCCACAATTGCATTGTGGGAATGTAAACATTACGAACATTACCGTGTCGCTGAAAACTTGTTAGTCGAAATGACACATTTTAACCGTCGTAAAACATAAACGTAATGTTTCCACCAGTGATGTTAGCTGCGTGAAGCAACAGCAAACCAAGAAACTGGATGCAACGGTGTAGTTTACAGTAGGAGGCCGTACGAGGCGATGACAACTGACATGCATCGTGGCGTTGTTTACATTGTGACGTAATGTAAAATGGTTCGATTACGAGGGGGCACACTAGAATGGCGCAGTGACGGGATAACGTCATTCAATTGTTACGTCATCAAAAAACTATACCTTTCGATTGTTCTAACCGCTAGGCATCTTAGAATATATGATAACTTACTGATTAGGAAACTTTCAATATTATTTCCTGAGGGACAGACAACTAGAAATTAGTTATAAGCTTTGTTGTACTGTATTTTTCCTTTTATCCTCTTTTATAGAAAATATTGCAAAATGTGGGTTTCCTGATGTCACATTTAGACAGCAGGTCAGTTAGTCTGTGGTTGAAACGGGATCATGTGAAATCAGTTGTGACATCCTGAACAATGGATGATGCCATCTTCAATTTTGTAACAATTAGTTCATTGGAAGTGATGTTGTTATTGGCCTTTTTTTTGAAACAATGAAAAATTTGGTATTAACATGCATAGCAGCATACTGAGAATAATGCACTGTGAGAAGTATGGAAAATAATACTTGTATATATGGCCTGATCTTTGAAACTAATGCCTGAAGTAAGGAGCATTTTAGGAAACACAGTAGAATTTCTATTCCTTCCTCAATTTTGCATATCTGTTCATTTTGTTGCTTTATATATGATTGTCCCCTGCCGCAACGCGGAACAGGGGACTATGTATTCAGCGACGTCCGTCCGTACGTACGTCCCGATTCTTGTTAACGCGATATCTCATGAACTGTTGTACCCAATATCTTCAAATTTGGTGACAGCCTACATTGGGGGATTACGCAGACACCAGTCGATTTGGGTGACCTTGACCTTATCTTCAAGGTCACCATGACACTTTGAACACTTTTCAAACTCTTGGAAACGTGACATCTCATGGACTGTTGTACCCGATGTCTTCAAATTTGGTGACAGCCTACATTGGGGGGATTATGCAGACACCAGTTGATTTGGGTGACCTTGCCCTTATCTTCAAAGTCACCACGACACTTTGACAGCTTTTCAAACTTATTTAAACACGATATCTCATAAAACATTGCACCCAATGTTTTCAAGTATGTTGACAGCCAACATTGGGTGATTATGCAGACACCAGTCATTTCAGGCATCTTGTATGTGACCAAAAAATAAAAAGTAGTAAATATAGATATTCCATTCTTTAGCGGCAGGGGACATTGCCATATCAGTGGCAAACAGTTGTTTCAAATCTTGAAACCTTTTAACTTATTCATGAGCTGAATTAATTTTCTATTCATTGTTTCCTTATGCTGGAGCGGAAAACAGGAAATTGCTGATAACAAAAATATGCTTTCTTTTGAAGAACACAGAATAACTTCTGGACTATTTGCTACTTTGAAATCACTATTTGTTGCCATTTCATTGGTGATCAGATATACTGATATGCAAGATATGGTTCTGGGTCTGGGACAGAATTTAAATGCTGTATGACATATCTAAATATGTTCCAAAATGTATTATGTTGATCTCACTGAGTTCACATTTGTGACTCAATCATTTTAGGTGATAAGATCCCAGTGCTAGTTGTACCCATTCAGATATCACACCCTGGTTATGATTCTTGGTTTCTCGCAACATACCAGTGCTCATTGAATTGGTTTCAGACACTGTGATATACATTAAGATGTGCTTGACCTCGGGCTCACATCAAGCTGATACCCTGTGACGGAAACACTCTTCAAAGGTAGCATTCAACTCACCTTACTCACAGTTATTCTTCACCTTGACCTTGTTTTAGGCAGTTTGAAGATGCTGCGGAAATGAACAAAATTGCAGGTGAGCTACATCCCTCAGCTGCCCAGTTCACATTAAGATAGTATTAACAATAAGATAATGAAGTCAGTACTGAAACTGGTTTCACATGTCTACAATGAAGTGTTAGTTTGTGGAAGGAAATTCTACATCAACTAACAACTTTGTTAAGTACACTCATATCCTCAAAACTTTGTTGCGGTATGGGCATATCATGTACTGCTTTGAGGTAAGCATCGCCTTCAACTGTGTTGAGGTATCGATGTAGTCTGTACTGCATTTAGGTAGGCATATCCAGTACTGCATTTTGGTGTGTATCCATAATCTGTGCTGAGGTGTAGACTTATCCTATAAGGTATTTGGGGTGGTGGGGTAGTCTAGTGGTTAAAGCGTCCACTCGTCACGCCGAAGACCCGGGTTCGAAGCCCCACGTGGGCACAATGTGTGAAGCCCATTTCTGGTGTCCCCCGCCATGATATTGCTGGAATATTGCTAAAGCGGCATAAAACCATACTTACTCACTCACTATAAGGTATTTATTTAGGGAGATATACAATTAGGCTTTGTGGAGATATTGAGATCTGTTTTCATAAGGTAGGCCAAGTTAATGCTTGCACAAGGGTATATATAGTCTCAAATATGCTAAAAGGTCCCATATATAATTTACATCCACAAAGGAATAGACAATGGTTTTAATTCTCATTAGTCCTATCTATCAAATGATGATTGACGAATGAAAATCACCATTGTTGACATGTGGTCAAAACGAATGGAATATAGTATTGGGTGTGTTTTTGTCAGCCCTGATTAACCAAAACAACATTTTATTTGTATATAGTCAGTGTGCTACAAATGCTGATATGAAAGGTGGAAAGGAATATGAGACCATCCAAGTACAGCAAATGAAGATGTATATTCCTGGACTGTAGTAAAGTGTCAACCTAAGATGGCCATTAGTCTGAGGTAGACATCATTCAGGCGTACATTCTAACAATCCACTGCACTTCCCACAACTGGCTTTTTGGACTAGAGGATTTACTTTGCCCATTAATGACTGATCCATTGTAACGGCAGAATGTTGAAGTGATGCTTCAAATACTTGCTACATGTACCCTCTTCCATTCAACACAAGTCATTCATCATCTTAGTCTGACATCATTAAAGTTGCATTTCTTAAATAAGTGGAGAAAATGAAGATTAGACTTGTGTTTGGAAGATTGGACATGTGTATGGTGTTGACATTGACAACATTAGTCCCAGTGTGGTGTTAATTGGATGAGATAATGTTGATCCATGAGAATAATATAGTTAAACAATTACATGTCACTGCTATACTCTTTGGATGGTGACAAATATGCAAGTCATAAATAATGCTAACATTATCAAACATACAAATTTTGCAATGTGGATGAAACGATGTACTGACTTGATTAATAGTTATCCCTTTTAGATACACTATTACAACATTTTAAAGAGATGAATTAAGAGCTACTCATTGGCGCTCGCATTAACAGTTTAGATGTTTCAACCCTATGTAATGCGAACTAAATGGATTTTCTTTACATTCTTAACCTGGGGCTATTTATTCAGTCAATTTCCAGACACTCATAGATCTATTGTAGACGTAAAAAAACATAAATGTGAATATCATATAGCAAATGTAAAGCACTGTAGTAGCATATTAACTGTCAGACTTGAACTTGTGACATATCAACAAGATTGAGTTGTGATAGCGTTACGCGATCCACTTATCGTTTCCCGTATTGTGTAAAATCAGTATAGAAATTTTAATTCAGTTTGTGCACAGTGTGAGCCTTCTATTGGATCGTGGTGGGTACTTCCCCTCCTGTGAAGTTTATAATCTCCAGGCTGTTACGGTTGATGGAGTTAAATAGTTGCGGATTAAGTGTTTAAAATTTCTTGCGTTACAGCACGGCCCCACGAGTAGGTTTACTCAAGAGGAAAATTGAAAATTTCAATAGTTTATTATGGTCTTATATGTTCGGGATTATAAAGTTCGACTGAAAGTATTATGTCTTAATAAAAGATTTCCAGCTCTCACAAGCCTGTGCTCTTTCAAAGAAGATTTTAAAGATTAAATGTGTTAAAGATTTAAAGAGCTTTCGACTTTTCAAGATTTATTTATGAGTCCAGATTTAAAAATATATGATTGAAGATGTTTTTGCACTGTGTTGGGAAAATTAATTTTTGTCCGTACATTATTCATTTTATTTATTACATTCTGTGAGAAGTGCTTTAAAGCTGGATTGATTAATGTATTGTAGATATTTATTTGTGATGCAAGATTTATCGGAAAGTTCATCCAGCACATCATGTTATTATTGAAGAAATTATTCTCAGTTTAGATTGAACATTTAGATATTTCAGTTTCACTGTTACATCTTTTTACTCCAAACATTATTTTTTCTTTAAATTTTTGAGTGAGTGAATATCTCGAGTCTTGGATTTGATCTTGTTCTATTCTGCATACTTCAAAGTTTATTGTAATTACTGGTATTGTTTTGAGTGTGAATGTATTTTAGCTAATATTTCAGGCCTCCTTCTTTACATGCATTTGCATTTGATTCAATTGGCAAAACTTGTGACCAGCAAATGATTGAAAATGTTGTCTTTTGTTCAAGAGAACTTGAATTTTTCTGCTGTCTCTATAAGCTATTAAAAAGTCAGTATTTATAAGACTGCTTGAAAGCACATTGGAAAGTTGTGACAGGGTTAAAAAGACAGCTGTCCAGGCAGATGTTTACAGGGTTTAATATGACCAGTTGAGAGTTGTGAGAAAGTAAACATGCCAGACCAAAGCTCACTTGACCTCGGCTCTAAATTGTGACCTTTCTGACTGGTCATTTTTTAAAGCTGCCAGTTTGTCAGCCAGGGCTTCAACTTGTGACCTGGGGCATAATCTTACAGAGAAAATTCACCTGGGGATTAAACATTTTTTTGACAAATGGGAAATAGTAAAGCTATATTCCAGGAATATATAGAGGTCACAGAGGCGAGAGGACAAAAGGAATGGGCGTTTTTTCAACTTTTTGCCTGGGGCCTTTTTGTTTAATCGGTAAACATGAAGACAGTATTTCCTTATGTGGTCTTTCAAAAAGACAATATGTCAAAGTTGGTACTGTGGGAACTTGGAATGTAGTCGATGTCAGCCCAGTTGCTTTTGCCACTTAGATAGATTTTTCCTACTCTTTCACAAGCAGCTGTTATTTTGTATTGGTCATATTTGTATGACAGCAAGGAATAAGGTTTTTTGTAGGGAAAGAAAATAAAGGTAACTTGGGTCTGATCAGAGTTTTACAGTTTTTGTACTAACTTGTGTTCTGACTGCCATTGGTAATGACTATGTACAGGTGAGGAGAGAAGACAGGGTGTGGCATTTGAGTATAAGTATATAGCTACAACTGTAACGGTTTATTCTGTTACTATGCTATTTCAACACTCATCATTGAACTTAAATTTTAGGAAAACATATTATATATGATCATCTTCACTATTAATAATCATCATATCATTGATGTGATCTGACAGAAGTTGCAGATATCACAGACCCAAGCAGCATCATGTCGGACATGGGATTTGTGACATGTATATGCACATACTTATGTGTCAATGTGTCTGCTAGAATGACAACTGCACAGAAAGTTCCCACTGGTGTCAGCAGATTATGGATTGATTTAGAAATTCGTCAGTTTCAGTATAACCTTCAATCTATATGAAGACAGCTGTAGCATCCCAATGAGATGTTGGTATGCTGATATTTGAATAGCCATGAATTCTTTAACTTATTTCTGATTGATGTTGCCTGATTTAACATGAGAATCTATGTCTGTCATGCTGTGTATGAACATGTATGGATGTCATTTGAAGGGAAGCATTCAGTGAGCTGTGTTCATATTAAATGATAGAAATATTTATGTATGCAGTAAATAAAACAGCATAAGAAATTTTATGTTTGATGTGAACATTGCATTCTTAATCTTGCCACTAATAAACACCTATCCCAGGATATGTCATCCTTACCCCAAACTATAGTTGTACACCCTGAAACCGTAACTCATACTACCCCATCCTCTGTACTGTGGGGTGGTGGGGTAGCCTAGTGGTTAAGGTATGCTCATCACGCTGAAGACCCCGGGTTCAATTCCCAACATGGGCACAATGTGTGAAGCCCATTTCTGGTGTCCCCCGCCGTAATATTGCTGGAATATTGCTAAAAGCGGCATAAAACCCAACTCACTCACTCACTCTGTACTGTGCTCTATCTACCAATACATAGCCATTAACACACTGTATTCTTCCCACTGTCAACTCTACGCATCTGCTAGCCCCTCCACCTCAACCCCAACCGAGCTGTATCACAGTCCCTATTCCCTCATCTGTGTCACTTCCTAACACAAGATAATGTCAACTGACCTCCACTGTCTACCACCATTCTATCTCCTCTTTACACCCTATTTTTCAATCTCAGTATATCACTTATTACCACTACAAGTGTCATCTCCCTCTCAGTGCACCTACTCTCACTGTCACCTCCCCAGCGATGAGCCTCTCCCTCAACCCACCCTTGCTGTACCTCACTGTCACTGCCAGCTCACCCTCAGTGTACCTCCCCATCGATGAGCCTCTCCCTCAACCCACCTTTGATGTACCTCACTGTCACTACCAGCTCCCCCTCAGTGTACCTCCCCATCGATGAGCCTCTCCCTCAACCCACCTTTGATGTACCTCACTGTCACTGCCAGCTCCCCCTCAGTGTATCTCCCCATCGATGAGCCTCTCCCTCAACCCTTCCTTCATGTACCTCACTGTCACTGCCAGCTCTCCCTCAGTGTATCTCCCCATCGATGAGCCTCTCCCTCAACCCACCCCCCTTTTATGTACCTCACTATCACTGCCAGCTCCTCCTCAGTGTACCTTCCTATCGCTGAGCCTCTCACTATCACTGCCAGCTCCTCCTCAGTGTACCTTCCTATCGCTGAGCCTCTCCCTCAACCCACCCTTTATGTACCTCACTGTCACTGCCAGCTCCCCCTCAGTGTACCTCCCTATCGATGAGCCTCTCCCTCAACCCACCCTTGCTGTACCTCACTATCACTGCCAGCTCCCCCTCAGTGTACCTTCCTATCGCTGAGCCTCTCCCTCAACCCACCCTTTATGTACCTCACTGTCACTGCCAGCTCCCCCTCAGTGTATCTCCCTATCGATGAGCCTCTCCCTCAACCCACCCTTTATGTACCTCACTGTCACTGCCACCTCCCCCTCAGTGTACCTCCCTATCGATGAGCCTCTCCCTCAACCCTTCCTCGATGTACCTCACTGTCACTGCCACCTCACTCTCAGTGTACCTCCCTATCTATGAGCCTCTCCCTCAACCCACCCTTGATGTACCTCACTGTCACTGCCACCTCCCCCTCAGTGTACCTCCCTATCGATGAGCCTCTCCCTCAACCCACCTTTGATGTACCTCACTGTCACTGCCAGCTCCCCTCAGTGTGTACCTCTCCCATCGATGAGCCTCCTCCCTCAACCCACCCCTTGCTGTACCTCACTGTCACTGCCACCTCACCCCCTCAGTGTGAGCCTCCTACCTCCCCATCTATGATGAGCCTCTCCCTCAACCCACCTTTGATGTACCTCACTGTCACTGCCACCTCCCCCTCAGTGTACCTCCCCATCGATGAGCCTCTCCCTCAACCCACCTTTGATGTACCTCACTGTCACTGCCAGCTCCCCCTCAGTGTACCTCCCTATCGATGAGCCTCTCCCTCAACCCACCTTGCTGTACCTCACTGTCACTGCCAGCTCCCCCTCAGTGTACCTCCCCATCGATGAGCCTCTCCCTCAACCCACCTTTGATGTACCTCACTGTCACTGCCACCTCCCCCTTAGTGTACCTCCCTATCGATGAGCCTCTCCCTCAACCCTTCCTCGATGTACCTCACTGTCACTGCCACCTCACTCTCAGTGTACCTCCCTATCGATGAGCCTCTCCCTCAACCCCACCCTTGATGTACCTCACTGTCACCACCACCTCCCCCTCAGTGTACCTCCTCCCTATCGATGACCTCCCTCAACCCACCTTTGATGTACCTCACTCCACTGCCAGCTTCTCCAGTGTACCTCCCCATCGATGAGCCTCTCCCCTCAACCCACCCTTGCTGTACTCTCACTGTCACTGCCACCTCCCCCTCAGTGTACTCCTCCCTATCGATGAGCCCTCCCTCAACCCACCTTTGATGTACCTCACTGTCACTGCCAGCTCCCCTTCAGTGTACCTCCCTATCGCTGAGCCTCTCCCTCAACCCACTCCCTTGCTGTACCTCACTGTCACTGCCAGCTCACCCTCAGTGTCCACCTCCCCATCGATCGAGCCTCTCCCTCAACCCACCTTTGATGTACCCTCACTGTCACTGCCAGCTCCCCTCAGTGTACCTCTCCCTATCGATGAGCTCTCCTCAACCCACCCTTTGCTGTACCTCACTGTCACTGCCTAATCTCCCTCAGTGTACCTCCCCATCACCATGAGCCTCCTCCTCAACCCCCATCTGCTGTATCTCACTGTCACTGCCTCCTCCCTCAGTGTACCTCCTGTCATCGATGTCTCACTGTCAACCCACCCTTTGATGTACCCTCACTGTCACCTCAGTATCTCACTGCTCACCTCAGTCCTGCTCTACTCATCACTGTCACCTCCCCTCGGATGTATCTCACTGTCACTGTCACCTCAGTCTGCTGTACCTATCACTGTCACCTCTCCCTCGATGTGTCTCACTGTCACTGTCACCTCAGTCTGCTTCTATCACTGTCGTTCTCACTGTCACCTCACTGTCACTGTCACCTCATCTCACTGTCACTGTCACCTCAGTCTGCTCGTCTACTGTCACCTCACTGTCACCTGTCACCTCCCCTTGATGTATCTCACTGTCACTCAGTCACCTCAGTCTGCTCTATCGTCACTGTCACCTCCCCTCCTATCTCATGTCACTGTCACTCCCCTCAGTCTATCTACTATCACTGTCACCACCTCAGTCTGCTCTATTGTCACTGTCTCCCTCCTCACTGTCACCTTGATGTATGTCACTGTCACTGTCACCTCAGTCTGCTCTACCATCACTGTCACCTCCCTCTTGATGTATCTCACTGAGGTATCTCTCACTGTCACTGTCACCTCAGTCTGCTCTATCGTCACTGTCACCTCCCTTGATGTATGTCTCACTGTCACTGTCACCTCAGTCTGCTATCTCACTGTCACTGTCACCACTGTCCCTCTATGTCACTGTCACTCTGTCTGATGTCACTTTCACCTCAGTCTGCTCTACTCAGTCACTGTCTTGATGTATCTCACTGTCACCACCTCAGTCTGCTCTCTATCGTCACTGTCACCTCCCCTTGATGTATCTCACCTCAGTCTGCTCTATCAAGCCACTGTCACTGTCACCTCAGTCTGCTGTATCTCACTGTCACTGTCACCTCAGTCTGCTCTACCGTCACTGTCACCTCCCCCTTGATGTATCTCACTGTCACTTTCACCTCAGTCTGCTCTATCGTCACTGTCACCTTCCCCTTGATGTATCTCACTGTCACTGTCACCTCAGTCTGCTCTATCGTCACTGTCACCTCCCCCTTGATGTATCTCACTGTCACTTTCACCTCAGTCTGCTCTATCGTCACTGTCACCTCCCCCTCGATGTATCTCACTGTCACTGTCACCTCAGTCACCTTATCTTACCCTCAGTGTCACCCCCCACCACCACCACAGTCTATCTCACCATATCTCACCCTCAGTGTCCCCACTACCTCAGTCTACCTCACCATATATCACCCTCAGTGTCACTCCCACCAGTCTACCTCACCATATCTCACCCTCAGTGTCGCCCCCCACCAGTCTTTCTCACTATATCTCACCCTCAGTGTCATCCCCCACCAGTCTATCTCACCATATCTCACCCTCAGTCTCAGTCTACCTCACCATATCTCACCCTCAGTGTCCCCACTACCTCACCATATCTCACCCTCAGTGTCACCCCCCACCACAGTCTATCTCACCATATCTCACCCTCAGTGTCCCCACTACCTCAGTCTACCTCACCACATATCACCCTCAGTGTCACTCCCACCAGTCTACCTCACCATATCTCACCCTCAGTGTCGCCCCCCACCAGTCTTTCTCACCATATCTCACCCTCAGTGTCACCCCCACCAGTCTATCTCACCATATCTCACCCTCAGTCTCAGTCTACCTCACCATATCTCACCCTTGGTGTTCCCACTACCTCAGTCTACCTCACCATATCTCACCCTCAGTGTCACCCCACAGTCTATCTCACCATATCTCACCCTCAGTGTCTCCACTACCTCAGTCTACCTCACCATATCTCACCCTCAGTGTCACCCCACCAGTCTATCTCACCATATCTCACCCTCAGTGTCTCCACTACCTCAGTCTACCTCACCATATCTCACCCTCAGTGTCACCCCACCACAGTCTACCTCACCATCTCCCACCCTCAGTGTCACCCCCACCACAGTCTTTATCACCCTCACACCTGCCTCAACCCACCCCACTATCACTGCCACCCTACATCAGTCTATCTCCCCTTTACCCCTGCTGCCTTACCTTTAAAACTTTCATGTGCTCTCTGCTGCACGTCCTTCAGCATCCACACCTATGAAATGTAATATACAACATGCAGTACATACGCTAATATGATATACTCCCAATCTAAGGAATAAACTGCATGCATTAAGGAAAACATTTTAGAAAAAAAAAATTCATGAAGTGCAGCTCAAGGAGCAGATAAACATAGGAATGTGATGAGCATTTTTTCCATCAAAATACATTTTCTGAGGATGAGTACGAAAATTCTCAGAAACCTAATGACATAAAGAGGCAAATCAACCTTCTGTAATATACATATACATGATTATAAACAAACATGCATGGTAATTTTCTGTCCATCAGAAGTTTTATAGCAGTTTGTTTCCCACTTGATCTAATTGAGTTAGACCATGTGGATTCACTCAATGAGCTGTTCTACAAGTCAAATACCTGATTATTTACTTTGAAAAATAAATTTGCAAGTGATTAACTGACATGAATGTTTGCAAATAGGATGTTGAAATATTTCCTAAGGTGAAACAGTGAAATGTTTACATATGTATTTCATTTCCTTGAAAATTGATGTAATTAATCACCATGATATGAATGTTGCTGGCATCGTAGGTGGAGGGAAAGCTATGGTATAGTACTTTCAGAGGGTCAGGAAGATTTTGCAAGGAGGTAAAAATGCTAAAAATGTCAAGTGATGGATAATAGGATTAGTCAATGCTTCATGGGTCTTGTGAGAAATATGACTCTGTTGGTAACAGATATAGAGGGGAAGTTCTAAAACAATAATTACAGTATACAGTGTAACCCTCTATAACAAACTCTGTTACTCTGGAAACCCAGATTATTGTTCCTCGTATTGTACAGTAACTTGTTCATACACAAGTTTGTATATGAAGACATTGAGCCTTCTACCAGGGTTAACACTGTTTCACCTTATTTAATTAGGTTGATTCATGAATTTGTTTGTTTGAATATCTTCTTTTGCAAATAAAACATTATTTTACACAGTTACATGGAATATTTATATGGTAATGTCATGTTCTAACTGTGCCCTAGCTATTTCTGTTGAACTCATGTGATATTCCCAGAACAGCAAGGTATACATTACAGTGTTTATCAGAAGTTTACCACATTAATCTCTCGACCTGACACTGACATCTGCAGATAGTGGTCACTTCACAAAAAAGTTCCCAGGTAGAAATATGTCAAAGTTCACGTATGAATTGAAAGAGGCCTGTTTCAGAAAACTGTTGAAATAGCAGTTTAAGTTGTTATTGTGGGGCATGATCCCAGTTTCCGTGGCCTGTCTGTCCTAAACTGATGTCTATCCATCAAGCTCAACATCAATTGGGTATACAATTTAAGGGTGATAATTGCAATATCAGAGGAAATCCAAATCTCTTCCTTTCCTTTCAAATACAGAGTGAAGCCAGAACAATTGAAGATAATGCTGAGTGGGTGTGTACCCCTCCTCCTCTCCTAACTCCCCTTTGTGTTGACCAGGTAGAGGAGGCAGTGGTCATTTCACCCAGGATTTAAGATTTATTTAGGCCTGTCTAATCTGTTGATGCTTTAGTGAAATAGTATCTTCATCACTCTAGATTCTCTATATAATGCTAAGATTAGACTGATCCTCAGCTATCATTAATTTTTCCATGAAGGGTTTATTAAGTTGTCTTAAAAATATTTTTCAGTGGTTAAATTATTACAACTATCATCTCTTAAAAAATGAAAATATAGTTCAAGCCAGTGTTACATCTACAATAATTGACACCAATATTCTCATCCAATGCTTTATAACATCTACCTTGGCATTTTTATGCAGACATGATGAACCATTTCACTGATGGGTTTGTTATTTAGATTCACATACAGTAATTAAAGGTGCAGATTTTCAGAGAAAATTCAAACACTAAATCATAATTTCTAGATATATAAATGGAAACAAGGATACTGAGGAATAGTTATTGCATTAGCTTCTTATAGCAACCATTCATGGAGTTCCTGTGTTAGGATAATGTGTATCTTTTCAGTGTTTTATGACATCAAGGGAGACAATCTTGTCTCAGATCATGATGGACTTGTTTAGTATTACCTTACTTAGTTTTCCATCATTTCAGAATAGAATCTTCTTGAGAAGAATTTGATGTCTTTGAAAGTTGTTTTGCCTTCTCTATTTGATGACCAGCTATGTAAATGTAACTTTTTGCTCATTTCTAAGATTGGTCTCTAGTGACTTGAGTAAATACATAACGTGTGTCATGTTGCATTAATACCAAGAATAATTTTGAAAGAATTGGAAATTTCAAGGAAAGTTGTTATTGAAGTTGATGTCCTAATCTCTTTGAATTCCTGTATTTGGCAAGAAATCAAGACCAGGAATCATTATTGCACCATTTCTTATGTAGAAAAATGAAAATTATAAACGATTGTGTTGTGGACAAATTTTGTTGGTCAGGATTTGCTCAAAGACAATGAGATATGCTAATAAAGCTGTCAGTTTGTAGTGAGCTGTTTCTTTGAAGTTGATTCCCATTTTATGTTAGTTATGTCAGCGGCTTTACAGTGCATCAATCACATTTTATTTCAGTTAAGCTGATTGAATGGCCAATAGCTTTAGTATACCTCAAGGCTAGAACACAGAGCTGTCAGTGATGCAAACGTTGGTCCAATCTATCATTGGCCTCAATTTAAATAAGTCACAATCAAAAGTTGTATTGGAGTGCTTCAGGGTGTCGTGTCCAGTTGACAATGTATTAATTCATCATAATAATTCAGTTCTAATCTGTCAAAATGGAAACTTGCTTCAAAGTGCCCCAGGATCAAATATCCATTTTTGCATTAATTTCTTTCTTCTTTTATCCATAATGAATGTGTGTTTGAAATTGGTTGAAACAAAATGGCCTGGGGTGGGCCACCAATCACGATTTCTGCGGCCGTACTCAACTGCTAGCTTTGGAGATGATACTTGTGAAATTACAAACAAAATTGAATTGCATCATGTGCTTTTTAAAAAATGTCCGAAATTGTAAAATGCCATTAAATTTTGTTAGAAGTTTTTGTCAGAGAAGCAAAGGATTTAGATTCAAGCCTTTTCTTTTTGAAGTTTAATTGAACTTGAATGAAGCAGTGAACTAAACACTCAAAAGTGTGAAAAAAGTTTGGTTAAACTTTGTTTATGGAAATAGTTTGGATGAAATGGATGTTGGATATTGGATTGTAGGAAAGTTAACATTCTCAAGTGGAGACCTGTAAAGGGCATCTGTGGAGAGGAAGATTTCTCTGTGTCTCTGCATAATCACACAAAGTAGAAAAAAGATGGCTTTACACACTACGGAAAATAGCTTGACACCAATTGATAAAGGAGACAAATGGAATCCAACAATAGTTGTTGGCTTCACACAGTGAGGAAATAAATGTCCCTTTATGGTAACAGACAGTATTCACATGCTGGAGATCACACCTGTAATAAAATATATAGGTGGATCCCATAAATGAATACCTGGTTTAACATGCATGGATTATCAAGTCTATATTCTACCATTATATAATGATATGAAGGGCTTACATGTTCAGTTCAAATATAGGCATTTACACAACCAACATGGTTAGTTCCATATACTCAAAGACCACATCTGTGGTCAAGGGGGGATAGCATGCACGGTGGTTTTATCCATGACCATGTCATACCCAAAATGTTAAAAGATTGCTGTTTGTTGTTTCCCTGCCTGGTGATAAATTGGGTCAGTGTATACTGCTTCTGAGTTGAGTATCCATGTTCAATTGTAGTATGATATGACAGAGGGCTAACAAAAGCTCTATAAAACCAGCTTTAGTCCAGACTAGTACAAACTGTCCCACACAGGCACTCACACGTGCACACATAGATACACAGACAGGTGAAATTTCTATATCAGTCTATGTATCAATAGGTGCCTCTGAAGACTTGATCTTAAGATACACCTTTTGTAACCTGTTTTGTATGCAGGCAAAGACCATATTTTGTCTGGAGACACATTTTAACCTGTGTTGTATGCAAGCAAGTAGCCATTGGCTGATTTGCATACCATATTAGTTTGTTGGTTTCATTACGATGCATAATAGGGCCATAATGACTGTCTCGGGAAAGGTGAGCTGCCCATGCCTAATGGCTCTGTTTTGCATAAGTCACTGATTTCTGGGAGCAATTGGCCACTGTTGAATGCAGACCGAATCTTGACGCAGCTGTTATTGGTAGCTGAAGTGAACTGATGGTAAAGGAAACACCATCATATTAAAAAAATATGGAGTGACTTGGAGTGATTTGGCTCTGGACTTGTGTTTGTAGAGAGGGATTGACAACAATGCTGAGGTTACCAAGCTCATAATAACAGTTGGAGAATGTTACATGCAGTTTCATCCTTATGAGGTGTTTAATAATGTTTGGCACCATTTTAAAGTTCAAGTTTTTATAATGTTATGAAAACAATGGTCGACAAATTAAAACCCATCTCTATATGTCATAAAAGCAGTAAAATATTCCCCAGAAGTGTAGGATGGGGTTTTAATTCAATTTTTGCTGGAATTACCAAGGCTTAAGTAACTGTCCAAAATAGATAAATCAACATCAGATAGGTGAATGGAAACTGAATATTTCACAGTCTTGTCAGTTTCTCAGGTAGTTTTATTATCCTTGACCTCTTTTCACATAAACGCTTGAAGTCAAATATCCTTTGACCTCACATGTCAAGTTTCGAGACAAATTAAATTTGGAGAGTGATTTGAGCATTTACCTTTTCATATATCAATATACTTAATGTTGATCTTGATTCCAATATTGTTTTGCGATTCAGCTCCATTGCACTTAAAGGATATGAACCGATTTGATTTATGATATCTGGTGTTGACTTTGGTTGGGACGTGGAGCTTGAACAAACTCTTCACCGTGTAAGAGTCAGGTTTGGGGTAGTATTTTGAATTTGTTAGTTTAACATGAAGTGAACTGGCAGATGTGTAGCAGTCCTGCCATGGGAGTAGTTTAGGGAGGGTTATTTTTAGGGGGAGATTGATGGTGACTCTATGCATTGATCAATGCAGTATGTCATTTTCTTTTCCTATTTAGATTGTTGTAATTTTCAAGGTTGTAATTTTTAAACTAGTAATTTTCTACAAATGACATTAATGATTTAATGTTTTTTAAAACTGGTAGCAATATTACCTGGCATATGTTGTTAATGGTTCACATGTTCTGATTTGTTTCCAAATGGTTTTAAATTACATTTCTTTTTGCCTTGATAAATCCAGTTATAGGATTCTTTACAAGCATAGTTCACAGGCAATGAGTCCCAAGTTATTGGACAGCTATTTTGCAACCACAGTTATGATACAGAAATTATCCACCTTGAGGAAGTCATGTGTTATTGAAAATAATTCTTTCACCAAACTGCTCCAAATCAAGCTGCAAGCAGGGCCACGTTTTGTAATGTTTGATTTTAAGCTCTTTTCAGTTCAAGTTAAGCCATGCATAATTTCCGACAATCTTTCATATTCAGTATGTGACCCCAGTTTCACATCCGACTCAAATTGCTGTTTTTGACAAAGGAAATCAAAAAGATAATTTTATTCCGATGGACATTGCTTTGGACAATAGGCCCATCTGGGGAGACAAGCAAACTCTATTAATGAGCAAATAACACTGAATTTAATCCTCAGTTCCATAATTTTCTGAAAGCATCTTGGGTGATACAGCGTTCCAACAGTGTCCAATGCTGAAGGCTATCTTGTCCATATCTGGTCAAAATGTAGAATTAGGACAGAGGATAAATTTACATAAATCAATGCTGGTTCATTACCGAGTGTCGTTTATATCGTTGAGCCAGTGGGTATCCCGTCATCAATTGTTGAAATGCTAACTGGAGTTAATGCATTTACACAAATACGTAGTAGCCTCACCGCATGGTATTTGATGGCAATAAAATGTAATTGGTAAATCAGAGTATGGGAGATTATATTTGGGTTTTTTTCTAAATGCTAGATGTTTTTGTCTGAGCAGTAATAGCTTGGATCTTTTCATTTTTGCAGCCTTATTTAGATTCATTGGAAATCAATGTTGGTAGGAATGTTAATTTATGTGTGTGTTGCTGAATGTCAAAAATGTTAATTACAATTGAAATGATTGATCATTAATAAATCTATCCATGGCAAGTAAGTGTAATTCATCATACATTTTGTGCAAGAATTAGGTTAATAACATATAATAAAAAAATTCAGTGAGAGAGAGGTGTTCAGAAGGTCAGCATTTTCAAAATTTTCAAAATAATTGCTAGAACAATGAATAAGAAGGCTAAGTCAATTTCATGGTGATTTTGGCCACACTATAATCATCTTAACATAAAGTGACCACTGACCTTCAGGTGACCTGTGTAACGAGACAGGCTTTGATCATTAGATTTGACAAACTGGACAAGATCTGCTTTGTTAAAATGTTAAAGCAGGTCGTTATGAGCAAGCTTATGCTGGCTTGCTGGATGGCCTAATGAGCCAGCCAGACAGATCAGGCTTGTAGACTTACCATACAGCCAGCAATTTATTAAAGAGTTAAAGTAATCGTAATCTTTGCAGGTATTTGTCAGGTGACGGGCCGAAGAGAATGAGTAATTGCTGTATTAATGTTGCAAATATCAATACCTCAAATGGATTTTTTTAATTGAAGTGGCTACAACGATGTAGAATGCAATGCATGCAACATTCGAGAAAGATTTTGTCATGTATCATGTGTCAATTTAGATAGATCATATACCTGGATACAGGGTTTTATTATCTGAGTATCATGGATTTTTCTAGAGCAGGTTTTGTTTGCTTTGAAAGAAGGTATTTGTGTGTTTTTCATACAAATTGATTTTCTCAGCAGACGCTGCATGATATATTGTGAAGCGTGTTAATCTCCATGATAAGTAATGTATATGTATGTGTAGCATGCATTCATTTTTCAGGTTGGGAAGTCATGGGACTTGTCTGATGTGATAGTGAATAGAATAATCCATGAAAGGATAAAATGAAAAAAGAATTTTCAAGAATAAAAATGAAAATGGTGGAAATTATGATAACTGTCCTGAGTTGCCGTGCTGTGTGATTACTTTCCAAATGCGTTTTCTTTAAATCTTGCAAATTAATTTCATCAATGTGAATTTTCAAGTGAAATCTTGCAGAAAATGATTCATTTACTATTTAATTGGAACATGAAAGACGTAATGAGAAGAAAGAATTCAGTGTAATTATAACAACAGAGGATCCAAATGAATTTTAACTCATTGAAAGTATTGGGAATCGTCAGTAGAATGAAAGGAATATCAAAAATAAATGAAGCACGCACGAAAGAAGTTAAATCTGTAATTCATTTTCTGTGAAATCATTTGGTTGATTTTAATCATTGATATGAAGAAAAGAAATTGTCGTTTTCCCCATGACGTGTGAAAAAACACTAGGGGTTGTCCTATCCCTTATCAAAGGGAGATAACTAGGTATGGAGCTCCTGAGAAGAAGCAAGGCAGCCAGACCCAGTAAATAAAAACATGGAGACATTTTATCGCCAGTGGAACATGGAACACATTCGAGATCGAACAGCTTTATGGTTTTATTTTTTGCCAGCCTCATCACAAGAAGATAGTCTCGAAATTGCTTTATTTGGGCGATATTTCTGCCTAAGAAGTGTATCATTTTCAGTTTTCCAATAACAAGACTGGCCTCCATACAGTGAGCAGTTTATGTGGTCAGTTACTGGCAGACAGGTTCCTGGGCAGGGGCTTTGAACACGCTGAAAAAATTGATTGTCCTGACTATTAAGTTGGTCATATTTGGAGCCTGGAGTTAATATCTAGTAGGCTTCATTTAATTCAATTTCTTGGTTTACCGATTTTATTATGGAAATTGGTGATGTAGTTCCTGTAGAGAGAGGAATTACATTGGAGAGTGGAATATCGCAATCCTGAAGAGGTCAAATAATAGTCTGATATCTACTGGGAAAAAAAGAAAATACTAAAAAATAGGTTTTTATTGCCTCAGCTTGAATACTGCTTGTAAGGTTTACTGCTCCCAGTTGCAATCACATAAAAAAGAAAAGAAAAAGAAAAAATTAAAAATACACACAGGAAAAAATATAATTGTTGTCTGTATCAAAATGGAAGGTATCAAAATTTCAGTCTTGAATTCATGACTTTTGCAGTTGCTCCCCTTTGAGTTCCATATTGCTTCTGATAATAGTGGGAGGAGGCTAAGGGTTATTACTTTTCATGTTACTGAAGAGTAAAGATACATAGGACTTACAATTACATTGAACTAGCACCTCTTTCAGAATATATGACTGTTTAGACATGGGGAATTGTAATTTCCAACACTTAGAAATAAAGATATTTTCCTATTAAATGCTTTTATTTCAGGTGCATTTTTGAAGTAATATAACATTTTGTGTGTAATGTTATAGATCTTTTGACCAAGTAAAAGTTTATTTTAAAATGCTGAGTATATTATCTTGGGATAGGAGAATTGGAGAGAATCAAGTCAAAGGATATCATGGGAGAATGAGGGATAAGGGCTCCATCAAAAACATCATTGTAGGATGAGAGGAATGATTTGAAAACAAATATATCATTGTTTTTGTGTTCAAATGTTTGAAATATTCATGTTATTGTCGTGGTATGAAACTACTTTGGCAGGGTGGGGATGACTTAAAATGGTACTTAAAGTGGGTTGTCCAAACACTGCATATAATTAGGTCAGCAACATTGTTTTTAGTCCCCCATGGAACAATAACCATTATGGACCACCACCCCTGAAATACATGCCCAGTCCTGAAGTGTAGAGTATTATGTGTTATTATTAATATTTCAGCAGCATTTGATATTGTATGCTAGTTGTAACTGTAAAGCAATGACTTATTGAACTGAAATCCAACAATACCTCTCTGTGTAATTGGAAAGTTGTGTACTACTAATCCTTATAATCAAATAATAATAAATTCAAATAATATTGAAGCAACCAGATGCTGTATTATGGATTGGCCACACAGAGGAGGCACGGCACACTTTCCACTCTTGCACTGAATCAAGCTGGCAGTCACGAAAATATGATACCTACAAGCAAGAAAAATGAGAAAAATATGTGTAGAAAATCTCAGCATTCCATGAGTGGGTCTACAAGCATAACAATTAACCCTGCATGAAGTATAGTACTGTGTGCACATATGCCTTGTGCTGCTGCCAACTTCACCCATATAGATTTAGTAGTTTTCACAGTACTACAACATAACAAACATTTTTAACACTAGACTTAGGCCCAGTCACTAAAGGGTTAGGTGGAAGCTCTCAGGGTTTTGTTTATTTATGTGTGGAGGCTTGGTTTTTTGTGAGGGTAAGGAAATAAGCTGATGTTATATTTTAGATAGAGTATTGGTTACACACGTGACCTTTGAAGATGTTGATTGTTAGAAGGGTGGAGGTTGCTCAAAATTACTTTCAGGAGGAAATTTTTCTTTGAGCAGATTTGTCTGATCACAGTAGAGCTGCATGTGGCAAAATGGATCCTAAAATCTATGAACACAAGGTTATTTAACAGTGCTCACACACAATATTGTTCACTTATATATGTTTGTAATGACCCAAGAAAGAAATATAAGTAACTTTTTCAGGATTTTCTTTTCTGATAAGAATGGCAGATCAATTCTATATCCACTTCCAAGTTTTATATGTTCAATTTGTTTTATGTGAGATGAAATAATCTATGGTTTTATTCTTTTCTTTGCATTAACTCTTTAGGTTCACGTCTGATTGTTATTTATTTTTTGCAAGAATACACAGGAAGCAAAGGAATAAATAACATTTATCTCAGTACCTTGAAGTTAATGATAACCTTTCTCCATTTACACATAAAATATCAAGGGTTTTAGTGATTTAATCATTTGAATCTATCCAAACAAGAGCGCTCCCATTTTCTGAACAGTTTTGACCATAAAAAAATGTCAAAAGTTGCCTCCCTTTGCTGTTAAGAGCACATCATGGCAGTGTCATTAAAAAACAGCCCTTTGAAGTTCTCCTGACCTTTTTATGTTCTAAGTGTAAATTTAAATCTTAACTTTATCAGCTCTGGAACTATTCAACATTAGTTGATTTTGAGCATATAATGTCAATTATGCTTCAAGGCCTAGACTGTAATTATATCTGAAAGCAAAGGAAAATTGGATAATTTCCCCTAGGGTGTCACATTAAAAACATAATGGATGTTATTTTAAAAATACGCTGTACAGTGCATCATAGTAGGAGAGTGAAGCTAATGTTGTGGCATTGGAACTAATGCCGTCTACAAAGTGTACAAATCTCCCGGGAACACTTGCAAGTGACCAAAATTAGAAGATTAAACATGTGTTGAGAAAAAGTCTGGAGGGAATGTTTTTCAGTGTTGCTAATGTCAGTATATGGAAACCGAATATCGTTTTGAATTATTCAAACTTTTATCTGGTCTGTGTAGTGCAACACATCCCTAAAGCATTGAGGAATTGTAAGAAAATGTTGAATGTCAGTCCTGTGGCAGCTGTGCCCTTGACCAACCATGGCTGGGGAATTTCATGCTTTTCATCTGTTGGAGTCCAGTATTTGAGGATCATGAATAGGCATTCATGCTGTTTCAGAGCAGATCACCACATCTCCAGACTTGGAACATGTGTGAATGTGAAATATAGAGAAAGACTATGTTCTCTTTTATCTTCAGAGTGTTGGAATTTTTTGGACAAAAATTTAAAACTAAGGTCTGATTAATGATAACTCCATTAAAGATGTAAGGAATGTGTGGTATGTATGGTATGCTTGCAATATGACCACTTGATGAGGAAGATAAGCAGCTTGTTTAAGAGAACCTAGCTATAAAAACGCTTGTAGTGAGTGGAAATGAATTAAGTTATGTTTTTCTTAAATGAATGAGTTCACAGCTGCGTTTCATAAGAAGAAAATGGCAACTTTTAAGGATAATAGAAATACTCCCCATATCAAAATACTTTTCTTCGTCATTAGATACTTCCGAGCTATTTGTCATTATCTGATAGTCGATGTTTTGGAAATAATTTTGATATGAGCTAATGAAGCGAGTTCAAAGCTTCAATAGAACAATACAGTTTGATAACCGTCAGTGTCAGCATGGACATATCAGTTGAATCTGAATGAAATATATGCTAGGTTACCACTCTTTTGAAGAGATGACCTTCTGAACCTTATGAAGAACAGCTGTCCATGTTTCCCTATTAATTGAAATGCCAAATCTAAAGTTCACTGTACTGAAAAGCTATATTTTTGTTCTAATGTCATATGTGCTCCTTGGGGGTTCCAACATCAAGTACCCAGTGACCTGTGCTTGTGTAAGAAGCAACACAAATGAAGATAACCGACTCCATGTTTTTTGTAAGAAGTGACTAAAAATGAAGATCAAGCGCTCCATGGTTGTTGTCCGGAGTGACTAAAATGAATATAATGGACCCCATGCTTGTTGTAAGAAGTGACTAAACTCAAGATCAAACACCTCATTCTGGTAATCAGGAGTGAAGATAACAGACTTCATGTTTTTTGTAAGAAGTGACTAAAATGAAGATCAAGCTCTCCATGGTTGTTGTCAGAAGTGACTAAAAGGAAGATCAAGCTCTCCATGGTTGTTGTCAGAAGTGACTAAAAGGAAGATCAAGCTCTCCATGGTTGTTGTCAGAAGTGACTAAAAGGAAGATCAAGCTCTCCGTGGTTGTTGTAAGAAGTAACTAAAAGGAAGATCAAGCTCTCCGTGGTTGTTGTCAGAAGTGACTAAAAGGAAGATCAAGCTCTCCATGGTTGTTGTCAGAAGTGACTAAAAGGAAGATCAAGCTCTCCATGGTTGTTGTCAGAAGTGACTAAAATGAAGATCAAGCTCTCCATGGTTGTTGTCAGAAGTGACTAAAATGAAGATCAAGCTCTCCATGGTTGTTGTCAGAAGTGACTAAAATGAAGATCAAGCTCTCCATGGTTGTTGTCAGAAGTGACTAAAAGGAAGATCAAGCTCTCCGTGGTTGTTGTCAGAAGTGACTAAAAGGAAGATCAAGCTCTCCGTGGTTGTTGTCAGAAGTGACTAAAAGGAAGATCAAGCACCCCATTCTAGTTATCAGGAGTGAAGATAACGAAACCCATGCTTGTTGTAAGAAGTGACTAAAATGAAGATCAAGCACCCCATTTTGGTTGATAGTTATGAAGATAATGGAACCTCTGCTTGTTGTAAGAAGTAACTAAAATGAAGATCAAGACACCATGCGGGTAGTAAGTCACCCAAAATGAAGATCATGAACCCATGCTTGTAAGAAATAACTGAAATAAAGATCAAGGATCCTACTGTTGTGCTATGATTAGACGATGGACCATGTGCTTGTAAAAGTGACTTAAATGGAAATGAAGACTTCATGGACAACATAGCTGAATTTGAACAGATTACTAAACCATTTGTTACTTGGTTACATCTTGACTTATGGAAATGTTCCAGATTATGAAATTAAAACCCAAATTTTAGGAGCCATTCTTCCTTTTGTTTTGTATGGTATTGGGGCTGACAAACCAGAATATAACTGAAGCATTGTCCCTAGCAGCATTAAACTCAGCTCATGCATTATCTCAGGGTTTCATACCTAATCAGCCAGAGAACTGTTGTCATACCAGTGAGTAACAGTGAAATACTGATTTCAGGAGCTGCCTCTCGATGTCCTCAAACAGAAATGTCTGGAGCACATGGAAGTGATGTCCAAGAAACGCATCAGACGGATTCTGCATGGTAAGTTGCACACACTACTTTCTTTCCAACATTTGTCTCAAATATAGATAGTCTAAAGGTCTGTGAATGTATCTAGACTAAGATGTAATGCCATGTTTGATATAGCTGCATAAAAGATTTCAGCTATACAACCTAACTTTCCTGTGTTCATTTTAGTCTGGACCAGGCAACCCAATGACTGTAACCACATTGTACATTGGCTGAAGTGTGCCAAATTGAAACTGATCCTTCTTGAGGATGGTCTGTCAGCAAGTACAGTCCATGCTCAACCACATCACTGACTAAGTCACTGACAACAAATAGGAGACATCAGCTACTAAGTCTAGCCCTGAATACTCAAGAGGTACTGTGAGAAGACATGTCTGACATGAACCAGATGTGGCTTTATAGTCTTTAGCTCACAAGTCATCTTTTGTTCTGTGTGGACTCCAATACTGTACTGTTATAGTTGCACGGTAGCCATATATCTTGATATCAGAGGCTTCTTCTTGAAGTTGCTATACATCTTCTTTTTGATGTCATTGGATAAACTTAATTATACAGCAAGTACGATTTATGTTCTCCTGTCTGCCTCATGTCCTTCACATAATCCTCTGTTTAGGTTTAAAATCCTTTAAAGCATAAAACATGTGTCACAGGGTGAAAATACATCTTTTGCAATGATGTGGGTTCTGTTTGAGCCTTTATATCCCTTGCACACACAAAAGTAAATTACGTCTGGAAAGTGTTCAGTACCTATATGGTCATGATTAAACATTTGTGAAAATTTAGACATCACAGTGTTTCAAAACAAACACATGTGTTTCAATTTCAACAGGATCAGTAAATGTTACTATTGTGACACTAGATTTTCTGGTCTCTTGATCAGTTCATTGCCTGGTTGTCGTGGCATGGCAGGCAGCAATATTAGTGTGTGGCATCAGGTAACAGTCGGTTGTCTGCAAATTGTGTTTGTGGTGTATGCTAGACATGCCTACACTCTTTCAAACACCAGGTATCATCTTTGTGTTTTCAGTAATCCATTCATATATTTTGCCATCTATGCCCATTGGATTCTATTGGGGCGGATGATCAAGACATGCTATATTCTTGTTGCCATTTCATATTATATTGAATTAAATCTTTCCTCAAATTTCCTCAGTTCTTAAGCCATAACCATTTTTTCATATGGCATAATGTTTTCATTGTTTCATACCGCTTACTACAGCTACCCATGAAGATAGAGTTGGTCTTCAGTAGCCCATGCTTATCGTAAGAGGCAACTAACGAGAGAGGGTTGTCAGGCTCGCTGACTTGGTTGACACATGTCATTGTATCCCAGTTACATAGATCGATGCTCATGCTGTTGATCATCAGATTGTCTGGTGCAGATTCGATTATTTACAGACCGCCACCATATATCTAGAATACTGCTCAGTACGGCGTTAAACAACAACCAACCAACTTACTACAGCTGTGGGATAATGAAATGGTTTAGCTTTACTATTCTTCATGCGAAAAAACTCAGATCACCAAAATGGGTGTTGTATTGAAGCCCATTGCTTTTGTCCCTAGTCCACTGCTTAGTCCACACTAACTTGTCTCAGATTGAATAGATATAGGTTTCTTTAGAGAGAAAAACTCAGGACAAATAAAGAACTTTGTTAGATCTGACAAAATCACATTCAGACAATCCAGGTGTTTTAAAGCATGGTCAAATGTAATGGGGAAAATCAATTGTTTCATGGTATTACAACACTATGAATTATTATGTTTGTGAGCACTGATTAGAAGGGTCAGAATAACACAATGTGTATCATGTGGTTGATATGTTATGATTGAGAATCAAACGGGGGCTTCGGCGTGACAAGTGAATGCTTTCACTACTAGGTTACCCCATCGCCCTACAGAAAGGATTATAATGATACAATGTAATCTCTCTAGTAGGAATAGTCTAGTGACAGACACCTAGTCATTCACTCATCAACCTGAAGACCTTGGTGAGACCACTGTACACAGCAATCAGCGCTGCAATAAACTTGTAAACTCCAACACTAACCAATGGCAGTCATAGAGACAAGATGTCTTTGTGCTGATGGGCCTTGTTTCACAAAGAGATCTTAGTGGTATGACTATCATCCTGAAGCTAAAATCGTATGTGGAATTGGTGGTGGAAATCACAATATGTGTATTTTACCTGAAGCCCATACTTGTTGTTGCCCACTGTGATGTTTCTGGAATATTGCTCAAGTGGCATTGAAACCATACCGAGACAATCACTTAAACTAACACAAGATACTACAGTAGCCTCAAGTATCAAATTTTGATGTAATATCATTTCATAAATACATATCATATTGTGATTGTATTACCATGATGTGATGTGATATATCCTGACCCGTGTTTTGTGATAAGAATCATATCACGCACCCAGGAACCATCAGGTATCTTTACTAATTAAGGATTGTCAACCTGTAATGTGTTCCAGGCTGTTATAAACTTCGGTAAGAACTGTCGTATCTATGACACTTTATGCCTTAAGGTTAATGAAACTTTGAAACAGAGTCCGATTTAAGTCATCTATCAATGTGATATAATAGACAATACAGTAAGTATAAAATGATTTACAGTTGTGCTAGTGTCTTAAAAGAGGACTTTTTCAGTTGTGTGTCATGGAAAAAAAGAATTAACTTTTGCTTTATTGCATTGATGTCCATTCTAGCCTGGGAGTCTGGTGAAAAGAGGAAGATGTTGTTTGATGTCTGAGGATGTATGCATCAAAGATGAATAGAGGAGAAAAGAAGAATTTGAAAATGTTTAACCAGCCAAAGGTGTATTGATTTAAAGCCAAACTGGTCAGACTGCTGACCTCGGTGTATGTATGTCATTAAAACTCGCTTGAAAGAAAAGGCAAGAGTGTTTGAACTATGAGGGAAACACAATGGCTTTGAACGCATCTGCTAAAATCAATGGGGAGTATGTGAGCAATATTTTGCCCAGACCATACTGACCATACTGAGCTGACTATGGTGAAAAAATGGTCCTAGAGTCATGATCTTTTTCTTTAGAAAAATCTTTTGATATTGATGTGATGTGTTGATATATTTCTGAACAAGTGTGTTTTGGTACTTTATAGGAAGAGGGAAAGTATCAGCACAAGCAGTAAAATGTTATATTGTGCATTTTTCAGTGTTCTTATCTTGAAAGTTTTTAAGTCAGGTCACATTCATAATTCTTGATAATGTTGAAACACATGCTTTGTCTATTATCAAAGCCACAAAGATATCTCCACATCAATACATTGAGAGTTACCTATATAAAGAGGGTGATTGATATATTCTGAGCCTCACATGTAAAGACTTCCCCAGAAGACATGAAAATAAGTTTTTCAAAATAACCACCTTCCGTGTTGATACATTTTTGCCAACACTGTCAGAGGGATTATTTCAGTCATGTCTTTGTTGTCCAAGAAGTGACTGTGACATCATTGTTCAAGTCAAACTTGGTTTAAGCTAGTGTTTTCTTCATGTTTGGGAACAGTTTGACATCTGACACAGTTATATCAGCGCCATAAGGTGGCTGCTGAAAGAGTTCCAAGCCACACTCATGGATTGCAGCCATGGCAAGGACTGTTTCTGCACTTCTTTTGTCTGCTTACAACATCTCCCTGTGTTAATATCATTCTGTAATTGCCTCAACAGTGCGACAAAATGTGCTCCATTTATTGTCTGACCATCAGCTGACTCAAACTAGGATAATCGAGCTAAACCATTTCACTACCCCACAGCTGAGTGAATGACTAGGTGACCAGGCTATTCCTGCTAGAGAGAATACATATGCTATTTTTGCAAACAGGTAATATCTGTATAGATATAAATCCATACCAATCATAGCATGTCAACCACATGATACACAGTGTATTATTTTGACACTTTTAATCAGTGCTCACAAACATAATAATTCATACAGTGTTGCAATACCATGAAATAAATGATTTTCCTGTTATATTTAAGCATGCTTTAAAATACCTGGATTTTCTGAATACGATTTTGTCAGATCAAACAAAGTTCTATTTTTGTCAACCATTTTTCAAAAGTCATCTCAATTCATTCAGTTATTGCCATAAGCTTTAGAATGGGGACTCAAAGAAAGGGCTTCAAATACAGTACCCATATTGGTGATGTGAGGTTTTTCAGCTAAACCATTTCACTATGCCACAGCTGTAGTAAGTGGTATGAAACAGTGAAAGAAAACATTATGCCATATGGGAAATGGTTATGCTTTAGGAAGCGCATAGTGATAGTGTCCACAAACATTTTAATGAACTGAACACACTGTTTCAAGTTGGTAGGTTAAGCAGGGCATTTTTGTGACTTTTGGAAAAAGGAGAAACTTGGGGAGCATGCAGTGGTCAAGAACATCTAGAAAAATGCTTTAACCACAAAAGCCATCCGTCAAGTTTTGAAAACCAGGAAAGGATGGCCATCGTATGCCACTGTAAAGATATAGGCAGCAGATAAAAAAATCCTTGAAGATGGCCCTTGTCCTGGAAGGCTTGTCATGTCAGCAACATCAATAATGATCTAGAGAATCTATGATATGGTGATGAGTGGCGATTGCCTGAGAGTCACATTGTTAGTTTAGGAGTCAGTGAAAGCTCCTTGTGTTCTGACATTTGATAAAAAATGTAGCAGGCACACTATGTCTCATGACAATCAAGCTCTCTCTGAAACTTATACAGAAAGGGTCATAATGATACAGGGTGTATCAGGTTGATGATACAGATATTACTTGTTTGCAAAAACAAAACATATGTATTCTCACCAGTAGGAATAGTCTAGTGGCAGTCAGCTGGTCATTCACTCACTGTACACAGAAGTCTTAGCACTGGCAAATTATCAAATTTTGATGTAATATCATTTTATAAATATATACACCTTTATGACATCATGTAATGTCCAAATCAAAATATGTCACTTTTACTAACTCACTCTTTCATCATGGAATTTCATGATAAGTGCATAGTCCAGTCCAGAGAATCCTTTAATGTTATAAAAGTCCATTCTTCCACATTGCCCATTTCTCTTCTGTAATACATGTTAAAAATTTCGCACGGAAGAAAACAATGAAAATATGAAATCGAATACCATAAAATAGGAATTATGATGGTAAATGCTCTTTGTTTTAACAGTGTTGACGTTAAAAATTGGCCACTCTCAACTCTGTATGTGCAAAGAGGGACTGAACCTACAAAAGGTCTTACACTGCTGGGGATTGTGGGATAATGGAAAGGTCCATCGAGACTCTAATTTCATTTTGTGCCATTTCATCAAAACACGATTCAGTGTTCTAGCACGCTAAAATTTAGGTAGAGTGACCCGAGAGAGAGAGGAAATAAAGTAAGTGATATCGGAGGCAGATTGTGACTGCCCCCAGAGTGTTGGCCATGATATCTAGATTGATTTTAATTCATGCTGACCACTTACTGGGCCCTTCAGGGTCCGATTGAAGATTATACAGCTAGTGTGAATTCCCTCTAATGATTTTTATTGGGAGAAGATAGATTAGTGGATGGTGTAGAATCTACTATGTCAAGATAGTATTCGCTTGGAAATAATTATGGTGAATAGATAGAATTTTGAACGGTGGACTGAGTTTTTCTACCGATTTGGCATTGAATTTGGTTTAAGCCTCACAAATCATGCCAAAGCCACATTCAATTCTCATCAAAAGGTTCGGTGTTTCAATCTATTTGTTTGACATTTCCATTAAATTCATACCAAAAAATCCATATATTGATTTTATTGATGTATTGCAGTTTTACAACAATGAAAAGTCTTAATGTTACTCTGAATTGTCTCAATACTGCTTTGAGTTGGGTCAGTGTTGGCAAATTTTATGATACATTTGAGGATTCTGCTTACTGATTTGGAAAATTGACAGATGTTTTTGATGCACCATCCTGTGTTTAGTGTTTGGAAGACTGAAGTACAATGTCCTGTTGTATAAGAAGAAGCTTTAGTCCACTTTGTGCTGTTGGTACAGTGAAGTTGGCACGGATTAACTTGACACCCATAGTAATATTTTGTTTTCTAAGAAAATATGTTCCAGTCATCTGTTTTTAACATAGTTGTGTTTCAATCTCAAACAAAGGTTTTTGTATTAATTTGGTACCCAAAATAATGGGTTATTTTCAAAGAAAACACATCTAATAGTCACCTCTTTAAATCATATTTGTTATTTAATCTCAGATAAAGGTTTTACAGCCTCATTTGATATGAAGGAGTAGAATTTTTCTCTAAACTAAAGAAATGTTTTACAGTTACCTTTTTAAAACAACTTCGTGTTTCAATTTCAAATATAATATTTACAAACTACCAGTAATTTGATATCTAACAGTTGTCTTTTTAAAACTTCTTTGTGTTTTGATCACAAATAAAGTTTTAAGGCACTTCTTAAGGAAACATTCTTTTTGATGGTATTACCTTTGGCCATGGTTGTATGAAAGTTGTCTTGTGCCATCTAACAGTTGATGTCATATAGATAATGTTTTCAGTGGCACATAAGTTGTACAATTCTTTGAATAGCCATTTTCCCATCAGTACATATAAAGAGCTGTGGTGCCAGAACTTTTCTGTGATCTACTTTAGCAATAACAATCAAAGTTGTGATGGTATTAATTTGGTCCCACACATGTGCATCTCCTAATGGTGCATATCATCTCAAGGGGAATTAGGTCACATTTCTCAGTAAAAGCTGCATTTGCGTCGTGTAAAATGTAATGACAGGCAGGGTATTTGCTAAAAAAACATTTTGTTCAAAGATGTACATTTTCACTTCATTAATAAGATACTACTCAAGTAACATATTTTCAGTTTGATTATTGATATCTTTAAGGATGTAACATGAAATGGTTTTGTAATCATTTTGCAACCCAACTATAGTGTAAGGTTTGGTTTATCTTTGATGTTTAACATAACTCTCAGCAAAATTACAGTCATAAATAATAAAGTCTGAAGCAGACAAACTCATGATTGACATCATGATCATTGAGAAGATAACAATCAACCAAGTGGCCGAGCCTGACCACCTGATCCATTTCCTACTGTTGTTACAAACACAGATTGCCAAGGACCTATTCTCTGTTATGTGACAGCAACAAAGTGGAAGTGTAAATATGGAAGTGAAGCAGAATGAAAATTGTAGATTTCAAGTCAAATCGTCAAACATGGCATCGTAGATACAGATGGTAAATGTATTGGGATGGTAGGAGTACTGCTGAATAGTAGTAGTGCAGTGACATCACTGCTTTGTTACATTGTTGCCTGACTTCATGGTGTCTTACCGGGAAGTAGACATTTGTTATTACAGTAAAAATCCTTTGATGTGTGTGTGTGTGTGTGTGTGTGTGGGGGCTGACTGTGCTGGTTGTTTGAATGGATCAAACTTTCTGGGTTATACTAAATTCTGAACTACCTAATGGAATAGGTGATATAAAGTCACACAGTTTTCCTAAGAGGAGGAAGTACTGCAACGTTAACAGCACGTTTTGAAGGATGATTTGTCTGCAGGTACACTTAGTGTACTTGCGTGCGCAGATACAGTTTCATATGTATTGAAACTACAGTGAAGACTGGATGTGTACTTTGTATTATGAAATAATTAGTATAAAATAACATGATTAAAATAATTTGTGCTAAGATGTCCATTCAATTAAATTTTACATTTTGTTTTGTTGCCATATCATTAATAAAGTAAAATATTATCTAAAATCTGGTTTATTGTATATCACTTTGTTGTACAATTTCTTTTACTTTCCATTTGCGAATTTAGTGTTACCCGTATGCTTATCATCACAAATTATATCCATTGTTCTTCAAATGCAGGGGGGGGGGGTGGCGGTGGGGTAGCCCAGTGGTTAAAGCGTTGGCTCGTCACGCCGAAGACCCGGGTTCGATTCCCCACATGGGCACAATGTGTTAAGACCATTTCTGGTGTCCCCCGCCGTGATATTGCTGGAATATTGCTAAAAGCGGCGTAAAACTAAACTCAGTCAGTCAGTCAAATGCGGGCAGTCTGAAAATCCCTGCGTGCCACCCTTATTTGTTGTTACAAACATCACAAATGTCTACTTCCCGGTAATAAACCGACTTCATGGCTGTGTATGACATCATCAGTGGTGTATTGACACTTATCAGAAATTGAAGGAAATATAAATGTGTACTTACATAAAGATTAGCGAATATATTAGCATGTAGATATTATCATGTTTTCCTGTTACAAACATTTTCTCCATAAGCAGTTAAATGTTGCAAATATATTATTCCTCTATGCGATATTGTTACAATGGTGAATGATTTCTTTATACGATTCAGTTTTGAGTGATAGTAGGCAAGTGCATCTTTTGCAGTTAAACACACCACTCCAATTCCTGTTTATTTTTGACAGTTAGCTTATATCATCAAGATTTTAGAATACTTATTTTAGAAAAAGTTAATACTCTTAATATGAACCATCAGACATACTTAATTTCTTTTGCTCTTCATGATCATTAGATTACTGCCCCTGTTGTCTGAAACTGCCTACAACGATGTTCATATACATCGCACATCATTTTCAAATTATCTCCTTCTTACTTCCATGCTGGCAGGCAGATCGCTTGATAAATAAATACCATTTTCTCTTTTCTGTTCCACCATAAAGACATCAGTTGAGCCATTACTGCAGTTACCCAAATGTCTTTTGGAGATTATTTTGAACTGTCCAAGTGATTTTATCTTCAGCTTTATCTGTTTTCAATTTGAATGACTGCTGTGATTACAGTGCAATATATTTGCGCTAATCTCTTGTCAATTTCGGAAATGAACATTGTTATAAAGAGTAATGAGATACGGCTTTATCACCGACATGAATTTCAGACTTGAAAAAAATCTCATCTGCATACCACTGACCAACACTGAGTGCTTTGGCAACCATTTCTGTGAAATAAATGAAAGTAGTCCTAGTTGCTTGGCTGTGTTAGTGTTCTTTTTTATAGAATGGTCCATGTATTTTATTGATTTATTATAAAATAATTGTTAAAGTTACACATTTAACATTTTTGATCAGTTAATTGATGAGGATGACATATGTTTTACTTTCTTTACAGTTTTTAAAATTATATCTGTCCTTTCTTGCAGTGTTGCAATGTTGCTTACTGCAGCATAAAACTACATCATTCACTCACCCATTGGTATCGATTAATGGTTGGGGCGGTGGGGTAGCCTAGTGGTTAAAGCGTTCGCTCGTCACGTCGAAGACCCGGGTTCGAAGCCCATTTCTGGTGTCACCCGCCGTGATATTGCTGGAATATTGCTAAACAACGGCGTAAAACCAAACTCACTCACTCATAGATTGATGGTTGGAGGTATACTGAAGATGAAAAGGCATCTTTACAACCTGAGATGAGGCGTTCCTTGTTCAGATGCATGGCTATATGTTGGTTGTGCAGAATACCCTATTATACCCTAATAATTATTAATAATTCTGAATATTAATACACAATGCCATTTAGAAAGTGGTCAGATGTAGCAATTGTAATGTTATAATTCTGAATGATGGTGATGAGAAAACCCTTGCCATTTAAAGTCACACTTTAAGGTTTAAAAACCTCTCAATTTTGGGCTTGAGATCAAGTTTTCCCTCTCGACCCATGCCACATTTTGAAAAACATAGCCCATTTGTGGACCCAAGAGCTGTGAGCTGTCAACATGTTCCTTACAAAGCTTAATCTTTCCAACAGGTTGCTCATATACTTTCTACAGATTATTCTAATAGATGTCCAATTGCCTTTAAAGCCTGGGGCGTTGTGGGTAGCCTGGTGGTTAAAGCGTTCGCGTGTCATGCCGAAGATCCGGGTTCAATTCCCCACATGGGTACAATGTGTAAAGCCCATTTCTGGTGTCCCCCGCCATGATATTGCTGGAATATTGCTAAAAGCAGTGTAAACCCAATTCACTCACTCACTTTAAAGCCCACTGGAGACTGGTATTGTGTTTTAGGCATAATGACATACTCACAACAGTGCATTTTTCATGTCAGTGTTTCCACTTTTAGGGAGGGTAATTGTTGGCGTGCATAACAATTGCTCTTCAGAATACTGAGTGTCAGACTAAAGCATCAGCATCATGCAGGTGTTCTAAATCAAGTGAATGTGGATCTCTTAAAAGTTCAAATTGTTTGTGTTTTCAAAGATAGATGATAAGATGATAAACTCATCAGACAACCTTATGCGATGGTGTGTCATCTGCCAATCTATTCACTGTAAGATCTTTGCAAAAAGATCCTCTTAAATAAAGATTCTGAACCTTCCCCATCAAGATATCATCAATGATGGCCTTATAGTGTGCTATCCTGATACAATCAAATGTCATTGTGGCTGCCATGGTTACAATGCTCAAAATGTTGGCCTCCGTCCTATGATAAGCCTTTCATCACAATTTAGATAGTTTTAGAGCGGTGAAGCTGAAGTAGAAATCCTACTGATTATCTAAACCTGAACACTTTCTGTTACAGCAACATATGTTACTCCAATGCAATAAGTGATTGTTAATTGGTTTTTAGTACACAGTTCGAATGTTGCATACTTTTAGGTAAAATATATTTTGTAATTGTCTTCTACATGAGCACTTTCAGAGGAGTGTATTTGGTTATGGTTTGAAAATGAAAATGGTTCAGTTTTGTTGTGAATCATGAAAAACATTTACCAAGCAG
Organism: Haliotis rubra; assembly: GCF_003918875.1. Taxonomy (NCBI): domain Eukaryota; kingdom Metazoa; phylum Mollusca; class Gastropoda; order Lepetellida; family Haliotidae; genus Haliotis; species Haliotis rubra. The sequence continues at coordinate 2,253,690 of NW_025767213.1, forward strand.
TTGAAATGACTGGAAGTGGTACTTGATCATTGACAGATGGGACAATTGAACTGGGTAATAATTAGAATGGTGAATATCTTTTCAGGTGATGATCCTGCTGCTATATCGTCTTCAGGCACAGATGATGACACCTCGGATGAAGGGGCTGCAGGTATGTTAGCATCAACCTAAGGATATCATGAAGATTTATTTTCATTCTGTGTGCAAGACAATGGTGGTTGGTTTCCCGAAATTTGTCATCAATGCTGTTTTGTTAAAGACCACAGTGTTGGATTCCTCACATGTGTACAATACGTACAGGGTTTTACCTCAACTCACAAACATTGGGGTCCTGTAGACCCTCAATTATTAGTTTTGGAGGTCCTTGCAGGCGATGTGAGGGTCCAGTGAAGTAACAGTGTAGAAAACTGTACATTTCTTTCGAGCCTGGAATGAAGTCATAGATGTGTTGTCGGTACAATGAATAATATTGTGTGTCCCTCAAGATGCAGTGAATGTGCATCGCGTAAGATGCTGTATGTGTAATCCATGCTAGATGTTAACTTTTTGAAAGAGGTGATTATCCACTGTGTATGTTACGTACATGGGCAACAGCCATATGGTAGTGTCCAGCTAGTTTCCAGCGTAACAATATATCACAATAGGAAGCATCAGTATATGAAATAGTTAGAGAGACAATTATATTTCATGATCTGTTAGATGCTGTCACCCACACATTCTTTTTATATCACCAATCCTGTCAGATGCAATTATTATTAACTCCAAATGTAAGGGAACCATACAACATTTAAATGGAGGCATTTTTCATGTGGAAGAGTGGTGGGCGAGCTGGCTAAGGCGCCAGGCTAGTGATCCAGCGACGTTGAGGTGCCGGGATCGAGCCCACCTGTGACTGGGTGTAAAAAACCTTGGAGTAACTTTGTGTGCAGACTCTTTCAGTGTTGTCACAACCCCTAGTGTACATTACACAACCCTGTGCACTTAAAAGAACCCACGAATCCGTTGGTATATGACCAGATGGTGGCCACATGAATACATGCAAACACCTAGTTGCGGGTACAGCAACGTGCAGTAAAGTACTGTGACTATGTGTCCCAGTCCACCCAACTGTGAATGGGTACCTCGTTAGGATGAGAAAGCCACAATAACTCGGTGCGCCTAGTGGCAGCAAGAGTTGTATACTCCCCAGGGAGTTGAGATTGATAATACGATGTGCCGTTGAGATTGACATCCAATGATCGAGGGGCGGTGGGGTAGTCTAGTGGTTAAAGTGTTGGCTCGTCACGCCGAAGACCCGGGTTCGAATCCCCACATGGGTACAATGAGTGAAGCCCATTTCTGGTGTCCCCTGCCGTGATATTGCTGGAATATTGCTAAAAGCGGCGTAAAACCAAACTCAGTCAGTCCAATGATCGAGGGAAAAATACCAGTGCCTTGAGCATGCACCAGTTGCGTGGATATGTGCGCTATATAAATATACTATAATAATAATAATAATAATAACACATCAGTATGTCAAAGAAACTGTTATTAGCAGCTGCCTCTGAATATGCAGTCAAGATCTTACTTGCAGTACAATAGACTTATTTCTTCTGTTCCCATGGTATAGAAAAATGTCTACTTAAAAATGTTGTTGATATGAAACAAGCTTAATATGAACAAATTGAAAGACTATGTCACAACTGGGAAGAATGTCTAGAAATCTTACTTTTGTACCTAACCTGAGCATTTGGTTTAAGTAAGGTGCTCATCGTCATTTTGCATATTTCCTACAATTTGTCTGAAACTAGTCTGTCATACAGCCATATCCAAGAAATGTCTAGAAAATGTGGCAAGTCTAGATTTCCACAGCTTCAAATGAAGAAAGTCTCAGGGCTCCTTTTCATTATGTTTGATTTTTATACTATGAACTTTTTTTCTGTAAAATATGTTCATTTCAGAGACTAGTTGTTAGTCTAGACTGAAACCACAAAGGCCATTTGCATGATATCATTTTATTCTCACTCTGAATACTGAAGCATCAAAAATGGTTCATTTGTACCATCATTAGATCATGTGTGTCACTTGTATTGTTTGTCAGATGCATACTATGTGTATCACTTGTTCCATCATCTGATGACCATAGCATATCTGTCACTGGCACCTTTGTTAGATGCCAAGGACACATACAAACTCTTCTTTGTACCATGTCATCAGTTGTGTATGACACACAACATGTATTTCCTGTACGTACAATCATGAGATATTTAGGGTATGTAACATTGTTTAAGGCCACATTTATTACTCTTGTACCCTCATCTGATCTGAAAGCCTCACCTTACGTGTCATTTGTACTATCATCAGATGTTTAAGGCATACCCTATTACTCTTGTACCCTCATCTGACCTGAAGCCTCACCATACGTGTCATTTGTACTATCATCAGATGTTTAAGGCATACCATGTGTCTCTTGTACCCTCATCTGATCTGAAAGCCTCACCATACGTGTCATTTGTACTAGCATCAGATGTTTAAGGCATACCATGTGACACTTGTACCCTCATCTGATCTGAAAGCCTCACCATACGTGTCATTTGTACTAGCATCAGATGTTTAAGGCATACCATGTGTCTCTTGTACCCTCATCTGATCTGAAAGCCTCACCTTACGTGTGATTTGTACTATCATCAGATGTTTAAGGCATACCATGTGTCTCTTGTACCCTCATCTGATCTGAAAGCCTCACCATACGTGTCATTTGTCACTATCATCAGATGTTTAAGGCATACCATGTGTCTCTTGTACCCTCATCTGATCTGAAAGCCTCACCATACGTGTCATTTGTACTATCATCAGATGTTTAAGGCATACCATGTGTCTCTTGTACCCTTATCTGATCTGAAAGCCTCATCATACGTGTCATTTGTACTAGCATCAGATGTTTAAGGCATACCCTATTACTCTTGTACCCTCATCTGATCTGAAGCCTCACCATACGTGTCATTTGTACTAGCATCAGATGTTTAAGGCATACCATGTGTGTGTCTTGTACGCTCATCTGATCTGAAGCCTCACCATACATGTCATTTGTACTAGCGTCAGATGTTTAGGGCATACCATGTGTCTCTTGTACCCTCATCTGATCTGAAGCCTCACCATACGTGTCATTTGTACTAGCATCAGATGTTTAGGGCATACCATGTGTGTGTCTTGTACGCTCATCTGATCTGAAGCTTCACCATACATGTTATTTGTACTAGCGTCAGATGTTTAGGGCATACCATGTGTGTGTCTTGTACGCTCATCTGATGTAAAGGCCATGTCATACATGTACATAGAGTCAGTCAAGGATAAACTGTCTGTTTTGAGCCAAACCCCTTTGTGCATTTATCTGTGTCAAAACATGCCAAGAAATATTATCCCTGAGGAAATTGATTGACATATACCAAACATCTTTTTTTATGTACTTTTTCATTAACTTTAGCTAATATACACTGTGATTGCAATGCAGCATGTGCATACTTAGTTTGGGGTAATCTGTATTGAATGTCTACTGCATGTACACTAAAATTGAATTTTATATGGTATGTACTCCGTCACGTGTGTCATATGACGTCTTTATCCTGCTACAATATTATCTATGATGATCTCATGACTAAATTTGAGAAAAGAATTGTCTGGGATGAAAGGACAGTTTCTTCAGGCACACCATTTGTATTGTACTGTAGGGTATAGATGGAAGGCAGTAGGTGGTATGTCAGGACTGGCATGTGACCCCACCATTGTGCGGCTCCATGTATGATACTCTGTCAAGAGCAGTGTCTCAGAAAACAAGAGTGTGTTGTAATCAGTCACTCAGGAACATTCAGTGCTGCAGAGTATGTATTTGAGAGGCCTAACGATTTAAAGCAAATTTAACAAACTACAGCCCACTGAACGAGGGAAATGAGAGATTAAACCCTCTTTCTTCTCCACTGAAAGGATAAACAGCTGGAAATAATTAGAGACTTGCCCAGGGAAAGTTTCTATAATTTTCCTGAATGTGCCCTGAAGCTAATAATCAAGATATTACCTTGGACTTTCAGCACTAAACACAATGCAATGACACAATTTCACTATCACATACTCTTTTTGGATAAAATATGAAAGGTAAAATGCTAGGGTCATGAGAAATTGATAGGGATATGTCTTGAAAGCCAATCTAAAAGCTGTGGATCAAACCAGACCTGTATGTGTGTATTGTCTTTGTGTCAAGCTGATTGCCTCCAGGGATGATGTTCCATGTTCCCAAGATATTGCAGTAGCATAAGCTGCAGACATATTTGTCCAGTGTTTAGGCAAGTGACTACAGGCAAAAAGACTGCAACCTAATATAGATTCCAAGGGTCGAACTCATTTTAGGTATTGAGTAGCCTATTGTTGAATTAATACTGTCTTTGATTTTACACTGCTTTGTAATTTGATTTTTATCTGTTAAGAGTTTTCCAGCCTGTGGCACGAGGCACGTTTTTAATTGTGGTTGCAAAGTAATGAAATAATACAATCCCTGTTTTTGCTGTGTTTCTAATTCGTTTAATTGCTTCCTTCTGCAGGCCATGTTTGTTTTTTGTTTTTCAATTTCTTAAATTGAATTGAATATGATTTTAATGTTTGTCTTGAAGCTATAATGACTCATGAATAATATTTCATTTCCGATATTTGTAAAGTTAATGTGGGACAGAACGAGACTTAGTCATCAATTTTGAAGAGTTGAAATGTAATTTTCAGTGATTTTTCAGGAGGGAAATTGAAAAAAAGAAAATTAACTGCAAAATGAAACAGTTTGAAGAAGGGTTTAAATTGTCCATCTTCACAGTTTTAGCTTGTAAAAAGTTTCTATAATCATCTTTACTTCATTTTCGAGATATTTTCTGCCACTTGTATTTAATTTTGTGTGACAAGGAGATAGAATAATGTTATTTCAAATCTGAGATGAAATTAGTTCTAAGCTAATACAAAATTTCAAGAGGAGATAGAATAGAAAACACATAATCTAATGCTGACTTTTGTTATCAGTCTGGTTTATTAGATTCTCTCAATCTTATGTTCCAGGTTCTTTTACCCTGTTTTTTCATCCGAATTGAAATAGAACTGAATGACATGTCTTGTTTTTAGCCTGTGATACAGCTTATGACAAACAATCTGCATTTCCACAGGTTAAATTTCAACATCTATGAATGAGAATGAGAAATGTTAGGTTATTTTTACATTTAGCATATAAAGTGATCTGTAAATAGGAATGACAGATACTAGTATGTGATTTGACAGTCTCTCTTCATTTACATTAATTTAAGTCTAAACTAGAGTTGTGAGCCAGTTGTCCACAAGCAGGTGATGATCGCTGCCGGTAACAGCTGCATTGCCAACACGTCAAAACAGGATATGCTACGTGTAATGGAGACAGTTTGCTGTAATGAAAAATTTGAATTTACTTTCAAATGAATCATATGATTGAGTTGAGTGCTATCGGAACATTATCAATGTATGGATGACACAAAATGTTACCTGTTTGGGTGTTGAACCTACTTTGATGGTGTTGCTTTAGCTGTTAGGTATAGGTGGCAAATACAGGGATGGCCAACATGTCATGAAATAATTGAAAAGTACCGGTTTTCAACAGGAACATATACCGTTGTGTCTAAAGCTGTCGCACAACACATGACCGATAGTGTTGTTTGTGATAGACAATTTGCCTGAAACTATGATTTGTTTGAAATCTGTTTTCATTATTTTCCACAGGATCGATCTTGTAGCTCACCTTATCTTTCCACTGCTGTTACTAGTCACCTGAATTGTTGTCACTGATAATTGCAGTTTGTCTACTGTTTGGTTTGCCTGTGTTAAGTGCTTTCGTGCCATCTCTTCTGTCCCTGTTTTTACATCCAGCCTCTATCATCGAGATAAAAGGAAAACTATTTGACAAGTTGTGTCTTTTGAATTTAGCTTGGGGACATAAGTTTAAGAATTGTAAGTCTTGACCTTTTCTGCAATGTAGACACTGTACAGGTTTGTATGAAAAGTATGAAATAAATATCAGATATGCAATTTTTAGAAAAGAAATACTGTATATTCTTTTGTAAAATTTCATTCCACTAATTCAGATAGTATGACAGTTCTAGCTCTATCATGGGGGGACTGAAACTTAATCCTTGACATCAGAGCACAGTGACATAATATAAAGTACTGAATCTGATTTTCTTGACTCTTGTTTGACAAACATATGGCCCCAGAAAATAAAGATAATTCTATTAGGCAACCCCGAAGTCTCTTAATTCTAAGAGCTGAAAATGGGATGAATATAGGTTAACCGAGTACAGAATGGGATGAGAGGTGGATTGAGGTGAAACTTTTAAATATTTGTTCTGGGGTCTGTAAGATTAGGCTCTTAAGATAAGTGTGAGTCAATGGCGACCTATTCTAACCCACAGTTTCTTTATGGCAGAAGGATGCAAATGTTAGCCAAAGTGGACATGTGTTATTTCCTGTAGATGTTCATGGTTTTCAGTTTCAGATTCTCTTAAATTAAGGTAACTGACTTGACAGTACTTGAGCCTTAGTATTTTTCAACTAAGTAGAAAATATAATTAGGGAAACAAATAAAGGATCACATGAAAGCTTTGTATTGCACAGCTTGTGAAGAAACCTGGAAAAAAAATAAAGGAACACTTGTGCTTTCATGTGATCCCTTATTTTTTCCACTCAGTATATATACTCATGGAAGCAAATAAGGGAACACATGAAAGTCAGAATTACACCCACAGTGCAATACATACATTGTGAAGAAACCTGGAAAAGAATAAAGGAACACTTGTACTTTCATGTGTTCCTATAGTTGTTTCCATGAGTATATTTTACCTTCATCGCCTTTCTGCAAAATAAGCTGACATGTCATACTTTGATTGAAGCACTTATCAACTAGGGAAAACAATGAATGGGAATCCATGTTACGATAAGACTTGTCATATGATGTGACAAAATGGATCATGTGGTCTGGCTTGGTGACACAACTGATTGTATGTCATCGTCCCCTGATGTTGTGGGATGTTGAATATGAACCATTGGTTTGTCTGGTCCAGACTTAATCATTTACAGTCTATCATCATTTATTAGAACATTACTGCAAGTGGCTGTCAACAACAAATAGTAACTGATGTTGTTGTTGAATCAAACACAATGGGTTTCCTAAATTCAGTAAACATATTTGAATGCTGCCTCACCTGCACCTCCACAAGTTCTTCTTCTGGATGATTCTGTGTTGACATCAAATTACAAACATACTTCTTTTTGTCCTTGAAATTTAAAAAAATGTAGGGTTTGAATTAACAATGTAATTTTCTGGACTGTTTGTATTTGTGTTGTGTAAACGTCTATGGGACTTATGAGTAGTTGATTACAAAGCACATTAATTTCTGGTGTGTTTTTTACAATTGTTTGCTATATGTTTTGTTGTGATCTATTTTATTTTCATAATTCCTAATGAGATGTGTTTTTTAACACTCAAATGCATGCCTTTTGTTTGAAAGTTTACCACAATCATGGGAGGCACCTGTGTACCAGGTCATTACAAGAATCAACTTGAGGTCCATGTGGCCTGGATAGGCTACTGTGATTGTTTACTGTGGAGATACTGTTCATCAAATTCAGTGTGTGAAGGATGTCATCGCATAGTTGTCAAAACAGTGTCCAGGTGTAAAACCATTCTTGTTCATGTTGATTGAAACATGCCTGTGTTGATTAAACAGTTTGGGAAAATTATATAAACATACATTTAATTTGTTTGCTATTGTAATGAAGAAATGATACTGTGTTGCTGCATTGTTGATGCCTTGCTTCAAAGTTTACTTGGTTTTTGTATGAACTTTTGTGTTGGGATGAATACAAACAACGTTTTTTGTTTAATTTGTGTAATGTCACAATCATGATTCTAGCTTTGTCTCTTATAATTGTCATAGCACTAAGATAGCTGTATGGCATGGGGTTCTGAATCTACTGGCGTTCAGGTCTAAGTCGGGTGAGCTACATGTTATTTCTTATTTTATTATGCTGTAATTCTTTTCATTATGCTTTGAAATTCAGTTCACAAGCTCAGTGTGTATGTGTGTGTGCATGCGTGCGTATGTGTGTGATGAAATCATCTACATGTGAGTAGTTTCCTTTAACGGGTATCAATCACTGACACATCTTGGATGTATCATGCAGTCTCTTCGAAAGGCCCCGCAATCTGTGAAATGTTCTGGTAACAGCATGACAATTAATGTAATGAAGAAGTTACTCAGTCTACTGAATTAAACCAATTAATTATGGATCTTAAAATATGATTTCATTGAAGTAATATTGAATATATCTGTTCAAGTTGGTTGAAACTTCTAAATTCTGAAGTCGTTTCATAGTGTGTCCATTTAGTTTTACGCCGCCCTCAGCAATATTCCAGCTATATGGCGGCGGTCTGTAAATAATCAAGTCTGGACCAGACAATCCAGTGATCAGCAGGAGCATCGATCTACACAATTGGGATACGATGACAAGTCAGTGAGCTTGACCACCCAATCCCATTAGTCGCCTTTAACGACAAACATGGGTTACTGGAGATCAATTACAACCTGGATCTTCATGAGTCTCGTTTTATAGTGTTTGAGAACATCAGATTGAAGGAAAGTGTACATGTTTCTTCTGAGTTTACCTTGTGCAACAGCTGGAAACCCTTAGAATGCACACCTCACCTTGGTGTTGTATTGATCACAGTTCTGGTGAAGTGTTTAAACAGGGCAGATTTACTTTAAAGGACAAAATCAATACTTAACATACATATACTGTGCATTAATTCAGTGTACCTTGTGTTAGCGTTTTGAATAGAAGCAGGAACATTAATTCAGTGATTCTGTTTTTGATATAGACTGCTTTTCAAATTATCAGAATATGGATAGCATATTTCAAATTGTTGAAACTACAAACAATGCCATGTTTAATAACATAGCTATAGTTATTTTTTAGGAAAGGTAGAGTATTATGTTTAAATAAAAAATATGGAATGTATTATAAATATATATTGGATTTTCTGTTTTCATTTCATTAGGTGTCAATATATTGTCTACTTTCAACAAAGAAATATCTAAATTTGTAAAAATACAAGCAGTTCTTTTTCAATAAACCTATTCAGTGAAAAAATATTGTATATGTTTAAAAAGATGAATTGTTCATCAGTTTGGCACAAGTTTGAATAACATAATCATTGCTTATATGCATATGCTTTTATCATTTGAATGGTAAGCTTTGATGCATAGATATTTAATATTTTCTCTGATTTAATTTAGCATAAACACACAAGGAAATATTTCAACTGAGATGATAATATAAATGTTATAGTAAATGATATTGAATCTGTTCAACAAACTCAAGCACAGATGTGGAATGTATTGCAATGTCCAGCCAACTGGAATGAATGACTAACAGAGTTTAAATAAACACAAATGGTTATAACAAGTTATTTTGCATTAACAAGTTCACACAAAGTTTATTTTTGTATGCCATGTATACATCAGTGTTGATTGAAAAGAAATATTTATTTTCATCTAAATTATTATTCTCTCTGTAATAGATATATGTCTGTGAAAACCATAATGTTGTTTTGGGTCATCTGGAAGGGGAGGCTTAGGTTTTTAATTGTTAATTTTCATTAATGCATATTTGTGTGTTGATGTAATGAATCGGGATGAATGGATTTTTTGTGTGTAAAATACTTCATCAGTTATTAAAAATGTCAGATACTACAGTTTTCACACAAGACACAAGTCCTTGAGATTCCACACAATGTCTGTCAGATCTCACATTATTCACTCAAGGCATATCAGTAGTGATTTCACTCAAGGTCTGCCTGTAGAATGTTCACACATGGTCTGTCTGCAGAGATTTCACACAAGGTCTGTCAGGAGAAATTTCACATTGAGGCTGTCAGTAGAGATTTCACACAAGGACTGCCAATAGAAGTTTCAAGCAAGGTCTGTGAATAGAAATTTCACACAAGGTTAGTCTTTGGACATTTTACACAAGGTCTGTCAATATAGGTTTTCAAAGAAGGTCTGTCAGTAGACATTTCACACAATGGCTGTCAGTAGAGGTTTCACAGAAGGGCTGACAGTAGACATTTCACACAAGGGCTGTCAGTAGAGGTTTCACACAATGACTGACAGTAGAGATTTCACACAATGACTGATAGTAGAGATTTCACACAAGGGCTGTAAGTAAAGATTTCACACAATGTCTGACAGTAGGGGTTGTCAGTAGAGATTTCACTCAAGGACTGCCAATAGAGTGTTTGTGCAAGGGTTGTCAGTAGAGATTTCACACAAGGTCTGTCTGTCAGTAGAGTGACGATGAGGTCTGTCAGTAAATGATGCACATGTCAGATTATACTGACACAAGATCAGTGTTCACTTGTTACATGTTATAGATGTTTAGTACCAACCCATTGTTGGTGATTCTACAAACATCTTACTTTCATTCTTAAAAACATCTATGTTTTTACTATTTGATAAGTTGAGGTAATATGTCTCATAATATTCATGGCTGTAAACAGTTATTTTGCTGAGAACAAAAGGCAGTAGGACATTTAAATTATGTTATATGGTCTGAAAGTATGTGTAGCTCTTTTTTGGTGTCACCCACCTGAGAAGGCTTGAATCCTGCAAAAAGTGATATAAAACCCAGCTCACGCGCTCATTTTCATGGTCATGATCATAGTCCAATATGCTTATGAGACTTATTCCTTGTGTGGGTGTTCACGGCCATGATCATAGTCCAATATACTTATGAGGTTTGTTCCTTGTGTGGGTGTTCATGGTCATGATCATAGTCCAATATGCTTATGAGGCTTGTTCCTTGTGTGGGTGTTCATGGTCATGATCATAGTCCAATATACTTATGAGGCTTGTTCCTTGTGTGGGTGTTCATGGTCATGATCATAGTCCAATATACTTATGAGGCTTGTTCCTTGTGTGGGTGTTCATGGTCATGATCATAGTCCAATATACTTATCTGGCTTGTTCCTTGTGTGGGTGTTCATGGTCATGATCATAGTCCAATATACTTATGAGGCTTGTTCCTTGTGTGGGTGTTCATGGTCATGATCATAGTCCAATATACTTATCTGGCTTGTTCCTTGTGTGGGTGTTCATGGTCATGATCATAGTCCAATATACTTATGAGGCTTGTTCCTTGTGTGGGTGTTCATGGTCATGATCATAGTCCAATATACTTATGAGGCTTGTTCCTTGTGTGGGTGTTCATGGTCATGATCATAGTCCAATATACTTATGAGGCTTGTTCCTTGTGTGGGTGTTCATGGTCATGATCATAGTCCAATATACTTATGAGGCTTGTTCCTTGTGTGGGTGTTCATGGTCATGATCATAGTCCAATATACTTATCTGAGGCTTGTTCCTTGTGTGGGTGTTCATGGTCATGATCATAGTCCAATATACTTATGAGACTTATTCCTTGTGTGGGTGTTCATGGTCATGATCATAGTCCAATATACTTATGAGGCTTGTTCCTTGTGTGGGTGTTCATGGTCATGATCATAGTCCAATATACTTATGAGGCTTGTTCCTTGTGTGGGTTTTCATGGCCATGATCATAGTCCAATATACTTATGAGGCTTGTTCCTTGTGTGGGTGTTCATGGTCATGATCATAGTCCAATATACTTATGAGGCTTGTTCCTTGTGTGGGTGTTCATGGCCATGATCATAGTCCAATATACTTATGAGGCTTGTTCCTTGTGTGGGTGTTCATGGTCATGATCATAGTCCAATATACTTATGAGGCTTATTCCTTGTGTGGGTGTTCATGGCCATGATCATAGTCCAATATACTTATGAGGCTTGTTCCTTGTGTGGGTGTTCATGGTCATGATCATAGTCCAATATGCTTATGAGGCTTGTTCCTTGTGTTGGTGTTCATGGCCATGATCATAGTCCAATATACTTATCTGGCTTGTTCCTTGTGTGGGTGTTCATGGTCATGATCATAGTCCAATATACTTATGAGGCTTGTTCCTTGTGTGGATGTTCAGAAAAATTCACTTATTTTGTAGCTTTCTTTGGTTCTGCTGAACAGAACATGATAACATGTGGACTTTTATATTTGAAGATATTTGATGCCTCAAACCCCTTTTTATTTAATTGCGGACCCTGATCAAATTTATCAGTAGCATATGAGCATCATTTCACTAAAGCATATGGGCAAACTGAAATTAAATATTTAAGAAACCTTTGCATATAAACAGAAAATTGTATATTTGGTGATAACGTTAACAAATGGGAATTCCAGTTATCAGTATTGTTTTTGCCCCTTGAGACTAAGATTTCACCTGAAATGCCTCTTGTCTGTGAAGCTGCAGATGTATCACTGCAGGGAGGCAGACACAAAATGCTTGCATCCAGCGTGAAGGAAAAAGCCATTTCTGTATTTAACACTGTGCTGGCGCCGACAATGAAGCTATGACATTGAGACATGTTAAGGCCTAACATGTCGAGACACCCGCCTGTCAGCAGACATCCAGTATGATGACGTCTTTGAGAAAATCACTGACAAAGGTAGAATTGAAAGGCGAACAACCACTGTGATGCAGTCTAAACTATTTCCACTTTTTCTTTTTCTGTCTAGGCCTGTAAGGATGTGGTCATCACTGACAAGAGTGGCCCTAAGCTTAAACTTCATCATGCAAACTATTTAAAGGCCACTGATTAAGTCCTAAGGCTACGGGCACTGTTCCTATGCAGATAATTAACCTTACACTGTATTTAGTTTCATGAAGACCTTCCAGCATTAACAAATTGCAGACTCGAGAAGTCACTGAAAACGTCAGTAAGTATTTAGAGGATGTTTTTTTTCCTCTGAACTGGTCAGCGCATTAGGATGCAAAATTAGCTCAGTGAATTCCATCCTTAGGGAAATGTTTTCAAGTGCTTTTTCAAATGTGTTGAGTTTGATATTTCAGAAAAAAATGCTGGGAAAATGAGGATATAAATTTGAAATGATCATGGGAGTTTAGAAAGGTCAGAATGTGGAATACAAGAAAACAATGAATAGTAGAAGGGTTTCTATTTTGACTGAAATAAAAAGCAATCCTGATATTTTAGCTTTCAAAAACTTTACACTGACATAGCCGTTTTGTGGAACTTGATACTATCACCTCCCAAAATGAATGAGGGTTAGTTTAGGTTATTATTTTTGTTATCACTTGAATCTATGTAATGCATGACCTAGCATATTGTTCTGTTGAGGATTTTGTCATTTATTCCATCATGGACTGAGGCAAGATCAAAGGAGTTGCCTGCCATATAATACACAACACATTGGCATATGTTAAACTTCATCCTTCATGAAAGGTCATACACAATGCAGCTTAAAGTATTAGTTATGAAGTCTGTATTTAAAGGAACATGTGTGTGTTTTCCAGTGATAGTGAAAAAAAACCCACAATCTATCACATCTCTCTTTGTTGTGAATGTATTTTGACTGCATTTTAGTCTGATATCATATTCGATTATGTTATCATAGTTTGATTGTGATGTTTTGTGGGAATGTCAGCATGCCATTGATTTGAGAACTCATTATTTCATACAGATTTGTGGTTTATACTATAAAGACCTTAACTGACATGCGAAAGAAAGTCTGAACAGATGTTTGATGGAGGATAGAAATGAAGCAAGCAAGAAATGTTTGATACAGGCAACATAGTTGTGTTTTGGACCTTAGTTTGATTTACCCCTGTTTTCAGCCTAGTAATGTTTTGATAACATTTTAAAGTTTTGTCAGATTTCATTTTGGTGTGTGTACTTTCTTTAGTCCAGCATTATTCCATCATCAGTTTATGGGCTATAATATATTGTGTTGCCATGTTGAAACAGTTATTCAAGTTATGAATTCAGATATGTTGTACAAATCTGTTACAGCATGGAAAGTTTTCTATCAGCAGTTTTCATTGGATGTCTAAGGATGATACAATCTGTTGTCTCTTAACTCTACTAATTCCACAATTGTTGAAAGATACTTAGTTTTCAAGTAATCCTTTGACTTCGTACTAATGTTCAATAGTATGTTAACATTAAAAATATTAAAAATAAGTCCCAAGTTGTAAGAGGTTTCTGTATTCACCTGTATAATTCTATTCTTTCCTTCTGGGTGTCCCCTGCCATAATATTGCTGGAATATTGCTAAAGCGGCTTAAACTCACCTAACTCACTCACTCACTCACCCTTTCCTTAACTTACAAGGGTTGATTAGTGACCATCTAAGACTAACATAGCATTTCTTTGGCACATGATGTCATTGAGGTATAGCCATTACATCCTTTAGTCAGTGCAACAAGTCAGAAAAATAGGTAGAGATCTTTGACGTGTTGAAACCTGACAACCTTGAGGAATATGCAGTAATCATGCCTCCATGAATATATGTGTACTGGGGAAGGATGCCCCTCCTGTGTCATTGTTCAGAGGTGGGTAGCAGAGGTTTCAGCATGGCAGGGAGACACTGCCACATCACCTATACTAACATTGTCTAGAGAATCCTCAATATGATGATGACCAACAGGCAAATGACTTACCATCACATTGCTAGTTCAGGAGGCATTTCATGTAGCAAAATACATTCTTTTGTCCCAGAAACTTTGGCACTGAAAAAGTATCAGCTCACTGAGTTTCAGAGATTCTGATTAAAAATGCACAAGGCACATCATGTGTCACGATAATCTGGCTGTGTTTGAAGCTGATCCAGAATGGTTCTTGCAACAACCTGTCAGCATGATTGAAACCTGGATCCAAACAGTATTCGGCATTTCCATACACCAGTAAAGACATCACTGCCAACAAAGATTTCAACAATTGTCCCATCTGGAAAGGTCTTGGCCTCCATGTTCTAAGTTGATGGGTGTCATCATGGTGTACTCTCTTCCTAACAGCCAGACATTAACAGAGCAGATTACAGGATTAACAGGTGTGCCTATTTTAATTAGGTGAAATATCTTTTTGTGAAGCTCAGAACTAAACAATCCCCCTTTCCACCTGTGGTATGGTAGGATAGGGGTAGGATAGGGATATTGTTGGTGATTTAACACATTTGATGGTGTGGTATAGGGTCACTTCCACTAATGTGACCCAAATAGTGGGCTAGGACAGGGATTGTCCTGGTAATGTAACCTATGTGATAGGACATTTGGGAGATACTGAGGCCCAGTAATGTGACCAAAATGGTCAGTTAAAACAGGGATGTATATGGTAGTGTTGAACAGCGTTACTCCATATGGCCCTTGTTTAGACCATGTAGGCTGTAGCACATGACCTGTGTTTGCCTCCACAACTTAGATTCAGCCAGGCAATTACCCATCCATTCTTCACTTTAGGTGTATTCTATGGTCACCAGTATTGGAGAATTCATCTATGGATCTTGTGATTGACCAGAATCATTATCGGTTATTATGACGCTAAGCAAAGATATTGAAAGTCAAATGACAATATTGGGATAATATCTCCTGCGCGATAGAGTTTACTTTATTATGTGTTGTATAAGGAAACTTCTTTCATACAGTTTCTAGTCATGGTTGTTTATAAATGATTAATCAGGCAATAATTATGAGACCAATTCAAAAGTCATATTCATTGGCCAAGTTCACTTGCGTCCAGAATAAAGGGCTTGGTTATGAATGCCATTTTCGGGTTCAACCAAATATGCAGGATTGACCGGCAAGTATCTGTTTTCTGTTTGCAGCCCATAAATGCTGCTCTATCTTCCTACCCATGTATCAGAAGGTAACCATGCCCACCATCACATGAAGGGGGGCGGTGGGGTAGCCAAGTGGTTAAAGTGTTCGCTCTTTATGCTGAAGACCTGGGTTCGATTCTCCATGTGGGTACAATGTGTGAAGCCCATTTCTGATTTCCCTTTCATGATATTGCTGGAATATTGCTAAAATCAGTGTAAAGCCATTCTCACTCACTCACTCCATCACATGAAACAGGTGAGCTGCAGAGGAGCTGTTTACAAGACATGATGCAGGACATGTTTTACTTCAACATTGAACAGAATATGACATGACCTACATGTCAATGATAGCCTCTGGTGAAGCCAAGAATAGTATTGTCATGTAAATGAATTTGTTCTGTCACTTTATGAAGGAGAAGTTTGTCCTTTAAATAATCCTGTTCTTTTGTCAAAGTGAATGATTATTAAATTTCACTGAAGATTTGGAAAAGCTTGCCACCTTCACGTCTTTTCTTTCTCTCCTTTAAAAGAATAAATGGCACCTTCTGTATTAGACTAGTGGATAAGTGATAGAAAATGTTTACACTATCAAAGTGACTTGTACCACTTGTACAAAGCTACCACTGAACACCTAGAAACTGTAGTAGTATGTTTATGTGTTCACTTATTCTGAAGTGTTTGGGTCAAGCGCAGATCTGTTGTAAGTTTGACATCATCACTGTCTGACATGATGTCAAAGATGGCAGCACCTATATTCACATAGATGTTTGTATGTTATCTTTACCTTCTCCAGCAATTGTCATATATCCCTGTGTACATGAAACGTCTCTGGTCCACTTATTGGTGGAGTCAAAAGTTCCGTTTCGCCTCCAGGCTGAGTGTATGTGTGCCAATACACTTGGTAAGCGGTATAGGCTGTCCTGAATGTCCAAGGGCTATATGACCAGCCACCTCTCCTTACAACCTCCAGCTCAATTGCCGGTGTTGTAATGGATAGCTTTTCTGACAGCCAACTGTAATTAGGTTTTGATCCTGATAATATATCATTGTCAAAAATTTTCATGAATTTGTCATATGTAGCAAAGCATTTCTTTCATCTTAAAAGATTGTTCCAGTTTTGGGGTCATTACCATTGATCTGGCCTTAGTGGAAGAAAAAATATTAAAAGAATACTGCCATTTTGAGTTTTTTATACGACAGCTTTTGTAGATAATTCTAAAACCAAATATATGGTTTTGTTTGATGTTATAAGATACTACTTTGACCACTAATAGATAGTTTTAGCATGTCTAGGTTTTATCAAAGAACTGAAATAAGAATTCAAAATGGACATGATATTATTCAAATTGGAACTGTCTGGGTTCAGATCTGTGGTTTAATATCTCAACATTTGTTTCATTTTGTTTCTTTTCAGTCTGATATTTAATTAAGATAACTGGATTATGTTTAAAACATGTATGTAGATAGGGAATATTTACTGCAGTCTGGTAAGAAATTTTCTGTAAAAAAAAGAGAAGTTTTTAGTTTGAAGGAACTTTTGAAATATTTTATTGCACAATTGAATAAAATTTTGATCATAATAAGCTGTTTTAGAGCTTACTTTTGGTTCATTTTATTTTTGATCACCAAATTAAATCTTTGACCCTGAATATTTTGGATAACATGGCTTTCAAAAACATCATGAATTTGAAAGCGTGGTATATATTTTTCATCCATTCCCATAAATGTTTATATTTGGGACACCTAGACTACATATTTGGATTGAAGCACTTTGAAATCTCATTTATATCTCTTTCTCATTTACAGAGCGCATATGAAGTTAAGAGAGAATTTTTAATGATTGTTTTATATTGCATGGCCTTTAGTGGAGAGATATCATCTTCGCATGACAGAATAAAAATGTCATTAATTTGAGAAAATGACTGACCATAAATCATTAATGACCAGGCTCATTTCTGTTGTTGCCTACTTGGGTAATGTGGTGGCCAACCTCACAATTCTGCCCGACTTTCAGTCATTTAAAGCAAACACATACATCATATGGAGATTGTTTTTTTCCGAAACCTGATCTTGCTGTTCAATATGCTTGTTCCATTATTTATGATTTCTTCATTAAAGTTAAAATTTCATTGAAATTTGACCAGCTAACACATGTAAATGGAGAAATATTTGTCAGTATGTACATCATGTTCAAACAGTTAACTGATATTCGACTCAGGCCGATTTATTACAGTATTGATTTTAAATATGAAGCAAATTCGTGAATATTTAATGCTGTTTCCACCTCAGATGGTGGACCAAGGTGCTTCGTCATTGATTTAGCCCTAGATACAGGTTGAATAATGATTTTATTCTGCTCGTTAGGGACAGAATTATAATAGCAATCACATGTGCTTCATTAATGGTGTATTTACTTAACCTTTCATGAAATTGTACTCGCACTATTGAAAGTTATTTACTGGCCGAGAAACACTGAAATTGTGTTAGGGCAAATAGTAGGCAAGTCAATGTAAAACCATGTTAAGGAAATGACTGCCAGTACATTGAAGTGGCTAAGTGTATGTGAATGTATGTTTGAGTTGGAAATCTATGTGACGTCACAGCAAAGTACGTTGTCAAGCATGGGTCAATTAGTAAAGTGTCCATTACTGCTGATGACTAAAGGGTACATTACTGAAATAAACATGGATCTGTAGAAATTGATTGAGGAGCGGCACTGTATTTTCACCGTGATGGATTTCAAAGTTACAATAATATTGAAAATAACTAATAAAAGGAATCAGTTAAATAGAATTTTCCAGTTGGGTTATGAATTAATCATGCTTTTCCCTGAATTCATTTTCAAAGCTTGTAGACATGTTGGAATAGATAGAGACAAATGTTGTTGACTGAATTTTACCTCCACAGAATCCTTTACTTAATTAAGCTGTCAATCGAGCCAGCTCAATAAGCTGAAGTTAATGAAACATTAAACCTCAATCTAGTTATTGTATGGGCTTGTTTTAAAATCATTGGGAAGAAATTTATTGATCAAATGAAATATTTATTATTTAATTTCCATTGATGTCTATTGATTACTGTGTTTGATATTTACTATGGGATAAATGAGAATTATATTGAAACTTAACACTGACAGTGAGTGATTTACGTGTGGGATGCCAAGATTAGCAACTGGCTTGGAAAAGATTGCCTCTTCATCAAGTGTAATCCCCATTTAATATTACATGTTAAAATGCAATTACTTAGTATTTATTGTTCTTACGTTTAATTGAAATAGTTCCCAGTGTTAATGTTAGCTAGTTGTAAAATTTAAAACAGAAAACTGTATTTTGTTTCATAATTGCATGAAAAAAATTCTTTGATTTATCTGATTTGAAGTTCTCTTTATCAGTTATTAATGGCATATGTCTAATCCTATATAATTAGGGTAGAATAGTTTCAGGTTTATTTTCGTATCTGTTGGAAACATTCAATTAGCTGCTGTGTTCAATATTGTCTAAATTGATGTACACATTCTGTGAAGTTTATAATGGGAATTTTCGCAAAACATGTTTCATGATCCACCATGTACATTTTAAAAAAAAATTTGCATAAAAAAGAAACATCAATTAAGAGAAGGAGATTGAGGCTATGTCTGTAAATATAAGTGATTTCTACATTAAGCTGTTTTGTTAGATGAAGGGAAGTAACTCATGTTTTGTGTCTTCCCAAAATTGCTTTTTCAGGAATGCATATATCATTCATTATGAGTCATCGATACGTATATCAGAAATATTAATGTTTTAGGTTATAATTCATTTTCCTTTGAAATGTCCATAAAATGCTCTCTTCATAAAAGTTTAATAATACAAATTCTGAAAACTTCTTCAGACTTTAATTACTCTTGTTTTTCAAAGATTATCAATTTAGATAAAACTGTGTGATTGATCGGAAATTGTTAATGAGTACTTGTCTGTTTGAAGTGACGTTTTATATAATCTCACATGTTGCCATAAAAAGAAATGACTTATTGAAATGGTGCTTACGTTGCCACCATATTGAAGTTTGAAATTAGTTTTGATGATTTATCAGTGTAAAATTATTTCAGTTTGTTTTAGAAGATATTCTTGCACCTCATGAAAGTTGATATTAGAAGAGCATAGGTCTTATGGTCACAGATTTGAAGTAAAGTCTTCTGTGAATACACAATCTTAAGTCTTTTGCAGACTGGCTCAAATCAATCTTCTTTTCTCACTACATACATTCAGTCCAAACATGAATTGGTATATAAAACTTGTCTGATGAAATTATTTATAAAATAGGTATACTTGTATCTGATTATAAATACTACTTTCTCCTACGTGACTTTATCCTGCCTTTGGGGCAAAGTTGAACAAGAGGATCCACCTTGATGAACCTTACGACACCCAGTTCATGGAATCTCTTCCTGACCAGGGCCTAGATTTTCTTTAGAGCTAAGATTCATTAACAATAACTTACGACTATCTTAGAGCTAAGAGAGCTTCGAAAATCTAGGCCCTGGTCTTGTGGTCATGTTGCAAGGTACATGGTCAGAAACATGTTGGTAGTCAAGGCCAGTATTATAACCAATGCAGTGTCCTAAGAAAGTGTAATCCCAAATAGAACATATGTTAGATTTGACCACTTTCTAAATGGCATTGTGTGATCATAGCTTTCTGCTGTAGGAGTGGTGCCAATTAACACTTATCAGAGGTGTAAAGTCCACAGTCTAGACTACCAGTTGTCCAACTTCCATTTTTTTTTTTTGCAAGTGGCGGTGGCTGAGCGGGTTTGGCAGCTGACTTTGTGTGCTGGCGATTACATGCCTGACTCTGAGGGTGTGTGTTCGAATCCCGGATGGGACTCAACCCAAAAAGTGTAATCCCAAATATAACATATGTTACATCCTTGATGGAAACTTGGAAAGTTGTGACTGAAATAAGAGCATAATTCAGCACATTCCCTACACACAGGGATGAAGGGCAGCAATGGCATAAATCAACTGGATGCATCTCTTCACTTGATTAACTTGAGCTGCCTTCAGGATAACAGGGAAACATATAATTTTTGCTGATGAGTCTGTGCCTCAAGAGGAAGTTCTTTTGTTCTTAAATATCCATCCAAATCAAGATTTTTACTCAAGGCTGGTGTTTTGAATAATCTCTGACCCAAACATCACATACAATATATGCCAGAAAATGTTCATGAAATCTGGGACTTCACATGCCTAGATTATGCAGTGGAGATTAATACCTGTTCCTTCTAGATGATTGATGTTTGGCAGCACTGCATTGTTGTCCATGGCACTAGATGTTCAAATCCCAGAGTACCTCCTGTCAATGTTTCAGAGCCCATGTGACTACTAATGTGTTGTAACATTTGTGAAGGCACACATTTCTAGAAACAACAGGTTCCAGACGTGTGTTTGTTATTCAAATATGAGCAACCTTTAAAGCATTTTGGCTCTTCACCTGGTGGGTATTCATGGTTTTTGATTGGTTTGAAAAGGGAGAAAACTTAACTGTATCAGGTTGTTGAGTTTGGTGATCTGGATGAATATGTGTCATGCTACCCTGATGGCCGGGTTGGTCATAATATCAACCACTGGTTTGTCTGTCCCCAGCTAAAATGTTAAAAGTCTGTGATGTAGCTGGAATATACCTGATTGTAGCATAACAAAATTTACATCCTTCTCTAAATGCTTCTGAAGAGCATTTGATGTTTGATTCAGATGTATTATTCCTTGTAACACATCTCTCGCCTTCATCCTTGACAACTCAAAACTTACAACCAGAAGGAACTCCATGATGTTGATCATGGTGCCTTGTCACTCTTCAAGCAACATCATCTCAGCACTGGATAATGGATGCAACTATGCCCTGTGGAACTCAAAGGAACAGAGATTTCAAGTTGGAACTCTGACTGACAGGCATTTACTTTCAACAAATGACAATAAAAGATAGAAATGTGTTTGACAAATTACAAACCAAAGACATATGACTGGTACAAACTCCTGACCAACAGGGTCTGTCAAAATGGACTGTGGTTGCACACATGAGAAAGACTGAATATAACTGTGTTTCAATACTGGAAATAGTTTCCAGAAAACTGGACATTTGAATTACCGAGTCTATGACCATGATGCAAACCCCACAGATTCTGATGTTTATGACATCATATTAGTCACTCTTAGGTACATGATGTATTAAGTATTTGTACGTCATGGGGATTGAGTTTTGTCAAAAAAGTGTTAATTAGAGAAGTTAAATTATACAAACTTATGTTACTGGTCATGATCTCTAATGAGGTCAAAACTTAAATTAATGTTTTACTGAGTTGAGATCCTTGTTTAAAACTGTTCTGCATGTAGTTTATCAGAAACAACCTAAGAAGTCTACATGTCAATTTAAGAGATACTTATCAGAACTGAGTGATAACACTTATTCTTGTTAGGTTTTTGTATCAATGTGGTATCATATTCATTTTATAACATCATCATTCATCTGCCGAACTGTGGTCTGTTTTGGTTTTGTACCTTGTACAATGACCTACTATACACAGACATGAACCAGCACTCACCTACTCAAGGCAACAGGGGACATTTTAGGTGCCGGTGTAAATTAAGGCTGCAGTTTGCATTCCTTTGGCATGTCAGATGCCTGACACCATGGGTTTGAAACACAAATTTGCCCAGATTAGGTTTCTGGGTTTGCCGGCACCAGATTCATGCTTTTGGGTTAACCAGATTGAATTATGGCAAAACCAAGTTTCCTTTGTTCAGGATTTCCTCCACATAAAGCTAACACTCTGCTCTGTAAGTGAAAAGCTGTTTAAAGTGGTTTACTCACTGACTTGCTCACTGGTTTAATCAAAGAGTAATAGGTTTTGTGCCCTGTTGCCTAAAACTTTTGAGAGGAAAACTTTTATGTAGACACACATTCAACAGTAAACTGAACATTTTGCAATGAAAATGCCTATGAAAAGAGCTGCTGATTTTGCTGTTGACTCATGAATCATTATCTACATTTCGAGGCTTCAGACTTTAAATAGAAATTTATTAAATGATTGCATGACTGACAATGGATTATTTTTTTATCAGAGATAAATATTACGTACATAATTCCTAGGTAGGTTAAATTTGTTTAGTTGACAGTTGCCGAGATGAATGATTGGTATCAACTGTGATAGGAATATTGTCTTGGAATATTTAATGCATAACACAACATTGCCTGGAGACCAACAAATGTCTACTAATACACAGTCATTTAGCAAACACATTAATTTCAATATAACTACTAGACATTTCAGATTCAGGACAAGATGGGAATATTAAGTCAATGGATATTGTGTCCATCAAACTAATCTTTTCTTTCAAATAGGCTCATGAAAGTGTGTGCCAGTGTTGACCCATAAATGTACAGTTTGGTCAGGGAAAATTTGCATATGTGTCACTGATAGCGTGTGAAAAGGAGATTGAGTATAGTGAAAGATTGGATGTAGAAATAGGTGGTGGGAATAGTTTGTAGTCAGTCATAGGGCAGCAAGTTGGGCTAGGTAGAGCTGGAGTACAGTAGACAGGGGGAGATATGTGGGGTGTAGAAGTAGGTGGTGGGAATAGTTTATAGTCAGTCATAGGGCAGCAAGTTAGGCTAGGTAGAGCTGGAGTACAGTAGACAGGGGGAGATATGTGGGGTGTAGAAGTAGGTGGTGGGAATAGTTTGTAGTCAGTCATAGGGCAGCAAGTTGGGCTAGGTAGAGCTGGAGTACAGTAGACAGGGGGAGATATGTGGGGTGTAGAAGTAGGTGGTGGGAATAGTTTATAGTCAGTCATAGGGCAGCAAGTTAGGCTAGGTAGAGCTGGAGTACAGTAGACAGGGGGAGATATGTGGGGTGTAGAAGTAGGTGGTGGGAATAGTTTATAGTCAGTCATAGGGCAGCAAGTTAGGCTAGGTAGAGCTGGAGTACAGTAGACAGGGGGAGATATGTGGGATGTAGAAGTAGGTGGTGGGAATAGTTTGTAGTCAGTCATAGGGCAGCAAGTTGGGCTAGGTAGAGCTGGAGTACAGTAGACAGGGGGAGATATGTGGGGTGTAGAAGTAGGTGGTGGGAATAGTTTATAGTCAGTCATAGGGCAGCAAGTTAGGCTAGGTAGAGCTGGAGTACAGTAGACAGGGGGAGATATGTGGGGTGTAGAAGTAGGTGGTGGGAATAGTTTATAGTCAGTCATAGGGCAGCAAGTTAGGCTAGGTAGAGCTGGAGTACAGTAGACAGGGGAGATAAGTGGGATGTAGAAGTTGGTGGTGGGAATAGTTTATAGTCAGTCATAGGGCAGCAAGTTAGGCTAGGTAGCGCTGGAGTACAGTAGACAGGGGAGGTAAGTGGGATGTAGAAGTAGGTGGTGGGAATAGTTTATAGTCAGTCATAGGGCAGCAAGTTGGGCTAGGTAGAGCTGGAGTACAGTAGACAGGGGGAGATAAGTGGGATGTAGAAGTTGGTGGTGGGAATAGTTTATAGTCAGTCATAGGGCAGCAAGTTAGGCTAGGTAGAGCTGGAGTACAGTAGACAGGGGGAGATAAGTGGGTTGTAGAAGTTGGTGGTGGGAATAGTTTATAGTCAGTCATAGGGCAGCAAGTTAGGCTAGGTAGAGCTGGAGTACAGTAGACAGGGGGAGATCATTAAAGTGGGATGTAGAAGTAGGTGATGGGAATAGTTCATAGTCAGTCATAGGGCAGCAAGTTAGGCTAGGTGGATCTGGAGTACAGTAGACAGGGGGAGATAAATGGGATGTAGAAGTTGGTGGTGGGAATAGTTTATAGTCAGTCATAGGGCATCAAGTTGGGCTAGGTAGCGCTGGAGTACAGTAGACAGGGGAGGTAAGTGGGATGTAGAAGTAGGTGGTGGGAATAGTTTATAGTCAGTCATAGGGCAGCAAGTTGGGCTAGGTAGAGCTGTAGAGCTGGAGTACAGTAGACAGGCTAGGGAGATATGTGGGGTGTAGAAGTAGGTGGTGGGAATAGTTTATAGTCAGTCATAGGGCATCAAGTTAGGCTAGGTGGCGCTGGAGTACAGTAGACAGGGGAGGTAAGTGGGATGTAGAAGTTGGTGGTGGGAATAGTTTATAGTCAGTCATAGGGCAGCAAGTTAGGCTAGGTGGCGCTGGAGTACAGTAGACAGGGGGAGATAAGTGGGATGTAGAAGTAGGTGGTGGGAATAGTTTATAGTCAGTCATAGGGCAGCAAGTTGGGCTAGGTAGAGCTGGAGTACAGTAGACAGGGGGAGATAAGTGGGTTGTAGAAGTTGGTGGTAGGAATAGTTTATAGTCAGTCATAGGGCATCAAGTTAGGCTAGATAGAGCTGGAGTACAGTAGACAGGGGAGGTAAGTGGGATGTAGAAGTAGGTGGTGGGAATAGTTTATAGTCAGTCATAGGGCAGCAAGTTAGGCTAGGTAGAGCTGGAGTACAGTAGACAGGGGGAGGTAAGTGGGATGTAGAAGTAGGTGGTGGGAATAGTTTATAGTCAGTCATAGGGCAGCAAGTAAGGCTAGGTAGAGCTGGAGTACAGTAGACAGGGGGAGATAAGTGGGATGTAGAAGTTGGTGGTGGGAATAGTTTATAGTCAGTCATAGGGCAGCAAGTTAGGCTAGGTAGAGCTGGAGTACAGTAGACAGGGGAGGTAAGTGGGATGTAGAAGTAGGTGGTGGGAATAGTTTATAGTCAGTCATAGGGAAGCAAGTTAGGCTAGGTAGAGCTGGAGTACAGTAGACTACTTGACTGTACCTATGTGTGTGATTAGACAAGAAAAAGCTGAACATGTTCCTCGGTATGGGATGAACTCCTTGTTGATAAGTGAA
Source organism: Haliotis rubra (assembly GCF_003918875.1). NCBI lineage: Eukaryota > Metazoa > Mollusca > Gastropoda > Lepetellida > Haliotidae > Haliotis > Haliotis rubra. The sequence continues at coordinate 2,279,317 of NW_025767213.1, forward strand.
AGGGTTAAGGTAGGTTCTCTTTAAATTGGGCAGGTAAGGAGTGATTGTTTTGTTGATTTGGGTGTGATTGTGTTGTAAAGTAAGAATGTCACTTTGTTGTTTTCTGAGGGTGTGTCCAGTTAGGGTTGGAATCACATTTGTTGGCTATGGTTGGAAATAATTCTTTCAAAACATCTACCTCCATTACACCATTGCCAAAAATTGCCAAATGTTCAGATGAGAGAAAGTGTGAGTTTTGTGTCCCTTGGTCTAAGAAGGTCTTTGGATAATTTAGAGATTCCATCATAAAAGCAAGCCACAAGGAAGCCACCACACAAAGAGCAGACTATATATTAGATATTCCTAAGTAATTCTCTGCTACATCTCTGTTACCAGAACTTTTTCCTCCAAACAAGTCACAAAACATGTCACATGAGATACTTAGTTGTTGTTTTTTTCTCAACAAGTGTCATCCATCAAAACAATGAATGATCACATCTAGATTATTGATATTTTCCCTGGAGATAGAGAAACCAAATGTATTCGAAATCGAAACAGATGCCTTACTCATCCAGACTACCTCAGTTTGAGGAGTTATTCCGAATGGACCTGTACGTACAACCTTATGGATGGCTGCATGGCATGGTATCCGCCCTGGTCATCCCCACATACAGGTCTCAAGTAAACAAACCATTGGTGATCTTGCCACAACTGTACAGGATTTTCTACTAATTTACAATCATCATCATTCTCATGGGACTCCCATGAGGCTCCCTTAAGGCTCCTGTACAGCATGTTTTGGCTTCAGTATCAACCACGACAACTACTATGTAGCTCTCAAAGGAGATACAATATCATTTCCAGCATTTCACCTACTAAATTCGACACATCGAAACAAAATCTTCTACCTCAATCACTGTGTAAGCAACTTATTCTGGAGTCTTGGACTGCTACTGCGTTTCTATTAACCATGGAAGCAGCTGCTAGAGTTTCATGCATTAGACTACTCAAGCCTTACACATTAGAGGAATTGGAAGTGTGTTACCATTCATGCTCTTCCCGACTTTGTGTCAAAGAACCAGCCTATTACCATCAGTCCTGAAAGGCCATAGTAAATGATAGACCACTCCGACCAACTACTATGCTTTATAGCTTTAATACTGTTCTTCTACTACGTGGGTGAATGAAGAGATCGTCATGTAAGACAAAATCTAACAAGGATATTCTTAAAGGTTGGTTGAAATCTTCCATTGCTATTAGTTATACAACAAGGTATGAACTCTCCCCAGGTTTTAGAATCATGTTCTGCACACTCTTCTTACTGTACTTTACATACCTGTCCAGCTGCCTGGTCTTCGGTCTTGTTCCAACAAGTTGTAGCAGAATGCAAATGGGGTTGATACAAACCCTCACCCAAATTTACTTGCACGAAGTGGAGCCAGATGCCCAGGGTGTCTATTCGGTATTGCCCATGGTCACTGCCAAAACAAATACAACAGTCTTAATATTTCCATACTGCTACAGAAAAGAAAATGTGTTTGGGTTGGGCCAGAAATGTCACTACACATCGAGTTTTGCAAAAGCAAGAACCTCTCTATCAGGTATATTCTGGCAATGATATAATGGAAGTAAAAGTTTTAAAGAAATATTGAACAAAAATCATCATTGTGTATAATTCTACGAATATTCACAATATTTATTGACAAACTGGTAAAGTTAAGAGAAGATGTAGACAAGAGACTACAAAGCATCTTCAGGTCTCGGTTGTCAATCTGGCCATTACAGCTTGTGGCTCGCTGTATCTTTCCTTGAGATCACATGTTCAGACCAGGGATGCTTCTGTCCTTGAACCTTTTGTGGAAGTATTCTTTTTCAAGCACATGATCTGTCCAAGCTGTGACCTTTCTGGGCATATTACCACTATGGTCTCTGCAAGACTTAATCATGACAATTTGATATTGACCTCCAGACATGCTCTTGTCCATTCCAGTACATCTGCATCAATACCTAGTATGATGGAGTCACAGAGATCATGTCATGTTTGGCTTTTCCCTCAAAGATCCACCTCCAACTCACCATCTCTTCACAGATACATCGGGACAGGGAGCTGATGTGAATGATCTCCAAATACAGGGGTAATTGTCCTTTTAAGAAAAAAATCAGCATCAACTGAAGACAATGTTCTACGCTCATCAGAATTTGAAGGATCCCCTTCTTGATGCTTTAGTTCTAATCACAACCATCCTTGTAACTGTGGTAGGGTACATTCAGGAGCAAGGGGGAACCAGGATCCCATCACTGATGATAGAAACATCAATTGCCAACTGGTAGTAAGGTATATTTAGGGGATAACTGTACTGTGTTTGATGAATTGGGGACGTATACCGGTGGTTATATAGCCGCAAATTTAGTTATATCTGGCAACGCGTAAGCGGAGCCGATATAACGTTAAATTTGCTGCTATATATCCACCGGTATACGTCCCCAATTCGTCAAACACAGTACAGTTATCCCCATTCTAATTCAACTCATTTTACGCTGTTTTTTCGTAAAAGAAATTCATTATTTAAACCAGGTCAAAGTTCCTCTAGGTCAAAGGTTAATCAGATCACTCCTTCAACTTACACCATCGCCAGAGAAAGTGGTTCCCTTTTCAAACTACACACGTTTATTATGTGCACACAGACTAAATTTGACAATGATGAATAGATCATAGTATTATAGATAAAATGGACGGTATTATGATGAAACCGCCCTCTAGTTACAGAAATGAGCGGCCCGCTGATTCCTCAACTGCGGGCCATTATCAGTTCTGTTGTCAAATGACGTCATAGCAGGTGACGTCACGCTCCATAATGACGTCATAAACCTTGTTTCATGATCTAACAGTGTTGGGTCAACAGCCAACAGTAAGTTGTTTGAACTTAAAATTAAATTTATGATACTGTTTTGTCTTTTTTAACACAAATTCCACCCATTTTAGCTGGATAGGGGAGTTAATTGACCAATGGCTTCTGCAAATGACAATGTCCTGCGAAACAGCGTTACCCCAATAGTGTAGGGATACATTCAAAGGTTTCGGTGAATCGGTTTTCAAATTGCGACCGTATATGCTGATTATACAGTCGGAAATGTATAGCATTGACCAATCAGAACTCGTGTTACATACTAAGTTGAATTAGAATCCAGAGAAGCTGCATGCTGGCAGACAGCCTTCCCTGTGTCAATAGAGTGGACCCTTCAGACAACATCTCCTTGATAATAAATCTGTGGGACATGACCCATACCTATTTGTAACATGCCTATACTGCCCATTTATGGAAACATGGAAACATTCCAGAGTAAAATCAAGCATCTTGACCATTTTAAATCTGCACCTTCAGCTATGGCCAGATCTTGGAGAGCATCTTCATTCTGTATCTACAACAATAGGTGCAATAGGTTTCTTCAGTAAAAGGGATATTTGTTTATTGTTGGGTAAGGGTATTTGTTTATTACTGGGTAAGGGTATTTGTTTATTATTGGGTAAGGATATTTGTTTATTGTTGGGTAAGGGTGTGAGTGTATTGTAGGGTAAGGGTATTTGTTTATGGTAGGGTAAGGATATTTGTTTATTTTTGGGTAAGGGTATGAGTGTATTGTTGACTAAGTCTCTTGGAAGTATGGGTTTTTTTTGTTGGATAAGGGTATGTTCTGCAAAGGATTAAGAACATGTCTGTTTGAAATGTTAGTTGTGCAGTTCTCTGTTAACAGACATAATGTTTCCTAAGTGATTAAGCAGCTATGATGGATGGGAACTGGGTATTATTACAGTTTGAGGATAATTTGTTTCGAAATGACAGCTGTACCATATTTGTGGGGTTAAAAAGGTTGTATTAACTGGTCTTGAATGTCAGAGCAAAAATATAAATATCATATCTTCCTCAAAATTCTTTCTGAGGGAATTGCATTCTCAATATATCTTCATACCAAGAACTATGTCATTGAGTATTTAATTACTGAATGTCAAATATTCAATATTCTGTTCTTATTTTCAAGATACAATTTTCTAAAATCAAAATGAAATAAAGCAATAATAGTAAATGCCTAGAAATATTTGACATTATTCAAAATCATGGATTCATCATTGATGATAGTATATAGTTCTTTTTTTAGCAACACACCAAGCAAAGAAAATGTTCCAGTATCTTCAAGGGAATAAAATGAAGCCTTGTTTTGAAAACTATTTCAAATGAAACTACAATGTAAACACAGTTAACTTATTGATCCACCTGACAGCCTGAGTTATTCTGTTATCAGGAAACATGACCTGAAGGGAAAAAACTCCCAGGATTGTAATTTTAAAAAATCAATGAAAACACGGTCATCTGGTTCTTTTATATTTATTGGCAAGAAAACAAGGGTGGAGCTTTGTCTCCATGGATAGATTGCGTCTAATTTGTGCCCGATTTAAGTCTTTGTCAATTTTGCTGTGGAAAAGGTCATAAAGACTACGGTCTTGCTTGCTCAAACAGTTTATGTTTGTTTTAGTATCATTTAGTGCTGAACTCATTATGTCCATTAATGGTACTTTACAGCGATTACATGCACTTTGGCCGAGGTTCATATCAGCGAGAATGTCCGAATATTTCTTGTACTCTGCGCCCTCTTTGATATATAATTCATTGATTTTAATTAAGAGCCCAACCCTGAAGTAATTAAGAGCCCAGCAGATATGTGGAGGAATTATCGTTTCATTTCATACAGTATCAGCACTTAATTTCAATGGTTGGGATGTGAAGTGATTAAGCTTGATAATTGGTTGTAATTAGAAGGTTGAAGTGAACTTTGAAACTGAAGGTGGAGAGTTTCAGCATACTTTTCCTGGTTAATAGGGTGCTGTGTATCAATTAGAAAATGTCAACAGTAATTCCTGGAATGTTCTAGTTGTGAGTTGCAAGTAATTAATCGAGAAAGTATGTCGAAATTGCTGAACTGTTTACACAGGGAACTTTGTTTTTGGCATGTTCCTTAGTCTTATAGCTCAAAAACAAACATAGCCATTTGAAACCCTCGGCTTAGACTTTAACCAGAAATTATAAGATTTATGTCATGTTTGAATTTTATGTGTGGAAGCTGAATTATTTGCGATGATAATTAGGGAATTTTTATGTTGTATGAGATTAATAATGTTTTATACTGTTATATCGCTTTATGGGTAGGGAACAAAATCTTTGTTTTTATAAATTGAAACATACCTGAACAACTGCCATGAAATAAGAATGACAAGCTCATACATTTTTCATGACACCAACATTTCAGATCTGAATCTCCACCATGTGTTGATCATTTGATATTTTTTAATAGAATAGGAAAAAAATATCTTAACATATCCTGTAGTCATGTCTTGGCTGGTTCAATTTAAAAACTGTGACACAAGGTACCTTATCCTTTAAATCATTTTGAAGATTGTATCAGTTTTCTCACTTTTTCCCCCCCAAGTTATGATGGAGATATGGTTGTGGCATATGTATGACTGGTTGGCCACCGTGCAAGTGTGGAATGTGTATGCTTTGTGAAGTAAATGACCATAGCAGGACTTATTAACCCTGTGATAAACATGGGGGATACCAGCTTTAGGATATCACAAAATCAAATTAAGTCTGAATCACAATTTCCTGAGCACAGTAATGAAATTTCAGTGGAATTGATTCTCTATATAAATCAATAATTCAAAGATATTATTGTGGATAGGGAGACTGGATTAAAAACTAGCCGAGCGAGCCCTTGAATGCTTGAAAAATTGATTGTTCGCTGTGTATCCGTCCTTGCGGTTTCTTGATGTTTTTCAAAAAAGTTTTACGCAGTAAATTACATAAAGAATTCATGTCACCAGGGGCTTTTTAATCCAAGACTTAGTGCTAATTTGTTTACATGCATGTGAGTGCACATGTATTGCACGAGTCTAAATTAGTTTCCCTCTCTTGTTTTCGGCTCTTGATCAAAACTGTGTTGAAAATTTAACATGACACTGTCAGAAATTATTGGCCTTAATCTTGAGAACATGCGCTGATATTCAGGGAAACTTCATTTGATAGCATTAATGCATTCTTGCCTCGCTTCGTTCAAACATAATAATGCTAGTGTTAAATGTCAGGTTTTGTCTAAAATGCCTGATGGCAGTGGCAGGCAAGAAATCAAATTTAAATTTCTTCACAGTGCTACGCGGTTTTCAATTCAAAGGAGCTGCCCGCTTAACAAGATTGAGTCTGAATTAAGTGTCAGCTTTCTTTTTAAACATGGCTAATGCCTTCGTTCTGCTGCAACAAAAACGTCATATTGCTTTTTCGACAAAACAAAGTCAAGTCGCTATCTCTTGAGAAACTAGTTTTTTTCCTTGAATGACATCCGAATCTGTTTTGATCTTTATTTAAGGATAAAAGAAAGAGATTCAAATTAAACTTTAATTGGCTGTTAAAGAAATAGAGAAAGAAGTTTTTTGAATGCAACGAGAACAGATGAATAATGCAGCCATGATTGATTGAACGACAACTTGAATTTGTAGAAACATGAGTCTCTGTTTCAACGCTTTGAAATTTAAAAAACATTTAAATTCATGTTGTGACTTGAAAGGGAATGTTAAAATATCAGCTCCTTTCCTCTTCTTTCAGTCTATTTATATTTATAGAAAGGGCTGAATCGGCTGTTTTCGATATTGTGATTGATGGTTTGCTCAAACATAGTTCATTTTGGTTTTTGGTTCTGAGGATAAGTTGAATATGCAAACTGAGTAAGATTGATTGGAGGCATTCATGGATCAAAAATGTTGTATATATACATTTAAAATATTTGTCCTCACACAAATAGCACACTGGATGTCATCTCAGATTATTTTTTCGTTTAGAAATTCATATTTTTCAACCCGTTTAAGGGTCACTTATACTGTATGATTCAAGTGATCAGTCATCATGTAATGAGCTCACTGGTGTCAAGTGGCAATATTAGAAAATGCAACATGTTTTGAGGTTTATGTTGCAATCAATGCTTATGACTTGAGATTAATTTCATTTCCTTTGCATGTGGTGGTTGAGCCGGAGTTCTAAGATCCAGATCTAAATCAAGCTCTAAATCAAGCTTGTTGAGATGTGAAATTATTTATACATCAGCCAAATATTTTGGTACTTATGCTAAAATCATGAACATGTGAAGTAATTAACCAGAGTATATTTACAGAGTTGCCACACTATTTGAACATCTGCACTAATGTTCTGTTCGATGTTCATTTGATGTCCTGAGAATCAGTGCCGTTCTGTTTGATTCACTTCAGTACTGATATTCTGTTTAAGCATTTGTAATCATGACTTTGTATCAGTTCTGTACTGACTTTCTGTTTCAGCACCTGCAGTCAATGACTTCAGTCAGTGACTTCAGTATCAGGGCAGTGTTGACATTCAGTTTGAGCACCTGCAGTTAATGACTTCAGTATCAGGGCAGTTTTGACATTCAGTTTGAGCACCTGCAGTCAGTGACTTCAGTATCAGGGCATTGTTCACATTCAGTTTGAGCACCTGCAGTCAATGACTTCAGTATCAGGGCAGTGTTGACATTCAGTTTGAGCACCAGCAGTCAATGACTTCAGTATCAGGGCAGTGTTGACATTCAGTTTGAGCACCTGCAGTCAGTGACTTCAGTATCAGGGCAGTGTTGACATTCAGTTTGAGCACCAGCAGTCAATGACTTCAGTATCAGGGCAGTGTTGACATTCAGTTTGAGCACCTGCAGTCAGTGACTTCAGTATCAGGGCAGTGTTGACATTCAGTTTGAGCATCAGGGCAGTGTTGACATTCAGTTTGAGCACCTGCAGTCAATGACTTCAGTATCAGGGCAGTGTTGACATTCAGTTTGAGCACCTGCAGTCAATGACTTCAGTATCAGGGCAGTGTTGACATTCAGTTTGAGCACCTGCAGTCAATGACTTCAGTATCAGTGCAGGACTGATATGCTCTTGGATCGTGTGCAGTCAATGACTTGACCATCAGTGTGATACTGTTTTAATGATCCTGACTAACACAAGAAAGAAGGTACAGAACTTCGTTTTATAGTTGGTGCTGTTTTGATGTCACATCATGTCAGTGCTTTAGAGTAGCTGCTGTGTCTGGATGAAAATCTCGCTGATTGACCACAGAATCGTTTAACACCTTCAGCAGATAATCCTAACACTTTGCCTGAATCTTTTTATTCAATCTCTTTACAACAGACATGATATCATAAGGACACATCATTCCAAAAAAGTGCACATTGGACATGCAGTCTCTTCATCTTGTCTTAACCTATTCAGTTCAGCTCTTGAAGGTCTCAATCTGTCCATGCTCTTCGCCTTTCTGTCTTTCAGGCCTGAAACTGGGTCAAGAGTAGCTTGAGGACTTGTCAGTAATCTTCATGACTGACTAGTCAAACAGAATAGGGATGCAGTAGGTAATAATATTCCACAGATTTTTTCCAGGGTTGTCCAGTCATTATTTCTCTTTCAGGAAACTGTTATCCAAAACATTAACATGAAACCTCAGAGAGAGGCTTTCTTTAATGCCTCACTTATCTGGATAGTAACCAGTATAGCTTTTCAAATGACACAATGTCTGTCATCCTCATTCTGTCTTGTTTTCAGTTTAACAGATGATAAGTTGAATAAGTAATGAATGTTTAACAGCCCAACAAATTGGATGAATGGTCAGTGTCTCATCAGACGAAAGTAATGGCCCAAGGCCTATCATGTTAACTCTGGCACAAAGTCACAGGTCAGATAAAACATTATAAGTGGCCTTTGAATATATATCTGATGATAAGTATAAATTTTTATATATTTGTACATAGGAAGACACCTGTCAAAATTAAATATAACCTGCTATTTTGGTCAATATCAAGTGTATTGACAATCACATTACTAGGTTATATGGGTCTGAATGCTTTCTCGATTAGATCAGCAACAAATGTATTGAAGCATTGACCACACCAAAGCTTTCCTTTGACAGATTTCTTGATAGTTTTAGACACATTCAGTGTGTAGACATATGATACATAACTTATGTCACATTTAATAGGCTGCCATATCATTTTTGATACCTGTCAGGCTAACGATCTCATGACAAAGGCTAACTGAAGGCTTCAGACATGTTTCTTGGTGTTACCATTGACTGGAACACATTTATTGTTTTGTTTTTTATTCTATTTATTTGTACATAAAACTGGAGTAAAAATACAAATTTGGTTAATTTGACAGCTATGTTGATGAATAAGATGACAATTTGTGACCTTGGTATAAGGATGGATCTTGACAGACATCTTTCTTGGTTCAGAAGAAGCAGTGGTCCTTGCACAACTGCACGTCCCAGTATGTTCATGACACACCATCTTTCATCAACCCACCCATCATCTATTCTCAACTTTCCATTTCACCCCACAAATGCCTGAAGGAAACGGACTGACATGTTTGGATGTCTTAAGACGAACTTGTATGTGTTTCTGAAATCAAACATTTCATCATTTTTGGAAAGAAAAATGTGAATCAGTAAAAGAAAAAATGTTTTGAATTTTCCTCAAAACAACCACATTGTTTCTAAAGGCCCAGGAACTGGAAACTAATGGTTTGTTTTTCCTTCAAATGACAGATTATAGGTTCATGAATCATCTACCAAGAAACGAGGGAGTGGACACTGACAGGATATAAGGCATTGCAGTGGGACTGAGATTTGGTCATGACGTAAATTAATAATTCAATTTTTCAAATAGAAACAAAATGTTTGAACTTACTTTTTGTCATCTTCATGAGCATTCACATCTGGTCATTGGTAATTGCGTGAAAATTAAATGTTTGTACCACATTGCTTTAGTATGTGATGGAATATTTCAAGAATTGTTTTATTGTACTGACCTTAATATTACACCCCAAAGCAAGCACACAGGCTATATTCAACAGGGACATGGACTCGCCTTATTACAGTCACACTTCTAACTATTCCTGGATGTTCCATTAAAGTGCTTGATAATACCTTAAACTCATTGTTCAAAATATGACTGTCAGAGCATTGAGGTCACACCAAGCTTGTTCAGGCAATGCTAGTAGGCCCTACAAATAAGTGGAAATAAATGTACAACCATTTGAGCACATATCTAAAAGACATCTGTTTCAATTACCTTATTCTCTATGAATGCTATATTTCCCAGTGTGTAATCATTTTTTACCAAAGTGAATTTCTAACATGTATAATTTGATTAAATTAGCTGAGTTGATTGGTTTTACAAGTTATCAGTTCACTCATTTCAGTATTTGGGGTTACATTTCTGTAATGATAATGGTCAGTGTTTACCCTTTGTTATTGTCATCATTTATTCATTTAGGGCATAAAAAGTGAATTAACAGTGCAGTAATGTTTTACTGCCACACAATATAGGTCATCCACATAGCAGAAACTAAAACCCCACATTGTAGTGTTCCACCAGCAATTATTCAGCAGTTAAAGAATCCTACACTCCAGGAAATTGTGATTTGAAGCTTGGAGTGAAGACACATGGAGCTAATCATGCAACTTGTGGAGTGCCTCGGTCTGTGATGGCTACATTCTCAGCCAATGCTCACAACTCACAAGTAATATCTTTAAAATTTTCTACCTTGCTTGATGAGTGTTTGTCATGCTCAAGCTAAAAACATGATCAATTGCGACCTCCAGAATGAAAATGGATTAATTTTATAATGGAGGGATAAAAGGAAGATTGTGTCAAGTATGAGTCTATTGCCCCTTAAGACCACAAAGCAATGTTGAAAATTAATTCCTTGGTATTTGCTGCTTAAGCTTATTAGGCTGCCTGCCAGCACTGAGATGAACAGAGGAGTTTTCTGCATCAAGAGTTTGGTGAAAATGGCACTCGTTCGAGCATAAATATAAAAAGGTACCAATGTCATGCCAGTTTCATTTTGATATAATTGATGTAATTTTTACATAGAACATGATCTAAATTGGTTATTTTTTATAATGGATGTTCTAAACTTGGTTAATGTCGAAGTTTGAATTTCCTTTGACGCCTAGCAGTGTCAGGCAGACAAAAAAAAATAATTAAGTTGAAAATGTAATTTCATTGGCATGTTGTCAGTTTCATACTTATTTCCAGATTCAACTTTCATATTGATTTTTTTGTAATGGAAATACAGTGGATATTGAGTTAAGTCTGAGCTATAATGAATAAGAAATGAAATTTGAATTTGCATTTTTATGCCGATTAGATTTTCATTGGGCGCAGTGTCTCTGAAGAAGCAAGAATGATTAAATTATTGGACAGAGGAGAGCTCTGGTAAATGGATCACTTTTAAAAAGATACAGATGGTAAATGAAAACTATTTAAAAAAAATCTACCTGATAGCAATTCTTGGAATTTAATGTATCCAGTTAATCAAAATGCATGGCATGTTGCAGAAGAAGAAAAAATAATGTTGAAAAAAAAAGCAAATTCTGCATGAACTTTGGGATAGACCATCATAAATTTGTATGTCGATGTGGGCAAATGAAATTGAGCCTGGGTGGCCTGTGAAATGTTTGAGTGTGGCCAGTGCTAAGATGAGTGCTAGGTGTACCACCTGTGAATACAGATTCAGGTACGCTGGTATTACTATTGTTGATGGTGGGGATTGGCACAATTTTGATGCAGATATTGGGTAATAATATTTGGATGGTATGCTTATCCTGGCTGTCCCTGACTGCAACTGAAGTAGGCATAAATATTGCAAGACACGCCATTTACTGGATCAACCTGAACAACAGTGAGAATGCAAGGTTAGAACAGGTCCCCAGTAACCTGCCCTGAAGCGATATGTGGATTGGGTGGTTAGATTTAGTGACTTGCTTGATGCATGTCATCACACATGTTGGCAGGAGAAATTCTCTTGATATTAACCACTAGTTTGTCTATCCCAGACACAATTAGTTGCTGACTGTCGCAATAAAAGCAAACAAACAAGAAATAAGTGACTTACTCAGGCAAGTTGGGAATGTGATTCCATAGTGTACTCAGTGGGATCTATAGAAACCTATTGCTAAGTTGCCTTATTTATAGCATTAGTAGGCAACATAATACATCATCTGGTAGGTGTTTGTACAAACATTTGGAGTAATTAATACTTGGAATGGATGAATTGGTTTTAAGTCTCAGACAGATGTTCCACCGTGTTGTATTTTCCAAACTCTCAAATAATATCATTCTGTGCTGTTTTCATACAGTCACAGAAAACCCTTTCTTGCAAAAGTAGAAACAGGGAAAAACGTGCTACTCCCTGTAATTGTTTTCAGAAAGTATCAAAACTTTATTTTGATAACATTTCCTAGTTATTGTGTGTGTCAGTTGTAATGGATTGAAATGATATGCTCTCAAGTAATTTTAGATTTTAAGAAGATTCATCAATCAAAAGGAAGAAGATTTGGAGGTTATCAGGTGAAAATTACCATTCAAATCTGAAGCAATCGCTGTAAATAGACATAAGTAAAGGCAGAGAGATTGGCCAGAGGATAGCAGTCAACTATCAGTCATTTTAATGTTTATTCTCACAACTTAAAAGCGATTTTTCTGTCATGAAAAAAGATTAATGACAAGAGTATGAAAAGTAAGCCAGGTTATAATCTCCTCAGACCCCTACAACATAAGTGTTTCTTTACGACTTCAATGGTGTTTTAATTTAGGGGCTTCACCAGAACAATAGACAGTCAAAGCCCTTTGAAGTTTGCCCCTCTCAATTTGGAGATAAGCGCCAAAGCTTTTAGCTGGAGTCTTTTCTGCATTGAATGTTGAGGGATAATTTTTCACAGTCAGTAAGAGAGTCGGACATTTTGATGGCCTAACAAAAGGTTTGACGCTGAAGAAGAAACGGTTTTGAAGGTTTTAATCAGGCTCTGACATTCAAACACACGATTAATCCTTGGACCGTGTTGTCGTCTTGCTCTTCCTAGACATACCACAAATTTTCTTTTTTCCAGTAACGAGAGATATTCTATTGTTTGCGGATGTTGGAGACAGGTGAAGCACTTGAGCACTGTCTAATGTTTTATTTCTTAGTTTCAAGCTGTTTTTGTTCCATTTGTCATTTCAGATTTGTTTGTTTTCCCCCCGCAAAACCTGACTTTGTAATCGGTGAATAAGATCTGAGTTATTCAGTTCAGATACTGTTTGTGTTTTGTTTTTGTGCAGGTTTGATTGATTTGAGATAATGTGAAACAAGTTAATTCAACACTTACATGATCTTCGATCTTGATTTCAAAGTGGCAGAATCAATCCCATAGTCATCAATAATTCATGACTGGTTTTGAGCCGGGCATTCATCCTGCTGTCAGTGTTTTTGCTTCTGTAATATATGTGAATTTTATATAGATATGAAGTGAATGTTATGTTCTTATGTAGATGTAATTGTGATGAACATTTTCTCCAGTTTTCAGCGACCCGTGAAGATCCGGGTTAGAATTGATCTTCAGTAACCCATGCCGGGATTGGGTGGTCAGGCTCACTGACTGGGTTGACACATGTCATCGTATCCCAATTGCGTAGATCGATGTTCATGCTGTTGATCCCTGGATTGTCTGGTCCAGACTTGATTATTTACAGACCGCCGCCATATAGCTGGAATATTGCTGAGTGCTGCGTGAAACTAAACTCACTCACTCAATCCAGTTTTCAGGTTGTTTTCTCCAGTTTATAGATTGTTTATTATGATACCTTTAACGTGAGATGTTCACATGATGTGAGTCTTCCACACATCGTACTTAAAACTGTAGAAATGTTGTTCGTTACTTAATATTCTAGCTATACAATGGCAGTGTGTAAATAATTAAGTCTGGGCCAGACATTTCAGTGCTCGACGTCATGAACATTGATCGTCACAAGTGGGATACAATGACATCTAGTCATCCAAGTCACTGAGTCTCACCACCAAATCTGTCTCCTGTTATCACACGTAAAGATTGTTTCTTGTTTTAAGTTGTTTGTTGTTGTCATTATTTGGGATGGGGGTAATCATTGTTAGCACAGAAGTTGTGATTAGTGAATTCATGCTGGTCATTTCAGCAGTAGGGGTGGCTGGGTTGTTCCTTGGCTTGTGTTGATCAATGTTCTCACTTTCCACCACACGTTTGTCTGATCAGCACACCATCACACTTTAAAGTGTGAGTGAGGAAGTTGGGTTTTACACCACTTTTAGCAATATTTCAGCAGTATCACGGTGGGGGACACCAGAAATGGGCTTCACACACTGTACCCATGTAGGGATTCGAACCTGAGACTTCGGCATGACAAGTGAATGCTTTAACCACTAGACTACCCCACCGCCCCACACTCTAAAGGATGCTATGTCATGATTCAGTGTTGCCATTCACTACTGTCTTAAAGGACCCTATATGAACTGCTACAGTAGAGCATGTATGTAAGATTGAGGAGAATGACACTCTGCCAGATGTAATGCACAATTCACAAATGCTCAAGTGACTATTTTTCTTTAATTCAATTTGTGTTTGCATGTTAAAAACATCACACAGTTCAATCAACTATTGGTTTCAGGTTCTTTTTTAAACAATAATATAAAATGATTGTGTCAAAATTAAGTCTTTGAGAAATTAAGTTTGTCAAGCGGTCTTCTTCTTGTGGCGTTAATTAGGGTTTCCCAGTACATAAAAAGCGAATGTACGTCTAGACCAGGGAGGTTTGATTTCTTGTATACAAGGCCCATCTCATCCGTCAGTAACATACCGGCCAATTTCACACACTTGACATACATGATGAATGCAATTGAGCATGTTTTTGTGCAATTTCATTCTCATGCCATCCACAATTTGCTAAACTTCATACTGGAAGAATAACAATTTGTAATCATTTTGCACATGATATTCAAATGGAGCTGTTTTTCTAGAATAATAAATACAAATGGTTTTAGCTGCTCTCCAATCCCACAATTATATTCCCATTTGAAAGTTGAGTTTTTGGCCTCTGCCACTCAGGCCGTGGTTTGCCAGTGCAGATGACATGGAGCATTTAGTCAGCCAGCTTGTTGGCACCGACTTGTACAGCGATTACAATGTGCAAAACAATATTCCTCTGTCCCATCGCTCATTACACGTGATGTACATTTACACTGTGGCATAAATTCACAGGCAACGAGGGCGGTATTTTTTCAAGATTTTGAAATCCTCGTTAGAATGATTATCTTGTGTAATTACTGATTTGATTAATGCTCATTGTCTTGGATTTAATTCCAGTCTGTCATTTCAGAAAATTACGTTTTCCATCATATGCATTCATTTTGTAATAAATTCCAAGGTTTGTCCAATGCTCCAACTGTAACCTGATTATACCAAGTGCCACTTTAAATCAAAGAATTGATTCAGATAAAAGCGGATTGTGTTGCGATTTCGTGTCTGGCCAGCTGTCAGGGCATTTTGATTGATACAAGTACGTATATATGCTGTACTTTCAAAGTAACTGGACTTAGCGTGTTGGGTGTGTCTAGAAACATCAAGCCTGCCTATTACAAACTTCTTAGTTGAAATAGTTATGTGTCATGCCTATGATAATCATCACACGCAATGTATGTACCTGGAATGTAGGAAATGTTCAGGTATCCCTGGTAGCCAATCATTAAATGAACACACTGCCTGCTAAATGAGGCCAGCAGTGTTGTGATGGAGATTTGTTTGTTCAGCTATATTGGCAAATTGCCAAAGTAAAATTTGTTTCATCGCATGTCTATCAATTATCAAATTTTAAACCATTGAATTAGTGAGGTGCCCTGGTAAATTTTGCTGATACAGAATCATGCTCTTTGCAATCAGGAATAATAGTTAATTTTGCAAAATTGATTAATCAATCCCATCTCCTTATAAAGTTTGTTTAATTTTAAATCAGAAAATCAATAGGCCTTTCAAAAGAACCCACAGTGAAGTTGTTTTTGAAACTGCATCTTGCTGGTATTTTGGTCACCATTGATTTGTAGAATGGTGGTCAGTCGAAGGTGACGCCATTGTAGCTAAGAACAATACTGCTTAACAGATTCCAGTTTCTCATGTATTTATA
Organism: Haliotis rubra; assembly: GCF_003918875.1. Taxonomy (NCBI): domain Eukaryota; kingdom Metazoa; phylum Mollusca; class Gastropoda; order Lepetellida; family Haliotidae; genus Haliotis; species Haliotis rubra. The sequence continues at coordinate 2,295,370 of NW_025767213.1, forward strand.
TGGTTTCGTAATTGATATAGACCATATGTTCTTAGTCACTCATTTATCACAATGTAAAGAATGTGATGTATAGATTTTTTTGCTGGAGTTGATAACTGATTTTGTTAGGGTCTAGCCAAGTCTTTGTATATTGCTGTAGATACAATATAATTAGGCTACCATTTAATATCCAGCTAAATATATGTATCAGGGCTGTCATTGCCGGACTGGCCTTATTTAACAGACACACTAAATTACATGAAAGTTGTTTTTCTGTTCAGGTTTAACAGATGTTTTATAGTCATTTGACAAGAAATAAGTTTATGTAACAATAATGAGAAGCTTTGTTACTACCAATGTTGTATGCATGCTGTCTGTTTGTGCCTCTGGTAAGATCACTGATGTGATGTGATTTAGAATTCTACCTTCCTGCCTGGCCTTCTGTCATGAGATGATTAAATGAAATTCAAATAAGACCTGTGTATGGTTTGTTCTAACATATAATGGCTACCAATTCATTTTGATGATTCTGTTTAACGTCTGTGTTTGTATATCTGTGAAAATGTCAGGACACAAAATGAACTCATTAAAATAACTGTTGCCAGTTCATCGGGGACATGTGAGATCAGGACATCAGAAGAATATGTAAAATATACACAGGATCTAATAAGAATGATTTGATGGGGAGATGTAGTGATGAGTCTGTCTCATGTACTTGTATCATTAATCAGTAGATAGATTGGACAAAGAGAAACTGTTATTGCCATGTATGACAACTAATTGATATCATTGTTGAATATGCAAGGTGTGACAGTAGAAAAACAGCACAAGTAAACTGAGAAACATCCAAGAAACACATTAATTTATGACCAGTCTCCTTTATCAGCATTAACTGCAATGTGCACATACAACTGATGACAACCTCCTATTTACCACCAAGCCTGAAATGTCGGGGTAGGTATAGGTATCTTCACAACTTTGCAATGAAAGAAAATGGCATTTATATATTAAGAAATGTTATCAATAACTAGTAATCATCTTGCATAACAAAAATGAATGTGAAAATCAATCTTTGTATAAACTTGTTTCCATGTCTAAATGATGCCATCATTCAACCTCAATATTTATCAGCTTCACAGACACAGGCTGTAAGATGAACAGCATGAAATATTTCATAATTTGCTCAATTTACCTTCAACATTTTTTTGGCATGATGGGTAGGAGTTGATTCTCGCTCATCAATCAGGTGACCACTTTCACTCTTGTTGGGGATTCCTGGTTAGAATCAGTTCACCGCAACCTATGCTGATCATTAGAGGCCCCTTAATAGAGTGATTGGTCCGACTTTGTGACTGGGTTGATCGTGTGACATCATGCCTGATGTCACTCTGTATAATATTAATCACTGTGAGCATACCCATCATAAGACTGGAGGATTGTTGTGTTACTGTGTATGGCTTTGAACAACAAACTTACCTAACGTTCCTTTTTCAAGTGAACAACACAACCACACTGAGTTGTGTTTCCTTAGCTGTCAGGATCTGCTGTTTGTGGCACTTATTACCCTTGGTATGTCAAGAACCTACTAGGTTTCACCAAGGTGACAATTATTACAGCCAGTATGTACAGTACAGATGAGAAAAATTATTGTTTTAGAATATTGATCAAGGAAAATATACAATTGCATGACACCTTTGATCTTTTTACATTTGTATTTATTTACACTGCAACACACTCTTATAACATTGCATATGTCACATTGCTTCTTCAGTATCAGGGAGCGGTTGGGTAGCCTAGTGGATAAAGCATTTGCTCGTAAGGCATCAGAGCCAGATTCGATTCCCCACATGGGTACAATGTGTGAAACCCATTTCTTGTGTCCCATGCTGTGATATTGCTGGAATATTGCTAAAAGCCACGTAAAACTAATCTCACTCACTTACTCATCAGTATCAGAAATATGTCCAAATATTTCCTTAGAACTTCTGTGGATTGGGTTGCAGTGGGTGACCTAGTTGATTGCATGCCCTTTTGTTTCCAAGTCTTTGAATGCTGCTTGTGTTATCCACAAATAGGTTTGTTCCCAGGCCAAGGCTGGAATAATTTATAGCTGAAACATTGCAGCATAATTCAGTTTTCACTCACTGACTTAAGAGCAAATTGTCTGTGTTGTTTTATTTGAAACTTAGAAACTGATACACAAGAAAAGTTTTTTGGGTAAACCTTTGAAATTGTTTCCACAAAAACTCAGCTCATTCTAATGTTAGCAGTTGCCAACTTTTCTATTTGTTCTTGTGAAAACTTATCTAAATTGAAGGTGCATTCCACATGCCATGCTCCTTTTGAAGCTGTTTTAAACATCAATCCTGAGTGCATGCCTCCATATACACAGTACTTTGATAGTTTGGGTTATTCTAAACTTTATGTGTCTATGTTCCTATGGATGTTGTTAAGTAAAGTAAATTGTTAGCCAAACTTTTTCTGTGATTGATTTTTCAAACTGTTTTATTTATTGAATAGAAGTAGGAATTCTATTTAGGTTACTCTCCAAAAAATTGTTGCCAAGAAACTGAAATAGCACTTCCTGCCGTAAAATACAATTTCTATCCATTTTTCAGATTTTTAAAATGTCATTTTAGCAAAATCACTTACTTTGAATAATTTAGTGGGTAAGAAACTTTGAATAATTTAGTGGGTAAGAAAATATCTTTGATAGTGTTTTCTTAACTGGTAACAAAAGCAACACATTTTGTTTGTTTGAAAAGAAATAAGAGTATGACTAGCAGTCAAATTTGATTTATTTTTATCTAAATGTTCAAACAGAGAACACATTTAGCTCAAAGGAGAGCTGTTAAGATTGAAGATATTTCAATAAACATGACATCAAGTGTTTGGTAGGGCATATCATTTTGATTTAGTTACATTCCATGATTGCTACAGTTAACATCATTTATTGTTAGGCATTCTTTTGCCTCAGTGCTTTTAAAATTATCACTTTGTCATCATCTTGATTCTTCATATAGATAGAAAAAGGCCATATTTGAAATGCTCAGATAAAGATCAAATACAAGTTCCTGGTTTCTGTTTGGCCCTTGGAATTCACTTACGCTGTTGTGCATCTTGATTGAAATACTAGTGTAAAGATATAAAAGACAAAAACAAAACCAGTTTACTATTTCCATTTTTAGTGAAAGTATGTTTGTTAAGAAGACATTGTTGTTATCTTAGTAATGAAGTTATTCCAACAGTAGAGTCACTGATATGTAAGTGACTAACATAGAAGAACCATTCCATATATCCGATGTTCCTGACTTGATAAGATCATATGTTTGTACATGATGATGGATATAGAACAGATTGATAGAAATTTGACTTTGGCATTTTCTGGTATCTTGTGAAACCTAATCATTTGCAAGATTCTAATTTTGATTGGTATGTCCTAATTGCTGGAGTGATTTAATATTTTCCTGAAGCATCTCATATCGTTTCTTGTGTTGTGTCACAATCAGTCAAAATATATCAGTAATACACTGTTTGGAATTATTACACGATCACTTTACACAATGCAGGAGCTCCCTGTTTCATGGTGCCAGATTTTGTATCATGTTGCAAAAATATGGGAGATATAATGACAGAAAACATTAATTAAATGTTTGCCGTGGAGTGAAGGCCAACAGAGAAACAAATTGTCTGTCGGAAGACTGAGCTGCAATATTTGTTGTCATCCTGAAGTTTAAATGTGTTTATGTTTTAACCTGCCATTGAGTAGGTCCAATCTATCCACATAGATTGCGTTAATGTTTCTAATGAAATTTTTCTGCAATAGTCATTTTCATATTGATTTTTGTTCATTCTGAAGAATGATCTGAATTAGCAGGTATATATATCTAGGTAAAGTACAATGTGAATTTCACACATCATTGAGGGTTTGTAAAATCGACTAATCCAGGGTTGATAAGGACATGTGGAAGGTTTTTTTTGGGGTTATGTGTTGGGAGCTGTATTTATCTCCCTTGGATGCCCACCATGGGTTAAACCCAACCAGACACACAAGCTCGATAGGAGCTTAGTGGAGTTCTTTGAATGTATTGATGTCATCTGTAGCTGATATTGCTATCTTAGTCTTCTCAAAAAGACAGTGAGCCTGGATAAACTGAAAGTATTGTTGGAAAAGATGTAATGACAGAACTATTGATGCATTGCAATTGTCCATGGCCCAATGGCAATATATTCATGATAAGTTCAAATATCAATAGTTTGCATTGATGCTGAACAAGAATATCCAGTTACAATAGATTTGAAAACAGTAGGAGAAAATTGGATAAACTCCTCCAGCTAAATATAGATGATATTTTACCATTTGTTCTTGCTCATATTACCTCTTGTTGGTTGAGACAATCATTATATGAGGCTGTTATAGATACTACCTGTCTCAACTCTGTCAGCACTTAGGGGCGGTGGGGTAGCCTAGTGGTTAAAGCGTTCGCTCGTCACGCCGAAGACCCGGGTTCGAATCCCCACATGGGTACAATATGTGAAGCCCATTTCTGGTGTCCCCCGCCGTGATATTGCTGGAATATTGCTAAAAGCGGCGTAAAACCATACTCACTCACTGTCAGCACTTCCCTTAGCCTTCTGATTACAGAAACTAGTGGACATGGTCAAAAACACACAAATAAACTCACTCACTCACTCTTTCACTTGACTGCCTACGTGGTGTAGTGGATAGAGCGTCCGCCTGGAGAGGGGAAGGTCGCGGGTTCGATCCCCGACCACGTCATACCAAAAGACATTAAAATACGGTATCTCAGTGGGCTAGCACTATAAAACCAGCTTGAGTCTGGGCTAGTACAAGCAGCTGCACATACACATACACACGCATGCACGATGTCATACGAGCGATATATTCTCAAGCACGACGTTAAGCCCAATTTCACCTCAACTCAACTCAACTCAACACAATGCACGCAGCAAGATAAGACTATTTCAATAACCTTTGGAACCTTGACAGAAACCTTGAGAGCCTGGGAGTGATAGTGTGTAATAGTGAGTGTTTGGAAGCATGTAATCCTTGGTGGCCTGCATATTTTGTCATGAGGTCACTTATCAATACAGAACGTGGATAAATGTACTGGACATGTTTCCAAGCAGGGAAAGTGAGTTCTGAGTACAATTCTCTTTGGCACTTACTAGTTTAATGTAATCAGTTCCTTTGATGATGGAACAGAAAGCATTAGCATGTCAAGTGTCAAGACTTGTGTATTGCAGGATATCATCATGACAGTGTATCATTACAGCCCAGCATTGACCATGCACCCATTGAAAGCATAGCTTTTGATATGTGGATTTTCATGCAAGAAAGACAAAGCTGCATTTTGGGCCAGCATACCCCTGCAGCAGAAGCCCTCACGTGGGACACAGTTCTTCATTAGAGACACTTGTTATGAAAAGCTGTAACAAGATGAGGAGGTGTGATACCAAACAGCCTGGAGCACCCTCTTTAATGTTTCAGGACATGGATCTTAAGTGAAAACCGGATGGACCAGTATGTTTATAAAATAGTAAGCCATTTTGGCATACAGATACGCCAATATATTTTTCTTTGCAAATCTGACCCTTCATATCGAAATTGATATTGAACACAGCTCAAGTGTTAGAAATATCAAGGCAGAGTATTTTAGCTCCCAACACTAAATTGTGACCTTATCATTTTGCTGCTCGACCATCAGAGCCTCCAGGTTTCCGTCCTCTGTATGAGATTACTGAAACTTCTTGGATCATATAGCTCTTTTAAGTCATAATTATTGCTCAAACTTCTATTTTAGCACTGCTAGGTTGCTGTCTAACCAGTACACCCTGGGCCTGGGAGACAGGAGGGGCTTTAGATCATGTATACCACTGCTTAACCATCACAGACACTAGGTGACTGCATAATAAAGAAACGACCACAGTAATGAAATTTATGCCAAGTTTATAACATATATTTCATTTGTCTTGGGTCCAGTCTCACAATAAATGTGTTTGCGTCGGACCATTAAAATGATAAATTCATTTTGATCGAGCAATTGCAGCAAGGCAGTTAATGTTCATGTTGTAAATATATCCTACCACCAAATACAAATGTCCACCAATAAACCAGATCCGTGAGGGTTTGAGTATCTTGATTAATTAGCAACTTTCATGTCAGATTTGAGTATCTCATTTCAATGGGGCTACAGATATTCAAGATGAGTCAACTTTGTATTATTTTGATCATTTTATCACGTTGGTGAAGCTCGTTTGTGAATTATTTAGTGGACTCAGTGGTTATTAATCAAGACGATATGTCCTACGCATCCTAAGCTATTACATATATCTACTTGCTGATTTGCAAGCTTGCGAAACTTTAATTAGAATGATATTACAGGCTGTTTGGCTTGTATAATAGCTTGCCATTGTTTGATACTGCCTGGCAACCAAAGGCTTCATCATGAGATGTATGTGTTTAAACAGTGAACTCAAAGAATGAAATAAGACATTAGAAAGGCATTCAAACTTTGTTTTGCATTCAGATTGTTTGCTCTCCTCTTGAAAAGATATATTTCTGCTTATCCGCAGATGAATCATTTTAGTTACAGTTCTCATACAGACATAGTCAATATGATAAAGAGAGATAAAATATCATATAAGCAAGACATTTTATGATGGTATTTCTTCATTTGATCACCCAAATCTGGTGTGATGCCAGTGTACAGGCCTACAGTGTGCAATGCCTATACAGTGACCATTGAATGCCATCACACTCACTGAATAGTATTGATTGTACTTGATGTGACAACCACCTTGGAATCAAGTTTTAGCTCTGACCTGGCAAGATTTCATGACACCATTAAATAATAATCAATGCATGCACCATCAACCGCAAGTTCTTGTACTGTGACCAAGTTCTTTTATACCGTGAATATATTGTGGTCTACAGTTTAAGATTCAATCTTATTTGGGCATATTTACCTAGATTTCTCCTGAGAGAAGAGTACAGTCCAAGCTGACAAAGCTGTTATTATTTGAGAAGCAGTTTGATTTTGGGTCCCAAGTTTGACATTTCTTGAGGAAATTTTCCAAAGGCCCAGAATTATCAAGTTTCAGCTTGAGAAATATGACCACATTGGGGGTTATTTAAATTTAGAACTTAATCCTTATCACTTAGGGCTGTGAGTTGCAAGTTGTGTTACTGAGAAGGCAGGTAAGTCCCGAGTAAGGCTTGTGTGACAGCAACACAGCTCAGTGCCTGAATATTTCTTTCATTCTATGTTACTGATACCCAAACCTGTTGAAATGGTTTTTCAAAGGTCTGTCACAATCAATACAACATAAAAGAAAAATTTGCTTTCTATGAATATTTACACAAGACTCTAGGTGATGAAGATCGTAAAATATTTGGAAACCATTCTAACTTTGTTTGCCTTGTCAGTTTTGCTCAGAAATTTAATAATGGAATATGATGCACAACTATTCTCCAAGGCTCCCTCTCAATGCTGATGAACTCAGTGTTGGATTTTATTTGATTGGAAATGGAACTCTGCATACAAAAGATACATTTGTAAGCCTGGATGCCGTTGAGAACATAATGACTACTGTCTGTATCAGGGTTCTCCCCCAAATCTGAAGGAGGTTTTGCATTTCACATATTCATATCAGCAAGCTTGTTGTTCACCCTCATGGGCATGAATTCTGAAGCTCATCAAGGCTACAATATTGCCAGACTGCCCACAATTTAAGATTAAGTAGGTTTTCTTTCAGTGTTGTCATGAGAACCAATTATCTATTTATTCTTTATTGAAATGCTGGTAATTCTTAAGCTCCAAATTTCAATTGAAATTGTGTAATAGGAGCAAGTGTGAAGTCACTAGGTACAGCAGATAAAGCTTAATATGCGAGATAGGTTTCACTATTTACAATCCTCATGGGGAGAATGGGTTCACACTTCTCAGTTCATCATGCATGCCAAAAGCAAGTTAATGAAGAAATGTGGTTGATGTCTTGAGATGTCTATCAGAAAACTATCAGAATTAGATGTTGGTAAGATTCTCTCATGATGCTCACACTATCACATGTGGTTTGCCTGTACCAGATTTCTATCAGCAATAGATGCTGTCAAGATAGGACCAAATTTTGTAATACCCTTTATCATCATGATGATGAGACACTTGTGATGCACCCTCTTATCTATCATATACCCATTGTATTTGCCCAAGGGATGATTAGTTTTCAGTGATGTTTAAAGATTTTCTTGTATATATATGAGGGTTTTGTTCTTTAGATCGGGTTGGTGCAGCAATGACCTGTCCAATTTCAATACAGGAATGGTTTTTAGGTGTACCCATTACCAAGTCTAGATCCTTGCACAAGTGCATCCTGGAAAATACAAGTGTACATGTTAACATATAGGACTCACAGCCTTTAAGTGGGTCTGATCAACTTGTTTCAGTATATATTGGAAGAAGGATGAAGATGGCCATTTAAAAAGGGCATGACTTGGCCTTGATATACACTTCTTGTATCAAAATAACAAAACTGGAGAAAGTTTGTTATATGTTTATGATGATCAAACTCAAAACAGATTTAAAATCTGGTGTATATTTTCATCACCACAAGGCCTATTTTCATTGAATTTGTTTTTCAAATGATACAGTATTTTCAACAGTTGGATGGAAACCACATGGCTTACAAATACAAGATTTAAAATGTGAATTCAGTGATGGTGTTTCTATGGTTCTGTTTTTGAAATATGTTGTATATATACCGAGAATAAGAAGTTAAGAGCCAGCCTATTTCAAAACTAAGATGTGAAGCTGTTAGGCTGTGAATGTTAGGCTAAAATAATTGGGAAAACCAATCCATATTTAGAGAAGGTTCATCTGGTAACTGGTTTAGAGATATCATAGTCACTTGTATTTACAATTAAAGGAAATATTGTTAAAGATATGATGGCACTGATTTGTAAAGCAAAATAACTATTCCTATTCTGCTTATACAACACTATTAAACTTAGGTTTCACTTGTCAAAAATGACAATCATGTGACCATATAACAGGCATTTCTGATTTTCACTTTTCAAAAGATGGTAACCTTTTTGAGGAAAACAAAATGCATGTTTTCCAAAAGAGCATATATCCTGTTTAAAAAGTAATCCTGTAAAAGATAATTTCCATAATGGTTTTGTTTTTAAACTAAAAGTACTAAACCAAATTATGATAGTTGATTTTTTCTGAAAGATTTCCTATGAGACAACCTATTTTGGCAAAATATACTGGGTGGCGTGTAACTTTTTATTCACAGTATATGTCAGGAGACAATCAAGAACGTTGCAAGTTCAAATGACTTCAGGTGAGCTACAGTGCCTTTTAGCCTGGGAAATCTTCTTGGTGGTCAGTACAGTGGTAAACTTTGATGTAAATTTGTAAAGCAGGATAATACTTTCCATCAAACAGAGACAAAAAGCATGTGCATTAGATGATTCTTGCCAGATGTCAGCATATGTAAGCAAACCAGACATTCAATTCCATCCAAAAAATTCCATAATGCCTGAACTACATCCTGTAAATAAAAAAATGTGATCAAGGCTTGGTTAAGAACGGTTTTGAGCATGTTCTTGCTGTTGTAAGGATTTTGACACAAACACGTGAGGAAACATTTCAAACAAGATATAAAAAACATTGATTTTTGTGTGCTTACAAGTGGAAGATTTGATTGCTTTATAACTGAAGTGCAAGTGAGTTATTAGATTTATGAGAAATATCCCAAAATTTGCTTCAGAAACTGTTTATTTTCAAAGTCTGAAAATAAGGATTTATTAACTGCTCATAAAAGTTTCTAAAATATCAGTCATAAGGGGTTGTATTAAGAACCGTTCCAGGTAGTATCATTTTACTAAAGAAACATGAAAATGTCTTAGCCCAAAAAACATTCATGAATGCATTCACCAACACTGAAAAAGGTACTTGTGCTTTAACAGGTTTGTAACAGACAGTTGAAAAAGGAAAAGAAGCTGCATTTTATAAATGAAAAGCGACGAGACAGGAATTCAATTTTAAGTGTGCAAGATTTCCTGTAATCATGTCTAAGCATGTTATTTGTGTTGGCTGTCTGGGACGGAGTAGTCAACTAATCCTACTTTGCTTCCAATAATAGAGTCCTTTCTTCTCCTCAAATGATCGTCAATATACAGGTCGCAACCTGCAACTCAATCAACCCTGTATTACTGCCAATTTTAAACTTATTTCATAATGCACTAAAATAAAATCTTACGCCTGGAGTTTGGAATGAAATCAGTTGTCCGGTGACTCACTCGACGTAGATGTAATCTACGTATCCTGTACATTACAGAGGATTACAATGAAGATGATGAATCTTTTAAACATTTAAATAAAGATTGACTGTGCAGCAGAGTTGGGAGGCTATTTCTATATATCAATATCAGAGCATTATCGCCTCATCTACAGCATTAATACTAAAATCAATTTCCTCTCCATCAATAACTATGCTCTTGGATCATTTCAGTTGTTGTCATGGTTCCTATAATTCCCATAGAAATGGGTTATAATTATAATCTCGGGTCAAATTCACACATTATAGCATGCTTCGGCCTTGATGTGAGGCTGGTCGTGTTGTGGTCATAGCATGATGGACATATGGGAAAATTGATATTCATATTGATGGTCTTTCTTGCTTTTGTGTAAAATCTTGTGTACTAGATTTGAAAGGAAAAGAACTGCTTTTATTGACTGCAATTTTAACCCAGCAAATTCCCTCACTATGAGAAATAATTGCTTCTTCAATACTGGTACCTCATAATTATTCAACAATGTTATGGATGTGTTTTGTAATGATTCCATATTTTGAAACGTTCATGATTACAGAGAGCCTGTGGAATTAAATGGGGTTTGGTTTTGTTACAGACAACCAGTTTGTGCCATTGGAAAAGAAATACATTGTATCAACTGGTTTCATTTCAAGCTGGGATTTTGCATTTGAATTACCATAGAAATAGCGTTGAAGCTTTTATTATGTACCTTTTATTGGTTTTTGGTGACCTTATTCCAAGTTCTAAGTTCTGTATTTTTTAATTGACGTCAGTTCAATTTGAAATGTAAATGAGTAGTGACAATACCACACTGTAAATGGTGTGTAGCTGTATGACAGGTATACTAATGACAGGTATACAAGTGGAGAGAGTATTGATCTCAGCATCTCTAATGGATGGTAGGTAGAATGTATGGGAGTATGTATACACCTGCCATATACTTCAGAGTCTGTTGTGTCAATCAGTGTAACCGGATGTTGGTATAATCCATTTTAGATGAACATGGTTTGTTTATGCGTATGGTTTCATCAATGGCTTTCAGAAATAAATTTGTTGTTGAATGTGTTTTGAGTAACAAGCAAACTTTCTTCTGAACATTTCTATTTTTGATTCCATGGCTAAGCCTTTAGATCATCGTTGCAAGTTTTTTTGACAGAATTATGCATTATTTTAATTCAGTTATTACTTCACAAGTTGAAGAATAAATGCAGGGTTTTGGAGAACTGAATGTTTTCTCCATAGCTTCATACCTTTAAATATTTGATTCTTTACACGAACCTCCTATCCCTTTACATTGTCTGGTCCGCACACCAACCTCCCATCCTACCACACAATCTGGTCCTCACACCAACCTTCCATCCTACCACACAATGTGGTCCTCACACCAACCTCCCATCCTACCACACCATCTGGTCATCACACCAACCTTCCATCCTACCACACAATCTGGTCCTCACACCAACCTCCCATCCTGCCACAGAATGTGGTCATCACACCAACCTCCCATCCTACCACACAATGTGGTCATCACACCAACCTCCCATCCTACCACACAATCTGGTCCTCACACCAACCTCCCATCCTACCACACAATCTGGTCATCACACCAACCTCTCATCCTACCTCACCATCTGGTCCTCACACCAACCTCTCATCCTACCACACAATCTGGTCCTCACACCAACCTCTCATCCTACCGCACCATCTGGTATTCACACCAACCTCCCATCCTACCACACAATGTGGTTTTCACACCAACCTCCCATCCTACCACACAATGTGGTTCTCACACCAACCTCCCATCCTACCACACAATCTGGTCCTCACACCACCTTCCATCCTACCACATAATCTGGTCATCACACCAACCTCCCATCCTACCACACAATGTGGTCATCACACCAACCTCCCATCCTACCACACCCTCTGGTCCTCACACCAACCTCCAATCCTACCGCACCATCTGGTCATCACACCAACCTCCCATCCTACTACACAATCTGGTCCTCACATCAACCTCCCATCCTACCACACAATGTGGTCCTCACACCAACCTCTCATCCTCCCGCACCATCTGGTCATCACACCAACCTCCCATCCTACCACCCAGTATGGTCCTCACACCAACCTTCCATCCTAACACACCATCTGGTCCTCACACCAACCTCCCATCCTACCACACAATGTGGTCATCACACCAACCTCCCATCCTGCCACACCTGGTCTCACACCAACTCTCCCATCCTACCACACAATGTGGTCATCACACCTCCCATCATCCTACACACAATCTGGTCCCACACCAACCTCTCATCCTACCACACAATCTGGTCCTCACACCAACCTCTCATCCCTACCGCACTCATCTGGTCCTCACACCAACCTCCCATCCTACCACACAATGTGGTCCTCACACCAACCTCCCATCCTACCACACAATCTGGTCATCACACCAACCTCCCATCCTACCACACAATGTGGTTCTCACACCAACCTCCCATCCTACCACACAATCTGGTCCTCACACCAACCTCCCATCCTACCACACAATCTGGTCCTCACACCACCTTCCATCCTACCACATAATCTGGTCATCACACCAACCTCCCATCCTACCACACAATGTGGTCATCACACCAACCTCCCATCCTACCACACCCTCTGGTCCTCACACAAACCTCCAATCCTACAGCACTCATCTGGTCATCACACCAACCTCCCATCCTACTACACAATCTGGTCTCTCATCAACCAACCTCCCATCCTACCACACAATGTGGTCATCACACCAACCTCTCATCCTCCCGCACCATCTGGTCATCACACCAACCTCCCATCCTAACACCCAGTATGGTCCTCACACCAACCTTCCATCCTAACACACCATCTGGTCCTTACACCAACCTCCCATCCTACCACACAATGTGGTCCTCACACCAACCTCCATCCTACAACACCATCTGGTCATCACACCAACCTCCCATCCTCCACAACACAATGTGGTCCTCACACCAACCTCCCATCCCACCAAATTATCTTGTCATAACACCAACCTCCCATCCTGCCACACAATGTGGTCCTCACACCAACCTCCCATACCACCGCACAATCTGGTCCTCACACCAACCTCCCATCCTACCACACAATGTGGTCATCACACCAACCTCCCATCCTACAACACCATCTGGTCATCACACCAACCTCCCATCCTACCACACAATGTGGTCATCACACCAACCTCCCAGCCTGCCACACAATCTGGTCCGCACACCAACCTCCCATCCTACCACACAATGTGGTCCTCACACCAACCTCCATCCTACAACACCATCCGGTCATCAGCCAACCTCCCATCCTACAACACCATCTGGTCCTCACACCAACCTCCCATCTTACCACACAATGTGGTCATCACACCAACCTCCTATCCTACCTCACATTCTGATCCTCACACCAACCTCCCATCCTACCGCACCATCTGGTCCTCACACCAACCTCCCATCCTACCACACTGTGGTCATCACACCAGCCTCCCATCCTACAACACCATCTGGTCCTCACACCAACCTCCATCCTACAACACCATGCGGTCATCACCCAACCTCCCATCCTACAACACCATCTGGTCCTCACACCAACCTCCCATCCTACCACATAATGTGGTCATCACACCAATCTCCTATCCTACCTCACAATCTGGTCCTCACACCAACCTCCCATCCTACCGCACCATCTGGTCATCACACCAACCTCCCATCCTACCACACAATCTTGTCATCACACCAACCTCCCATCCTATGACACAATGTGGTCCACACACACCAACTTCCCATCCTACCACACAATCTGGCCCTCACAAATACATCCTATCCTACACACCAACCTTCCATCCCTCTACACTGTTTGGTCTTCACAAAAACCTCCTATCCTACCTCACCATCCTCACAAAGACCTATCCCTGTTATCACTGTGCCCATTCCTTTAAGCCATTCAGTCTTCACAGCATCAACCCATCCTTTCATACAACTGCACGTCACCCATATTACCACCCCATCCACTCTTAACTAACCCTTAAAGAGGTTTTGTCTTCACTTTCCATATGCAACTTACAATAAACTATAGGAACAGGTTATTTTGCCAGAGAGCAGAGCTCTATCTGAAGGATTAATTTGTTTTATTGCTTGTTTTTGCACATTAATCTTTATCAATGTCAACCTTTCTGAACTTGTTACTGTTGAGTTGATTACATTTGTAGATTACAAATTTCACAACTTATCAGTGAGACTTTGTTTTCTGAATTATTCATAAAATGTTCAAGTCACATACATAACCTATTTCTTTTGTGAGACAGTTACTTGAACAGAGATACTGGACAAAGATGAACTAATGTTCTTTGTAATATCATTTTAATCATCACTCTGCCTCTGGATGAACCAGGGCACATCTTCCCACTTCTTTTCAAAATACTACTGACTACAAAACATAGATACAGAAGACACCATTTGCTGATCAAAACTTCATTTGGCAACATTTGTCTTGCCCTTTATCAGCAATCTAAACCTTGCAAGAAAGTACTTGACACAGTTAAGATGGGTGTTGGTGTTTTGTTTGTTTGTTTTATTCATATTGCATGTTATCAATATCTGCTTCAAAGGATAAGATATATTGTTTAAATATGATATTTATCATCCAGCATAATCTTCATCATCATGGGTGTGTTTATGATTCAAAACTTAAATTGCTCTTAAAATGTTCTTATAACTGGAAAGGGCAAATGAATCATTAAGCTGTATTTATTATTAACACATTCAGATATGAGTTTTATGTCATTAGGTTCGATAAACCAAAAAAAAAAGTCTGAGGATCACACAATGCTGGATGACAAACAGCAGACTAACATTAGAGTCAGACAGTATTGACCACTGATCTGTTTTGTCCACTGTCTACCATGCAAAGAACATCCTAGAGCTCCTAGTGTGCCCAGCTTCTTTCTGGTAAAATAGACTGACCAGGATGTCAAATATTCATGACTTGACCGGGCTAGGAAGCCAGCATGCTTGCTGGGGCAGATTGAGACAGCATAAACAATGACTAAATCAATGGCCCAAATGACCACCAAGGAGGGGAGAAAACACGCATGTACAAGAAAATATAATAGCAAGTGGACGCAGGGTGATTGAAACACCAACACAGGGCAGGCAGGCTACTCAGGATATTAAACTATGCTATGCGGCTGGAATTTCAGGTCCACCGAGGGTTGGGGGTTGAATTATTGCAGACATAGACCACCAGAGG
This sequence comes from Haliotis rubra, assembly GCF_003918875.1. Lineage (NCBI taxonomy): Eukaryota > Metazoa > Mollusca > Gastropoda > Lepetellida > Haliotidae > Haliotis > Haliotis rubra. Next base: position 2,310,986 of record NW_025767213.1, read on the forward strand.
GTGTTCTGTATGGCTATACATGTAGAGAGCGATGTCTGCTTGACCATAAACAACAATATTTTATGTTCTCCAGGAATATGTTTGCATATTTTGGTTGGAACAGGTCTGCTCGGATGCCATAAAGGATCAGCTTTGAAATAAGTACTTAGCTATAGTGGGTTTTCACTGGTGGTGTTGTGATAGCAGATTATCACTGACATTTTGTGTATCTTTCTGGGTGTTTCTATTCTATGCTGGTTGCTTCTGCTGTGAATTAGTTGCTTCTGGTACCTTCGTTGTGGGAAGTGTTGGTGTGATCAGTAGTGGGTTACTTCTGGTACCTTGGTTGTGGGAAGTGTTGGTGTGATCAGAGTGTGTTACTTCTGGTACCTGGTTGTTGGTGATGTGTTACTTCTGGTGGTTGTGGGGAAGTGTTGGTGTGATCAGTAGTGTGTTACCTCTGGTACCTTGATTGTGGGGAAGTGTTGGATGTGATCAGTAGTGTGTTACCTCTGGTACCTTGGTTGTGGGAAGTTGTTGGTGTGGATGGTTGTGGGAAGTGTGTGTGATCAGTAGTTACTCTGGTACCTTGGTTGTGTGTTGGGGAAGTGTTGGTGTGATCAGTAGTGTGTTAGTGTGTTCTGGTACCTTGAGGTTGTGGGGAAGTGTTGGTGTGATCAGTAGTGTGTGAGTGTGTTACTCTGGTACCTTGGTTGTGGGAAGTGTTAGTGTGATCAGTAGTGTGTTACCTCTGGTACCCTTGTTGTGTGGGAAGTGTTAGTGTGATCAGTAGTGTGTTACCTCTGGTACCTTGGTGTGGGGAAGTGTTGGTGTGATCAGTAGTGTGTTACTCTGGTACCTTGGTTGTGGGAAGTGTTGGTGTGATCAGTAGTGGTACCTTGTGGGAAGTGTTGGTGTGACAGTAGTGGGTTTGGTTGTTGGGGAAGTGTTGGTGTGATCAGTAGTGTGTTACAGTAGTGTGTTACCTCTGGTACCTTGGTTGTGGGAAGTGTTGGTGTGATCAGTAGTGTGTTACTTCTGGTACCTTGGTGTTGGGGAAGTGTTAGGTGATCAGTGTCTGGTACCTTGGTTGTGGGGAAGTGTTGGTGTGATCAGTAGTGTGTTACTTCTGTGTGATCAGTAGTGTGTTACCTCTGGTACCTTGGTTGTGGGGAAGTGTTGGTGTGATCAGTAGTGTGTTACTTCTGGTACCTTGGTGTTGTGGAAGTGTTAGTGTGATCAGTAGTGTGTTACCTCTGGTACCTTGGTTGTGGGAAGTGTTGGTGTGATCAGTAGTGTGTTACTTCTGGTACCCTTGGTTGTGGGAAGTGTTAGTGTGACCAGTAGTGTGTTACTTCTGGTACCCTGATGGTGGGGAAGTGTTGGTGATCCCTGTTACCCTGGTACCTTGGTTGTGGGAAGTTGTGTGACCAGTAGTGTTACTTCTGGACCCTGAGTAGAAGTGTTGTTGATCAGTAGTGTGTTACTTCTGGTACCCTGATGGTGGGGAAGTGTTAGTGTGATGAGTAGTGTGTTACTTCTGGTACCTTGGTTGTGGGAAGTGTTGGTGTGATCAGTAGTGTGTTACTTCTGGTACCCTGATGGTGGGGAAGTGTTGGTGTGATCAGTAGTGTGTTACTTCTGGTACCTTGGTGTTGGGAAAGTGTTAGTGTGATGAGTAGTGTGTTACTTCTGGTACCCTGATGGTGGGGAAGTGTTGGTGTGATCAGTAGTGGGTTACTTCTGGTACCCTGATGGTGGGGAAGTGTTGGTGTGATCAGTAGTGTGTTACTTCTGGTACCTTGGTTGTGGGAAGTGTTGGTGTGATCAGTAGTGGGTTACTTCTGGTACCCTGATGGTGGGGAAGTGTTGGTGTGATCAGTAGTGTGTTACTTCTGGTACCCTGATGGTGGGGAAGTGTTGGTGTGATCAGTAGTGTGTTACTTCTGGTACCCTGATGGTGGGAAAGTGTTGGTGTGATGAGTAGTGTGTTACTTCTGGTACCTTGGTTGTGGGAAGTGTTGGTGTGATCAGTAGTGTGTTACTTCTGGTACCCTGATGGTGGGGAAGTGTTGGTGTGATCAGTAGTAAAATATAGATTAAGGTGTGAACATATCATGTCATTGGATTTTTTTTTTCTGATTAATTAAATTTTCATTGTATTCATTGTAATTCCTGCAGTCTGATTGGGTGAACTGGTCACATTTTATTGCATGCTTTTCCCATATATTTGTTCTGGTTGGTAACAGTCTGACAGTTCCGCTCTTCTTATGTCTTGATTGTATTGATGCTCCTCTTCGTTGACAGGCTACTGACTTTCTGGGTGTGTCAAGCTATGTGCATAAATTCTCCAATCACCTGATACATGTCAGCCTACATGTGTATCCTTCACCTGTTTATCTGTCTGGTAATTTCTGTCTGGTTCAATTTATATAATTGTATTTTGATGGAACTATTGTAGATTTTGATGGAACTATTGTATTTAAATATGTTTATAAGGATTGACTGTAATATTTTTGGTTTATCAGGGTATGAATCTAACAACTGATGTGTACACTGTTTGAACCAAAAATAATATACAGTCAGTCCTTAAATTGTACAGTTGTTTCATTTCTGTTTTCTTAAACTTTGGTAAACTCTTTATATGACCTCACTCTTTCACCCTGAACAGACCCAGTCTGAAAATAGGTCAATGATGTTTTATTCCACAAAGTGCTCATCAGTCTGTCTTTTATAAATGTCCATGTACATCTAGATTTGTAGCTACTGTTTGTGTGTTTCACCATGGACTGTGCTGGGTCAGTTGTTCTTGGCCAGTGGCCACTATAGTGATGTCCTGATTTATCCATTTAGTCGGTCAGTTGATCAGTCAAGGTTTCTAAAGAATATTCTTTTTACTTAAATGGTAACGTTAAATATGTTCGTAATAATATTTGATTATTTAAATAGCTTCTGTCAACAATTATCAATCATAATTCACCAATGGTTCATGTACACAACTCTTCTTAGCTCACTTGAAAAAGCCCTATAGTGCTGTCGGTTAGGTCCCATACTGCCTACAGTTCCAAACTGCCTACATCCTTGGCGTGCACCTTGGCGTCTACTATCTCAAACGTGTCGTATGGAGACTTTTTATGAAGGTTCTAACCTTATCAAATAGACTAGTATTTGATGAGATTACTGGACTGGAGGTAATTTCATTGAAACTGCTAGACCGATGAACCTGAAGCTTCATTATTTTTCACTCAAGACAGATGTGTCATTGAATAATCACAGGTGCTTGTATCAAACAGGTTTGAAAAATGCTGTTTACAATATACACTTTTTGCTTGTGTCCAAAAGAGTTTTGCCTTGTCATCATAAAACAAATCATCCTTGTTTAAAACAAGGATATGGCCTAAACCCATGTAACAAGCCAAATTGAAATTCCCAAAAATACTGGACAGTATTTTGGTCATGTAAGCATGATCATGTGAGAATTGATCAATGGAATCACTGAAGACAGTGTTTAGAATGGCAGTCCACTCATGATGATGTCTGAATAGACGTTTAGTCTGCAAAAACTTGTTATACAAGAACCACTGTGTTAAAGCTGTCTGTAAGTCAACATCAACATATGCTTGTACTGTGTTGGAATATTCTAAAGCTTTACTGGTAAGTTAGGAGTAATCATTTCAAGTTTAGGGCCACATAAGATTCATGGTTCATATTCATTCAAATATATTATAATCTTAGGAGGGAGCTTTTTTAAAAATTTTAAACATAATTGCAGCAGACAGTAGAAGACGTGTACAACTGTTAGTCGATCAGGGAGTGTGTCTGGCCTATGTTTTGAAGTGATCACAGAAGGAAACACAATGTCTTATCTTCCAATGAACTTTTAAAGTTCTTTCTGGCCTGAAGAAATTATCTGAATGTCCTTTGAGATACTCTTGTCTATATTGTATTCATCTACCAATGTAGGAAGCGGTGGGGTAGCCTAGTGGTTAAGCATTCACTCATCACGACGAAGGTCTGGGTTCGATTCCGCACATGGGTACAATGTGTGAAGCCCATTTCTGGTGTCCCCCTCCGTGATATTGCTGGAATATTGCTAAAAGCGGTGTAAAGCGAACCTCACTCCCTCACTAACTCTACCAATGTAATATTCATGTTCAATTAAGGTTTGAACTCATATGGTGTATATTTTTCACGCTTTTACATTTCTCCTGGATTTAATAGTGTATATATAAGTCATCAGTGACACAAATATGCTATGAAAATTACTCTGTTTACAGCTGATAAATATGTTCAAGAAAGGTCTGGTTAATGATGCACATAAGAGCCTCATCAATACACTTCATTAAAGTTTACACAGTATGTGTAATCTGCTCACATGCTACCTTACATGTGGGTACAGTTTCATACATACTGTATCATTTGAACAGAGGAAACAGAGTGAGGGAATAAGTTGTGTTTATACCACCTTGGTCAGTATTATATTTACATCATGGCACAGAGTGCAGAAGGAGTTGTTTTGAATACTGCCATGAAACCCAGGAACATGGTGCTGACCAACCAAGAATAACAATTATGATAATGATGCCTAATGACAGAGCCTTGTTTGAATCATGAGAATAGCCACAAGATAACTCATGGCCACAGAACAAAGAATTTGGTCACCTTGGTGATGTGACCTTCCTTAATGTCTGGTTCTTTTTTCATTACTCACCTCAAGGGCTGTAAGTTTGTCACGATGCAATACATATGTCGATAGTAAGGTCAGCATATGTTACAGGAGTGCTTGACACTTGCCATGCTAGGAGACATACCGGTATTCATCAAAGGAAATTTATAGTAGCCCAACCAAAACTAATTGAGTAGATTTGAGTTAATGCTAAAGTGACTTTATATGTCTTTTTGATATTCGAAAAAAACTGTCGTTGTTTTTTTATTTTCATTAATAGTGTTGATATATGACCATCTCATTTGGAATTTGAAGCACATGGTCAATGGTCTTGAATTTGAACCTATGAACATGTGATCATCAATTTGGAATTTAAAAATATGTTCATTGATGTTGGATATGTATCAGTAATGAGGGATTTGAAGCACTTTGTATAGAAAACTGTGGCCACCCCATTGTGACCAAATACTGCAGTTGTGGCACGTACAACATTTATTTATATGTACAATTACATATGTTTATGGTTGTTAGACTTGTGTTTATGCTCTTGTGCCAAACTTTCATGTGTGTTGTACTTACGTTTATGCTCTTGTGTCAAGTATGACATAACTTGAAAGGTTAAAGCGTGACCAGTACCCAATCATTGTAGACATACTGTACCATCATGCCTTGATAATGATGCCGCCAACTTCATAACATCTCTTAAACAAATCCTACAATCATTATTGTTTATCGGATTAATTATGTATGTAATGTGAATACACCTTGCAAATGCTTCCATCTTAGATATAGGCTGACTTTTCCCATTTCATGTATTCCTATTTGATAGCTTTATTTGTAATATGTCTCTCTTGCAAGGAAATATTTTGTCATTTTAGGCATGATTATGTAGGTTCAGGAAAACCCTATTAACTGACAATTAAGTCCAAGCTGTTGCCTCTAGTTTATAAATCTGCCTACAGTCCTGCTGATAGCATAATCACATCGGAGAGAAAATAAAACTGATTATTATCAGGGATAAATATCCGTTTTTATACTAGTTCATAAAAGACGGAAATGAATATGGTCTAATTATGAGCTTTGTTTTGTTGAAACTCCAGACGTCTGAGGCAGGATAAAAGATAAAAGTGTTGATTGAAGATAATAAAAATCAGAAAAGTGGGATGTTGTTTTTGTCTAGACAAAAGAGAAGTAAAAGACATTGCTCAAAAGAACTTAAGGGTCAGATGAATTTTCAGTGGTGTTTGGAATCTGAAATATCAGTTTCTTTGATGTTTGTAGCTGAAATTCAACAAGTGGAAAATGGTCATGCAGTGTGGCCGGAGATGCTGTTTCAGTAATGTTTGGAAGGATGTACTTCAGAAGGCAGGAAATATGTCCAAGATTGAGAATCAATGAAAATATTTAGCAGTCATCTGACTTAGGAACTGTTTTTATCAGCACTGTCTCTACTTGTTTGACAGTCCAGATCAACAAGCATTGATTATTCGTGGACAGGGAGAGTTGTATTGTGTTGATATGCTACCGATATCATTTCATTGCAAGGACCACAACACTAACAGTGAAACTAAATGAAGTGGAATTTCTCCCGCATACAAAAGCCATCTAATTGTATGACCTTAACGCTGTCATTCCCTTCCATTATGTGTGTCCACTTTTGTTGTGCAGTTGTTATAGTTACCAAATTTTTAATTTTTCTAAATGTTTTTCATGCATTATGTAAGTTAGTTGTTTAGAATAATGCACATATATTTGTGATATTTAAAAGGATTTTAACATTCAAAACCTATCCTTTACGAATGGGAATGGTGATGTTGTTTTATTCACAGAAACATAGGTGTCAGTGCACGGATTGTCTTAACTTAAATTCCCTCATGCCACTTCAAGATATTAACTTCATGAAATTGCTTCTTGTATATACCACAGGTTTAATTCATTATATTTATGTAAATATTCAAAGGCAAATGTTAAGGGAATGATTATTTGGTTCATAAGAACCTAAGATTGATACTGTGAGACTTACACGAAATGTTTGTTGGCTGTGTAAACATGATAAATAACCCTGATGCCGTAGGAATTGTGTTATGTATAGCCTGCTTGATAAGCAGCCAACCAATACACAATAACTGCAGCAGCTCCCTCACACCTTTCAGTATAGGTTGTTGTCAGTTTACACGTTGCCAGTATTCCAGTAGTGGCTATAAAGCTACCTGAGCCTATGTCAAGACAACTAGTGATGGACTTGGTGAGCAACAGTCTGAAACTCAGCACAATGATAAATAACCAGGCAGCTCACACATTGTAACCAACTGATCCTCATGTGGTATGTGTTAAGCCCATTTCTGGTGTCCCCCGCCGTGATATTGCTGGAATATTGCTAAAAGCGGCGTAAAACTAAACTCAGTCAGTCAGTCCTCATGTGGTAGATGGGTACAATGTGTGAAGCTTATTTCTGGTGTCCCCTACTTGACACCAAACATTAGCGCTATTGGTAATGGACAAGCAGAGTTGATATGATCATGGCTTGTCTGTGGGGTTTTTGGGTTTTTTGATGTTGCACGGCTACTTTTTTCAACATATTTGTAAACTTGTGTGCTTATAGCTTATCATTGGACCTCTAAATGTCGCCCCCACAGAGACCAAGCCTGTGCTTTTGATGTGATTCTTAGTTTAAAATTAAGTATTTGAGGTTCTGGTTTATCATGGCCTCAAGAACGACAATTCATTTCAAACAAACCTGTTGACCTACATTACAAAGCTTTCACTGCTTGATAACAGGTTACTTCAATAAAAAAATAAATGGATTGAAAATGTGTGCAGATAAAGTTTGTTTGATGAAATGATGGAAGTTCATTTCAATATTCTGGATCAGTTGCAAGACAATATCCCTGATCCAGCTATAAGACAGGTCCTTTGTAAACCTTTGAGGCAGGAGTTTTGTATGGCTGTCATTTTAAATCACCTTGTTGTGAAGTTTATTGTTGGCTCTATCACATGGAACCAACTGTATAATGACATTTTGACATAACTTCTTTATTTCATCAGAACCAAAATTTCAAAGATTTAATATTTGTTAGTAAATAATGACTGTGGAGCCCTTCATTTGGCATGTTTACCATCTATAAAATCAATATACATAAAGCTTTATTGAAACCATGCACTACTGTGATTACAAACATACACCTGCTTACATAATGAATAGGTAACTTTCTGATTTAAAAGCTTTCCTTTCATCATATTTGTTCATGTAAAACGACAATAAATTATTGATCGCAAATGCACCTACTAGTTTGATTGAAAGTGAACTATCATTCCTGATGAAGTTTTGATTATAAAACGGAAGACAGAGTAATTATGAGATCAATTTTGATTCCAATGAAGCACTAAGTGACTTTTGAATTGTCTGAGGAGTATATTATCTCTGGCAGCTCCAGGCAAAACAGTCCATTTAAACAGGGTTTGATCTGTCATCACCTGATATGAAATGGAAATTTACCTGCCAATGCAGATTGATATCTGTAATCAACAACATCATCATTTATTTCATTTTACACCCTATGTTATAATTTCAATCTGGTTGTAAAATCACCCATGTTGAAAACAGGAGTCATTACGGTTCTGGCTTCTCATTGGATGGTGCTAGTGGATGGAAAATTCACAAATATTCATCTCTTGGGAGAAATTGTTTGTTCGTTATGGCATGTATACAGATATCATCTTTGATTGTTGAAATACAAAAAACACAATTTTCACTTCCTGAAAATAGAAACTGTAGCAAATCAAATTTAAGATCTTCTTTGTGGGAGTTATCAATCGCAGTCAGTAACATCAAAGGTATTTGAATTGGCAAAGTTGCCGTCGTTCCTTTTAGATGCCGGTCAAGTGGATTACGTTCAATCGCGATAAATGAAATAATTGAAAGAAACAACACTGATGTGATCGTAATCATAGTGTATTTTCGAAGCCATGCAGTATAAAATGAAGATTATGAAATTTTCATGAATTGAAGTGTTAGAAATGCAATAACTTATATGATTCCACAGGCTCAAGACGTTTGTGTTTATTTCGTATTGAGAGTTTTCTAGCGCATTCTCAATTAATGCCCTTTTATGTCGCAGGATGTAATCGCTTTCAAATTGAACCCATGGATATTATCTTATTTTGATGTTTAGTCTAATGGAAAGATGAAGGAATTTAAATGCTTTAGATGTTGAAATATTGGGTGTGAAATTCGATTGAAATAAATTTGCTATTCAGAGCTTTTTCTAGCTAAACTGTGGCCTCTCTTAAAATGGTTTGATAAATTTGAAAATTATCTGACAGACATCAGTGAAATTGATTAATTATAATGATGTACAACATAAACTGCATTTTAGCAGTAGGGAAGAAAATGGCATGCTAGAAAATGAGCTGTGAGAGAGTGTTTTTATGTCCCATGTGTTATGAATAGTTTTTCAGTGCAAGGAAATTGAACATTTTGAAATAATTGAGGAATAAACTGTCTGTGACCCAGACAGCTAGTTTGGTAGTCGATATAATTGCAGAAAGTTCATCCATGCAATAAATAAAATGTAAATTACAGTGCGAACACACCAGCAGACAAAGCTTTCTGAGACTGATTAACCAAAACACAGGCTATAAATGAAAAGCTGAGGTATTTCAATACATTAATCTTCAAGAATTTATCTGCGTTCTTAAAATCTTACTGGTATGCATTCTTCTCATATGTGAAATATTGGAACGTATTTGTGCAATCTTAGCGTCTGAGTGTTTATTCAAGAGATGTTGCAGTCTGGGAGATGTGACCTGAATTTTGATCAAGTTTAATGGAATGATTATAATTTATCTTATTTGATGAACTAGGCATCACATCTAAAAGATGAAAATCCGGTTTAAGCTTAAGATGGTTATTGATTATTACACTGATCATTTGCTTTACTGTTACTTGGAGGTTTTCTTCTGGAAACATGCCCCTACCTGCAGGTTAAATGTTGGGAGACATTACAAAGGGGTTAAGACAATTGCATGTATATATGATAAGCTATGGATGAGGAATTAGAATCACGAAACTATCTTGTATATATGTATATTGTTGTGGAGATATTGCCTTACAACAAATGAATACTCCTTGATTGTGTTGACCATGTCTGCCCATCTTCATCTTTGAATTCAGACGAGGTTAAGCTGTCTGATTTAGGCACTGTTTACAAGTCTTCATGTGGGGTCAAATGTGCCTCTGCAGTTATGTTTCATGCATGTGGGGGCCGTGGGGTAGCCTAATAGTTAAAGCATCCGATCGTCATGCTTGAAGACCTGGGTTCAATTCCCCACATGGGTATAGTGTGTGAAGCCCATTTCTTGTGTCCCCGCTGTGATTTTGCTGGAATATTACTAAAAGTGGTCTAAACCCCAGCTCACTCACTCACTCATGCATGTGAAACAGAGGCCTGGTGATAGTAATGGTGTATTGTAATTTGTTTTCTTTTGAGATTCAGATGTATTGGTGAGCTAAGCTGGTTAACTTGGGATAAGACAGATGACTGTTTGACGATAAGTTTATATTGTCATGTGTTATAGATGGAGTGGAAGAGTCAGGTCAGCAGGCAGCCGACTCCACCTCCCAGACTGGGGCAGAGCAGGAGGACAGGTGAGCGATGTAGTAGAGGCACAGGCAGCTTGTTGTCTTGGCAGTCAGCCTTGTTCCCCCTACATTGTTGATGCCAGTAGTTTAGCCTGAAAGCCAATGGTTGATAGCTTGAACAATGGTCCTGCATGCCAAGTCAAGGTGACATATAAAGTCTTACCAAGCAATCCATGTCAGATCTATGTCAAGCAGGGATCAGGGTTCTGTAACTTTCAATTTTCACCGTAGCAAGATTGGTGATGGACTAGGGTCACACTCCAGGGAATGGGGCCTGGGACAGTATATGTGTGAGTGTTTATCAATTATTGTTTTCAACTAAATCTGCTTAATCAAGTGAATCACATGGTATATCTCTGCACGACATACAATATTTCATACCAAATGAAATATTCAAGCACACTTAGATCAAAGATTGGTTTAAGAGTTCAAGTTAATGTTGCCTTTATAATGTTTAGTAATGTTGCATTCCTGCTCTTAAATAGCTGACCTCTGATCCTGGTTGAATGCATGAGAAATATACCATGTGAATGGGTCATGTTAGTCACTGTATAGGCATTATCCTCATCACAAGCATGTGATGCTGGAGACCTTTTCTTCCCACTGGCATAAGGGGCAAATACAGTGAAGTTCTGAAGATACTTAAGGCTGCTTAAGTTTAAACTACATGCTCTCTTAAATTCCTGAAGGTTGTTAGCTACATGTCACATGACAACAGTGTTTAAAACAGCCTACATTCATGCATACATTATTAACATTAAAATATGAAATGACTGATCATGTTACATATTTTCATTACATGCTTTGTGAAGCATGTTATCATGAATTGTAATTAATATAAGTAGACACACTATGTGAACTTCATAGCTGAACACGTAGTATTGTTGTTAAAATTTCCTTGCTTTTAATTCCAGTCAGATTAAAAAATGTCATGGTTGTCAGAGCTGCCATATCGAAATTAGCATTTTGAAAATGACGGTGTGTCATGGATTTTAATAATCTTACAATGATCTTCATCAAGTATGATGAATCAGTTATATTTAATCTTTGGGTTTTTTTGTTTGATATTTATATTATATGTGTAAAATCTCAAATCACCCAAGTTTAAAAGTATGCTGTAGAGTTTAGCTGTGTTTGAGTTGCTTTAAAACTCTCTTGCTTTCTTTTAGCCAAGACAAGACAGAGGTGATGAAAGGTCTCCTAGTGGATGAAGAGCAGGTGAGTGTGATACAAAGTCTGTTTGTAATAGCAGCAAATGTTGGTAACATTCTAGGCATTTAAGTGACATTTTGATGTCAATCATCTGTTTGTTTCTAGACGGATATTGAAGAAGATTCAGAGGGTGAATGGAGAACACCTCCCCAAGACGAAGGCAGTGATCAGGAGATGGAGGAACAAGAAGAAGGTGTAGAAGAAAAGGATGAAGAGGATAAAGGGGAGGGAGAAGGATCAGTTGAAGGTGAAGGTAACAGTGAAGATCAGGAAGAAGATGATAAGGAAGTTGAGGAAGAAGTTCAGTTAGAATCAATTAAGGGCAAGGCTACCAGCCTGAGGAGCTTGGATCCTGAAGATGTGAAAAACCTGGAGGAAGAGATGACTGAGTCTGTGAAGCATAAGATGGAGACAGCAGAGGCTGGTGACATGATCACCCCAGTCCTGACCAAGAACCAGATGGAGCTCCTGGAACTGGAGATGAGAGCACGGGCCATCAAGGCCATGCTGAAGAAACACCAGAGCAAGAGTACACTGTGAGCAAGAGCATCTCCAGACCACCAGAAAGTGTAAAATGTACTTTTGTGTTTCAACTACTGTTGTCCATGAATGTATATAATGACATACTACTCATGGACATACTTAGTGTCACTGCCATTTCATCCTAATGGAAGAGTGAGGATGGAAGATGAAGCGTGTCTGATGGACCCATCACTCTTTGTCATATTTTGTGAATAAAATGATTGCATGCCAAAATGTCATGTTTCTTCTCAACATTGTTATGTGATGACTGTCTGGGATGTGGCATTAATTAGACTGGGATGCGATCAAGACATATGTTTCTGCTTTAGTCAGTTTCTGACTGGCAGCAAATAATATGTCTTACAAATATACCCTGTGATATTTACAGTATGAATTGACTAGACTTTTGGATTCCTGTCAGGTATATTGGTGTATAATTTTTATCAAATGGATGTGTTTGTAAAGGAGTGAGGCAAGTAAAGAGTTGGTGGTATATGTGCGAGAACTTGGAATTGCCTGATGTAATACTGGATGTGACAGTATATATCTGTATTCTAGTTTAAGACTGATCTGCACAATATATAGCCTGACCATTGCAAGGTTCCTCGGGAAACAAATGGGTAGTTGTCAAGCTTGTTTCTTCTCATTTTCAAGACAGTTCTCCTAAATGCTAAAATTCTGATTGTTCTCTCCAAATTGTCCTTGTTTCCTAATTTCTTTCAACAATTGAAATGTTCCATACAAATGCCAATCCACTTCCTGAATCAAGCAAAATCACGCAGAAAATCACTTCATATCAGATCATATGTGTCCATTTTGTTCAACAATGATACCACAGGGTAAAACATCCTACATTCACTCAGTCAGTCATTAAATCACTCAATCATGTCATTATGATCATAATGTGTCTTACGTTTTTGTGTTTCCGTTGTGAACAAAGTAACATCTACAAAAGCCTAAATGATGACTTTATTACAATACATGAAAGTTGTATGTTTCTTTGTCCTCACATTTTTCAATACTGCCTTCAGCTTTTTGGGAACGGGAAAATGTAACTGTGGGTTAAACTGTTTGAAGTCCATAGGGTGTGTTTTTATCATTCATTGAAGTTAATACAAGTGTTTGCGATTGTCTGTGTTTATCTTATACACTGAGTGGCCTACATTCCAATAAAGACTTTGTGATGTTTGGGTGGCTAAACAGAGTCAGTATGTGTATTTAGATGAAAAGAAATGTACATCATGCACACATAGGGTTTCATTTACAAGTTTGTTTACATCCTGACTGATGTTAATTTCTGATGAAGAAACCATTTTTAAAGTTTATCTTCAATAAGTCTTAATTCATATGGAATGACGTATGATCATGCTGTAAATGTGTATTTATGTTTCATCATTTTTTATGAATATTCACAAGTTGCTGAAACAAAGTGTATGTTTTGGAAACGACTGATTGATACTGTTTCAGACGATAATGTTTTATCTTTGGCACTAGAGACGAATATTGTATGAGATACACTTTTTGAGCATGTACATTGGATATTTCTTCCCTTCTCAAATGTGACCCTGTCCGTCTACTTTTGAAATGTACATGATATTAACATATCAAGAAGCTGATCTCCGTCATTAAATGATACCCGTTTATTCACCATCCTGACAATGATAGGTTGAAATTTATTGTTGTCTATATATCATCTTTGTTTAACTTACCCCTTGGGATACGTTTTATATTTTATATGCATTAAAACTGTGAAAATGTGTTTAAAAGTCAAAAGTGACTTTTGAATAATTCTCTTATGTAGATTTTATGAATAAAAAGATCATATATTTATATGTGTATTTTATATTTTCATACAAGCCTATATTTCAGGAAGAAATTACAGCAATGTATAATGTTTAAAGAGGATGTTACAAAACTTGACAGATGTATCAAACAGGCCTGGCAGTGATACACATGCAAACAGCGACAAAGATGACTGAAATGTAATTTAAACAATTCAAAGTACATCTCATGTATGAATATACAAGGGTATATGTTGATCTATGTATTCTATGGCCCAGTCAGCAATGTCCCAGCTATATCACCGCAACTATAATAATCAAGTTAAAGCAGAGTTTCATGTTGCCTCGTGCCTGTGTACAGTAACATTTACAGGGGAGGCAGGGACCTGTGATATGCACATTCTTCTATAGGAAATAGAAAAGACTCTTATGATGTGGAGATAAGATTACAATGGTGGTCTAATATATGAACGAAATACTTTTAGCTGCTTTTTTCTCTGTTAATGTTCAAGATTACATAGACAATATTGCTCAACCGAAGTATTCAGTTGTTGGCTTGACTAGCATTAAACAATTTTTTCAGTCATATTATATATGGACATGTAAGTTTGTGCCAAAGTGAAACGCAAGATCCAGGAAACAACAAGCAGTTCAAACTGGGGACCAATTCTGCCCCAGTGTCCAAACTGGTGGATTATTGGCCAACAGATGTTAGAATGAAATAAACAATATTAGTGACAAAATAACCTTAAGAAAAAGAAGTAATTATATCCCAGTAATTAAAAAAACATTTGAATCTGTTGTTTCAAGTCCTGATTCAGGTAATTTCGCCAACTTAAACCATGTTATTATTATATATATTTTCTCCCTAGTTGTCCATAACCACCTATAGCTGTGTCAGCTTCACTTCACAGTTTCCTAAAATTCACATTCAGAATGGCCTGTGAATTCCCATTTGAGAGTGTACTGCAACAACAATGATTAGATGTCATCATATAGAACACCTACCTAATGGTATACATGGAGAGTATGGGTAAATAATACCAGCAACTTGTACCTCTAAAACATGGTGTCAGTTCAATCTTAATATTTTAAACATTCAAAAGTCCAGACAGTGTTATTAAGTTAGCCTGACATAATTGTCACCCAAAGTCCTGGTTCTGTTCATATAAATCACAAGTTCTGTTTGGTCATGGAGACATGTGTAATGGAAAAGTTATTTGTAAATGATAATAGTGAGCTCAGCTGTTGCAGTTCACTTATCGTGTTCGAAACACTTCCAAACATGCCCGATAGCCACTGACATTTTAATACCTATTGTTGAAAATCAATACAATAGATATAATCTTTCCCAGGGTAATGGCAGAACGACAGGTATACATTTGGAAATCGCTTTGTCACGTTGGATGGTAAAATTGATGGAAGATGATCAGTGCTTTGGGAATTCTTATCAGTATTTTTTAGCAGTTTCATGAAATTCCATACATTTCTGTATTCCACTTAGTTTGAATAGTGTTAGAAGTTTATTTATCTTTAATCTATGAAATTCACAGCACCAATGTGTCGATATAATTACACATGTGGACGTAGCCTAAAGGAGGGGAGCTTCAGTTGATTGTAAGCATAATGGCAGTAATTATGTATGGAGAACTTATGAAAGGGTAAATCAATTTTGAAGTTACACCTTGAACAGTGAACTTTTTTCTTGCTTCACTCTGTCGTTGTGTAACTCAAATCTTTGCCCTCATAACCTAGTCCCCTGTTTATAACCTTAGTTTCCCAGCTACCTCCCCAGTTGGTTACCATCCTCTATCATTTACAACCTCTGGCACCATCGCCATCACCAATCACCCATTTACAACTTCAGACATTTTTAACATCAATCAGACATTTGTAGCCTCATTAGCTCATTTAAAGTGTCAGTCGCCAATTGTCTACTATAGTTTCCCCAGTTAGAACTGTAGTCTATCATTTGCAACTGTTTTGTCACCATTGTCAACATCATTCCAATCACACATTTGTAACCTCCATCAAACAGTTGTGTCCACATTGACTTATTTACTGTCTCAGTTACCACAGCCTATTATTTACAACCACAGTCACATAGTGACAACCTCCCTTTTGTCACAACCTTAGCCTCCGAGTTCACAATCAGAACTAAGAATTTCAGTTTATCCACCTCAGCCTCACGACCAGGATGAAGAGTCTCAGCTTCAAGCCTTACTTAGATTCATTCAAATTGCCCGGACGACTCAATTCTCCAGACACAAGAGAGAAATGGCTTTTTTTTTCAAATTGGGCTGCAGAAAATCACCATTTACCACGTCATTTATGACAGATTTGGGGGGCCTGTTGTGGAATGAAATGTATGAAAACGGGAATTACATTTTTTTTTACAATAAAAATTATATCATCATTAATTCAAATTATATTTTTTTCTATGAAAAGTTTATCATTAATATGAGCTTTTCCAAGGATAAAAAACATGACAGTGTATCAGTAATTTCATCCACTTGCCTTGAGAGAGGACCAATCAAGGGGAGGCAACTGTGGTGAACTGACGCAGTAGCTCTTCTCCCCCCACTTGTGAGTGATCACACATGATATGGTTTATAACGCAGATTTTTGTAATATTTATAACCACAACCGATTTTCATTATCCCATTTATAACAATGCTTATCAGTGAGCAATGAATCATTACCATGACATTTAATCTTTTCAAAAACTTACATGACTGCTCCAGTTACGAATTCTAAGAAAAGTTGTTTCCCAGCATCCAGTGCTTGTCATGTGGTAATTAATGCAGGACTCTGCAGTATTCCAGCTATCCTGGCACCCTGTAAATAACTGACTCTGGACTAGACAGACTAGTGATTGATATAATGAGCATCCCACACCATCAGGGAGGTGAGGTGAGGTGAAATTGGGTTTAACGTCGTGCTTGAGAATATTTCGCTCATATGACGACGTGCATGCGTGTGTATGTGTATGTGCGGCTCCTTGTACTAGCCCAGACTGAAGCTGGTTTTATAGTGCTAGCCCACTGAGATACCATGCCGCAGTGGAGCATGAATACCCTACTCAGACACATTATACTGACTCCGAGCCGACCAGTCCTTGTTGTACCAATTAATGCGGAGCGCCAGGCAGGGACCAACAAGTACCATATTTTAACGTCTTTTGGTCGGGGGATCGATCCCCGCGACCTTCCGTTCTCCAGGCGGACGCTCTAACCACTACACCATGGAGGCGGTCCAATCAGGGAAGGAAACAACATAGTTACAGACTATGGCAAAGGGTTAGGCTTCTTCTTTTGCATAGGTTGACTAGAACTGGAACCGAGATTCCTGACAGATGCTCCTAGAAATAGTTACTTAGGCTTTATGCTGCTTTTGTAATACTCGAGGCAGGGGACACCAGAATCTGTACCCATGTTTGGGATTGTACAGAAACTACACCAATGAGGACTGGGCACATCCCATGTGACCTGGGCCACCTATCTCAAAACTCTCGTAAGCCTAAGATCTCGTAACTTTTCTCGTAGCATTCGTACTCCCTATGTTACAGTATAGGAGGTACGAATGCTACGAGAAAAGTTACGAGATCTTAGGCCTACGAGAGCTTTGTGAAACGGGGCCCTGGTTGCTTGCATGTCATGATATATGCTCATACTGGCAACCTGTGGTTTGACTGACCCATATTTGAGATTTTACTGGTGTCTGTGATAGAGCTCAATTATTGCTGATTGGTTAAAAAAAACACATTTACTCACCCTTTTGAGTAATTTCCTTGCATTGATATGGTCAGACTGACTGACTGAGTATGTTTTGCATGGCTTGTAGCAATATTCCAGCAATATCACAGTGAGGGACTCCAGAAACTGTCTTCACACATTGTACCCATGTAGGGAATCAAACCCGGGCCTTCGGCATGATGAGAGATGCTTTAACCACAAGCCTACCCCACTGCCCCTGATGTGTTCAGAGTTTATATTAATACTCGCATTTGGCAGTACATTGTGTCTTGTTATATGTTACAGTTACTGGGATAGTTATGAATGTGAACTGATGGCAAAACACTATTGTAATGTCAGAGGTGTATTAGGATACCTGCATTATGTCACTCCTACATGTGTTTATTTTAGAAGTAAAACAAAACTGCTGCTAAAATTATTTCACTCATAATCTTGGTTTTTGTTATACTTTGAACATTTGGGCTCCTGTGTTACACAAGAAATAGAATCTTGACCTTTAAATATAATCAGGGAGACTATTTAGATTATCCCTGATATAATCAGTGATAAAAATAAAAGTATGCTATAGACCCTTTAGCTAGTATATATATATCAAATTATTTGGGTCAAGTTGAAGTCCAGTTACTTAAGTTATTGGTGGAGACAACGAGTGGATTTGGTTGTTGAACGTCAGAGCAGCAGATTGAATGGCAACTGATCAAAGGGAAGCAACTCATGTACAGTTATCCATCTTGACATCATAATGGCGAAGAGCTCCCGTCCACAGCATTCCGAATGTTGGCATAAAGAACTGAGGTTTCAAAATGTAACAAATTTGACAAAAACAAGGCTATAACTGGCATGCGTCATCCAGTCGTTCAATGACATCTCAAACAACGTTAAAATGTTTTCATAATTCACAAAAGAAAATACTGCTGTCTTTTACGTGTAAAATACTATTAAATCGATACCACAAAACTAATTTGCCTACATTTCAAAGAGATACTGTGTTCAAAGTGTTATGTTTGATGGCTGTTTAATACAGGAACATCAAGCAGGCCTGGTTATTTCAAACTTTAATAAATATGGATGTTGTCATAAAATGTGAAATTTACACGCAATTTTCCGCTTAAAACTATTTTCTACAGTTTAGATAAAGAATTCACTAAGCGTTGTGGGATTTATGTACAGATTGCGCAGATTTTATGGCACCATATTGTAGATACATTCACGTCTGAATTCTAATAAACCAAGTTTACACACGTAAATGAACTAGGCTTAACATGAAAGCAGTAGTAGTTTTTTTCCATTGGACAAGATATTACTTGTCATCAAATTCTCTCAATTTTCATTCTGAAAGTTTTAGAGTCCTTTTTTCTATTGAAGACCCGACTTAAAGCATCTAAATGATGGTAGAAAAGAGAATCTAAATAAAATATGATGAAGGCATTTTTCTAGTAAACATTACCTTTTATCAGATTAATAATTTAAGATTCGCTATTTTGAATTTTATTGCTCATTATTTGGTAAATTGGAATAGCATTATTGGCCATCTTTCTTCCAAATTAATAATGGACCTAGATTCATTGATTTATCGTCATCATAAATGTCACAACTCTATGAGACCACGTGCACTTTCGTATTTTATTTGAAATTAATGTTATATTTGTGACAATTTGTTTACCGTGCATTCCCCAGTAATGCTTGCATATTGACGTATATAGGCCCTACGAGCTTGGCCGGGAAAATTAATGGTCAGAAAACGGGGGTCGCCAATACTAATAGCTTCTTGATTTTTCCATCATACTTTGTGAGATGAAATTGAGTGGAAATCTTCCAAGGCCCAATCACGCGTCAGGGAAAATGTGGCTTGAAAGTTGATGATTGTTTTGAAACGGCTAATAGCTATGCAAGAACAACCGAGTAGAGGAAATGCAAGCCGCTCTACTTGGCCCGGCCGACTCATCTCCGGTGCAATAAATATTATGTCCGAACAAATCACTGTAAACATTGAAAATGAATGACCCTTTCGCTGGCGAGCTTTCCGCGACTGTATCAGACCAGCCAGTCTTTTGAATGTAGGATAAAGCGCATCTGTAGCTGACGGGGCACTTCTGTGCCACACATTTAAGAAGGAGCACGTAAGGAGAGCGGTATCCTGCCTATGTACAAAGCTGAGTCGTTTTAAGGCACGATTCTTTTTAAGTTCTTTTTAGAGGTTCATTTCTTTGAACAAACCCAATGTGAAAATCTGTCTTTTTAGGTATCGTTTAAGGAACATAGTTTGTAGCGGTATCAATAGCACGGGAGGAGAGAACGTCGATAGAAGCAGCTTAATATCTATCTCAATTTTTACGAGGTGACATTGAAAGCATTTTGAGGTATTTTTTATTCATTCATACACATTTCTCCTCCTTTGATGGGTGTTATCATTAAAGTCTTCAGAAGAACTGATTCTACACTTTGGGTATAGGGTGTTACCATGTCATTTAAAACTGTATATAGGAACATGGGCTTGCACAAGTCTCTAAGGTAATAATTAATAGTTTAAATGATTATTTCTATTTAAAAAATGTAAATAACAGATTAGGGTCGTCATGTTATCTAGACTTGCCTCTAAGGATAAAATTACTGTACATGCATGGACTTAATGCAGCCTTGGAGCAAGGCTAATAGGGACACTAAACCGGTCGGCATACAGTAACACTTTATTAACCCATAGGCATTGAGTGACACACATGTTAACCTAAATGTCATACTGGATACAGACAGTCGTGATATAGCTGTAACATGTACTACAGACAGTCGTGATATAGCTATAACATGTACTACAGACAGTCGTGATATAGCTGTAACATGTACTACAGACAGTCGTGATATAGCTGTAACATGTACTACAGACAGTCGTGATATACCTGTAACGTTCACTACAGACAGTCGTGATATAGCTGTAACGTGTTCTACAGACAGTCGTGATATAGCTGTAACATGTTCTACAGACAGTCGTGATATAGCTGTAACGTGTATTACAGACAGTCGTGATATACCTGTAACATGTACTACAGACAGTCGTGATATACCTGTAACGTTCACTACAGACAGTCGTGATATAGCTGTAACGTGTACTACAGGTGTGATATAGCTGTAACATGCACTATAGACAGTCGTGATATAGCTGTAACGTGCACTACAGAAGGTGTGATATAGCTGTAACATCTACTACAGAAGGTGTGATATAGCTGTAACGTGTACTACAGACAGTCGTGATATAGCTGTAACGTGCACTACAGAAGGTGTGATATAGCTGTAACATCTACTACAGAAGGTGTGATATAGCTGTAACATGCACTATAGACAGTCGTGATATAGCTGTAACGTGCACTACAGAAGGTGTGATATAGCTGTAACATGTACTACAGAAGGTGTGATATAGCTGTAACATGTACTACAGAAGTCATGTGACATAGCTGTAACATGTTCTACAGACAGTCATGATATAGCTGTAACATGTACTACAGAAGGTGTGACATAGCTGTAACATGTACAGACAGTCGTGATATAGCTGTAACATGTACTACAGAAGGTGTGATATAGATGTAACATGTACTACAGAAGGTGTGACAGCTGTAAAATGTACTACAGACAGTCATGATATAGCTGTAACATGTTCTACAGACAGTCGTAATATACCTGTAACGTGTACTACAGACAGTCGTGATATAGCTGTAACATGTATTAAAGACAGTCGTGATATAGCTGTAACATATACTACAGACAGTCGTGATATAGCTGTAACATGCTCTACAGACAGTCGTGATATAGCTGTAACATGTATTACAGACAGTCGTGATATAGCTGTAACGTGTACTACAGAAGGTTTGATATAGCTGTAACATGTACTACAGACAGTCTTGATATAGCTGTAACATGTTCTACAGCCAGTCGTGATATAGCTTCAACATGAACTACAGAAGGTGTGACATAGCTGTAACATGTTCTACAGACAGTCGTGATATAGCTTTAACATGTACTACAGAAGGTGTGACATAGCTGTAACATGTACTACAGACAGTCGTGATATAGCTGTAACATGTACTACAGACAGTCGTGATATAGCTGTAACATGTACTACAGACAGTCGTGATATAGCTGTAACATGTACTACAGACAGTCGTGATATAGCAGTAACGTGTATTACAGACAGTCGTGATATACCTGTAACATGTACTACAGACAGTCGTGATATACCTGTAACGTGTACTACAGACAGTCGTGATATAGCTGTAACGTGTACTACAGGTGTGATATAGCTGTAACATGCACTATAGACAGTCGTGATATAGCTGTAACGTTCACTACAGAAGGTGTGATATAGCTGTAACATGTACTACAGACAGTCGTGATGTAGATGTAACGTGTAGTACAGACAGTCGTGATATAGCTGTAACGTGTAGTACAGACAGTCGTGATATAGCTGTAACGTGTAGTACAGACATTCGTGATATAGCTGTAACGTGTACTACATAAGGTGTGATATAGCTGTAGCGTGTACTACAGAAGGTGTGATATAGCTGTAACGTGTACTACAGAAGGTGTGATATAGCTGTAACGTGTACTACAGACAGTCGTGATATAGCTGTAATATGTACTACAGAAGTTGTGATATAGCTGTAACGTGTACTACAGAAGGTGTGATATAGCTGTAACGTGTACTACAGACAGTCGTGATATAGCTGTAATATGTACTACAGAAGGTGTGATATAGCTGTAACGTGTACTACAGAAGGTGTGATACAGCTTTTACGTGTACTACAGAAGGTGTGGTAAAGCTGTAACGTGTACTACAGAAGGTGTGATATAGCTGTAACGTGTACTACAGAATGTGTGATATAGCTGTAACGTGTACTACAGAATGTGTGATATAACTGTAACGTGTACTACAGAAGGTGTTATATAGCTGTAACGTGTACTACAGAAGGTGTGATATAGCTGTAACGTGTACTATAGAAGGTGTAATATAGCTGTAACGTGTAGTACAGAAGGTGTTATATAGCTGTAACGTGTACTACAGAAGGTGTGATATAGCTGTAACGTGCACTATAGACAGTCGTGATATAGCTGCAACGTGTACTACAGAAGGTGTGATATAGCTGTAACGTGTACTACAGAAGGTGTGATATGGCTGTCACGTGTACTACAGGTGTGACATAGCTGTAACGTGTACTATAGACAGTCGTGATATAGCTGTAACGTGTACTACAGAAGGTGTGATATAGCTGTAACGTGTACTACAGAAAGTGTGATATGGCTGTCACGTGTACTACAGGTGTGACATAGCTGTAACGTGTACTATAGACAGTCGTGATATAGCTGTAACGTGTACTACAGAAGGTGTTATATAGCTGTAACGTGTACTACAGAAGGTGTGATATTGCTGTAACGTGTACTATTGACAGTCGTGATATAGCTGTAACGTGTACTACAGAAGGTGTGATATAACTGTAACGTGTACTACAGAAGGTGTTATATAGCTGTAACGTGTACTACAGAAGGTGTGATATAGCTGTAACGTGTACTATAGAAGGTGTAATATAGCTGTAACGTGTACTATAGACAGTCGTGATATAGCTGCAACGTGTACTACAGAAGGTGTGATATAGCTGTAACGTGTACTACAGAAGGTGTGATATAGCTGTAATATGTACTACAGAAGGTGTGACATAGCTGTAACGTGTACTACAGAAGGTGTAATATAACTGTAATATGTACCACAGGTGTTATATAGCTGTAACGTGCACTACTACAGGTGTGACATAGCTGTAACTTGTACTACAGAAGGTGTTATATAGCTGTAATATGTACCACAGGTGTTATATAGCTGTAATGTGTACTACAGAAGGTGTGATATAGCTGTAATATGTACTACAGAAGGTGTTATATAGCTGTAACGTGTACTACAGGTGTGATATATCTGTAATATATACTACAGAAGGTGTTATATAGCTGTAAAGTGTACTACAGGTGTGATATAGCTGTAATATGTACTACAGAAGGTGTTATATAGCTGTAACTTGTACTACAGAAGGCGTGATATAGCTGTAATGTGTACTACAGAAGGTGTTATATAGCTGTAACGTGTACTACAGAAGGTGTGATATTGGTGTAACGTGTAGTACAGAAGGTGTGATATGGCTGTAACGTGTATTACAGAAGGTGTGATATAGCTGTAACGTGTATTACAGAAGGTGTGATATAGCTGTAACGTGTACTACAGAAGGTGTGATATGGCTGTCACGTGTACTACAGGTGTGATATACCTGTATCGTGTACTACAGAAGGTGTGATATAGCTCTAACATGTACTACAGAAGGTGTGACATAGCTGTAACATGTACTATAGACAGTCATGATATAGCTGTATTATGTACTACAGAAGGTGTTATAAAGCTGTAACGTGTACTACAGAAGGTGTGATATAGCTGTAACGTGTACTATTGACTGTCGTGATAAAGCTGTAACGTTTACTATAGAAGGTGTGATATAGCTGTAACGTGCACTATAGACAGCAGTGATATAGCTGTAACTTGTACTACAGAAGGTGTGATATAGCTGTAACGTGTATTACAGAAGGTGTGATATAGCTGTAATATGTACTACACAAGGTGTTATATAGCTGTAACGTGTACTACAGGTGTGATATAGCTGTAATGTGTACTACAGAAGGTGTTATATAGCTGTAACGTGTACTACAGGTGTGATATAGCTGTAATGTGTACTACAGAAGGTGTTATATAGCTGTAACGTGTACTACAGAAGTTGTGATATAGCTGTAACGTGTACTACAGAAGTTGTGATATAGCTGTAACGTGTACTACAGAAGGTGTGATATAGCTGTAACGTGTACTACAGAAGGTGTGATATAGCTGTAACGTGTACTACAGAAGGTGTGATATAGCTGTAACGTGTACTACAGAAGGTGTGATATAGCTGTAACGTGTACTACAGAAGGTGTGATATAGCTGTAACGTGTACTACAGAAGGTGTGATATAGCTGTAACGTGTACTATAGACATTCGTGATATAGCTGTAACGTGTACTACAGAAGGTGTGATATAGCTGTAACGTGTACTACAGAAGGTGTGATATAGCTGTAACGTGTACTATAGACAGTCGTGATATAGCTGTAACGTGTACTATAGAAGGTGTGATATAGCTGTAACGTGTAGTACAGAAGGTGTTATATAACTGTGATGTCTACAACAGACAGTCGTAACGTAGCTGTATTGTTGCTGAAAGTGACGTATATCGTTTCACTTCGACAACCAACAAACTGACTCGACTTTGTTGACTGCATGCATGTGTATAAATTACTCTCACGGTGTGTGGTATGTTCAACTCTAATATCATTGGGGAATTAGTGCTGTATTCATCCACATTAGGTATGCAACTTTATGCCATGGGGATTTACGCAAACACAGCTCTTCACGATGTTAAAAGGTATTACTTTGGGGACTGAAATATAAATCTGAGCTAACTGCACCATGGCATGAAGCCAGTGCTTCATTCTGACTGTACGAGATGGGTTTGCGGACTTGTGTGGCGTGGGAAAACATTCTGTTTTTGTGGACAATACGTGCCTGCTGTCTCAGGTTTAGATTGTATAAATAGATCCAAAGTGTCAGTCTTGACTATCCGACACAATTAACCAGCGTGCCATTAAATTCCACTTTGAATCATTTATGACGTAACGTAGTTTGTGTGTGTGTGTGTGTGTGTGTGTGTGGGGTGGTGTGTGTTTGAAAGCCATGTGCACACTGACTTCCATAGCTCGACTCTGATATAACTATTTCACTTCAGAGTACACGGGGAATATGTCACTCACCCACACAACCAGCCACCTGTCCACTCATCCACTCAAAGTTATTGAATTCTCTGCACTTTAACGGTTGCAGGTGGAATGGACGTGCCACATATCTATTTTAGCACATACCTTACGATTTTTTGCAACAAATGTCTTATTTTGGAATGTGTTTTTCCAAATCAAACAAAACTCAGAAAACAACTTTCTGTTAATATAAATGATCTTGTCCCTTCATTGAAGACATTCCTGGTGAGATGTGGCACAGTGAACTTCAATGTGGTTCTGAAATATACACCTGGAACTTAATTAAGCACCCCCCCTATTTTCTGGATGATGAGAAACAAAACTTGCTGTAACTCTCTCACTATTCCAAAGATAGTGGAACCTGAGCTATTGTGAAACATACGATCTATTGGCAAATGAAAAACAAGACAATGATTCCAATACGTGTTGTTTTAATAGCGTAACCAATGTGATTTGGTCACTATTGATTCTTGATGAAAATAGTCACTGAACAAGTATGGTCGTAGCATTGTCAATGGCTGACTATTACAAGAAATGATGCACAAGGAATGTCACATGTTAACATCTGATGGGTCTGGCATAAGTATCGGGTGTATCCCCCCACGTGCTTGGATGACAGCTTGAATCCTCCTCATCATGCTACTGGTAAACCTTCTGATACGATCAATTGGCAACTGCCGCCATTCTTCATGCAAAGCAGCTTCAAGCTGTGCAAGATGCTGGAGAGGGGGGTTCTCTCAACCTCACACGGCGTCCAAGAAAGTCCCAGATGTGCTCCAAAGGATTCAAATCGGGGCTCATTGCTGGCCAAGGTAATGTCATGATAGCCTCATTCTGGAGATGTGCGGTCACAGCACGTGAACGATGCGGCCTGGCGTTGTCATCCATGAATATCGGGTGAGTAGCCAACGGGTGGTTGTCAAAGTGAGGCACGACAACTGGATGGGGAATATCCCGGATGTACTGCTGACCATCAAGATTTCCTCGGACAGTCACCATTTGAAGTTTACAGTCGTGTGAAAGACAACTCCAGATCATAACCGATCCTCCACCATAAGGAACAGTAGGGTGGATATTCCTGGGCACGTAAGCAGTGTTTTTATGCCTCCACACTCTCATTCGACCATCTGTAACGTAGAGGAGGAACCTGCTCTCATCTGACCAGTGGACCATGCTCCATGTCCTCAGGTTCCACTGGCGACGGGCCTTACACCACTCCAGACGTCGTCTCTTATGGAGATCAGACAGAGCAGGACGTTTGATGACTCTTCTGGACCTCATACCAAGTGCCCTAAGGCGATTTCAGACGGTTCTGGTGGATAATTGTCTGTAGGGTAACCACAGGCGCTTCAAAACCGAACTTGTGGCAAAGGGTTCTCGCCTTACCAGACGTGCCAGGCTGCGATCATCACGGGCCGTTGTCTTCCTGGGTTGTCCAGGCCTTGGACGATCTCTCACATCTGTCATCTGATGTTTTCGGACAAGTCGGCTGATGACCGAGTGACTGTAGCCCAGTTGTCGTCCAATAGCTTTGAAAGACATGCCTGTTGCATGCATGCCGACAATTTGCCACCTTAGTGCTTCAGAAAGTCTTCTCCTCGCCATTTCAGTATTCATTAATGGAGACAGTTACAAATTTGTCTGCTTTTATACCCATAAATTGCATGTCAGAGAAACTGAATTTTGGGAAAAGTGTGGGTTGTATGCTTCACGTGCATAAGGGATGCGTTGTGACGAGTGCAAAGGAACTGAAACACCTTTTTAGACTTCTAGAGATGTGTTGTAATACAGAGATATCATTCATGTTTAACGATGGTTAACAGTTGCTCTACTATCATGAAATATATCAGGGGGTGCTTAATTAAGTTCCAGGTGTATATTACAACAATATTATATCAGGTTAATCTTCTGACCACAGTTTCTCTGGAGACCCATCGTTGTTGAGGGAGAGAGAGACGATATCTAGAAGCATGAAAAATGGCTCTAAATTTCTAAATGACCAAATCTATTATAATCGCGCTATGTACGCGTAAGGTTTGAGTTAGCTAGCTCTTTGTTTAGGAGTTGTGTGTGGTTCTTCTAAAGGCCAGCGATCCCGATCTTGATTTAATACGTTTGTCCGTTAATTACCTGCCTCCACAAGATCATTAAGTTGGTTTATTGATGTACCTGGATGTTATCTTTACTCAACAGTCTCCAGCATTGCACGGACATAGCTCGGGGGTTACAGTGTGGAAGATATTTACTACCACCAGTAGATCACGGTGATAATATATGCTCCAATTCGTTGCAGTCATCTGTTCGTGGCCCGACAAGGTCGTCTAAGATTAAGACGGGATTAAGTTTCCGTGAAGCTATTTTACAAATTACTGTTAAATATGTTTATAAACTTTGTTGAGTGAGTCAGATCCCTTTTGGTTGCAACACATTTATAGAAACTATAATGGCTTGGGTGATATGGCGGTGTTCGAGTAGCTGAATGGTTAAAGTGCTCGCTTCCCACGACAAAGACCCGGGTTCCGTTCCAACATGGGTAGATGTTTACGTGCATTCGGAACATACAAGGCGAGGAAACCATATCACGGACTTTTGAAATATTCTTTTCATTCATAAAATCAGGGTCTGCTTCCAGTGACTATGCCTCAATGCATACCCTTCCGTATTGTAACCTCTTGTATACACATATATGACCGAATTAATATAACTGGAATATTGCTGAGTGCGGCATGAAACAATAGATATGTTTGGGCATGATAGAACACAGGGGCCGACTAGTGGCAGAGGAAGCCTCCACATTGTCCCGTGTTTGTCAGTGAGTCTTGTTAATATCTGACTCGATATTGTTTTACGCCGCACTGTGCCAGTTATTCACGTTGACCTCTATTCCAGTCTACGTCATGGAAGCAGCGGGCAGGCAGACCACGTAACGGCCGACGTCCACGTAACCGATGGCATACAATCATCCAGGTCCCCGGGGGCCCACCTAATCAGTCCGTTATAAAACAGACATTGGGTACTGGAAACATCGTCTGTAGGGAATCTCCGCGGAATAAGTCAATTGTTTGCTGGGCACAGATTCGCTACCAATTGTTAGTTTTTGTAAGTGTATTTACCATGGGGAATATTTATGGTTTATATAAAATATATTTTCCCTCTTCTGTAAATAATGAACTGAAAATATTGTTACGGAAAGTATTTCCACCTATACAACTGGTGTGTTTTCCCACAGGACAAAACCCGGGACGTATGTGTTCACTGTTTAAATAGAATAGGTATGTAACATTTAGTTCCCTGCGGCGGCGAGGATATTGGGTAGAAAGAAATAGAAGAATGAAAGAAAAGTAAAGCAATGATCGACCAAAATTGTACTTACAAGAAATACATCAACGCAACACAACGCAACGCAACGCAACGCAACGCATCGCAACGCAAAGCAGAGCAACGCGAAGGAACGCAATCCTGACAAGAAGACGCCCCTTAGGGAGGATGGTTTCAGTGTATTCGCTCCGATCTGTTAGTCTCTCATACAGACCCTGAAGCAAATATATCCAAGAAATCCCACGCAAGTCTAGAAATGTGGCAGGTTAGATTGCCAATGAAGAAAGTCTCAGGACTCCTTTTCATTATTTTATTTTTTTCACTATGAGCTTTTTATTTCTATATAATATGTTCATTTCAGAGACAAGTTGTTAGTCCACTCCAATGTCTGTAAGGAACTTGATATGGCTTGGTGTATTCCTACAGGAGTTCCTACTTCCTATGTTTTGTCATCCAGAGTTCAACCCATGCTGTGCTAGAGTATAGTATGCCCAATCAGTTGATCCTGCATTGTATGAATGTGAAACATCTTGGGTGTCTTCAGCTCAAATGTATCTTCTGTTAGGACATTCCTAGCGCAACTGAGGCTTGTGCCTGTGGCCTTGGGTCGGGCGTTATTTTCAGGGTAAGGGCGGTAATATTTTCATAACCAGTTGTTAGAAACGGACACTCTAATAACATTGCTTCACACGTTGTTCGCATTGCTGGAATCGAACCCCGGACTTCCGAATGACGAGCGAAGACTTTAACCACAAGGCTAGCCCCAGGGCCCTGGATGTGACATGTTGATGTATATGTGATGAACACAGATTATGGTCCTACAATTAGTCGTATGGTCTATGTTGCTCCAGACAACAACGCACCCTATACCTCTGCATGATATATAGCGAACATATAACTTCTGTCGCAGAACGAAAGGTCAGGCGCTGCTTTACTCCCATAAAAATTACGCAATTTAAACGATCAAAGAGAATGTGATTAATTACTGAGAGTGCGTCACATTTTATTGGATTGTGGTTTAGTAGTGAGCTCTGTGACAAGCCAATTATTTTCCTGCCTCAGTCTGTGAATACAGGTACCTGTCGATCACTCATTGCGATAGAAACGCACACAAAGGAATAACATTTTTTCCCGAAACGTTAAATCAGTAGTAAATGTCGGAGCTTGAAATAACACGAGCTATGAAACCACACACCTTTTCTCTGCCAAGCTTGAGCGGTCAGAAACGAATAGCCTAAACTCAAACAGTATATGTCCTTAATATAAATGAAATTGACAAGTTAACATGTTATGCATGGCGGGAATCAATACGCATTAGTCCTATACTGAGGTTGTATTTGCAAACATCGTCTATGGCTTTAGACTGTAAACATATTCATCTTCATTTTCCGACGCGTTGTTTGTACAATGAAGTTATTCGGTTTGCCGTCTCCCAAGGTTGTTTGGCAGACACCCCAGTACTTGGCAGTCTTCAGCTGGGAATTGTGTGGCTGAGGTTGAGAAGGAAACATCAATTTTGAAGTTATTAGAACTATGAAGCGTGAGGAACAGAAAATAGGAAAGTGTTTATTTGGCTGGATGACTTTGTGTGTGAGATAATTGTTTTGGTTGCGAGATGATTAGTTAGGTCAGTGATCTAGGGGAGATAACTCCTGGTGTCATAATGGCAGTTTTCACTGTGGACTGGGGTACTGTTTGCCATACTACTGAACCAGGATACTGAGTCAAGGTCCTCGTATTTGGTCCACCAGTCTGCAAATTGTACAAACAACTGTATATATTCTAAAGAGAACCGGTTCTAGGGTGGTGTTTAGAGATAACAACCGTGTCAGCTACATCAAATGTTTTCAATTGAATACTACTGGGTTTATGTTATCCCTTCTCGTTCTGGTGTCCCCCGCCGTGATATTGCTGGAATATTGCTGAAAACAGCGTAAAACCTAACTTACTCACTCTTCTCGTCGCCAGTACAAAGGATTAAGGCATAAAGATCTAGATAGTGTCGAACTGTAACATGGGCTGATGTAAAGGGATACTACAACCGACAAGAAACAAGGAACTCTTGATTTGAATGTACCTGTAGTTGAGTTGTACATGTACAATACGGTGGAATTGCCTCTGAACACCTCTAATCACAATGTCATTTGCCATCATGTATGAACAGCTTATGGTACACATGTACACAGAGCCCAAAATATGTCTGTATAATATATAACAGTACCCGGTGTATTGACGGATAGGAGTTCTACTGAACATGAAAATCGAAAACCACCGTTCACATACACACCTAAAAACAACATACTACATATACACCTAAAAACAGCATGCTACATACATATGCTACATACATACCTGAAAACAACATGGAACATACACACCTGAAAACAACATGTTACATACACACCTGAAAACAACATGGAACATACACACCTGAAAACAACATGCTACATACACACCTGAAAACAACATGGAACATACACACCTGAAAACAACATGTTACATACACACCTGAAAACAACATGCTACATACACACCTGAAAACAACATGCTACATGAAAACAACACACTGAAAACAACTACACACCTGAAAACAACATGTTACATACACACACACCTGAACAACAACATGCATACATACACACCTGAAAAAAAAACAACATGCTACATACACACCTGAAAACAACATACACACCTGAAAACAACATGATATACATACACTGAAAACCTGTTACATACAACCTGAAAACAACTGGAAACAACATACACACCTGAAAACAACATGTTAAACAACATGAAAACAACATATTGCTACACACCTGAAAACAACATGCTACATACACACCTGAAAACACAACATGCTACATACACACTGAAAACTACATGATATATACACACCTGAAAAAAAAAACAACATGCTACATACACCTGGAAACAACATGACCTGAAAACTACATGATATATTATACACAGTGAAAACAACAGCTACATACACACCTGTAAACAACATGTTACATACACACCTGAAAAAACATGCTTCATACACACCTGAAAATAACATGTACACCTGTAAACAACATGACCTTTGAAAACAACATGCTACACACACACCTGAAAACAACAGTTTCATACACACCTGTAAACAACATGTTACATACACACCCTGGATTGTACAGTTTGTAAACAACGTGTACAGCAGGAGTACAGTTTGAGTGTAACAAGGGTACAGATTGATTACAGGAGGAGTACAGTTTGAGTACAGCAGAAGTACAGTTTGAGTACAGCAGGAGTAGAGATTGATTACAGCAGGAGTACAGATTGATTACAGCAGGAGTAGAGATTGAGTGTAACAGGAGTACAGCAGGGGTACAGTTTGAGTGTAGCAGGAGTACAGATTGATTACAGTACAGATTGAGTGTAACAGGAGTACAGCAGGAGTACAGTTTGAGTACAGCAGGAGTACAGTTTGAGTGTAACAAGGGTACAGATTGATTACAGGAGGAGTACAGATTGATTACAGCAGGAGTACAGTTTGAGTACAGCAGGAGTAGAGATTGATTACAGCAGGAGTACAGATTGAGTGTAACAGGAGTACAGCAGGGGTACAGTTTGAGTGGAGCAGGAGTACAGATTGATTACAGCAGGAGTACAGATTGAATACAGCAGCAGTACAGTTTGAGTACAGCAGGAGTACAGTTTGAGTACAGCAGGAGTACAGTTTGAGTATAGCAGGAGTACAGATTGAATACAGCAAGAGTACAGATTGAGTGTAAGAAGAGTACAGGGGGAGTACAGTTTGAGTACAGCAGGAGTACAGATTGATTACAGCAGGAGTACAGATTGAGTGTAAGAAGAGTACAGGGTGAGTACAGTTTGAGCACAGCAGGAGTACAGATTGAATACAGGAGGAGTACAGTTTGAGTGTAAGAAGAGTACAGATTGATTACAGGAGGAGTACAGTTTGGGTAAAGCAGGAATACAGATTGAGTACAGCAAGAGTGCAGATTGAATACAACAGGAGTACGATTTGAGTGTAAGAAGAGTACAGATTGAGTACAGCAGGAGTACAGATTGAGTACAGCAAGAGTGCAGATTGAATACAACAGGAGTACAGTTTGAGTACAGCAGGAGTACAGATTGAATACAGCAGGAGTACAGTTTGAGTGTAAGAAAGGTACAGATTGATTACAGGAGGAGTACAGATTGAATACAGCATGAGTACAGTTTGAGTATAGCAGGAGTACAGATTGAATACAGCATGAGTACAGTTTGAGTATAGCAGGAGTACAGATTGAATACAGCAGGAGTACAGTTTGAGTGTAAGAAGAGGACAGATTGAATACAGTAGGAGTACAGTTTGAGTATAGTAGGAGTAGAGATTGAATACAGGAGTTCAGATTGAATACAGCAGTACAGTTTGAGTGTAAGAAGAGTACAGATTGAGTACAGGAAGAGTGCAGTTTGAGTATAGCAGGAGTACAGATTGAATACAGCAGGAGTTCAGTTTGAATACAGCAGGAGTACAGTTTGAGTATAGCAAAGGAGTACAGATTGATTACAGCAGGAGTAAGCAAGAGTACAGATTGATTACAGCAGGCAGATTGATTACAGCAGGCACACAGATTGATTACAGCAGTACTGATTGAGTGTAAGAAGAGTACAGGGGGAGTATAGTTTGAGTACAGCAGGAGTACAGATTGATTACAGTAGGAGTACAGATTGATTACAGCAGTAGAGATTGAGTGTAAGAAGATTACAGATTGAGTACAGCAGGAGTACAGTTTGAGTACAGCAGGAGTACAGATTGAGTGTAAGAAGAGTACAGAGTGATTACAGGAGGAGTACAGATTGAATACAGCATGAGTACAGTTTGAGTATAGCAGGAGTACAGATTGAATACAGCATGAGTACAGTTTGAGTATAGCAGGAGTACAGATTGAATACAGCAGGAGTACAGTTTGAGTGTAAGAAGAGAACAGATGGAATACAGTAGGAGTACAGTTTGAGTATAGTAGGAGTACAGATTGAATACAGCAGGAGTTCAGATTGAATAGAGTAGGAGTACAGTTTGAGTGTAAGAAGAGTACAGATTGAGTACAGGAAGAGTACAGTTTGAGTATAGCAGGAGTACAGATTGAATACAGCAGGAGTTCAGATTGAATACAGCAGGAGTACAGTTTGAGTGTAAGAAGAGTACAGATTGAGTACAGGAAGAGTACAGTTTGAGTATAGCAGGAGTACTGATTGAGTACAGCAAGAGTACAGATTAAATACAGCAGGAGTACAGTTTGAGTGTAAGAAGAGTACAGATTGATTACAGCAGGAGTACAGATTGATTACAGCAGGAGTACAGATTGATTACAGCAGGCGTACAGATTGAATACAGCAGGAGTACAGTTTGAGTGTAAGAAGAGTACAGATTGATTACAGCAGGAGTACAGATTGAATACAGCAGGAGTACAGTTTGAGTGTAAGAAGAGTACAGATTGATTACAGGAAGAGTACAGATTGATTACAGCAGGAGTACAGTTTGAGTGTAAGAAGAGTACAGATTGATTACAGCATGAGTACAGTTTGAGTACAGCAGGAATATAGTTTGAGTACAGCAGGAGTACAGATTGAATACAGTAGGAGTACAGATTGATTACAGCAGGAGTAGAGATTGAGTGTAAGAAGATTACAGATTGAGTACAGCAGGAGTACAGTTTGAGTACAGCAGGAGTACAGATTGAATACAGCATGAGTACAGTTTGAGTGTAAGAAAAGTACAGATTGAGTACAGGAAGAGTACAGTTTGAATATAGCAGGAGTACTGATTGAGTACAGTAGGAGTACAGTTTGAGTATAGTAGGAGAGTACAGCACAGATTGATTACACAGAGAGAGAGTGTAAGATAGAGAGTACAGTTTGAGTGTGAGTACAGATTGAGTACAGGAGGAGTACAGCAGTACAGATTGATTACAGCAGATTACAGATTGAGTACAGCAGGAAGTACAAGATTGAGTACAGCAGGAGTACAGTTTGAGTACAGCAGGAGTACAGATTGAATACAGCAGGAGTACAGATTGAGTGTAAGAAGAGTACAGGGTGAGTACAGTTTGAGTACAGTTTGAGCAGAGAGTACAGATTGAATACAGCAGGAGTACAGTTTGAGTGTAAGAAGAGTACAGAGTGAGTACAGGAGGAGTACAGTTTGAGTATAGCAGGAGTACAGATTGAATACAGGAGGAGTACAGTTTGAGTGTAAGAAGAGTACAGATTGATTACAGGAGGAGTACTGTTTGGGTAAAGCAGGAGTACAGATTGAGCACAGCAAGAGTACAGATTGAATACAGCAGGAGTACGAGTTTGAGTGTAAGAAGAGTACAGATTGAGTACAGCAGGAGTACAGATTGATTACAGCAGAATTACAGATTGAATGCAGATTGAATACAGCAGGAGTACAGTTTGAGTGTAAGAAGAGTACAGATTGAGAAGAGTACAGCAGGAGTACAGTACTGATTGAGTACAGCATGAGTACAGATTTGGCAGAGTACAGTTTGAGTAGAAGATACAGATTGATTACAGCAGGAGTACAGTTTGAGTAGAAGCAGGGTACAGATTGAGTACAGTACAGTGTAAGAGTACAGATTGAATACAGTAGGGAGGAGTACAGATTGAGTAT
Source organism: Haliotis rubra (assembly GCF_003918875.1). NCBI lineage: Eukaryota > Metazoa > Mollusca > Gastropoda > Lepetellida > Haliotidae > Haliotis > Haliotis rubra. The sequence continues at coordinate 2,346,384 of NW_025767213.1, forward strand.
AGTAGGAGTACAGATTGAATACAGCAGGAGTACAGATTGATTACAGCAGGTACAGTACAGTTTGAGTGTAAGAAGAGTACAGATTACAGAAAAGAGTACAGTTTGATTACATAGGAGTACAGATTGAGTATACAGCAGGAGTACAGATTGAATATAGCAGGAGTACAGTTTGAGTGTAAGAAGAGTACAGATTGATTACAGCAGGAGTACAGATTGGTGTGTAGAGTACAGATTTACAGGAGTATAGTTTGAGTACAGCAGGAGTACAGATTGATTACAGTAGGAGTACAGATTGATTACAGCAGGAGTAGAATACACAGGAGTAAGATTGAGTGTACAAGATTACAGATTGAGTACAGCAGGAGTACAGTTTGAGTACAGCAAGAGTACAGTTTGAGTGTAAGAAGAGTACAGATTGATTACAGGAGGAGTACAGATTGAATACAGCATGAGTACAGTTTGAGTATAGCAGGAGTACAGATTGAATACAGCAGGAGTACAGTTTGAGTGTAAGAAGAGTACAGATTGAATACAGGAGTACAGATTTGAGTATAGTAGGAGTAGGAGTAGATTGAATACAGCAGGAGTTCAGATTGAATACAGCAGGAGTACAGTTTGAGTGTAAGAAGAGTACAGATTGAGTACAGGAAGAGTACAGTTTGAGTATAGCAGGAGTACAGATTGAATACAGCAGGAGTTCAGATTGAATACAGCAGGAGTACAGTTTGAGTGTAAGAAGAGTACAGATTGAGTACAGGAAGAGTACAGTTTGAGTATAGCAGGAGTACTGATTGAGTACAGCAAGAGTACAGATTAAATACAGCAGGAGTACAGTTTGAGTGTAAGAAGAGTACAGATTGATTACAGCAGGAGTACAGATTGATTACAGCAGGAGTACAGATTGATTACAGCAGGAGTACAGATTGATTACAGCAGGAGTACAGTTTGAGTGTAAGAAGAGTACAGATTGATTACAGGAGGAGTACAGATTGAATACAGCATGAGTACAGTTTGAGTATAGCAGGAGTACAGTTTGAATACAGCAGGAGTACAGTTTGAGTGTAAGAAGAGAACAGATTGAATACAGTAGGAGTACAGTTTGAGTATAGTAGGAGTACAGATTGAATACAGCAGGAGTTCAGTTTGAATACAGCAGGAGTACAGTTTGAGTGTAAGAAGAGTACAGATTGAGTACAGGAAGAGTACAGTTTGAGTATAGCAGGAGTACTGATTGAGTACAGCAAGAGTACAGATTAAATACAGCAGGAGTACAGTTTGAGTGTAAGAAGAGTACAGATTGATTACAGCAGGAGTGCAGATTGGGTGTAAGAAGAGTACAGGGGGAGTATAGTTTGAGTACAGCAGGAGTACAGATTGATTACAGTAGGAGTACAGATTGATTACAGCAGGAGTAGAGATTGAGTGTAAGAAGATTACAGATTGAGTACAGCAGGAGTACAGTTTGAGTACAGCAGGAGTGCAGATTGAGTGTAAGAAGAGTACAGAATGATTACAGGAGGAGTACAGATTGAATACAGCATGAGTACAGTTTGAGTGTAGCAGGAGTACAGATTGAATACAGCATGAGTACAGTTTGAGTATAGCAGGAGTACAGATTGAATACAGCAGGAGTACAGTTTGAGTGTAAGAAGAGTACAGATTGAATACAGTAGAGTACAGTTTGAGTATAGCAGGAGTACAGATTGAATACAGCAGGAGTTCAGATTGAATACAGTAGGAGTACAGTTTGAGTGTAGTGAAGAAAGTACAGAAAAGTACAGATTGAGTTTGAGCAGCAGGAGTACAGATTGATTACAGCAGGAGTACAGATTGATTACAGCAGGAGTACAGTTTGAATGTAAGAAGAGTACAGATTGATTACAGGAGGAGTACAGATTGAATACAGCAGGAGTACAGATTGAGTACAGCAGGAGTACAGATTGAATACAGCAGGAGTACAGTTTGAGTGTAAGAAGAGTACAGATTGAATACAGTAGGAGTACAGTTTGAGTATAGTAGGAGTACAGATTGAATACAGCAGGAGTTCAGTTTGAATACAGCAGGAGTACAGTTTGAGTGTAAGAAGAGTACAGATTGAGTACAGGAAGAGTACAGTTTGAGTATAGCAGGAGTACAGATTGAGTACAGCAAGAGTACAGATTAAATACAGCAGGAGTACAGTTTGAGTGTAAGAAGAGTACAGATTGATTACAGCAGGAGTACAGATTGATTACAGCAGGCGTACAGATTGATTACAGCAGGAGTACAGATTGAGTGTAGGAAGAGTACAGATTGAGTACAGCAAGAGTACAGTTTGAGTACAGCAGGAGTACAGATTGATTACAGTAGGAGTACAGATTGAGTACAGCAGGAGTACAGTTTGAGTACAGCAGGAGTACAGATTGAGTGTAGCAGAAGAGTACAGATTGATGTACAGAGGAGTACAGATTGAGTGTACAGCAGTGAGAGTACAGTTTGAGTATAGCAGGAGTACAGATTGAATACAGCAGGAGTACAGTTTGAGTGTAAGAAGAGTACAGATTGAGTACAGGAGGAGTACAGTTTGAGTATAGCAGGAGTACAGATTGAGTACAGCAGGAGTACAGATTGAATACAGCAGGAGTACAGTTTGAGTGTACAGCAGGAGTACAGATTGATTACAGCAGGAGTACAGATTGAATACAGCAGGAGTACAGTTTGAGTGTAAGAAGAGTACAGATTGATTACAGCAGGAGTACAGATTGAATACAGCAGGAGTACAGTTTGAGTGTAAGAAGAGTACAGATTGATTACAGGAAGAGTACAGATTGATTACAGCAGGAGTACAGTTTGAGTGTAGCAAGAGTACAGATTGATTACAGCAGGAGTACAGATTGAGTACAGCAGGAGTAGAAGAGTACAGATTGAAGTACAGATTGAATACAGCAGGAGTACAGTTTGAGTGTAAGAAGAGTACAGATTGAATACAGCAGGAGTACAGTTTGAGTATAGCAGGAGTACAGATTGAATACAGCAGGAGTACAGATTGAATACAGCAGGAGTACAGTTTGAGTGTAAGAAGAGTACAGATTGAGTACAGGAAGAGTACAGTTTGAGTATAGCAGGAGTACAGATTGAATACAGCAGGAGTTACAGATTGAATACAGCAGGAGTACAGTTTGAGTGTAAGAAGAGTACAGATTGAGTACAGCAAGAGTACAGTTTAGTATAGCAGAGTACTGATAAGAGTACAGCAAGAGTACAGATTGAATACAGCAGAAGAGTACAGTTTGAGTACAGAAGAGAGTACAGATTGATTACAGCAGGGTACAGATTGATTACAGCAGGAGGTACAGATTGATTACAGCAGGAGTACAGATTGAGTACAGCAAGAGTACAGATTGAGTACAGCAGGAGTACAGTTTGAGTACAGCAGGAGTACAGATTGAATACAGCAGGAGTACAGTTAGAGTGTACAGCAAAGTACAGATTGAGTACAGGAAGTTTGAGTATAGCAGGAGTACAGATTGAATACAGCAGGAGTACAGTTTGAGTGTAAGAAGAGTACAGATTGAATACAGCAGGAGTACAGTTTGAGTGTAAAGCAGGAGTACAGATTGAGTACAGCAAGAGTACAGATTGAATACAGCAGGAGTACAGTTTGAGTGTAGCAGAAGAGTACAGATTGAGTACAGCAGGAGTACAGATTGAGTACAGCAGGAGTACAGATTGAATACAGCAGGAGTACAGTTTGAGTGTAAGAAAGAGTACAGATTGAGTACAGAGTGAGTACATTACAGATGAGTACAGATTGATTACAGCAGTACAGATTGATTACAGCAGGAGTACAGATTGAGTGTAAGAAGAGTACAGGGGAGTACAGTTTGAGTACAGCAGGAGTACAGATTGATTACAGCAGGAGTACAGATTGAGTGTAAGCAGAGTACAGGAGTGCATAGATTGGTACAGTTTGAGTACAGCAGAGTACAGTTTGAGTGTAAGAGGAGTACAGATTGATTACAGGAGGAGTACAGATTGAATACAGCAGGAGTACAGTTTGAGTACAGGTACAAGAGTATAGTTTAGTACAGCAGGAGTACAGATTGAGTACAGTAGAAGTACAGATTGATTACAGCAGGAGTAGAATTGAGTGTACAGAGGATTACAGATTGAGTACAGCAGGGAGTACAGTTTGAGTGTAGCAGGAGTACAGTGTAGTGAATATACAGTAGTAAGTACAGCAGTACAAGTTTGATTACAGCAGAGGTACAGATTTGGGTACAGCATGAGTACAGTTTGAGTATAGCAGGATTACAGATTGAATACAGCAGGAGTACAGTTTGAGTGTAGAGGAGTACAGATTGAGTACAGGAAAAAGTACAGTTTGAGTATAGCACAGAAGTACTGATTGAATACAGTAGGAGTACAGTTTGAGGTATAGTAGGTGTTCAGATTGAATACAACAGGAGTTCAGATTGAATACAGTAAGAGTACAGTTTGAGTGTAAGAAGAGTACAGATTGAGTACAGCAGGAGTACAGATTGAGTACAGCAGGAGTACAGATTGATTACAGCAGGCGTACAGATTGATTACAGCAGGAGTACAGATTGAGTGTAAGAAGAGTACAGGGTGAGTACAGTTTGAGCACAGCAGGAGTAGTTTGAGTACAGCAGGAGTACAGATTGAATACAGCAGGAGTACAGTTAGAGTGTAAGAAAAGTACAGAGTGAGTACAGGAATACAGTTTGAGTATAGCAGGAGTACAGATTGAATACAGCAGGAGTACAGTTTGAGTGTAAGAAGAGTACAGATTGATTACAGGAGGAGTACAGTTTGAGTAAAGCAGGAGTACAGATTGAGTACAGCAAGAAGACATATTGAATACAACAGAAGTACAATTTGAGTGTAAAGAACAGAGTACAGATTGAGTACAGCAGGAGTACAGATTGAAGTACAGCAGGAGTACAGATTGAATACAGCAGGAGTACAGTTTGAGTGTAAGAAGAGTACAGATTGAGTACAGGAGGAGTACAGCAGGAGTACAGATTGATTACAGCAGGCGTACAGATTGATTACAGCAGAAGTACAGATTGAGTGTAGAAAAGTACAGGGGAGTACAGTTTGAGTACAGCAGGAGTACAGATTGATTACAGCAGGAGTACAGATTGAGTGTAAGAAAGAGTTTGAGTACAGAAAGTACAGTTTGAGTACAGCAGGAGTAGTTTGAGTGTAAGAAGAGTACAGATTGATTACAGCAGAGGTACAGATTGAATACAGCATGAGTACAGTTTGAGTACAGCAAGAATATAGTTTGAGTACAGCAGGAGTACAGATTGATTACAGTAGGAGTACAGATTGATTGCAGCAGGAGTAGAGATTGAGTGTAAGAAGATTATAGATTGAGTACAGCAGGAGTACAGTTTGAGTACAGCAGGAGTACAGATTGAGTGTAAGAAGAGTACAAAGTGATTACAGGAGGAGTACAGATTGAATACAGCATGAGTACAGTTTGAGTACAGCAGGAGTACAGATTGATTACAGCAGGAGTACAGATTGAGTGTAAGAAGAGTACAGGGCGAGTACAGTTTGAGCACAGCAGGAGTAGTTTGAGTACAGCAGGAGTACAGATTGAATACAGCAGGGTACAGTTTGAGTGTAAGAAGAGTACAGAGTGAGTACAGGAGAATTACAGTTTCAGTATAGCAGGGTACAGATTGAATACAGCAGGAGTACAGTTTGAGTGTAAGAAAGTACAGATTGATTACAGGAAGAAGAGTACAGTTTGGGTAAAAGCAGGAAGTACAGATTGAGTACAGCAAGAGTGCAGATTGAATACAACAGGAGTACGATTTGAGTGTAAGAAAGTACAGATTGAGTACAGCAGGAGTACAGATTGAGTACAGCAAGAGTGCAGATTGAATACAACAGGAGTACAGTTTGAGTGTAAGAAGAGTACAGATTGAGTACAGGAGGGTACAGCAGCAGTACAGATTAATTACAGTGGGCATACAGATTGATTACAGCAGGGTACAGATTGAGTGTAAGAAGAGTACAGGGGGAGTACAGTTTGAGTACAGCAGGAGTAGTTTGAGTGTAAGAAGAGTACAGATTGATTACAGCAGGAGTACAGATTGAATACAGCATGAGTACAGTTTGAGTATAGCAGGAGTACAGATTGAATACAGCAAGTGTACAGATTGAGTGTAAGAAGAGTACAGGGGGAGTACAGTTTGAGTACAGTAGGAGTACAGATTGATTACAAGTAGTACAGATTGAGTACAGTAGGAGTACAGATTGAGTGTAAGAAGAGAACAGATTGAATACAGTAGGAGTACAGTTTGAGTATAGTAGGAGTACAGATTGAATACAGCAGGAGTACAGTTTGGGTGTAAGAAGAGTACAGATTGAGTACAGCAAGTGTACAGAATGAGTACAGCAGGTGTACAGATTCTGTACAGCAACAGTACAGATTGAGTACAGTTTGAGTGTAACAAGGGTACAGATTGATTACAGGAGGAGTACAGTTTGATTACAGCAGGAGTACAGTTTGAGTACAGCAGGAGTAGAGATTGATTACAGCAGGAGTACAGATTGATTACAGCAGGAGTATAGATTGAGTGTAACAGGAGTACAGCAGGAGTACAGTTTGAGTGTAGCAGGAGTACAGATTGATTACAGCAGGGGTACAGTTTGAGTGTAGCAGGAGTACAGATTGATTACAGCAGGAGTACAGTTTGAGTGTAGCAGGAGTACAGTTTGAGTGTAGCAGGAGTACAGATTGATTACAGCAGGAGTACAGTTTGAGTGTAACAGGAGTACAGATTGAGTGTAGCAGGAGTACAGATTGATTACATCAGGAGTACAGTTTGATTGTAGCAGGAGTACAGATTGATTACAGCAGGAGGTACAGTTTGAGTGTAGCAGGAGTACAGATTGATTACAGGAGGAGTACAGATTGAGTGTAGCAGGAGTACAGCAGGAGTACAGTTTGAGTGTAGCAGGAGTACAGAGATTACAGCAGGAGTTCAGATTGAATACAGCAGGAGTACAGATTGAGTGTAGCAGGAGTACAGCAGGAGTACAGTTTGAGTGTAGCAGGAGTACAGATTGATTACAGCAGGAGTTCAGATTGAATACAGCAGGAGTACAGATTGAGTGTAGCAGGAGTACAGCAGGAGTACAGTTTGAGTGTAGCAGGAGTACAGATTGATTACAGCAGGAGTTCAGATTGAATACAGCAGGAGTTCAGATTGAATACAGCAGGAGTACAGATTGAGTGTAGCAGGAATACAGCAGGAGTACAGTTTGAGTGTAGCAGGAGTACAGATTGATTACAGCAGGAATACAGTTTGAGTATAGCAGGAGTACAGTTTGAGTGTAGCAGGAGTACAGATTGATTACAGCAGGAGTACAGTTTGAGTACAGCAGGAGTACAGTTTGAGTGTAGCAGGAGTACAGATTGATTACAGCAGGAATTCAGATTGAGTGTAACAGGAATACAGCAGGAGTACAGTTTGAGTGTAGCAGGAGTAGAGATTGATTACAGCAGGAGTACAGATTGAGTGTAGCAGGAGTACAGATTGATTACAGGAAGAGAACAGATTGATTACAGCAGGAGTACAGTTTGAGTGTAGCAGGAGTACAGATTGATTACAGCAGGAGTACAGTTTGAGTGTAGCAGGAGTACAGATTGATTACAGCAGGAGTTCAGATTGAATACAGCAGGAGTACAGTTTGCGTACAGCAGGAGTGCAGTTTGAGTACAGCAGAAGTACAGATTGAATACAGCAGGAGTACAGTTTGAGTATAGCAGGAGTACAGATTGAATACAGCAGGAGTACAGTTTGAGTGTAAGAAGAGTACAGATTAGTATTGGAAGAGGTACAGATTGAGTACAGCAGGAAGTACAGATTGAGTACAGCAGGAGTACAGATTGATTACATCAGGAGTATACAGATTGATTACAGCAGGAGTACAGATTGAATGTACAGCAGGAGTACAGAGGAGTACAGTTTGAGTACAGCAGGAGTACAGATTGATTACAGTAGGAGTACAGATTGATTACAGCAGGAAGTACAGATTGAGTGTACAGAAGAGTACAGATTGAGTACAGCAGGGTACAGATTGAAGTACAGCAAAGTACAGATTGAGTGTAGTACAAAAGTACAGAAAGTGATTACAGTACAGTAGAAGTAGATTGAATACAGCAAGGAGTACAGTTTGAGTGTAGCAGGAGTACAGATTGATTACAGCATGAGTACAGTTTGAGTGTAAGAAGAGTACAGATTGAAGTACAGGAATAAGCAGAAGTACAGTTTGAGTACAGCAGAAGTACAGATTGATTACAGTAGAGTACAGTTTGAGTATAGTAGGAGTACAGATTGATTACAGCAGGAGTTCAGATTGAATACAGCAGGAGTACAGTTTGAGTATAAGAAAGTACAGATTAGTACAGGAGAATACACAGCAGGAGTACAGATTGATTACAGCAGGCGTACAGATTGATTACAGCAGGAGTACAGTTTGAGTGTAAGAGAGTACAGGGAAGTACAGTTTGAGTACAGCAGGAGTACAGATTGAATACAGCAGGAGTACAGATTGAGTGTAAGAATTGTACAGGGGGAGTACAGTTTGAGTACAGCAGGAGTAGTTTGAGTGTAAGACGAGTACAGATTGATTACAGGAAGAGTGCAGTTTGGGTAAAGCAGGAGTACAGATTGAGTACAGCAAGAGGGCAGATTGAATACAACAGAGGTACAGTTTGAGTGTACAGAAAGTACAGATTGAGTACAGGAGAAGTACAGATTGGTACAGAGGGTACAGATTAATTACAGCGGGCATACAGATTGATTACAGCAGAAGTACAGATTGAGTGTAAGAAGAGTACAGGGAGTACAGTTTGAGTACAGCAGGAGTAGTTTGAGTGTAAGACTGAGAGTACAGTTTGATGTAACAGGTACAGATTGAATACAGCATGAAGTACAGTTTGAGTGTAGCAGGGTACAGATTGAATACAGCAAAGTACAGATTGAGTGTAAAAAGAAAAGTACAGGGGTACAGTTTGAAAGTACAGTAGGAGTACAGATTGATTACAGAAGTAGTACAGATTAGTACAGTAGGAGTACAGATTGAGAAGCAGAGAAAGTACAGAAAGTACAGTTTAGTACAGCAGGAGTACAGATTGAATACAGCAGGAAGTACAGTTACAGTGTAAAAGAGTACAGTTTGAATACAGTAGGAAGTACAGTTGGATTACAGCAGGGTACAGATTGAATACACAGGTACAGGTACAGTTTAGAGTGTATAAGCAAGAGTACAGTTTGAGGTACAAGAGGTACAGATTGATTACAACAGGGTACAGATTGAATACAGCAGGAGTACAGTTTGAGTGTAAAGAAGAGTACAGATTGATTACAGGAAAGAGTGCAGTTTAGAGTAAAGCAGGGTACAGATTGAGTACAGCAAAGTACAGATTGAATACAGCAAGTACAGATTTGAAGTAAAGAAAAGTACAGATTGAGTACAGGCCCTGAATTGAATTACAGCAGAAGTACAGATTAATTACAGCGGGTACAGATTGATTGTAGGAGTACAGTTTGAGTGTAAGAAAGAGTACAGAGTACTTACAGTTTGAGTACAGCAGGAAGTGTTTGAGTGTAATACAGAGTACAGATTGATTACAGTAGGAGTACAGATTGAATACAGCATGAGTACAGTTGAGTGTAGCAGGGTACAGATTGATTACAGCAGGAGTACAGATTGAGTGTTAAGAAGAGTACAGAATTACAGTTTTAGTACAGTAGGAGTACAGATTGATTACATCAGTAGTACAGATTAGAGTACAGTAGGAGTACAGATTGTGTGTAGCAAGTACAAGTACAGGGGTACAGTTTGAGTACAGCAGGAGTACAGATTGATTACAGCATGAGTACAGTTTGAGTATAGCAGGAGTACAGATTGAATACAGCAAGAGTACAGATTGAGTGTAAGAAAGAGTACATTAGGGTACAGTTTAGTACAGTAGGAGTACAGATTGATTACAGCAGGAGTACAGATTGAGTACAGTAGGAGTACAGATTGAAGCAAAGAGAGTACAGGGAGTACAGTTTGAGTACAGCAGGGAGTACAGATTGAGTGCAGCAGGAGTACAGTTTGAGTGTAAGGAGAACAGATTGAATACAGTAGGAGTACAGTTTGAGTATAGCAGGAGTACACAGATTGAATACAGCAGGAGTACAGTTTGAGTGTACAGCAAGAGTACAGATTGAGTACAGGAGGAGTACAGTTTGAGTATAACAGGAGTACAGATTGAATACAGCAGGAGTACAGTTTGAGTGTAAGAAAGTACAGATTGATTACAGGAAAGAGTGCAGTTTAGGTAAAGCAGGAGTACAGATTGAGTACAGCAAGAGGGCAGATTGAATACAGCAGAGTACAGTTTGAGTACAGGAGAGTACAGATTGAGGTACAGGAGGAATTACAGCAGGAGTACAGATTAATTACAGCGGGCATACAGATTGATTACAGCAGGAGTACAGATTGAGTGTAAAGAAGAGTACAGAGTACAGTTTAGTACAGCAGGGAGTAGTTTGAGTGTAATACAGTACAGATTGATTACAGCAAGGGTACAGATTGAATACAGCATGAGGTACAGTTTGAGTATAGCAGGAGGTACAGATTGAATACAGCAAAGAGTACAGATTGAGTGTAAGAAAGTACAGAGGGTACAGTTTGAGTACAGTAGAGTACAGATTGATTACAGAAGTAGTACAGATTGAGTACAGTAGGAGTACAGATTGAAAACAGAAGAACAGTACAGAGTACAGTTTGAGTACAGCAGGAGTACAGATTGAATACAGCAGGAGTACAGTTTGAGTGTAAAGAAAGAGTACAGATTGAATACAGTAGGAAGTACAGTTTGAGTATAGCAGGAGTACAGATTGAATACAGCAGGAGTACAGTTTGAGTGTAAGAAAGCAGTACAGATTGAGTACAGCAGAAGTGTACAGAATAGAGTACAACAGGTGTACAGATTGTGTACAACAAAAGTACAGATTAGTACAGTTTGAGTGTAACAAAGGGTACAGATTGATTACAGGACAGTACAGTTTGGTACAGCAGGAAGTACAGTTTGAGTACAGCAGGAGTAGAGATTGATTACAGCTGGAGTACAGATTGATTACAGCAGGAGTATAGATTGAGTGTAACAGGAGTACAGCAGGAGTACAGTTTGAGTGTAGCAGGAGTACAGATTGATTACAGCAGGAGTACAGTTTGAGTGTAGCAGGAGTACAGATTGATTACACCATGAGTTCAGATTGAATACAGCAGGAGTTCAGTTTGAATACAGCAGGAGTACAGATTGAGTGTAGCAGGAATACAGCAGGAGTACAGTTTGAGTGTAGCAGGCGTATTGAGTACAGTTTGAGTGCAGCAGGAGTACAGATTGATTACAGCAGGAGTACAGTTTGAGTGTAACAGGAGTACAGATTGAGTGTAGCAGGAGTACAGATTGATTACATCAGGAGTACAGTTTGATTGTAGCAGGAGTACAGATTGATTACAGCAGAAGTACAGTTTGAGTGTAGCAGGAGTACAGATTGATTACAGCAGGGGTACAGTTTGAGTGTCAGCAGGAGTACAGATTGATTGCAGGAGGAGTACAGATTGAGTGTAGCAGGAGTACAGCAGGAGTACAGTTTGAGTGTAGCAGGAGTACAGAGAGATTACAGCAGGAGTTCAGATTGAATACAGCAGCAGTACAGATTGAGTGTAGCAGGAGTACAGCAGGAGTACAGTTTGAGTGTAGCAGGAGTACAGATTGATTACAGCAGGTGTTCAGATTGAATACAGCAGGAGTACAGTTTGAGTGTAAGAAGAGTACAGATTGAGTACAGGAAGAGTACAGTTTGAGTACAGCAGGAGTACTGATTGAGTACAGCAAGAGTACAGATTAAATACAGCAGGAGTGCAGTTTGAGTGTAAGAAGAGTACAGATTGATTACAGCAGGAGTACAGATTGATTACAGGAGGCGTACAGATTGATTACAGCAGGAGTAGAGATTGAGTGTAAAAAGATTACAGATTGATTACAGGAGGAGTACAGTTTGAGTAAAGCAGGAGTACAGATTGAGTACAGCAAGAAGACAGATTGAATACAACAGAAGTACAATTTGAGTGTAAGAAGAGTACAGATTTAGTACAGCAGGAGTACAGATTGAGTACAGCAAGAGTGCAGATTGAATACAACAGGAGTACAGTTTGAGTGTAAGAAGAGTACAGATTGAGTACAGGAGGAGTACAGCAGGAGTACAGATTGATTACAGCAGGCGTACAGATTGATTACAGCAGGAGTACAGATTGAGTGTAAGAAGAGTACAGGGGGAGTACAGTTTGAGTACAGCAGGAGTACAGATTGATTACAGCAGGAGTACAGATTGAGTGTAAGAAGAGTACAGGGGGAGTACAGTTTGAGTACAGCAGGAGTAGTTTGAGTGTAAGAAGAGTACAGATTGATTACAGTAGGAGTACAGATTGAATACAGCATGAGTACAGTTTGAGTACAGCAGGAATATAGTTTGAGTACAGCAGGAGTACAGATTGATTACAGTAGGAGTACAGATTGATTACAGCAGGAGTAGAGATTGAGTGTAAGAAGATTATAGATTGAGTACAGCAGGAGTACAGTTTGAGTACAGCAGGACTACAGATTGAGTGTAAGAAGTGTACAAAGTGATTACAGGAGGAGTACAGATTGAATACAGCATGAGTACAGTTTGAGTATAGCAGGAGTACAGATTGAATACAGCAGGAGTACAGTTTGAGTGTAAGAAGAGTACAGATTGAGTACAGGAAGAGTACAGTTTGAGTATAGCAGAAGTACTGATTGAGTACAGTAGGAGTACAGTTTGAGTATAGTAGGAGCTCAGATTGAATACAGCAGGAGTTCAGATTGAATAGAGTAAGAGTACAGTTTGAGTATAAGAAGAGTACAGATTTAGTACAGCAGGAGTACAGATTGAGTACAGCAAGAGTGCAGATTGAATACAACAGGAGTACAGTTTGAGTGTAAGAAGAGTACAGATTGAGTACAGGAGGAGTACAGCAGGAGTACAGATTGATTACAGCAGGAGTACAGATTGAGTGTAAGAAGAGTACAGGGGGAGTACAGTTTGAGTACAGCAGGAGTACAGATTGATTACAGCAGGAGTACAGATTGAGTGTAAGAAGAGTACAGGGGAAGTACAGTTTGAGTACAGCAGGAGTAGTTTGAGTGTAAGAAGAGTACAGATTGATTACAGGAGGAGTACAGATTGAATACAGCATGAGTACAGTTTGAGTACAGCAGGAATATAGTTTGAGTACAGCAGGAGTACAGATTGATTACAGTAGGAGTACAGATTGATTACAGCAGGAGTAGAGATTGAGTGTAAGAAGATTATAGATTGAGTACAGCAGGAGTACAGTTTGAGTACAGCAGGAGTACAGATTGAGTGTAAGCAAAGTACAAATTGATTACAGGAGAGTACAGATTGAATACAGCAGTACAGTTTGAGTATAGCAGATTGAATACAGCAGGAGTACAGTTTGAGTGTAAGAAGAGTACAGATTGAGTACAGGAAAAGTACAGTTTGAGTATAGCAGAGTACTGATTGAGTACAGTAGAATTACAGTTTGAGTATAGTAGGAGTTCAGATTGAATACAGCAGGAGTTCAAGATTGAATAGAACAAGAGTACAGTTTGAGTGTAAGAAGAGTACAGATTGAGTACAGGAGAATTACAGCAAGAGTACAGATTGATTACAGCAGTACAGATTGATTACAGCAGGAGTACAGATTGAGTGTAAGAAGAGTACAGGAAGAGTACAGTTTGAGTACAGCAGGAGTACAGATTGAATACAGCAGGAGTACAGTTTGAGTGTAAGAAGAGTACAGATTGAGTACAGGAAAAGTACAGTTTGAGTATAGCAGGAGTACAGATTGAAAACAGCAGGAGTTTAGATTGAATGCAGCAGGAGTACAGTTTGAGTATAGCAGGAGTACAGATTGAATACAGCAGGAGTTCAGATTGAATACAGCAGGAGTACAGTTTGAGTGTAAGAAGAGTACAGATTGAGTACAGGAAGAGTACAGTTTGAGTATAGCAGGAGTACAGATTGAATACAGCAGGAGTACAGATTGAGTAAGAAGAGTACAGGGTGAGTACAGTTTGAGCACAGCAGGAGTAGTTTGAGTACAGCAGGAGTACAGATTGAATACAGCAGGAGTACAGTTTGAGTGTAAGAAGAGTACAGAGTGAGTACAGGAGGAGTACAGTTTGAGTATAGCAGGAGTACAGATTGAATACAGCAGGAGTACAGTTTGAGTGTAAGAAGAGTACAGATTGATTACAGGAAGAGTACAGTTTGGGTAAAGCAGGAGTACAGATTGAGTACAGCAAGAGTGCAGATTGAATACAACAGGAGTACGATTTGAGTGTAAGAAGAGTACAGATTGAGTACAGCAGGAGTACAGATTGAGTACAGCAAGAGTGCAGATTGAATACAACAGAAGTACAGTTTGAGTGTAAGAAGAGTACAGATTAGTACAGGAGAAGTACAGCAGGAAGTACAGATTGATTACAGCAGGCATACAGATTGATTACAGCAGAGAGTACAGATTGAGTGTAAGAAGAAAGTACAGAGGTACAGTTTGAGTACAGCAGGAGTAGTTTGAAGTGTAAGAAGAGTACAGATTGATTACAGCAGGAGTACAGATTGAATACAGCATGAGTACAGTTTGAGTATAGCAGGAGTACAGATTGAATACAGCAAGAGTACAGATTGAGTGTAAGAAGAGTACAGGGGGAGTACAGTTTGAGTACAGTAGGAGTACAGATTGATTACAGAAGTAGTACAGATTGAGTACAGTAGGAGTACAGATTGAGAGTAAGAAGAGTACAGGTGTACAGATTGTGTACAGCAAGAGTACAGATTGAATACAGCAAGGGTACAGTTTGAGTGTAAGAAAGAGTACAGATTGATTACAGGATGAGTACAGTTTTGGTAAAAGCAGGAGTACAGATTGAGTACAGCAAGAGTGCAGATTGAATACAACAGGAGTACAGTTTGAGTGTAAGAAGAGTACAGATTGAGTACAGCAGGAGTACAGATTGAGTACAGCAAGAGTGCAGATTGAGTACAACAGGAGTACAGTTTGAGTGTAAGAAGAGTACAGATTGAGTACAGGAGGAGTACAGCAGGAGTACAGATTGGTTACAGCAGGCGTACAGATTGATTACAGCAGGAGTACAGATTGAGTGTAAGAAGAGTACAGGGGAGTACAGTTTGAGTACAGCAGGAGTACAGATTGATTACAGTAGGAGTACAGATTGATTACAGCAGGAGTAGAGATTGAGTGTAAGAAGATTATAGATTGAGTACAGCAGGAGTACAGTTTGAGTTCAGCAGGAGTACAGATTGAGTGTAAGAAGAGTACAAAGTGATTACAGGAGGAGTACAGATTGAATACAGCATGAGTACAGTTTGAGTATAGCAGGAGTACAGATTGAATACAGCAGGAGTACAGTTTGAGTGTAAGAAGAGTACAGATTGAGTACAGGAAGAGTACAGTTTGAGTATAGCAGAAGTACTGATTGAGTACAGTAGGAGTACAGTTTGAGTATAGTAGGAGTTCAGATTGAATACAGCAGGAGTTCAGATTGAATAGAGTAAGAGTACAGTTTGAGTGTAAGGAGAGTACAGATTGAGTACAGGAGGAGTACAGCAGGAGTACAGATTGATTACAGCAGTACAGATTGATTACAGCAAGTACAGATTGAGTGTAAGAAAGAGTACAGGAAAGTGTACAGTTTGAGTACAGCAGGAGTACAGATTGAATACAGCAGGAGTACAGTTTGAGTGTAAGAAGAGTACAGATTGAGTACAGGAAGAGTACAGTTTGAGTATAGCAGGAGTACAGATTGAAAACAGCAGGAGTTTAGATTGAATGCAGCAGGAGTACAGTTTGAGTATAGCAGGAGTACAGATTGAATACAGCAGGAGTTCAGATTGAATACAGCAGGAGTACAGTTTGAGTGTAAGAAGAGTACAGATTGAGTACAGGAAGAGTACAGTTTGAGTATAGCAGGAGTACAGATTGAATACAGCAAGAGTACAGATTGAGAGTAAGAAGAGTACAGGGTGAGTACAGTTTGAGCACAGCAGGAGTAGTTTGAGTACAGCAGGAGTACAGATTGAATACAGCAGGAGTACAGTTTGAGTGTAAGAAGAGTACAGAGTGAGTACAGGAGGAGTACAGTTTGAGTATAGCAGGAGTACAGATTGAATACAGCAGGAGTACAGTTTGAGTGTAAGAAGAGTACAGATTGATTACAGGAAGAGTACAGTTTGGGTAAAGCAGGAGTACAGATTGAGTACAGCAAGAGTGCAGATTGAATACAACAGGAGTACGATTTGAGTGTAAGAAGAGTACAGATTGAGTACAGCAGGAGTACAGATTGAGTACAGCAAGAGTGCAGATTGAATACAACAGGAGTACAGTTTGAGTGTAAGAAGAGTACAGATTGAGTACAGGAGGAGTACAGCAGGAGTACAGATTGATTACAGCGGGCATACAGATTGATTACAGCAGGAGTACAGATTGAGTGTAAGAAGAGTACAGGGGGAGTACAGTTTGAGTACAGCAGGAGTAGTTTGAGTGTAAGAAGAGTACAGATTGATTACAGCAGGACTACAGATTGAATACAGCATGAGTACAGTTTGAGTATAGCAGGAGTACAGATTGAATACAGCAAGAGTACAGATTGAGTGTAAGAAGAGTACAGGGGGAGTACAGAGGTACAGTAGGAGTACAGATTGATTACAGAAGGAGTACAGATTGAGTACAGTAGGAGTACAGATTGAGAGTAAGAAGAGTACAGGGGGAGTACAGTTTGAGTACAGCAGGAGTACAGATTGAATACAGCAGGAGTACAGTTTGAGTGTAAGAAGAGTACAGATTGATTACAGGAGGAGTACAGTTTTGGTAAAAGCAGAAGTACAGATTGAAGTACAGCAAAGAGTACAGATTGAATACAACAGGAGTACAGTTTGAGTGTAAGAAAGAGTACAGATTGAGTACAGCAGGAGTACAGATTGAGTACAGCAAGAGTGCAGATTGAGTACAACAGGGTACAGTTTGAGTGTAAGAAGAGTACAGATTGAGTACAGTACAGCAGTACAGATTGATTACAGCAGGCGTACAGATTGATTACAGCAGAAGTACAGATTGAGTGTAAAAGAAGAGTACAGGAATTACAGTTTGAGTACAGCAGGGTACAGATTGATTACAGTAGGAGTACAGATTGATTACAGCAGGAGTAGAGATTGAGTGTAAGAAGATTATAGATTGAGTACAGCAGGAGTACAGTTTGAGTTCAGCAGGAGTACAGATTGAGTGTAAGAAGAGTACAAAGTGATTACAGGAGGAGTACAGATTGAATACAGCATGAGTACAGTTTGAGTATAGCAGGAGTACAGATTGAATACAGCAGGAGTACAGTTTGAGTGTAAGAAGAGTACAGATTGAGTACAGGAAGAGTACAGTTTGAGTATAGCAGAAGTACTGATTGAGTACAGTAGGAGTACAGTTTGAGTATAGTAGGAGTTCAGATTGAATACAGCAGGAGTTCAGATTGAATAGAGTAAGAGTACAGTTTGAGTGTAAGGAGAAGTACAGATTGAGTACAGGAGGAGTACAGCAGGAGTACAGATTGATTACAGCAGGCGTACAGATTGATTACAGCAGGAGTACAGATTGAGTGTAAAAAGAGTACAGGAAGAGTACAGTTTGAGTACAGCAGGAGTACAGATTGAATACAGCAGGAGTACAGTTTGAGTGTAAGAAGAGTACAGATTGAGTACAGGAAGAGTACAGTTTGAGTATAGCAGGAGTACAGATTGAAAACAGCAGGAGTTTAGATTGAATGCAGCAGGAGTACAGTTTGAGTATAGCAGGAGTACAGATTGAATACAGCAGGAGTTCAGATTGAATACAGCAGGAGTACAGTTTGAGTGTAAGAAGAGTACAGATTGAGTACAGGAAGAGTACAGTTTGAGTATAGCAGGAGTACAGATTGAATACAGCAAGAGTACAGATTGAGAGTAAGAAGAGTACAGGGTGAGTACAGTTTGAGCACAGCAGGAGTAGTTTGAGTACAGCAGGAGTACAGATTGAATACAGCAGGAGTACAGTTTGAGTGTAAGAAGAGTACAGAGTGAGTACAGGAGGAGTACAGTTTGAGTATAGCAGGAGTACAGATTGAATACAGCAGGAGTACAGTTTGAGTGTAAGAAGAGTACAGATTGATTACAGGAAGAGTACAGTTTGGGTAAAGCAGGAGTACAGATTGAGTACAGCAAGAGTGCAGATTGAATACAACAGGAGTACGATTTGAGTGTAAGAAGAGTACAGATTGAGTACAGCAGGAGTACAGATTGAGTACAGCAAGAGTGCAGATTGAATACAACAGGAGTACAGTTTGAGTGTAAGAAGAGTACAGATTGAGTACAGGAGGAGTACAGCAGGAGTACAGATTGATTACAGTGGGCATACAGATTGATTACAGCAGAGTACAGATTGAGTGTAAAGAAGAGTACAGGGGGAGTACAGTTTGAGTACAGCAGGAGTAGTTTGAGTGTAAGAAGAGTACAGATTGATTACAGCAGGACTACAGATTGAATACAGCATGAGTACAGTTTGAGTATAGCAGGAGTACAGATTGAATACAGCAAGAGTACAGATTGAGTGTAAGAAGAGTACAGGGGGAGTACAGTTTGAGTACAGTAGGAGTACAGATTGATTACAGAAGGAGTACAGATTGAGTACAGTAGGAGTACAGATTGAGAGTAAGAAGAGTACAGGGGGAGTACAGTTTGAGTACAGCAGGAGTACAGATTGAATACAGCAGGAGTACAGTTTGAGTGTAAGAAGAGTACAGATTGATTACAGGAGGAGTACAGTTTTGGTAAAGCAGGAGTACAGATTGAGTACAGCAAGAGTGCAGATTGAATACAACAGGAGTACAGTTTGAGTGTAAGAAGAGTACAGATTGAGTACAGCAGGAGTACAGATTGAGTACAGCAAGAGTGCAGATTGAGTACAACAGGAGTACAGTTTGAGTGTAAGAAGAGTACAGATTGAGTACAGATTGAGTACAGCAGGAGTACAGATTGATTACAGCAGGCGTACAGATTGATTACAGCAGGAGTACAGATTGAGTGTAAGAAGAGTACAGGGGAGTACAGTTTGAGTACAGCAGGAGTACAGATTGATTACAGTAGGAGTACAGATTGATTACAGCAGGAGTAGAGATTGAGTGTAGAAGAGTACAGAAGATTATAGATTGGTACAGCAGGAGTACAGTTTGAGTTCAGCAGGAGTACAGATTGAGTGTAAGAAGAGTAGTACAGTGATTACAGGAGGAGTACAGATTGAATACAGCATGAGTACAGTTTGAGTATAGCAGGAGTACAGATTGAATACAGCAGGAGTACAGTTTGAGTGTAAGAAGAGTACAGATTGAGTACAGGAAGAGTACAGTTTGAGTATAGCAGAAGTACTGATTGAGTACAGTAGGAGTACAGTTTGAGTATAGTAGGAGTTCAGATTGAATACAGCAGGAGTTCAGATTGAATAGAGTAAGAGTACAGTTTGAGTGTAAGAAGAGTACAGATTGAGTACAGGAGGAGTACAGCAGGAGTACAGATTGATTACAGCAGGCGTACAGATTGATTACAGCAGGAGTACAGATTGAGTGTAAGAAGAGTACAGGAAGAGTACAGTTTGAGTACAGAGTACAGCAGGAGTACAGATTGAATACAGCAGGAGTACAGTTTGAGTGTAAGAAGAGTACAGATTGAGTACAGGAAGAGTACAGTTTGAGTATAGCAGGAGTACAGATTGAAAACAGCAGGAGTTTAGATTGAATGCAGCAGGAGTACAGTTTGAGTATAGCAGGAGTACAGATTGAATACAGCAGGAGTTCAGATTGAATACAGCAAGTACAGTTTGAGTGTAAGAAAGTACAGATTAGTACAGAAGAAAGTACAGTTTGAGTATAGCAGAAGTACAGATTGATTACAGCAGGAGTACAGATTGATTACAGCAGTAAGTACAGAGTACAGGGTGAGTACAGTTTGAGCACAGCAGGAGTAGTTTGAGTACAGCAGGAGTACAGATTGAATACAGCAGGAGTACAGTTTGAGTGTAAGAAGAGTACAGAGTGAGTACAGGAGGAGTACAGTTTGAGTATAGCAGGAGTACAGATTGAATACAGCAGGAGTACAGTTTGAGTGTAAGAAGAGTACAGATTGATTACAGGAAGAGTACAGTTTGGGTAAAGCAGGAGTACAGATTGAGTACAGCAAGAGTGCAGATTGAATACAACAGGAGTACGATTTGAGTGTAAGAAGAGTACAGATTGAGTACAGCAGGAGTACAGATTGAGTACAGCAAGAGTGCAGATTGAATACAACAGGAGTACAGTTTGAGTGTAAGAAGAGTACAGATTGAGTACAGGAGGAGTACAGCAGGAGTACAGATTGATTACAGCGGGCATACAGATTGATTACAGCAGGAGTACAGATTGAGTGTAAGAAGAGTACAGGGGGAGTACAGTTTGAGTACAGCAGGAGTAGTTTGAGTGTAAGAAGAGTACAGATTGATTACAGCAGGAGTACAGATTGAATACAGCATGAGTACAGTTTGAGTATAGCAGGAGTACAGATTGAATACAGCAAGAGTACAGATTGAGTGTAAGAAGAGTACAGGGGGAGTACAGTTTGAGTACAGTAGGAGTACAGATTGATTACAGAAGGAGTACAGATTGAGTACAGTAGGAGTACAGATTGAGAGTAAGAAGAGTACAGGGGGAGTACAGTTTGAGTACAGCAGGAGTACAGATTGAATACAGCAGGAGTACAGTTTGAGTGTAAGAAGAGAACAGATTGAATACAGTAGGAGTACAGTTTGAGTATAGTAGGAGTACAGATTGAATACAGCAGGAGTACAGTTTGAGTGTAAGAAGAGTACAGATTGAGTACAGCAAGTGTACAGAATGAGTACAGCAGGTGTACAGATTCTGTACAGCAAGAGTACAGATTGAGTACAGTTTGAGTGTAACAAGGGTACAGATTGATTACAGGAGGAGTACAGTTTGATTACAGCAGGAGTACAGTTTGAGTACAGCAGGAGTACAGATTGATTACAGCAGGAATTCAGATTGAGTACAGATTGATTACAGCAGGAGTACAGATTGAGTGTAACAGGAGTACAGCAGGAGTACAGTTTGAGTGTAGCAGGAGTACAGATTGATTACAGCAGGAGTACAGTTTGAGTGTAGCAGGAGTACAGATTGATTACAGCAGGAGTACAGTTTGAGTGTAGCAGGAGTACAGTTTGAGTGTAGCAGGAGTACAGATTGATTACAGCAGGAGTACAGTTTGAGTGTAACAGGAGTACAGATTGAGTGTAGCAGGAGTACAGATTGATTACATCAGGAGTACAGTTTGAGTGTAGCAGGAGTACAGATTGATTACAGCAGGAGTACAGTTTGAGTGTAGCAGGAGTACAGATTGATTACAGCAGGGGTACAGTTTGAGTGTAGCAGAAGTACAGATAGATTGCAGGAGGAGTACAGATTGAGTGTAGCAGGAGTACAGCAGGAGTACAGTTTGAGTGTAGCAGGAGTACAGATTGATTACAGCAGGAGTACAGTTTGAGTACAGCAGGAGTATAGTTTGAGTGTAGCAGAAGTACAGATTGATTACAGCAGGAGTTCAGATTGAATACAGCAGGAGTACAGATTGAGTGTAGCAGGAGTACAGCAGGAGTACAGTTTAAGTGTAGCAGGAGTACAGATTGATTACAGCAGGAGTACAGATTGAGTGTAGCAGGAGTACAGATTGATTACAGGAAGAGAACAGATTGATTACAGCAGGAGTACAGTTTGAGTGTAGCAGGAGTACAGATTGATTACAGCAGGAGTACAGTTTGAGTGTAAGAAGAGTACAGATTGATTACAGGAAGAGTACAGTTTGGGTAAAGCAGGAGTACAGATTGAGTACAGCAAGAGTGCAGATTGAATACAACAGGAGTACGATTTGAGTGTAAGAAGAGTACAGATTGAGTACAGCAGGAGTACAGATTGATTACAGCAGGAGTACAGATTGAGTGTAAGAAGAGTACAGGGGAGTACAGTTTGAGTACAGCAGGAGTACAGATTGATTACAGTAGGAGTACAGATTGATTACAGCAGGAGTAGAGATTGAGTGTAAGAAGATTACAGATTGAGTACAGCAGGAGTACAGTTTGAGTACAGCAGGAGTACAGATTGAATACAGCAGGAGTAGTTTGAGTGTAAGAAGAGTACAGATTGAGTACAGCAGGTGTAGAGATTGAGTACAGCAGGTGTAGAGATTGAGTACAGCAAGAGTACAGATTGAGTACAGTTTGAGAACAGCAGGAGTACAGGTTGATTACAGCAGTACAGGTTGAGTGCAGCAGGAGTACAGATTGAGTGTAACAAGAGTACAGATTGAGTACAGTTTGAGTACAGCAGGAGTACAGATTGATTACAGCAGGAGTACAGGTTGAGTGCAGCAGGAGTACAGATTGAGTGCTGGAGGAGTACAGATTGAGTGTTACAAGAGTACAGATTGAGTGTAACAAGAGTACAGATTGAGTGTTACAAGAGTACAGATTGAGTGTTACAAGAGTACAGATTGAGTGTTACAAGAGTACAGATTGAGTGTTACAAGAGTACAGATTGAGTATTACAAGAGTACAGATTGAGTGTAACAAGAGTACAGATTGAGTGTTACAAGAGTACAGATTGAGTGTTACAAGAGTACAGATTGAGTGTAACAAGAGTACAGATTGAGTGTAACAAGAGTACAGATTGAGTGTTACAAGAGTACAGATTGAGTGTTACAAGTGTACAGATTGAGTGTTACAAGAGTACAGATTGAGTGTTACAAGAGTACAGATTGAGTGTTACAAGAGTACAGATTGAGTGTTACAAGAGTACAGATTGAGTGTAACAAGAGTACAGGTTGAGTGCAGCAGGAGTACAGATTGAGTGTTACAAGAGTACAGATTGAGTGTTACAAGAGTACAGATTGAGTGTTACAAGAGTACAGATTGAGTGTAACAAGAGTACAGGTTGAGTGTAAGAAGAGTACAGATTGAGTACAGGAAGAGTACAGTTTGAGTATAGCAGGAGTACAGATTGAATACAGCAGGAGTTCAGATTGAATAGAGCAGAGTACAGTTTGAGTGTAAGAAGAGTACAGATTGAGTACAGGAAGAGTACAGTTTGAGTATAGCAGGAGTACAGATTGAATACAGCAGGAGTTCAGATTGAATACAGCAGGAGTACAGTTTGAGTGTAAGAAGAGTACAGATTGAGTACAGGAAGAGTACAGTTTAGTATAGCAGGAAGTACTGATTGAGTACATCAAAAGTACAAATTAAATACAGCAGGAGTACAGATTGATTACAGCAGTACAGATTGATTACAGCAAGTACTGACTGAGTGTAAGAAGAGTACAGATTAGTACAGCAGGAAGTATAGTTTGAGTACAGTAGGAGTACAGATTGATTACAGTAGGAAGTACAGATTGATTACAGCAGGAGTAGAGATTGAGTGTAAGAGAAGTACAGGAGTACAGTTTGAGTACAGCAGGAGTACAGATTGATTACAGCAGGAGTAGAGATTGAGTGTAACAGGAGTACAGCAGGAGTACAGTTTGAGTACAGCAGGAGTACAGATTTAGTGTAAGAAGAGTACAGATTGAGTACAGGAGGAGTACAGTTTGGGTAAAAGCAAGAGTACAGATTGAGTACAGCAAGAGTGCAGATTGAATACAACAGGGTACAGATTGAGTGTAAGAAGAGTACAGATGTGAGTACAGGAGGAGTACAGTTTGAGTATAGCAGGAGTACAGATTGAATACAGCAGGAGTACAGTTTGAGTGTAAGAAGAGTACAGATTGATTACAGGAGGAGTACAGTTTTGGTAAAGCAGGAGTACAGATTGAGTACAGCAAGAGTGCAGATTGAATACAACAGGAGTACAGTTTGAGTGTAAGAAGAGTACAGATTGAGTACAGCAGGAGTACAGATTGAGTACAGCAAGAGTGCAGATTGAGTACAACAGGAGTACAGTTTGAGTGTAAGAAGAGTACAGATTGAGTACAGGAGGAGTACAGCAGGAGTACAGATTGATTACAGCAGTACAGGTTGAGTGCAGCAGGAGTACAGATTGAGTGTAACAAGAGTACAGATTGAGTACAGTTTGAGTACAGCAGGAGTACAGATTGATTACAGCAGGAGTACAGGTTGAGTGCAGCAGGAGTACAGATTGAGTGCTGGAGGAGTACAGATTGAGTGTTACAAGAGTACAGATTGAGTGTAACAAGAGTACAGATTGAGTGTTACAAGAGTACAGATTGAGTGTTACAAGAGTACAGATTGAGTGTTACAAGAGTACAGATTGAGTGTTACAAAGAGTACAGATTGAGTATTACAAGAGTACAGATTGAGTGTAACAAGAGTACAGATTGAGTGTTACAAGAGTACAGATTGAGTGTTACAAGAGTACAGATTGAGTGTAACAAGAGTACAGATTGAGTGTAACAAGAGTACAGATTGAGTGTTACAGGAGTACAGATTGGAGTGTTACAAGTGTACAGATTGAGTGTTACAAGAGTACAGATTGAGTGTTACAAGAGTACAGATTGAGTGTTACAAAGTACAGATTGAAGTGTTACAAAGAGTACAGATTGGAGTGTAACAAGAGTACAGGTTGAGTGCAGCAGGAGTACAGATTGAGTGTTACAAGAGTACAGATTGAGTGTTACAAGAGTACAGATTGAGTGTTACAAGAGTACAGATTGAGTGTAACAAGAGTACAGGTTGAGTGTAAGAAGAGTACAGATTGAGTACAGGAAGAGTACAGTTTGAGTATAGCAGGAGTACAGATTGAATACAGCAGGAGTTCCAGGATTGAATAGAGCAGAAAGTACAGTTTGAGTGTAAGAAGAGTACAGATTGAGTACAGGAAGAGTACAGTTTGAGTATAGCAGGAGTACAGATTGAATACAGCAGGAGTTCAGATTGAATACAGCAGGAGTACAGTTTGAGTGTAAGAAGAGTACAGATTGAGTACAGGAAGAGTACAGTTTGAGTATAGCAGGAGTACTGATTGAGTACATCAAGAGTACAGATTAAATACAGCAGGAGTACAGATTGATTACAGCAGGCGTACAGATTGATTACAGCAGGAGTACTGACTGAGTGTAAGAAGAGTACAGATTGAGTACAGCAGGAGTATAGTTTGAGTACAGTAGGAGTACAGATTGATTACAGTAGGAGTACAGATTGATTACAGCAGGAGTAGAGATTGAGTGTAAGAGGAGTACAGGGGGAGTACAGTTTGAGTACAGCAGGAGTACAGATTGATTACAGCAGGAGTAGAGATTGAGTGTAACAGGAGTACAGCAGGAGTACAGTTTGAGTACAGCAGGAGTACAGATTTAGTGTAAGAAGAGTACAGATTGAGTACAGGAGGAGTACAGTTTGGGTAAAGCAAGAGTACAGATTGAGTACAGCAAGAGTGCAGATTGAATACAACAGGAGTACAGATTGAGTGTAAGAAGAGTACAGAGTGAGTACAGGAGGAGTACAGTTTGAGTATAGCAGGAGTACAGATTGAATACAGCAGGAGTACAGTTTGAGTGTAAGAAGAGTACAGATTGATTACAGGAGGAGTACAGTTTTGGTAAAGCAGGAGTACAGATTGAGTACAGCAAGAGTGCAGATTGAATACAACAGGAGTACAGTTTGAGTGTAAGAAGAGTACAGATTGAGTACAGCAGGAGTACAGATTGAGTACAGCAAGAGTGCAGATTGAGTACAACAGGAGTACAGTTTGAGTGTAAGAAGAGTACAGATTGAGTACAGGAGATTACAGCAGGAGTACAGATTGATTACAGCAGGCGTACAGATTGATTACAGCAGGAGTACAGATTGAGTGTAAGAAGAGTACAGGGGAGTACAGTTTGAGTACAGCAGGAGTACAGATTGATTACAGTAGGAGTACAGATTGATTACAGCAGGAGTAGAGATTGAGTGTAAGAAGATTACAGATTGAGTACAGCAGGAGTACAGTTTGAGTACAGCAGGAGTACAGATTGAATACAGCACAGAGTAGTTTGAGTGTAAGAAGAGTACAGATTGAGTACAGCAGTAGAGATTCAGAGTACAGCAGGTGTAGAGATTGAGTACAGCAAGAGTACAGAGAGTACAGCAGGAGTACAGTTTGAGAACAGCAGGAGTACAGATTGGATTACAGCAGTACAGGTTGAGTGCAGCAGGAGTACAGATTGAGTGTAACAAGAGTACAGATTGAGTACAGTTTGAGTACAGCAGGAGTACAGGATTGATTACAGCAGGAGTACAGGTTGAGTGCAGCAGGAGTACAGATTGAGTGCTGGAGGAGTACAGATTGAGTGTTACAAGAGTACAGATTGAGTGTAGCAAGAGTACAGATTGAGTGTTACAAGAGTACAGATTGATTACAGAGTGTTACAAGAGTACAGATTGAGTGATTACAAGCAAGTACAGATTGAGTGTTACAAGAGTACAGATTGAGTGTAACAAGAGTACAGATTGAGTGTTACAAGAGTACAGATAGTACAGAGTACAGTTACAAGAGTACAGATTGAGTGTAACAAGAGTACAGATTGAGTGTTACAAGAGTACAGATTGAGTGTAACAGGAGTACAGATTGAGGTTACAAAGAGTACAGATTGAGTGTTACAGGAGTACAGTTTGAGTACAGCAGGAGTACAGATTGATTACAGCAGGAGTACAGATTGAGTACAGCAGGAGTACAGATTGAGTGCTACAAGAGGGTACAGATTGAGTACAGCAAGAGTACAGATTGAGTGTAACAAGAGTACAGATTGAGTACAGCAGGAGTACAGATTGAGTGCAGCAAGAGTACAGATTGAGTGTTACAAGAGTACAGATTGAGTGTTACAGCAGGAGTACAGATTGAGTGTAACAAGAGTACAGATTGAGTACAGTGAGTACAGTTTGAGTATAGCAGCAGGAGTACAGATTGATTACAGTAGGAGTACAGATTGTTACAGCAAGAGTACATTGAGTGTTACAAGAGTACAGATTGAGTACAGCAAGAGTACAGATTGAGTACAGCAGGAGTACAGATTGAGTACAGCAGAAGAGTACAGATTGAGTGTTACAAGAGTACAGATTGAGATTGATTACAGCAGGAGTACAGATTGAGTGTAACAAGAGTACAGGTTGAGTGTAAGAAGAGTACAGATTGAGTACAGGAAGAGTACAGTTTGAGTATAGCAGGAGTACAGATTGAATACAGCAGGAGTTCAGATTGAATAGAGCAGGAGTACAGTTTGAGTGTAAGAAGAGTACAGATTGAGTACAGGAAGAGTACAGTTTGAGTATAGCAGGAGTACAGATTGAATACAGCAGGAGTTCAGATTGAATACAGCAGGAGTACAGTTTGAGTGTAAGAAGAGTACAGATTGAGTACAGGAAGAGTACAGTTTGAGTATAGCAGGAGTACTGATTGAGTACATCAAGAGTACAGATTGAATACAGCAGGAGTACAGATTGATTACAGCAGGCGTACAGATTGATTACAGCAGGAGTACTGACTGAGTGTAAGAAGAGTACAGATTGAGTACAGCAGGAGTACAGTTTGAGTACAGTAGGAGTACAGATTGATTACAGTAGGAGTACAGATTGATTACAGCAGGAGTAGAGATTGAGTGTAAGAGGAGTACAGGGGGAGTACAGTTTGAGTACAGCAGGAGTACAGATTGATTACAGCAGGAGTAGAGATTGAGTGTAACAGGAGTACAGCAGGAGTACAGTTTGAGTACAGCAGGAGTACAGATTTAGTGTAAGATTGAGTACAGATTGAGTACAGGAGGAGTACAGTTTGGGTAAAGCAAGAGTACAGATTGAGTACAGCAAGAGTACAGATTGAATACAACAGGAGTACAGATTGAGTGTAAGAAGAGTACAGAGTGAGTACAGGAGGAGTACAGTTTGAGTATAGCAGGAGTACAGATTGAATACAGCAGGAGTACAGTTTGAGTGTAAGAAGAGTACAGATTGATTACAGGAGGAGTACAGTTTTGGTAAAGCAGGAGTACAGATTGAGTACAGCAAGAGTGCAGATTGAATACAACAGGAGTACAGTTTGAGTGTAAGAAGAGTACAGATTGAGTACAGCAGGAGTACAGATTGAGTACAGCAAGAGTGCAGATTGAGTACAACAGGAGTACAGTTTGAGTGTAAGAAGAGTACAGATTGAGTACAGGAGGAGTACAGCAGGAGTACAGATTGATTACAGCAGGCGTACAGATTGATTACAGCAGGAGTACAGATTGAGTGTAAGAAGAGTACAGGGGAGTACAGTTTGAGTACAGCAGGAGTACAGATTGATTACAGTAGGAGTACAGATTGATTACAGCAGGAGTAGAGATTGAGTGTAAGAAGATTACAGATTGAGTACAGCAGGAGTACAGTTTGAGTACAGCAGGAGTACAGATTGAATACAGCAGGAGTAGTTTGAGTGTAAGAAGAGTACAGATTGAGTACAGCAGGTGTAGAGATTGAGTACAGCAGGTGTAGAGATTGAGTACAGCAAGAGTACAGATTGAGTACAGTTTGAGAACAGCAGGAGTACAGGTTGATTACAGCAGTACAGGTTGAGTGCAGCAGGAGTACAGATTGAGTGTAACAAGAGTACAGATTGAGTACAGTTTGAGTACAGCAGGAGTACAGATTGATTACAGCAGGTACAGGTTGATTGAGCAGTGTACAGATTGAGTGCTGGAGGAGTACAGATTGAGTGTTACAAGAGTACAGATTGAGTGTAACAAGAGTACAGATTGAGTGTTACAAGAGTACAGATTGAGTGTTACAAGAGTACAGATTGATTGTTACAAGAGTACAGATTGAGTGTTACAAGAGTACAGATTGAGTATTACAAGAGTACAGATTGAGTGTAACAAGAGTACAGATTGAGTGTTACAAGAGTACAGATTGAGTGTTACAAGAGTACAGATTGAGTGTTACAAGAGTACAGATTGAGTGTAACAAGAGTACAGATTGAGTGTTAACAAGAGTACAGATTGAGTGTTACAAGTGTACAGATTGAGTGTTACAAGAGTACAGATTGAGTGTTACAAGAGTACAGATTGAGTGTTACAAGAGTACAGATTTGAGTGTACAGATTGAGTGTAACAAAAGAGTACAGATTGAGTGTTACAAGAGTACAGATTGAGTGTTACAAGAGTACAGATTGAGTGTTACAAGAGTACAGATTGAGTGTAACAAGAGTACAGGTTGAGTGCAGCAGGAGTACAGATTGAGTGTTACAAGAGTACAGATTGAGTGTTACAAGAGTACAGATTGAGTGTTACAAGAGTACAGATTGAGTGTAACAAGAGTACAGATTGAGTGTAACAAGAGTACAGATTGCTTACAGCAGGAGTACAGGTTGAGTGCAGCAGGAGTACAGATTGGGTGTAACAAGAGTACAGATTGAGTGTTTAGTGTAGCAAGAGTGCACATTCAGTGATGATCACACGACACAAGACAGATTTTACGTTCGCACAGATAGCTGTTCCATACGGATGTAAATGGTTGTTTGGGGTTTAATGTTAAAGCGGCGCTACAGCCCGTAGCAGGCCTCCTGTGTTTCGGATTCAGATTCCCGCTAATTAAACATGCTGTAGAGACGATACTTTACTTTAGACTCGAGTCAAGGGTACCTTGCAATCCCTACTTCTTGTACTGGAATTAGTGACACTATGGTGAAGCCGGACCTACACGTCTCTGTGAGTTGATGGTCTCCCAGCTTCATCACCCGCCGTACAAGTCACAAGCAGGAATGGTGCAGCCAGGTAAAGAATATGGCCGTGAACTGAATGAAATATACATTTAATTACTATACTAACAGAGAACTGAATCGAATCAACAATGAATTACGCATACAAAGACACGAGAGACCGGCTGCAGATACCTTCGGTGCCTTCAGATTGTACTAGAGGTAACATTACAGAGGATGAGGAACACCAAGACCATCGTGTAGCCAGATTTTGGCTCCTGAAACCAGCGATCACAGTGTGTTTTATACCCGTCTCATACACAACGTCGGTTTATCATTACTGTACGTCACACCTTAAACTTGCAAATACATTATAAGTTGTTCACTGGTCACGAGGGGGGCATGGGTTGATGTACCTTCGATGTTTGTTTATGTTCCCTGAGCCCTTCGGGTACATCAACCCATGGGCCCCGAGGGACCAGTGAACAACGTATTTATCTTACCGAACACCTTAATGTTAATTTTGAATTGTTTGAAGCACGGGTACAAATCTTTTTGAAGCCATCGCTAGATTTTGCTGACAAGAAAAAAAAACAGATTTAGAGTTATCTCCCTTCCATCGATTTGCATTCGCAAAACATCGGTAATTTCCGTAAACCATACGTGATTCAATGTCATTCGAGATAAACAATTACTACCACCAAGTATCTAATGAGTTGCCATTGGCAGCGGGGTACATTGAAATGTTACTCGCTTGTAAGCGGGGTACATTGAAAATAATAGAAGAGCACTCAGCCAATCAGAAAGCGACATTTATGTGTTAGGTAAGATAAATAGCTATGTTTGTGATATGGGTGATATTCAGGTCACTCAAATCCCCGCATGTGATCTTTAGTTCCGGTAACAGGTTCTCGTCAATTATCAGATATAATAGGGAGCTGACATAACCACTACAAGGTGGGAAAACTGTTACATTTTTCAATTAGTTTTGAAACTTTTTAACCATCGGCTGTTAAAAGGTTCGTTTGGCTGCTATGTACAGACCAACATATCGGGTTGTGTAAAAATATGCATAATAACTAAATGTTACCTAAATAAATACAACAAAAGTTAAAGTGCTCTTTGTCCGTGAACGTGGCATGTGAATACCAATCACCAATTTGCAACTAATCATGATCATTACTGTTGCGTGTATTCTACAATCTCAGAGGTTTTCCTCCTTTAGATAGTAGTGATGAATCTAAAAAACTCAAAAGATTTGCTTACAGTTTTACAATCTCAGAAACGGACTGAGTTCCGTTCTGTCAATACAACTGATTTTTCAGCGTTGTACACCACTATTCCACATGCCAAACGTCAGGAACATCGTCATTACTTGATCCATGGGGGTATTTGTTAAAAAACGTGAAGGCCAAAGATACACTTACGTAATATCCTTTGAGATTCAGGACAATTTGTCAAATAAGGAAGCAAATGTCATTTGAAATTAACAGAGAAAACAATATGCAAAATGCTGAACTTCTTCACTGATGACATCTATGTATAAATTTTGTGGTAAAATAATTAGACAAAAAGGAGCCATCTCAAGCAGTTTCACTTAAGCTTCAGGTATATCGATGATATATTATCGTTCAATAGCCATCAAATAGCCAGTTCCTTTCCACTGATTTACTAACCTGAGACAAGTGAGATCGCCCCATATGTTTCATATTTAGATTTATGCCAAAAGATTCAGAGTGACAAGAAACACGTGTATGTGCGTGTCGAGCAACATCCAACTATTGAGGTACAGTCGAGCATTTAACCTAACTTTCTCAGACTTCAAGATTTCATACGACACTTGCTCAGAAGTTACAACATTATGGCCTTTTTCGCAAACACCTGGTATCATCACTATTTAATAGGAATTCATAACCACATACTCTGTCATCGGAACTGTGCAATCGACAGATATTTCTTATGGATGTGGAACGAGTTTTGTATCTGTTTATTTACTAATGACATCTCTTTCTACAAGGAGATGACTGACTGACAACTGGTGCTGCTGTGCATCCTCTTGAAGGTAAATCTGCTTGCTACTGTATCAGTCCTCATACAATACCTTGCCCGGCCAGAAGGGAGGACCTTTATCATGTTTTTCAGGTAGTCTCCACAGTTGGATGTGTACGATGAATGAAACATTTGTTGTTATTGATAAAGGTGAGCTACAGACATGGATCTAGTTTGTGCCCTCGTTTGAAATCCGCGTGGTGGAAACAAACAGGGCTACTATATACTTAGTAAAAGTAACAAGCAAACAGAACAATTGATAAGTCACATCTCGGTAAGATAAAGTGGAACATCAAGGGAATGTTTTATGCAAACATGAGAAGACTGCTCTCTCCAGATATTTTGACTTTGTGCCGCTATGTTCAGTGACTGACAGAGATTCACACAGGTTCGGCCCTCCACGTGTGTTTCGTGTGTATAATATTGGTGGAGTAAAGCTAAAAAGCAATGTAAAACCTAACTCCAGTGATCTATTCATGGTAGGACTAATAAAACATTGGATTTATGCATCTAGTTCCTTCACTGCCTCTGGTACTCCTGGTATTGTATAAGCTAATTTGTTTAATCATGTAACACATCTCCTTTGACTGACGCCCTTCGCGTGTCCCCATACATCGTTTACTCCTGTTCCATCAGAAGGATACAGGTCTGTTTCACAATCAAGGTCAAAACCAGGCCATCTGCAAGGCTAATGTTGACCGGGTTAGCGGAACTCCTCTGTATCCAATCAGTTTTAAGTAAGCACTTCCTCTGCGTTCCTGGAAGAGCCTCCAGTGGGTCGAGACACGTCGTCGGCAGAAGATGGAGTTGACTTGGCGTCCGGAGATGACAGTCCCATAGAAAAAATGGAATTAAAAACGTAACTGATATTCAAATATGTTTTAACCGATGAAGGAAATTAATTCCTTTTTGGACATCTAGGTAAAAGACCTGAATTCTAACCCATTATCGATATTTGTATAATTTAGAAATTTGAGTAATAGCGATATTTGCGTCTATATAAACACATTTGTCATTTCAATAAAATCTGGGGCGCTGGGTGGCCTAGTGGTGAAACCGTTCTCGTGTTCTATTATCCACATGGGTACAATGTGTGAAGCCCATTTCTGGTGTACAACGCCGTTATATTGCTGGCATACTGCTAAAAGCGGCGTAAAACCACACTCACTCACTCAATAAAACCTGGTCGAGGTTTCAGCAGAGTTTCATACCACTATAAGCCGAATTCAGTCGTACTCCTTAATGTCGAGTCGAACTTTGATTGCGTCGGCAACTGGGCTCCGAGATATGTTGGAAGATATATTTGTCATGATGGCTGCAGTCGAGTTAGTACCAATCACGCTGTATGGAGAGAGTGCAAGGAGGGGCTTTGCATTTCATGTGTTGTTGTTTTTTATTTATATTGTACAATGTACATGGTAAATATATGTTTAAACTATTACTTTTTTGTCCTAATTCCAACTGAAAATAACCCATCACGCGATATCCCAGAGGAGCACATTTCAGGACATACGTACCTGTACATAAACAGATATATAATGGATCAATTGCCTCCTACAAATTGTATTTACCACTGGCCTCCTTCACATCCCCGGTCTCAACCTTGCATAAGTCGACATTGTCTGACCATTAAGAGCACGGCGCGCTGACGGTGTCGCTGCCCTAACGCGTCTCGATGTCCCTGACGTTCCAGTCGCGGATTTAGATAATTTCATTTATATCACAACTCCAGGCAACAAAAGCCCAGAATACTTGATGAATGTCTGCCCTGATCTTCTTTCTCCACTTTAAGTCTTCTCGCCAAATCTCGTGTTTTCGCTTCCAGTTTGGTTGAGCCAGAAAATTACATTTGGAACGATTCGGGCTACAAAACCAATATTATTCTTTGATTTTCTACCCGGTCAAAGCGTTTGTCAAAGAACAATGAGAGTCCCGTGTTATCGTCCATGAGATCCCGACTTAAATGTGTATATTTATGCGATTTTGATTTGACTTGGAGATTTCTCAGAACGTTAATGTGTTTTCAACGCAAATGAAGTTTTTATTACCGTGTGTAAACAGATATTCGACAATCAGAGATGCTGCCAACCTAAATACGGATCCTACTGTTGTTTGCTCTCATGATGTATGTGTTGAAAGGAAATTGTTTGCTTTAACGTACGGAATTATAATTTAAAACTAAACTAAACACACGATACCTGCTAGTTTTATGTTAGACAGAAATTACTGAAATATATTAAACCCAGTCACGTTTTATGATTTTACGGGCGGTTACATGACTTTTACAAATAAGAGTTATTTCCCTTAGCACGTTACACCAGTCCATCAGTTCGATTTCTTAGCGTTTGAATTTATGTTTGGTTGTTTTCTTAACGGCGGCACGCTCCACAACATTTCAGTTACAGGCCCACCGTCTGTAAATAATGGATTCTGGACCAGACAATCCTGTGATGGGAGCATGAGTTTACACAGTGTGGAGAGAACCATCCCCATGTCAGAGTCTGACCGACGGATCCGTCACTCGCCTCCGACAACCATGTGTTGCTGAGGATTCCCACGGGTATTTAACCTATAATTCAAAGAAATCAGTGTTGTATTCGTTGTATGTTTGTGTGTAAGTGTCAAGTATATCTGTGCTTCGTTTATGAAATATCCGCACATTCAGTGGGAAAAGTAAAAGTATTTAAATGATTAAATGATTTCTATGCCCAATACAAACTATCGTACAAAACGGGATACCGTGTTGGTTATCCAAGGTATGGGATACCGTGTTGGTTATCCAAGGTATGGGATACCGTGTTGGTTATCCAAGGTATGGGATACCATGTTGGTTATCCAAGGTATGGGATCAAACAGTGCTGATCAAACCCGGATATGCCATATATGTTATGTAATATTGGACTGAACCTTTTTGCTACGAAATATCCAAAACGGCATAGCGACGTCGACATGGTGCGTGCCCATCAAATAGAACATGCAAAGTCACCATATCATTTACACTGAATCATATCGTATACACCATACAATATCATAAACACCATAGCATAACACATACAGCATAGTAAATCATATCCACCATACTATATCATGTACACCGTACCATATCACATACACCATACCATATGATATACACAACACTATATCATGTACACCGTACCATATCACATACACCATACCATATGATATACACAACACTATATCATGTACACCGTACCATATCACATACACCATACCATATGATATACACAACACTATATCATGTACACCGTACCATATTACATACACTATACCATATCATATACACAACACTATAACATATATCAAGCAAGGTCTAATACCATTGTGACATAGGTATTAGGATTGTGACGTCATAACTGTAAAAACCATTATGACGTCATACGTCTAGCGGTAGTATTACACTAGTGTAATATTGCCGTAAAAACATTACACTGCAGTATCTTCTACGGGCGAGTAATAAACTTTCCCATTGGCAGGGTATGAAACACCCAACAATTTCAGCCAGACCACAGGGCTGTGTAGATGTAAAACTTGCCAGCCCTGACCAAAATTTACCTGCCCACAATATATATTCATATACATGTCTAAATTTTAACCCGACCGTCGGGCAGGTGAATTTGAGAATCTGGCAGTCCGTGTTGAAAATAACCCGTCCCGGGCGGTCGGGCAAGCAGGTATTTCGAACGCTGTTACCATACCATACAACATACCATATCATATACGCCATATCATATCATATGCACTATACTATATCCTATACACCATACCATATACAGCATATTAATCATATACAACATACCATATATGATAGAACTCGGACCTCCACGATCAAGAGGAAAGAGTGTATTATAATATTTCGCTCATATGACGACATGCATGCGTGTGTATGCGGCTGCTTTTACTAGCCCAGACTTAAGCTGGTTTCATAGTGCTAGCCCACTGAGATACCATGCCGCAGTGAAGCATGAATACCCCACTCAGACACATTATACTGACCCCGAGCCGACCAGTCCTTGTTGTACCCATTAATGCTGAGCGAGGGACCAACAATTACCATATTTTAACTCTTTTGGTACGACGCGGCCGGGGATCGAACCCGCGACCTTCCTCTCCGGGCGGACCCTCTAACCACTACACCACGGAAGCGGTCCATAGGGGCACACACGTGCATGATTGTGCAATACATAGAGATTATTACACGAGCAAGTGTGTCATATGACTTTTACGAACGAGTGTGGAAATTGTGTATTGCCCGAACGGTAGCGAGGGCAATACACAATTTTGCTCGAGTTTCGTATAAGTCGTATGACACACTTGCTCGAGTGTAATAATTTCTTTGTTAACCATTTTATTCATGGATATTTGTGCAGTAAAACACGGTAAACAAGGGTGACGGCCCTGTTCATTGACGTCACGTTGAACGTTAATGACGTCACAGACGACAAAATACAGAAACAATGGTTGCTAGGCAAAGTAATATGTGCACATATTATACATATGACACTTGTTATGTTCCACCATCTGGATAATAATCATGAAAGTGACCCTAAACCTCACATCAGTTCCCTTTAACATTCTTCAGAGTGAACAAACAAATGTGCGAGTATAGGATCCATCTTTATCGGGTAGTTGTTTGTTCACATAAAGTATGTCTTGAAAGTTGGCAATCCTTGCTAGCTTTCTGAAAACTCAAAGTCTGAAAGCAGCCTCGTCTGTATACTCGCTTTAGTATTATGTATACATATATAAATCGGTCAGTTGAAGATAGTTATGAAGTAAAAGTGTACCTTCATTACATAGGTCCAGCGTTTCAGTGTAAGACCGTACATTTACAAGGCCTTTACCTCAACTGGAATTGTCTTCAGACATCACTGCCCACTGAATGAAACTCCGACTTTCAAGAATCATGAAAACAGATATTAAAAAGCTATTGAAAAATATTCCTTAGGCATCCTATTTGTACAATTTATCAAATTGGAGAGTCACTGATCAGAAAATGTATTCCATCGTCATATTTATTTGTAATTCAATCAGATGTCGCGGATTGATTCAATTTTACCAATTTCTCCCATTAATATTTGAGGTCGGTAGAAAGACACTAAAATAAGACCTGAATGTAATAGAATATCCATCCTTTTCTGCATAGGCGTGTCATCAAGGACACAAAATAATTAGTTGCATGTCACACTCGAAATACAAATCAACAAAAACACTATTCTTAAAGCACTCATTGTTTGAAGAAAATCAAATCACATCTCTTGGCTTCCCAATTTGGTCAGTTTTGCATGTTTATGGCGCCTTATGAAATCCCCCGCCAGTCTCGTGGTCGCCATGCCGTATCACGTGAAACCCTCCATCCCAGAGCGGTATGTCGATACTGCTTTCCCACCAACGATCTCTAGTGCAATTAATACACAATCCATAATTCATAGAGACATCTGTTTTTTCTTGTAATTAACTATTGATCTCTCCTCCCTTGTGAATTTTAAGGATTGTCCCTGATACTGACTATAACTCCCCTGTATCGTCCGACTGCGAACGGTCCAGAAATATCTTGACAAATGGAAGCAGGTGTGATGGAAATGTTATCTTGGTCTCCCGAGGGAAAAATCTTGTCGGCAAATGTGAATACTGATAACAAACTCCTGGAAAATTACATTTCTTCTCAAGTCAAAGGGAATCGATTTTAAATATTTCATCATTTTACCACCTCTTTATTTAGATTTATCAGCCCAGCTTTCCAATAGATTTCCGCGTCTTATTATATGGGTGGTAGAAAAGAGTTATCTCCCCATAGTAACCAGGAATCTATCTCTTCAAAGGTTACTTCAGAACTGAGTTTCAATTTCGCACGGACGTCCTGCACGGCAAATGGGAACAAGAATATTTTCTATTAACTATTAAACCATAACCTTGATAAAGATCAAGAACAAACATTGATACAAGCTCACTGATGGCCCTAACATCCCACTTGTACAGTCGACTACAGTAAACAGAATATCATATCCAAAACTTGAAACGCTTGTTTTTTGTTTGCTCTTTGACTATCTGTAATTCATGACGGGCATATCCCTAATAATACATGCAGATTACAACCACGTCATGACGATACATGCCATACATAATCAATGTACATTGTCACAAAAAAGTCCTAAAATGTTTCCATGACTTCCCAAGGGTAGGTAACCGCATATTTCTTTAATTTTATAACGTAACACATATGTTTTAAATGAAAAACCCATTCCCTTGCAGGCATTGCCAGTAATGTTTAATTCTGTCATGACTGACGTTCCCAGTATGGCCTTTGCGCCATGTTAAATTCCGTCAGACTGGAGCAGTCTATCAGCCGCCTCTGTTCCAACTGTTCCCCGCCACGTGGAATCCCCCGTCCATAACGTTAGATAAAACATGTCTGAGGCCAGCAGGGGACAGAACCCTGTAATTTGTTCATTAAGGGGTCTTTTATTTTCCTGTCATTTCTCGGCAGCTCGGAGGTTAAGTCATACAATAAATATGGTAATATCTCAGCAGATGAATTTTGATGAGTTGTAACTAATTGCCGCTGAATCTCTAGGAGATGTCATAAATTCGGCATAATTAGAATGATAGAAATACAGAGACTGTTCAGCTTGCCCGCTGCACCGATGGTGGCCGCTGATTTGAAGGGCCGAGCACGCCTTGGTACAATAGCGTGGCTGGATGCGGCTCTATCACTCACAATGGGGCAATAATCACACAAAGATGGAAGCATTCCCAAACGGAAAATTGTTGGTTTGAGGGCGTCCCCAGCTCCAGGAGACATGCAGCCGGGTAGGAAGTGTTCCACCACATATCGGGTTTAATTCCTTGCTAGCCTGTCAACAAGATGACCATGCTCATCAACTGGGAACAATAAAAACTCGGCAAAGGATCTTGTGCATATTAACACAGTGTGCATCATAATTCGTAAATGCTCGGTCTAGAATCAATGGGAATGTCAATTGAGATCAGCTCGGAATCTCCATAGCTTGTTAGGCTGTGACGGCTTCAACTGCCCTGCAGTCGGAATGGAAGGGTCTGAGCGAGTTACAGCGGACTGAGGAAGGTGAACACCACTTGTGTACTGTTGATTTTATCCCATTGGCGATATTCCACATTGAAAAACAACGGCGCTTTAAAGCAATATGACGTTAATTGAATCTTCACACTCAAGTTCGAGCTAAGAAGAAATCGGGAGCACTCGTAAAAATGTTTTAAAAAATATTTCCGAAACTTGAAATTGAATATTACATCTATTTCTTTAATGTGTGTAGCTATGTCAAGTGTGATATCATATTATTTATACAACTGTCACACATTGCGTCAATATGTTCAGCTTGTATTCAGATATATAGGCATATCACATCAGACAGTAAAGTGTTTCACTAATATAAAGACAAGTGTAATGGTATCAACTATCAAGATATGCCACACATGATATTCTAAGGACGAAGTAGTATAAGGGCCTTCACTGGCCCAGAGTGGTTGTATAGTTTAGGAATTGATCAAAACGTTTACAAATTGGTATATTAGTTGTCAGATTTGTTCAACATGAATGAAAAATGTTCAAATTATCTGCATCAGAAAATGCATAGAAAGAATAATATATATTATATTTGAGGTTTTCGTAGAAATCATTTTGTAATACTGTAACATTCGAAACTATTTGATCTCAAGCTGGTTTTCAGAGATAAAACAGAAGAAACATGACACGAAATTCCTGTTTGGTCACGTACATTATATTTTACACTAAGGCTGTCATTCCATGGTTGACAAGTCGACCTTCTTCTCACATGTAACCATATCTATGTATTTGATCATGTTGAAGTCAAACCGCTGCAGGTGTAAGAACGAAAGGCTGTCAGCCGTTTGAACAGTTTCCTTACCACTATTTCAATTTCCACAGTGTATATACTTGACATTGGTAGTAGGCTCATGTGTCGAAACCCCCATACAGATATGGCATGAAGATGTTCACTGACATGCATCTATACTGACGTGACATCAAGATATTTCACTCATGACGTGCATCTACATGACGCGCGTGACATCAACAGATTTCACTGTATTATATACAGTTGCAACAGGTAAAAACGACAATGTTTTTCCGGCAATATCATAAGCAAGTAGTTATGAAGCTATCAATAAGGGATACACCAGTTACGAAGCTCGACATATCAGGCCACATCTATGGCATCTATCACAAACACATGCAAAGGCAGGTGGAACTGTTCACCTGTGAAAACACGGGGACATATGGTACAAGTCAAAACCGGGATTTGGATCAGACATCAGATTTGTCATTGACATTGAGTCTAACATTGAGTAAAATCGTTTGATCAAAACTCAAAGGCAAAACGCTTTATGAAATCTTTGTGGGTAGGGCTTGTGTCTGAAAAGTTGTTAAATATTCGCATATTATACCAAGGGCTGGAGTTGTTGGAATATTGCTCTAACCTGGAGCAATATTGGAGTCACCACTCTTGTAGGGTTTTGTCATTCTGAATGTTTTAATGAATGTAAAATATGAAACAACTGAGGCTGTTTCACTGGTATCTTTAATTGCTGTGTCAAATGGGTAAATCAATGGAAGGTAACAGTGCATAGGGCATCATCGATATTTCCCTGATGGCATACACCCACGTTACGTGTGATAATCAGATATGTCACAAACACGTCGAGGAAGATGATAAGGACATTTATGACCCATCATCCAAAAAGAGAGGGCTTAACTTCTAAAACTGTACAGAGTGGTACACTGGGAGGTCGTGTTGCTGTGTGACCCCTGAGAGGGGTTCATGTAATTACAAGGGCCTTGTTAACATCGATCTGTGTCAACACCACGACTGACAGTCGTCAACGTGAACCAGACTTCTACATCCCACGTCACGCAGCGACAACCTGGGTTCAATGTCCACTGTCCACTAACCAGAAATGTCCATCAAACCGTTTCGCAGCCTGACAGGTAATTGGAACCTTGCAGGAATAAGAGACCCTAATCAGGGAGCTCTTGAACAATTTCGCCAAATCAGAAGAACCCATGTCATGGCTGAGTTTTGTATTTCGACAGAGCCCCAAGCTATGTTTGGTCAGCCATCAAAGCCAAATGTTCCTCGATATATCTGGCCCGCCATGTTTGCTTCTGTCTGAAACTTAATCTCATTCCTGGTCATCACCCTCTCTTCACCCCTCTGAGGAAAAGTCGACCCTCGAGCTGCCTTCTCCATTTTCCCTTACACGATTGCTTCGTGCTTGGAGTCGTGGACATTCCTCTTGACATTCACTGTAATTTCAGCTATAGTAATTGCTTAAAATCCTGGTCGCCGCTTGTCCAGAGCTGCAGGTTGAATCGGTATCCACTCGCTCTGCAATAATAATCCGTACCCCATTGATCTAACGTCGGGTTTTGCAGATGCATGCGCTATTGCAATACAAATAATCTCTCTGGAAAAAGCCCTCTCTTCTCCTTTGTCAGTCTCGAGACATGGGGCTGTCGAAGCTAACCTCATTTTCTGGAGTTCTTTCAATTTCTTCACTTTTCCTATGTGCCTGAGGGCGCTTTAACCCGGTCCATGGTACGGTTGCTCTTCGTTTTGCATGTCCCAGAACACACATTTGCTCTTTTCTGATTTGTAGTTTCTACTTCTTCGTGTTTTCTTGAAATGGTGTGGACTTCATGAATCATCATGGTGGGCATTATCTTGGCGTTTCAGTAAAGAGAAATCGACGCAATATTCTCTTCCGATCAAAGGCAAATATGGTATCC
The DNA here is from genome assembly GCF_003918875.1 of Haliotis rubra. Lineage (NCBI taxonomy): Eukaryota > Metazoa > Mollusca > Gastropoda > Lepetellida > Haliotidae > Haliotis > Haliotis rubra. The sequence goes on from NW_025767213.1 coordinate 2,388,143, forward strand.
CTTTCATAACTTACACAGCCTACACTCGACTCGTACAGAAATGGATAAATTGAATAGGGGATATTGACTCCGGATCAATGTATAGCAGGATGGGAGAACCCGTTTACAAATTTGTCAAAAAATGGATTAATATCTCCAATCTCCTCCTCTTACGACCTATCCTGAACGATAGTACCTAATGGACGGCAATGACATTTGTTGAACAGTCCAGGCGTGTAGTAAAATGGCAATTGCTGTCTGTAATACATATGTGGCTAGTGACTGACTGACTGAGTTTGGTTTTACGCCGCTTTTAGCAATATTCCAGCAACATCACGGCGGGGACACCAGAAATGGGCTTCACACATTGTGCCCATGTGGGGATTCGAACCGGGTCTTCGGCGTGACAAGCCAACGCTTTAACCATTAAGGCTACCGCCCTTGTGGCTAACTGCCTGCATAATTGTGTTGTTAAGGCGTATGTCAACTAAAACATGATGTCAAACTTCGTAGATATGTACAGCCACTGGTGCCACACCATAATAGAGTTGAGTCAGCGGACCCTGAAACGACTAAGGACAAAACTTTATTCCGATCAGTACATAATGAAAGCTATGATCTGAAAAACTATAGGGACGGACAGAAGATAATTTCAAGTTTTAAAGAAGTATTTGCATATACTTTCTAAAACATATATTCTTATATATTCTTCTGACCGATATGACCTGCGCGTAGATTTAATCTATGGTTAAACATGACGTATCCATCCTTATTCAGAAGTAAAGGCTAAGGCCTTGGAGTACCGCTCGGTCTGAAGATGACCGAGTATCCGACTGATGTTATCTGAGTGGTTGTCTGATGGTGTCTTAGTGGCCAGTCTGGTGGTGTCCGAGTAACTGTTGTTAGATGATGTCCTGATGGTGTCCGAGTAACTTTGTTAGATGCTGTCTGATGGTGTGTTAGTGGTTGTCTGATGGTGTCCGAATAACTGTTAGATGATGTCTGATGGTGTGTTAGTGGTTGTCTGATGGTGTCCGAGTAACTGTTAGATGGTGTCTGATGGTGTCCGAGTAACTGTTAGATGCTGTCTGATGGTGTGTTAGTGGTTGTCTGATGGTGTCGAATAACTGTTAGATGATGTCTGATGGTGTGTTAGTGGTTGTCTGATGGTGTCCGAGTAACTGTTAGATGCTGTCTGATGGTGTGTTAGTGGTTGTCTTATTGGTGTCCGAGTAACTGTTAGATGATGTCTGATGGTGTGTTAGTGGTTGTCTGATGGTGTCGAGTAACTGCTTAGATGGTGTCTGAGTGGTGTGTTAAAGGTTGTCTGATGGTGTCCGAGTAACTGTTAGATGATGTCTGATGGTGTGTTAGTGGTTGTCTGATGGTGTCCGAGTAACTGTTAGATGGTGTCTGATGTGTGTTAGTGGTTGTCTGATGGTGTCCGGAGTAACTGTTAGATGCTGTCTGATGGTGTGTTAGTGGTTGTCTGATGGTGTCCGAGTAACTGTTAGATGGTGTCTGATGGTGTGTTAGTGGTTGTCTGATGGTGTCCGAGTAACTGTTAGATTATGTCTGATGGTGTCCGAGTAACTGTTAGATGCTGTCTCATGGTGTCTTACCGGTTGTCTGATGGTGTCCGAGTAACTGTTAGATGGTGTCTGATGGTGTGTTAGTGGTTGTCTGATGGTGTCCGAGTAACTGTTAGATTATGTCTGAGGGTGTCCGAGTAACTGTTAGATGCTGTCTGATGGTATCTTAGTGGTTGTCTGATGGTGTCCGAGTAACTGTTAGATGATGTCTCATGGTGTCTTAGTGGTTGTCTGATGGTGTCCGAGTAACTGTTAGATTATGTCTGATGGTGTCCGAGTAACTGTTAGATGGTGTCTGATGGTGTGTTAGTGGTTGTCTGAGGGTGTCCGAGTAACTGTTAGATGATGTCTCATGGTGTGTTAGTGGTTGTCTGAGGGTGTCCGAGTAACTGTTAGATGATGTCTGATGGTGTCCGAGTAACTGTCAGATGATGTCTGATGGTGTCTTAGTGGTTGTCTGATGGTGTCCGAGTAACTGTTAGATTATGTCTGATGGTGTCCGAGTAACTGTTAGATGGTGTCTGATGGTGTGTTAGTGGTTGTCTGATGGTGTCCGAATAACTGTTAGATGCTGTCTCATGGTGGCCGTGTAACTGGTAGATGGTGTCTGAGTAGTTGTCTGATGGTGTCTGAGTGGCTGTCTCATGGTGGCCATGTAACTGGTAGATGGTGTCGGGGTAGTTGTCTGAAGGTGTGTAGTTGTCTCATGGTGGCCGTGCAACTGGTAGATGGTGTCGGGGTAGTTGTCTGAAGGTGTCTGAGTCCCTGGCAGATGGGGGTCTGACTTACTGTCAGTCTGAGTCTGTGTGTAGCAATCTTCCCTGTAATGATGTTGATTTCGCTATCAGAAGACAGATTCAGATGATTTTTGTCAGGAATGCAAACATGCTGACTACGATCATTCGTCAAATGTCCATAGCAACCGATCGAAATGTCTGTAACGAGAAATGTATTCAGCAATCTGGCAAAACACTAAACTATAATTGCTCTTTGTGTGCGTGCCTGTTGGAACGGTATTCAATAACTGACAAATAACATTTGCATCTTCAAATATTTTAACATGTAAATGTACACCTCATACGATTGACGGATGTGGGAAATATGTCCGTTCCTTCATGCTCTACATATGTACATACCTGTAAACATAGCCTCGGGGGGAATGTTGTCCTGTCAGGCCACCCGTACGTATCAGTATCTATCACCGTGGATGTCTTTGTTCTACTTGCAGTTTATGTGTCGATATCAGTATATACAACAGCAAAAGTTCTGTTCTACTTGCAGTGTATGTGTCGGTATCAGTATATACTACAGCAAAGGATTCTGTTCTACTTGCAGTTTATGTGTCGGTATCAGTATATACAACAGCAAAAGTTCTGTTCTACTTGCAGTGTATGTGTCGGTATCAGTTTATAAAACACCAAAGGATTATGTTCTACTTGCAGTTTATGTGTCGATATCAGTATATATAACAGCAAAGGATTCTGTTCTACTTGCAGTGTGTGTCGATATCTGTTCTACTTGCAGTTTATGTGTCGATATCAGTATATATAACAGCAAAGGATTTTATTCTACTTGCAGTTTATGTGTCGATATCAGTATATATAACAGGAAAGGATTCTGTTCTACTTGCAGTGTATGTGTCGGTATCAGTATATATAACAGCAAAGGATAATGTTCTACTTGCAGTTTATTTGTCGATATCAGTGTATATAAGAGCAAAGGATTTGATTCTACTTGCAGTTTATTTGTCGATATCAGTATATATAACAGCAAAGGATTATGTTCTGCTTGCAGTGTATGTGTCGGTATCAGTATATATAACCGCAAAGGATAATGTTCTACTTGCAGTTTATTTGTCGATATCAGTATATATAAGAGCAAAGGATAATATTCTACTTGCAGTTTATTTGTCGATATCAGTATATATAACAGCAAAGGATTATGTTCTACTTGCAGTTTATGTGTCGATATCAGTATATATAACAGCAAAGGATTCTGTTCTACTTGCAGTTTATGTGTCGATATCAGTATATATAACAGCAAAGGATTCTGTTCTACTTGCAGTTTATGTGTCGATATCAGTATATATAACAGCAAAGGATTCTGTTCTACTTGCAGTTTATGTGTCGATATCAGTATATATAACAGCAAAGGATTCTGTTCTACTTGCAGTTTATGTGTCGATATCAGTATATATAACAGCAAAGGATTCTGTTCTACTTGCAGTTTATTTGTCGATATCAGTATATATAACAGCAAAGGATTCTGTTCTACTTGCAGTTTATGTGTCGATATCAGTATATATAACAGCAAAGGTTTATTGTCGATATCAGTATATATGCAAAGGATTATGTTCTACTTGCAGTTTATTTGTCGATATCAGTATATATAACAGCAAAGGATTTGCAGTTTGTTCTACTTGCAGTTTATGTGTCGATATCAGTATATATAACAGCAAAGGATTCTGTTCTACTTGCAGTGTATGTGTCGGTATCAGTATATGTAACAGCAGTTTATTTGTCGATATCAGTATATATAACAGCAAAGGATTCTATTCTACTTGCAGTTTATTTATCGATATCAGTATATATAACAACAAAGGATTCTGTTCTACTTGCAGTTTATGTGTCGATATCAGTATATATAACAGCAAATGATTCTGTTCTACTTGCAGTGTATGTGTCGGTATCAGTATATATAACAGCAAAGGATTCTATTCTACTTGCAGTTTATTTGTCGATATCAGTATATATAACAGCAAAGGACTGTTCTGCTTGCAGTTTATTTGTCGATATCAGTATATATAACAGCAAAGGATTCTATTCTACTTGCAGTTTATTTATCGATATCAGTATATATAACAACAAAGGATTCTGTTCTACTTGCAGTTTATGTGTCGATATCAGTCTATATAACAGCAAATGATTCTGTTCTACTTGCAGTGTATGTGTCGGTATCAGTATATATAACAGCAAAGGATAATGTTCTACTTGCAGTTTATTTGTCGATATCAGTATATATAACAGGAAAGGATTCTGTTCTACTTGCAGTTTATGTGTCGGTATCAGTATATATAAGAGCGAAGGATTGTGTTCTACTTGCAGTTTATGTGTCGATGTCAGTATATTTAACAGCAAAGGATACTGTTCTACTTGCAGTGTATGTGTCGGTATCAGTATATATAACCGCAAAGGATTATGTTCTGCTTGCAGTTTATTTGTCGATATCAGTATATATAACAGCAAAGGATTATATTCTACTTGCAGTTTATGTGTCGATATCAGTATATATAACAGCAAAGAACTCTTCTGCTTGCAGTTTATGTGTCGATATCAGTATTATAACAGCAAAGGACTCGGTTCTACTTGCAGTTTATTTGTCGATATCACTATATATAACAGCAAAGGATTCTGTTCTACTTGCAGTTTATGTGTCGATATCAGTATATATAAGAACAAAGGATTCTGTTCTACTTGCAGTTTATTTGTCGATATCGGTATATATAACAGCAAAGGATTTTATTCTACTTGCAGTTTATTTGTTGATATCGGTATATATATCAGCAAAGGATTCTGTTCTACTTGCAGTTTATGTGTCGATATCAGTATATATAACAACAAAGGATTCTGTTCTACTTGCAGTTTGTGTGTCGATATCAGTATATATAACAGCAAAGGATTCTGTTCTACTTGCAGTGAATATGACCACGTATCTTCTTTTCTTTAATTGATCCAGAAATATATCCAGATGATGGATGAAAGGAATTATGAAACAAGTATGTTGGGCTCCTGTCAGAACATAAGCGAAGGAGATTATTGAATACGTCAACCCTCACTGAGAACAATTTCCCCACATCCGTATCCCTGGGGCATATCACCGTAGTCTCTGCTTCACGTTGAACACGAGTCTGCAATCGAACTGGGCCTGGCGCGGTCGTAATTAAGTGAGTAAACTCAAGCAGGTCATGTGTCCACACACAGAGAATTAGCTTCGTGGAATCAATCTGCCCTGTGATCAAAAGAAATGGATGATTGGAAAAATAATGTTCAAACAGCTGTTGGATGTGGGGGCATAGAGAATCTTGCAGTGATGTAAACCGGTAATTAAACCACGCAATACACAAGACGAAGAGATTGCCTCAAAATACCTCAATAAATAACCACAGTTTTCTCACAAGGTTAAGTTTCAGGTCAGCATAAAGTAGAAACATAGTATACTAAGCTTGTGTTTGTATATATATACGTTCTCTTTTCAGTTACAAAGGTGGACCCGTAATCTATCTGTCTGTCTGCCCCTCCATCCATTCATCCATCCATTTCACAAATAGCATGGTATTTTTGGGAATTGGAACGTCGAGCGTGAATGTTGTAAACAGTGAAGATTTGTAAGATTTACGCTTATTTTAACAAGTTCAGAAAGAAGTTGACACACGTAAATTTTCACCTTTTATGCGTATCACTTCCAAAGGCCATTCAAAGACTTTAAGTTCAACAGTATTTCATTTTAATTGCTACCAGTAGTTCCCCTTGACGGTACAGAAATTGCCCAAGCTGTAAGTGAAACAACGTTTCACAATACATAAAAATACAATAAACGTGTATCAGATTGTTCTTTTGTTAACACTTGGAGACAATCTGCAGATTCGAGAGTCTATAAGTGTAGTGGGGCACTCCAATATATACTTTTCAAACACTGTTTTGGTTTAGCCCTGGCAATGAGACTCTAAAAGATATATAGTACTTCTTGTTTCTCTATATATACTAAACGCCAAAAGAAACATTACCCAACTTCCTTAATGAATTTTTTACAAGCTACTCAAGTGAGGATGAAACTTCCTGCTGCATTGTGATGCGTCGACGTCCATTTCTTGGTCTGTCTACGTTGACTCCAGTCTGTCTGTAGCGCGTAATAAGTATTATAACCGTGATACGGTGGCATCCGAGGGCGTTGGCAACAGCATTGTATGTCGACCCCATCTGCAACATCCCAATGGCTCTTTCTCTCTCTTCAGCTGTTAATCGTGGCATAGTTCTCGTACTTGTGTATCTTATCATGCATTCTAGGCTCTCTTTATTCCCTCTAGAATCATTCTACACGTGAAGTTGATGCAAATACTGCTTGAATATTGCTACGTCTTGGCGATTGATATTGCTATGTGTAAACAGAAAATGGAAAAATGTTACTTTGGAAGCAAAACTGTTAACAAAGATAATTTTAAGTGTTCCTAAACACTTTTTCACAATATCAAAGGCACGTTATATTTGTTTTCACTAATGCAAATCAGCAGAAATGTTTTAAAAGACTAAAATCATAAGAATGATTCTTTCACAAATTTTACACACTCTACAACAGTTGTTTCGTGTTTTAATAGTTGAAAATGGTGACTTGAAATGGTTTCTCTTTGTCTCAAAACACAATTTTATTTCAACGTTTCTTTTGGACATCTAAATCACTGTTATTGGTTTATGTCGGCATGGTCGAAAATAGGACAATTTAACTCTGTACCTAAATATGAATGGATTTGAGAATTTATATTTCGACATTTTCATAAAGCTGTGTTGTTAAGCTTTCTTGTAAACTAATACTTTCTAACTTATTTTTGATAGTTTTTAAGTAATTCATAAAGGTAGGAGGCCAACGTATCTTTTGGCGTTTAGTGTACTGCTCGACACCATGGGGAAAAAGAAGGACTAACCGGTATGAAACTCGGAGGTCAGTGTTGGGTATCTATGCTACATTCAGCATGGTGAGGCAGTGGGCCAGCGCTAGGAACCTAGCATTAGTCACAACTAGTACAGATACCCACACGTTTGCGAACGCACGCACACGAACACACACACACACGAACACACACGAACACACACACACACACACACGTGTATGCACGTCGCGATATGAGTGCTTAAATCTTGAATGTGACGTTGACGTTAATTTCACCATCAACATTAACAACTATGTTGTTTTGTTTTGTTCAATTACTACATTGCCGTTACACAGCTTCAGACTCATGTTTCCATGTTTGTTCCACTTACATATATAGTTCAGTTAGATGAGTGGCCTGTCAGTCTGGAAGAGTCAACCCACGAGTATATACATTTATGTGACGTCACACGCCGTGACTCTCAGTCAACCGCAGAGCCTGGCTACCTGGTCACCACGACGAGCAGAGGTTGCTGGGATCCATACTAACAGAACCACAATGGCGGAAGTGTTCGTGAAAGGGACTGTTGATATTGCATCTACGCATCAGGGCAATGCTCATTTCGTCCCAGGGTGTGAACTGGGTGTTGTTCCTTAACCGTGACAGGATCCGCTGACTGGTGGTTTCAGTCCCAAGTGCCCCGTGATTAAATGTTTAGAATATAGGCCGTCAGAATATTTTAAAGAAAACAATATCCAAATGAATGATTTTAAATGCGATACAGTTTCATCACCAGCCTTCTTAATTGTACTTAACCAGACCCTACTGAGATGCCCTTCCAATGACGCCCATTGACCAGGCTGGCATGCTGAGACGTAATCACCCCTTTGACTTCTTACAAAAACTGTAAACCTTTTCAGCACGGACTCCAAGTAGAGCACCATTATCACTTTCCCTTTCAAGACCGGAGCAGCGTCCATTGTGTTCCTTGCTGTCATCACGGGGCCTTGACAGTATGGCTTTTACGACGGTTTTACGGGGAGGTGGATACGAAACGAGATGTTATTATGTTTTAACGTGGTAGGAAGTACGTGTGTGTAGAAGTAAAATAGACCAAATTAGCTCAGGTAGGCGTGGAAATGGCCTCTACCTCTTTTCTATGTAATTGGATTTCCGGTTTAAACCAAAGAAACGGTGTCCGCGCACAAAATTATACCCATTTGTTTTGACCCCGGATTTAGTGAGCTGCCTTGTTGTTTAATGGTATGTGTGAGCTGGTGTCAATATTCGCCTTGAGGGAATAGGAGGGTGTTTCTGTTGTTTGTGAACACAAACATTAAATGGGGATGTGTTTTTAACTGTAAACAACACAACCGCTTTTTCATTTAGAAATCCAGTAAACGTCATCACAAGAGGTTTATTGTGTTTCTGTTGGCGGTAACCATTGTGTTCTCATGGATATATCAGGTGAGATCCGACAGTGAACAATTAGCCGTGACTAAAACATCAAGACGGCGAGCGCCTTTCTGGTTAAGCCGTTGGCTTGTCACACCGAAGACCCGGGTTCGATTCCCAATATGGATACGACGTGTGGAATCAATTGGATTGAAATATTATCAGAATACGTCATAGAAGTTAACTGATTGGCCAGTTGTCGTCTTGTACAGCGTGGGTGTGTGCCAGCTACTTGGGTAAATCTTGGTACGTCTGTCTGGTGGCCGTTATTGCTTGGGCGGTTTCACCAATTACATGCATAGTTGGATAGCTGTAAACATCGCGTGTACAGTCAGTGTTTCCGTGTATTCAGATCAGACGGAAGCGGCCTATTCGTAACACTAAGGGATGTTGACCAGACGGGAGAATGGGCGGTGTCGTACCGGTGGCACCGGCACCAGTTGTCCCAGGAGTGAGTGAGTTTGGTTAAACAGGTATGGATGTGTGAGCACACAGACTAAAAACAATGATCTTCGGATCCTTGGTTTGGTTGAGGGACTCCACCGTGAAAAATACAAAGAGGCGTCTTAAACGTCTGGGATATATTTGCATTTGTTTCTATATACTTCAAACTGGTTATTAAAACGGCATATCATTTTGTTAAGGAATAATCAGAGGCACAGGAACTGGACACAACTAATGTTAATCCGTTTTTTAACCATTAGTTGCACAATGCCCTAGGTCTTTATGTTATTTCGCGAAGTCCCAAAGCTAGTAATACGAATAGTGTTTATTTCTCAGCCAAGTTGAAATTTCAGTTATTAGACTTGATACCAACATAAAATCAATCAGTTTCGACAAATTGTTTCAGTGAGTTAGACTTTAAACGTAAGATAGACTTTAATAAGCATAATTTCAGTCGCGCAGTTCAGCCAAAGTGGTTCGACCAGGAATGCCGCCATCTGAAGCAGGACAAATATATACTCTTAAATATTTTTCGAAAATCTGATTGTGTTGACGATTGCAAGTAGTACATTGAAAGTAAACATTATTTTCAGGCAATTTGTAACCAAAAGAAGAAAGAATATGATCGCAAAGTGGTAAATGCCGTAATGGAGGCTGCTAAAAACAAAGACTGTTGAAATCTTTATGGAGTGGGAAAAAATCGACCGACTGTGTCATATCTGCAGATAATTGGTACAGTTACTTCAAATCTCTGTTAAATCCTGACGTTGACTTAGGGAACTCTTTTGACAAACATGTACAAGAGTAGCAGACCATAATGCATTGGTATGTGAGGATTGTGCAGAAAATGACGATATTCTTGGCGACTGTATAACTGAAGAGGAAATAAAAAATTTAAATTTTAAAAATGGTAAATCTCCTGGACTGGATGGCATCACAGCCGAGGCGATAAAAGCAGTTGTTGACATTCCATCTCCATATTTGGTGGTGTTGTTTAATAACATTCTCACAACAGGTTAGTTCCCTGATGCTTGGAATGAGGGCGTAATTATACCATTATTTAAACATGGCAGTAAAGAAGACCCGGATAATTATAGAGGGGTTACCTTGCTTGATATATTAGGCAAAGAGTTTACCTCAATTATTAATACAAGATTAAAATTTTGGTTAGATCTACACTCTGCAGTGTCGGAAGCACAAGCTGGCTTCAGAGATGGGTATTCCACTGTTGACAACATGTTTATTTTAAATACATTAGCTTATAAGTATCTTAGAAAAAAACAAGGAAAACTGTGTTGTATTTTCATAGACTTCAAAAAGGCTTTTGATTATGTCGATAGAAGCAAGCTTCTCTTTCAGTTACTTAGAAAAGGAATTCATGGTAAATTATATAAACTGTTAGAAAGTATTTATTGTAATGTGAAAGCATGTGTGAGATGTACACCATGTCAGTTTACAGATATGTTTTCATGTTCTCGAGGTGTTAGACAAGGGTGTATGTTGTCACCAATTTTGTTTTTAATGTGTATTGAAGAGTTAGCTGCAACTATTGTCCAAGCGGACCCACGAGGTATTTTTGTAGATAGTGATATTGAAGAAATTTGTCTGCTTTTATTTGCTAATGATTTCATTATGTTTGGCGATACAGTAATTAACTTCCAGAGAAAAATAGATGTTTTGGAAGAATATTGTGAAAAGTGGGGTTTAACAGTAAATTTAGACAAAACCAAAATAATGGTGTTTAAAAAAGAAGGAAAATTATCAAAATTTGAAAAGTGGGTATATGCAGGTAAATCCATAGAGGTTGTTTCTTCTTATAAATACTTGGGCATTATATTTTCATGTAGAAACATGTTTACAGTTGCTTGTAAAAATTTGGCCAAACAGGCAGAAAAAGCTTTAGTTCCTGTAGAAAGAATGATTTGAAGATATGAAAATGTGGATGTTAATACCTGTTTTGATATTTTTGATACTAAATATTCAGCCAATTTTAATGTATGGTTCGGAAATTTGGGGTACAAAAGGAAAAAGTTTTAGATATTATCCACACAAAATTTTGTAAATTTATTTTAAGAGGTGGCTACCACACAAGTAACTTGGCAACTTTAGGCGAATGTGGACGCCATGCCTTGTTTATTCATGAACAGTTAAGAGTTATAAGCTTTTGGTTAAGGATATTCGGTATGAATGGTAACAGATATGTTAAACATTGTTATTTACTCATGAAGCAACAAGATGATATAGGCTACATAAACTGGGCATCAGCAGTTAGACTTATTTTCTTTTCTCATGGCTTCGGGTTTGTATGGATTTGCCAAGAAGTTGGAAATAGTAAATCATTTATGTTAGAATTTAAACAACGTGTCTAAGACATGTATAGGCAACATTGGCATCAAGATGTTAGTAATTCTACTTTACTGTCAACATATTGTACATTTAAATCTCAGCTTAATACTGAAAGATATTTAACTTCTATAAAATCTGTACAATTAAGAAGGGCCTTGACTAAGTTCAGATGCTGTTCAAACAATTTTAAAGTTACTCAATAAAAACATGTTCACAATTGTAATCCTGCTGATTTATTATGCCCGTACTGCAGAGAAGGTGAAGAAGATGAATATCATGTTCTGTTTATATGTCCAAATTACGCTCACATTAGGGATCATTTTATACCTAGGTATTATTGTGGTCATCCATGTACTGCACATGTTATACCTAGGTATTATTGTAGTCATCCATGTACTGCACATGTTATTACCTTGTTATCAACAACAGATAGTAATCTATTGCTCCGCTTAGCCACCTACTTGTATAAAGTATTCAAAGCAAGATTATAGAGTAACATAGGTTATGTTTGGGATTGCGCTGTCTTGCCGGGGTGCGGATTCTCGTGCTTTTGTTGGGTTGGGTCCTGTCCGGGATTTGGCCCCGCAACCCCGGAGTCGGGCACCTGTTCGCCGGCGCACGGTGTTGGCCGCGTAGCCCGTCCGCCCAGCATGGGCGGCTGACTTTGTGTGCTGGCGAGTGGGTGCCGGGCTGTGGATGTGTGGGTCCGGGTCCTGGACGGGACTCGGTCCGGCAGGGGTACGGGAGTCTGTGCTTTGCTGGGAGGGCGTGATCCCAAACAGAACGCGTTGCATTTGACCAGATTCTCAATGGCATTGTGTATTATGTTTAAGGATAGTGGTTCAAATGTTTCATATATATTTCGACGTATCGACACCTTACAGGCGTGCATTTGATTTCTATACACCCAATGCTAAAACTTGAGAACAGCTCCATGAGCCAGCTGCCGCTATATATAATACAACTAGGCTATACCCTCTGTTTGTTTCTGGGCGGGAAAAGCCCAACTGGGTTGCATCTGAGAGGACTAAAATTTCTCGTAACGCCCTGAGACAATAGTGCAACAGGTTTATCAGATGGGGTATCAGCCAGAAAACATACAAGCCGAACCATCAACCGGAGGATGAAGCACAAGATATGTTTTAACTGCAGACTGCTGTTGCTTTTGGCTCGGAATATTGCCGACACGAAATCATCGCGAGATTGGAACAACAGATACAGTGGGTATTTTCTTTCAAGTTCGGAAGGTGTTACTACAAGGTCAAGGTTAAGTTTTCGTGAAGCTACGTGTTCCAGATAAAACCGTTTGTCACACGTGATGTTGAGGATATAAGAGTGGAAGAGATGAAGTCTTGTATTCGTAACAATAACACAACAACAATAAAATGATGTGTGTGTGCGCGTGAGCGCGCGCGCGTGTGTGAGTGCTTGTGTGTGCATATATCAAAACGTCATTGAGATATTCTCTCTCTGAAGTATATGGTGTTTTCACGGTCAGTGTGACGCGTATATCCATTTGTGAGCATGGTCCTATTCGGATGATATGCGGCGAAACGTTTTGTCTTGGTTCTAACATTTGACGTTCTTGACATAATGTCTTTCAGTGGCATTTAGAAGTTGTACATTGATGTCCAAGATATTTTTATGGATTAACCTTCTTTTTAAATTTCTCTCACAACGATTTCGAGACAATTCCAGGTCCCTTCATCAGTTCACCTGATGAAGGGACCTGGAATGGTCTCGAAACGTTGTGAGAGAAATTTGAAAAGAAGGTTAATCCATAAAAATATCTTGGACGTTCTTGACATACTTTAAATATCCAACGGATATGTAGTGCCGGTCTATATATCCAATACCCCCGGTTCCCGGGTACACCAACCTCTCTACTGTGAGACAGTGTCTTCATGTGTTCAGAAAGCCGGGATGGTGTTTGCTCAGACAAACACAGTCGGTGGCATATGTGTCTGATCTATGTTAACGCCGTCTCAACAGTATTTCACTTATATCGCGGCGTGTCAACTTTTTTTAAAAATTATTTATTTCCATCTTTTGAAGTTACATTTTTCACTCCTTTCTGAACATTCATAAGTAAAATGTGCATAAAAAATTATGGATATTGTTGAAAATGTATTAGCGACACATGGTAATGCAGGTCTCTCAATTACGGAAAATCAGAACATTTTCAAATATGTACATATCTATATCTCTCCAGCAAAATGTTTTCTCAGAAAACTTCTGTTATACATTCCCGTATTTAAGCCCACTCGAAATTACGCCCATGGGCTTAAAAACGGGATATTTTCCCGTTATTAAGCCCATGGGCATAAATTAAGATTTCAATTTTTATTGTTTAGAGTGACGTCCCTTTGCAAAAGCACATGGCGAACGTCAGCATATATAACGTTTGTAGTGTAGTTAGAGGATAATTGTTTATTGTTCAGGCGTTCTGTATTATATTAAAGTTCATTCCATTTTATTGTGTCATAGAACCATTTTCTTCAGTTACAAGTATTGCCCGAATTTAAGCCCTTGGCTTAATTATGGGGGTTATATTTGTTAACGAGAGGGGTCGTTTTCCGTTATTAAGCCCAGTGCTTAAATACGGGAAATCCCGGTATGTACATATATGTACATACATATATACATTGTTGCTAGATGAGTTGTGTAATTATTGGGAGAGGACTTTTCTAAGTTTGGATAACATGTGCTCAATTCTTCTCTTTAATGAATAAAATATGTTTCAATCAAATCTGGATGTGGACAGAACGTCCCGATGTGACGCAGGTCTCAGATGCTTGTCACCATTGTGAAACCCTGCACAGAGTCGGAGGTACTGAAACACCTAGAAGCTTCATAAAGACAAATCTGCAATTCGAACTCACGACCATTCGCTGGAACTCTGTACAGCAAATTTCTGTGTATGTGACGACATGTGACAACTGGGAATAAAGACAATGCAAGTCAGTTGTCGCGGATAAGTGAGTCAGGATAACACGGACAGTGAGTGAGTGTGTTTAGTTTTACGCCGCACTCAGCAATATTCCACCTATATGGCGGCGGTCTGTAAATAATCGAGTCTGGACCAGACAATCCAGTGATCAACAGCATGAGCATCGATCTGCGCAACTGGGAACCGATGACATGTGTCAACCAAGTCAGCGAGCATGACCACCCGATCCCGTTAGTCGCCTCTTACGACAAGCATGGGTTACTGAAGATCAATAATCTAACCCGGACCTTCACGGGTAGTAATCCGGACAGAGAGTTACAACTGTCCTGTGGACTGGATTGTCTAGTGCAGACTCAGTTGTTTACAGACTGCCGCCCTATAACTGGAACAGTGCGGCGTTAATCATCAAACCAACCAACCCAGTTGCAAGTGTTTAGATGCTGTTCCTAACGTATCAATCTTTCACCATACTGCAGAATCTTTGGCAATATGGGAATTGAGCTGACTGGTCTTGAGGGAAACTACCGATATAGTATTGTGTGGATGTATGATGTACCCCAGACTGACCTGCCCCGTCCATACTGTCTGTTGACGGTATTATCGCATGCCCACCACGGACCACTCACAACCTCGTCCTGTCACAGACCCAGACGAAAAAATAATTTAAACGTTCTCTGATAACCTTTTGAGAAATGTTGTATACCTATTGGAAACTTGAGACATGATGTGTTCGTTGATTGTCCCAGATTCCCTCCGTCACTCCTATATCATAACACAGGCTTTGTGGCACTGGTGCCTTGACCTCGCACTGGGCAGCCGCAGACTGAATGTGTTGATACTTATATTAGATACTCGAATGTCCTTCTGTTCGAGACAATATGAGCATATAACAGATAGGAATGCTGCTTCAACAATATCGAGTCCTGAGAGCTCGAGACAAATGGACACATCTATAGAACACTGGAAGAAAACTGATGACGTTAAGTGTCTTACAAATGTATTCGTTCGCAGATTTGCAATAGTGAAGGCAAGATGATCACATTCACATTTATTTCTTGAAAACAGCGACCACCATTTGAAAGGACACCACACGGAATATATTCGACGTTAGTGGAGAATGTCAGGCGTGAGATTTCACAGACTATAAAAAGATCAGATCACCCAGGAAAATAAATAAAATCATCCCTGGTGGTGATTCAGATGAGCTTCCTGTTCATACAATTCTATGACAACAGAGGGGCGGCGCGATAGCCTAGTAGTCTAAGCATTCGCTCGTCACGCCGAGGACCCGGGTTCGATTCCCCACATGGATGCAATGTGTGAAGCATATTTCTGTTGTCACCCGCCGTGATATTGCTGGAATATTGCTAAAAGCGCCGTAAAACCAAAATCACTCACTCACTACGACACGTTTAATGGACACCCATGTTTAATGGAGGCGCCACAAATATAGCACAAATCTAGTTTTCAATTGCATATCTTCCTTGCTCGCAGTGCTCGCAGTTCAGGTGTACACAAACCCCTCAGTGACAGTTTGAATATGTACCAAGGGCATAGTTTGTCCGATTTAGTTTGTTTACTTCATACTAAACGTGTCAATACACAGTTGTACTGACGCTGTACTGGAGTCGTTTTCACAAATCCGACAGTTGCATGGTGTGGAAATACCACTTGTTGTGGAATTTTTTTTTATGTATGTGTTTGTCCACAGTAAACAGATAAAGTTTTCGCGTCTGGAATGTGACAAAAGTGACGTCAATAGACACAAAACAGATTTATATCATTTACAGGTCAGCATGATTAACCTGGAACATTGCTGACTGTCGTTAAGTACAGTCACTCCACCTTCATGGTGTATTCCTAACAGCCACAGGACTGTGGGGCAAAACAGGACGTCTCGGATCCCCTTGATAGACAGCCACGGTTACTACTAGAAGCTCTGGTCAGTGCAACACGATATCATAATGGTATCAGCGTCATACACGTCTTCAACAAACGTTATTGAAGAAGTTAGCTGCCATCAACCAGTTTCCCTCAATCGGAAGTAATTGAGATTACACTTGCGAGACGCCATGTAGATGTTCCTCCATCAGGGGAAATCTCGGCTGTATCCTCTATATCTCCCTGGCTCGCAGCTCGGTAAACCTACACTTACCCCTTGATCCCGTGCTTTTCCCGATCTCAGATCAGCTGCCCTTGACTTTCATTTACGAATTTGATTTCCTTCCCTACTCCGAATAACGTACCAGAATGCGAGTTACAAACCAGTCTTAATGTTTAGTGGATGATATCAACATGGCAATACTAATTACCTCCCTTACCCATTTCCTGTTTCTTTATATCGACGTTTGATTGGTCGGTAAAAAGTCAATGGAAGTCAGGCAATCTGAGTCTCGAAAACCACGGGAATGGAAGCAGGCTTTGGTAAATGTTTACCGAACGTTATACTGGACATCAAAGGACACCAAGGCTCAAACAAATCGATTAAGTCGCGTGGGAGGTATTTAACAGGTGGAAATATAATATATTTATTCAAATATGAGAACCTTATTTGGTTATGTGTGTATTTTAGGGTGATACTTTGAAAATAAACTCCCCATTTAGAAGATTGTAATGGAAACCCGATAGAGACACTTGCCAACACCTGGCGTTGAATTGACTTATAAGAGTTCAACCAAAAGCAATGTTACGTGGAGGATGAAACACAATGTTACGAGTAAAATACAACGTTATGTTATGTCTGGTGCAAACACCATTACGCAGTGAATCAATCAGTCTTTATTTCCAACTGATAGGGACTACTGGGCCATAACAGCATAGATTTTACGTGTCGCATAAGTGCTGCATGAACCATTGCTCCGTTGTATAAAGGTCAAAGTTCAAACATTGATAAACATTAAATTTCTTCATCAAAAAGCATGACAGATATAATACCTTTCATATCAGCTTTGCTTTTAATGATATCATTATTAATAGCTTAAGAGTGATGAGATGAGGCACTGGAGAGAGTACCTCTGATTTACTGGGTATATTTTCAGTCCTATACTTTTCAATTTATATAACGGAGTTGAATAACAAACCTCGCAAGGACAACAGCTGACAACCTGTTACACTGGTTTCCCGTAACGTAATCAAACATGGCCGCATACCAAGTCTGGAGACTGTCACAGAAGAAGGGTTTCTTTCCTCTTTATAAAATTAGATTAAATTTCAATAATTTTATAGCATTGCAAGCTACATTACACATTCCAGTACACAACTCCAAGGATCAGTATACAGTGAATGGATGTGACATGGCTAGCACAGCTTTCCCAAATGTCATATACAGATAACATTAGTGGTTCTTGTGACGCGAACACTTCTGAGCAGGGTGACAATGCGCCATGCTTTTTCGTTTAAAATGCCATTTAATATGGAAAACGTTAGGGAAGTAAATCTCAAAGAGAAAGGCGTGAACTCCATGCCTTCTATATATAACACACAGAAAACACACCTCTTTAAACACAAGGTACAGATAGATAATCGCAGCCAGGAAGGTAATGGAGAATTAAATACATGTTCACAGCCCAGCAAAATGTAGTTTCTGTTTGGTCGATCAGTTTAAATTCCTCTTCTAAGGGAGCAGATTTATCCTGGCGCCCACGTGTGTCATTAACGTGATTATTGGGGTTTAAGGTCGTGGATCGTGAAGAGAGCGGACCCCCGGATTGACTTACCGATGTGCAGCAGAGCATGGAGCACGTAGGATTCAACTGAACAATCCTGAACTGTGTAGGTTTTGCTTTGGTGTTTTGCTCGTTCAGTAACAAGAAATGTTGAATTGCTTCATTAGTCTTCATCATATCTTCATCAACGGCCTCACTGACTGGTAATTTCATTACTTAAAAACCATTTTGTCCTATGTTTGTGCAGATGGTGTGATGTAAAACAGAGCATCTGTATACCACCGTATGTACTTTGGAAATGGTTCATTAACTGGTTATAACAATCTGCTGGACAATATAAAGTATAAACCCATGCTTCATGCTGCTGAAATGTAACAGGGAAGGAATGGTTATTCAAGTGATGAATCGAACAGGGTATCATGGGCGACGTTGTGGGCACCAGGTCAATGTATATCTCACAAGAGGGGAAGAGCACATGACGTCTAAAGGAGCATGGAATTCGCCATTTCAAGTTAACTTGTTAATTTCTTTTGCCCGACAGTTTGATGTATTGATGACATTGTTGTTTAGTCATTTACTTACTCACGTGGTTATAATTTTGACTCAGCTTCAACTCACTCACTCACTCACTCACTCATGTGTTTGTAAGACAAAGAGTCACCGTTAACAGAACCAGTTTAGTAGTCAATCAAAGTTCATGATACGTGGACACGCATTCGTCTTTACTGTAAAGCTGCTTACATTTAGCATGTTCATTTCTACCCACGCCGAAGTCGTGAATCTAGGGTATTTTTTTAATCAGATTATAGTGCTGCCGACTTCTGTCGTTGTACAATGTGACATTAACGAACACATTAACTCAAAGGTGAAACTTCATTGTTTGACTGAGACAGTTCTATTACCCCTGAAGACCTCTTGGGAATGCTCGTCTAGTCAACTTCGTTAAGAAGCAAGGTACCTTACAGCTGAGCGTCACGACGAAATACTTCAGCTTATTGTTCTAATGTAATGCACACTGTGGAAGTCTCGTCTCGTCTGTGTGACCACTGGGTCAATGAATCAGTGGATAATTGCCCCTAGAGAAGTGCTACTTTCGTATCAAATGTTAAACGTGACACAAGTGTTGTGAAAAGGAAGACACTGATATAAATGCATTAACAACGTTGAGTTCCATTAAGTGACTGTAAGTTTGGGGTATATTTGGCCAACAAAGCTATACTTCTACCCAAACTCTAAGTGCTTAAACACTGCTGATACGGCATTTGAGGCTGTTTTCTCCACTCAGGATTGCCACTTCAACGACAATATATCGGTTTTGAATCCAAAGAGCTCTGTGGGCTGGTATTGGTATGCTGTTATGATGTATGCTGGTATGCTGTATGATGGTATTGGTATGCTTGTATTGGTATGCAGATATGCTAGAATGATGGTATGATGTATGCTGGTATGCGGGTATGCTGTTTGCTCCTTTATTAAAGCAAGGTCAAAAGTGAACACTGATATAGGTTCAAACACAGACTTAAAATAACACACCTTTGAAGACAATTTCCACCTTTAACCTGCAATAATGAAGCTCAGTATATAATATATCCTAAACTATACAATGCCAATTGGTGGGCGGTTCCGGAATTTGCCGAGGGTTGAAAGCATTGCATGCCTGAAGACCTGATATCTGTTCTGTTCAGAGTTATCTGTGCAGCTCTGTCTGCAGTGCTATTTAGGGAGCCGAGGAGGATCTGGAACCTCATAGCCAGAATCCCGAAGGTATTCTCCACCAGTCGTCTGGCCCGAGACAGTCTGCAAAAGTCACAAATTAAACAATTGTAAGTCAAATGCATTCAAAATACAAAACCTTTGATATAATATTGCATACACCCAAAGATACTAAGTTATAATTTGAGTTAGGTATTTATGGAAAAGAATAATTACAGTTGAAGATCTGCTGATCGGGGTCCATCTGACGCATGGAAAAGGACTTCATCATCCAGGGGCGGAGTGGAAAGGCATCGTCGCCGATGATGAAGTATGGCACACCATACGGGGAATACAAGGTCATCGCCCTCCATCCGATCTCGTGAATGGTTGAAGACCATCAGCGTCCCTTGGCCCCGACGTTGACCCACGGGAACTTGTAGTCGGCATCCGCGAGTGCCAGCAAGACGGTAGAGAAAAAGTTCTTGTAGTAGTAGAAGAGGGACCCGCTTTTGGAGGCTTCTTGATGCGTATGTGCTTGCCATCAAACGCCCAGGTGCAATATGGAAATGGCCACCTTTCCATCAAAGCACGGGCTACAGTATTCCATCTGCTCTGATCCCACTCATCTGACCGATACTCAGCTTTGAAGGCGTCAAGGATGGGATTGATGTGCTTACGGCTGAGGCTTTGGCTTTGGAGGAGGGTTGGCATTCTCCAGGTCATCCACCTGTTCAAGCAGGTGCCAGGCTATCTGCACCCACATGGTAAGCAGTCTTCGCTCCTCGGGGCTCACCAGGTTTACGTCAAGGTTCCTGATGGTGATGTTACTACTTTGCAGTCCTCTAACTGAAAGGGTACCTAGTGAAAATGCACCCTGTAATTTATGCATTTGGAAACCAAGGCTCTACTCGGCAGAAAAATGGAAATGGTCGAGACAGGTCGAATAGTTTTGCGAGGTCGAGTCGGTCGAGCTCCAGAGGTCGCCACTGGGACCGCGCCATAAAGACCATCAGTACTGGTAGCCATTTTGGAATGTACAGAGTAGAGTATGGTTAACACAATAATCAAAATATATGTTCCCCTATATTGTTGGAAGAAAATTCCTGTAATTCAACACGCATAGCGTATAGCATGGGTAACATGACCCAGGTTGTTCATAATGTGGTGTGGCAGCTGTGTCATATCGCTCACGTCACAATGGTCGATGTGACGTCATGGCGACGTCATGGTGACGTGTGATGCAGGATAAAGATTTCTGCGTGAGTGTTCACTCAGTTTCGACTTACGGCGTGGCTGTTCTACATAGTTTTAATGACTGTACGCGTGTATGACTACGGAAACTACAATCCTTGACCAAATACAACCTATTAGTCTGTGTAAAGGCTGTTGTCGGTGCTTCCTTATTTCAACCTACTGACAACACTGGACACCACCCCTTCCACTTCACTGTATATCTTTACTAGCACAATAAGTTCGTCATGTATTTTGTTCTAACTACGACCCGTGGAATTCCACGTTAGAATATGTCCCCAGTAACATAGGCTCATCATGAGAAGCGACCGAATAGTTTCCAACATTAACATGATGTCGTCATGTAACTGGAAAAACTTTCAGTGTGGCGTTAAGCAACAACCAAACTTTAATAAGTTAGCTCTACAATCAAAAACACAGGTTTGTTCCCTAATTGTCCATCAGTTCCGCAGTGAATGTATAATCGGTGTCCTAGGATCCGTTGTGTCATGCCAATACAATATTGTGTTATAGTTATATCATTTAAAGTGAAACAATGTTGTTATCCTTTCTTACCATACTAAGAATCCATTGTTTTATATTTACTTGCAAAAAGCACATGTATCCAAGCTAATCCCGAGGAGTAAAAGTCATGCCCAAACCGCAAGCCTACATGAGCACGTAAGACCACCGGCTAATGAACAGCATAATCGTTGTCTCAATTGCTTTACTTCTATTCCTTCGTCAGGGGACTTACTTGTCTCGTCAAACCACTTTTTGTGACACACCAATTGAGCTTTCATGCAGCAGTATTACGACCCTCATACATCTATGTATCCATGAATATATGTATAACACAAAGATGTCTTGTCACGCCGCCCGGGACGATCATCAGACATCCCCAGCCCTTTGTGGCCGAATGTTGCATTTCATAACCACAGAATTTATTGTCTTGTCATAACTGTTTCACATTAAAAGTTAGTTTAGAGTTACAAAGTTTCTCTGGGTAAATGAATTCCTGAAGACTGTATTTTTTCAGGTTGCAGTTCCTGCGGTGCCATTGTCCGCACAGAATGTAATACAATTACACCAGAGATGGTCGGGTTCACAAGTTATCAAAGACTCATGGGAAGTTCTCATGATAGTGTCATCCTTCGGAGAACCTAAACAGATAATTACCATGGCTTATCTGCCAATGTCAGCCCTGCACTGACATGAAGGAGGAATATTCATACATACTTATTAGGTTTTGTTGACCAAGATAAGGCATGATTTGCAAGATTGAGATAGCCACGGAATGCTGGCCTAAACAACTAAGAATGGGTATACATGAAGATGAAACAGAGAGCGTGTGTATAGACGGGTTTCACAGATCGTTTCAACAGTAATAATTGTAGTTACACAAACAGTGTATGATTGTACAAGTTTGATGTTAAGGCTAGATGTGATGGTCACTGCAGATCGCAAAAATCACCTGATGTCCCCAATATTGTTTATATTCTGAAACAAACTAAACTACCAGACAAAATACACACATTTGAAAAAAAATGGATTCAACCAAAACATTTTAACGTTAACAAATCCTAACTGCGGTGGAAACACAATCTGTTGGTCAGGAAAGATAAGGGTTGTGGGAATGAGGCAAATGAGCGCCTGCCAGCCTTCAGATAGCAAAAACCTCAAACTGTACATGTGGAACGACGGTCATAATGTTTGAACATTACAGATATATAAAGTACATTTGCCACGGTGAAATCAGGGGTGACGTTGCCCCTGGATATCAGGTACTTGCGCACTTTGCACAACAGTTCGTCCAAACAACGGAAACGACAGCATATTAACGACGCACTGTGTTTCTACGTCTCCATGAAATAGCCTTGACCCATGAACATTAACGTCGAAACCGGCACAGGGCACGCACAGATCAAGATCTGTAAGCGGGAAAGGGTGCTTTATAGACGAAATCCGATTCTTGTTGTGCCATAATGATAATCCGGTTAATCGTCACAGGGAGGAAGCAGTGGCGCCAGACAGCATTCAGGAAGTGCATGCATGTGGTAGCGGTGGGTTGATGGTCAGGAGAGGTAGTAGTGGCAATGAATGGAAGGGACTTGTCATCATCCCTGGCGACCTGAACGGCCAGATCTACAAAAATGATGTTCTAACCATTCTTTCACCAACAGTCACAGTGAACACTTCTCCAACACGTAATCACAAATGACGTCATCAGGTGGCCGAAGGCATCTGTGAGACAGTGAGTCTGGGTGTGCATCGGTGCATCTAAGTTGTCATAGTCGCATCCCACCCCCTTGTCCCTACAGGCGACATTTATTGTGCTCCACTCATTGATATGACACCCTTATCCAAAGCATCACCATCGAATAACCATTTGAAATTGTTTATCGCATTTTTACCACCATCAAACATTTACTTGATAAAATTTAAAACGAATACCTATCCAAAATTTGAAACTGTATCTTACTTATATTTCTATAACTATTCTTAAAATCAGTGATAGCAATAATATTTTGATATAATAGTTCTCGAAATGGGGGTTATGCCCTGCATGTATCCCCAGTTGTTCCTGAAGACCAGGGTCAACTCCATAAGAGTAGATGGAATTACATTTAATTACATATTGGTTTTCTACTAAGACATGTACAAGTGAGACATGCCTCCATTATTTTTCCCGGATGCGTTTTCTTCGATGGCCTTGATAATGTATAACTTAAAAAAAAAACCCGACGAAACACGTACAGCGTAAACACAGTGAAATCTTCTTTGTTATCTTTCTGTCAATCTTGACATGACATAATTCATTGTTATCCGAATGAGTAAACAATCGCGTGGGGTGAAATTCCATGTCTACGTCCATGAAGACCAGCATTAGACATCTCAAGACGATGGTACAAAAGTTACACTAATTTAGTGTCCAGTATCAACATAACAAGGGTGTTACATGATGCATGCATGTTCAACTTCAAATCATCTGCATAGTTATGTGGTATTAACAACGAATGTTTTGTCTGCATGTAAGCAACACATTACTCACTGGAGAACAAAGCCAGTCGTTTTCTTTTACCTTTTTTTTCTTGTTCGGAAATCAGTGGTAAGAAATCTCACTTTCTGTTGTTCTCGTAAGCTTCAACCCAAGGTAATTTGAATTTAATTTCAAGTTCTATTACAACTACTGTATGTTTGAATGAAACAGGAACGCTGGAATACTACCTATTATGAGAAATAGTTGTGTTCTTGTGTTACTAATAGCAGTTGAAGCGCTCCAGCCAGACGGATGATGTTTCTCGCGAGGCCTATACAAGTGTATATGTCTCTGATTATCGATGAATCGGAGATCGGTTATTCGAAGAACATTACAACAGTCATAATGGCAGAGGCTAAAGAAGTGGATAGCCATCAACACAATAAGACTTTAGATATTCAGTAACAAACAGACCGAGAATGTTTACATTGTCATTAATGGACGCAGACTTTGGTGGCTTGTTAACCATCCAAGAACGTGGGATATCGTCCATGTGTTTGACAAAAAGCATCAATGATCTGAAAATATGACATAAATGTCCACGACAGTTCTGTATTTACCTAACGAAGCTCGAGCCACTCAGACGGCCCAAGTACCAGCCAAGATGGCGGCCATCAACGTGTTTCCCTCAACCGGAAGTAATTGAGATAATGGTTAAATGGCTAGACACTAGGAAACGGGACAACCATCTTGGAAATTCAGAGCTCGGACATATTGATTAGGACTTACTGTTTACTTGGTCAACTTCTTGTAGTAGATCTGACGCATTTACAAATTAAAGATAAATACATTCAAAGGTGGTACGGACATATACGAGAGAAATATTTTCAATCTTTCCTGTTGGATTGTTTAGATGCTTAAAACGTCTGCTCGAAATGAGCCACA
Organism: Haliotis rubra; assembly: GCF_003918875.1. Classification (NCBI taxonomy): domain Eukaryota; kingdom Metazoa; phylum Mollusca; class Gastropoda; order Lepetellida; family Haliotidae; genus Haliotis; species Haliotis rubra. The sequence continues at coordinate 2,413,065 of NW_025767213.1, forward strand.
TAACTAAGGGCAGTAGATTAGAAAAGGTAAGGCTCTTGAAACAATCACTGCCACGATGAAAGAATACCAATCATCTGAGAAATCGATGATCTCTGGTGGCTAAACATGACACCATAAATATATTATCACAACGGGTAACTAAACTATAACGCACACCAGACAGTTCCCAGTTTATCTGATTTACTCCAGTAAAATCAGACTGTAAACAAGTATTCGTTATATTTTCTCCACATATCTATCAATAGTATCTAGTCAGACCGCATCCAGTATTTGTTTGTACAAGAGCAGTCATTATCGTTGGGCATACTCCATCTTTCATCCCGTCTGTTGGCAGCACATGCATCTTACCAGTTTATGATACCAGAAATAGGTACCCTGACAGTAGGTGACTTAGAACTATATCCCTTTAGACTGTCTAATTATTCAAAACGTTGTTGGTGGTGTTATTGATTACTGGTTAGCTATGCAAACGTATATTTCTTCCTTCATTTAGTCATTTCTTGGCATAATATCTCCTACTTTTGTTAAGATGCTTGACGTAATTTACCTGTTTAAGTCACACTTTACGCTGTCTTCACTGTCTATTACAGAGGAATGTCTTCAGATTTCATGGTACCAGGAAATGGACGTTTTCTTGTTTCTGAACTGCTGTAACTTAGCAACATCTCTGTCTCTCACTATTAATCTGAATCTAACACCTTCGTCGAAATTGTATACCAATAGTATTGGGCTTTTTTTAACAGTGTCTGGTTCGATAGGTCTTTCTAAAGCATGAACATTACTAGTACAATTAAGGTGAAACTACATTGTCTGTTTCAGACAGTTCTATATACCTGTGAAAGATTCAAGTGGCAGACAGTCTAATGGACTTCGTTGATAGGCAATCACTCTGTAGTCAATGATACTGAATTCAGAGTTTTCTGTGGCCATTGTTATGAAGTAGAAAGTATTTCCAAACGTTGGTATAGCAATCATGCCAAACACTGCTAAATGGGAAACACCACGAAAGAGTGCCCACAAAGAGTACACCAGCTTGATAGATCGCGTTAACTGTTTCATGGTAGCGCAGTATACTTGTCCAACATAATACCTCCAGGGGAGTACTATCACTGTGATAGTGATACAAATACACAATCACCTGTGACGGATGCCTCTGGCAGATGGCGGATAATATAATACCTAGGAAGTACTTTATCACTGGAATATTAACAGGTTATAGTGATACAAATACACACCTGTGACGGATGCCTCTCAGGGCGGATAATATAATACCTGGGAGTACTATCACTGTGATAGTGATACAAATACACAATCACCTGTGACGGATGCCTCTGGCAGGGCGGATAATATAATACCTAGGAAGTACTATCACTGTGATAGTGATACAAATACACAATCACCTGTGACGGATGCCTCTGGTAGGGCGGATACTATAATACCTAGGGAGTACTATCACTGTGATAGTGATACAAATACACAATACCCTGTGACGGATGCCTCTGGCAGGGCAGATAATATAATACCTAGGGAGTACTATCACTGTGATAGTGATACAAATACACAATCACCTGTGACGGATGCCTCTGGTAGGGCGGATATAATATAATACCTAGGAGTACTATCACTGTGATAGTGATACAAATACACAATCACCTGTGACGGATGCCTCTGGTAGGGCGGATACTATAATACCTAGGGAGTACTATCACTGTGATAGTGATACAAATACACAATCACCTGTGACGGATGCCTCTGGCAGGGCGGATACTATAATATAATACCTATAGTGGAGATACTATCACTGTGATAGTGATACAAATTACTGTGACACAATCACCTGTGACGGATGCCTCTGGCAGGGCGGATAATATAATACCTAGGGAGTACTATCACTGTGATAGTGATACAAATACACAATCACCTGTGACAGGTGCCTCTGGTAGGGCGGATACTATAATACCTAGGGAGTACTATCACTGTGATAGTGATACAAATACACAATCACCTGTGACGGGTGCCTCTGGTAGGGCGGATACTATAATACCTAGGGAGTACTATCACTGTGATAGTGATACAAATACACAATCACCCTGTGACGGGTGCCTCTGGTAGGGCGGATACTATAATACCTAGGGAGTACTATCACTGTGATAGTGATACAAATACACAATCACACCTGTGACAGGTGCCTCTGGTGGGGCGGATACTATAATACCTAGGGAGTACTATCACTGTGATAGTGATACAAATACACAATCCCCTGTGACGGGCGCCTCTGGTAGGGCGGATACTATAATACCTAGGGAGTACTATCACTGTGATAGTGATACAAATACACAATCATCTGTGACAGGTGCCTCTGGTAGGGCGGATAATATAATACCTAGGGAGTACTATCACTGTGATAGTGATACAAATACACAATCACCTGTGACGGATGCCTCTGGTAGGGCGGATAATATAATACCTAGGGAGTACTATCACTGTGATAGTGATACAAATACACAATAAAACCTGTTACGGATGCCTCTGGTAGGGCGGATACTATAATACCTAGGGAGTACTATCACTGTGATAGTGATACAAATACACAATCCCCTGTGACGGGTGCCTCTGGTAGGGCGGATACTATAATACCTAGGGAGTACTATCACTGTGATAGTGATACAAATACACTGTCAGATTCGAACAATGGGCTCGGTTTGGGGAGACATTTGTTCATGAATATAAAAAGTGTTTTTGTCACAACATTTGTCAAATGTCCTGATATATTATGTTTTTACATACATTTATTTTATATTAATATATGTACAAAATGACAGCCCCAGACAATCCGTTTCTTTTGTAGCCAAACGTTGTCACTTACTATTAGCTGTATACAGTGCCTCTTCATAACTATATCACTTAAGCGTTTGGGGCAGTTTTTGTCTTTCAAAATACAGTTTCACTACAATAATCACCGCCTGCAGATTGTTCAGGTATACTGTCTGTCAGTTCCGATACTATCTTTGTCCACACAGAAGCTATAAATTACACCAGATATGGTATGGCTCACAAGTTATCAAATACTCATCGATAGATATTGAAGATGTCATTATGTTGCCAACAGTCTGAGTACCTAACAGCTAATTACTCCGACTTATCTCCCCTTGTCATCTCTTCAGAGACATGAAGGAGGGACGATTCTTACGCCTTTAACTAATTGGGTTTTGTAGAAGAAGCGATAAAGAATAAGATGACCATCGGAATTCGACTTCTTTCTCAATGACATTTCCGACCACTACTGTGTGTATTGGGAGGTGCAGTAAGAGAGTACTAGGTTTGAGGCCTGCGCCTCAAATGAAGAGCTTAAATGAAACAGCGCTGTGTGACATCCTTGAACAACCACGGTTGCTCAGGCTACGTCTGTATGCTAGTGATGAAAGTCCTTTCGTGTAAATAGTTTACAATTTTATTTGTTTCAACCTGAGACCTTCAATGTGATTTTGTGAAAACATGGACATTTGGTAAAAAATAATTTTGACTCATTTTTAAACACAAAAACCAAATCGGTCATACGATGTCCTGGATATGTAGTGCTGCTCCTTCTGTCAGATGACAAACTTGATTGTACCGCAGGACCTATCGGAACATAAACCGACCTCAACACATGACAGATTATAACACAATCTTTGCTTACTCCAGAGGTAATATTAACACCAACGTTTTGTAAACTGGCCAAATTTGCACATTTTTAACACAAACTACAACAATAGTATTTTTTCGGAGTGGTGTTAAAAGGAGTTTTTTACAATACAGATTTGCATTTAGAACCACTTTGACAGCCGTTACGATGTTTCACAACTATGTGATAATGGTTTTATGCCCCGAAACTACATCTGAATACATTAACAGTGTACTGACTCCAAGTCAGTGTCACAAAATATGGCCACTCTTAGTCCACGATCAAGTTCTGATATATCCAGACAATTTCTTCACAACCTTCATAAAAATCTTGAGTTAGTTTTAGATATTCTCATCCGTTAGAAACATTTCAAGATTGTTAAATGCATTTTGACATTTCATCTCTGTGAAATACCAAAGGGACAAGCAGAAAACGTTGTGTGCAAAAGTGCACATTCGAATTTGCTTTGCAAATGTAAGGTCACGTCACCCAAACACCCTTTAGCCACTACCATCAAGGGAGGTGACTCTCCCTTGCAAATGTTTCTTGAGAGCAGGAGCAGGTAAACAATGAATTTGTTTTAATAATGGCAACAGCGGACTCAGGTTTGACCAGTACTTGCTCTTCGGCTCAACTGGCAACAGGAAAAGTTTGGTGTTACTAATCCCTGCCATGTTTTTCGTAAGCAGACTGCGTTCGTAGGAAATAAACATGTCTGGGGGTACTGACAAGGTCACGTGAGCCCGAGCGCCAACAGTTCCGCAGTATTAGTTTTCTGATTTATACGGAGCTTAGGTCGGTAACTGACAGGAGATAAGTGGATTAGGCCATTTACTCAATACAATTTCGAGAGCACCAAATCAGCGAATGTCAAAGCGACATCTCTGTATGGAAATCAAGCGCGCTGCTTTACGTGGCTGCAACATTGTGCAGACCAACTGTACCACGTAACGTCAGGACATAACGATGTATCATACAGTGGTGACACAATAAGGGATGACGTCATATTCTACCTGTAGGTACTGTTGGACACTGTTGGTACTGAATTCGGTTCTAAAAGTTGAAACACTCGTGATCACACCAGACTGGAGGAGTCAACTTCGCAATGTTGGAATTCAACTTCAGGTCCTCTTGTCCATGACTTTCCAGTTATTGAATTGATATCGTTATAGCGATGTTTGCTGTAGTTTATCGTTGAGTGGAAAACCATCAGCACAGATTTGGATATCTACAGACACAAACTATAGTCTCATGTCGGAAATTCAAGAACGTGGGATATCTTCCAGGTGCTATATGAACAAAAAATCGTCAATGATCTGCTGCAAATATGAAGTCCACAACAGCTCCGTGTTTAACTCGCCAGGCTCAAGCCAGCCGGACGGCCTAAGTACCAGCCAAGATGGCAGTGTTCAACTAGTTTCCCTCAACCGGAAATAACTGAGATAATGACACACTTGGACATATTGACTAGGAATTACTTGGTCCATGTCTAATGGCAAATGACGGATTTACATGGTCAAGAGGAACACAATCACATCTGTTCAGAAAACGTATTGAGGGAGAGGTGAAGGGCATGTGTGATTGTCCAAATGCTTCAAGAGTGTACTTAAAGTGCAGAAAGAGGAAAACATTTGTCTCCTTTTCAGTGGGGCTAATGTTTACGACACACCAAGGTTTGTGTTTTCCTGACTGAGTTCAACCCTCTCAGACGACCCAGTGCCCAACAAACCTATTCACCTCACCATGGAATAATTGAGGTTATTGTTATATATGTTCCACAGGTCAGAGTTACTCCGATTTTTTCACCAAGACACTGTAGGAGAAAATAGTGCCTCGTTGGAAGAGGCTGTTCAGTTGGTTACACTTTGTATACAGTGACTAGTGGCAGCTTGGAAGAGATTGTTGTTGCATCTAATCATGTTCTCCAGCCTCTCATTATTTTATACCAAGGTCAAGGCCGTTCTGTATGTTTCTGCTCGATACCTCTGGTGATGACCCTGTTGACATCAATGAAGGAAATAGGTGTGATCTGTGGCTATATGAGCACACACTATTACTTACTATTTGCTTAGTCAGCGTATTTGAGTAGGTCTGGTGCTTTTACAATTTGAATATAAATATTTCCAAAGCTCACATGAGTATGTACGAATGAAGCGTTATTTACTTACCGGTGATCACCTCTTAACGTTCTCAGTAACGGAAGTTCAAACTGTCTGTTTCAGTCACTAATCTAATTTATCTAACTATGAAATTTCATTTAAAAAAGCAATAACTGACATGATAAAAGTACCCCAACATAGACACCAATCTGAGAGATCAGTGTTTCATACTGATGAGACATAGGATCGCAGTTTGAGTATACGTTGTGAAAACATTGCATCACTAAAATAGCAAAATCCCTAAAATCCACAACATCGTCCAACGAAGTTTAGTCTTTGGCTTAGGGGCGATGGGGTAGCCTTGTGGTTAAATCGTTCGCTCATTACGCCGGAGTCCCGATATGGGTACAATGCGTGAAGCACATTTCTGGCTGACCCAGCCTTGATATTGCTTGAATATGGCTTAAAGCGGCGTAAAACTAAACTCACTCACTCTTCTTGGCAGGATTACGTGAATAGTCAGACAAATCGAACGGTTGGCACTGGTTACTGGTTAATTCTATACCTACCCTCCACATATCCATCAATAGTTGTACAAAGTCACAATCATATATTTACACAAATGCTGTCTTCAATATGTTGACTTCAATCTGAATCCTGTTTCGTTGATATGTGATCATTTCAAGGATACTTTGCCATGGCCATCTATTGCTAAGGAACGCTGAAGTTGTTAGTCGTATATTCACTGTTTTCTATGTTCTTAGAATTAGAAGTTCAAACACTGGAAATATCATGATATGAAATTCAGGCGAACCTTTACTTTCTGGTAGTCTTAATGCACTTCTTTCAAATGACCTGAAACTTGAACCGTAGCAATATAAACGATGTATCCTCAGTATGAGCCACAAAAATACACAAAATGTCTAGATTCCAGGAGGCAAGATATCGATAGATCAGAACAAATATCTTCACTGAAACAAGTGACAATTTAAACCATTCAACACAATTCATTCTACACAATGTTAGGAGCCTTAGAGGTGGCTTTTGGTTGCATTACATGTATAACGACAAAAGGCCAGAACAAACATCCTTCTGATAAAAAGTTAAAGCTCAAATCAAAAGGAATGTATTCCATGAAGATGTAGGACCTCCTTGCAGAATGGCATTTTCTAATGTGTATATTCCAGCAACGAGAGTATTAATACATAATTATTATAACGAGTTGTTTGCTGGGGACAAGGAAATCCTACAGCATATTGGGGTGTCCACTAGTAATGAACGGACACATATATACTCATGCCAATAATGGTTGTCACCCCCTTCAATTTTTTTAATTGGAGAGGGGTGTGGGGTGGGGTGTGAGGTGTGTGTAAGGTTGGGGTGGGGAGGGGGGTGACAACCATTATTGGCATGAGTATATATTACTAAACGAATCTTAGTTAGATATACCTTATTCCGTGTAATGTTTACAAACACAATCCAGAGGACCACAAGAATACCACAGACAGGGATTACAAGTTATGTCTAAATACCGGAGGAGGTATTCATGCTGCCAACCATCCCAGAACCCTGACAGCTAATTAATCCGGGATTTCCCCATGTCAGATTTTCACCGACGTGAAGGAGGGACGATTGACACACACTTGACTAATTGGGTTTTGTTCGAGGGAAGATTAGAAAGGAAAGCAACTTCCACTGTTCCGACTGGATGCTCCATGGAATGTCAGCTCACTTTTGTGTGGACTGAGAACAGTGGGTAACTTTGGTGTTTATTGTTTAACGTTGCGTTGTTTGCAGCAATATTCCAGCTATAGGACCAGACCGGACAATCCAGTGATTGATATAATGAGCATCGATCCAGAATAACTTTTACAGATCACAGATTAAAGTGACTCTATGTAACATAGGTGAAAAGTAAAATGATTGTCCTGGCAACATCGTCATGCGTGTCGTGGTGCCTTCATATAAATATTCGTGTTGATTTTTTAAATAGAATAAAAACTAGAGAATCCTAGACCATAGTAATGTTGTCGACCTTACAAAAACAAGCAGAAGATGACAGAATTATCCCAAGTTCGACCATGCGACAACGGGACATTTTTACCATTTGGTATCTGATGGTGAGTTCTTATGCGGACAAAAAATGTTGTTGATAACAACGATAAAATATTACTTGTAGATTGCTTCATGAAATAATGAATTTATATCCAAAATATAATTTCCTTACATGACGTTATCTCAATATTTGATCTCCGTGAAATACCAAAGGGACATGCAGATGAATGCGTGTCGTGTCCAAAGCGCAAAATCAAATTTGCTTGGCAAATGTAAGGTCACGTGACGTGCCACATCAGCGCCCTCTGCCCCGAGCTTGACGTCAAGGGGGTGATTCCATCTTACAAATGCTTCGTGAGAGCTGGAGCAGGGAAACAATGAATAAATCAAATAAAGTGGCTACAGGAGACTACAGGTTTGGCCAGCACTTGCTCTGCGGGTCGACTGGCAACAGCAAGGAATTGGTGTTACTAATTCCTGCCATATTCTTCCTTATCAGACAGCGTCCGCCGGCAATAAACATGTCTGGGACTACTGACAAGGTCACGTGATCCAGAGTACCAATATTTCCGCAGTATTGGTTTTCTGTTTTTATATCGAACTTAGGCCTGTTATACTGACAGGAGATCACTGGATTAGGCCATTTAGTCAATACAGTGTGATCATTTATGCGAGGAAAACCAGTTTCATAGTTAACAATCAAGCTAGACCAACATCTACTCTCTAAAGGGAAAATATTTTAGAGATAAACAGTTCTGAAATTAACTTAAATTTAATAAAAAAAAGGTTCCCCCAGCGACTTTCAAACCGAACTGTTGTAATCTGGACTTGCCTCATATTATAGACTGGCATGGGCTTCCTTGGATTTATTGTTTTCTGGGTCTGTATGGCAGACGACAATGAAGCAACACACGTGATGTATACGCTCTGATACATCTGAACTCCACGGAAGTGTACCCAGTTTGTGGACGCAAGCACAATCTTAACACAGACTACGGGTGCAAATCGTTTTTGCAAGTAGAACATAAATGCTGAAAACATCATGTCACGTAAGAAACAAAAACATTATAGAATACATAGTGCACCCAAGTGATATACATACATATTCACAAAGTGCATTCTTTTATTTGAACATATATGGCCTCATTCCGTAAATGAACCTGGACTTCCTCTTCAACGGTGAACGAGATCATTATCCTCATCCTGAAAGTAAAACAAAACTTCATCAAGGGTGATAACTCTGTATCTAAATCTGTATCTGTCTATCTTTGTATCTATCTCTGCGTCCATCCGTGTCTGTCTATCTATCTGTCTATCTATCTATCTGTCTGTCTATCTGTCTGTACATCTGTCTATACATCTGTCTATACATCTGTGCAACTTTACATAACATACATGCTCATTTACCCCGACCCTGTTTGTTACAGTCGGGGTGTTGAAGCCCTCAAGGCTGTGGCTTTACGTGATAGGTGTCCTGCTACCACCATACTCCCTTGTATCCGTATATGTCTATAATGTCGGATATAAATAATCCCAAACATGTTCAGGTATTATACCTATACCACATGATATCTTAAATGTCTTCCCTCAAACCTATTCATTAAACGCTGTTTGACAAATTGTTCTTCCAAGGATCAATATACCAATTGTAATGAGTTTATAAGTTAATAAGGATTTTTGTGACAAATATAAATACATGTATATAAGAAATTGCCACGAAGAGTATATATTTTAAAGGAAGAATTTTTTTTTTTTTGGGTGGTAATGATGATTAATTATTGATAGAAGTGACATTGTTGGAGTTGACGTTCTGGCAAATTGACAGCAGCGTCAGGGAATGCGTCTAAAATAACATATCATTATACATATTCCCTGGTTTGACATATTCCTTGTAACATATAAATACAAATATTAATATCTACACATTCAGCCAATAAATGATGTTCACAAAGAAAGATAGAAACATGGTGAGAAGCGTATAAGTAATGTAATCATTTTATAGGCAATAAAGCGGAATTATCACCATGGCGGAGATAAACTAAACATTTTAAAGATTTCGAAATGATGAAAAAAAAATATAACCTAGGACATATAAGGTCGTTCACAAATACACACATAGATATAAACAAGCAATTTTAACTATTGACAAGATTAACATGTAATTGTTTGTTCAAAAACACTGTAAACTGTTGACTTCAAACTCGATTTAGTGCCGAGTGCGACATTGAAGTCAAGGTTAGGTTAGACAACAAGTACAAACAATGAAATTAACAGAAAATAGACCCAACACCCTTAAGTATATGTGTTAACTAATCCAGAAAGCCACAATATACACAAGGTCAAAACAATTTTTATTAACAACTTAAAACACTGGAGAAATAAAAGAACCTAAAATAGATCAAATGTATTTACAACCAAACTAAATAGGAACGCTAGTGTCAGTCACAATCGAATACGTACGGGGAATGATGTGTCACGAAGCAGCAATAGCATTAAAACGTCATTCTTGTTCTCGTAGTTGAAAGCAGTGGTACTAATTCAGTTGCCTGTGTAAACATAACAAGGGCATTATCTGATGTGTGGTCATTAAAATACGAAGATAAAACTAGTACACGGACATAAAAAAGACAGGTTTTTTTTTGCCTGAAGCACCAAAACAATTAATTTAGAGCAAACCAAACGAATTCTTTTACCATTCTTTTTACTGACAAGGCATCTCACTTCCCAGTGAAACATTTCTTAAATTTCAAGTTCCCATCCATTATCACAAATGCTCTTTCAAGCACAACAAAGAGTTAGGATAAAGTATTGCTTTTTCAGTAAATAATAATATCTGAGTACTCAAGGCAGGCAAATCGAGAATGATTACATCGAAATTACTGACTATGGTCCCTTGCAGTGTATGAGGCTCCTAAAAAACCAGGAAGCCCACTTTGACATGTGCAAAAGCAAATTTAACGGCGGACAATGCTGCTCACGGAAATATTCGAAGATGTCAACGACAGTTCTGTATTTACCTAACGAAGCTCGAGCCACCCAGACGGCCCAAATACCAGCCAAGGTGGCGTCCATCAACGTGTTTCCCTCAACCGGAAGTAATTGAGATATTGGTTAAATGGTTAGACACTGGGAAAAATGACCACCATCTTGGATGTTCAGAGCTCGGACATATTGATTAGGACTTACTATTTACTTGGTCAACGCCAAATTAAAGATAAATACATTCAGATCTAATAATAATATACATGAGGAAAAGTTGCATTCTTTACTGCGTGGTTACTTAAAGAACATCAATAAGGTATGTTCAAAATGTCTATTTAATAGTAAATTGCATAATTATGAGTCATATATACTTTTGACATAAAGAAAGGATCTTGATTTCAGCCTTAGAAAGTCATGCCTTGTTGTGAACAGAGATATGGTCATATCTTGGATATAGACTTAACAACATCACTAAAAACATCTATTAATTATCACAATCGCTCAACCCAAATATTACCACTTCTTCAGTTTCACACTGTGTATCCCAAGATGCTCATGCTGTTGATCACTGGATTGTCTGGTCCAGACTCGATCTACTAATACATACAACATTATGTGAAACTACACTGTTTGATTCAGACCAGATGAATTACTCTTTAAGTACTCAAGTTCTATGCCGTCGACTATTTTGCTGTCCAAGTTAGACTACAGTCAAGGATGACAATGGAACGCTGAATATAGTTTTGCTGTAGCCAATATTTAGCTCTTCGGGGACAAACATTGTAATCAAACAAGTTCATATCAGATGTAGGTGGGAAAACAGTGAATGGTAGACAGCCATTAAACCGCCATTAAATGACATGGAAACGGGGCGGTCAAACATAAGTATTAGTAATCTTAATCAAATGTTAGATCAGTCTTAGGGTCCACTATCAAATTTCTATCACGATAGAGTTCGAAACTACAGGAATAGGAATTAAACGAACCCTCTGCTTCCCAAAAAATGATATGCCGATGTGATATACTGAAGCAATTATACACTCGTCACAGCTTCTTTGACGTGACTTCTACAGGTGAGAAACATATATGGGGTGGCATTGGCTTGGGTTAGGTGACATGACATTAGTTTTGTTGAAGAGGTTCGTTCTAACAGGCAAATGTACAGTTAGGCTGGGCTGGTAAAATCTTTCACAGCAAAAATAACTTAGTTTCCGTTTTTGCGGAAACCTAACGGATACTGGGTAATGTAGGTTTCCGCTAGGTTTCAGTATCCGGAAACAGACAATGCGAGTTTCCGCATAGTTTACAAAACTGAAACTAACAAATCTAGATTTCCGTCAAGTTTCTACAACTGAAACTATCATTATGCGTTTCCATTTAGTTTCAGTTCGCTGAAACATTCAAAGAGAAATGACTTTGTTTCCGCTATTGCGGAAACCTATTGGATACTGGGTAATGTAGGTTTCCGCTAGGTTTCTGTTGGTTTCAGCTTAGATGAAATGGCAAACTTATAATTAGCTTTGTGCTGTTCCATTGGGGGACTATATTTACTTATTGTTACATTTGCAAGATAATTTCTGTTTACAGAATCCAGTTAGGGTCAATGCAGGAAGCAAAAGTACTGTTCGTGCCGTAGTCCCTAGTATGTTGATTAACCTTCAGGTGTTGGCAATCTATAGCTCATTTTTTATACTGTACCGGTAAAGTGTTTATGGTTACATGCCAGTTTTTAGTGTACATTTGTGATAGATTAGTTATTTTACTGTCCTTCGAAGACATGTAAGTATATAAGTTTGTTTTTATTTCATGTACACATTTACAAATTTAGAGTTACGACTTTCATAGTCACGATATGGCTACCGATGTGACTATGCAACTCACTCACTACCATTCTGCATAACTTGTGAATGTACAATTTATTACATTGTACCCGAAAAACAACAAACACAGTGACACATGCACTGTTATGATTCATCTGTTTCATTATTGTGAATAGCTCACATTTCAACAGTACTCAACAATGTGTGTCTGTCTGTCTGTCTGTGTGTCTGTCTGTGTGTGTCTGTCTGTCTGTCTGTCTGTCTGTCTGTCTGTCTGTCTGTATGCATGCATGCATGCATGCATGCATGCCCATATCAAAAGGGAATTTTCAGCATTGGAGAAAACAAATTCTGTATGAATATGCAAATACAAATATGTCAAAACCCTACAACATTTTATGCATATGATGAAATGAGGTCTACTAGTGCAGGCATAACATATTTGCTGTGGTATTTATAAAACAGATTTCAAATTCAAATTCAAATGTTTATTGTATGAAAGGTCATGGGCCCATATACATATACATGAAGTGTACATTTGAAGCTGTCTCAATGTATCTTAACATATACACACTAACAATCTCACATAGTAAAGACTTGGCAACTTGCTTACAACCATGAAGCTTCTGTTGCACTCACACTGAGCAGCCAACAATCCTCTGATGTGGTACATATGACGCAGAGCCTTGAGTTGAGCCTGAGTTTTGCCACACAGAAAGGGGAAATATAACCAAGTTGATTACAACAAGGCTTGAACCAGTCCACAACCGCAAACAGATGGTGTATGCTCTACTTAAGATTTGTGGGTGAATATGAAGAGTCCTGGTTGATGTCTGGCACAACATCGTTGCCATCCTTATCATCCCACACAGACTCTTCATCATCCTGCAAATACAATACATACAATGCTTAGTAAAACTGCAAAACAGCCAAAGTAACACATTTATACATATTCATAAACATGCACAGTGGTACATCTGATCACAATGAAATTATATAATTAGAACGACTAATTTGTATATGTAACCAAAATATTTTTTTTCACAATCACAAAGGAAAGATATGTAGTATACATGTATATTGTATCTTCCATTTGACATGTCACTTATTTTATTGATTGGTACCAGAAAATAGCAGCCAACCCAGTATTCTGAAGCAAATTGTTGTAATATTTATTACTGTTACTGTACTCATATTCAAGGTAACATCTACTACCAAATCGCCAATTGAAATCGAAGCATATGTAAAACGGTACATACATATTTTAAATAGATACGAATTATGTTTAAACACTGAATGTAACACATAATTATATATGTGATCTTATTCAAATTGAAATGACCAACTCAACTGAGAAAAGCATACAAAACCTAACATTTCCATGAATGAAAATCGTGGGTATTTCTTAGTTTTATCAACTCTCTAAGGAAACATTCCCAGCAATATAGTAACATAAAATATTATTTTTTATGTGACCTTTAATTTAATTTAAAACTGTAAAATGTGTAACACAACTTATTCACTTTCAGTTACAGTTACATATCTGGTATACAATAATTACACTCTTGCTCGACAACGGTATAAGAATCCATACCGAAACGTCGCATCATATATAATAAAGAAGTTGTTATCCATAAACTCTCTTACTTTCTTATTTGTCACCAACTTCTAAATGCCAATCAAACAAATTACAATAATTAAATATATTCATTATTGATATATGATGGATAGCAATGGGATAGATCAAACTGAAGTCGTTAAATGAAACCTATGAAGTGAAGTATTTTGGACTAACCTGATGAGAAACTGCCGTCCATTCCAGACGATTCCTTGTTTCCTTGTTTCCGACTGGCAGTGCGGACAGAAAACTGGGTCTTTTTCTTGGAACTGAAAAACATATCAACATATCCTTACTTATGAAAGTGTAATCCCATATATAACATATGTTAAACTTATGGTTACACTGGAATCCACGCACTGTTACATTTTGAGTGATTATATTTTTCACAAAGATAAAGAAATTTATTCTATGTATCTATTTAGTGTTTATTTGTTTTTGACTAAATGCTGATGAATAAAAAATATTGTTTTAAGATTTTCTTTAATGAAATTAGGAGCATGGTATGGTGTAACTATAAATGATTACCAAGCCAAGCCAAATAACAAAGCAATGTTCTTCTGACAGATCTTGCACGGGAATAACTGCAACTCAGCTGTATATTTCCTATGTATACAAAGTGTAATTAGAACGGGACATCTCATCATTACGATTGACCAGTTTGAAATTTATACGTGGATACAGGGTAACGTACTTACGTAATTTGTTGAGTAAAGGCAACGGTAGGGGCGCACATGTCAACTTTTGAGGATTTGAATAGAATGGGAAACAAACAAACATATACTTACTGTCACCGAACCTCACCCCTGTGATGACAGCAATGGTAAGCGCAGCCAAAACTACGAAAAGCAGTAACTTCGCCATTATCGCTGGAAGCTTGTCACAGAATGAGTCTTTACATTTCACAAGCCATTTATGTACCCGTGTATGGGGAACACCCTCTCAAACATTCAGATACTATGGGGTGCTGAAAGGGACACATTTGTTGAAAGTAGGGATCGAGCATATGCATGTTTTTCTGTTGGTGGTCTGTCTATCAAAGTTGAATGTGTGAAATTTTCTTTGTGATATGATTGCATAATGTATTGCCATTTTGTGTTGGTCATCCTTATTGTACAATCCTCACACCGTTTCACAAAACGTTCCCAGCGCTACAATTATCATATGCATAAAGCTTACACTTTCAAACACAGACTTACGACATTCGTAGCTATGCCTCTTTGTGAAACACTGGAACTTGGATAAGTGTTAGACGTCTTGGAGTAAGTTGCTTTTGGTACATGCAGTACGTGTTGGTGTTGTGAGACTCTGAGGGTTGAGGATATGGCTGTGATGGGAATGGTTCTGTCCATGCAAGTATCTACGGTTATCATGTCGTTTTGTTAAAATACGTCATGAAAGCATGATGTCTCGCCTTGGGTTTGTGGTCTTATTTGACAGGTCGTTAAATGTCACATTCTCAACTTCAGAGAGAACTGCTATGTATTAGAAAGAAACCCGGCGTTCTGAAACTGTTTCCACGTGTACAGGTCAAGATCCTGAAAATGGTCCCTACAGTATTCCATACGATGACGCTTACAATACGCCGTATAGGTGCAGATCATTGACAAGTACCTATCAGATATCTCCTGGTTTTAACCCTTTACTAAATCCTTTCAGGGTATATAAACAAGACACGATTCAGTCACCAGTTAAGCAAAACACAATATGTAGGTAATCGGTAATGTCAATACTGACTGTTATAAACCAATCACGAGCGAATATAAGAACTGGGTGACTGAGTAATCGTGTTTGGTAGATTTCCGAGAGAACGAAGAGAGCATATGAATAACCTAAATACTTGTGTACACCCCCTTCCCCTTTTCCCGCTCACACACACACACAGGTAGAGATACACACAGACACACAAACATAATAACGTCTCTATCACCTGTTGATTCCCAAGTTGAAAGGAAAATTTAGCCAGGAATCAGTCCGTACAAAAGCATAGGTGCGAAACAAACAAACAAACAAAATGGCAATGTGATATATTAACAGTTGTATCCTAAAATTAACTAAGTTTACAAATGGATACACGTCTCTACAAAGGTATGGCAGTGGTAGTACAAAGTAGAGTGGCAGTATATTCAGAGGCAGTATATTCAGAGGCAGTCTATTACAAACGGAGTGATGATAGCAATAAAGTCAGAGGTGGTAATATTCACCTTACTGCAACAATGGTGAAGTTTTAAACATAATTGAGTATACAGGGTAAATATGATCTCCACACAATTCCTGGTCTTCTTGTAACTTGAGATGAAATGTGAGATGAGTGGCAAGAGCTCACTCTCCAGAAGATTCTGTGTGCTCCCTGGGTCAGAATATAGTGGAACCGCCTATACGGTGGTAGTACCCTGTACCTCCCCGAACTCTGTCTAAATAAAACACACCACAACCCCTCACTGATCATTTGTATACCTAAATAAAAAACATGTGAATTGTACCACTGTACATACTATATCCTCTATCAACAATAGCAAAAATAGAAGATGTTCCTGATTCAGGGAGGCTTGATCTCTGTATTGAATACCTTCAGTCCCATAAAAATGAGATATGTTGAAATATGCTGCATCCGATACCACACCTGCAAACGCCAGATACATTGACAAAAGGTCTAAGCTGGGTTTTCGTGTTAAAATATCAAGAATTTTTATACATGTGCCGATAGATCGTGTCTGTGTATCTAAGGACTTCGATTCAGCCCGAGTCATCGTCATCTCCCCAGACTCAGAAACAGTTCGTGACCTGGTGTTTGATGTTATCCATTTTATGAACTATACCTAATAGATATGTAGATTGCTATGGATAGTCCTGTCCGTTAGAAATAACAAGATTGTTATTTCTCTACAAGACAATATCTTGATATTAACTCGTGTCACGTCTTAAGTGCAAACTTTCTTCGCAAGTGCGAGGTAGCGCCCCCTCTCTCCTGTGACTGACGTCAAGAGCGGTTACTCTGATATCTTCTAAATGTGTTGCGAGAGCGGAAACAATGAATAAATCAAATAAAGTGGCTGATGCAGGCTTAGGTTTGACCAGCACTTGCTGTTGAGGTTGATGGGTACTAGCATAGATTTGACCTTACTGATTCCTGCCATACTTTAGTAAGCAGACTGCGTTCGTCAGCAATAAACATGTCTCGGACTATTGGCAAGGCCACGTGACACAGTACCAATGTTTCCGCTTTGTTAGTGTTTTTACTTAAACCAAGCTTAAGTCCGGAGATCAGGACAGGACAGGAGATCAGCGGATCAGGCCATTTAGTCAACACACTGTTCATAGAATCAAATCAGCCATGTCAAAGAGAAACAATGTCAGTGCTGTCTGTGATCATTCTGCTGACATGTGAGGAAAACTGCTTTGTACACGTAAATGCTGTTGAATTTTGATTTGTTTGTTGTTTAACACCGCACTCAGATATATTCCAGCTATATGGCGGCGGTCTGTAAATAATCGAGTCTGGATCAGACAATCCAATGATCAACATCATGAGCATCTACAGTGTGAAAGAGAAGTGGTAATATTTGGGTTGAGCGATTGTGATAATTGATAGATGTCGGGACCAGACAATCCAGTGATTGACATTATTTCGTGGAAGCCGCGGTGGCTGAGCGGGTTAGGCGTCTGACTTTGTGTGCTGGCGATTAGGTGCCTGACTCTGAGAGTGTGGGTTCGAATCCCGGATGGGACTCAACCCAAAAAGTACTAGCATCTGTACTTTACTAAGAAAGTGTAATCCCAAATATAACATATGTTACATTTGACCACTTTCTAAAATGGCATTGTGTATTTCACATCTATTAGATAGTCGTTCTCAACAAGATCGACACCTGAGGATTTATTGCGCTTCAAGTTATTGACGGCAGTGACAATTTCTTCCTCTGTTAAATTCCTATTCAAGATTTCAGTGCAAAACACTGTTAAGTAAGGGGACAAGTTCCCGTTAGGCCACCAGATTAATCAGTTCCCTTCAACTAGTTGCCATTCCTTTTGACAAATGTGAGAGGGTAAAAAGGGCTCTGGGCATATTTTCCTTACATGTCCTTGTTCATATTAAGGTTTAATAACATATTTAGGTTATGCAATACGTTGTGATCCTCTCCACTGGGCTGTTTTTAGCTCACGACAACATTTCCATAAAATCAAGCAGTTATTCAACTAACAATAGTTGTCTTACATGGGAGACATCTGAAATATAGATATGGTCTTGACAAACCTAAGGGCATAACCGGGCAAAGTTTCGACCCATAATTACAGGATCCTGGCACGTTAGTCTCTGAAAATATGTAATTTTGATAAAACCAAATATCTCCATACAAACTGAAAAGGAGCCCCAGTCACCTCAGGGATTCCGTACCAGAGGAAATATAGACTTGCTACAATTAGAGGATATGGATCTTACCAGGAAGAAAGCGCATTTAAAACCCTAACTTCCTAGTAATATTAGTATTCATATTATTAAAAATAAAACAAACTGAAGCGGGATGTTACAACTCCTGCCAGGTGAATGCTATCATTTAAAGACATAATCACGAGTCAGATTTCAAACACGCACTTTAAAAAAAGTGCATCTATCTTACAATTGCATGATACTTTCACAATGGAAAGTAAACCCCTTGTTACATAGTGTAAAATCCGTAAATTGCTTCACTATTGCTGATTTAATATTGCTGACTTCTTACTACCCTTCACATAATATTCTTAATTCTATTATGGATTCCCATACAAATATAAAACAAGTATTCCGACCAGGCTTCAAATGAATCCTACCAGCAAGCGTAATTACGCGTAATACATACAGTGTTTTAAGTGCATTAGGATTTTCATTCTAGAGTGCATAAAGAAACATCAAGATGAAGCGGCATCAAATGGGGAGGAGAACGAACATGTCCTTGTAGCCATGGGAGGTCATGTGGCTTCATTGTCTTATATAATTCGTTAAAGCGCTGAGCATTGGTCAAAGTGCTTTCTGTCAGTAAACAAAGATCTGGGGAAAGAGAAGCTTTTATTCATCGAACACACGCTGTACTGAACACAGATGACCTTCTGATCTATGTTGGAAGAATGAAGTTGCATAGACCATATAACGATCTGGCACTTCTATCGAAGACAGGTTTCGTTCAGACTTGTAATCTTGTTATCTCGTACCACGACTATCTAATCACAAGTCAATTGGTTTGAATCACGTACAATCCTCAATTGTCTATTGGGATCAACAATTGAAGACATTCTTTTCTGTATTTACCAGTGCTCATTTTCCGTAATGATCACACATTCAATAAGAATGAGTCATGTATGGTAATCATAGCTGTCATACAGCTTTCATTGACAGTTATGAAGCTACACGAGTTCTAAGAGGTTTGTTTATATATATATATATATATACTCTGCAAAAAAAGAAACGCACAGGTGATAATGAAATTTAAAATTAACTTTATTTTATTTCTATGCAAACAAAACCCGGTTACTTTAACCAAACATAATGGATACTTGTTCATATCCATTAAGTATCGCTCAAACACACCATTTCATGAAATATTGTTGTTTGATGATGGTTTTTGAAAATATCATGAAATTTTCACGTGTAAATGACACTTCGAACGATATGCACGTGAAAGTTGCTTCACCTATGCACCAGTGTGTAGGGTATATGAGGAAGGCAGTTTAACGTGTTCAATTCACTTTCAACGCCAGTTTACTGACGAATTCAACATGCCACGACTTAGCGAAGCTGACCGGAACATCGCCATCGGACGTCTTGAGGCTGGCGAATCTCAGTCATCAGTTGCAAGACACTTCAACGTGCATCACACAACAATTTCCCGTTTATGGAGGCGCTACAATCAACTGGGCTCGACCCGCGACCGACCTCGGAGTGGTAGACCACGGGTAACCAATGCTGCACAGGACCGCTACATCCGGGTGTTCCATTTACGTAACCGGGCCGTCCCAGCAACACAAACAGCAGAGAACGTCCCAGGTCTTCGCCGCGTCTCCGCCCAGACCATCAGAAATCGCCTCAGACAGCACGGGATACGCCCTCGACGACCTCACGTAGGATGCACACTACGACCTCATCATCGCCTGGCACGTGTTCGATGGTGCAGGAACGTCCAGAGATGGAATTGGAGACATTGGCAGCGAATTTGGTTCAGCGACGAATCTCGTTTCCAACTTCAAAGACACGATGGTAGGACGAGGGTCTATAGACGGAGAAACGAACGTTACGCCCGTAATTGTGTAGTTGAAGCGGACAGATTTGGAGGGGAAGTGTGATGGTATGGGGGGCCATTTCTTACAACGGGAGAAGTGACTTGGTGCACGTCCGTGGTAACCTGACTGCAATTCGTTACAGGGATGAAATTCTGCAACGTCATCTTTACCTGTCATCAACCCTCAACGTCACGTTTTCCAACAGGACAACGCCAGACCGCACGTGGCTCGCATCACGATGGACTACCTGACGAATCAGAACATCACAGTTCTTCCCTGGCCTTCAAAATCCCCCGATTTGAACCCAATAGAGCATTTGTGGGACCAGCTTGGGAAACGCGTTCGACGTCGTCAGCCTCAACCCCAAACGTTGCAACAACTGTCTCAAGCCTTGCAGGAGGAATGGAGGAGGATCCCCAAGCACGGATTCAAAGACTGATCATGTCCATGGACAGGAGGTGCCAAGCTGTGTTGCAAGCTCGAGGTGGTCACAACAGGTACTGACCTCCACGCCATCTGTACGCCCGGTGCATATATAATCAAGGGATTGACATCATGAGATACGATGACAGATCATATGTTTATGAATCACTATCAAATAGTGATGATACCTGGTGTTTGGGAGAAGGTTAGCACACCTGCCCCTCTGTTGGCTTCCGTCATTAGCAAAGGTAAGCCAATTGTTCACCTGAACCAAAATGGGGAAGGTGTGGTACAAGTCAAAATAGGGAATTACATCGGACATCATTTTTGTACAATTTAAATTTTAAAATGTCCTTCTCATATCTACCATAAAACATTTTGAAAGGCATTGTACCAGCCACCCATTTTAATGATAGTTTGTGTATGAGGTTTGTATGTGACTTTTCGCCTCCTTGTCCTGAATTCTCCTTGTACATTTGACTGGTATTTTTAAGAAAGAACAGATAATTATTCTTCTAGAAATATGATACACTCTACATGTATATAACACGCTTACATGTACATGTATGGCACAGGATTTCCCCACTGATTCACGTAAGCACGTGTACAGTCATGTTGGTAAAAACTAATGAAAACAGTGGGCCAAATTGTTCACATCCTTTTAAGTTCAGCAATATGTCGGCCGAGAAAACAACGGAAACGACAAAGTAACAAGTAAGACCAAGAATTGCATTACGAGTGTTGTGACCATGTAGACGTTGCGTTGTCGACACAGTTTCTTCTAAACTTAATGCGAAATGTACCCCATATTGATTTATGTGTAATTCAACGAGTTTCACAAACACCTGGTATTGACACTGTAAGTGCAGTCAAAATGGGACAGAAAATACAATTTACGATATATGTGCTTAATTTGTATCAGACTATTGTACACTCCTTATTCACAAAGTTCATTTTGCTAACTTTGTGAACAGGACTAATACATTTCGGCGTTTGAGTATACCCGTCCATTAAAAGTGACAACGACACATGAATTATGTCTAGAGCAAAGCAGAAAGAGAAACGAAAAATCGAGAAATGTATTTTCTTACGGCATGAAGGAATAGCGTAACTATGAAGTGTTGGTGCGTTCCAGACAAACTATCTCTGTGACTAATGAACTAACAGTGAACGGTTTAGGAGAACTTGCAGGAGGTGGGGGGTGGGTGGGGTGGTGGTGTTTAGCCTTAACAACATAACGTTCACGCCTTTGCTGGTTAAACCGGTTACAGACATGCCTGTGCGAACATACCAAATAAACTGACGATATGTTATTGTAAGAGCTGTTACATAGTGGGCTGAAACAGGTCAAGATTACTGGAGTTGTTGAGCCACGTATTGCTAAACCATTGCAAGGTAAATGTTCCCTGTATCCCTACTATCTGTTATTGCGTTTTGCATGAATCTGTCATTTCAACATAATACCGTTCAGATTCAAATTTATATTGTCAAGTCACTAGATGTATGTTGCATTACATTATATACAAACTACATTGTGATTTGATCCAATATCTCCTGCCATACCTAATTCTTAGGCTTGTTTGTGTTCATGAGAGAAAAGCACTTTGAGAAAAATGTGTTAAAGGGTAAAGTGGGAGCTTAGGACGTTTGTACATGAGTACGGTTGAACAAAGTTCGTTATTACATATATAACAAATGACGTTTGTACATGAGTACGGTTGAACAAAACACGTTATTACATATATAACAAATGACGTTTGTACATGAGTACGGTTGAACAAAGCACGTTATTACATATATAACAAATGACGGTTGTACATGAGTACGGTTGAACAAGGCATGCTATTACATATATAACAAATGATGGTTGTACATGAGCACGGTTTAACACAACACATTATTACATATATAACAAATGATGGTTGTACATGAGTACGGTTGAACAAAGCACGTTATTACATATATAACAAATGACGGTTGTACATGAGTACGGTTGAACAAGGCATGCTATTACATATACAACAAATGATGGTTGTACATGAGCACGGTTGAACACAACACATTATTACATATATAACAAATGATGGTTGTACATGAGCACGGTTGAACACAACACATTATTACATATATAACAAATGATGGTTGTACATGAGTACGGTTGAACAAGGCATGCTATTACATATATAACAAATGATGGTTGTACATGAGCACGGTTGAACACAACACATTATTACATATATAACAAATGATGGTTGTACATGAGTACGGTTGAACAAAGCATGTTATTACATATATAACAAATGATGGTTGTACATGAGTACGGTTGAACACAACACATTATTACATATATAACAAATGATGGTTGTACATGAGCACGGTTGAACACAACACATTATTACATATACTAAAACGCGAGTTTTGGGGAATCAGCTCGCTTGGCAAGAGGTCTGCCCATACCAACCCACACACAACACAACACCTGAGTAAATAAACAAGGAGTTTATTACACAGCAGTCACTGAACGATTTTACATAATCAGTCAATAATAACATAGTTTACAATTAATTATTAAAACATGTTTACAATGCAATCAGATATCAAAGTACATAAACATCACATGTAGATTCGTTACACACGACAGATACTACATTAATCACGATACATATTCCAATGTACACAACAATAGTTCAGAACTCTACACATCACCCCACTGGCGGTTCATACAATCTACATTCTGTAACGGTCCCAACCAGCATAGTATTCACAACGTAATACAATAGTTAAAATATCCGACACACTCTATACACTCTATAATAGTCAGTATTAAATAAACAATCCTTAACTTAATACAGAAGATATGAGACACATACTAAGGGATGCCTCGTTCCACATAAACCTGAAGGTACTGCCAGGGTTGTAACTTATAGTTAAGGTATTTACAATAGATTAAAGTTAACCTAGAATAACAATGGTATATATGTCAAAGTAGAAGAAAGTAAAGTTTCTTACCTGAGTAAATAAACAAGGAGTTTATTACACAGCAGTCACTGAACGATTTGTGACTGTGTGTCGTCCCTGTTTTATACCTATTCCAGTTATCATAGATAATCTCATTTACTGATAAACTGACGATAAAGTTGTTGTTGTGAACTTCAGTTGCTATATCTAAATCCTATTGCCTAACTCGACTGACGATACGGTGCCAACTGCGCACTTAAGCTACTCTATCTTGACCGGATTATATGATAATTTTCATAAACGTATTGAAGACATCGGTGTTGATGGGTGAAGTTCACAGTGCATTTGATTAGCTTATTGCTATCTGCAGACCCGGACCAGATACTGGTTTCGGATGTTCATTATCAATGTGACCCTTGGCAGCTTGAAGATTGTGAAACGTGGTCAGTTAATCTGTACATGTCCAGTTTTCAATAATATATACTGTCATAAATATTGGTAAAACTTTGTCCAGTTTTACCGTGTTAATACATATATAACAAATGATGGTTGTACATGAGTACGGTTGAACACAACACGTTATTACATATATAACAAATGATGGTTGTACATGAGTACGGTTGAACAAAGTACGTTATTACATATATAACAAATGATGGTTGTACATGAGTACGGTTGAACACAACACGTTATTACATATATAACAAATGATGGTTGTACATGAGTACGGTTGAACAAAGTACGTTATTACATATATAACAAATGATGGTTGTACATGAGTACGGTTGAACAAAGCACGTTATTATATATATATAACAAATAACGGTTGTACATGAGTACGGTTGAACAAAGCACGTTATTACATATATAACAAATAACGGTTGTACATGAGTACAGTTGAACAAAGCACGTTATTACATATATAACAAATGACGGTTGTACATGAGTACGGTTGAACACAGCACGTTATTACATATATAACAAATGATGGTTGTACATGAGTACGGTTGAACACAACACGTTATTACATATATAACAAATGACGGTTGTACATGAGCACGGTTGAACAAAGCACGTTATTACATATATAACAAATGACGGTTGTACATGAGCACGGTTGAACAAAGCACGTTATTACATATATAACAAAGCACGTTATTACATATATAACAAAGCACGTTATTACATATATAACAACTGCCTGGTCCTCAACATCCTTTAGTCTCAACATGTTTTTTTTAAACTGTGCAATATAGTTAATAGCGTCCTTTTCCAGCGTCAATGAGAGGTACGTACGTTTCAAGAAAATATACTGGTGTAAGGATCGTTATATCAAATTTTAACTCATGAAGAGTCTTGAGGAAATATAATCACAGTATAATGAAATCAAGCATAAGTCAGAAAAGAAATTTTGTTCGTTGTGTTATAGTTTTTCAGTGATCAACGTCATATTCGTATTTGAAAAATAATTCATAAATTTGTCCAATCCAGACAAATTTAGACATAAAATGTACTTGATCATCTGAATATTGTACCGAAGGTGCTTCAATATACATAGACTAAACTATTCTCAGTCCAGACATTTAAAAAAACGCTAAGATTCAATCTTTTTTAGGCATCAAAATGCAATTTAATTATCAGGAAAGGGTTTAACACTTTTTATACAGTACGTATCAAGTAGACATCTTCCATCTTCTCATATAAAGACATTATATTACTAAATAATAGCTGTGGCAATGATAACGATAATGTCATGATATATTTTGAACTTACAATTGTGAATTACCAACCGCTGCTGTAAGCAAACATTCATTTTGTTGAAAGAGACAAGTCATACAGTTACGTTTTGACTTTCTTTTTCGGAACATTAATTCTTGAAATGCATGACGTTGTGGTTCCTTTCGGGTACTCAGTAAATGTTGTTTCTGTATCCCAGTGCCTACAGTGAACATTAGACAGTCATTGACGAGAATCATCGTTATTGTAACATAAGCCTAGCCTGTAATAGAGGATAAGAAAAAAACATGTTCCATGATGAGTGAAGCAAGACTCAACTGGAATACCAATCTAGATGTGACATGACTTTGAAAAATACAGGAAAACATTAAAAATAAAATACTGATATGCCATTGTCAGTAGGACTCGATATATTCGCATAATTGCTTTGAATAGGAACCAAGCTGAGTTTAAAAGTGAATCGGGGAAAGGCAGCTAATAATCCACTAATTTTGATCTATTAGAAGAATAGATTGAAACACCATTTGTGACATTCTAATGGCGAGTCACAGCTTACAAATCCACGCATAAGGAAATATATTCTGGGAATACATGATATGCAGTTTCACCGGATATCACCACACATGTGAGTGTCAGCTTTCTTAATTTTAGGAAGCTGTTCTGACGTAACTTCAGAAAAGTCATGGAATGAAAGTCATTGGCATGTTAAAACATTCAACTGAATATGAGGACTGACGTTTACACACACAGAAAGAGATCGTATTATATCCTTCATGGCGAATTGCATATTAAATTCCAGCAGATGTGAATGACTTTGACTTTCCAATGTAAGCCCAAACCAACCAACAAGCCAAACAACAACACCATCATGATGCCAAGGCATAGGCGGACCCAGGGGGATGTTTGCAGGGGTGCGCACCCTCCCTTTTGTCCTGAAAGTCTATTAAAGGGCCATTGAAACTCTCGTGAAAATGAAGTGTGCACACCCCCTTTCTCAAGAATGTGCACCCCCACTTTCTCAAAAAACTGTATCCGCCCGTGAAAGGTAGATGACAATAGACTACTTAAAACAACATTTTGGATTTTCTACCTTCTTACATACACGGACGTCAGATGTCGTCAGTTCGTTCAGTTTGCAGTTCCTGTCATTTCAGTTGCCGTCGGTGCCCGCACAGAAAGTAATACAATTACAAAGATATAGGGTCTGGCTCACAAGTTATCAAATACTCATCGATAAATATTGGTAGACGTCATAATACTGCCCACCGTCTGAGAACCCTAACAGCTAATTACTCCGGCTTATCTCCCCGTGCCAGCTCTTCCCCGACATGAAGGAGGGACGATTGATATGCATTGCATTAAATGGGTTTTTGCTGGAGAGGAGATACGAAAAGGGAAAGACTTCCATGAATTTTGATGGAATGAAATTTCCGCCCACCTTTGTGTGTATTGAGGGATTTGACGCTTTGTGTCATGTAATAATGATTTCTGCAGCTCTGTAAAACGTAGAATGGTAAGAATACAGGCGACACCCTTCACAGAGGTGGTAACGAAATTTGGCTTGGTCAATTTTTACAAAGAAAGATTTGAATGACAAAGGTTTCATCTTTTTTATCTTGACTTGCGGAAGTTTTCTAGCTTTTACACTGATATGGCTTCGTCTCGCGACACGCGGTAATACAGATTTACTTACAAAACAGTGTCGATTTCTAGCTAAATGTAGTAGTATATATATGGATAACTGGAGCTATTTGACCCGAAACTGCCCTACCCTTGTATCGACGTCCAAACCTATGGGAACTGTTCATGAACTGGACTGTGCAGATTTTGACTGTGTTATCTAATAACGATGGAACTATACATCATAAATATGTTGATTGGAATAAATATTTACTTAAAGTCGATATATCATGATTATAATTTCCCTGAATGACTTTATCTCAATACTTGATCGCTGTGAAATACCGAAGGGACAGGCAGGCGAACTCGTGTCGTGTCCACAGCGCCAACTGAAATTTGCATCGCCAATGTAAGGTAACGTGACGTGTCACATCAGTGCCCTTTCTGTTCCCTGCCGGACGTCAAGTGGGTGACCCCATCTTGCAAATGTTTTGTGAGCTCTAGAGGGCGCAGGGAAACAATGAATAAATCAAATAAAGTGGCAAGAGCAGACTATGGTTTGAACAGCAGTTGTTCGTAAGGTCTACTGGAATTAGCCAGGATTTGGTGTTACTAATTCCCGCCATATTCTTCGTAAGTAGAGAGCGTTCGTTGGCAATAAACTTGTCTGAAGACTATTGACAAGGTCACGTGATCCAGAGTACCATCAATTTCCCGGTATTGGTTTTCGTATATATATCGAGCTTAGGTCTGTTTCTGACAAAAGATCAGCGTATTAGGCCATTTCATCATACAATATTGGCAGCATCAAATCAGCCAAAGATATTTTGTTTGTAACGAACAACACAATTTGTTTATTCGTCGAAGGGGGCGGTGGGGTAGCCTAATGTCTAAAACCGTTGGCTCGTCACGCCGAAGACCCGGGTTCGAATCCCCACATGGGTACAATGTGTGAAGCCCATTTCTGGTGTCCCCCGCCGTGATGTTGCTGGAATATTGCTAAAAGCGGCGTAAAATCATACCCACTCACTCACTCACTATTGGCCGAAGACAGAGAATTGATATGTTAAGGCATTAACAGGGTTTTGTCACTTTTATTTACAGCTATTGTCAACTCTTTATTAACGTATAGTAACATAATCATGGAATCGGTCATAGTGACATAGCAACCAGTACACATTATTCAATTAGCTGCAATTAAACGACAATTAAAAATGACAACAATAAACTACAAGCGCTTTGTCATTTGATCTTGCAGCTTTACCTGATAAAACAATTGTACAGGTCGAGGGTTCCTGGGCTCGACTTACATGTGTCAGTACTGGCAGTTACTGATTCTATAAATGTAAAACGTCAACGTAAGATAATATTCAGTCAGCTGCCGAAACAGATTCCATTGAACGTAAAATGCAAATAAACTACCGGGCAAAAGAAAGCTACCACTTGTAAATGTAATTGTATGAAACACAAAAACGCTGGTACAGGTTTGAATCCAAACAGAAAACATTTGCCAAAATGCAACATGGTCCCGCTAACAACGCAGCTGCCCGTAAACTTCGTACGAATCGTGCATTATTCAAAACGTGAAAAACATGGTTGTGAAACATTGTACCAAATGCACGTTCACGGTTCAGTCTGTTCAGAAACGATGGCAGAGTTCAAGTATTTCGACATAGAGGAGAACGACTGGCGCCAAACTGCGTCCATGAAGTTCAGTCGATAACAGCCAAGAGGAGTCATTTTGAAGCACTTCAACGAAAGGCCTCACACAGCCCGAATTGTTCGTGAATACCTGCACAACCTTAACGTCAACGTATTGCCGTGACCAGCGCATTCTCCAGACAACCCCATAGTACATCTAAGCTTTCATCTTGATCGTCAGCTGAGACAGCGTGTACCACCTCCAGCGAACCGACAGGAACCTTAACAGACACTCTTGGACTTATCGAACAGGATTCCTGCTGACGTCATCAACTGACGACGTCAATGGGGCGTGTGTTGGCGTGTATGGTTGCCCAAGGTGGTCACATTCGCTGTTGATGACGTGATTCATCACATGAAAAAAAAACCTATCCTGCAAAGAACAATAACCATGAATAGAGAGAAGGGCGTGTATAAGTAATCATTCGTGCCACTTAGTATATATTCAAATTATAGTCTGTCATTTCATTTTACTTTTAATATTTCGTCTGTGATTTCTATTAAGATAATCCGAACTCACACAAAGAATAAATACGGAAAGGAGGGAACAAATACCTCTTGCAGAAAGAATATGTTTACTGTGTGACCTACGTGTAATCGACAACGAACATCATTGTCCATTTACATGTCCTGCCCATCATCTCAACAATAAGGTATCGTCCACTGTACTACTGTTCTGAAAGAAATAATCATGATTATTTTGTTTGTTTGTTGCTTAACGCCGCTCTCAGCAATCCACTATTATGAAACGTAACTTATACTCTGCTAACGTCTGTAAATCCTATCTTGCTCAACAAATGCACAAAATTGATTTAGGAATCACTGAGTAAAAGGAAAATGTCTTGAATGAGTAATTACTGTGTTAAAGTGAATTTCTTGTCACCATGTCATTGTTATTCAATTAATGTATGTGTTTTTTCGAACGTGGACCATTGGCCTTTATGCCAAATAACTCTACATGATATGTATTCATACTATCCGAAAACGTTTGACATCAATTGCTTCTCAGCACTAGGGCACGGATGGCAGCCCTTTGCGATGGCTGAAATCGATATTCTTGTTTTAGGTTTTCATTTGTTTTCGACATGATTATGTTTCTAGAAATGTTATTATCACACCAGTGCTCGTTGGTTTCATGTCGCGTAGCGTTCTTTCGCGGCGATATAACTGAAATATAAACCGGCATTGAACCAAACGCTATCACTCATGCCGTTTCTTAATCGACGTAGATGTTTCTATGGTCTACTGCTCCGAAATTGACCCCTCATGTAGTAACACAAGAAAAGAGCTATTCTCCACATCCATATTTGTGTTTACACAATGTTGCAAATGCCTGGAACTTTCAGCCGTACACCCTGTTGTGGAAAAATGCCATGTAAACACATCGTTAACACAAACAAAGTAAAGCTCCTCAAATGGCAGATCACAAACATAATCCAGCTGCTGACAACCAGCCCATATAGTTTACGTAACAACAACAACGACGTCGTCATCGGCTGCATGTACCAGCAAAGGTACTCCATGTTATACAATACCGAGGATACGTCAAAAGAAGCGAGGCGTGCAATTCCATGTCCTACAGCCGTTAAGACCAGCATTAAGCGACTCAACGTGAGGGTAAAAGCACTTTTGATTCTTCTGCCAGTGTAAACATACACGGGGCTTTACCTGGTGTATTTTCAAACTATATCTGGCCAAACTATGGCGTTTTAAAATATATGTACATCAAGAACATTCAAGGCGGAATAGAGGTGATAATCTCACAACATTCAACACCATCACATTATTCCTGACATTTAGATATTTAATCCTTAGAACGGCATTCAGAAGTGATACATATAAAAGTGGGGATTTGTGGATGTCAACCTCTTTATTTTTTTACATAAGTTTCTCTTAGCCTACTCAAGCACTTAGCACACTAAATATGATGAATCGCAGGCCTTAATGGAATATCCCTGACTGCACAAGATGAACCTTTCACGTATCGACTGGCCGTAACAGACAAATGAGCACCAACAAATAACGTACAAAAAGTATTCATTTCTTAAATAATGTCTGTAAGCAAACACACAGCGAGAAACTGAACACTTTAACGCATGAATTATGTATATTGGGATATCTGTTACTCTCAAACTGCACTAATCTGATAAATAGCAAAGTCATGTCACATCCTGTCCCGTTCCCGAATGTAACACCGGCCATGCATATAATGGAATTTATCAACGTCGTCTTTTTGCGAAGCTTGCATTAAGAAGCTTACCTGTGATTGATTGCCAACAATCTCCCTTGACACTTGGTCAGTCGGTCAATACCAACCACGTGTTACTGTTTCCGAAACAGCGGCACTAAATATCTCTTTGCCTCGTCTAGCATAAAAAAGTAGGACTACAATCCGGAATGCAATTTCTATGGGATTTCCAAAAACCTAGGCGGGCAATAAAAAAAGATTGAGAACAAAAGGGCAGAGATATATTCTTTCTTTTATCATTTTCCTCCTTATGTTTCTTTCATAAACTTTTATATATCAACATGGTTTCTAGCAAAAAATCTTACAAAAGTAATACCTTCTATGGAAGACCTACAAAACGCACGACAAGCAAACTGTGCATATACCCTCACATCATTGCCTATGGGATGTGTATATCACCACATCATTGCCTATGGGATGTGTATATCACATTCCTTATGGGAGGAAAACACAATGAATTATTAAATAAATGAATTTAATTAAAATGATGACAGAGATAAGATAGTGTTGGCTGACGGTAATTATTCTGTTGTCCGGGCGCACGTGACAGATGTGTTGTATATAAGTACTGCATGAGAACAAATGCATTCATTGAATGAAAAACGTAACAATTCAAACAAATTCTGCCAAAAATAAGACATCTACTCAGACGCCATCTGAAAACTACCATATGACAGCTACTTGGACATCATCCGACAACGACCCACCCACCATAACATCTTCATGGACAACATCGAGCAAAGACCAAGGCACCATATGACAGCTACTTGGACTACGTCTTGCAAAGACCAAGGCACCATATGACAGCTACTTGGACAACGTCTTGCAAAGACCAAGGCACCATATAACAGCTACTTGGATAACGTCTTGCAAAGACCAAGGCACCATATGACAGCTACTCGGACAACGTCTTGCAAAGACCAAGGCACCATATGACAGCTACTTGGACAACGTCTTGGATAACGCACCATATGCAACTTGGA
Source organism: Haliotis rubra (assembly GCF_003918875.1). Classification (NCBI taxonomy): domain Eukaryota; kingdom Metazoa; phylum Mollusca; class Gastropoda; order Lepetellida; family Haliotidae; genus Haliotis; species Haliotis rubra. Next base: position 2,445,225 of record NW_025767213.1, read on the forward strand.
CAACGTCTTGCAAAGACCAAGGCACCATATGACAGCTACTTGGATAACGTCTTGCAAAGACCAAGGCACCATATGACAGCTACTTGGACAACGTCTTGCAAAGACCAAGGCACCATATGACAGCTACTTGGACAACGTCTTGCAAAGACCAAAGGCACCATATAACAGCTACTTGGATAACGTCTTGCAAAGACCAAGGCACCATATACCAGCTACTGGGACAACGTATTGCTTTGTGTATGTGAAGTAATTCACAATTTCAAATTAAATATGACATAGAAAACTTTTATTGAAGATATTGAAATGATTTATGACTTGAATATCAACAGTGAGTAAAGATTCGGGATTTGAACAAATAAATGTTGCAATCCATAAGCTAAGCCCTGTGTCCATTGAATGGGTTTTTGCTGCAGCCATAACGACATTGAAGGTGCATCATGTACTTCGAAACATATACCTACTGTTTACATCCAGAGATTACTCAGACGTGGAGGTTATATGTCAATGTTTATCAAATCATCTACATGATATAAAGCCAACTGATGACACTAAAACCGTGAAACAGCTCGGGTCATAATTATGTGTCTGTTTTGAGGCTTACTCTATACAATATGTGAAACAAGTTTTCTTGATCATAATTTGAGTGAGAGAGTGAGTTTAATTTTAATCGTGGCTGGACCAGACACTCCAGTGATCAACAGTATGAGCATCGATCTACGCAATTGGGAACCGTTGACACGTGTCAACCAAGTCAGCGAGGCCTGACCACCCGATCCCGTTAGTCACCTCTTACGACAACATAATTTGAAAAAGGAAACAGCAGTCTATAGTAATATAACTTAACTAGTCTCTAAAAATAAAAAAAATTCTGGTTGAAACAACGAATACTTAAATTGAAAAGGAGCCCAGGTGAGATGGGAGTTTCAGAAAGAGTCCTACTCAGACGCCATCTGAAAACTACGATATGACAGCTACTTGGACATCATCCGACAACGACCCACCCACCATAACATCTTCATGGACAACATCGAGCAAAGACCAAGGCACCATATGACAGCTACTTGGACTACGTCTTGCAAAGACCAAGGCACCATATGACAGCTACTTGGACAACGTCTTGCAAAGACCAAGGCACCATATGACAGCTACTTGGATAACGTCTTGCAAAGACCAAGGCACCATATGACAGCTACTTGGACAACGTCTTGCAAAGACCAAGGCACCAGCTATATGAGACCAAGCTACTTGGATAACGTCTTGCAAAGACCAAGGCACCATATGAAAGCTACTTGGGCAACGTCTTGCAAAAAGACCAAGGCACCATATGACAGCTACTTGGATAACGTCTTGCAAAGACCAAGGCACCATATGAAAGCTACTTGGGCAACGTCTTGCAAAGACCAAGGCACCATATGACAGCTACTTGGATAACGTCTTGCAAAGACCAAGGCACCATATGAAAGCTACTTGGGCAACGTCTTGCAAAGACCAAGGCACCATATGACAGCTACTTGGATAACGTCTTGCAAAGACCAAGGCACCATATGAAAGCTACTTGGGCAACGTCTTGCAAAGACCAAGGCACCATATGAAAGCTACTTGATAACGTCTTGCAAAGACCAAGGCACCATATGAAAGCTACTTGGGCAACGTCTTGCAAAGACCAAGGCACCATATAACAGCTACTTGGATAACGTCTTGCAAAGACCAAGGCACCATATGAAAGCAGCTACTTGGGCATTATCCGACACATCCTCGGACATCATAGGACAAGTACGAATCATTAGGCACTCAGACAACTGCATCAACCACGACCACACGGTCACCTTCAAACAGTTTCTCGTGCACTTAAAGAAGTGCGATCAAACACCAAAAGTAAAGTATGTATTACTATGGTTTTTACATTTCTTAAGCAGACTTTCCCCCACAATCATCAAACGTTTGATTTTACTATACCGTAGAATCATTTGGGGAAACAAACAACAATTTCGTGTTGAAGAACATCATTCTTTAATAAAAAGAAGTAGTACAGATTAAAGGTTTAAATTCCCATAGTACGATCATTGACATTACAATTATCTGCTGCATGGCAATTACCGATACTCACATTAGGCAATAAACCGTTGTTTCCTTTACGATAATGATAGCCCTGCCACCCATGTCTAACATATGATGCATATAACATGTTATTGAGCCCAGATATACACACACAGCTATAATTTACCAATAACCACGAATTCATGCGATGATAAAGAGTATATCCTTAGTTGTAATAACTGGCCTTCACTTACTAAACGAGTAGGAATTTACTGTTATTTGTTGCTAGATGAAACGCGATTAATAGCTGTCATAAATGACAATGTTAAAGCGATTCAGGTCTGGGAAGTGTCCCTGGAGAGGGTCTTGTGACTTGACGTGTCCCGAGAGAGCGTCTTGTGACTTGACGCTGGTGGAACTACGTGGCATGATAAGGGCATCTGAAAGCGGAACGACACCGGGGACAAAACTGATGATGCCATGTTTCATTCTTGTAGCTATACAATTCGCATTGAGAAGTATTCTTGTTTCGGTTTTTTTCAGTGTCAGCCGATGTTGCAACGTCAGGCCGCCATTGTAATGACGTCGATTTGCGGCTGGGGTGGGGTGGGGATGGGGGTGTCTCACGACCAACGTTTGATGACGTCCGAAGTATTGCCCTTTCGCTGACGGTTATAACGGCGAAGTTAAAAGTCACCGATTATTTGTCTTTTTGCCTACGTCAAAAGATTTTCCTATTCAGAAACACGTAGCACTTCCATCACGCGCTGACGTCGGATGAGTGAAATCCAATTAAATACTTTTACTGTGTCTATATATCATATGGATATAAAGTTTCAGTGTTATTCCTGGCTTTTCACAAATAGACGTTTTTAGAAAGAATATAATCCGACCTGGGAAACATGAAGATTCCATCCATTATTGTACATTTATTTCCTTTATCTAACGTCGAAGCCATGTAATGTAAACCGGACAAATATAACTACTCTGATCTTGTGAAGCAGTATCATATACATGTCATCAGTATTTAATCTTGGTCAAATCAAATATTCTTTTGTAATGTACGCCTATTCTATCAGATGATATAATCTCACACTAATTTGGAAAGGATTTATATAGTAAGGTTTATGATCCGTTTCATTTTCATCGGAGCTATTAACTAATAAAAAAATAAAATAATGATTGACCACATAATTTTTTTGCCACATTGCGATCAGGACTGACTCTCCAACCAATTAAAATGGATTCCTTTATCAAAGTAACTACATCAGCGAATTGGCTTTGTGTATGTGGAGTAATTCACAATTTCAAATTAAATATGACATAGAAAACTTTTATTGAAGATATTTTCGTGCCTCATTATCAGGGTGGTGTGTACGGAAGAATTGGTTGTAAATACATTAGAAAACGTGTCCCATAAAATCTCTGTTTCATCATATATCGAAGCGGTGTGATGTAAACCTGGTCAAATTTGACTACACTGATATTGAAATGATTTATGACTTGAATATCAACAGTGAGTAAAGATTCGGGATTTGAACAAATAAATGTTGCAATCCATAAGCTAAGCCCTGTGTCCATTGAATGGGTTTTTGCTGCAGCCATAACGACATTGAAGGTGCATCATGTACTTCGAAACATATACCTACTGTTTACATCCAGAGATTACTCAGACGTGGAGGTTATATGTCAATGTTTATCAAATCATCTACATGATATAAAGCCAACTGATGACACTAAAACCGTGAAACAGCTAGGGTAATAATTATGTGTCTGTTTTGAGGCTTACTCTATACAATATGTGAAACAAGTTTTCTTGATCATAATTTGAGTGAGAGAGTGAGTTTAATTTTAATCGTGGCTGGACCAGACACTCCAGTGATCAACAGTATGAGCATCGATCTACGCAATTGGGAACCGTTGACACGTGTCAACCAAGTCAGCGAGCCTGACCACCCGATCCCGTTAGTCACCTCTTACGACAAGCATGGGTTACTGAAGACCAATTCTAGCCCGGATCTTCACGGGTCGATCATAATTTGAAAAAGGAAACAGCAGTCTATAGTAATATAACTTAACTAGTCTCTAAAAATAAAAAAATTCTGGTTGAAACAACGAATACTTAAATTGAAAAGGAGCCCAGGTGAGATGGGAGTTTCAGAAAGAGTCCTGACTCTGGCGAAAATCTAGACTCCCTTCATTTAGGCTTTTTTCATATTGCCATTTATATGCACTTGTATTTAAACTAACAGATACCCTTGATATCTGATAGTGGCATTCACAAATAATTAACTACAGACGTGGAGTCAGATTCATGTTTGACAGACTTTAAGACCAGTGTTAACAAGATGGTAGAAGAACATTGATGTTTATTTTGCTTGTGTAAGTATTAAATTACCTGGTGTATGTTTTGCAAAACCTGTTTCAAAACCCAAACAGACATCCAAAAGAAACCTCTCTCAGTATGTTAGCAACAAACTAATCACTTGAGATAAGACCAGAATACATCTTTTCTTTCTCCATCTCACGGAAAAGACATCGTTCCATCAAGATTTCCTTTTTCATTCTCTGAGTACTTTCCGTTCATATCCTAACTTGATCAGTGTAATTCTGATATTCCAAGAGTACAGAAAGACCAATGCTTTAAGATATAGTATTGTAGTTTGGTTCTGATAGGTTTGCGATAGTACAGATAATAGAAAGTGTAAGAAGTTCTTTGCCTTGATGAATTGTTAACGTTATTCAGTTATTGTTATGAATGTCCCATCTGTTGTCATGGTTTGGTTATTTGTTGTGTGGAAGTGTTGTTGGATGGTGGAAGTGTTGTTGTATGGTTGAAGCGATGTCTCTATGGAGTGATTGTCAGTTGCACAAAAGATTTTTGCAATAGTAAAATGATGATGGTTGAAGTGGTCAGGAAACTGACAAACATGGGGAAATGGATTGTTGGAGCCGTTTCGTGATGTGACAGTTTCTAGGAGACTGGATCGATGTACCTATATATTTATCCTACCTGACCAATAACCTGGCTTTCAGTAAAAGAATCCCTTGGTGTAAAAGGAACGGTTGCAACATTAAGCTGTTTTCAGTGGCTTATAAATGAGGAAGCAGAATGCGCAAACTCTCTATCTTTAAATACATAAATGAAGGACGCCAACTGGGTGTTAAAGACCTCGTCATACCTCGATCATCATAAACCTCCTCTCAGAAAACAGATTTATCGCAGAGCGTTATGGCGTTGTTAATTTAAGTGGATCCTGGATTTAAGAACAGAGATCTGGAAGAGGAAATACTCCCGAGGATTTATTTGAGAGTGAAGCAATATCTATCAGTTTTAAATATTTTTACTTCAGTTTTCCGATTTATTTTTGGTAAAAAATTGATTCCTCATTTTGCTATACTAGGATTCTAAAGATTTTTTTAGTTAGCTACCAAATATTTATGCATTGTATTGTGTTCTGGAAACTTCACAATGAAAAATGAGAATTTGTTTTGAAATTATTTACCGCAAATTTGTCCACGTCTAAAATAAGTTTTGTTTCACGGGATTATGGCAGTGTGTGCAATCACCTAACAGTTACACTAAACGAACGGCATCATACAAATGAGTGACGAAGGTGATATTTTTCTTTTGTCAGAAACTAAATGTAAAACGTCAAGGCAAGATATCAATCAGAATTGTCTTTCTGGCGATCAGTTTGGCGTAAAAGGCAAAACATGGACGATAACTTTATGAATGGTCAACCGAAATTCAATGAAGATAATAGAATACACTAAAACAGCATTTTGGATTATCTGCAGAATCAATCAAACATTCATGCCATATTTATACATTTACTTCTGTGTATACATACACACATGAACTAAATGGGATGAGATGTCAGGCTCTCATGAATAATCGTAGGTGTCCCCCTTCCTACATACACGGACGTCAGATGTCGTCAGTTCGTTCAGTTTGCAGTTCCTGTCATTTCTGTTGCCGTCGGTGCCCGCACAGAAAGTAATACAATTACAAAGATATAGGGTCTGGCTCACAAGTTATCAAATACTCATCGATAAATATTGGTAGACGTCATAATACTGCCCATTGTCTGAGAACCCTAACAGCTAATTACTCCGGCTTATCTCCCCGTGCCAGCTCTTCACCGACATGAAGGAGGGACGATTGATACGCATTGAACTAAATGGGTTTTGCTGGAGAGGAGATACGAAAAGGGAAAGACTTCCATGGAATTTCGATTAAATGCAATTTCCGCCCACTATTGTGTGTATTGAGAGGTGAAATAAGGATTTGACCCTTCGAGTCATGTAATGTTGATTTTAGCAACTCTGTTAAATGCAGAACTGTAACGACTATACAGGAGACGTACTTCATAGTGGTGTAAATGAAACTGTGAAATTCCACAAAGTCAACTATTAAAAACACAGATTTAGCTTGACATATAAACGTGTTATAGAGAATTTTGTTGACATACATTGCTTCGTCCTGCGACATGCCATTCATTACTTCAAATTCACTAAGTCTTACAAAACAATGTCCATTTGTAGCTGTAGTGGTAGAATATGGCATAATTAGGGTTACTGGACCCGAAACACCGACACGAATGTCCGCTGACCTCGAGTCAACGTCCTGACACAGACCTTCAATTGGGTTTACTAATAACGATGACACTATGCATCATAAATATGTTGACTGCAATAAATATTTCATTTAAGTCGAAATATCATTATTATAATTTCCCTACATGACTTTATCTCAATATTTGATCGCAGTTAAATACCAAAGGGACAGGCAGGCGATCTCGTGTCATGCCCATAGGGCCAACTCAATTTTGCTTCGCCAATGTTAGGTCACATGACGTATGACACACCAGCGCCCTCTCTGTACCGCGCCTGACGTCAAGAGAGTGATTCCATCTTGCAAATGCTTGAAGGCGTAGGGAAACAATGCATAAATCAAATAAAGTGGCTAAAGCATACTAAGGTTTGAAAAGCAGTTGCTCTTCGGGTCGACTGGAATTAGCAAGGATTTGGTGTCATATTCTTCGTAAGCAGACAATATTTTGGCAATAGACGTGTCTGGAACTATTGACAAGGTCACGTGATGCAGAGTACCATAATTGTCCCGGTATTGGTTTTCTAGTGCATACCGAGCTCAGGTCTGTTACCGACAGAAGATCAACGGATTAGGTCATACAATATTAATAGTATCCAAGAGCTTTAGTTTCTTGGATGGTAGTTCAGATCGGTGGATAACGGAAGACAAAAGCAGGGTGGAGATGATGACGACAGCAGCAGTTTATTATGGTTGAGGAATTGTGGTCGAAATGGTACAAGTTGATGGTAAACCCGTGTCACAACGCACACTGGGACGGAGTGGCCAATGTTCCACTATCTGTCACTTACATACATACAGAAGTCGGACGGCGATTCTTCATCGTCGTCGTAGTCGTTGGTGAGGCTACATATGTTTAATTTGTGTATTCCGACAGATAAAACATGCTACGACATTCCTCCTCTGATTCAGAAAAAAATGATCTGGTATCATTATATAATTATGTAAATTAGCGGAGTTAACTCTCATCTCACTTTACACTCAAGTTACATGAAGACCATCTTACTCTGAATACTTAGCCTTGATCATTGTAGCAGTCAGCTGAATATTGTCATCTCTGTCATTGTTACTATAATCACCGCTTTTGTATTATACCGCCTTTGAAATTCTACTGTCTCTCTATTTTGTACTGACTTTGTATCTATTTGTATACATTGTTTATAGTTGTTAATTCTATCACATTGCTTAGTTGTTTCGCTCCACGTTCCTTTACAGATTGATTTCCAGTTAATTAATTGTATTAGTTTTCACTTGGGAATCAACGTGTAACAATGTGCAAGATTAGGTTTTGATGTTGAAGACATTTTCATTTGGCCCATGTTTATCGTCAGTATTAGAGAACAAAAATTAAATCACTGCTTTTGCAGAGTAATATAACATACATCCCCTCTGAGATTCCACAGATTAATTCCAGTTAGTGCTAAATATGATTTCGCCAAGTATTTCCATGAATGTGATCTTTATCTGATTGTTTGACGCCCCCGCACCCACCCACACTGAAGGGCAATGGGAGTCGTGTTGATCCATTTGTTTTCTTAACGCCAAGACTAAAATACCAGCACTTTGTAATTTGATTCGTCATAGTGTAGTATGGATGAGAGCATCATGCAATACATCGAATAATCACCAAGTATAGAGAGAAAGGTGTAGGTGAGTAAACAATCGTGTAGTTATTACCAATTATCATCCAATACTTTATTTATATTTCCTGCTTATAGTTCATATTTTGTCCGTGACATTCACTCAATCGGAAACCGTTGTCGACAATGTCTTCATATCAATAGCTCTTAGTGGTACAGGGCACCGATGGCTCGATCGTCTGAGGTAGTACAAGTGACTCGACAGAGTTACAGCTCTTTGTAGTATCAGGAAACTACGATCGTAGTTCTGATTCGAACTGATCATGTTTCTGGAATTGTCAGTACCATACCCGTGCTTTCAAATTCATGTGAAGTTGATACGATTTAATTATTCTGAAATAACATTATTCAAATCGCCACTAAAACAAGCGCATTCATTTACGAGGTAGATGGCTGCTTGCTCTTCATCTCTAACCCACCAGAGCTAAAAACTGACACCTCATGTAATAACACAACAAAATGACTGTTCTCTGCATCCATATTTGTGTTTACACAACGTTGCAAATGCTTGGAATCTTCAGTCGTACACTCTGCCATGGATTAATGCCATGCAAACACATCGTTAACACCAACACAGTTAAACTAGTCAAACCCCAACAGCTACTGACAACAAACCGTTATAGTCTACGACGTCGTCATCGGCTGCTTCTACCAGCAAAGGTACTCCATGTTATACAATACCGAGGATACGTCAAAAGAAGCGAGGCGTGCAATTCCATGTCCTACAGCCGTTAAGACCAGCATTAAGAGTCTGCCATTGTAAACATACACGGGGATTTACCTGGTGTATTTTCGGCAGAGCAAAATCCGATATTGTCAAACAATGGTGTTTGAAAATAAATGTATGAAAAGCTTAGTTACTTGGCGTATGTATCAGTGAATCATGTTTTTAGGAGTATCCCAGATGTGACACCGTTTTCTTGGAGGCTGCCATTTGTGAAATGGGAAGTAACTGCATCTATATCACATCGGAGACTCAGTCATGAGGAATGCCGATACCTATGCTATTCAACAATATCACGTGTGAATGAACAAGCGTGGGTTAATAGCTCTACATTTGCTATTCAACACTGGCAATAGTGAGTGAACACCACCACCTGTGACATTCAACACTGATAAATGACTCAATGTTCATGCTTATAACATGAGGAACGGGCGAGAGAGAGCGAATAATCTGATTTACATCCAGCACTACCATGAGTAGGTGGATATATATATATATATATATATATATATATATATATATATATATATATATATATATATAAATTTGGTCTTTAAGAGATATGTAATATCAATGTCACGATTTTCTCTTTTACGGGATCTATTTTCACAAAAATATGTAAAACTTTTATAGAAATAGAAAAAAATGATATCGTTAAATGAACAACTTTGTAAACACATATAACCGGTTAAGAATGACATATCCGTGGAAAGCAAACCCTACATTCTCAGATGCCTCCAATTATTCTTTACAAAAGGATATTGAAGGCGTATATTATTTCTGAGAGGCTGTTTTCAATACAATAAATCTTGGAGAACTCGTGGGCAATAAAGGAAACTAAAATATTGAAACTGAATTGCCACAATATCCTTCTTATCGATTATCTGTTAGCCTACTCAAGCACTTAGCACACTAAATATGATGAATTGTAAGCTTAATGGAATATCCCTGACTGCCTACGATGAACCTTTCACGTATCGACTGGCCGTAACAGACAAATGGGCACCAACAAATAACGTATCAAAAGTATTCATTCCTAATAACTAGTATCTGAATACAATCTGTTATCTGGTGTATCTGTTACTTACTCTCAAATTGCACTAATCTGATAAATAGCAAAGTCATGTCACACCCTGTCCCGTTCCCGAATGTAACATCGGCCATGCATATAATGGAATTTATCAACGTCGTCTTTTTGCGAAGCTTGCATTAAGAAGCTTACCTGTGATTGATTGCCAACAATCTCCCTTGACACTTGGTCAGTCGGTCAATACCAACCACGTGTTACTGTTTCCGAAACAGCGGAACACTAAATATCTCTTTGTCTCGTCTAGCATAAAAAAGTAGGACTACAATCCGGAACGCAATTCCTAGGAGATTTCCAAAAACCTAGGCGGACAATAAAAACAGATTGACAACAAAAGGGCAGAGATACATGTAATACTTTCCTTTCTTCCATGAATTTCCCCCCGTATTTATGCTTCGTTATATATATATTTCTTTTATAAACTTTGATACGCCAACATAGTTTCCAGCAAGCCGAACTTTCTTGGGAAATCTCACATATAATAAGGAATACCTCTTTCTATGGAAGATTTACAAAACGCCCGACAAGCTCAATCTGCACACACTACAACATCATTGCCTCTGGGAAGTGTATGTGAAATTTCGGATGGGGGAGAACTCGATGAATTATTAAACATGTGAATTCAATTACTTGGATGATAGAGCTACTTGGACATCATCCTACAACTACTCAGACACCATCTCACAGCTACTTGGACATCATCCTACAACTACTCAGACACCATCTCACAGCTACTTGGACATCATCCTACAACTACTCAGACACCATCTCACAGCTACTTGGACATCATCCTACAACTACTCAGACACCATCTCACAGCTACTTGGACATCATCCTACAACTACTCAGACACCATCTCACAGCTACTTGGACATCATCCTACAACTACTCAGACACCATCTAACAGCTATTTGGACATCACCACACAACACAGACACCATCTAACAGCTATTTGGACATCACCACACAACACAGAGTCACAGACATCATCTCACAGCTACTTGGACATCACCACACAACACAGACACCATCTAACAGCTATTTGGACATCACCACACAACACAGACACCATCTAACAGCTATTTGGACATCACCACACAACACAGACACCATCTAACAGCTACTTGGACATCACCACACAACACAGAGTCACAGACACCATCTAACAGCTTCTTGGACATCACTACACAACACATACACCATCTAACAGCTATTTGGACATCACCACACAACACAGACACCATCTAACAGCTATTTGGACATTGGACAACAGGGTCACAGACACCATCAACACTATTTGGACATCACACACAACACAGACACCATCTAACAGCTACTTGGACATCACCACACAACACAGACACCATCTAACAGCTACTTGGACATCACCACACAACACAGACACCATCTAACAGCTATTTGGACATCACCACACAACACAGACACCATCTAACAGCTATTTGGACATCACCACAACAACACAGACACCATCTAACAGCTACTTGGACATCACCACACAACACAGACACCATCTAACAGCTACTTGGACATCACCACACAACACAGACACCATCACCACAGCTACTTGGACATCACCACACAACACAGACATCATCTAACAGCTACTTGGACATCACCACACAACACAGAGTCACAGACACCATCTAACAGCTTCTTGGACATCACCACACAACACAGACACCATCTAACAGCTACTTGGACATCACCACACAACACAGACACCATCTAACAGCTACTTGGACATCACCACACAACACAGACACCATCTAACAGCTTCTTGGACATCACTACACAACACAGACACCATCTAACAGCTACTTGGACATCACCACACAACACAGACACCATCTAACAGCTACTTGGACATCACCACACAACACAGACACCATCTAACAGCTACTTGGACATCACCACACAACACAGAGTCACAGACACCATCTAACAGCTACTTGGACATCACCACCACACAGACACACAGACTTGGACATCATCAACACAACAGCCATGTAACAGCTACTTTGACACCACACCACACAACACAGACACCATCTAACAGCTACTTGGACATCACCACAACACAGACATCATCTAACAGCAGATCACCACCATCTGACACCATCTAACAGCTACTTGGACATCACCACACAACACAGAGTCACAGACACCATCTAACAGCTACTTGGACATCACCACACAACACAGACACCATCTAACAGCTACTTGGACATCACAACACAACACAGACACCACATCACAGCTTCACACATCACACACACCACAGACACCATCTAACTTGGACATCACCACACAGACACATCTAACACTTGGACATCTAACACACCATTGGACAGTTACTCTAACAACAACATAGACACCATCTGACAGCTACTTGGACATCATCTCACACACAACACAGACACCATCTAACAGCTACTTGGACATCACCACACAACACAGACACCATCTAACAGCTTCTTGGACATCACCACACAACACAGACACCATCTGACAGCTACTTGGACATCACCAAACAACCAAACAACACCATCTAACAGCTACTTGGACATCACCACACAACACAGACACCATCTGACAGCTATTTGGACATCACCACACAACACAGACACCATCAGACAGCTACTTGACCATCATCGGACTTTTTAAGCAGTCTTTTCACAAGAATCATTAACATTTTGATTGCACGATATGCCGTAAAATCATTTGGAAAAATCGTAATTTTTTTCTCTTCTTGTCTTTCTAAAGCAGCACTCCCACGGAAGCACAGTCAATGCGTGTACCAATTTACTCATTACGCGATGTTTCAAAAGCTTGGAAAAATTGTACTTCATAATGATAGCTCGGTGCACAAAAAGAAAGATACCAAAATAACATGACAATTTACTAATTGTACTTGGCAAATACTGATACTCGCATCAAGCTGGAAACCGATATTTCCTCTAGGATAATGATAGCCCAGCCCCCCTTGTCTAACATATGGTACATATAACATATTACTAAAGCCAGCCCATACACAATAGCTATTTTTTATCAATTACGAACAATGTGGAGGATGCATTGGCGGATCCAGAGGGGGGTTCAACACCCCCCCTTTGAAGATGACTTAAGTCCACATTGAAGTTTTATTTTTGCGTTGGCGGAGCCAATGGGGGCTTCAGGGGAAGGCCCCCCTCTCTTTTCTAAATTCCTGGATCCGCCCATGTGGATGAATCGTATATCTTTAAAAAAGCAATAACTAGCGTTTACTTACTACAAAATACGCAGTTTTTATAATTTGTTGCTACAGGAAACGCCATATTTCATTTCTGCAGCTATACAATTCGCATAAACATCTGTTCTTGTTTCAGTGGCAATATTAGATCTAACTGATTTTGCAACGTCAGGCCGCCATTTTGATGACGTCGGTTTTGCGGCTGTCATGCTGGGAAATGCTGGGTTACTTGGTCTGTGTATGTCAATGTCTCTACATACGATCACACTCTTATTTGGAAATAATTTACATACTGAGATTTATGTTCCGTTTAATTTTCATCAGAGCTATAAACTAAGAATTATTTTATATTATTAATTGTGGCGAAATCTTTTCCGCCATATTGCGATCAAACCAAATTTTATCTTTTATCAATGTAAATGTATTGACAAATTAGTCTTGCGTATGTATATTAGATTCATTAATTTCGAATTAAATATTACATTGGAAAGTCTGGGTTCTGTGGATCTTTTACGGCGTCATCATTAGGGTTGTGAATCGTCACTAATGTTAGACTATATAGGAAGAATTGGTTGTAGCTAAACAAGTCGGGGTATTTCTTTCTTGCTAACTCTCATCCCTGTTTCTGATGTGTTTGGGGCTCTTCTTGGGGCTCTCCTTGTGGTGCAGAAACACCAGCACTTGAGTGGGAGGGAGGAGGAAGATCTCTCTCACTCTCTGCGACCTCTGTCTCTATCGTTTCTCTGTTTCTGGTTGACTGTTCGCTGTCGATGAATACATGACACTTCATGGATAACAACTTCTGTCTATTCTTTACACGACGTTTCAGAGCTAATTCTTGCTCCTTCATCGTCATTTTCACCTGATGAAAGAGCAAGAATTAGCTCTGAAACGTCGTGTAAAGAATAGAAAGAAGTTGCTCTGAAACGTCGTGTAAAGAATAGACAGAAGTTGTTATCCATGAAGTGTCATGTATTCATGTTCGTCCAACTTCTAAATGCCTTTCGAAAACTTTGTTCGCTGTCGAGTTCAGGAATGTGGGGACTGGCGATGGGCACACTTTTATGTCCGCACTGCCGAGTGCGCTGTCGTCGCTGATTCGTGCACCAACAATGCGTGAAATAGGCGGGCCCAATGCGTATCAATTTCGTGACATGCGCAAACTATGCGTCAAGTCGTCGTGCCATGACCACGTGAACAAGTCGTGACAATACATAAGTCCCGCCCGCCCACTTCACGACAAGTTAAAAGGCGTGTACATTGCGCAATCTGTCGCGACCATGTCGCACACTATTCGTGATCAAAGCGGACCAATGTGTGACACTGTGTGTCAATGCGCGCAAGGCCGGAAATTGACACGCTTTGATACGCACCGCCCGCAGTGTTTGCGAGTAGGTTGCGTAATGTTCATGACTAGTTCACGCAAGTGGCGCAAAGATTATGCGTACCAGAATTTTTGAATATTTCAAATTTTCTTTGCGCACTGGTACGCAGCCCCGCACAGTTTATGCACACTTGACAACAGTTTACACCGAATTTACTCATTTGCACGCAAAATTGCGTACCAGTGCGGGGACAAAATTCGTGCAAGTGTCAGGGTGGCTTAAGTCAGATACGAGTAGCTCGTAGAACTCCTTACAATTAAGAAGTGGAGATGGCACCTTAATGTAGAATACATTAATGAAGAAGACGTATTACTATGACTGCTGACGACATTTAAGTCAAAGTCAAACAGTAGTTGCCATTCCATTCCTCCATAGAAGAGATGAGATGAGATGAAATTGGGTTTTACGTCTTGCTCGAGAATATTTCGCTCATATGACGACGTGCATGCGTGTGTATGTGTATGTGCGGCTGCTTGTACTAGCCCAGACTTAAGCTGGTTTTAAAGTGCTAGCCCACTGAGATACCATGCCGCAGTGAAGCATGAATACCCCACTCAGACACATTATACTGACTCCAAGCCGACCAGTCCTTGTTGTACCCATTAATGCCGAACGCCAGGCAGGGACCAACAAGTACCATATTTTAACGTCTTTTGGTATGACGCGGTCGGGGATCGAACCCGCGACCTTCCGCTCTCCGGGCGGACGCTCTAACCACTACACCACGGAGGCGGTCCCATAGAAGAGAAGAATTGCAAAAAGGCGCGAGATAGTCCCTGAATTACTCCTGTTTATAAGATATAAGACAACATGATATTCAAGCTCACTATTGTTTGTATAGGGCCTGTAAGTCTCGCGAGGCGCTACTTCCGGTACTGAGCTGGTTCCCGACTCCCTTGCGTTATGCGAGACGGGGCCCAGCTTACTTCCGATGCCAGTTTTCTGGTGACAAGCCTATATTCGAGAAACAATTCTGGTTCCAAATTGCGCGACCGTCAAATATGACTTTACTAGACCGGACCAAGTGTACAACCATGTTTCGCTGTAATAGCTGTTGACAGTCGTTATAGTTGGATAATTTGGGGATGGTGAGATCAGAAATGTGTTATTCCTGCAAGGATTATCGGTTCGTTATTGTCAACTGACAACAATGAGACCATTCGAAAAGGTATGAAACGTTGTTTGTCACCGGAAGTACTAATTTAAGGTCTCGCGAAGTTCCGAGACCAACTTACGGGCCCTACTAAGAAGGTGCAATAGAGATTTGTCTCTTTTAGTCATGTAGTGATGATTTTCGTATTCTGTGAAACGTAGCACAGTAACAGTTGCACAGGCGACTTCCTTCACATATGTGTTAATGAAACTGTTAAATTTATAAAAAGAAAGATTTCAACTCCACATATGAAAGGGTTATCAATAGTTTTTTTTACACAGACATTGCTTTGTCTCGGGACCGGTCAATCAGTAACGTAGATTTCCTCACAAACCGACATCGATTTGTTATTTGACCCGAAAAACTCCTTGTATCACACAACGTCCCTGGCCTCGAGTCACTGTTCATTAACTTGTCTATGGAGACACTTATTTTGTTAGCGATGAAGCTATATACATCATAAATATGTTGACTGCAATAAATATTTGCTGAAGTCAAAATATCATGATTATAATTTCAGTGCATGACTTTATCTGTATATACTCATGCCAATAATGGTTGTCACCCCCTTCAATTTTTTTATTGGAGAGGGTGTGTGGGTGTGGGGTTGGGGTGGGGAAGGGGGTGTCAACCATTATTGGCATGAGTATATTTGATCGCTGTGAAATACCAAAGGCCAAGCAGATGAACTCTTCTCCTGTCCAAAGCGCCAACTCAAATTTGCTTGGCAAATGTAAGGTCATGTGACGTGACACACCAGCGCCCTCTGTATCCCATGTCTGACGTCAACGGGGTGCTTCCAACTTGCAAATGTTTTGTGAGAGCCAGAGGGCGCAGGGAAACAATGAATAAATCAAATAAAGTGGATTCAGCAGTCTAAGGTTTGAACAGCAGTTGTTCGTAAGGTCTACTGGAATTAGAAAGTATTTGACGTACTAATTCCTGCCGTATATTTCGTAGAGCAGACAATAAGTTGGCAAAAAGCATGTTTGGAACTGTTGGCAAGGTCACGTGACCCAGAATGCTATCGCTTTCCTGGTATTGGTTTTCTAATTTATACCAAGCTAAGGTCTGTTACTGACAGGAGATCAGATTAGGTCATTTCATCATACGATGCTGACAAATCTCCAGTGTCAAAGATATTTCATTTGTAACAAACAGCACATGTTCATACAGGTCGAAGACCTTCCACATTGTCTGAGTTTACAGAGAAGATGGGTATGGTATTATTAACACGGAAAAGCCAGACAAAGTTTTACCATTATTTTGTGACATTATATGTTGTTGAAAACTGGAAACATCGCAGACCACGGTACACTATCTTACACCTGCCAAGGGTCACATTGATAACGAGCATTGGACATAATCCGGGACCAGTATTTCTAAAGCTAATAGAACCAAGGTGCAGTACCTTAAACCTGCCAAGGGTCACATTCATAACGAGCATCGGACATAATCCGGGACCAGTATTTCTAAAGCTAATAGAACCAAGGTGCAGTACCTTAAACCTGCCAAGGGTCACATTGATAACGAGCATCGGACATACCCCGGAACCAGTATTTCTAAAGCTAATAGAACCAAGGTGCAGTACGTTCATCTGTATTGTATGTTTATATCATATGGTCAAATCCCCTGCCACATATACCTTCGTGGTATACTCGCGACTGGCCATTGATGCTTTGGTTCAACTGAATGACATAATCTCACGTTCACAATAACAGCGTTGTCGTAGGTTTTATCTGTAGAAGTGGTTATCTGCGATAGCTGGAATAAATATATAATACGGATGACAGTCACAAACCATTGGGTGGCTGTCCAGTAAATTCACTCAGGTAAGAAACTTTACTTTCTTCTACGTTGTTAAAATCATTATGCTATTTTGTCTTGAGTTTAATCTGTCGAACCTTAACTATACGTTACACCTCTTGGCACTTCCTTCAGGTTGATGTGAAAAGAGGCATCCTTTATTATATGTGTCATTATATTATTACATTCTGTGTTACTATTTAGGATTGTTTATTTGATACTGCTTAACACTACACTGTTTTGGGACTATTATGGAAGGTACAGAGTGTTTTGTGTATTTTAACTATTGTATTACGTTGTGAACACTATGCTGTTTTGTGACTGTTACAGAATATAGATTGCATGAATGCCCACTGGGGTGATGTGAAGAGTATTGACCAATTGCATTATGTTGTATACTTTTGAATGTGTATCGTGTGTAACGAATGTACATATGATGTTTTATGTTTTTTGATATCTGGTTGCAAGTATGTACAAAGTAAGTGACCCTCCCTGCATGTCATGTACAAAATCAATGACCTCCCTTCCCCTTCCCATACGTTTTAAGCGTAATTTTTTAATATTTTAAATGTACAAAATTGCTGACCCCCCCTAGTGCCTGTGTACAAAATTGCTGACCACCACCCCTATATGCCCAGAACAAAATGGGTGACCCCCTTAAAATCATCATTAACTGAAATTTGCAGTTACTGATTGTAAAATCAGGAGAGGTAAACATTCGTGTCACACGAATTATCTCATTTCCTGTTTATTTGCAAATCTCTTCTGTGATATTCATACTATCCGAAAACGTATGTCGAAAATGTTTGTCAAATCTGGAGAAGTAAACATTCGTGTCATACATACGAATTATCTGATTTCCTGTTTATTTTTAGATCTCTTCTGTGATATTCATACTATCCGAAAACGTATGTCGACGATGTTTTGACACCAACAGCTCATTAGTGGTAGAGGGCATGGGTGGCTCGGTCGTCTGAGGTCGTCAAACAGCCAGACACAGACATACAGATTGATTCGTATATGTTACCTTAAGGCCAATGGTGGACATCTATATGCACCGCTTCCTTGACAAGAAAGTGAAAATAAAATTTAAAAAAAAATAAAATACCGAGTGTCTGGGAGAACGTATAATGTCATGGCATTATGCGGATGGTTTTCCCGTATGCGGAGTATATGTCATGACAATAGTTTAAATAACACATTGTCATCATCAGTATTAAAAAAGAGAAATAGACTTTTCGCGAGATAGTCTTTTAAACATAACTCTGCGGAATGTATTTTGTCGTATACAGGTATATTCAGGACAGATTAACATAACATGCCATTCATCTTGCCTGCCTTGGTTATAATACATACTGGGTGTATTTAGAAGATCAGTAGTTTCAGAAAACCTTGCTGCTCGTATGTTGAAATCATGTACATTACATCTACATATAGTTAACGTACATCGTAGCAGCGCTGATTTGATTCGCATAAGGCAAATCCCAGGTGAAACATTATATCTGAATTCTGAATAATAGTTTATACAGTTCATTAAACCATTTTTGTTGATAAATATATGAACATCTTTGTTTATGCATAGATATAAAAGACTTTCTGTTGCCAATCTCTTGTGTAAGCTAAAATTCGTATCGAAATAATAAATTACGCACAGAAGATACCCAGTTTATATAGCCCATGTCATGTAGTCATTTCAGTACATCATAAGAGCGTTTTGATTGTCTTTTTGATGGTTACCTTAGACATTGAAACATTGCAACAAGAAAGTGTCAGTTGACAAGAAGCAATTGGAGGAATAGTAATTGCAGTTTGAGAAATACGTAATAACAAAGTCATTATTTTCTCTTGATATTCGCATGATTTATTTCCACAAAAATATAAATGCAATGATGGACGTTAATATAGTCTTTAAAAGCAGACCTTAATGAACACATAAAACCGGTTAAGAACGACATATCGTAATTCTAAAAGAAGCAATAATCTGAAATAGCTTAAACTGTTCTTGACAATAAGATATTTAAGTCGTGTATTTTTTCTGAGAGGCCGGTTTCAGTATAATAAATCTTGGAGAACAAGGGGCAATACAGGAAGCTAAATATTGAAACTGAATTGCCACAATATCCGTTCTTATCGATTATCTGTTAGCCTACCCAAGCACTTAGCACACTAAATATGATGAATTGTAAGCCTTAATGGAATATCCCTGACTGCCTACGATGAACCTTTCACGTATCGACTGGCTGTAGCAGACAAATGAGCACCAACAAATACCAGGACAAACGTATTCATTTCTTAATAACTGTTATCTGTAGGCAAACACACAGCTTCCATTGGGAGAAATTGAACACTTTAACGCATGAATTATGTATATTGGGATATCTGTTACTTACTGTCAAATTGCACTAATCTGATAAATAGCAAAGTCTTGTCACATCCTGTCCCGTTCCCGAATGTAACACCGGCCATGCATATAATGGAATTTATCAACGTCGTCTTTTTGCGAAGCTTGCATTAAGAAGCTTACCTGTGATTGATTGCCAACAATCTCCCTTGACACTTGGTCAGTCGGTCAATACCAACCACGTGTTACTGTTTCCGAAACAGCGGAACACTAAATATCTCTTTGTCTCGTCTAGCATAAAAAAGTAGGACTACAATCCGGAACGCAATTCCTAGGAGATTTCCAAAAACCTAGGCGGGCAATAAAAACTGATTGAGAACAAAAGGGCAGAGATACATGTACATACTTTTCATTTCTTCCATGAATTTCCCTCCGTATTTTCGCTTTCTTATATATATATTTCTTTTATAAACTTTGATACGCCAACATAGTTTCCAGCAAGCCGAACTTTCTGGAAAATTCTCACAAAAGTAATACCTGTTTCTATGGAAGATTTTCAAAAGGCACGCACAATCTGCACACACTGCAACATCATTGCCTCTGGGATGTGTGTCACATTTCTAATGAGGAGAGAACTCGATTTATTATTAAACATGTGAACCCAATCAACAGGATGGCAGAAATATGATAGTGTTGGCTGACGGCGAATCCGGCAGCGGTTCTGTTGGCAGGGTGGACGTGGCAGATTTGTTGTATTTAATTTTACATTAATACTAACAAAAGCACAAAACATAATCTAACGTTACAAAACATCTGACAGCTACTCAGACACAGTCTACAGAGACACATGTGACAGCCATTTGGACATCCTGAGTCAACGACCCAGACATCTGACAGCTAATTAGACATCATCACAAAACTTCTCTGACACAATCAGGGACTAGTTGGACATCGCAACAAAACAACACAGACACCATCTGACAAAACCACGACACCATCTGACAACAACACGACATCATCTAACAACAACACAGACACCATCTGGCAACAACACAGACACCATCTGACAACAACACTGACACCATATGGCAGCAACACAGACACCATCTGACAACAACACAGACACCATCTGGCAACACCACAGACACCATCTGACAACAACACAGACACCATCGGGCAACAACACAGTCACCACGTTGCAACAACACTGACACCATCTGACAACAACACGGACACCATCTGGTAACAACACAGACACCATCTGACAACAACACTGACACCATCTGGCAACAACACAGACACCATCTGCAACAACACAGACACAACGTGGCAACAACACAGACACCACGTTGCAACAACACAGACACCACGTGGCTACAACACTGACACCATCTGGCAACAACACTGACACCATCTGACAACAACACAGACACCATCTGGCAACAACACAGACACCATCTGCAACAACACAGACACCATCTGCAACAACACAGACACCATCTGCAACAACACAGACACCATCTGACAACAACACAGACACCATCTGACAACAACACAGACACCATCTGGCAACAACACGACACCATCTGGCAACAACACGACACCATCTGGCAACAATACAGACACCATCTGACAACAACACAGACACCATCTGGCAACAACACAGACACCATCTGGCAACAACACAGACACCAACTGACAACAACACAGACACCATCTGGCAACAACACAGACACCCTCTGCAACAACACAGACACCATCTTACAACAACACAGACACCATCTGACAACAACAGAGACACCATCTGGCAACAACACAGAAACCAATTGGCAACAACACAGACACCAACTGACAACAACACAGACACCATCTGTCAACAACACAGAAACCATCTGCAGCAACACAGACACCACGTGGCAACAACACAGACACCATCTGGCAACAACACAGACACCACGTGGCAACAACACAGACACCATCTGACAACAACACGACACCATCTGGCAACAACACAGACACCATCTGGCAACAACACTGACATCATCTGATAACAACACAGACACCATCTGGCAACAACACAGACACCAATTGGCAACAACACTGACACCATCTGACAACAACCTGGACATCATCACACTGTGACAACTACTCAGACAATATCTGACAGCTACTTAGACACTCTCAACCAGCAACCCTGTCAGCCACTGTGAGAAAACAAAAGCAGTGATCACAACTGGTCTGTCACCACCAGGCAGCTCTCCGAGCACTTGCAGAAGAACACCAGTTTCGCAGTTCAATGTAAAGATACGAATTTTTGTGATTTTCTACACTTCTTGACCAGACCTTTTCCCACAACCATTAAACGTTTGATCTTACGAGACCGAAAAATCATTTGGAAGAAAATCGTAATTTTTTTTGTTCACGAACGTTATTCTTTTAGCTGAAAAAGGAACATCGGCTTTCTCAGAGCGGAGTGGTCTGCTCACACCCACTGTGCAATGAATGTGTGTAAAAAGACCAATTTACTCATTACATGATGTTCCAACGGCTTTGAGTTTTACAAACATATATTTCTTATAATGACAGCTTAACGCACAAAAGAAATGCACCAAAGTAATATTCTTCAGAACCAAGGTTTACATTCTCATTATATTCATTCACATGATAATTACCTGCTACTTGGCAAGTAGTGATATTCAAATACAAACCGATGTTTCCTTTAAGATGATGATAATGACGACGTATGCTCCATATGACATGTTATTAAGCCCCGACATAAATACACAATAGCTACCGTTTTACCAGTAACCAACAATGTGATGGTAAAAAGGAACAGTAATAACTGGCGTTCACTTACTAAACAACAGGCATTTTCTGCAAATTGTTGCCATATGATACACCATGAATGTCTGCCACGCATGACAACATTACAGCTATAGGCCAGGGATGGTTCCCGAGAGAGGGTCTTGTGACTTGACGCTGGTGGAACTACGTGACATGATAAGGGCCTCTGAAAGCGGAACGACACCGGGGACAAAACTGATGATGCCATATTTCATTCTTGTAGCTATACAATTCGCATTAACATGTTTTCGTGTTTCGGGTTTTTTTTCAGTGTCAAGATAACCCGATTTTGTCACGTCAGGCCGCCATTGTGATGACGTCAGTTTTGCTGAAGTGATCGCTAACGTTTATTTATTATACTATCAAAGCGACGTGAATAACAGTCACCCTACTTTTTACTTACGCCAAGAGGATTTAACGATTTTCGGACTCAGAAACATGTTCCACTTACATCACGCGCTGACAAGTGATGAGTGAAATCCAATGAAACACTTTGACTTTGTCTATATATAACAGCGTCGCTTGCTATAAACTATCTTCAGTTTTATTCCTGGTCAAACGTGAATTCTAATAATATTCCTAAAGGACATGATCCATCTTGGGAAACATAAACAATCCAGCCATT
Source organism: Haliotis rubra (assembly GCF_003918875.1). Taxonomy (NCBI): domain Eukaryota; kingdom Metazoa; phylum Mollusca; class Gastropoda; order Lepetellida; family Haliotidae; genus Haliotis; species Haliotis rubra. Next base: position 2,468,732 of record NW_025767213.1, read on the forward strand.
ATCGTACCTTAAACTACCTTTAAAGTACAAAGTGACTGAACAGCCGGAATCAGATACCCGGTGTAATCTAATCTATCAGGCAATGTCTCACTTATTTGAAAAGGCTTTACTGTGAGAGTTATTGTACTGGCGTTATCCATTCCAGCAAAATTGTGACCTTGATCATAGTGTGGACACACTGGCAGAATGAATTTAAAGCTGAGTCCAAATCAAACATGACTATCTCTGTATTCGTTAAATGCAATTCAAGCATCTGGTCTGATCAGTTCCTGATCAAAGGCTGAAAAGGGGCCTTGGATTGTTAAACGTCAACAGTAGATTTTAGTGACCACAAATGTATTTTGTTAATCGTAGTTACGAGTAGCCTCCCGTTGACTATGCCGCAGGTATCGGGGCTTTTAGTTATCCCCCTTTTATAGCTCTTAGTGTTACACGCCCGCGCGCATAGCGGCTGCTGTTTCCAAATCCCACTACACACTCCTGACATAGTTGGTATTCAGTGGTAATTTAAGTGGGAGATGTGATCTGCCCCCGCAAGTAGGCATTGCCTTTGTTACTGACATGATGTTTCATCTTACCATCGGTGTACTGAAGTGGCTTTTCACTTTATGCCGCTTTATGTGTTGTTTTCAAAGTCAAAGAACAAGTTTATTTCCGACTCTCCTCCAACGAAAGTTGACATGCTGTAATATAAATAGAAACATGTTCTCTAACATCCCCGTTCCACATTTACGGCTGTTCTCGGAGTATGAATCTTATCTCTTGCAAAATTACTCATGAAACTGTAATCGTGACTCATATTCCTGCATTTCGTGATATACAAAAAAACGTACATAATTTAAACTTGACACAATTTTCAATGAATTATGTCTAACTTGTAGCTGCATCTTGAATTCTTAAATCATGAGAAAACTTCGTGCAACACGTTCATTGAACGCGCTTTACTCAAAGTGCACTATAGTAGATCCTTTCCCAGGCTAAATTATTTACAGGCTCGCGATATCACTTAAGCCAGAAGTAACTTGTGTTGTGTAATTCAAATCATTGTGCATTATTAAAAGGTTCGTGTTTCATGTCCGATTTGGCTGCTTTTCTCATGTCGACAAATCATTTATGACGTCAAATCTCTTTATTCCATTACTGAAGAGACCACAGGCCTATAGTACAAAATATAAAAACAATAATGGCATACAATCACAATGTTTGCAAACGTTATTTTCTTTGTTCAAAAGCATGGTGGTTATACATACCAAGTTTACGAATATAAGTTGTATTATTAGAGTTATTATTATTAGTATTATGACGTCATGACTATATCATATTCCAGCATCTCGACGTGCAGGCCTGACGCAGTCAGTTCAGTTTGGGAGAAAAATATCTTAAATCAGCGTAGACAAAGAAGCGAAATTGTGGCTTGATCCTGACGACAAAGCTAATAAAATACCAGGCTATGAAGACAGTCGCCATCTCGCCCCAGTGGTACATAACGTTGCTTATCACTGCAAGAACCTGTTGATAAAAGATGACTGCAGCATCGGCTGGGTCGAAGTTTTGCATTAAGGAGATTAAATCCAACCACTTGCGTCTTCTGCAATGGCCGAAAATAACCTATAAAGGCACTTGGAACGATTCGTTGTGCTTTGGGGGCGGTAAAGTTGATTGTTTAGGCATGTATCTTTCAATAATTTGACTTTTTACAGATTTGTCAATATAGCGGAGCAATGCCGGACAGGGAGCAGTGACCGGAATATGGGACATTGTGTTTGTAAAGTCATCAACTAGCAACGGTCGTTGAAGCGGACTTCGGGCTCCAGTGTAATTTCCATCTTAACGAGAATTATGTAGAGTAGTCTGTTCTAATCCGTCAAGTAACCTGAGGTGGTAGCCATCTTGGACTCATGTAAAACACGTGACAACAAGACAAGGGAGGTAATCACCTTACAGTCTCAACGAGATGATTGGTACTTTTGAATGATAGTTGTATGTTTTGTCAGACGCAACCTCTCGGTTTCACAAATTGGAGGTATTTAAGGATGTGTTTAACAGCTTAGAAAGCACACAGATTTCACCGATCGGTACATATAAATAAATGAACCTAACACCGCCACCGCAAGTGTAACCAGTGCGACTCCACATTGGTGATGATGAATGAACTCACACATATCCGCCTCAGTTGTCACAAGGATATATAATTATTATTATTATTGGATATTTATATAGCGCACATATCCACGCACTAGTGCATGCTGAAGGCTCTGGGTAGCTTGGGTACCTGAAAGGGACTTCCGTACAGAAGTTACAGTAGTTTTAGTGTTAAGTGGGCCCCGGCGTCTTGACCAACAAAGAAACGTGTACCTAGAAATGAACTCTTTTGAAAATGGATATCTAACAATGCATAATACAAATGTCATCATCAAGTTTCGTCCTTTGGTGCCATGGTTTTCTGGTCCGTATGGTAACTACCACTGGGGTACAAGCTATTAGGAATTAACATAAAAGCAACTAATAGCAACTTTCCACAATCATAATTTTAAAGGAATTCGCTTTCAGCAGAGTTCATTGTACCATTCCGACTATATCATAAGCATGTTTTGATACAAGGCGTTAGTAAGGGCGAGACAATCCTCCCCAATCTGGACAAATGCAGGCCATTCATGGAATGCCATCATCATAGAGTGATAATTATGCGTACCATGACAGCACTACTGAGGCCTTGAATGTGATGACCTTGATCAAACCACGTTGGAGCAAGAGCGGTATGACATTCTGTGAAATCTTTCTAGAAAAAAAACATGTACGATTGTTCCTCAAAAGTATGGAAATGTTGACACCAAAGGTTGGAGCTGCTGGAACTTTCAACTTGTAGGGATATTTGACCATTGGGAAGTTGAAATCCTCACTCTTTCCGCTTGAAGATCTGCTGTAGGTGCTTTATTTCCATTCTGAATCTTTACCTACAGAACCAAACATACAACAGACTTTTCCATGGTCTCCTTTATTTCCAGTTCAGGTGGGTAAATCCGTGGAAAGGTATGCGATATGACACTTATTGAATGATGCCTCATCGTCGATATACCTGAAGCATAACTTTAACTGCCTGGTCCCACGTTTGCATTTTACCAACCCGAGCTGAAATTCCGATTTACATACATAAAGAAATAGATCACCAAGACTGGGAGCCAAACCGCTGTCCGTGGGGAGGCACGATACAAGTTTAAATCTAGTTATACTTTTTCACCTACAATCTCATCGCGGTTTGCACATCATCAGCTCTTGCCAGACTGTCTTTTTACAACAGAAGAGTTAGTTCCGTAATAACAGTACTTACAGTACAGCGTCTGAGTACTTATGGTTCAAAAGAAACCTAAAGCGATGGTGCCACTTACTTAAGGAACTTTTAAAACTGCAATAAAAAGAAAATAGAAGGTAGACTGAGACAAACACATTGCTCGGTTGTCATACATAAAACTGTAGATTGTCCCACCAGATAGACGTCCCCAGGAACTGTCTCTGAAGCGACCTCGGAATATGCAACATGCTCTGGCGCCTGTCTGTCTCTCCTTAAGAGGCCCGTATTCCATCCCGCATAAGTACCGTGGCAATTCCACAGATAGGTCAGTATTTGCAAGTCAATCAGTTCGTTGTCATTTGCCACTTAAATCCCACGATTACGACCAGAATGAAAACATGATAACATTTACATAAGAGCCCTCATCGAAATACAACCTAAATCCCAGTCGGCTAAAAACAGACATTGTATTTGCTTACAAATAGAATTTTGCTTACGTAACATAGAGCTATGTCATTATCTTTGCTTGCTATCGTTGCGAGTTATTTACATTAGAATTGAATTCAGGGCCAGATGATGGTGAGTGTGGTGTTTCTTATCAAGCCAAGTAACAGGGCATGTTGTAGGTGTCGGTTTGTGGCTGGTACAAGTACGTCGTCGGCGATGGGAGGGAACTGATGGGACGATGCAGACATGCCCTGCCACGAACCCGCAGCATTGTTGTCGATGCCAACATCCTGAAATGAAATGAAACGTAACAATATAATATATCCAGACAAATTATGAAAATGATTTACCGTGACAGCGCAGTGCTATTTAAAGACAGTGAGTGGGTGCAGTGTGCGAAATAGTTTCCAAATTGATCTAGCCATTCGGGCAAGCTATGCCTGAAAGTTACTAGCCCACAAAATAATTCACAAGCCCGAAATTTGAATGTAGACATGGGTTTCATCATTAAGCTGCTGATATGATGAACATTTTTATCAGGCTATAATCTTGCATGATTTAAAAGTGTTAACTTAACAATTCGGAGAGAGTGATATATTTACAAAATGACCCCAGGAAAAGTCACTAGCCTGTCGGGCCAGTGACTGTGGAGATTTACTGTCCCGACTGGATTTTTACTAGCCACGGCCTACTCGAACACTGGGTGGGTGAGTTGGGTTTAAGGCATCAGATATATACTCTTTAAAAAAAGTAGGGGAACCTGAACTTTCAATTTGGATAGGAAGTATTAGGAAACATTTCAAAGACAGACATCTGAACGCACCACCATTTCTCTTTATCACCACCCCTAAACACATCACATGGGATGCAGGTGCTCGACGCAGTAGCCCCATACACGTCGTTGGGGTGTCATTCTTGATTTTTCAAGAAGGTCGATAAATCACTGTAGACCAATTAATTTTGCAATCATCTTGCATCACACAGTTGCTTGCGTGTGTTTCTAGCCGGAATTTTGTTTGAAAATGAAAATCGTACACATGCACATTTCAGGTCACACACCAGTCATCTTCCAAGAGCGATTACTGTACAAACAACTATGGTCATAAGGACGTGTAAGTGGTGATGAACTCTCAAAACATTCATTATTATCATATCAAGATTGACTGACTCCGATATATCTCCCAATTTTTTCAATCGTAAATTGAAAGTTCCCCTACTTGTTTTTAAGAGTATATGTTACATCTCAGCACGCCAGCTAAATACATGGGCAGGGTCGAACTGACATGTAGGTAAACAGGTATGGGGTTGACGGGCAATGGATATAATCATCGAGAATACGAGGACCGTGGCAGGCTCCTGCAGCGGCTAAGGGATGGAACTCTGCACATCGGTGGGCGACATATCATCACTGCCACCCGTTGTATTGCGGGTTGCTGAAACTAAGACAAACACCTGATTTACCAAATAAGAGATGATTTTGCATGACAGTGACGTGAAATTACTTTTCGATGGTATATTTCACGTTTCAAATACAATTTATGTTTAAAATGCCCATTGCTGTCCTCTATAACGTATTCATAGTGATATCCCTGTCATTGAATTTCCACGCTCTGAATGTCAAATATTTTAATTTTATATTTAAATATTCATATGGGATATTCTATTCAAAACTCTATCTAAAGCAGAAGCAGTCCACACATTCCACTTTTTAAAACCAAATTGACTTGTCTATTAAGCATGTGAATCTACATGTTAAGTAAACACGGGTCTAGTCCTCCTGTTGTCGATGTGGTCAATGCGCATCATACAAAGTCCCATACTCAAACCATTAACAGCTTATTGATGCCAGCTCATCCCATTATCAAACATTTTATATGGTTCAAGTGTATTTGTCGGTCAAGTCCTTTCTAACAAGATTCTTTGAAAGTTTATTTTCCATGTGGAAGAAAATTCGAATAAAGATTATTTTCGGAAATTTGCCTTTTGTAGAGGAGTAGCATGGGCCTTTGATGAGATGGGTTACAGTCGTATAAAATAAAAATACCGCTGAGAACAACGCCTTTAAAATAAAAAGAACAGTTTTGCAATTTGCGAAAGTGTCTCCAGTTCAAAGTAAGATTCGAATCCAATTCTAATTTTTATGAAATAGATTAGATTTGAAAATTGCCTTTCCCATCTGACCCAGAATAACTACGATGTTTTACGGCCAAAATGGAATATTACCTTGGATATGTTGAGCTTATGAAGTATCGGTGTCTTTCTTGTGGCATCTGTTCCATTTCAACCTAACGGCCTTGTTGATAAAAGACAGATTTCACCGTAATAAAATGACCCTGGGATCTTCCCGATCTCTCGGCAGTAGCTTACGCACGGACTGTGACGTCACAGGCAGGAAATTGCACTGTAAATCTACCAATCAATTAAAACTGACTACCACGGAAGAAAACTCAATTGCCGAGCGCGCAAAAGAAAATTCAATTTTACAGCCTTTTCTAGCAAAGTGAACATACAGGATAAAATCAATTTGGAGATATTATTTCTGAGGACGGTCCGATTACGACTGAGAAAAGGGCAGCGTATTTATGGGCAGACAGGGGTCCGAGTCGTGGCCTATCAACAAAGGAGGAATTAAGGCACACCAAACTGTTAGTGAAAGGGAATTCTCAAACCAATAAGAGCACGTCTTGTCCGATAAAAAGAAGTTGAGATCAATCGTCAAAGTGAGCACAATTAATCAACAGAATTACTCTACACCTAACAAAAAACAGGCAGTGAGATCGGTGCGGATTCCTCAATCCTAAATTCGATTTGTTTGCCTGTGAACTCGGAAATGTAGAAGAGAAGGTTCACGTGTGATTTGACTCGCTCATGGTCAATGAATCTTCGGCGAAAAGGGCTCATCTGTGGATGGCGGAGCACACTGGCCTGACGATGAACTCGGCCAACACTCCGAGGGGTTTCTGGTGCGATGAACTCACCTGCTGTCGCTCCGGAAGAACTGTCGGGGATTCCATCAAGGCAGGACATCTTTGTTACCACAAAAGGGTCTAACATGAAGACGTGATGCGCTGAAACAAAGGCTGTTTCTAAAGTCCTTTCATACTGACGATTCAGACATATAAAGGGTGGATGGTAAAATGGATGTTAACTGGCAGAACGAGCGAGTCTCTAATTTTGAAGGCTATCAGCTAAAAGGATCACACAAGGTATTCAGCCAGGCGACCTATCATGCCAGTAACGTCGACAGCACTTTGGCTCCTCGAAAACAGACAACGGTCCGTGGGTTCTTCTTCAAATCCTGTATTACATTCCGTCTTATTATTTTAAGAGAACAGCAACAGAGGTACATTTCAAATAAACTGACTTTGACTTCTTTTATGCAATCGGTTTATTAAGTGCAGTCATCGATGTTTTTTTTCTTAAAGGAGCACACCGTCCACGCGACGTTTCCTAAATGAACACGCCAGTGAAATTTTGTTGACAGTGCCACATCTTAAAGGTGAACAGTCGGATACAGAAGGGTGTTAAACACTTATGCTTTAGATGGAGATTGCCAGCGATATCTATCGAAATCTCAGCTGTAGAAAGCCAACCCCCCACCCCCAACACACACACACACACATAAACATTTATTTGTATTTAGAAATTCCCGACGAATTTGAAGAAGAGAACCCAAATGACTCAACCAATCAACATTGCAGTAAACGGCGCCAACACAACCACCGTCCTCATCAACGGCGCCAACACAACCACCGTCCTCATCAACGGCGCCAACACAACCACCGTCCTCGTCAACGGCGCCAACACAACCACCGTCCTCATCAACGGCGCCAACACAACCACCGTCCTCGTCAACGGCGCCAACACAACCACCGTCCTCATCAACGGCGCCAACACAACCACCGTCCTCGTCAACGGCGCCAACACAACCATCCTACTGATCGACGGTACAAACATGGTGATGGACAATTTCAAATTTTAAAGATCGTCCTGATATTTTGTCCAGTATGAAGATGTGGTATCCATGTCGTATTCTGAGTAATAGTCACCGGTCTATAATTAATTTTCTTCGCAATGATACCATTCTCAGGGGAGGCCGATACCTTAACTAGATACAAATGACACTCCTTAAATTCCTAATGACGCTATAATGTGGCTATTAACTGATATTGCGGTGTTGCGTGCGGAATATTATCACATTCTGAGGATCAAAGAAATTTAAAAGAGCTCTCCGCATTACACCGCGCAGCGTGTCTCTGTCAGGAGACTTACCTGAAGCCATCTGGCGAGAAAATTATGCAACACGTTCATTTAGTCATTAATGGCTAACTATGAAAGGCTATCAGAGAATATGGTCGAACCCATGGGTTCCAACTCTGCTGTTATGTGTTTCTGCAAGCGACCGTTACTCCTTTAATACCAAACCACTCATTAAAGCAAATTGGGTCACCCTCTCAAAACGTGTTCGGGGTCAAAGTGCCTACGACAAAGCATCCGTCTATGTTATTTGAAAAAAAATATTTCATCATAGTTGTTAGTACAGGATGAAAAGTATAAAAAAAACACTGTCAAACATGATCCGTGTTTGTTAAGTCTATATTTCTATTTGAATTCGTTCATGTACAAGAAACTGTGAGAGGGGTCGATAAGTCATACACAACGTCAACCTATGTCATAATATGTGAAAAAGATTGATGTGTTGCTATGGGAACCGTTAATTTCAAGCATTACACGCAATGTAACGGTACGGAACTAGAAGGGCGAATAAAAACGTAACACGATGTATCCTAAAAAATGGTGAAAGTAATATGAGAAAGTGAATTTTGAGAAAGTGCAGCTTCGCCTTGTTTGCACTTAAGACAATCTATGGATTGATGTCGGGGCAATTTTCGTCAGGAGGGAATATCAATCGATAACCAAACACCATCAGTTGTTGGCTTTCTGACCCATGCCGATCCGAAAGATCGAGAAGAACTAGTCGCTCCTCAATCATGTGTCAGTAAATGGACATACTCTCCATTTTTGATGCAGATGGTTTACAGTGCATGCTCCAGCATGGCGTAAGATGACACCGCGGTCGCGGAATACCTCCTTTGAGTGTTACTAAACACTCCCACAGTTTTGTCGATAGAAAACTGTCAGTTCTGTTTCATGTAATCTTAACTTTCCAATGCAAATGTTTGACTTGACCAAGAATAAATTAAATCATGGTATTTTGCCATGCGAGTCGTGCGCGTCAGTGGCAGGTTCACACGCCTCCAAAATTTCATGTGATCGTGGTATCAGCGGCAAGAGCTGGCACAAGGACGGGGCCAACTGAAAGAGTCATCAGTATCCCACGAAATGTCTCAGCAGGACTGATGTCGGTTTACTTTTTAAACAATAAATCCATCAAAGACAAATTTAAATCATTGATTAGTGAGTGTATCAAAACTGTTACGATTGCTGAAAGTGATTTACCGTTTTAAGAATGTAATTGAGAAATATATCCCAAATGAATGCTCGATATATCGGGGAAAATATGTTTGGCGACAAAGGCTTGTACATGTGTGACTATCAAAGAGAGGCTATTACTATCACCCCAAACAGGGACATTGCAGATATCGTGGTTCCTACTTTAAAGACGTTAAGAAAATGTCAACGAACGAGCTGATATGGTATCAATCGGATGAAACGATATCATTCCTCATTTTTGCATTTTCCAAACTTTTTCAGTCAAGCCGTGGCTTGCTTTGAAACACCCTATTCATTAATACACAAATGATGTTCATTTCAATCTTATGTGCACATGGTTCTAACATTTGAATATGTCAGTAATTAATTTTATTGATGTTTGCTGATATATAACATAATCTTGAATTGGGAAGTATTGCTCTTTCAATATTGTGTCCCTCTTCCATCTTTAGGACGCTTCAGGGATCCCTCCAGCCAACATCAAACGACAAGCCATCTGTGATTTCTCTCAAGGTTCCCAGTATGGTCAAAGATTCATTGCCGAGGTGTACACAAAATAGGCCAATCCAATTCTTTCTCAAAGAATTTCCAGCAACGAGGAGTCACAAGTAAGAAAGATGTAATCATCTTTTTGATGTCCCAAATCAACTTTGATAAAGGCATTGCGTGGGGAGGTTAAGGAAATCCCAGAAACAACCCGGAGTTCCTTTTCACAAAGGATCCCATCAATTTGGAAACCGATGCAAGAAACAGGGTAATCAATCTACAAAGACATTTATGGAAAATGGGTGTTGGATATATTTTTCACGACAGTTTTATCAGTTTATGTAAATGATACTGAGAACGAATTAGGATATTTTCTTTTCTGGCAGCCTCAAAGGAAACGTGGCCTGTATGTCTCGCTTTACTGAAATATTTTATACATTCACCATAACATCTTTTATAAGTCCCAGTGGGCTTTTTCTGAAATATAGTTTCCATGACATTCCTCTATCTTGAACGTTGTTTCTGGTGTTAAAAGAACACCATGGCACAGGGTCAAACAGTCACGTGATGATTATAATTCAAAGATGATAACCTTGGTACGTGCGATTATTGGGTCCTGGTAGTACAAAGATTTTTTCAACGTTCTACATGATAATGACGTGGACATTTATGTTCAAGTAGGAACCATCATACAAGATTCACGTGGGTAAGAGACAAATTATCCTAAGCAGAGTTAAACACTTCCAATGCCCTTTTACCGCAGGCAAAGGGTCAAGGACAACGCCAAATATATGAAAGATCATGTTCCACAAAAAGGGTAGACGTTATCGTTATCAATACACAACAGCAGCCATATATGTGTAACAATTGTTATTGTTGTTTTTAAGAACAGACGTTTTCTACGTTTCTACACCCTAAACTAATGCTTAAGAGATGTATGTTATGAAAAGAACATTGAATCCAACATCATTAAATAAAAATACAGCGAGTTCTTCCTGCGCCCTGCAATTTCAAACAAGTACTTTCAGTAATGATTTCAATCTGGCGACAATGTGTCTTTAGGTTTGGTTAACTCAACAGACAAAAGACAACCAACCACCTGCCAGACAGTTTTTTTACGACCCGAGACTCTGCATCTCGTTCAGCCATCATACAGATCTCAGTCACTGACAGCATTCTTTTACGTGACTGTCTGAAATGGAAGGTTGATCAACCAATTTTGCCGGGGACGCGGTTCTTGGGGCTATGTCTGTCACTTCAAATGACATTTTGTTGAGAGGGATTTTTATCTGGAAAACATTATATTCAATAAACAGACAATATAATGTTCGCATCAACAAATATTAGTGTCCTGGCCGCCATTTGGTTACTACCATTTTCACACTTCACGATAAACTCGTCCTATTCCATCATTACCTTTACGTATCTTAATCAATATTTAAAGAGCAAGAAACTCCTCGAGCTAGACAGTTGACGTGTCATGTGTATTCCACAGGCAGACAAAGAGCTGGGATATACCACCATATAATGTTTGGATATGTTCGTTGGCAATTTGCCGAAGTACACAAAAGATGTATCAACACTTTCCGTTTTTATTACATGAGTACATTCAGTTCGATTTAACTATAGATGCTGGTAGGGAGATGGCTGCAGTGTGTGTAACACCCTACAACACTCTCTGGTGTTCCCCGCCTTGATATTGCGGGAATATTGGTAAAAACGGCGTAAAAACTCACTCACTCACTCCAGTATGTCTGAGCTGGAATATTGGATCTTATACCTGTGTTGGAAAGTCTGACGTCACTTAGAACCCGCCAATGTCAATAACCTTCAGGCACGTCAATCACGGATCCTCTGACACATGCCACACCTACCTCCATCACACCTTACCCAAACTTCGTCACACCCTACAACTACCCATCATCCCAACCGATACCTACTCCCTGTCACACGTTGCAACCGAACGCCTCCCCACCCACACCTGCCCTCGTTACAGCATACAATAGCTCGCCTCTACACCCTACTCTAACATCCGTCACATCCCACACCAACACTCATAACACCCTACCCTTCATCGTCTCCTACGCTCACCTCCATACCATGATGACTGCCCGCCTCCACACCCTATTCTAACATTCGTCACACCCCACACCAACACTCATAACACCCTAGCCTCCGTCATTTCCTACACTGACATCCATGACACCCTATGACTGCCACACCATCACATCCTACAACTACTTGCTGTCACACCCCACTAGCACCAACCATCACATCCTACAACTACTCGCTGTCACATCTCACTAGCACCTACCATCACATCCTACAACTACTCGCTGTCACTTTTCACAAGCACCTACCATCACATCCCACAATTATTCGCTGTCACATCCCACAAGCACCCACCATCACATCCTACAACCACTCGCTGTCACTTCTCACAAGCACCCACCATCACACCCTACAACTACTCGCTGTCAGTTCTCACAAGCACCCACCATCACATCCTACAACCACTCGCTGTCACTTCTCACAAGCACTTACAATTATTTGCTGTCACATCCCACAAGCACCCACCATCACATCCAATTCACAATTTGCTGTCACATCCCACAAGCACCCACCATCACATCCTACAACCACTCGCTGTCACTTCTCACAAGCACCTACCATCACATCCTACAACTACTCGCTGTCAGTTCTCACAAGCACCCACCATCACACCCTACAACTACTCGCTGTCACTTCTCACAAGCACCCACCATCACACCCTACAACTACTCGCTGTCAGTTCTCACAAGCACCTACCATCACATCCTACAATTACTCGCTGTCAGTTCTCACAAGCACCCACCATCACACCCTACAACTACTCGCTGTCAGTTCTCACAAGCACCTACCATCACATCCTACAACTACTCGCTGTCAGTTCCCACAAGCACCCACCATCACACCCTACAACTACTCGCTGTCACTTCTCACAAGCACCCAACACCACACCCAGAACTACCCAGATAGCAATGTCCGTTGGGCCAATGTTGGACCAACATTGGCCATCATTGTGCCTACACCCTACTCGCTGTCAGTTCCCCAATCACCAAAGCACCATCACATCCTACAACCACTCGCTGTCACTTCCCCCAAGCACCTACCATCACATCCTACAACCACTCGCTGTCACATCCCACAAGCACCCACCATCACATCCTACAACTACTCGCTGTCAGTTCTCACAAGCACCCACCATCACATTTAGGAACTGCCACACCTGATATCCCACACGTCCCAACCGCCAGAGCTGCCAGACACGACCTAGCTACGTCAGTATCAGTCACAACCATCACCTACTTACCGTTACACCCTATACCTTCCCGCCTTTACCTACCCGTCGTCACACCCTGAAAACTCGCATCCACACCCCTAACACCCTTCTGGGTCATGAACATTTCACTGAAAATACTACCCCAATTGAACTAAAAAAAATTATTTGATGCTTGGCAAAAATCAATTTTGATATAAAAACGTTAAAGTACAGCATAATTTGATTTTTTCAAACCCTTCTAAATGTCATCCAGTACTATTGTCCTAAAAACAGTTCCAATAACCTGTTTCTCAAGGTTACAATTTGGCAACGAATGTCAGCCTGGTTTTCCATTAAAATGTCCGCGAGTTTGACGGGGGCGACATTTTTTTACTTCCAAAGCAATAAAACGATACAACGTACACAAGCCCTCTGTCTCTACTTGGTATTTTATTTCCAGTAAACCTGTCTCCGGTATAATCGGAACATCTGAAGAAATGGGATTAGCTTTTCCGTGTTGGGTGACTGGATTGGCAAGTCACGAGGGACCATCTCTTGTTATTTTGAAAATCAGTTGACAGATAGAATTGCACCATCAGTCAATATGATTGAGCTCCAATCAGGAGTAGAGTCTTTTTTTCACAGGGAGAAGTTGATTTCACCAAAGGTCTGGGACTGGGAAAAAAATTAATCGATATTTTTTATAGAGTGTTGTTCAAATGAAACAAGAGTAGTCGGCTGGAAATAGTGTTTATTCAGTAGAGACATGGGTAGTTTTTAGCTATTCAGCACCATCGCGCTAACCTAAAGATAATATTATCCAAACGACAAGTTAAAGAAATTCCAAAGATTTGAAGTCGTCTACCAGACAAAGAATATTTTGATTGAGGTAATTTCATGTGATTTTCCATATGTGATTTTGTGATGGTAATAACCCTACACTGAGAAGGGCAAAATAAATACAACTCTCTTTTAGCGTATTTATCTTTCCTACAACGGGGCTGAAAAGATGCTTTCATTCAATCTCCTCAAGTTAAAGTAAATATCATCTCAGAATTAATCTGATGCGGACAATGCCGATAGTCTGTGGAGAAATGACGTTTAATTACATTGATATTTGCCTCAGACAGTCATGATTCTTAACGGCATGAAGTTATTATATTTGTTTTCGAAATAAACAACGAAGAAAACATGCTGCATGTTGAATGTATGTTGAAATGTGTCGGCAGTTGGTATGAGTTTCAAAGACCTGATTGGTACCAGTCTATTGTGAGAAGATTCAAGATACTTGCAAACTAGCTCCTCCCACGCACTTCCTTCCTTTGTATGCGCGCACACAAGCACGCACGCACGCACGCACGCACACACACACACACACACACTGGATGTGCAGATTTGTAATGACTTAACTTTATGATGGTGTTGTAGACTTTCACAAGGACATTCAGGTTATTTTTCTGCATGTGGCAATCTTAAATACATCGGGTGGTCTTAATATCTAAACAAGTAATCTACTCGGTGGTAATAAACTTAGAATTTATTTAAACGTTGTGTTTTCCAGCGTTTATGAGCAGTATAAAACCTACATGCCTTATCGGGGTGTATTTTAAGGGTGCTTCTAATGAGTATATTTTTGCCAGTTATCTCCCTTTTATCTCGAAAATTCTCCCGAAATGCAGGAGAAGGGTAAATCTCTTCACACTCGTCTAATAATAACAGCAAGTAATAGTGCAGCTGTAAACATACCCAAGCATTGACTCAGACATCACTGGGGTTTATGAAACAAAATCTAATATTGGCAAACGCGGTGTATATTGCTGGAGAATTGACCCATGGGAAAGGCCAGGCTTCGCATTCTCACTGTGACGTCATTCTCAAGCTAATTACCCCCCTTAGCATCTGCTGATCTCGTCACCGTGTGAGTTTATGCTTATAAAGATATTGCAGGTTTAAAACAAGCCAAAAAACTAGATATTCGTGAGCATCTTTCTTAAGGTAATGATGGTTTAGTGGTCTGAAAATATGTTAGTTATGAAATGCAGGACGTTTCCGTTACACCACAATCGCCAATGAAAATATTGACAGTTAAACGTCATCAAAGGCGTATATTTTTCCATTGCCTTTTCAATAATTAATAAATATTTCTGTTGGAAAATAGTTGCAGGCTGTCTAGTGGAAATAACTTAAGAAATTCCAAAGGAATCACATTTCAATATTTGATTGCCGTATGTTCCCGTCAATGTGCTACAGTACTTCATGTTTCTATTTATGTCAGAGATTTTGCACTCCGTGTGTTTTCCGTCCATGTTCTTATGTACACATGCTTGATATCAGCAAAACTGGACATAAAGTGGTTGTATTATAATGACTTTGCTGATGTGGTTATACCGTGATTCTTCGCTCATGATTTCAACCACTTGTTTGTCCTGACCACACCACTTACAAGCAGTGTGCTATAGCTAGAACAATTGATGTTCTCAGAAGATTGAGACGTCTTCTCCAATCGTTGTCCTTGAGAAGATTACTATCACAACGCCCCTCAATAAATTCAAGTTATGTGGATACTTTATTCACATAGGGAACCTTTTCAACAATATTCATGAGTTTGAACCGTATCGGTAGATAATCTAATACTTCAGCTGTTGAAAAAAATTCTTAAAAAGTAAATATGTCATTCTAACCAATACAACCTTTCATCCTTCGTCAACATCTTCACTTTAATTGCACAATAACGTTTACTAACTGATTTAGTAAGGCACCTTGGGTTACGTAATATACCCTGGAATTGAACTGAAATTACGTTACTAGTGTCCACGTGCAGTACATCGATGATAAATTCATTTACTGAATCCGTCGGCCTTTGCCAATTAGCAGTAAGTATGATTTCCAGACAACATGAGGATGTTGCTGATACTCCTCATGACCTCATGCCTTATGGCGTCGTGCCTCATATCTTCATTCTTCAGCAGGTGCGGTTACAAGGGTGCATTATATGACCACAAGTAAACATACACGAGCGAGATGGATAGAAATAATCCAGGAAGCAACTTGCCTTAGTTTTGCTATGTTTTCAGTGTTTTAACCAGATTTTAACGAAGGAGTTACCAGTTGTGTTTTTATACATTTGCACTTGAGTGTACAAGTATCTTTGAAAACGTAATGCATACCCGTTTATGATTCTTCAAAATGTGGAAGAACTATGCACAGCCGCGTACCTGACACTCCTCCTAACCATCGTGGTGCACTGTCATGGCTGGTCCTAACTTGCTTTTCGAGATCAGACACCAACGCCACACCTGATCATGGCGTCAATGTTGTCCCTCAGAAAACAACAACGTTCCTCTACACCGGAGTTCCCTTCGGCAAATGAAGTGCGCCACCGTGCAAGTTAACGTACAACTTTACTACCGTTACAGAGCGTCATTACAGATGACAATGTTATCAAAGACAAGCCGAGTGTCTGATAAGGGTTCGAGTTAACTTGGTGGAAGGAACGGGCACTTCTAAGCCAGACAAACCTTGTACTGCTGTGTTCCATGTTCAACCAGTGTAAATAACACGTCGGTCTAGACTGATTACTCCATGTCCAACTCAACAAGTGGAGAATGATAAGAACCACAAAAAGTGGAAATGCAACGATGTATTTGACAACACGGATTAAGGCTTTGTGTGTTTGAAGCAGCAACAGCAATCAACGCTGTGGACGAAAAAGGAATTATGTTATGAACGCTTTGTTACGTTGAGGATCGTGGAGATTAGTTGAGTGGTATTGTTAAACGCTTGATATCCCCGTCAGGGTCAAGGACATATAGACGTCGAAAGTGGAAAACGGTGCTGATGGATCCGCTGTGGAATGGCGGAAGATTTTTTTCAGATGGTACTGGTAGATAGGAAAAAGAAAATGACTTCGCAATGATTGTGTTGTGGCTTGAAAAGTTTCGAATCTAAGATCGGCTGAATGACCTTCGGTATCTTAACTCAATGTGAAGATCGGTTGAATTGACCGTCAGAATCTAGAAATCGTTGTGAAAAACCAAAATCTTAATTTGTTGGTATTGAGTTTGTTGAATTGGAAAAAGTTCATAACAGAGACATTCAGCAAGTACAAGCATGTGACTCACATGAGACAAGACTGCAGTTCAGTGGTGAGCGTGCTGGCGTTCAACCTACAAGTTCAATTTGCAACGCATGATAAACTTTGGACACAAGTGACCAATTCACCGCAATTCACAATCAAAAGAAGCGTACCATGCACGTTCCACGACCCGTCGGGGTCGAACCTTAGATTCGCCCTGATTACGAGCAGTGGTCGAGGTTCCCATCAAAATCGCCACACTGTTTGATAACTGTAATTAATACTGGTGTACGACCATTCCACCCTCCCACTCACATGGTCAGTTCCACCAGTGGCGCTGTCACTGTTTATAGTCTTGGGGGTAGTGTAAGAAAGCTCCCTCCCCTCCACAGCTTCCCAAACACCCACTCCAAACAGCGATAGCCAATTCCAAGTTAGATTCCCGGAACAATAACATTAACATTCAAACAAGAAAGGATTACGTTGCGTGCATAAGGTCATCAGTGATATTCCCATTTGGGTGACCAGTCCGAAAACGTTGAAACAGGAATCAAACTCATGTGCAGGAAATCCGATGGTTACCTAAAGACAAGCAATAACATCCTTCAATACGGAAATAAGGACATGACAATTACATGCTATATCACCAAATAGATAGGTATCACAAAGCCGACATATTTCACTATAGAATAGCCATTAAGGGCTTCTGGTGACCTTTCTAGGTTCGTGGAGAATGTTCAATATGGTCATTGACGCAGAAGCATTCCTGTGTTGTTGACAATTAATCCATAAAGTGTTAACTGGTGGACTTTAAAAATCCTTTCGTGTTTGATACACATCTAATCTCCAAATGTCTTTATCAAAGTAATCATGCGTTATGTGCGGTTTATAATATTTTTCTTGTTAATATCCTTTCTACACGGCGTTGTGCAGATCAAACCTGTGATACCTGATCCAAACAGAGTTTATGTGTTTACACTGACTAGTGTTACCGTTGGGAATAACAATGTCCCCGATCAATCAAAACTGATGTGTGTGTTTCTGTCCGCCATTATCAAGTTCATTTCAACGTTTACGTAGTGCGAACTACTTTCTACAAACCGCATGGAATCTTTCTCTATCGCTTAACAACATCAGCGCACTTAAAGCGTTTATTAATACGCCTGACCTGCGTCAACTCTGCTTAATGCAATTGAAAACAGTTGTGTGGCACATATTATATCGTTGTTTGATTGAGAAGCTATTGAACGCAACTATCTTCCGTACGACTAATTGAAAGTAATCAGTCTGGGTCGAGTTCCATTTAAGTTGTAATTGTTTTCCTGGTGATCTATTTCCTATCCTGCTATCCTTCTGTTCGCGATGATCGACAACAATAATGCAGTTTCGAGTTTAATCTATTGAACTGCATGGAACACAAGTGCTATCGTCGTTCGTTTAAGCTTGGAAGTCTCCCACTGAAAAGCTGTAAAACCAACTTATTATACTGGTGCTTGAAACGTTTCAGAAGCACACGGCTTCAGCGGGGAAGGTGATTGGATGTTCCCATACATCTGCCTCTAATGGATATTGGTCAGCTTTATTCAACCCCTTGACAAAGACAAGAACAAACAATGGCCTGTCATTAGCTGTGGACAAGTAATGGTGTTTGCTCTGGGTGGTCTTCTACATATTGCCTATATTGGTAATCCATTAAATATCATTAAATCACTTGGATGACTGTCATGACTGCGTCTGAGAAGGCTGTACTCAAGATAGATCGCCAGTCGATGTATATAAATACCCGATTTTTACGCCTTTATGCACCGCGTCGGTCTGCAATGACGGCTGCTTTCACAAACGGTGGGCGAGCGGAAGCAAGCCATCGTAATGGTCGTACCTGGCAAGGGTCCATCTCGACAAGCTGCTCAGCCTCAAGGGTTAGTGGTCAAAAGGCTATTTCACCAGTGTCTGGACAATCCATCCGTCCATGTGTCCTATGTAAAGACTAAGAAGAAGATGACGCTGGCTGCGAGCTTAATCTCCCAAGTATATACGGAGCCATGCAGTCTGCCCTTAATGTGTCTATGACATAACATAAAACGAAGTAATTTCTTGACGTGTATACCGACTAATTTTCGTTAATAGAAGCGATGACAGGAACGGTGAACAGTCTCGTTGAAGTCTGCAGTAAGGAAGCAATCAGTCGGAGACGTAGCCCCCACCACCGTATTACTTAGTGTTATATAATTGAGACACTTGTCAGCTACCTTGTAGATGATCATTCCGATCGTCCAAGGGATTCTACATTGTGCGGGCCTTGTCATCAACCCCTGTGAGGCAGAACATTCTACGATTGGGGATTTCACAGAAGGGATTACGGGTTTAACGTATCTAATTTGATCTGAAGGGCAGGGTGTAAGCTTGGTTTTGTTTGCTGTTTGTAGAATCAACTTTGTGTTATGCACATGCTGTTAAAACAAACGTGGAAGTGGTGGTTTATATCTACTACTGATGTTGTTCAAAATGTCGTACATTCTAGAAGGATCAACCAGAATCACCATCTTTCGAATATGGAGAATTGTGCCAATGGGTTTACCGAACTAACGGTAGTCGGCTTAACAGAAGGTATATTTAAAAATACAAGTTCTTGACTACAGACATTACTTAAAATTATTATTTTACATTTATCCTCTCCCTACATTAGAGTAAATTGCTTAACCAAAGCTAGCCAAAACAATACATCAATTCTCAGATAATACGACATGTAAATTCTTCATAACCTTGAGCCTCATTACAGTGTTGTTTCTAGCTAATCACAACTCACAACAATGCACAGGATGTACTGGTGCAAGTGTGCGTACATGCGTGCGTGCTTGCGTGCGTCCGTTGTTGATTGAGTGTCATCGGCTGCGGCAAACACCTGAGTATGTTCACCCTTGTGTTAAGGTACCGATTCCCTTGAACACATGATGTGTAATAGACTGCGTTTCAATCATTCCAGTGCTGCCATTTGTCATGGAGGATAAAGGACATCAGTTGACGTGGAGTCATGTGCCAGAATAAACATCATTCATATTCAGTGTCAGCTGATGCCATGCAAACAAGCGAAAAATTGCATCCATGTTCTAATTCAGTGAATTTACACAGTCTGGGAATTGTGCAAATTACCTGAAACACCCACATGGCAATTCGTCGGCTCGTACTTGCACTGGTGATTAATCGCCATGGTAACGAATGTAAATACTGTCTCCTCGTTGGAAGCACGAAGAGTGCGGCATAATTACATTTCCGTTAACTGCATGCAATTATTTTAGTATTTACAGCAGTCTCCCAAAACCATTTGAGAAATAACACACATGTTCATTAAGATAATACAAAATAACCATTAAGTAATATTTCTTTAACCTGTCATATAGCTCGCAGTTCTTTTTGCCATATTGTTTAAACAAGCAACGCCAGAAGCCATCAATCCTAAAAGATCGGAACATCCTTGATGGAAACAGCAAACAGTTGAAAGCCCTCTTTCCCATCTGTACTGACACCGGTTACAGAAACGCTCTAATGGCTGCTAGGGGACAGATAACTTAATAATAAAGTTTGTTCCAAATAAGCAGGTGTCCACGGCAGCAAATGTAATGGGATGTGCCGTGTTTTTGAGATATCATTGTCTTCTTGTCATAGCGATGTGTTCCCAGAATTCATACATATAACTGAATTATATACTAGTAATTAATTATTTAATTACACATATATAATGTTTTGAGAACCTTCGGATTTATCTGGAAAAAGATCATTCATTCATTCATTCATTCATTCGTCTCACTGCCTTGTGGTCATAGCGATCTGTTGTGGTCATCTTGCTGTTTCAAGATGGTGGTCAATTGTTTGTCATATCACACTTGGCACGTCACAGTTCTGTCGTCATATCACTCTTAGCTTAACACCGTTCTTTGGCAATATCACACTTGGCACGTTACAGTTCTTTCGTCATATCACTCTTAGCATATCACCGTTCTTTGGCAATATCACACTTGGCACATCACCCTTCTTTCGTCATGTCATACTTGGCACGTCACAGTTCTTTCGTCATATCACTCTTAGCATATCACCGTTCTTTGGCAATATCACACTTGGCACATCACCCTTCTTTCGTCACATCACCCTGTTCATTTCTTTGTCCTCTACTCCCCGCGTCATTCTTCTGATATCACTGAGTTCTCTTACATCAGTCTTCCCACCTTGCTGTATTCTCGTCTTGGCAGAGGACACTTTGCACTACATAATTCTTGAGCAATTTGATCACAAGACTTTCTGCAACAATCCCTCTAAATATTTTCTCGCTGGTGCAATAGATTTGTAGAACATGATCGAGCAATACACGTTTTCAGAATATGATCAGACATAAATTTGATATGTTCTACTGTTCAACCGACGTCAGATGTATTCACCTCTGTTCCATACAGAGACCGGGCTAATGCCTACTTGTAACATACACTGTTCTAGAGTAGCGCCATGTAGTGGAATGGTCATGTCATCTATCTAAGTAGGATTTACGCATTTCTCCCCAGCGGTGCGATACATATTTGTGTATGGCTTCTGTTCGGGCACAACGTAATGCTATAAAATCTTCGCTGTTACGTTTAATACATAGTGGAGCTTTGTTGTTGGAAACGGGAATGAAATTGATAAACAGTTCCAGCTTATTTAGTAAACAGAATCGCCTTTAAATCAAAGGCACGTGTGCACATGAAAGACACGCTCATAGAATTCGAGAACTTAATGTGAATCTACGATAGCTCAGGGACCAGTCATTGTATCGTTATGGCCACAGGCTCTAAGCAGAATACAAACAAGAATGCCACTGTAGTTGATATACGGTCACTCTAAAAATAGTTATTGAATCATTCAAAAAGTTCAAGGTATAACTTGATGACGGGTATGTGTCCAGTTGCTGCTCATCTTGTGATAAATGAAATAACGATTGATGAAAGAAATTATTTTGAATCTCATATTTTGTAAACACTGCACTTACATTGCACAAACCGTGCAATTTAAAAAGTTTAAACAGCTCATTTTGAAAGACGTGCAATTTGTGCACGATTGATCCAGAACTGGTTGGTAGTGACAGAGTGGAAATTAGTGTGTGTGAGTGAGTGAGACATGGGTTCACTCACACAGAAGACTACTTCATTCATATCTCGGTCACTGAAGCCTCAAGTGGCGCAGATCGTAGATGTGTACCTATGAACACCTATGGAGGTGATGCAAATCAAATCAATTGATCCTGACTTGACAAAGGGGCGTAACTCAAACTATGCAAGATAAGAAAAACAACAGTAACACAAACAACAGCAAGATACAGTACAACAACAATATCACAACAACAGCAAGATACAGTAAAACAACAATAACGCAAACAACAGCAAGATCCCGTAAAACAATAACACAAACAACAGCAAGATAGAACCTGTAGATTGTACACAGGGTTATATCTTGTATTGACATCACCCGCAATATCCCGACAATGAACTCCTAGATGCAGACAACCCTGTTTCACAGACATAGGTGGGAGATCGTACATGTTCAAGTAATTATTGTTTAAGCAGTCCAGCACATGTTGCAGCACAGGTTTCCAGCCGCGTCATGATGTGGGTCAATAACCGCGCAACATCTGTCGTAATTAACAACAGATAAAATAGGGAGTTTACCTAGAAGCCAATGTCATAATCACGAACTTGGAAGCACAGACCAATTTAACTACCACAGCGCTTAAGTAGGAGGAAAGAAATCAACGCACATTATCGCTGTAATGGCTGGAATCGGGATGAATGTGGCTGTCATAACCAAGTGTCGTTTTCTCTTCAACAATCACTTGGGCAATGTAAAATCCACTTTTGTACTGGACTCTTAAGCTCAACCAAATTCAAACCAAGATCTATTGTAGGGTCCAAAAAGCTAAAGTAATCCGTAAAACGTTAAAGGAAGAATTTTCTTTATTATTATTTGAGACAAGTTGAATTAATACCATGTGGAATCCCCCAAACTAAAAGGCATTGCTTGTATTTTTTGCAATCTCAAAATACAATTACAGGAAATGGTCGGGACCGACAGGTACTTCGAGTTATGCATAATATTCGAGACGCCGGCATTCGACTCATCGGGATTTGACTATATTTGATTTTCCTAACGTGTACACCGCTATCCTTCACGTCAAACATGAAGTAATTCCTTAAAGAACAGGGCATTTGTCACTAAACATGGCATGGTTTAGTTACATTTCAATCTCCAAATGCTGGATAAAACATTCATCAAAAGTAGCCATTCCCATGAATAAGACGATCCATGACTGACATTATGACCATCGATCAACGCAACCAAACGTTTCTTCCCTCTTACGACAAGTATGGGTTGCTGAACACCAATTCTAACCCGGATCTTCACGGGTTTCTGGTACAACGTGATCTGATATGCCTCATTAACCATAAGAATTGCCAGTTACTTTTGTAATATGTAACCAACCTGAATTAGGAATATTAAAGGCCAGTGAGAGCTCTGCGTATGTTCATACTGATAACTCAATCTCATTCCACATTGTTCACCACTGTTTATCATTGTTTGATGATCTGTCACTCACTATGTGAACTGTTATGTATTGTATCATGCAATCTATATTTTGAAGTCTTGCGTAATATTCATTAGGCATTCTGTATACTGTTTGTACCCTGGGCCTAAGGCCCCTAATATTGAATAAAAGAATTGAAAAAAATTGATACTATTAAAGTCCGTTTGGCTCAAAAGCGGACCGATGAATTGCAATCTACCTCGAAAACTACTAAACATATAATACTCAATGAAACACTGATCATAATCAAAACATCAGACCAACTCTGGGATTTTTTGCAGAATTTATGTCCTAAAAATAAATAAGTTGTTTAACAAACTATCATTAAAATTTTGACACAGTTCACTATTTGTTACGAGGGAGGAGTGCAGAGAGATGAACAGCCTGGTGTACGTGAAGCACGCGCACAAGTGCCGTCAGTGGTTCATTTACCTGTGCTGTGCCGGCTTTATCCTTTCTCGCACACCTGGCTGTTCCTCTCTTTGCACTCCTCCCTCGTAACAAATAGTGAACTGTGTCAAAATTTTAATGATAGTTTGTTAAACAACTTTTATATTTTTAGGACATAAATTCTGCAAAAACCTCATAGAGTTGGTCTGATGTTTTAATTGTGATCAGTGTTTCATTTAGTATTATATGTATATTAGTTTTCGAGGTAGATTGCAATTCATCGGTCCAATTTTGAGCCAAAAGGACTATAGTAAAATTACCTATATCTATGTATAAAGCTTCAGAATGACAAGTCTAACCACAAGAGTGGTGAACCCAAGTTTCCGAATAGTCAGCTTTCATGCCGAACTATATTCCAGAAGCTACAGGCTCGGCATCACACAATGGACACAGCTTTTAGCAGAGGTTTCTTAAGATAATTGTAATTATTATTTATCAATATGATTAGCAAATATCCGTAACTGAATACAATATTTGTACCCGAACCGCTTTCGGAATCCCATGTTGTGTTGTATGTCGGGTTCATCAGAGAATGTGGGACAGGATAGGGGACATACCCATGGATGTAAATCGTTGACGATATGCTGCTTCTGCCAGGTTGCATCGGTTGTTTAGCTATCATCAATCATTAAGTCGTTGACGTCAACAACTTTCACGTGATACCCATCCATTTGACGAGCCCCTTTAGCCGAGCTCAGCACTATCAACAATGGCATATTTATATTGTTTGATCCAGAGTTAAGTTACAGAAAAAAGTATCTTTGCAATTGAACAGATACTTACAAAGCTGCTATTTCTGACAACATGATCAGAACTGTATGGAAATAGCATAAGACGTTTTGTTTTATACAGGTGTAATACTCCTGAATGCGGCGTCAAACAGACACATACTCATGATATAGTCACAACGGTACCGGCGAGTTTTAGCAGGGTTTTCATAGGAAAGTGGAAAGGTTTTGTGGACTCCATCTGTTGGATAATGTTTCATAGACAGAATCCAGGGTCTACGGGTGGCTTGTTTTCGGGACCTCGACGTAGGTATATGTATACAATGGAAATATAGAATTGTATTTCACTTCGTAACTTAAATCCATGCAGGTTATAGCATTCACAATTATTCATCAAAAACGTTTAAACCTACGTAAGGGTGGTAATAATAAATGGAATAAATGAATGATTGATCTTGAAAGATTACTTAATTACTTAACTGCAGTCAAAGATATTAAAGCTATTGTATTTGACACTGCAGTCTGCAATAGCCAAGCTGTCTGATTTTACACTGTAGTCAACACAATTAATTATGACTTGATATTTTACTGCAGTGGGCATTATTCATGCTTTTGTGCAGTGAAATCAATAATATATATACTTTCCTATTTCACACTGCCACGGTCAGCCATATCCAACCGTTATTACTTTACACTGCAGTCTACGAAATTCGTGATCTATTGGTTTATACACCAGGCAACAATATTCATTTGTAATATTTTACACTGCAGATGACATTATTCGAGTTACATTTCCCACTCTGTAGTCAATGATATTCATGTTCTATCATTTACACAGACGTCAGCAATATTCCAGCTATACTGACTGCACTCGGTAACATCACTGCTTTCAAAATTCCACCACAGACAGAAATATGTATGCTCTATTATTACATTGCAGACAGAAATATTACAATGCATAGTTATGCTTTAGTATTTACACTTCAAGGTATTATCTTTCATTGTACAGTCACCAGTCAGCAATATTCATAATTTGATATCTTGCACCGAAGTCAACAATATTCATTCTTCGACATTTTATTCTGCTGTTGGTTTTACTTACATTGTATGCTCTATTCATGCACTGCATCCAGCACCACACATGCTTTATTATTTACACAGCACTCAGTAATGTTATACCTTTAGATTTTACACTGCAGTTTCATTGTTTATACTTTTCGAGCACTGCAGTGAACAATACATATGCTTTATCATTTACACTGCGGTGAACAATACATATGCTTTATCATGTACACTGCAGTGAACAATACATATGCTTTATCATTTACACTGCGGTGAACAATACATATGCTTTATCATGTACACTGCAGTGAACAATACATATGCTTTATCATGTACACTGCGGTGAACAATACATATGCTTTTATCATGTACACTGCAGTGAATCATGTACACTGCAGTGAACAATACATATGCGGTGAACAATACATATGCTTTATCATGTACACTGCAGTGAACAATACATATGCTTTATCATGTACACTGCAGTGAACAATACATATGCTTTATCATGTACACTGCAGTGAACAATACATATGCTTTATCATTTACACTGCGGTGAACAATACATATGCTTTATCATGTACACTGCAGTGAACAATACATATGCTTTATCATGTACACTGCAGTGAACAATACATATGCTTTATCATGTACACTGCAGTGAACAATAACATATGCTTTATCATGTACACTGCAGTGAACAATACATATGCTTTATCATGTACACTGCAGTGAACAATACATATGCTTTATCATTTACACTGCGGTGAACAATACATATGCTTTATCATACGCTCGCTGACTTGGTTGACACATGTCATCGTTTCCCAACTGCGTAGATTGATGTTCATGCTGTTGATCACTGGATTGTCTGATCCAGACTCGATTATTTACAGACCGCTGCCATGTAGCTGGAATATTGCTGAATGCAAGCGTTAATCAACAAACCAAAACTGTTGTTTTACAGTAACTCCAAATGTATCTGTGCTGTATCATTTCACCTTGCAATCTTCAGTATCCATGCCTGTTTGTGATCATAACTTCATGATTAAAAGAACTGGTATGAAAGTGCTTATATGGGCTGCTTCCCTATAGGAATAGGCATTAAATACAAACGAAATATATCTGGTAAATACAGTTAAGCACCATTTCGCTTATATCCTTCATGGTCGGTACAGTAAATAACCTTGATATGTTCACCAGAATCTAAAATCAAAGAAAAGACAAAATTCATCTGATATATTATAAACCCGGATTTCTACTTATATATTCAAGATACAAGTGGCGGATGTATCGGCCCTTGGAGTAAAGGTAAACGGGGTGACTGCAGAGTCCAATTATCAAGTTTCCCATCACGCCAAGAATATACCACCTGTCCAAGCATTTGATGTTTACTCCCCATCAATATTATGGTGCCTGCGAGCAAGTTATTTTCATGCTGGATTCAGCAAGCATAGCATCGTGCAAGGTGGACATTGCGTGAGTGAATGAGTGGGTGAGTGAGGTTTCACACCTCGTCACACAACGTACCCGTTGGGACAATGATTTGAAGAAGGGATCACTACAGTAACGTCATGTCACGTGGTAGAGTTATTCATTGTGGGCAGTGTTGTTGTATTACACTGTGCCAGAAAACATTCAATAGAGTGAGTGAATGAATTTAGTTTTACGTCGCACTCAGCAATATTCGAGCTATATGACGGCGGTCTGTAAATAATCTTGTCTAGACCAGACAATCCAGTGATAACATTCAATAGTGAGATGCCTGTTACTATATTTAGCCTGGGAGTAAACAGTAATCTGGAATCTTCTAGAACAGCTAGACTGATTCATCATGGGACAGAACCTTTCGTCTATTCGTAAGTTGAACAAATACATGAATCACCTCTTTCCATGACAAAGGATATCAGTCTGTGGAGATCGTGATCACTACCCTGGATGTCCAGATGACTTCGTGACTTTGAAGCTTGACCTCTGTTGGCCCTAGATGTATGGTTAACATTGACTATATTTCCATTACTACTGCAATTTTATGTTATACTTCCATTTAAAATTAATTGTGTCATTGAATTTTACTGCCATTTTTACTGCTACTTTGTTTTGCATAGTCGTTTTTCCTTTGCAGTAATTTGTTTCGAATTGTAAACCTATTTAGTTTTATAATACGTATTTAAAGTGTTTGTTGGTTTCTCACTAAGTTCTCTTGGGTACAGATTCATAGTCAGTTTCTTGTCTCAATTTGAAGGTTGACACGTAACACATTAATTACTCTCAAAACTGTCAACACACTGACACAATGCGTGCAGTCCTGTGAGGTTCGTGACAAGTATCACTTCAGAAGCAGTACCTATTTGTTTTACCTCTGGAACGAACGTTCTGTTCTGACAAAGTATCTTGTAGTTACTTTTCATGTTTCACCATCAAGTGGTGGTCTTTTGAACTACTTTCGATCAATGAAGACCCAAGTCTAACCTGCTGATCTAACCTCAAGACTGAAAACCCTTTGAAAATGTCATCCTCATTTTTATTGACGTCACCTTTTTAGTGACCTTCACCTTTACGGAACGATAATTGCTTCCACGGTTGATAACAAAGGGGACGAAGTCTGAGAATATAAGATAATGAGCGTTAGACGTGCCATAATGAAGTTCTATCGATATTGCGGTAAGGAGAGGTA
The DNA here is from genome assembly GCF_003918875.1 of Haliotis rubra. Taxonomy (NCBI): domain Eukaryota; kingdom Metazoa; phylum Mollusca; class Gastropoda; order Lepetellida; family Haliotidae; genus Haliotis; species Haliotis rubra. The sequence continues at coordinate 2,497,305 of NW_025767213.1, forward strand.
AAATAGACTAAACGTCGCGGTAAACAACGTTTAGTTCTACAGCGGGTGGTATGCATGTGCACACGTGTGTGTGCGTGCGTGCGCGCATGTGTGTGCCTGCGTCCCTGTGTGTGTATGTGTGCGTGCGCGTGTGTGTCGGCTTGAACTAGCCTGGACGTATACAAGTTTAAAGCGCAGGCTCACTGTGATACCATATGGCAGTTTAACATGGTAACCAATCACAACGTAGTGACTCTGGCCAGTCTGTTTTTGATCCCCTAAGCGCCAGGCATCTTCAGTGCTGTGTGTATTGTGGTGTGTAATGACGTATACCCTAAAACAGCTTTAAATATGAACTGGATTAAATTGACAAGAAACCCACAAACTATTTTCTGTATGATAATAAATAACATAAATTGAACATACATGCAAAAGGTAAACATTATTTCAGACGCGACTGAGCTCATTAAGTGAGACAATACTTTCACTATGAGATCAAATGAATTTTGCTTCTTAGACTTCTTACATCGTTCGGACAACGGATTCATGACATATGTAGAATTTACAATAGTAACAGGGTATGTTATATTGCAACAGATTATTGTAAAATCATCTTGATAAAGTTTGTCAAGTGAGAGAAACCAGATAAATGTGTATTTCGCGAACATGTACACCCACACCAACGCATGTGCTACCACTCAAAAGTAGCCATTAAGTTGCCAGTGCAACTCATTTGGAATTCGCCGGCACTGATCCATCTGTGAGCAAACCCCCTTATTTCGCTACACTGTACTTATCGTGAATTTAGCTATGTAAATCAAATGCTCTTTAAGCATATCCAGTTCTGCAGCATCGATATTTAACGTTTTTAACATTAAACCCTAAAAAATATCAGCCTGATCTGCCAGTGCTTGACGACTGATGCAATTTGTAGAAGTTGAATAACATAATGATTAACGAATTACCATATGTAAGCATATGCTTGGATTAGATTTTTATGTAACGAAATAGGTACTTGGTGGGCAGAATGGTTAGGACAGTGATAAAAAAGATAGTTAACGGCGGATTCCAGTCACGTAATGCAATCTATTGAAACCAACCAGAGCTAGATAAAAAACATGAGTCACGAGAGAAAGCTTTTTAGCTTAATAATAAAAGATTTATGAAAAAGAAGTTCTTGCCATGAGTTGGCCTCGGTGCAAACTGGTTGACACGAGATCGATCAGATGCTTAGCGTGTTTGTGCACATAAGGGAAATCCGACCTAGGGTTGATGATAATTATATTTTAAATATTTGTACATGGTTAAAATTGAACAAGACAGCGTACACTATCGCGACATGCAGTTAAATGTCACTAGGTTCGAAAACCATTGTAAAACGAATGTGAGTCTGTGCTGCAATTTGATTGGTTGAAAAGCGTTGTTACGTGGGCCAGGAATCATACTTTTCTTGATAATCCTCTTCCTTTCCCAGTGCCTAGTCTCATGCATATGAACAATGCTAATAACTTTTAATATAATTACGAAACATTTTCTTTACATCTTTCATTATTGATATTAGTTTGTCCGAGAAGACCTTTGTTGTACATATCCCATGTAATGTACAGTGATGTATCGACTAAAATATCATATTTAAGTTAATGGGCCAGATGTATACTCATCAGAATTAGTTTAGGTTTGTCAGGGCTCTGCTGGTCGGTTCAAATGTCATGCTGAAGGCGTAGGGTCATTCACCGGGTTGTGACGTCATATCAGTTTCACAGTCATACAAGACATTTAGTAATTACTGAATGTCTGACAGTAATATGTACATGTCTAACTCAAACCTGATTCAATCACTTCTGTTATGAATCGCTGAATCATAAAACTTCATATTTGAATAGAGGAACACTTTCAATCAAATCAATTCGACACGAAAGCTATAATTCCTAAACGTTTGACCTTCAAAGATGTTTTAAGGTCATCTGCTTGACATATAACAAGGTAGATTTGTTGTTATCTTTAAACAAGAGGCATAACATATTACCCAGTGTGACTGTACAGTGACTCTGCTTCACTTAATTGTTGGAATATTTTCAATGCCAGTCAGCCACCAAAGACACTTGACACGAGACGACCGAACCAACATTGTTGTCCGTGATGATACAAAAAGATTCTGAAATAGGAACGCGGAATTGTAATGCTTCCATTAAAAAAGTTAAACGATATGACGAATAATTTCTTTTGGTTTCATTTGTATTTAGTCTTAAAAGAGTTTTAGGTGTAATGTGAGAAAGGCAAATACATTATAAATTCTCAACATTTTTTCGCAAGCAAGTACAGATGTCCGCTGTAAATATTGTACAAAGTGACGGAGTCATGATATATCGCAGTAGCTAGAAGTTGCGACATGATGTATTGGCTGTGTAAACCTTTTTCACAAATGCAATGAAACCAGTTTTCCATTTCGATAAGGTATCAACATACTTGAGACATCTAGGAGCAGTGTATTGTTTATAAACAGATTGCAGGAATGTGTGGTGTTTGTATCTGTGTTTTTCGATTCAAGAAGAACGACTATCATCTCAAGTTCACAGAGCCCAAGTCTATTCGCACCTGACACGAGTATTGCATTTTAGACATTTAAGTTCACCTTTTATCAAACACACGGTATCATCAGAATTTGATAAGGAGTAATAAACACATATAATTGGTATAGTTCAAAATTGTTTTTGTGGCTTAAATGTTTTTAGCAAATGTGATCAACAGTGTTCCGCTAGCTCCAACCCAGATAGCATTCCGACGTTGGCCCAACGTTGGCAATGTTGGCAAAACCATTGCCAACGTTGGGCCAACGTCTGAATGCTATCTGGGAAGCAGTAATAACAGAGCGTTGTATTAACGCTAAAATATGTCCGTGTGCCACACACGTGTGTCCAATTGCCTGCATCTGAAATGACATCATCCGAAATCAGAAAAACGTTTCGTCATTTATTTGTACATTCAGACACAGGCAACCAAACATACTTTTCAGTTCACATATAGGTAACTAGTATATATATATATAAATAAAATAATTCTATAAAAAAAATATGACAAAAAAATCAATACCTATCCAGTGAATAGAGATACGACGGCCACAATAACTATGACGATATCTATCAAGTGAAAAGACATACGAATCCCCGGGATAAATATGACAATGCAGAATACCTGTCAAGTGAAAAGACATACGAATCCCCGGGATAAATAGGACAATGTAGAATACCTGTCAAGTGAAAAGACATACGAAGCCCTGAGATAAATATGACAATGCAAAATACCTGTCAAGTGAAAGGACATTCGAAGCCCTGAGATAAATATGACAATGCACAATACCTGGCAAGTGTAAGGACATACGAAGCCCAGGGATAAATATGACAATGCACAATACCTACCCAGTGAACAAGTATGTTTATGATACAGTCTGTGGCAGAAAACGATTCCCAGTATTTTGGGAACATTTTTTTGTTGTGCGTGACATGTCACAGTTTAGCCCAACAGGTTTTCAATCGTTTTGTGTATTGTTTTTGTAAATGATTCTTTGAAGTACTGGACACACGCGTACGTGAAGATCTTACAGAGAAACTGCCCCTTACAAAGCAATGTATAGTTGAGAAAGCAGGACTGTGCACTATTAATCACCATATATTATATTTCATGATGGTCCGCCGTCTAGCACGCCTCGCCTAACCTACCAGAATAGTAGTTTATGTGATATAAAGTCTCACCACAGGCCACAAGAAACACAGATCATAACTCAGGACCACCCACAGGTACGATAACATGGCATAAAATGTTACTTTGATGTTTCTTACACACCGGGCGAAATAGTCAACGGTAACTGCATACAATTAACTACAGCTCTTAGCTCTGTAGTAGCGTTTGTATTTAATGTACGATAACATGTCTAACCATAATTTGCCGAATCCGTGTTAATGGTCAAACAGAGAGTTTTTATCCCTTTCAGACGCTGTACATGAAGAAGGATTTGGCAGCAGACTGCCCTGAAAGCAGGATAGGTATGTTGTGTGTAAGCGTCAAGTAATGGTGAAAACCCTTTGAAGAGGTGTATGAGAATCACTTGAGTAAAATGGCGTTACCTCCTTCAAATTTTAGTCTTCAGGAATAAAACGCCCAAATGAATTAGGCTGAGAGGAAATAGCAGTATGATAAATTACCACCAGAAAATTAACACATCACTTTACCTGGATTTCTGGTGTGATTTATCTTGGGTGGGGGTACTCTTCGCCCGTTTTGAGATCATTACATGTTTAAATACTCCAAAAGCTGTAATCTTTATCATGGTATTTGTATTCCTATTAGCAGGACGGTTTGTGCTGTACGAAGTGTATATATTCTCATTAAATACTGTTTACACAACGACATGACTTACGCATGGGCTTAAAATGCAATGGTGGATTTTAACATATAGTTTGATGTAGTTTCTGACTTAAAAAATATGACTTTCTTAAAAAACATCACTCTCAATTTAAACTTATCTCACTTAACTTATTTGTCAAACTTAGACCTAAAATTGTGAAAAATGGTTTCTTTGAAGTTCAACGCTAAATTTTCTGCAAGCGACTTCTAATAGACTTCCACGAATATGTTTGGCCCAAAAGCAAAACGTAATGTTCGTTAGTATGTGCGCAAACCAAAAGGCAGTCATAAATTTCTTTGATACACATTAGGAGAGCAGAACGGTTTCCCTTTAAGAGAATATTAATTTACTAATGATTAAAACATATCATAGCGATTAAAAGTTTGTTATGATCATAAACACCCAATAGACTCACTCGAGACCCAATCCAAAAGTTATAAAGAAACGTCCACGTAACTTTGTTCTTTCAAATACGAAGACAATAAAGATGAATTATGAGCAAGAGTTAGTTTTTTTTCTCAGCCAACAATGACAAGGAAATTGCTTGATTTATTGAGTGTTTATGGTTGTGAGGACAAGAATAACATTCCCCCCTAAAGGCCGCCATCTTGGTTGGTAAGTGTATTTGGCAAGAACGTTTTCGGAAACTAAATAAACATTATTTATGCCACCATTCCCTCAACGATATTTTCGGCAACCTAGCAACACAAATATACAGAAGGAGTTTTATTATGTGAGAAAACTGAGTCAAACGTCTGAAGAACAACTGATACGCCGAGAGATGGGTTACTCAGGAGCAGTTGGCGAGAAGCGTAGATCATCACATCAGCATGTAAGCGTGGTAATGCAGACACACACTGAAGGTTACGATAGTGGGGTGGGGGTGGCGATGGGGGTGAGGATTGGAGGTGGGGGCGTAATTACGTAAGTGTATTATGATGGATGTACCACTGTGGACGCTGTAAAAGAAACACTACAGACTAATTTGCTCTTCGTCCTTGAGGTTTTTTGTCACGTGACGCTGCACCAAGAGTAGATAACTCTGAGTCATCCTGTTTACACACACAACAGGCATACTAAGTAACTATCCTTATGAGAGTTTGACGTATTGCATTTAGTTAATATGTTTACCGACTGAAGTTCCAGAGAATGTCATTAATTTCTTATGTCACGGAAAAACTTACTTTATTGAAACACATTTTGTTAAAAACAACATAATATTTATAATCTTTGTTATGATATACGAGTATACACTCTGGTGTTTAAAAGTCAGTCCTTTTTAATGCTGTATATTTATAATGTAAAAAATGTTGACCTTTGATCAAAACAATGTTTACTTAACTCTAAAAGAACCATGGCGGTAATTAAAGTTCTTTTTAAATGTGTTTAGGCGTAGTTTCTTTTGTAATATAAATCACTGGAACTTGCGAGATAACAGCCTGTCAGTAACGCTTAGCCGTGTCATTATTTATCTGTTGGCAATGAATACGACTAAACACCGCCACTGACGTACTCAAAGAAAGGTTTTCCAAAAAATCAGTTTTTGATCTGACAAAAACGAATAGATAAGTGTAGCCGTTAATGCTTAACGAGATAATTAACGAAGACAATTAGTCCCGTAAATACGGCTCCAAACGAAAGAATGATGTACTATTTGAGGGACGACGTGCACCTAAGCCTCTCGGTCTATTCTATGGGGCGTGTACTAGCGTTCATTGTTAACTGATTCAAAGTTTTAAAAAACAACACATAATCGACAGGCTTTTTAACATTCAGATTGTGAGTGGATTGCCTTGCTAAGCTGAGTTGCTGGCAGTATGGGGATGCTCTTCTCAAGAACTCGATAGTAGATTGGGAATTACATTCCTGGGAACGGGGAAGCTAGACTGTAGATTGCTGTATAGATAGCGCTAAGTCTCCAGTTGCTCTTATGCTGAGATGAGTATCATGAATAGCGTCGTTGTTTGTCTAGAATTGCCTTTTATCCGGCTAATCCTTACATTTGTTGAAAGATGAGTAATGCGAGATGCTGACTAAATCACCTGGCCACCTCTTGCTATCTGTAGTGCTGTCAGCTGTGATTAACAATAGTCATTTCACCAGCACAGGTCACTCCGAATGGGCAAATTGGCATCCTTATGTTTATTCATATTTCTGTTAAAACATAATGTGATAAATTAATGATGTTTTTCGTGATTTTATCATGGAGTGGAGATCTTTCAGAGGTGATTTCATGACGCCGTTCTCAAATTCGCATTAGGTGAAGTACGACTGAAGTTTGATTTGAGTAAGCAGCTGTTTTGTCAAAACAGTGCTTCATTGGTGACGGCTGGCCCAGTGCTTTAAAGACCAGAAACCCACTGTCTAGAACTGTTAGAGACCCATGGCTGACGGCGCTAAACCAAACTCACCCCATCACTCTACATCATTGGAACACAGAAGTCGTCTTGAAGATCCATCCACAACAGCGAGGACACGTCCAAGCACCCAGGTTAGGCAGACAGAACACAGCCAGGTCACAAACCCCCGACACAGCCAGGTCACAAACCCACGACACAGCCAGGTCACACACCCATGACACAGCCAGGTCACAAACCCATGACACAGCCAGGTCACAAACCCATGACACAGCCAGGTCAGAAACCCATGACACAGCCAGGCACAAACCCATGACACTGCCAGGTCACAAACCCACGACACAGCCAGGTCACAAACCCACGACACAGCCGGGTCACAAACCCACGACACAGCCAGGTCACAAACCCATGCCACAGCCAGGTCACACACCCATGACACAGCCAGGTAACAAACCCACGACACAGCCAGGTCACACACCCCCAGACAGGTCACAAACCCAGACACAGGTCACAAACCCACGACACAGCCAGGTCACAAACCCACGACACAGCCAGGTCACAAACCCATGACACAGCCAGGTCACACACCCATGACACAGCCAGGTCACAAACCCATGACACAGCCAGGTCACAAACCCATGACACAGCCAGGTCACAAACCCACGACACAGCCAGGTCACAAACCCATGACACAGCCAGGTCACAAACCCATGACACAGCCAGGTCACACACCCATGACACAGCCAGGTCACAAACCCACGACACAGCCAGGTCACAAACCCACGACACAGCCAGGTCACAAACCCACGACACAGCCAGGTCACAAACCCACGACACAGCCAGGTCACAAACCCACGACACAGCCAGGTCACAAACCCACGACACAGCCAGGTCACAAACCCATGACACAGCCAGGTCACAAACCCACGACACAGCCAGGTCACAAACCCATGACACAGCCAGGTCACAAACCCACGACACAGCCAGGTCACAAACCCATGACACAGCCAGGTCACAAACCCACGACACAGCCAGGTCACAAACCCACGACACAGCCAGGTCACAAACCCACGACACAGCCAGGTCACACCCATGCCACAGCCACGACACAGCCAGGTCACAAACCCACGACACAGCCAGGTCACAAACCCATGACACAGCCAGGTCACAAACCCATGACACAGCCAGGTCACAAACCCATGACACAGCCAGGTCACAAACCCATGACACAGCCAGGTCACAAACCCACGACACAGCCAGGTCACACACCCACGACACCAGGTCACAAACCCACGACACAGCCAGGTCACAAACCCACGACACAGCCAGGTCACAAACCCACGACACAGCCAGGTCACACACCCACGACACAGCCAGGTCACACACCCATGCCACAGCCAGGTAACAAACCCACGACACAGCCAGGTCACACACCCACGACACAGCCAGGTCACAAACCCACGACACAGTCGGGTCACACACCCACGACACAGCCAGGTCACAAACCCACGACACAGCCAGGTCACACACCCACGACACAGCCAGGTCACAAACCCACGACACAGCCAGGTCACACACCCACGACACAGCCAGGACCCAGGTCGGGTCACAAACCCACGACACAGTCGGGTCACACACCCACGACACAGACAGGTCACAAACCCACGACACAGCTGGGTCACACACCCACGACACAGCCGGGTCACAAACCCACGACACAGCCGGGTCACAAACCCACGACACAGTCAGGTCACAAACCCACGACACAGCCAGGTCACACACCCATGACACAGAAAGGTCACACACCCATTGACACAGAAAGGTTACACACCCACGACACGCCTGACGGTCGCTCATGTGATATGGAATAGTGGCTTGTGTTGGGGTATTTTAAAAAAAATTGTATGCGTAAAATTTAATTATCAAAACAAACTGCCGGGTAAAAGAAAGTGAGTAAATGAGTTAAGTTTCACTCAGCAATATTCCAGCTATTCCAGTGATCAACAGTATGAGCAGCGATCTGCGCAATTGGGAACCGATGACATGTGTCAACCAAGTCAGCGAGCCTGAGCCCCCGATCCCGTTAGTCGCCGCTTACAACAAGCACGTGCACGGGTTACTGAAGATCACTATTCTAACCCGGACCTTCAAGGGTCGTAAAAGAAAGTAGAAACAAGGGAATTCGATTTGACCAAAAAATACAAACGTTATAAAAAGGTTACTTAAAACAGTCGAGGAACACTGAGAACATAATTTAGAAAACACAACACAAATACCGTATTATATACATCAACATCGGATCACATTTTCTTGTTTCTTTTATTTTCAAATGCAACCATCCAACATTAGTAGATGTCTTACACGAAATGACCAAAAGCAGGATGATAATGTTTATAGCACAACAAAGATTCCTTGTTTGTCATTTTTTATGCATGCAAATTTTGAAGAAATAAGTGGCACATGATAGACATAAAGATAGACATGAAGATGAATCTTTAGACAAAATGCACCCTCCAAGCGAAACCAGGACCTCTTTTTGATTAACCTTCTCAGTTACTTTGTACCCAAATTATACTTTCTTCTACACTGCATTCCAACACTGAGCGCTGAAGGACTTCGGTGAAACAAGTCCGTACCTATAAACCACTGCACGTTCCATTTGTAGCAAAATATATCATAGTATAAATAAACACAGGTGGTCAACCGAAGAACCTGTCAAAACGCAATAATTTATTCCTACCTGTAATAAGAATCAACAACCATTAACCCCGAACAAAAACGGCCTTGGAAGACAGCTCAAACGCGTTTGAAAAGAAAAGGTTGCATTTTTTCATCTGAGCCATCATTAGCCAGCCCTGCTAATCTGCTGACAACATTCTGCTCGTCAAACACGCACGTGTTCTTAAAATAAACACGCGTAAAGCGAAACACAACAAAGGAAATATGCAAGTTAACAATTTATACGTCGCAGGTATCAGGGAAGTGCATATATCTTCTTACAGTACACCGTGCACCGAGCTATCTAGGTTCACCGGCAACATACCATTAAACCTGGACCATTTTAAGACAGTTGAATAAACATTTACAAGTTGTAAATTTAGACATCTGTTTATGAAAAGGTATATAAAGTAAGATGCAAATGCATATAAATGTATGTTTACATTTTTTAAATGTCAAATAGATATCAATAGTTTAAAATTTAGCCTTGTACAAACGTTATTTACAGGCATAAGTGAAAGTTTTTATGCATTTCATCAAGTGAAATTCAAGGCAATTATCTTAAATGTTCTTCAATAATATAGACATTTTTAATGTACCTACTATTACAGACTTTGTAATGAGCATGTGTTTTCATAGTTTGTGTTCATTTATGTCTACGTATGGTAATGTTTGACTTGTTTGCCTCATGAGATAAGAAAAAAGAATTTTTCACAAATTGGTAATGTTTGCCAAGTATGTTAGTGTATTATCTTAGTACTTCAAAATCACTATTCTGTCTATCAAAATCTCAAAACTTGTCTACAAGTTAGTTTTTCAAAATTGATTTTCCTAAAATCACATTTAAAAGTTAAAATAGGGTGAAAAAATGAAAAAAATAACCATTTATTTGTAACTTAAAATCGACAAGACAGGTGGTATCGATGGGGAGTATTTGTTTATGTGCTTCTAATGTCAATCACCTAATCCGAAAATGTTCTGTTACTTTGGAAAATTATTCTCTTTATGAAGATAAATTATGGTTATTGAGACAATTGACGTTCGTGACAACAGCGAGATTCTGATCATCTAATAAGACGCAGCTGTTTTATGTTCTGTAAGTTTGGTTCTTGTCCTATTAGCCACTCAACAGGGGGTCAGAAAAAGTCGTTCATGATTGTGGAAAGTGGAATGATAATGGTAAATATGTTGTTGCTATATTACATGTCTGCACTTCCTTGTACTATTTACATTGTCCCTATAGTAACTTTAATGCGTATCTGTAGGAATCTGTGGTAAGTGGTTAACTACCACAAGAAGTAAAAAACATTTATGGAATATGCAGAGCATGTTCAACAACATTTGCTCGAGATATATTAATACATGTATTTGTAACCATATCATATTGGACCCTCGAAGGTCCGGGTTAGAATATTCATCTTCAGTAAACCATGCTTGTTGTAAGAGGCGACTAACGGGATCGGGTGGTCAGGCTCGCTGACTTGGTTGACACATGTCATCGGTTCCCAATACCGCAGATCGATGTTCATGTTGTTGATCACTGGATTGTCTGGTCCAGACTCGATTATCTGAGCAAAACAAGAAGAGATGCGGATTCTACAATAACATTGTCTGAAGACATACATATCTAGGTGACTTCATATCCTTGACTGACGTAACACACAGAGATTAAGCATTTCCCAGCATCAAGTTTACGCTCGATACAAGAGGCTTGACATGTGGCTCACACAAACACATATCATTAACATTGTCACAAACCCGAAATACATGCCTCCTTTGACAATGTATAGAATTTAGACCAGGATTTGATTAGATCACACAAAAAAGCATGTTAGTTCACGTGTTCTGTTCCAGGATACATTGCTCAGGGATATGTTATACATATTTTATTTTGTGAATAGTATCACATGATGTGAGATCTGAGATTCTACCTACGTCTTCCAGTATATCCTGGAAGCTAAATCCCTCCAAATGATAGATTTAGTTTAATAAGACAGTATCTGTATCATATAATTTCGAAATTACTCCAGTTCACAGTTTTCATTCTTGTTACCAAACCCTTTAGGTGGGATATTAAAGTAAAACATTCCAGTATCCAAGAGCAAACGAGTCGATGCTTCCATGCTTCGGCTGTGTTAAAATACATGAAGTCTTGCACTCAAAGAGGTCAAAGGAAATTGTAGTTAAGTGTTGGTACTTTCGAAACTTCTACTTTTTTATGCTTTAACCTGAGGGGCACCGACAAGACAGGGGTTGTCTTTCTCGCCCTTCAGTGAGACAACCACACATCCTTATATATGTATAGCTTAAAGCCTCTCAACGATGGCATCGCAACCACATATACTTTCCTTCTTGAGGGCAGATCAAGAGGTGATAGGCAAATACCCTAGACGCTCCCCCGATACACGGGGAAGATGGGGCAGTTTACAGGGTGTGTGATCAGCGATAAAGATAGTCTCTTAAGTGTGAAATGCTGACCACTGCCCGAGAGATAACCAAGGAGTACTGAGATCACTCAGTTCAAGAACTCTTCAATGGTCATTTTCAGGAATGAGGAGAACCATTTATGCAGAAAGTCAAGATAAGGTAATCTGGGAGATATATAGACCCCGTGTTCCTTGGTGAGCTTATACCGTGATTACTTTGTGGGTTATTCATCAAGATGGATATGTGTGGAGCCTTGACCAATGCAGTCAAACTTGCATTGATTTGGTCAGTGTCTTTGAAGTACCCAGTCTGTGCTTTCATCGATGTGTTCATGACTTGTTCCTCGGCATTCTCAACCTCCGCAACCATACCCTTGTCCTCTTCATCGCCACCACAATCAAACCGCCCAATATGTAATGCTAAAGGTCAATTTCACCCTCACTACCACCGGTTCAGCCACACCCTAACCCTCATTTCCAATTCATCTCCTCATCTCCTCCCTAGCTCAAACACTCACCTAAATCTCACCGTCTTAACCTTATCTGTAAGGCTGTTGAAATTATTCTTAAAGTGATGCCACGCCATAGATATCTACAACCATGAACTATTGGAATTAAATGACGTTAAACCTCCATTCCGTGAACACTGACAGAGGCTGAGAAATCATCATCATATTTCTCTTCAGTATGTCCTTTTGTAAATTACACACCTGTACCAAACGGGTCTTAATCCTTCTCATAACACTTCTCTATTCTACAAAAATCCAAAGGTCCCCCTTGCCCACACAAGGGACGTCCCTTCGCGTTCAATGGCTGCCGCATTCCCTCCACACCCAATATGTCTATACTTTGGTAATTCTAAAGTTCACCGAAGTTGTCTTGTGTTTAATCTGGAGAGAGATTCCCACTCTGTGTCAGATTGATAGACAATGACTGTAAGTGTAATTCGAGCTTAAAGGAAATCGAACTTGAGTTAGTAGTTACGTCAAAATAAGACGTTTTCTTAGATCGACCCGTTTTGTAGTCATGCAATCTGTGTGGGGACTGTATTTACATAACTGTGGGAATGAATGTATTAAACCCATGGTAAGCCCGATCGATAGTGTAATTACACCATGCGATTGCTATCACTAGTGACTATCAATCTCTGACGTCATCAATCAATCAAAACATTCCTTTCATCCCACGTGCGGTTGTGACGTCACCACCACGCCATTTCCTGGATCATTAATGGATGGCTGCTTTATTTAGCGTGCTCAATCAGTGAAAGGTACAGTGTAGCACCTTTTTTCACACACTTGTAAGGGACAAATACATTTGAAGAACCTTGTACTACACATGGGTACATATACCTAGCTGAAACCATCTTGAGTGCTTCTGTTCAATGAAACGTGCTCCTTCGTTACCGAAGCTATTTTTCTCAGAACGCTACAAAAAATAGGCGATAAAGCCTATTGGATGCGCAATACTTTAAAGTTATTTCTGTCTCATCACACATCTCATGGAAAGGGTTATATTTACCATGCACGATGGGTGATTGATATGTTTTGAGCCCCACATGGAAACGATTGACCTAACTCATTATAATGAGTTATGTTTCAACATAATAAGCTTTCACGTTGATATACTTTTTTTGCACCGACGTTTGAGGGGTTTTACCCCAGTTTCACAGTAGACCTTCTCTTGGCTGTACAAAACGTTCATGAGCTGTCGCTTCGTCGTCGTTTAACATCATGTTTCGGAACATATTGGAGTTCAAGTAAATATAGCGACAAAACCAGTTTAACAGACACACAAATCTGTTTTAAAGCAATATGAGGGTACGGTTCTAACTGTATTGTGAGTACGTGTCTGGCAATAATTACCAAATAGTATTAATACCATGTCTTCGAGAAAAGGTGGGTGTTTCCTTCACCACCGGTGCCACCCATCACAAACACATGGAAAGGCAAGTCAATTGCTCATCTCATAAGACGGGCAACATTAGTACAAGTCAAAACAGGGAACAACTCATTCGTTGTTTGTGACAAAGACTGATTTGAGCACTGGCGCTTGTTCCTGACAAAAGAGCACAAGTTTGCTCTGATTCCCATGTCTCTGTCTGAACTGACTTAAGAAAATGCAGCAAAATATGCCCCCAGTTTGGGAATCCCAGATGGGACAGGTTTTGCCTTCTGTGGTAGAAGTTCTGTTAAATGCATCCATGGTATTAATTTGTGTGAATTGATTTAGCTTTGCAGCCTGAAGATCTGATACTCCATAATCAAACTTTCTGTGTACTGCATTGTAATTTGGCTTGTACTCTCCCCATTGAAATGCCTTCTCAAGAAGTAATTCTAGTTTTACACATTAGGAATCCTGTTTTAACTATAAGTCGTCTCTGTCAGTTGAGATACTGGAGCTTATTACATTGGAAATAATCATGGAACATCATAGTAGGAGACATATGAGTAGTCAGAACGTACTTGTATTTATTTTTAAAACCAATTACTGTACTATTTGCTCACAATATATATGCGTTGCAATCCAGTCTTTAAAGTATGTGCCTTGTAAGAGCGTATGTGTTGTCCTCGATAAAGGTTCTTGGCCAAGGCATTCCTGTTATCGTTGGGTCAGCGCATACCTACCTACCTACCTGTTGGCGAACACTAGGAGTCTGGCCAGTTTTACAGATACCCATTCATATATGTTTCACCGCTATGTTTCATTTTATGCCCAACTGTATCCATTTCTTCGGATAATTGAGAATGATTATTCTCTGGCATTTACAGTTGAAGCATTCAAATATATTTAATCTTGAAACCAGACCTGAAATATTAGAGTTGTACTGGTTCTTCAGATCTATCTACACTGGGATAGGAAGAATTGATTACTTATTCGTCTCAGGAATTATATTTCCTTTGTGAAAAAAACATTCTGACTGATTTATCCTCACAGTCGAGTGACGCTATGTATACGTACACAAAAATAGCCTTATGGTTATTAAAATGGACAAACACATCCTCATATTCAAAAGAAAGAACGCATAAATTCCATTTAGATGAGACTTTGAAACGACATATATATGTCATTGCGATGGCACGTTATTTTATCCTATCTGAAAAGATACGCTGTATGTTTACTTGTAATCAACTTGGAGATAAAGGTACAGGTTCATGCTGATGTGTTTTTTTATCCATCGATAAACTAATTTGTAGCTCTCTGTAGTCTGAACCCAAATGAAAATTTACTTTCCTTCTCCATTTGACAAAGTGAGTATCTCCAATTTAAGTTAAATGTAGTCGTGTGTGATGCTAACCAGGCCATGCTGCTCTTGTTCTGGAAGTGACGTCAATACATCCAAGGCAATCTGTATTAATATGACCTGCTATTTGTAGTTTTAGATGGATCCATCCCTTTTGTTGTAGAGTTATCAAGTTGCTGAAGTACTGATGGTACCAATTGTTAGTTCACATAAATAACACCTGATTTCATGATGAAACAGTGTCACATACACCTATGGAACTAAAAGAAAACATTATGGCATTTTTTCATTTCATTTTTTGCTGTTATTGAATCCAAATTGGCTTCAGCATCAAGGCCACCGTCCAATAATCTATCTTCATCTTCCACACGTTAATATGATCGCGGAGATCACTTGTGAAACGGGCCCCTCAGAAGTTCAAGAATGACTATGATAATAGTCGGTTTCAATAAGCTGCAGAACGTTTCCCGATATTTCCACTTATCTCCACGGGGCTCTCATTATTTATCGATACAGGCCATCCAGAAATTTCGTTACCAGAGAAAAATCACATCCCCAGGTCGCCGATTCACAGTTTATCACAAAACACCGAATAGGAAACATAGCATTTATATAAGTGACATCTCGACATTGCGACTCTCTTTCAGCATCCAATATGCATGCAAGTTTTTAATATCAGAAAATATCGCATGCGTTCCGAACGTTAAAGCGTGCATGCTTCATTTATGTGCGTCAAATGGGATATTTGTGGCTGAAATATGCGAGATGATGTAAATTTTAAAGCTAATACTTTCCAAATGTGGTATTTGAGTACGGCGTGCCATCATTCCAATGTCCATTTGGGATAATTAGCGTGCGGTTAATGATATATTATTACTTTGTACGCATACATAAAAATTGATATCGTTAACTGATAGTGTACCAGAAACTGGGGCTTCATGTGCTTTATAGCGATGTTTAATAACCACATGGCAATGAATGGGATCGTGCTTTACATTCATGAATATCCAGCCTTGAATGTAACGGTGAATCTGGTCCTCGGTTTGATTAAAGATATCCAGTCATTTCCCGTTATGCCACTGAACGCGATTGGAGAAATAGAAAAACCGGTAAGGTATTGTAATGAAAGAGGAGCATTTCTGTATTTATTTCACCACGACAGGCACTTATTAAGGTCTGATTAATATCAAAAAAGACATTTAGAGCAATCAGTTGCAGTCGGTATTTCGATAGCTACTAACGTCACTACAAATGTTTGGACGTCAGTGGACGTGGAAATGGGATTGAAAGAACTTGACATGAAAAAGGAAGTAATCTATGTATTAACTATCACCATTACCTTCCGGTTGGGAAGAAGTATTGCTTCTACTTCCTTGTGTTCGGCGTGGGATGTTAATTGTAACCACTGGTTTGTCGTCATAAAGGATGGACGTTATCGCGTTAAGCAACAAACACTTCTTACTACAGCTGTCACCAAGCACTTCATATTGCATCTGCACCAACGCATACACAGATACACGATCAAGGGTCCGTCCTTTAAAGTGGCTGGGCGTTGTTGTAAGGCTGGGATCTCTGACATGTTATACAAGTCCGTGGGGCTGACGAAACGTCCAAACTTGTTGGAAATGTTTGTGAGTTAATGTTGTATATGAGTTAATGTTGTATATGAGTTAATGTTGTTTTGAGTTAATGTTGTACTGAGTTAGTGTTGTTTTCAGTTAATGTTGTACTGAGTTAATGTTGAACTGAGTTAATGTTGTATGTGAGTTAATGTTTATTGAGTTAATGTTGTATGTGAGTTAATGTTTATTGAGTTAATGTTGTATTGAGTTAATGTTGTATGTGAGTTAATGTTTATTGAGTTAATGCTGTCACTCAGCAATAGTCCA
This sequence comes from Haliotis rubra, assembly GCF_003918875.1. Classification (NCBI taxonomy): domain Eukaryota; kingdom Metazoa; phylum Mollusca; class Gastropoda; order Lepetellida; family Haliotidae; genus Haliotis; species Haliotis rubra. The sequence continues at coordinate 2,514,320 of NW_025767213.1, forward strand.
GCTTTTGCCAGGCGGCATATAAATAGTCGCGTCTGGACCATACAAACCAGTTTGAGAAGACCAGAGGACTGATCCAGACCCTGGAGGAATGTTCCAGAACCTGACAACCTGACCCATGTCAATACATGGTACACATGCCTGTACTCGATTAGTACCTTTGTCTATGTACAGGTTCGATTTAATCAATGAATAGACACAAACCATCATAATGGTTCCTACAAAACTAACATCGACTGTTGAAGAGAATATTTAGGTTTCAAAGTTGGATCATATGGTGAGCTAAATTTGACAAAACCTTGGAATCATTATGTTCCCACGTTCTGTTCGCTGAACCGAAAGCAAGTAAATCGACATAACGGACAAATACTCTGTTTAAGTGTCTCGTTTCGGGTCTTTTAAATTCATGAAACACACTTACACAAGGCTGTGAAATGTCATCTAATCTAAAGGTCAGATCTCTGGAAACGTGCTACTGTTGGTGAATTTTTAGCCGATAGGCACGATTCAAATTATCTGAGCAACAGTTAAAGCTGATATTTTGGCCTGATAAACATCGGTTTCTATTGATGGCGGAAAATCCAAAATAGATGGTGATTTGCAAAACGATCGATCGACACAGCCGAGAAGTCCAAGCTAATTAATCAAAAGGTCAAAAGCCCAGCAAAATCAAACAACCTCGCTGAGAGGGGGATACCAGTTCAACTTCAACCAAACACAGAGGTTTCCCTAGAAAATACCGTAATCAATACCTTGATTTGAAGAGCCCTGAGATGTGAGGGATCGAGCTGGGTAGGGGTCGGGCCCCAGCAAACATGTCATCACTGGGCAATAGGCTTCAAGGAAACTGGATATTCCAAAGAGGATATTGAAAAGCTTTTGTACATATCATGAGAGCTGGAGCAATATCACAATTATAAACACCGACTTTGGTTGGTTGGTCTTCCAAATACAGAAGCCTTTACGAAAGATGAGGTGATGTGTTTGATGAAAGTCTTAAGATCTAAGATATGAGTTTGATTAATCACCAAATTTTCGGAAATTGAAATTAAGCGTGAAAAGAGACGGACCCAGAGCAATTCCTTGTCTTCAGCCTAGAGCTGCGATCGGGTCGTTTACGTGGCCTATAGTTCATGATAGTTATTGTGATCGCTAGACAGGGCAACTAACCAAATCAAATTCTAGAACTAACACATACACTTGAGGCCAGAGTAGCCGAGGACACGGTCAGTGACTTCTGTCCGAGTGTTTGGTTGGACAAAGATCAAAGGGAATGGAAGTGCTATGTCAAGTTTCTCTTCACCACAATGATCCGATCATTTGTGAATTGATATCAATAGAGGCCGTATATCCAGTTCATTATCCAGATAGCTTGATGACACTACACCGACCGATAGCAAGGGCATGGGGAAGCCTCAGTGTACACTCGACACTGACATCAACCGATGTTCAGATGGTTTTAGATATCTGGGTATTGAATAGAGATACCCGATTCACTCTGGAATGTATGCGTATGCAGCACATACAGTGGGCAATTATCACACTACGTAACATGTTTCAGTATGATAGCATTACAGTTTGTAAAATGAAGTTTAAATTTCAAATGCAAAACTCTGACTTTGACCTTTCATATTTGATTCTTAAAGATGACGTCATTTGTACATAACGTCATTGCCACAATAAGGTCCGGCTGATGCCAGACATTATGACCGAAAAACGTACACTATAGTGTGTTCCTCATCACAGAATAAACCTTGGACCATTATAGTGTAGTGTAATGAAGAATGCTTTAAAATAAACCTGGAAGAAGACTGCCATACATCGGTCCGGCGGATTATCATTTCCGACATGTTCCACAAAAGTGCTGTTGGTAGAAATTACCAATACGTGTTCTTTGTGGATAAAAGTGTGTCTCTGAACATGAACCTTAATCGTAAATGATTATATTACGTTAATATAACTTCTTTGAATGGCATTTTAGATGTTGGGAAGTACAAAATTGACAAATATTTATGGATAACAAATTCTTTATTTCGTGAGTGCGACGTTTCAATACAGTTATTGTGCCATTGCCAAGCAGTAATGTTGGTGTCGGTTATATTACGTACATCACGAGACACTAAACACAAGATTAACTCCATTTAAATCGGAAAAAAATCCCCAGTGAGTTCAGAGGAAATCTAGACTTGAATCATCTGGAGCCTTTGCTCTGCAGAAAGGATGTCGTTCAGGGACTTAGTTCCAATCTTTCACTTTTCATATAATGTAATAGTCGTCCATTTTTCATTTTCATAATCAGTGTGGCATATATATGAACAGCATGTTCTTCAACTGGTAATCACTCAGTCAACACATTCAATCATATTAACTGACTGACTGCCTGAGTTTGGTTTTACGCCGCTTTTAGCAATATTCCAGCAACATCACGGCGGGGGACACCAGAAATGGGCTTCACACATTGTACCCATGTGGGGATTCGAACCCGGGTCTTCGGCGTGACGTCAATCATATTAACGCTTATTGGCGTATGTCATTCTTGAAACCCTACATTCCCAGGTGACCCGTTAGTAATGGCGCTGAGTATGTGTACTATATCTACTGTATATGCCTGTGCATATTACACAGAAAAACATGACTCTCTCGCTTGTCTCTATGTGAATCTGTTTCGCCCGCTTTATGTGTCTCTCTCCCACTTTCTCTCACCCTCCTCTCTCACTCTCAAATAGATATATAATACTGAGTGTGCTTCTAGTGTCTATGATGTATAGAAGTGTCTGATCTCCTTCGGCATTTTCTTCTCGTCATTAATCCACTTTGGTGTAGAACGGAACTGCAAGACTAAAACCCAGTGTGAGTACTCTGTACAATCTGATATTCTTAGCAGCATATGTGCTCCTACTTCTGCTAAGGACAAAGATCCCGGATAATCCCGCTTCTCATCCCAACACGAAATTCTAATCAATGGCACGTTATTAATGAAGATAATTGACATATATACATTCCGATCACCCAGTCACGTGACCCGTTTCAATACTGCACGCGAACGTGGTCACGTGCAGTGAAAGGAAATTGAAGAATTTCCTGACGGGAAAAGTGTCAAAATGGGATAGGGCCGCTCCAACACAAAGAAACAAAGCACTTTAAATGATGAGAGATCTCAAACCGATATTGTTCTCTGAAATACACGGGGCACGTTTTGCCCTTCGGGTTAATTGTGAAAGCGTAGAGAATCTTAAGGAAGCGAAGGGATTCGACAAATTCCAATTAGTTGATTGGCTCATATTTTTTCAATAACTATTTCATTGACTCCGGTTGCTAGATAATATTTGAGACCTTTCATCAGCAAATTCGTAGAAAAAATTCAACCACAAGCCTGATTAGTTGTCCAGAAGGTGGCTGCCCCTCACCTGTCTGCTCAACATGTCAATCAGGCAGGCTGATTGTAGCTCTGTCACTCACAGTCGCACGGAATTCCCATTGTCGACATTCTTCCACAACAAAGACATGGCGGAGAATCCAGCATCAGCCGATTACTCGCGCTCCTTGAAAAGGTTAAGGATGATATTGTAGTTCACCAAGTTCAACCCGATTATTAGACTTGCATAAGTCGCTAAGGTAAAAAATAATAGTTTAAATGGTGATTTCAAAAAATAAATAAATAACAGACTTGGGTCCTTTCTGTCCGCTTATCTGGACTTGCCTCTTGAAAGGATAGAATTACTATACATCCATGGGCTTAGCATTCAGTACAGCCTTGGAGCAAGGTTACTCGATAATGTTCAGCTCACAATGTCTTAGATAGTTTATGTTGGTGATATTTAAATGCAAGTCAATAATGAACAAGTGCGTGATTATACCTCTGTGGTTACAATCATCAAAACCAAGTTAAGGGGCTGAGAAGGGGACCAATGGTTTAAACCTCGGTGTTCGCTCGTTCGCCTTTGAGTTCGCTTCCCTGCCTGTGTACAATACATGGAACCTAGTACTGGCGTGCCCATTCGTGATACTGCTGGAATATTGCTTAAAGGTCATGAATTTCTCCATCTGCTTAATATTTAAAAACAGTAACTGACTAATCACCTAACCAAAACCCACTGTAAATATGTGTGACTATGCACGTACGTCTTCTTCCAACGGGATCGGGTGATCAGGCCCGCTGACTTGGTTGACACATGTCATCGGTTCCCAATTGCGCAGATCGATGCTCATGTTGTTGATCACTGGACTCTCTGGTCCAGACTCGATTATTTACAGACCGCTGCCATATAGCTGGAATATTGCTGAGTGCGGCGTAAAACTAAATTCACTCACTCACACTCCAGTCACCGGACTACATCCATGTCAGCAATGTAATTATGCATGCACATCATCTACCAATTCCTCACTCACTCACTCTCACGTTATGTATCGTTCTCACATCATCGCCCAGGAACTGTAATATTACGCTGATTGTCAATGTGCTAAAGCAACTGATTCACCATTTCTGTTGTAAAAACAGTAGTATTTACAAACAAGAGATACACAACCTTTCAAATCCTACCTTTTTTGCTTGACCACAAAACATTAAATAACGCTAGATTTAATCATCGGGCTCTCTTAAAACTTCCCGTTGCGTAATACAGTAATGGTTAAAGAGATTATATCCCTGAAACAGATGCGGGTTAAATGAAGCATTGTCGTAGTTTCCAGCTGATTACTCATACCTCCCTGTGTTGTGAGAAGAAATAATACATAATCGCCGCACGATGAGATGCTTCTTCAAATTAGTATCTGTAATGTATCATTAGGCCCATGAAGCCGAACGTTAAACTTCTCAACAAAAACACTCGTCACGAGTGACCGCCCAACCTTGAGAAAACGTGCAGAAAAATACATTATTTCATTGGGTCTAACAGCTGTTGCATAAAGAATTTTTTAATGCGTGAAACAATTCCCATTTGCTAGTTGGCGAGATAAATATTTCATTTTTGAAAGAGAGATGAAAGGTAGACTTATAAATATGCAATTGTCCAGAGGAACGGTTGCGGCCATGCAACTTGTAGCGGGTGTGAATACTGGAGTCGACCAACTAGTGGTGAACGATGCTGGACCAGTTATGGCTGGAGTAGTGAACAAGTATGAAGTTAATAGAGTATGACGCACTTGCCGTACAATATTGAACAAATTTTATGGATAACAACTTCTTTTATTTGGTGAGGGTGACGTTTCGATACAGAAACGTCGAAACGTCGCACTCACCAAATAAAAGTTGTTATCCATAAAGTTTGTTGATTTAAACAATATTTTATTTCCATTAATGTTTACATTTTTCATATTCCACGACATAACAAAAATGGAAATAGGATTAGCAAACAGGCCATAAGGCCTATGTCAATGCTTCTCCGCATATAGTTCATTATGTCTTGACATAATTCTATGGAGCAGACATTAGGACATTAATGAATGAATCAAAGTCAAAACAAAATAGAATAAAGAAATAAAATAAAATAAAGAACAAGATACCAAGTGCATTGTATATTCATAGATTGTTACTTGAATTCCGAAAGCGGTTAATTTCAGTTATGTAATTTTGAACCGATTTTATAATTTGTTCATTGTCTAAAGGAGATGAATCGTCATTGCCGTGAAGTATAGCATGTATGCTGAGGTGGTTAACGATATAGTATTTGTCAAGTCTAAACTGGGCATAGCGGGGACATGACAGAAAGAAATGGATAGCATCTTCTCTGTTATGGCCACATGAACAAGTGGGATCATCAATCAGGAATCTGTCGAATAAGTGTGCCTTTAAATCACTACAACCTAGCCTAATTCTGGATAGAATCACCTGGTATTGTCGCTGGCAATAACTAGCAATGAATGTAAAATTTGAAGAAATCTTAATTTCTGTAGAAATCAATTGCTTAAACCAAGATAATTAATCTACATTTCTAATATTGATGTCAAGTGCATTCCAAGCTTGAACAACAGAAGGCAGGAAAGATCGGTTATACTGGGATCCTGTTTTGCTGGAGATACCAGGTGGAACCCATAAAGATAGGTATTTAGGAGTCAGCATATTGACCATTTTATAATATATACATAGTTTATGGTAATGTCGTCTGTCAGACAGTGAGCAAAAACCCGTTTCCCTGTAAAGCTTTTCGTGACTGGTTCCTCGTACTGCTCCACATATTGTTCGAAGTGCATCCAAGAGTAGGTTTTCTAGAATTTTAACTTGTTCTTTGTTACAATTATCCCAAATGTTATCGCAGTAGTCAAATATGGGTAAGATAAAAGATTTGTACATAATTTCAAGCGTTCTTCGATTTAACCTGTATTTTAGACTACGCAAGCAATTAATTAGTGGGCTCACTTTACGGACAAGATAATCAATATGTTTGTGCCATTTTCCATCTTCCTGAAAAACCAGCCCTAGGTGTTTATGATCACTTACTTCAGGTATAAGAACATCATTCATTCGAAGAGGGAATTTAGGACTAGAATTAATTTTAGTTTGTTCAATATTGTACTTCCCAACTCCTAACATGCTACTCAAAGAAGCAGTTGAAGTATATAAAATGTTGAACATGATAACTGTGGTGTATCTTCTATGAGACTCAGATGTCCTATCAGTGTTCGCTACCCAGCTTCACCTTATCGTCTTCTGAATATATTATTTCACTGTATATCCTGAAGTTTGAGGAACTTCAAGAACGATAAGAGCGTGACAACAGTGTCAGGTCGCGTCAAACGTTATATCAGCCATGTCACGACGGGAAACCCTAGTCCGTCTCATAGTCCCTCACAGTTCCCTTCTAACCCTTTCTGCAATGCTGAAGTCCTAAATGAAGCAAGTCTAGATTTCAGAATCTCGGTTCAGAATCTCCCATCTCACCGGGGCTCCTTTTCAGTTTAAAAGGAATTACTTGTTTCCATGAAAACAATATATTTTCAGGGTCTTAGCATTAATCCAGAATCCTCAAGACGAATGGCCTTCACACAATGTATCCTGGCCTTCTTCGTGACAAATGAACGTCTATGCTACCTAACCCCAGGAGCAGTAGTTAACATCTACAAAGACATCTACACGAAGCCAGTTTCCCCGTTAACACACAACAACGTGCACTGACGAGTACCATGAACAACTGTATGTCTTTACAAAACGTAACGTTACAACCAATAGAAAATAAGCAAAATTATCTAATTTGCATCTGTTTGAAATGCACATATGGTGCAACAGTAAAAGTGAAAATTATGTTTGCAACACCGAAATAACATAGACAGCATTCGGTTCTCTGTGGTTAATTCAGTTTGTCATTCTACTACTCACCACTACTCTGAAAACAGCCTCTCAATCACTACCAGAGGCATCAACTGTAAAGACTCTTTCAAAAAAGCCATAAAAACCATCTGTTGACAATATCCTTCTCACTGTCTTTCAGACTTTCTTCTTCAGTGCGGTGGGCGGTGGTGTAGCCTAGTGGTTAAAGCGTTCGCCCGTCACGCCGAAGACCCGGGTTTGATTCCAAGCCCATTTCTGGTGTCCCCCGCCGTGATATAGCTGGAATATTGTTAAAAGCGGCGTAAAACTGAACTCAATCACTCACTCACTCTTCAGCGCGTTTGAGCAAATACCTTTTGGAAACAGGTGCTATACAAATTCATTATCATTCAATTGTTTATATCTACAGGTGTAAACCCAGCCTCGTGGTCTGTCAAAGCTCCTGCAGCGCTAGCTCAATACAATCCACTGCAGGTACTCTACAGTAATTGCCTAGATATTTCCTTTGTGTTATCCAAAAAAAATAGACGTAATGTTGTTTTTCAGTTAGCCTGTCGCATACACGTCAACAGATGTAATACAATACACAAGTGACAGGTTTATTTAAAGTCAATATCAGAACACGACGTGTCAATTTCAATCACACTCGACAAACATGAATGTCTTGACACACTATAGCAATAATCAATACCAAACAGTTTATCTAAAACAATTGCAATTTCACATCAGCAAGAGCGTTAATTAAGCATTCGCATATCAAAGGCAAAACCTGATTTAATTCCAACATTTTCACCCATTAAGAAGTCATAAACAATTCAATGGAATTATTTTCTTGAAGTGCTATCCAAATATTGTCAATTGCAATGGATGTAGTGCCAATTTCAGTCCAGTGATATGATTGTAATCAAGAGGATAATGAGCGAGGCAGGCGGGCAGTTGTGTGTAACAATAGATTGCAGGCCTGGCAGTGGCACTTTGTAATTACAGCGCATCAAGCAGCAGTGGTCGAGTCCCCACGAAGAATAGACGGCTTGGCAACGTGGGCAAAGCAACACGACGATGTGTTGGTTTCAAGTGGTTTCAACCATCCTCTTGCATCATCGGTCAATCAATAACTACAGCCCGTTTGCGAACAGCGGTGCAGTCAGAGATACTTATCTATTTCAGAATCCATTTGTTTGAATATAATTATGAACATTCTGATGGACGACAAATAGTACCCTTGTCAATTGTTATACAATAAAAAGTAAGTATTCTGTGACGTTTCAACATCAAAACCTTGAAAATTCTCAAAAAATGATTTTGATAACGTTTTTACATATTAACTTCGTTTTTTTGTTTTCTAAAAAACGTATCTTGAGAATATTTATTTACAATTCCTCTTGTAATTTCATTGTTCCCGTTTCAGAGGATCTTAATTATACATTACACAATTTACAAAATACAAACAAAACAGTCAATGCCATCTTTTACCATTGAGTCAAACAGTTATAGCTGTGTTTTTCCAAATTAATTATTTCTAATTTGAAGTTATTTAAATGAAACAGTTTGATTTGGCACATTTAAAGAAATACGTTCTTATAAGGCACTGTCTATTTGCAACACGTCTGATTTGAGTTTTCAGAGTCTGTTTGTTTTTAAAGAATAGATATATCTACTGATAAGATTATTATATTCCTGAGGCTGATTTAACGAATGTCATCCGAGTTTATTTCCTCACCCTGCCCTCCGTGAATTTAGAGAATCTCAAATGGATGAGTTTTCTGTCAAAACACCCCTTTTAGTGCAGATATAATTTAAAGCAGTACTTTTCTAAATACATGTATCTTTTATTGCACGTGCATTTTTAAAGATCTGTCAAATGACAAAATTATATATCCACATTTTTTCTCATGTCCACACGTCGACAGAATGGATCACTGACAAACAGACCGTAAGCTTCAGATCTCTACCACCCATTGACCTCAGATCTGTATCACTCAGATGCCCAGAGCTGTATTCGTGGACCCTTGTGTGCCTTCGGAATGTCCAGATTGATCCCAGGATCCCTGGTATTTTCCGAATGACGGGTGCCGTGGAACATCGACCAGCCAAGATTTTCATGCTATTAAAGCGACTTGTGTCCATATTTGCCTTTCATGTCCAACCAGATTTCACGGTCTGGGTCGACTGGGGGCACGTACTGATGACGTCACGGCACGCGACTTGGTCATCAGCTTGGGGATATTTTAATGTTGGTGAGCGCTTGAGTGACCGAACAAAGGCCCTTGATGACAATTGTAAACTAAGGACAAGTTCTAAGGAAATCAGTACATGCCTCAGCCAATCAGAACGTCAATGCAACTCAATGGACGGACGTTAAATGTCACGCTATTTAACCCGGATCGTTTTCGTTTCTCTAAATTCATTCGCTTTTTTTCAAAATATCAGAGGTTTTAAGCGAACAATGCGGTTTATTGCCATTTCGGTTTTTTCGCTGTTTCTCAGCCGCCTTGTCCATTACACCCGAGGCTGTTTTCCTTGAGACGGATTCAGACTTCCATGTTATCATAAATATGCAACGAAGACAACGCAAACATTTAGCTTTTCAAGTAAAGAGTCGCTGACATTGTTCATTAACCGCCCCCATTATTCACTAGAAAAATATTTGGTCTTCATTATAGGGAAAAGCAATAGCAAGCCCGATTGTCGTGTCGGATAAAGCCAAACACTGGACGTTTCTCAAAACGACCAATGAAAATAGTGCCAAGCTTTTTGTGCCATTAACTAAAGACATTAGCTGCAGCCAGAAAGACATCCCAAGATAATCTATTCGGGAACTGTTTATCAAAAGACTTAAAAGAGATCTGGCTAAAATGATTTCGTAGCACGAAAGCCCCAGAGGCAAACCATTTTAACTGAATTCCAGCTCATGAAATATTCTATTTCGGCAGTAATATATTGATTCTTTATTGGGTCTGGAATCCTGGTTCCTTGGGTCAATGACGCAAGTCACGGGATGGGATGAATAGCCAAGATGACAACACAAGAGGTTGAGTAAATCTCATCTGGGCGATATGTACGTATTTGTTCACTACTGAACAGCTCATGCAAAGTCACACAATTGATAAATTGGATTATAGAAAACTATTGATTTTTGCTTCCGTGAAATCAATGTTGGCTAACAATCCCCTCAGCAAACTACATATTCTCTGCCAAGCTTGGAAAGTCCTGATTTGGCATGTGGGATCAGCTGACTTATGTCATGTGCGGAAATAGCAGGGTTGTCAGGCCATTGGATGACGTTGGGGAAAATAATGGAGGATTCTGCATTACTAACCGTGCTTAATTCACTCGGAGTTACTTTAGAAAATTAAAAAAAACGAAATCAAGATTACTGAGATGTTGAATCATACTTCCGTAAATTAATTAAATTGAAGAACTACTTTCATGTAGATTAGCGTCTGGTCGAGCGTATCAAGAGGAACTTGGTTGTAAATGCAGGAAGGTTAGTCGTTGTTGTCGGAAGTAGACGTAGTAGTTGTCATAGTAGTAACTGCCGTAGAAGTCGTACCAGGAGTAGCAGAAAGGTCGATCGTAGGTGAGATGGTGTCATAGAGGTAGAACGCGCACGCTAATGGCTCTTCGTTGTAGCATCATGTATTTAAATTATGCAGCTTTGAGTTGATGTACTAGTAGTAGCAGCAGCAACAGTAGTAGCAGCAAAAGCAGCAGCAGCACTAGCAGTGGTAGTAACAGCAGCACCAGAAGCAGGTGCATTGGCAGCAGTAGTAGTAGTAGTCTAGTAGCCTTGCTCTAAGGCTGTACTGAATGCTAAGCCCACGGATGTATAGTAATTCTATCCTTTAAAGAGGCAAGTCTAGATATTGGAACAGTCTAAAGACGCCAGTCTGTTATTTATATTTTTACAGGAAATTTCATTTAAACTATCAATTATTACCTTAGAGACTTTGCAAGTCTATAACAGCAGCAGCTGTAGTAGTAGTAGTAGCAGCAGCAGTAGTAGTAGCAGTAGTAGTAGTAGCAGCAGCAGTAGTAGTAGTAGTATCAGTAACACTAAGCGACATGACAGAAGACGATGCACAATCTCCCACTGTTCCAGTACTCTACTCTGTCACCTGCAGCTGGAGCTGCATGATCTCCGGGTAAAACACACACACACACACACACACACACCCAATGTAACCCAATCCCGCCCAGTGACATCAGATACCCGGGTAGGAACAACCCAGGGGCAGACAAACATGCATGCTCAAAGTGATAGGGCACTCACTGTTGACCTCTCAGGTCATCTTCATCTCGGAACCTCAAGTCGGCCATCTTGGCATCACCAGTAACCTATCCATGTGTTTCCAGACCTAATCTTAGTCCTGCGTGTTGATCTTATGATTGCACATGAGATACACGTACGCAGGTTTTCCTCAACCTATATTATTTGTTGTACGTTTTATTACTGAAGACGTTTTCTTAATAATTAATACTTATTCACTCTGTGAAAGTAATGGGTAGATGAAAGTCAGAAGCTGTCGTAGTACCAGCAGTAGCATCGGCAGTAAATGATGCAGTTACAGTTCTATTGGACGTAGAAAGAGGGAGTAGTTGCAGCAGCAAGGAATAGCAGTAGCAGTAGCAGCAGTAGCAGCAGCAGCAGTAGTAGTAGAAACAGTGGCAGCAGTAGTAGAAGTAATCACAGCAACAATAGTAGTAGACACTGTGGTAATAGCTGCAACTACAGTAGGTATGTGATCAGTCACGAAGGAACTGCAACAGCAGCACTCGTAGTAGACTAATGCTTAGTCTCTGAATATATATAATTTTGGTAGTAACAAAGAAACCCATTTAAACTGAAAAGGGGCCCCAGGGAGACCAGAGATTCCTGAACCTGAGGAAATCTAGACTTGCTTCAGTTAGGGCTTTAGCACTGCAGAGAGGGCTTTCAGTAGGGAAAATAATGTGGTTCAGAGTGAGTGAGTGAGTTCAGCTTTACGCGGCTTTTAGCGATATTCCAACAATATCACAGCCTGGGACACCAGAAATAGACTTCACACATTGTACCCATGTGTGGAATCGAACCCGGGTCTTCGGCGTCACGAACCAACGCTTTAACGACTAGGCTACCCCACCGCCCCTCAACTATTTTAATTATTACCTTAGAGACTTGTGCAAGTCTACACTCGATCGCAGCTCCAGCAGTGAGATATTTACAGTAGGACTGTGACACCTTCTAGTGACTACTGGCAAAGACCCATTTCCCAACGTCATGTAACACTTCTCACGGCGTGTAATTGAACATCCAGGCTTTTAGAATGTTAACCCGAATTTCCCATAAAAGTGACGATGAAAACCACCACGTGTTAATGGCATTTAGGGTATTGTCACTCGCCAGAGTTTTATGCCCCGTGTCACTATTGTTGATCAATAGATACACAATAAACAGCCAATATTAACAATTCAAATGACGGTTCTGTTGCTTGTCTCTCTCAATCCGATAAGCGTTGTTGATTTTATCCAACACTATCCAAATATTTGGTTCCTCGTTAACGCATTATGAATATTCATATCCCCGCAATAATCACTCGCGCCACCCATGGCCGACGTTGCCTCTTCGGAAAGACGGCTGGCAATTACTGGGTGATTTTTATTCCTCTTCTTCAGTAAAAGATGTCGTTGATTATTTCTGCTTCTTTGAGAAACCTGCCAGGCCTCTGAAGCTGTGGTCAATGCAAGTCTCCAGCAGAAAAATCAATTTTAATTGGAAAACATTGGCGAAATACTGGTTATATAACTAAACAACCCCAGCTCTTTAGATATCTGCCACCGTTTCATCTTAGAAAGTGATTGGCATGTGGCTATATTAACTATTGAGTTACGGTAGTCGTACAGCTACGATCATATCGTTAAACGAGGACAGGTTCTTTGATGCGCAACCTCTTAAATAACACCAACCTCGGTCTCGAGCCGGACATTGACTTAGTACGGATATACCGAAGTTGAATATGGCCCAAAACGGATGCCATTCGACGTATTTGTCTATGTGATTAAGATATTTAAGAAAAGAATGTTTGTCCTTTAACTTCCATATATGAATATTGAGCTGTGACATGTATATTGCGGCAACTTAACACGACTGAGACATCTTTACGAAGGCATAATTTCTTGATGTAAGCATATTTTCACACTAACGACAAACGTTTCATTTGAATGCGAGCCTTTATGAGAAACGGGAATATATTTGCTGACATACACTTTATCAAGCCAAGCTATAAAACCGACGTCTGTTCATAGAACGCATCTCTCGAAACATCATCGCATCTGTAGCTCGTAAACCGTGCAGTCGCCCAATTTGTCACGTGTAATGACGCTGTTATGCCGTCGGTGTTGAGTGAGGTGATACTGCAGAGATATTTCTGTACATTAATTCTGGTGAATGAGCTCTCAACTAACTCTGCCATTCCACTATCTGATACAGCTCAACACCGCCTTTATCTTTTGTACTTGGCTGAATTCGAGCAGAACTGGTGCGCAAACGTAAAGGTTGTCATGCGCACTAACACGTTCCGGAACTATGACTTCATATCCTCGGAACTGGAAACAAACGCACTTCACTGGGTTTGAGTCGACTAGTTGCATTGATTGTCAGAACGGATGCTACTTCAACGAGACATAAACATACCAAGATCTTTTGCTTGAGATCTTTTTACATACACACAAACCATTGCTTGATTAGCGCTAACAGACAAGCAGCAAACTGATCCTGTCCATTACACATCTCTGGAGAAGTGGAATGATTTCTGACTTTTCGGCGTAACCAGATATGGATTCATTCTTGTAAGATCTGACATGGGAACCAACAGTCAGTCAGTGAGTGAGTGAGATGGTGGGTGGGTGAGTATTGTTAAAACTACACCAATGGCACGAAAGTGACACCAGCAAGAGGCACACTATAGCTTTCAAAAAGAGTGAGTGAGTGAGTTTGGTTGCACGCCGCTTTTAGCAATATTCCAGCAATATCACGGCGGGGGACACCAGAAATGGGCTTCACACATTTTGTCCATGTGGGGAATCGAACCGGGTCTCCGGTGTGACGAGCGAACGCTTTAACCACTAGGCTACCCCACCGCCCCTTTTTCAAAAAGAAGAACGGAAGAGAAGGTTGTTAGTAATCAACTCTGAGGTAGTTGCAATAAACATGGGACAGTAGATGTCGGATCTAAATTCATTCAATTTGCCCATGTCTACAAATTAGAATAGAATCAAAAGACATAAGTGTAACTGTTAGTACAGCATTGAGCAAAATTAACTGTGCCAAAGCAGTGTGTGAAGACTGTTCCAGGCTTGAGTGTGAAGACTGAAGTTCAGTGGAGTCAGACATGCATTTCAAATATTCTGGTTCGTGTTTAGGGAACACTTTAACTTGATGCCAGCGTTCTCATACCAAAGGACTTACGTTACTCTATAAAAATATTCTTTTACCATCAAATATTATTCCCGCTTCATTTGATGAAAAGCGACAATTAGATTTGTTTATGCAAGCACTAATCTAACAATTGAGGCCATGAAAAAGATGAATGTCATTAGGAGTCTAATTTTAAAAAGAATTCACTGAAAACCGCCAAACGCCAAACCCCGCGAATATAGTCCGTATATATTGAAAGCCTGGAGACAGGTTTAATGTGCTTGCAGAAATGACGGATACACTTCAATCTGAACACAAAACCAAACTGTGTAATATGGGATAATGAAAACTAAATATTTTAGTTTTTACATAACCTTTAAAACATGTACAGCGATCCTGGTTTAACAATTCAAATTGTCTGTCACTGGCTGTTTGATCCCTAAACACTTCAATATTATTCAACACACCAGAGAACTCTAAGCTAATATTTGCACTGCCATACTCTCCAGCAGATATTGTAATGACGTCCCCTGGTATATCCCCAAAGTATTCCATTTACACCGACTCCACTCATTACTGTAACGAAGTAGTCTCATGGTAGTCCGCTATATTTATGAGCCTATAAATGTTGAAATTCTTAATGCGGCATCTATATAACTCACGCAAGGGACGCTGTTCAACGATGAGACATTATTTGCACTCTTTCTCGTCACAAACGACTAATTAAGCCGGGAATGTGCACGTAAATAAATTTATTGCAAAGACCAATGGCTACTCAATTCAGTCGCCATAACTCACGTGATGCGATAGCGTCCAATGGCCATGTGCGTCATGAGTTATACGTCTAGAGTTCGTCACTGGAGAAATAACGGTGGTCGCGTGGCCGATATATTGTCCAGATCGGCTTAACGTCGATATTAGCGTTCCTCGGTTTAATGATAGGCGGCGATTAAGCCCGCCGTTATGTCTACAGCGTCAACAAACATTCATACATAGTAATTAGCGGGTGGTTTTGTGTACATTTACAGTAGTAAGTGTAGATAGTTTCAGGGATAATTACGGGATTCATATGCATCTGATATTCTATAATGAGATGTTTTTGGTGTCAATACTTTTATACTTGTCCAATGTCAGTGCGAGTACTCGTGACACAGCTTGCTGGATCCTCTCGGTTTATTCCGCTACTTATATTATACCTCGGGCAGTTCAGGACAGATAAATGGATAAGTTAGCCGTAACTCCGGGCTTCCCTCCCACATCAACCTGTCACGCCTTGATAACCCTGGAATACTGCTAAAGCTCCGTTAAACTTACTGGTGATGTACTTTCGTCATTTTAACATCAATTCACGAATTACAGGTATTCCTTAATCCGGATAACGAGGAAGCGTTTCACATAAACCAAAGTCCATTTTGGTGATAATATGTAGAAACATGTTTGCTTGTGACAAAAGGAGACAAGTGATATAATATTTGACGTCATTAACGATGGCGTCATCATTATTTGTGATGATGCACGGAGATGACGCATCTTTGCCCAGAAACGTATCGTAAACAATCTAACATCCCATAATGTCCACCTGTTAGCCAATCAGCATCAAGCACAAAATGTATTTCGCTATAAGAATGACTGGTCATGCTGACTCATTACCGTGTGTGAAAGACGCATTATGTCGGAAAGCGCTCGTTAAATCTCAAAATCGTCATCATCATGACTCATTTGTCCCTATGGAGGCGGTGCTGTAGCCTAGTGGTTAAAGCGTTCACCCATCACCACGTGTTCGATTCCCCACATGGGTACAATGTGTGGAGCCCTTTTCGGGTCGGGTTAAACCCGATTCCTCACGGTGCCCCTGTGGGCACTACGTGGCATGGTGCTGCAAGAGGTGTCAACTCCTCTATCACAATCAGAACAAAGCAAACAAAGCCAGAAAAATATACAAGGAACAGAAATGTGAATATCTGTGGTTGAAAGGTTTGCATCGTTAGATTAGTGTCAGTCCAAACATGTATTAATTGAAGTTTGTAATTTAAATCTCGGAATGTACGTAATTGTAAAACTTTGATCATGAGGCTGTCGTGTTGCGCGAACGTTATATTCCCGTAATTACGTAAAACCATTAAACGCCAACATAGACGCGTGGAAACAATTATTTTCCAATCAATATTTTGTTTCCAATTTCAGAAAATAAATACGTAGAGGGGATCGTATTCAACATAATTGAAATGTCAATTTAGTGTTGTGCATGTTTAATTTCAAAACTCACGAAATGAACGTTATCTCAGCTAGTGTTGATGTCTGTTTGCAAATTAAGATTGATTGATATAGGCACCAGATCTAAGTGTCAATAACACTGATCCGCTGTCTGCTTGGAAATGAGATCGGTAGTGTAAACTGCTTCAGTAAACACAGTTGACCATCGTATACACACAGACACTCCTCAGTAACATCCCAAGACAGACGTGGGTCAGGGAAATAGGAAAAGCAGGAATGGAGTAGAAACGACTGAAGAGAAATCGGACGCTTGTATACACACACTAGCCATGGCAGACAAGAAGACCAAAGGAAGAATTTTTAAAATTGTTCTCGCAATCTGTTGATGTATAAGTAAACAGCTGAGATCCAAGCCAGAGAATAATCGATGATTATTTGATTGATTGATTATTTATTGTTTAACGCCGCACGCAGCAATATTCCAGATATATGGCGGCGGTCTGTAAATAATTAAGTCTGGATCAGACAGTCCAGTGATCAACATCATGAGCATCGATCTGCGCAATTCGTCGAAACATTTCCATTGGGCTTAAAACGCAAAAGAGTTTGGTTAATTGGTTTAACTCAGAGCGACATTAACGTTTCATGAGGTAAAATATCCGGCTCTTTGGTGTAAGCTTTTAAAGGTACAGATTGTCCTTAGTTTATGAAAGAATTAACCTAGTTGTCAACAAATGATGAGTCCTTGTGTCAGATTTCAGGCCAGTCTGGTTGATGCGTCTCAGTAGTCTGACGATGGTCTGCACTCTACAGTCGTATGTTCTGGCAAGATGGCTGTTCTGGACTGTCCTCGTTCTGCTGCTGATAATCTTGGCATGTCCGTGGTCTTTAACAGGGATACCACTAACAATGTCAGTCGACTGTGTTTTATACTGTTGGTGCATAACATGCGATCGCAATTTAACAAAATCATGAATTTCATGATTTTCCACGCTCAGCACTGTACTGTGGTGCTTTAGAAACATGTACACAGTGTTTGTTACTTGGAAATCGCAATCAAAGCACTTGTCAAAATATCTACTTTAGGTTTGTTTTGCATTGTGTTGTTGTTGTTTTTAAAAATAATCCCCAAGTACCAGTTTCTTTTCAAAAATTATCCCAAAGCACCAAATGTGTACTTTCTTTTAAACATCAGTTTATATTGAAATTAGAAGTGCAGTCATAGTCACGGGTAGTTAAATAACTGTTATATTTCTCAGTGTGATGCTGGTCAATGATTGATAATAATTCTCTCGTACAGGAAAAGAAAGTATGTATGAAATTTTATTCATTTTATTGAAACACCTTTATTGAATTTCAAGTGTTAAGATCCTGAACGCAGGGGCGCGAGGCAAAGAGCGCGATTAATTAGGCCTGTTAGGTTCATGTGGGGTGTAATTTAATCTTCACGGCGTATGTTCCATTGGAACCGACTAAGAACGATCGGATGGTTATAATTACAATGTGACCCCCATCAACCATCTGTTTCCGGGTGGTTGGCCAGCCTATGGTAAAATCAATGCTTCGCAAAACCTGAGAGCCAGGTTTAGTTCACCACATGGATACAAACCAATTGGCCTGAAGGCCTCTCCTGGTGTCCCCTGCTATGATATGGCTTGAGTAAAGATAAACGTGGCGTTAACCTATTTTATGTTATTGATATGGATGGCCCAGACACAGTTATTTACAGTCCGACGCCATATTACTGTATATTGCCGACTGCGGCATTAAACAACAGTCATGCACACAACCACTCACTCTACGATCAATGCAATCTGACATCGTCCTCGAGGAATGGATAAACAATGGAGCATCGAATGACGAAATATTCCCTATCAAATACTTTCATCTCTCACTTGGCAAAGCAAATGATAGACATTTCCACAAAAATCTATTTTATTTCGTTTGTTAGTGCACGAACTGTTAATCTCAATGTCTAAGCACAGTTTTGTGGTACATCCTGACTGGCCCTTCATACACAAGAACATTCGGCACGGAGCGAGGACTGTTTATCTTCTCGTGGAGATGAAACCGACACACCCTGAAGGTTTATTACGATTATCTCCGAGACTATAAACTGCATGTAAACATGAATGATATAGCTGTCTTATCGTATTAAAGATAATCAGAAACATAAGCCCAATCGCTCGTCTTCAAGGGCCCGTTCAGATGGAACATGTTTGTGTATGACATGCTTACTGTATGTCTCGCTAATCTCCCATGATGTCATACACGGCTAACTGTTCATTCATATAGCCTCGTCCAGGGATGAAAGGTATCTATCTGGTACGAAACTCTCACAAATGTAACGAAATATTTGAAAAATGTCACTGGAAATATGCAGCAGTTGGCCATGGGTTAAAGATGATTGAGATATGATGTTAAAACACTGAGAATAGTATATTGGGAGGATTATCATAAAAAATATTGGAGAGATATCATGTTAACACACTTTGAAAAGGTCATGTTTATGATTGTTTGAAAGATTATATAATTCTAGGATCTTTGAAATGTTGCAATGAAGAACGGTTGAAGTGTTAAATTAAAGAAACACCTGAAAGGTAAAAGTGAAAAACATTGGGAGGTTTACATTCGAGAACATTTAAAAGGTGTATTAAGAATGTGTGAAACATTAAACATTAAGCTGTTAAAGAGTATTGATAGTGTTATGATAAAGCATAGAGCGATGACGAACACCTGGAAGATTATGTGTTGAGTACTGATGACATGTACGTTGTTACTGATGATAAAGCATAGAGCGATGACGAACACTTGGAAGATTATGTGTTGAGTACTGATGACATGTACGTTGTTACTGATGATAAAGCATAGAGCGATGACGAACACCTGGAAGATTATGTGTTGAGTACTGATGACATGTACGTTGTTACTGATGATAAAGCACAGAGCGATGACGAACACTTGGAAGATTATGTGTTGAGTACTGATGACATGTACGTTGTTACTGATGATAAAGCACAGAGCGATGACGAACACTTGGAAGATTATGTGTTGAGTACTGATGACATGTACGTTGTTACTGATGATAAAGCATAGAGCGATGACGAACACCTGGAAGATTATGTGTTGAGTACTGATGACATGTACGTTGTTACTGATGATAAAGCATAGAGCGATGACGAACACCTGGAAGATTATGTGTTGATTGATTACTGATGACATGTACGTTGTTACTGATGATAAAGCACTGAGCGAAAGATGACGAACACCTGGAAGATTATGTGTTGAGTACTGATGACATGTACGTTGTTACTGATGATAAAGCACAGAGCGATGACGAACACTTGGAAGATTATGTGTTGAGTACTGATGACATGTACGTTGTTACTGATGATAAAGCATAGAGCGATGACGAACACTTGGAAGATTATGTGTTGAGTACTGATGACATGTACGTTGTTACTGATGATAAAGCACAGAGCGATGACGAACACTTGGAAGATTATGTGTTGAGTACTGATGACATGTACGTTGTTACTGATGATAAAGCACAGAGCGATGACGAACACGTGGAAGATTATGTGTTGAGTACTGATGACATGTACGTTGTTACTGATGATAAAGCATAGAGCGATGACGAACACTTGGAAGATTATGTGTTGAGTACTGATGACATGTACGTTGTTACTGATGATAAAGCATAGAGCGATGACGAACACCTGGAAGATTATGTGTTGAGTACTGATGACATGTACGTTGTTACTGATGATAAAGCACAGAGCGATGACGAACACTTGGAAGATTATGTGTTGAGTACTGATGACATGTACGTTGTTACTGATGATAAAGCACAGAGCGATGACGAACACTTGGAAGATTATGTGTTGAGTACTGATGACATGTACGTTGTTACTGATGATAAAGCACAGAGCGATGACGAACACTTGGAAGATTATGTGTTGAGTACTGATGACATGTACGTTGTTACTGATGATAAAGCACAGAGCGATGACGAACACTTGGAAGATTATGTGTTGAGTACTGATGACATGTACGTTGTTACTGATGATAAAGCACAGAGCGATGACGAACACTTGGAAGATTATGTGTTGAGTACTGATGACATGTACGTTGTTACTGATGATAAAGCACAGAGCGATGACGAACACTTGGAGGATTATGTGTTGAGTACTGCATAGAGCGATGACGAACACTTGGAAGATTATGTGTTGTACTTGAGTACTGATGATGACATGTACGTTGTTACTGATGATACGTTGTTACAGAGATAAAGCATAGATGACGAACACTTGGAAGATTATGTGTTGAGTACTGATGACATGTACGTTGTTACTGATGATAAAGCACAGAGCGATGACGAACACTTGGAAGATTATGTGTTGAGTACTGATGACATGTACGTTGTTACTGATAATAAAGCACACAGAGCGATGACGAACACCTGGAAGATTATGTGTTGAGTACTGATCACATGTACGTTGTTACTGATGATAAAGCACAGAGCGATGACGAACACTTGGAAGATTATGTGTGTTGTTAGATACTGATGACATGTACTGTTGTTACTGATGATAAAGCACAGAGCGATGACGAACACTTGGAAGCGATGACGAACACTTGGAGGATTATGTGTTGAGTACTGATGACATGTACGTTGTTACTGATGATAAAGCACAGAGCGATGACGAACACTTGGAAGATTATGTGTTGAGTACTGATGACATGTACGTTGTTACTGATGATAAAGCACAGAGCGATGACGAACACTTGGAAGATTATGTGTTGAGTACTGATGACATGTACGTTGTTACTGATGATAAAGCACAGAGCGATGACGAACACTTAAAGCAGAAAGATGACGAACACTTGGAAGATTATGTGTTGAGTACTGATGACATGTACGTTGTTACTGATGATAAAGCACAGAGCGATGACGAACACTTGGAAGATTATGTGTTGAGTACTGATGACATGTACGTTGTTACTGAGGATAAAGCACAGAAAGATGACGAACACTTGGAAGATTATGTGTTGAGTACTGATGACATGTACGTTGTTACTGATGATAAAGCACAGAGCGATGACGAACACTTGGAGGATTATGTGTTGAGTACTGATGACATGTACGTTGTTACCGATGATAAAGTTTTGTAAATGAATATTACGGATATTGTTAATATGAATGAATATAAGTGTTCTATAAAACATAAATAAAGTAGATCGTACTTGATGTCTATTGCATTCCTTTGATGAGTGGTTTTGCCTCATATCAGCTTCAGATAGGAACAACCATTTCAAAATTATAAAATACTTTTTGTAGCAAATAATAAATAGAAATTTGCTAACAAAATACATATTTGTTCAATAGATGTTGTGTTCACCGTCTATCATCCAGTGTTGACTTCCATGCCCTGACGATAAACACTCTGGACCCATTTACCAACGTTGTCTCGTTCTGTTTCTTGTTTCTTGTTTAACGCCGCACTGGATGAGGTGTGTGCGTAGTGGTGGATCAGTACGTCCAGGTCCAGCTTGAGATTTGAACTGATGATTTGTTTGGTTGGGTTTGTTGTTTTACACCAGCTATATGGTGGCGGTATGTAAATAATCGAGGCTGGACCAGACAGTCCAGTGATCAACAGCATGAGCATTGATCTACGCAATTGGGATACGATGACATGTGCCAACCAAATCAGCGAGCTTGACGATCCCGTTAGTCGCCTCTTACGACAAGCATGGGTTACTGAAGATCAATTTAACCCGGATCTACACTGGCTGCTTCTTCTGAGTGCGGTTGGAAGGACACGACAAATACACTGTCATGATTATACACCTATATCACCGTACTATTGGTCGTCTCACCCAAAATGCCTTTCGCCCAAGCCCAGAACTTTCTTTGTGATAAGAGAATTAGAGCTGGTGACATCACTTCCGAGTGTTCCGAATGGCTCCAGGAATGTGGATAGCAGAAACTCGATGTGATACACTGGCTTACAAAGGGAGGTTAAAAATGACTGGTTCCACCTTTCAGTACAAACATTATTCTTGGAGCAGTGCTCGAAATAAGTACTCAGTTGTTAATTAAAACGGTGATGGGTCTCTAAATCAAAGGGACATTGAGTATTTAAAACCATGTACAGAATGATTACGTTTTATATTTTATTCAGTTTCTCCAAGTCGTAGAATCTCAGAAAAAGACAGAGCTCCCGACAGCGGCAGCTGGCAAATGGAATCGCACACCTGGCTACACACGATATGGAGTTAAATATTCTCAACGCTGCAAGAAGTTGTTTCATTGCGGATCCGGCTCAGTATGTTTACACCCAACAAGCTGTTTCGTATCGAGTAATTCGGGTTCAAGGTGACATGTAAAGATGGGAAACCTCGAGGGCATTATCAAAATATTTATCCATTGATGATAACGGGTTTTTGCCAGGCGATTGTAGCACGATGTACGGGCTTGCTTTCAACACGCGTTTATATACACGTCGTGTAAACGCTGCTGGGAACTCCAACACATCCGCCATTCAATTAGCGAAATGCATCTCGGACGTATTCACAGGCCATGTTTGTTGTACGTATAAAACTGGATAGCCTTTTCGAGTGTTGCGGCTTTGATTTCATGTAACAAAGATACAAATGGTGGAAAATTAAACTTTTTCACTTTTAATTTGATTCTAAAGTCCTTGTGAATCATGACATGGTAAAACACCTGGAACTTTTCTTCTTTTGGTATTAACGCCCAACGCCCAACCCGTAGGTTGGATACTCTAGAGGTGGAGTATATTCTTTTCTTTACTTAAGACGAAAGATGATGATTCCAGCAATTAGCTTAATAAAGGTGACACCAAGGGAATCGATATCATTTTCACCGCTATTTTGCCCTTTTCGCCCAGTAGATTCTGTCTCTCATTGGATAATCGAGACTGGTGGATCTCAAACGTTGACGTCATATGAACATTGGAGACGCATAGTGTAAACACTCGCTCATGCAAGCGTGGATACGGCCACACAAAATAATGAACAATCAGCTCCTGATGACTGAACGCGTAGATATATACACGTAACGAGTCGACAACAAAAACACAGTGGAAGACATGCACTGGAATCCCTCACTAAACAGCAGTTTTGAATGTGTGGAGTCGACGTGTCGCATTGACAAATACACGTATTCCGCGGCAATCCCATGTTGAGAGGAAATGGACTCGTCCGCTGCACGTGCAACACATGTTGTCCCCAAATAGTATGTTCGCGCTGACAGGACTTCAGTTCATTGTATGGCAACGTTGAATTTTGCCCACGGAAACTGCACACTCTTTCACCATTTTGACATTCCTCATAAAGTCAAGAATTTAAGGAACTTCTTTACTTTGATGGACACGACGTTTCGGAGTATTTTATGTACCAGATGAAGGAGTAAGAATGATGATTGTTGATGATGTTGATGATGATTTAATACCCGTAAAGGTCCGGGTTAGAATATTGGCCTTCACTAGTAACTCATGTTGTTGATAACTGGATTGTCTGGTCCAGACTCGATTATTTACAGACCACCGCCATATAGCTGGAATATTGCTGAGTGCGGCGTAAAACTAAACTCACTCACTCACTGATGATGATTTTAACGGGGGTGACCCATTTTGTTCTGGGGAGAGGGAATGTCCACAATTTTGTACACATGTACCAGGGGGGTCAGCAATTTTGTACATAAAAATATGAAAATGTTATGCTTAAAAATTAGGGGGGTGATTTTGTACGTGACATGCAGGGGGGGGGCACTTAAAATTAGGGAGGGGGTCATTCACATTATACATGCTTCTCCTTGAAAAATATCATCATCATCATCATCATCATCATCATCATGTCTCACTCTCTCTCTCTCTCTCTCACTCACTCACACACACACACACACACACACACACACACACACACACACACACACACACACACACACACACACACACACACACACCAGGCATAAATTATGAATGGTCCCTAATGTTTATCACTTCTAAATGCCGTTCAAAGACTTTTGACATTCCTCCTTTAAGTTCACAGCAGAAGTAATGTTGAAACTCCGAAGACGCTGAAACCGTACTGATTTCACGTGGTGTTTACCTGCAAAGTTTCCAAGTCCATAGGCATCGTCTGCTGGTGAATAAGACACATATCTGAAATATCCCACAGATTATTTTCAGGCAGGTATACTTTCACCCGTCCAAGTGCCATTGCGCCGACTGCCGGTATATATTCTTCTTCCATAACTTGATTCTGATTGTTTATGTAACCACGGGAGACAACACGAGGGGAAATCCGACAGCGTTGGAAAATACTTTCCTGCCCCGTCCATGAAAAACAAGACCCATGTGGCTCCAGGCACTGACAGGCGGTGCTGAAACATGCAAGTCCTGCTTGAAATATACACGGCGCCAAGTGACATCGATAACAATGTCACTCAAAACGGGAGCGTCAAACGCCCATGTCCAAATATTACATAAATCGATGGATTAAATATAACAGCTGCTGCCCGTGTGTATAAATATTTCAATGACTAAGCTTAATATATTTTTACCTGAATCTTGTTGATCGTGTTTTCAAAGGAGCTTTGACCAATACAAAGTACATGGATTCTTGTTTGTGGTATATTTAATGCTTATGCACCTATGTGTGTGCGCGCGCGTGTGTGTACGTGAGGGCATGTGTGTGAATATATCATTAATTAGATTATTCTATGGTTTGATGTGATCGGGTCGAAGTGACACTGACAATCAATAAGCTCCCAACAGTATCTCCTTTTTATACCTGCTTTCATTGCTACAATGATAATAGCCGTAAAGAACATGTCGATAATGCTAAATAAAGGAATAGACACGCCGCCATCTTGGCGTATGCAGCTGTCACAGCTGATAACGTGTCGCTTTTTGCGGCTTAAACATCGATACTAAAACAAAACTGGTCCTCATTCATGGAAATGCCTTCAAAGAAATACGCAACCAGATGATATTATTAAAAGAAAACCAAACGAGATAGACAGTTACAGATTCCACATGTGTCCTTCGAGATAAACCTGTCTCCGACAGATCTAACTAAAAAAAGGGAACCTATTTCAAATATAGATCGCGTTTGCTGAAATTCACACACTAATCGTAGGTCAACAAAATGGTGGAGTGACAGATATAACATGTTTGCTATGATATGCGTGTGGACCGGTGTGCAGATGATCAGCCTAATGGGGTTGTTTTCATCCACTTTAAGCAGATTAGCTACTGTCCTTATCAGATCTAGATATAGAGGGATTGATGTTGAAAGTAGGGACTACAACGGAGAAACAGCCTTGTTAAGAGGTATGGAAAACACATTTACTAACAATGATGAAATAGACATGTAACACATGATATGGACCATCCACACGTAGATGAAAATGACACGTATTACACGATTCGTATAGAATAAAAATATATGCTTTGGGACAAAGAAATAAACAAGGACGGAAGTAATAGGTACAAGAAAACACATACTATATGATAAACGCATAGATTATAAACGTACACTACATTATAAACAAATAACACGTTTCTACTGATTTGTGACAAGGTGAGGTACTGCAAGATTTGGAACCATCACGTACAACAAAACTGTGTGTTCGTATGTCTATGTGCGTTTATGTGTGTCTATATGTGTGTTTATGTGTGTCTATGTGCGTTTACGTGTGTCTATATGTGTGTTTATGTGTGTCTATGTGCGTTTATGTGTGTCTATGTCCGTTTATGTGTGTCTATGTGCGTTTATGTATGTCTATGTGCGTTTATGTGTGTCTGTGTGTGTTTATATGTGTCTATGTGCGTTTATGTGTGTCTATATGTGTGTTTATGTGTGTCTATGTGCGTTTATGTGTATCTATGTGCGTTTAAGTGTGTTAATGTGTGTCTATGTGCGTTTATGTGCGTCTATGTGTGTCTATGTGTGTTTATGTGTGTCTATGTGCGTTTATGTGTGTCTATGTGCGTTTATGTGTGTTAATGTGTGTCTATGTGCGTTTATGTGTATCTATGTGCGTTTAAGTGTGTTAATGTGTGTCTATGTGCGTTTATGTGCGTCTATGTGTGTCTATGTGTGTTTATGTGTGTCTATGTGCGTTTATGTGTGTCTATGTGCGTTTATGTGTGTTAATGTGTGTCTATGTGCGTTTATGTGTGTCTATGTGCGTTTATGTGTGTTTATGTGCGTTTATGTGTCTCTATATGTGCGTTTATGTGTGTCTATGTGTGTTTATGTGTGTTTATGTGTGTTTATGTGTGTTTATGTGTGTCTATGTGCGTTTATGTGTGTCTATATGTGTGTTTATGTGTGTCTATGTGCGTTTATGTGTGTCCATATGTGTGTTTATGTGTGTCTATGTGTGTTTATGTGTGTCATTATGTGTGTTTATGTGTTTATGTCTATGTGCGTTTATGTGTCTATGTGCGTTTATGTGTCTATGTGCGTTTATGTGTCTATGTGCGTTTATGTGTGTCTATGTGCGTTTATGTGTCTATGTGCGTTTATGTGTGTCTATACTGCAGGTACTATCTTACAGTAAATGACCGTGGTAAATCACTGTGGCATGGTTGCCAAGGTTGAAACGATTACATTATAAATATCAGTTACTTTCTCAAGGGTACATTGCTGTAAAAAGTGCAGTACAGTGTAATGTAACGGTACATTTGATGACAGGGATTTGCAGTATGCAATAACGCGAGGCGTGTACTGCTGTAATACTTACAGCCATGAAACAGTGGGGAGTGTTCTTTACCTGACCTCCAGCGTGTGAATGACATACTTCCAAGGTTAACCAGTACTTGACATAAAAGTACAGCAGTTTCCACCATATAATGAATTCACCAGCAAACACTATTTCAGGTTAGAGAAAATGTTTTGAAAAGGTCGTTCAGCTAAGATGTACTGGGTAACAGTTCGAGGGAAGAGCGGTGCCAAATTCTGCGTGAGTGAGTGAGGTTTTCTCTGCTTTTAGCGACATTGAAACATATTATTACCCGGGGACACCTGGTATGAACTTCATACATTACACAACCATATGAGTAATCGAACCCGTGTTTCCGATTTGTCTGAATGCACATCAACCGCTTGTCTACCCGCCACCGAATGATAAATAGTCAACGTGTCCCCCGTGATTTTGTCAAATCCAATCCTCAAGTGTGTACTTACTTTTGCCATTCAGTTACTCGCCAACCTATATGTAAATATTATATCGTGTACATTCATACGAAGCTGGTCATTTAACTGACCATTGTAATGTACATGTGTTGCCTACCGACTGTCCGTGACTGTATAGCTAGTGTTGGTCGTACACGCATGTTGTAGGAGAATAAACTTAACATTTAGTCAGGATAATATCGGTTTAATGATGACAATAACATTTATTCATTCGAAGGCAGAAACGAAAGTGTTTCGCGCTGCACTACATCCCTTCTCATTCCTGTTTATGGCTGTTCCCTATGGCTGTTTTATCGTGGTCCGACTTGATGGCCTTCCTGGGATCTTCTCCGATAATTATATTTATAGCAGTTACCCTGTTACGAATGCCCTTTAGTTTGATTTTTCCATATCGAATAAACTGCACATAAATAAATGAAAACAGGCCTGTCAATATGATCTGCTACTTCAAATCAATATTCGGATCGTGCTCTGTCAGTCTTCAGAAGCATGTCCATGCAGCTTATCGTTACATGATTGAAAACCTGTAAATCTGAAGATAAACATCACTTCCAGATAAACCAATCAGTTCCAACAGAACAAGCTGTATCTCATCACAACCAGTCCCTCCTATCCGCGGACACATCCATCCATTGCATTATACACCAGTTTTCAGGAGTGCTTTATTTAATAAAGTATAATCACACATGTCCGTTATCTTAACGGTAACTAACATTACAGCTGAATCAAGCTGCGCCGTTTTCATGTTATATTGAATTGTGTACATTTATCGGTGGGGGTTTACAAGTTACTCGAAGGCACCGCTTCACGCCATTTTAAAATCCAATTTCTCACTGAATTATATGTTCCACACACCCATCGCTTACATTGTCACTTTAGATGCAACGTGAGAGGACACAAAAAAAGAAACCCAAGCCTGATTTCGTGGTTTTACGATGTGGCTGTACAGAGCTGAAATGTACATGAAATGTACAAGAAACAGACAGTCATCAACTGGGAAAGAAATGAGCCGTGGGTGATCTAGTAACCAAGCACACTGCTCGTTATAACATAGTCAATATGATTAATATAACACGCTGAAATAGACAAAAATGCACAACCCTGAAATCAAGAACACCTGCAGAATTGTCAGGTTGACTTAGAATCTGAAGGATGATACTGAATATTATCTCGCTGCTACTGTAGACATACCAATTGAGATTGTCAATTTCTTATAGGGATTATTAATGTCCGTGTTAGTGTAGCCCCGACCAGTAATTCACATGTCTGGCTCAGACAGAGCACTGTGACATATCAGCACTGAGCTTGCCTAGTCGTATACTTGCTTCCTGCACGGATCTGAAACCTGATCAGGAATCACTTTTTTAGATTTATTTATTCTATCATTCTGCAGATTATCGATTTGCTAATTTACGAAATATGAATCTTTAATCGGGCTATAATCGGGTGTATTCTGAGCGAAACTATAAATATCAAAGGAAAATTATGCCGAATGTCACAGTATCAAATGAACAAATTGGAAAAAGGTAAATTGCTTTGTAATAAGGATCTGAAATGTCATGTAATTATTATTCATTGAACCTGGTTTTTAACACTGAGAATGACGAGACATGGTGGACGAACCCGACTGAATGTGAGGTGGTTTCAGGGGCTTTCGCCAGTATTCTGGACGTTTCACGGTTTCTCATAGAACAGACATTCACCCATGTGCGGAATCGAACCCGGTCGGTCGGAATAAATAGCAAGCCCTTAGATATGACAGACGGGCAGCTCAACTTCTGAAAGAAAATACATATTGAAGAATAAATATTTCATAGGGGTAAGCATTGAAATTTTAATGAAAACTAAGTAGATTGTAAATATGAAAAAATGTTATTATCTGCATTGAATGGGATACATGATGTAAGTAGAAAACAGTTTCATTAAGTTACAGGGGGTTGTATACTTCAAGTTAAGGGATGGCTGGACGAGTTGAGCTAAAATTACGTATAATATCCAGCATGGTAAATGTCCTGGACCTTGGTTACCTGCACGTCTTTCTACACATCCATACCTGTTCATTTACATGTATCCATATTCAAACATGTTTATGAATATTCGTGTTTATTCATTGATATTCCCATGTGCTGATGTACCAAGCCGATTGGCGGATCAGCCAATCAGTGTATACTTCGTTGTTACGGTCTCCCGACATCACAACCAATACACGTCTTGTTGTTGTTTATCTGATCTTTTACGCCGCAGCTACTCGACGGCGGTTTGTAAACAATCTGGACTAGTGATTGACATCATGAGCATCGGTCTACAAGTTGGGATACGACAGCATCCATGAACTACTTCAGCGAGCATGACCACCCGATCCCGTTAGTCGCCTCTTACGACAAGCATGGGATGCTAAAGACCAGTCCTAACATGGATATTCATCCGGATCATGTGTGTGTACGTACCAAAGATCGCATTGCACCGTTAGTTCCATCTCTCACTTAAAGACAGGGAAAAGTAGCATTGGCTTAGAGGCCTTGAGGATGGTCCAGTGCTCCGGTACTGCTCCCCACACTTGTCCAGATTTGTATTGTGTCCTATCAGCTGCATGGCCCTGTCCACGAGTTACCTTGTGGTACATTCCGCGAAGTACCTGGTACGAATTGGTCTTAATCAACACATAATTGTCGCAAGAGGCGACTGATAGGATCGGACGGTCATGATTGCTGACCTGGTTGATGTATGTCATTTAACTGCGAAGATGGACACGTTTTTGTTTCGTTTTCTTTGTTTTATTATATTTATGGTTTCCCCTCTTCCCATGACAAAGGTGTTACCAGACCAATGTCGACCTTTGCCGAAATTGGCTCGAAGTTCATGGCTCGATCGTCGACCACCAATGGCCATTACGAATTATGTTCCTTCTACGTCCCTCCTATTTGCCAGTCAGATTCCATACTATTTCCACCAGTTTCTTAAAATAAAAGGTCAGCTCAGTTAAAATGATTAGGTCGATAATTAAGATATATGTTGTAATACAATCTATCCCACCTTGGGGCGTCTATCAACTTACTTGAACACCATATGATTAAAAACATTAAAAGGTTTGAAAAATATTTGTCTCAACCAAGTTGAAAGTACCAATGTCTTGCAAATGCTGCGATCGTCCGAAATCTGCGCGGTACGATTGGACTATGCATAGGCTGGTTAGTCAAGCCACAACTCCAAAATCCCAGCCTTCAAGGCTGGAAACTGGACTTTCTGGCCAGTTACATCCCTTGGATTCTGTTCCACCATTTGTCAGCTGTTGGATATGGGTGCTGCAGTGAATACGATGTTAGGGAACTTTTAACAGATTATAGTAATAATTAATACGACGGGAGATACACATTTCCATATTGCAAATCGAACCCTCGGGCTTCGCGTGACAAGCGAACACTTTAACCTCTGTGCTATACTTGTGTGTGGAATACGGCTGGAAGCGGCGGTGAAACATGCTAATGATCAGGCGCTAGATTTTCGAAGCTCTCTTAGCGCTAAGATAATCGAATTAATGTTAATGTATGGGACTTACAACTATCTTAGCGCTAAGAGAGCTTCGAAAATCTAGCCCCTGATCTGATATCCATTGACGTGGTGCACGTGTATGCGTCGGGTGTATGCGAGTGTCATTGTCAGTCACTGTTTGTGCTTGCATGTGTGTGCACGTTTATGAATGTTGTTGCACGTCAGGTAAACCTCAAATGTGAATGCACGGCAAAATGGTTTTGTTATTTTCACGTGCAATGCATGGTCACAGACAATTTCCATAATACGGACAACATGGGATTGACATTGTTGGGCTGATATGGGTGGTAGTATTGATTAGTAAAAGCGACAATATTCATTTCTGCTACTCATGCACAGTTTGACAGTTCAAGTCCGTCACGGCATGCACGTGCAGTGAGAGGACGGTAGAGGGGAGGATTTCCTTTATTCCCTGAAACCGGACCTACTGATATCAGAGAGGGGAAAAGTTAGAGGAGTCAGATTTGTTGTTTTACGTATCCCATAGGAATATTCCAGCTATATCCAAGGTCTGTGAGCTAATCGAGTTCCAGGTAGATAATCTGCTCGAGTTCCAGGTAGATAATCTGCTCGAGTTCCAGGTAGATAATCTGGTGCAGTTCCAGGTAGATAGTTTGGCCGAGTTCCAGATAGATAATCTTATCAAGTTCCTGGTAGATGACCTGGATGAAGATGTTGTGACCAACATCCAGTGACGTTTGGTACAACAACGTGATGAACCACGTTACTGAGTCTGACCACCCGATCTGGTCAGTGCTGGGCGGTATCCTAGGCCCCTCTGTATGGAGTTAGACTCTTAGACTCTTGGAGCATCTGACCAATAGGAGAACAGGGCCAGGCTATAGAAGATTGTACGGAGAGGTCACGGCCGATGGTGGATGTACGAGGAGTGTTTTCTTTATAAGCCGGGAATCGACACAACCGGTATTCGTCTACGGGTATGATAATAAAGAACACAATATATAGGAAGATACTGAGTCAGTGAGATAGTCTTTGCAACACTGTACAACTTCCAGACTTTGTTCTACCATAGAGGCCACAGGTTAGCGCTGCTTCAAGCAGATTTAGCTATAATCGCCTCGTAAGCGGGGTTGGGGATGTTCTTTTCTTTAAGAACAGTCACGATATTGCTAAGGAAATTATCTCGAACATCTGTATCTCAACATGTGTGCAACGTATCATCCCCTAAGTCTGTAAACTGTTTCCAAATGCGTGATGTCACCCGCAGAGGGAGATAAACGTAACTGCAAAACGATATATCCTCTACGTCTCTCACCCGGGCTGTTCTCTGGCACTCGACATAACGGGCACTTATTTCTGACCCCTGTTGACCTTTTGTTAAAATATATTAGATATTGCTACCATGTAAAAACACCTGCTCCAAATGCACAACGTCACGTGTGCAGCGTGTATGAAATACACACCAGCTATCTAACGACCTGCACGTGAAAAACATGCACATGGATCCAGGCGGGGCGTGTCTTTACGGAAGTATCGACAGGTGACGGGTCTGTGTGGGGGAAACGATACATTGAACTACATACGTACAGCAATTCAACAGCCAGACTAGACAGAACCCAGTCTTTCCCTGCCCACGCTTGAAGTATGTCTGGAGGGTGGGGGTTGGGGAGGGTCGGCAGTTACATGGGACGGGATAAGGATGGGTTGGGGGTGAGGGTTAGAGTATCAAGGGATTCATCAACGAGGGCTACAAAAGTCACGATCGTGAATTGGAAGCAGGCGTTTTGCCCAATAGATTTATATAAACAAGAGATGGGTCAGCATCTGGGATCATCCTGTAGGTTATTTTATCACCTGGTAGCAATTACGTTTTGGAATCCCGTGTGTTCGTGATGGGGCAAATATGTGTACCTAACATTACGTACTGCTTGGGAAGCTTTTAGTGTCAGTTTTCTCGCATCATTGGGATATCCGATAGTTTATCTCCCACATAATGAACTGCTCATCTTCGTTGATTTAAGCACTTTAATGTTAAGAGCTACTTTAGAATTTGAATTTAGAAAAAGAAGAGAGAGTTTCATGTCCTTGATAAAACAACACTTAAACCACCTGATTTTGATTATATGTAGTTTCGTGTCATAAACGCAGTATAGGGGAAATTTTAAAAATCTATATTATCCTAATTCCATGGTTAACAGCTGTCTAATACTTCATTTACGGACAAAAATGCGAACACTTCAACTTTATACTCCTAAGTCAACACCAAGGCAGTTCTCTAACATAGCATCTCAATTATATAAAAGCAATTCGAAATTAAATTGTCATTTAATCCCGCTATCTGCTAAAGCTTTGCTTTGAAGTATGCTGTTTTCTAGCGAACCTGAACAGGAAATAGCAACAATTATCTCCATTCCAACCAAGGGTTAATTTGGCTTTGTCGGTAGCCTACAAGATATTAATATAGATACGACAATCTATTTAATATGGGTCCTTCTACTCAAACACGTTCGGACTAGATAGGAATGGATAGTTGGTGATGAACTCCAGATAACAGGAACTACACTCCGTCAAGTCCATTCCAAAGTCAGCATGGGACGATCTAACGTCATACCTGACCCAGTTGTAGATTTCCTCTCGGGACGCGTCCGGAATTGTAATTATCTGTGCGAGTTTGAACCTAATCGACTAGATATCATAACTGACAAGCAAGTTCAAAGACCAGACAAGTATTATGGCATATTTACTTGACCGAACCTGAGGAAAAGTTGTTTGCTTAACACAAAATAGCTAGCGTTGAATGCTCAAACACATTCCAGACTTACCATGACGAACGTTAGTCAGTTTTCATATGAAACTTCGCTTTGCCTAGATCTTTAACAGGAGTTTACTGATTTGTCACCCACCAGACCAAATGTGTTTGCGTTAACTGTAAAATGTTTAAACTGACATATTTTTCTGAGTAAGAATGTGATGTGTCACGGCGAGTGACTTTTGTAGAGTCTGGCTGCATTAGCAGGGAATCTTGCCATCGAGGTGCGTTAACACACAGCCAGATCTCACATTGTAACCATCTGATTACCATTCTAGCGGGAGATTACAGTTTTTAAAGAAATACTCAACAAACAATGTTGTTAAGAATCAACATACTGGCTATTTTATTTCATGTATACTATATTCTTTGTAGTAGTAATAGTAATAGTAGTAGTAGTAGTAGTAGTAGTAGTAGTAGTAGTAGTAGTAGTAGTAGTAGTAGTAGTAGAGGAAGAAGAAGCCGTCGCTTTTATACTATTTATACAACGTGTGTTGTTTCATATTATAATTGTTGTGAAATGTCAAGTCAACTGATCCGTCTATAAACGTCTTTCTCTATCGACGAAGATAATATTATTCCATTCTTGTTGAAATGTCAAAGGCTTTTAACAGTTACCTGAAATCGTGAAACCGGTAATACAGTCAGAAATCCAAATATATTCACAATTATATATTTCTTTCTTCTCAACGACTGTAATTTCCTTTTCCACTCCACGTTTTTGTTGAATGTACTGATCAGCAAATAATTTAATTTAAAGATGCGTCTTGGCAGCGTGCATGCCAATTTTTAATATGAGGTTCGAGAAGGGTATTTACCGCCAAAGTGCACGTGCGGAACTTCGACAGGTGAAGTTGTTATCCTGACAACTAACTTTAGACCACACGCCAAAGAAAATCCCTAGTGGATAATTGCTATAAAAACCGATTGCATAGCTCAACAAAATAGTTCCAAAATCTGGAAGCTTTAGTGGCCCGTCACCAGTAATACACTTTCCACGCTTTAGGGGTTTTAAGACCAGATCATTCTTTCAACATGTTTCCTGGAATCTACTGAATGTAAACAGTTGTAAAAAAAGTACTACCGCCCAAATGATGTTTCCTCACTCGCGCCTGGCCCTTTGAGCAGCCACGGCTAATAAAGTAGAACATTTGATCGTACTATGAGGCATAACGATTCGCACCAACTTCAATTATGGCTTTTGCCAAACGTGTAAAAAAGGGGCGATAATTCACATTCACCTGTTTATTTCACCTGCCAGCGTTTATACAACGTCACTTTGTTCATAAATATTCTAATTGTATGAAACAGGTATGTAGACATATAATTATAGGTTGAAGACAGAGATTGTTAGCGAATGTTATATTATTATTTTCAAGGGTGTTTTTTTATTCACTCTTGACTACAATACTAAAAGACCTCTTTGATTGGCATTCTAGAAGTTGGGTAGATGAAGAATGAGGACTATTTTCATGGATATTTTTAATGTCGTTGTCAAGTAAGTGGAACATGAGTCTTACCACTTGCTTGACAACGACATTAGAATCTATGTCGAAAAGTCGCCTATACAGAATAAAGAAGTTGTATATCCATAAAAATAGTCCCCATTCTTCACAATACTAAAGTGAGTGAGTTTAATTTTACGCCGCACTCAGCAATATTCCAGCTATATGGCGGCGGTCTGTAAATAATCGAGTCAGGACCAGACAATCCAGTGATCAAGCGCATGAGCATCGACCTGCGCAATTGGGAACCGATGACATGTGTCAACTAAGCCAGCGAGCCTGACCACCTGATCCCGTTAGTCGCCTCTTACGACAAGCATGGGTTACTGAAGGTTCATTCTCACCCCGACCTTCACGGGCACACAATACTAAAAGACGCACAAACGTATCGTCGTGTTGATAACGACGTTGTGGTAGAAGCAGTCGTAGCATGTGTAGTTGATGTTGCTATTGTGTAAGTTGTTATCGTAAGGATGTACAAAGAACTATGACACCCAACCGCTGGTGCAGCATTATATACACATGTTGGATTTAACAGTTGTTTTATGAAACCGACCCATGACATTGTGGTTCCCTGTACAGTACCGTTTGATAACGGTATTCCATGTAAGAGAAACAAAGCAGTGAGTTATGTACCAGTTTGGGAATCCAACGAGGCCTTCAGCTACTGCGATACCTCTCCTTCGCCTCTGTGGAGGGAGAACAGGTTGCATGGTGCAGTTCCCCCTATAGTTTCGTCACGATCATGAATCTTGTCAAAGTCAGGGTGGCGTCCTTTGACACTTAGACTAACATCTAGGCTCTGAAATGAACATATTTTACAGAAAACAGTTCCTAAATCATTTTCATAAAATATAATAAAAAGGAGCAAAGAGACTTTCTTCATTTTCAGAAACTGTGGTAATCTAGACAAGCACATATTCTCTAGACTTGCATAGTCTGACTGACTGAGTTTAGTTTTACACCGATTTTAGCAATGACTTATTTGATTGGCAGAAGTTGGGTAGATGAAGGATGAGGACTATTTTTATGGATATACAACTTCTTTATTCTGTATAGGCGACGTTTCGACATAGATTCTAATGTCATTGTCAAGCAATATTCCAGCAACATCACGGCGGGGGACACCATAAATGGGCTTCATACATTGTGCCCATGTGGGGAATCGAACCCGGGTCTTCGGCGTGACGAGCCAACGCTGTAACCACTAGGCTACCCCACCGCCCTCTAGACTAGCATAGGATTCAATGGGTATGTTTGTTTCAGCATGACAGGATTAAAAGATGGCATGGTAGTTTGTTAAACAGACTTTCCTCTACTTCATGACAATGTCTGAAATTATGGTGACCAGTTGGTATGGGCAAATAAACAGTTTTCATGCTAATTACGACGAAATGTTGATGTATATCTATTAGGCATTTCATCTCCCCTCTCATCCACGTCATCAACCATAGTTGCTGAAGTGACAGGCTCTGTACGCCGTGACGTAACAGAAGGTCTGTATATGGTAGTGCAATACATGCGCAGGCGAACCAGGATTCGAACCTATGCCACTAGGTTTCTGGCAAACCTAAGAGTCAGTGAAGCATAGGGGAATTTGAAAGGGATGACATATTTATTCATAATAATAATTATTATTCTGTCTAAATGGGGGCTGAGCAGAGTTGACATCTATATTCTTACTGTGAATTCATTGACTGGTCAATCACCAGTTTTGATTTTCTTGTTTCTACCAAATATTGCCCTCGGTGACATTGCTAATTAAATGAATCTGCAGTTGCAAACAGGAGCTATTTTATCGATAGTTATACATTCATCAGTTCAAATTGCAAACTGGACCACGGAAGCTATACCCACGCACTCCGCACTTCGCTCAAGGCACTGCGCACTCCACACACGCCTCATCACTCACATTTACCCTTTCCCTTCTTCACAGTACACCGCCACCCATCTTCCCAGTACACCGCCATCCCTCTTCCCACGACACCGCCACCCCTCTTCCCACGACACCGCCACCCATCTTCCCAGTACACCGCCACCCATCTTCCCAGTACACCGCCACCCCTCTTCCCACGACACCGCCACCCCTCTTCCCACTACACCGCAACCCCTCTTCCCAGTACACCGCCACCCATCTTCCCAGTACACCGTCACCCCTCTTCCCACGACACCGTCACCCCTCTTCCCAGTACACCGTCACCCCTCTTCCCACTACACCGCCACCCCTCTTCCCACTACACCGCCAACCCCTCTTCCCACTACACCGCCAACCCCTCTTCCCAGCACACCGCCACCCCTCTTCCCAGTACACCGCCACCCCTCTTCCCACTACACCGCCACCCCTCTTCCCACTACACCGCCACTTCTTCCTCCTCCGCCACGCCCCTCTTCCCTACACCGCCATCCCTCTTCCCACTACACCGCCACCCTCTTCCCACTACACCGCCACCCCTCTTCCCACTACACCGCCACCCTCTCTTCCCGTACACCGCCACCCTCTTCCCAGCACACCGCCACCCCTCTTCCCACAACACCGCCACCCTCTTCCCACTACACCGCCACCCCTCTTCCCACTACACACCGCCACCCTCTTCCCACTACACCACAACCCTCTTCCCTACAACGCCACCCTTCTTCCCACTACAGTACACGCCACCCCTCTTCCCAGTACACCGCCAACCCTTTTCCGCTACACCGCCAGCCCTCTTCCCACGACACCGCCACCCTCCTCCCACTACACCGCCACCCCTCTTCCCACTACACCGCCACCCCTCTTCCCAGTACACCGCCAACCCTCTTCCCGCGAAACCGCCACCCTCCTCCCACAACACCGCCACCCCTCCTCCCACTACACCGCCACCCCTCCTCCCACAACACCGCCACCCCTCTGCCCAGTACACCGCCACCCCCTCTTCCCAGTACACCGCCACCCCTCCTCCCACTACACCGCCACCCCTCCTCCCACAACACTGCCACCCTCTGCCCAGTACACCGCCACCCCTCTTCCCACTACACCGCCACCCTCCTCCCACTACCCCACCACCCCTCTTCCCACAGTACACCACCACCCCTCTTCCCAGTACACCCCACCCCTCTTCCCCTTCACACCGCCACCCCTCTTCCCACTACACCCGGCCCTCTTCCCAGTACACCGCCACCCCTCTGCCCAGTACACCGCCACCCCTCTTCCCACTACACCGCCACCCCCTCCTCCCACTACACACCCACCCCTCTTCCCAGTACACCGCCACCCCTCTTCCCAGTACACCGCCACCCCTCTTCCCAGTACACCGCCACCCCTCCTCCCACGACACCGCCACCCCTCTTCCCAGTACACCGCCACCCCTCTTCCCACTACACCACCACCCCTCCTCCCACCCCTCTTCCCTAACTCTTCCCTAACTCTTCTAAATTTGATCATACGTCGCAAAGTAATATTCACTCACTCACAAATTCTTGCATTAATCGACGGTATTTACTCAGTATCATATTCTTTCCGGGAGAGAATTTGGATCCAAAGGTGGATGTTCGCATGGTAACAACAAGGTTCCCTAAATACCCACTAAAACCCGATACGTAAACATCTTTCCACCAGGCGATCAACAGTTATCTGCCCTTAAGCTTA
Organism: Haliotis rubra; assembly: GCF_003918875.1. NCBI lineage: Eukaryota > Metazoa > Mollusca > Gastropoda > Lepetellida > Haliotidae > Haliotis > Haliotis rubra. Next base: position 2,553,875 of record NW_025767213.1, read on the forward strand.
CTCTCCAGGAATGGGGTACAGAACATTTCATCCCTGCTGCCCTTCGCTCATCGCCTGCAGCTAACGCACAGTGAAGTCATTGCCTCGTCTTTGTTGTAGCAACAGTAACTCAACATTTCCACAAACTACCATAATTCCGAAACGCGAGTAGACATACTTCAAAGGACAAAGCGTACGCATGTTGCAGCCGGCCGCGCTGGCTTCTCAGCGAGCGCCCAGAAACTGCCGCGCCACTGCGCATTGCACCAAAGCACACCGGAACATGCCTTGCACGTGCTGCTCGTGCTGTGCACCTTTTAGCCTGACGCTAACGGGATCATCGAGGTGGAACATGTTTATTGGTATTACATATTTTCTGAGTGGAAGGAGCTGATTGCCAAGTAAATATTGATTGATATGTACTCAGTCTGTTAGACAAGATAATTGTTACATTGACTAAGACTTTATGCTTACCTGTGCAGAAATGTGTACCTATTTGAGCGGATGAGATTTAGTGTATGTATGTCGGCACGCATGTGGTTTACATTGCTGTGGTGTCGGCAAGGTGAAGTGAGGTTGTTTGTACAGATACATTTTATTCAATGAATGAACGCACGTTACGTTTCTCAATTAAGTTGCGAATACAACCCGGCATAGGCGGGTCCAGAGTGGGGTGCAGGGATGTGCAACAAAGTTATTTAACAAAGTGATAGTCCCGGCAAGATACCAGACTGGTTCATTGTGTCCCAGTAGCGTATATTGATGCTCATTGTGTCAATCACTCGTCTCCACTCTGTTATTTACCGACCACTGTAATATAGTGGAGATAATGCTGAGTGCTGCCTTAAAAACCAAACAAACGATGTGATTGAAAAGAGTTATGTTTTTTTCTAAATTGATTTTACATAATTAAATCGCAGACTTAACCTTAAACTGAAAAAGAGTGAGTGAGTGAGTTTAGTTTTACGCCGCACTCAGCAATATTCCAGTTATATGGCGGCGGTCTGTAAATAATCGAGTCTGGACCAGACAATCCAGTGATCAAGCGCATGAGCATCGATCTGCGCAATTGGGAAGCGATGACATGTGTCAACCAAGCCAGCCAGCCAGCCTGACCACCCGATCCCGTTAGTCGCCTCTTACGACAAGCGTGAGTTACTGAAGGCTCATTCTAACCCGACCTTCACGGGTTAAACTGAAAAAGAGATATTCTGGTGTGATAAAACATGAACTGAACTCACCATTTCTCCTTATATTATTATCAACAAAGGTATTTCAGATATTTACTTCGTACGACATGGTATAACCTATCTTTGTTATTGTGATAAACATGTCATCATTATAATGCCCTTAATGCTTGCATTTGTTAATTAGTATTTGAGGGATTTCCTCGATTCCCGGTATTCTTTACCTTAACACACCCTCCGACGAGTTCTCGTTGAAATACCCTCCTGCTTGCCGGATTTGACATATACACCTGCATATACCGTACGACCCTAGCTTTGCGAAACTATAAATAGTATGTGGAATATGGAATCCGTACTGTTTGAGAGTGTGCTATCAAATTAGATTTTGATTGAAAGGTTGTTTGGTCTAATGACTACACACGTAGACAATAGGCTTCCTTTCTCATCTCCATACATTGTAGTGCCCGTGTGTCTGCATTGTACGTCATAGGCTTCATTTCTGCTGATCTGAAAGTCCGTCTACAATATTTTAGGACGTCCATCTGTGTTGTTCTGACGGCCTACTTGCTTTATTCTTGAGGGGGTCATCTGCTTGGTCTCAAGTTCTGTCTGCAATATATTGGAGGTTGTCCATCTGCTCAGAAGGTCTTTCTGCAGCAGAAACATATTGATATGGGAGAATGTTCATATTTTGGTTTAGCAGAAGCCCTCTTGATATTGAGAAGGAGAATCCGTTGCGTCTGTTCATATGTTGATTTGGCAGAAGCCCTTTAGTTATGGAAGGAAGTTTGACATTGGAGAAGCCCGGCTGATAACGGTGGATGCGCGGGGCATGCGATACTGGTAAAGCCTATTCAGACCAATAATTAAAGCATCTTATTTGCTTAGAAGAAGCATATAAGAAAGTTCACGGTTGCGAGATTTAATTTCTTGTTTGCCGAATAGCACCAAACTACCACGGACTGATCACGGAAAAATTAATGTCTCTACAGAGTTAACTTACAATCTATACAATTTGTTTTCACGTGTCTATAACATACACCATTATCCCGTACTCATGCATATCATCCCATCTCACCAATCTCACTGCCAAAACAACAAATGTCTATAGCATACACCATTATCCCGTACTCATGTATATCATCCCATCTCACCAATCTCACTGCCAAAACAACAAATGAAACCTCAGCTGCCTCGGATCCCCCGCAACCATCCCGCTCGAGGAATGGCAACCCACCAGTTTCCACCGTCTGGTTGCAATCTGGCTTTTTAATGAATTCCAGTTTGTTTCCTATTTGGACGACATTGTGACAACAAGACCAACCTGTGCTCAAACCACCCCTGACCTCGTACGCCCTCAGTGTTTACAGTTTCCCCGCAATCCCCTTACCCCTGTTCTGCTCGTTATTAGAAGGTTGTGGTAGAGGTCTCATGCAGGGCAATGATAACAGATACAGGATGACCTTACACTAGGAGCGAACAGGGCGGTTATCCTCTGCCTAATCACTTGGTTTGATCCTCGTCAGCAACAGAAGGCTTTGTTGAATACACATCTACCTTAAGGCCGGCTAGTGAATGTAAACATGCAAGTGCTGCGTTTGGGAGATGTGCTTCAATGTTTATGTATCCGATAGCTTGATGGGCCATGTGGGTGTGTGTTTGTTGGTGGTAGAATGAAAGCTTTATATGCCAGTTTTGTAAAGGTGCATACGTGGCGCAGGTTAGTCTGTCTCACAGCCCCTGAACCACATTATTTTCCCTACTGCCTAGCCCTTCCTGTAATACTAAAGCCCTAAATGAAGCAAGTCTAGATTTCTCCAGGTTCGGGAATCTTTGGTCTCCCTGGGGCCCCTTTTTAGTTTAAATGGGTTTATTTGTTACAATCAAAATTTTATATTCAGATTCTAAGCATTAGTATAGGCTTTGGTTTGAGTGTCCGCATATACCACCGTGTGCCTGTGTGTCTGCATGTCTCTGTGTAAACGTACGTGCTCCCGAGGGATGCCCTCGTTAGCACTTGACCCCAGACACCTATGCTTTGTTAGGTGACGATGTTTGGATCAATCAACTCCGGCTCGTCGGCTTGATGTCATCGTATTCATTGTTCATTATATCAATCACTGGTTTGCCTGGTTCAGACTCGATTATATAAAGGCTGTTGCCATGCAGCTTGGGTATTACTGGGGTGGGGATTGGGGTTGAGTAGCCTTGTCATAAGCGGATCCAGAGGGGGGGGTGGGGGTTCAGGGGTTCGACCCCCTCCTTTTGAAAATGACTTAAGACCACATTGAAGATTTTGTTTGTGTTGGTGGAGAAAATCGGGGGTTCAGGGGGTTCGAACCCCTTGAACACCCCCCACCCCTTTTCCAAATTCCTGGATCCGCCCATGCTTGTGGTTACATCATTCGCTTGTCACGCTGTTCCATTACCCACTTGGGAACAATGTGTGAAGTCCATTTCTAGTTTCCTCCGCCGTGATATTGCTCGAATATTGCTGGACGCGGTGTAAAACCATACTCATTCGCTTGAGTGCGTGAGCGAGAGAGTGAGTTTGGTTTTACCCCGCTTTTAACAATATTGCAGCAGTATCACGGCGGGGACACCGGAAATGGGCTTCACACATTGTACCCATGTGGGGAATCGAACCCGGGACTTCGGCGTGACGAGCGAACGCTTTAACCACTAAGCTACCCCATGGCCCCCATTCGCTTGACTATTGCATAGCGCTACCGTAAACAACAAGCAGGACTAGTATGTGTATCTGTGGATTTGTGGAATGACAGATCATACTTATATGTAATTATGTATAAAATAACCAGAGTTTCAGGGAAACAGTCTTTTTATTAAAAAAAAGGGGGTGACTATATGATACTGTAGCAACATTGAGATGATGGAGGTTGGATGTTTGTTATTGGATCTGTTAGCGGTTTATGAAACCCTACTCCAGCTGGTGACATGGAGATTAGTTGTCTCCGGAGTCCAGAAGCCTCCCTCAACGATGGTATAGATGCCGTCACAGAAGGTTTCTTACAGAGAAAAGAAACATGTACAATTCGTTAAATACATCAACTTCATGTCTTAAAGCCAACAGACCATTGACCATTATCTTGATGAAGATGGGATTCGAACCCACAAATTGCGGAAACTGACAAAGTGCCATATCAGATTTCATATTTCGAACTACAGACTGCACCGCTGTCACCAGACGCTAGTTATATACTGTGTAAACGTGCTCATAAAACATCTTCTTGTACGCACAGGAGAATAATTATGAGATCGTAGACGTAGATATATTTCCAAATAAACAATGTTGCTCTGTCACACCAAACCTAACTTGTGTATTTGTACCGACGTGTTTCAAGCGTTAGTCAGGCATAATGTCGGCCATAAAGTTGGTCGCGGGTTGCTCTGTTTTTAGTGGAGTAATGTTTATCTTACATAACTGTTACCATGGTAATCCACAAAACATCACTTTCTCATCCAACATCGTCATATGTTTCTTGAGATATATGTCATGTATTTTTCTAACCCTCTTATTGAGAGTGTTGGGGCTTATATTTTGGTAACCTTCAAGACGGATGCAGATATGATGAACTGCTTTATCAAAATGGAAGTGTCGTCAGTTTGCTCGGCCCTTTTACTTTCTACCTTCGTGAGCAGACAGTAACACCACCAGAATGATGAAGACGTAGAAGTAAACAAGCAGAGGACCATGCCCGACCACATCCGCCGTTATCAAAGTCGCAGCTGAAGTCGTATCCAGTACAATCCAAGTTGTTGGTGCTGATGCCGTCCAGATCGGACTTGAATATCCCCCCACTGCTGCAGAATGCGAGATTCATGGGTTACGAAAACAACATGTCCATGCGCTTTCCTGTCGATAAAAACCTTCCGGGCATGCTCCATATTGTGAGTGGTTGGGTGGGGGGTAGCGGTGGTGGGGGAAAACGTTTGTGCGCGTTTCGCGTGCGTGTTGATGGGGTGTAGAGTACATGTATCCCCTCCACCACAAGCCAGTCTGACACACAAATCCCCAGGGTACAAATGTGATTGAATTGTGTGATGAACTTTCACAAGAATCCAGCCGACGGGTTGACCCTGGAGGTGAAATCTCAGCCTCTATGTTAATCCACACAGTCTGGTAGACTTGGTTCCCGCCTGCACGTTAATGGTCGTGATAGGTGTGATATCATGGCGCAATGCCGTGACACCTACCGGTCTATGTTTTCAGTTTCCGCATACGTAAACCTATACGTCCACAGCCTCGTGTTGACAGACTGACACGGAGGGGATGTCCACACTCTCGGCTGCTCCAGATGGAGGCTATTTTTGGGATGAAGCTCATCCGGGCATTTCATAGGATGTCAAGGCTTCTGTTCTGTTTGTGTAAAACTGATAAAGCCACGGGCATATAAGGTTACATAAACATAATATTACCATAAATCAGGCTACATTATAGGGATAATGTTCTAGGATGGAGTCTTCAGATGGGTTAGAGCTGCCCCACGTAGGCACAGTGCTGATGTAGTACGTGATTAGATGAACTTACACTGCATCATTGATACCATGGGGTGTAGGGAATGGAATGAAGTGTATTATCGCAACATGTTCATTTTTGGTTATAAAAACACGCAAACTCTTACATCTGTTTTAAACACACGCAGCAGGTCAACTCGCACACGTTTAATGTAAACAGAAGAGACAGAACGCTTTACACATCTATAAGAAATCTCTACGAAATGTCGATTGTACAGTGCCTACGCTATCACGACCATGTGTTTAGGAATCACTATCAAATAGTGACGACACCAGGTGTTTAGGAATCACTATCAAATAGTGACGACACCAGGTGTTCGCGAAAAGGTGACAGAATCCAGTCCAGTTGCACCCTTCAAAAACATGTGCAAAGGCTCCGCAGTCGTTCACCTGAAAAAGTCGGGAACGCCTTGGTACAAGTCAGAATAGGAACTGCATCGGGCATAATGTTTTAGAGAATGTATTGGAGGCCGGTGTGAATATAACTGCACACAATTTGCAGTGTAATCTGCGTGTCAAACAAAACTGGTTTTCATTCAACAATGCGGGCTGTTTTCTCCAGCTGATTCTGCTGCACCAGCTCGAACACAGAACACTGGAACATCTGGAATATATTCCCCCGCCACATACTTATTTGATATTGCTAGCCAGGGTGCAAACGTTACCAGCTGGAATAGGTACAATATCCAACAAAGGCAGACCTGGGTTATTACCACCAGTAAAACCCATACATTAACGTCTCATACCCAGCTGGCTGTTCCTCTATTAAGAGATAATGGCAAACATCATTATATTTCCCTTTGTACAGTTTTTCTACTCCTTTAAAGCAAACCGTTCCAAGGGCGCTTCATAAAAGACGTATTTTAAGCTGTAGACGAAGCGGAAATAGCACAGTGTTACCAACACTATCATGGCAAATTACATATTCAAATTACAAACCGTTTAAGTAGATAATGAGTCACAAACGACTTTTGATGTTGAAAACATGTTAGCACTCACAGATTGTGTTGGATTAGCATTTTTTTCTGGTTCGTGCCAGTACATTTACCTGCCAATTAATGGGGAAACCGCGCTTTATGCCTGTAATTAGATTGTTTCGCGGTGCCAAGATTCTCTACCCATAAACGGAGTCAGATTTCATCGGATTCCAATCAGGAACTTGATTCTCGGAGGCAATAGCGAAAACCAGTATTAACTTTGCCCATCGGTAGTAGAGCTTCAGGTGTCTATCATGTATTTCTGCTCACATGTCAGGATCCGAATGCTGCTGCCATCTTCTCCTGTGTCTCAGCATCAGGTTTCGTTAGCATTGGTTATAGGAACTAATTAGGGTTCTGTCAAATGAAGGTGGCCGAAGGTGGTGTTTGATCTTCCGCTAATGGTTTCGCAAATATAAAAGTAGCCATTTTTAATTGCGGGTTATTGTTTGAAATGGTAAATCGGAACCCCCGCCTGCTGACCCAAATACCCGCTCACTGTCGTTCTCGCCATGAATAGAATCACGAAATGGCACAATGACTAACGAACGGTATCTCTATGTGTGCCAATACTTATTATGTGAAAACGGGTCTTTCCGCGGATAAAGAATAAGACTTACAATACAGTACTAGTAAAACTTACGAAGCCTGCTTTTTAGAATACGTCCATTTTGCCATTATCATAAATGAGTTTTGATCACGTGGTTACATCCGGGTATTAGCTTCGGCAGCCAGATGACTAAATTTAGGCTATATTTAGCAGCGGGTACAGAGTATGTTCAGTACCACCTGCACGAACAGAAAGAAACATGCAGATGTAGGTAGCATTTAAAGCGCCATTGACCAATTCACTTCACTATATAACCAACCGACCCGTGAATATCCGGGTTAGAATTAGAATTCAACAACCCGTGCATGTCATGTCAGAAGAGACGACAACTGCGTAGATCTATGCACATGATGTTGATCACTGGATTGTTTATACCTGACTCGGTTGTTGGCAAACCGCTGCCGTATAGCTGGAATATTGCTGACTGCGGCGTAAAACAACAAACCAACCATCACAACCAACTGCTCCCAGTCAGCTGATTGCCGATTGTAAATGGGTTGTGTAACCACATGGTCAAAACACAACGAACGTCTTCCTAATATTTCTTAAAAGTGCACTTTCCATTTGTTCGGTCATATCAGAAATATTTTCCTTAAGGGCGGAATGGCTTGATTTCAGTCTGTAGATATCAGCACACACGTAGATATCTTCGTTGATGGCGATACTTCGTGTTTCTGTTTCAAGTGGCGAAGACTCCAGCTTGCAGTTTTCAACGAAGCAGTAAATTGGTTTGGGCTATTTGGATTTCTGCTCCTGATATGGTTCATATTAGTGGCCTAATTTAGATATAGTCTGTATAATCAGATCTATCAACTTGTATGAAGACATTTGGTTTTTGTTAACATACTAAACATTATTGCACTTTAGATCATCCCCCCTATTGAAATATTCAATGATAAAAATAACAGCACTGCACTCGGATACAGTACAGTCTACTGAACTGTGGGGTAATTTAACATGTGTATCTCATGATTGTCTCTGGGGCTCAATAGAAAGTTATAAATTCTCAAATGTCAGGCATGATTATAGTTGCCATTCATGATACATGCAACAGTGATTACTTGTGAATGTTTGCTGATCAAACTAGCTGTTAAACCCGAAACACGTTCAGATGGCTAATTGCTATTCTGGATGTGTTCAATAAATAGGATTGGTTGGTTTGTTGTTTAACGCCGCACTCAGCAATATTCCGGCAATATGGCTGCGGTCTGTAAATAATCGAGTCTGTACCAGACAATCCAGTGATCAACATCGTGAGCATCGTTCTACGCAATTGGGATATTGGCATGACTGTGTCAGCCAAGTCAGCGGGCCTGACTACCGGATCCCGTTAGTCGCCTCTTACCACAAGCATAGGTTACTGAAGATCAATTCTAACCCGGATCCTCACGGGTCAATGAATAGGAAGCAGTATACAAGTTAACTTTTGTTTAGAACAGATATTTCAGAATGAAAGAGTCCTCATGCATTAATCTATAGGGACGAGCAATCCTGAACTGAAGGAATCCTTCATTTCACAAGGTTAAGGACAAAAAAGGACAACATGAGTGTGTCTTTCCAGGATTCCATCCCGAACGTTACATTAGCGCACTTCCGTGGCCAATCGTGCCATTTCGGAATAGTCGAATGATTTTTTAAAAAGCAGGGTGTATTTTGTGATCATACGATAACATCAAATTTAAGTCGGCAATTTTCCATTTCCAACTTGCCTGTAGTCCTTCATCATGCTCCACGCTGCAATCAGCAAAGAATATTGCTCGACAGTCGTTGAGCAATACAGACATTATTTACAGCATTTGTTGAATTCTCTCATCCCATAAACTTCAATGTTTTGTAGATATATCAACCAAGCAGATTCCCCGTGGTTGTTTTAGGCAGGCTAGGTTTCCCGTAGACTAACGCTTAGTCTCTGAATATACAGAAGCTTGACTGTTACAAATAAACCCATTTAAATTGAAAAGGAGCCCCAGGGTGACCAGAGATTCAGAACCCGGGGAAATCTAGACTTGCTTCATTTCGGGATTTAGCATTGCAGGGAGGGCAAGGCTGAAGGGAAAACAATATGGTTGCAACCATGGATGTGATGTGAGAGGTGTGAAATGTGGGTTTGGCGGGTACAGTATGTATATAAGATGTGTCATAGTGCCAACACTGTGTGTACCTTCGCTCGTGGTCTTTGAATAATGGACTGCCTTACCCAACTGGTTTATTTACAGGATACCATTTAGAGGCTGGAATGTGGCTGATTAGGGCGTAAAACAACATTCATTCACTCAGCCACAAGCAAATAAACAACACGTGTTTATGATATAACATTGCACTAGTTCCTCCGCGGAATACTTCAGGAATCGCACTGTCGTCAATATTCCGACAATTTGGTAGATATCCTTTAGTGATTATGTATAACACACGACGACCTAGCTATCGTGCAAACACACATATTACACTGTACTGCAGGCAAAAAGAGCAGTGATTGGCAATGGTGTGGGTTTAAAAACAAATGGCGTCTAAACATCTCAGATATGGGTAAGGACGCGCGGTGACAGACACTAACGAGATTCTCGTGGTTCCTCGTAAGACTTATGTCAGAACGAGGCGCTAAGATGATCTACGCGAGGTCAGTCGGCAGATCTCTCCACAAACGTACGAAGTGATAAATCCAGCAATTTGGAACTTGGTGCAGAGGTTTAACGTGGACCTAGCTATTAGTCCGATGAGATGGAGTTAAATATGAAGGTAGCAGTTAGTATGGAATGCTCCCCGGACGTCAGAAATACGTACTTCAGCCTATTTCCGTCTGAAGTAAAGTACTTCGTAATCAGCGCATCCGAAGAGTAACTTGACGTCAGTGAGGGCAGCAAGTGATAGTGCCCCTTTAAGTACCAGCTATGTATGATACTAATATGTTAGGAGCAACAATTCAATTATCCACCTCCATACCTTTGTATCTATTTAGTCTGACGTGCTACTTTAATTACTTACAGACTATAACACACTGACATAGTTCAATATATAATAAACATTCTTGCAGCTGTGAAAGTGGTTGCCATGGCAACAAGTTCCAAATTTGGTGAAAAAAGAGAACAGAACTAGGCAATGCCATTACACATACTGGCACGTATATTAAATGTAAGAAATCAGACCTGTCACAGTAGGAGTATTGGAGAAAATCGCAGAGACTTATGAATATCATATCAGCGAGACTAGTCTGCGTCCCATGGCAAACTAGAAGTGAGAAGTATCCGATTATCGTTCCACTAATTTCAAGGAGAGTAACAGGGAACAGCAGTCAATTTCGGCTCTGAAATGAACGTAACTGAGAGTATGTCACAGGCTATTTGATGGTTGCAACAACACTGTTAAACAGAATCAATATCTGCTGCAGATCTGCACAACACACCTTCTCAGCCGTATCGGGGCGGTGCAGTAGCCTAGTGGTTAAAGAGTTCGCTCGTCACGCTGAATACCTGGGTTCGATTCCCCACATGGGTACAATGTTTGATGCCCATATCTGGTGTCCCCAGCCGTGATATTGCTGGAATATTGCTAAACGCGGCGTAAATAAACTCACTCACTCACTCTCAGCCTTATCACAGAAAAGGTACATCTTGCCCAGTATTTCTGTTCTATTTCCATTATTTTAGTCTATATCACAAACCTGAAACACCCTGAGTGGTTGTTCCATGGCGTATTAACTATAGTAATATTTAGAATCGGGTATTCCTTAACTTCTTTTGAGCGGTGTAGAAAGTGGTTGAACTAGACACGTATACATGCATTCCAGTTGAACCCTCTTCCTCTTCACGAAACAAAGCCTATATTTGTGGAATCAGGGGATACCAAATACCGCCCGTCAAATGGGAAGCAACACTACCATTACTGATGCTACTGAACATGCAAATGAATTCCATGTGTGCATTGTCAAATGAAGTTTGTCTTAAGAGGTTTATACCTTTATAAACTTTAGCTTAAGCCAATTTCCCACTGAATAATCTGCTTCTGAGTGGATAAATGACCGAATATAAAAAATGCCAAAGAGTACCTTTTTCTCGAAAGGGCTGATTTAATAGAAAAAAAGACACAATAAGCTCTCCGACTGAAAGACACTGACTACTGGCGTTGGAAAGAAGCCAATGAACGTGTCCAATGCGGGAAGTGGGCGGGCCTCCCGAAGCGATCGGAAGCTTCCTAGAGATTACATTCAGCCTCCGGTGATTCCGAGTGCAATTATCGCAAACAGCGCTGGCTCATGTTCGATGCATACAAAATAGTTTTTGCAAACGTTTCTGAATGTTAAAAAGAAGACCGAATCACTCAAGATGACGGCCACATAAGTGGCCTGATTTAGTGAAGCCCATGATGAATATCAGGAATGTCACATCTACCTTCCAACAATGGCTAGGAAGCTCTTCTACAGGCCCTGTTATGACTATTGTTTTAATGAGAATAGTGTATGGTATTCAGTGTATGTCACTTTAAGACAAAACTCACAAAAGCTCTGCATCGTTGACTTAGGTATCATCCATTCCGAATTTATCACTGACAACTGTATCTTATCTATGTTTGACATTTGAGCTAAAAAGGAAGATGGATGGGTGTTATTTGTGTTACAAAACAATCAATCTGCCTAGAGTCAACAACATTTTCAGTTAGAGTAAGGGATCAAATGTTTGATATTATGATGGCGGGGTGTGTGTGCCATGTGGCGAGTGCTACTGGCCATGCTTACACTTTCCGCGAACTCCTGTGATTTAGTGAGTGAGTTTAGTTTACGCCGCTTTTAGCAATATTCCAGCAATATCACGGCGGGAGACACCAGAAATGGGTTTCACACATTGTACCCATGTGGGGAATCGAACCCGGGTCTTCAGCGTGACGAGCGAACGCTTTAGCCACAAGGCTACCCCACACAGCCCAGTGATTTAGTGATATACTTTACACCGTTAAACTGCCTTATCGCTGAATCAAATCTGTTTCGGCCTTAAACCGAAACTAGCTATTATCTATTGCCGATCTTCAGCAATATTCCAACGATCGTCAGCAATATTCCAACGATCTTCAGCAATATTCACTCAACCTCATTTCAAATCATCTGAAATCTTAAAACTCGTTTCATTTAATCGTTATAATGTTTACCTTTGGTCTGTCTTCTTCAAACGTGGGCGGTGAGGTATCCTTAAGGTTAAAGTGTTAGACCCGGGTTCGATTCCCTACATGGTACAATGTGTGAAGCTCATTTCTGTTGTCCCCCGGCTGTGATATTGCTGGAATATTGCTAAAAGCGGCGTAAAACTAAACTCACTTCTTCAAACATTTTTGTTCTACAAAACATATCTGATTTTCCAAAAACAACATACCAGCTACACAACATGGAGACAGATCAGACCCAATCTCCTTCCCCGCTGATCTGTTGTTTATTACCGAAGTGCCTATCACAAACTAATTAACACTAGCACGACAGGGTGCTCTCATTCAGCCTCACGACCACGAGCTGTTTGATGGGATCTCTACTACAACAATAATTAACAACATAACTTGTTCACCGGACACGGATGCGGTGCCCTTGGGTAAGCCAATACCAGCCGCACCCCCCGGGGGTAAGGCGATATGTGACGTCTCTACCCGTGGGGCATGTTCAGGTGTAGTCTTATCACCCATCTGAATGTACAACGTGTCAAACTTCACACTTCATCGGCATCGCTTACGGAACAGGAGACCCTGTAGGGAGTGTTACTGATCTACGTCTTCACTTATAAATGTAGTTTATTGTTTTGGGGTTTCCTTCTATTCTCATCTCTTGATGTTGTTGCTTTTTCACTGACAAATAAAGGTTTTTTGGGGACCTGTACTGCGTGTTTCAGCAGGCAGTGAGGTATGAACGTTTGGTTGGAAAATGTCCCTCGACGGTCCCTGATTAAAATCGCACGTGTCTGTTAAATAAAAAAACACGTGAAAATGTGTATTATGTACTACAAACTGCAGGTTACACCTCCCTCAACACACATCCCAGGTCACACCCCACACAAAAAAACTGCAGATCACACTTCACACAACACGAATCCCAGGTCGTATTCCATTCATCACAAACCCCAGGTCACATTTCACACAACACAAACCCCATGTCACAACTCCCTCAACACACACCCCAGGTCACACCTCACACAACAAACCCCAGGTCACATCTCAAACAACACAAACCCCAGGTCACATCTCACACAACACAAACCAGGTCACACCTCACACAACACACCCCAGGTCACATCTCACACAACAAACCCCAGGTCACATCTCACACAACACACCCCAGGTCACATCTCACACAACAAACCCCAGGTCACATCTCACACAACACAAACCCAGGTCACAACTCCCTCAACACACCCCAGGTCACACCTCACACAACACACCCCAGGTCACATCTCACACAACACACCCCAGGTCACATCCCACACAACACAAACCCAGGTCACACCTCCCACAATACAAACCCAGGTCACACTTCACACAATACACACCCAAGTCACACTTCACACATGAAACGCTTACAAATATGTGAGTTACACACAACACCAAGTGATCACGCAGACTAACAACTAGTCTCTGAAATGAACGGATTTTACAGAAAAGACAGCTCATAATAAAAATAATAATGAAATATAATAAAAGGAGCCGAGAGACTTTCTTCATTTTCAGAAACAAACTGAAACTGTGGAAATCTAGACTTGCTGCTAGACCTGGCTGTCTTTGATATGTTTGTTTCAGGGTCTGTATGACAGACTAGTGATAATGTAGAACACAGAGAGACAAGCACACCCAAAACACACCTCACACTACCTGCGACACTCACATCATACCACGTCGTACTGCACATGATACAACAACAAGCATATACGTGTACGCCATGACGTGGCCTCCTTAAGGTTAATTGTTGCTTTAACGTCGATCAGCCTCTAAAGATATTATATCTAAGCTACATTTCACAAGAAGTTGAACAGTCCTCATCAGATCATTACCACCAGGGGCTTCACAAAAACCTATTGTTGTCCAGAGCGATGTTAATGTGATAGCGCAATATACACACCCGCTCGACATCAAAGAATGTTGTTATCAGCGGGATGCTACACAGCGCGTGGTGCACGCGACTTGCATCAGTGCCAGCTTCAGCAAGTTGCAACATGCACTGCATGTGTCTCTCCGGATTAGCAACATCATACACTACCGAACTAGATACTACTTGACTAGTCGTACGTGCATTGTAAACATGTTGACGTCATCAGGGTATGCAGAAGCATTTGCAAACAAGTTACCCTGACCAATCAAGTTCCAATCATTTTATCAAACGCTTTCACTTTTCTTTCCTTCAATACATCGTTTAGGTTACTTTGAAAGAGCGCTTGACAAAAACATGGTCAGTTGAGAAGTACCTCTTTGAGTGGCATGTTAGAAGTTGGGAAGTACAATATTGAATTGTTTTTATGGATAACAACTTCTCTTATTTCGTGAGTGAAACGTTTTCGTTTCCTGCTTGACAACGGTACAAGAATCTGCATGGAAACGTCGCACTCATATAAATAAAACTCAAATAAAAGAAGTTGTTATCCATAAAGTTTGTTCAATGCAGTTTTATGGGTACCTTGCAAAAGGTCAATTCGGGAACTTCAAGTGAGTTGATTCAAGTTGTCCCTTTGAGCTAATGAACAATATACAGCTATTTGTGGGAATTGGGTCGTCAGGTAACGGGTATTCAACGTTCGATGGGCCAACATCCTTGGTTTCAATACGTGAAACAAATGAATCTTTATCGATGTACATGACACCTTTTCCGAGTCTATCTTTCATTATTTAGCTTTGTATGAATTACATTTTCCCGTGTGACTATTTGTAATAGTTATGTGTGTATCCGGTCTCGATGCCTCGGCGACAACATTTAGGTGTATGGAAATCTGATAATTAGATTCAAACAGAACTCGAACAAGGTGTCTATTGAAGGCTAGGTGAACCTTCTTGTCAGAATATTGTCAGGACCTTCTGACTATTGTGTGAGTCAGGATGTTGTGTGACTCCTCACGCCAGGCTATTGTGTGAGCCATCTTGTCAGGATGATGTGTGAGTCCTCACGCCAGGCTATTGTGTGAACCTGTTGTCACACTATTGAGTGAACGCTCTTGCTAGAGTATTGTGTGTGGACCTTCTTGTCAGACGATTGTGTGAAACATCTTGTCAGGCTATTGTGAAGCTGCATCTTCGATTATTGTCCGGACTTTCTTGCCAGGCTACTAGGTAAACCCTCTTGTAAAGACTACTATGTGAAGAGTCATGTTAGACGAATATATCGATCTTTTTTCAATCTAATGTGCGAACCATCTTGTTAGAATAATGTTTTACATTCTTGTTTGGATATTGCACGCACTTTTATGCTAATGATATTGTTCAAACCCATTTGTCAGACTTGTGTGTAAACCATCTTTTCAGACTATTGTGTGGACCTTCTTGTCAGTCTACTGTGAGAGGAGGTTTGTCAGACTATTGTGCGGACCTTCTTGTCAGTCTACTGTGTGAGGAGTTTTGTCAGACAATTGTGTGGACCTTCTTGTCAGTCTACTGTGTGAGGAGGAGGTTTGTCAGACAATTGTGTGGACCTTCTTGTCAGTCTACTGTGTGTCAGGAGGACCTTTTGTCAGACAATTGTGTGGACCTTCTTGTCAGTCTACTGTGTGAGGAGGTTTGTCAGAGGTCTTGTCAGACAGGACCTTTGTCTCAGAGGTTTGTCAGACAATTGTGTGGACCTTCTTGTCAGTCTACTGTGTGAGGAGGTTTGTCAGACAATTGTGTGGACCTTCTTGTCAGTCTACTGTGTGAGGAGGTTTGTCAGACAATTGTGTGGACCTTCTTGTCAGTCTACTGTGTGAGGAGGTTTGTCAGACAATTGTGTGGACCTTCTTGTCAGTCTACTGTGTGAGGAGGTTTGTCAGACAATTGTGTGGACCTTCTTGTCAGTCTACTGTGTGAGGAGGTTTGTCAGACAATTGTGTGGACCTTCTTGTCAGTCTACTGTGTGAGGAGGTTTGTCAGACAATTGTGTGGACCTTCTTGTCAGTCTACTGTGTGAGGAGGTTTGTCAGACAATTGTGTGGACCTTCTTGTCAGTCTACTGTGTGAGGAGGTTTGTCAGACAATTGTGTGGACCTCCTTGTCAGTCTACTGTGTGAGGAGGTTTGTCAGACTATTGTGTGGACCTTCTTGTCAGTCTACTGTGTGAGGAGGTTTGTCAGACAATTGTGTGGACCTCCTTGTCAGTCTACTGTGTGAGGAGGTTTGTCAGACAATTGTGTGGACCTTCTTGTCAGTCTACTGTGTGAGAAGGTTTGTCAGACAATTGTGTGGACCTTCTTGTCAGTCTACTGTGTGAGGAGGTTTGTCAGACAATTGTGTGGACCTCCTTGTCAGTCTACTGTGTGAGGAGGTTTGTCAGACAATTGTGTGGACCTTCTTGTCAGTCTACTGTGTGAGGAGGTTTGTCAGACAATTGTGTGGACCTTCTTGTCAGTCTACTGTGCGAGGAGGTTTGTCAGACTATTGTGTGGGCCTTCATGTCAGTCTACTGTGTGGGGAGGTTTGTCAGACAATTGTGTGGACCTTCGTGTCAGTCTACTGTGTAAGGAGGTTTGTCAGACAATTGTGTGGACCTTCTTGTCAGTCTACTGTGTGAGGAGGTTTGTCAGACAATTGTGTGGACCTTCTTGTCAGTCTACTGTGTGAGGAGGTTTGTCAGACAATTGTGTGGACCTTCTTGTCAGTCTACTGTGTGAGAAGGTTTGTCAGACTATTGTGTGGACCTTCTTGTCAGTCTACTGTGTGAGGAGGTTTGTCAGACAATTGTGTGGACCTCCTTGTCAGTCTACTGTGTGAGGAGGTTTGTCAGACAATTGTGTGGACCTTCTTGTCAGTCTACTGTGTGAGGAGGTTTGTCAGACAATTGTGTGGACCTTCTTGTCAGTCTACTGTGTGAGGAGGTTTGTCAGACAATTGTGTGGACCTCCTTGTCTGTCTACTGTGTGAGGAGGTTTGTCAGACAATTGTGTGGACCTTCTTGTCAGTCTACTGTGTGAGGAGGTTTGTCAGACAATTGTGTGGACCTTCTTGTCAGTCTACTGAGGACTGTGACAAGGAGGTTTGTCAGACTATTGTGTGGACCTTCTTGTTGTCAGTCTACTGTGTGAGGAGGTTTGTCAGACAATTGTGTGGACCTTCTTGTCAGTCTACTGTGTAAGGAGGTTTGTCAGACAATTGTGTGGACCTTCTTGTCAGTCTACTGTGTGAGGAGGTTTGTCAGACAATTGTGTGGACCTTCTTGTCAGTCTACTGTGTGAGGAGGTTTGTCAGACAATTGTGTGGACCTTCTTGTCAGTCTACTGTGTGAGGAGGTTTGTCAGACAATTGTGTGGACTTGTCAGTCTACTGTGTTTGGACCTTCTTGTCAGTCTACTGTGTGAGGAGGTTTGTCAGACAATTGTGTGGACCTTCTTGTCAGTCTACTGTGTGAGGAGGTTTGTCAGACAGTCACTACTGTGTGAGGAGGTTTGTCAGACAATTGTGTGGACCTTCTTGTCAGTCTACTGTGTGAGGAGGTTTGTCAGACTATTGTGTGGACCTTCTTGTCAGTCTACTGTGTGAGGAGGTTTGTCAGACAATTGTGTGGACCTTCTTGTCAGTCTACTGTGTGAGGAGGTTTGTCAGACAATTGTGTGGACCTTCTTGTCAGTCTACTGTGTGAGGAGGTTTGTCAGACAATTGTGTGGACCTTCTTGTCAGTCTACTGTGTGAGGAGGTTTGTCAGACAATTGTGTGGACCTTCTTGTCAGTCTACTGTGTGAGGAGGTTTGTCAGACAATTGTGTGGACCTTCTTGAGTCTACTGTGTGAGGAGGTTTGTCAGACAATTGTGTGGACCTTCTTGTCAGTCTACTGTGTGAGAAGGTTTGTCAGACTATTGTGTGGACCTTCTTGTCAGTCTACTGTGTGAGGAGGTTTGTCAGACAATTGTGTGGACCTTCTTGTCAGTCTACTGTGTGAGGAGGTTTTTCAGACTATTGTGTGGGCCTTCATTTCAGATTGTTGTGTGAACCATGTAGCTGATTTGAAAAGAATCATGTCAATGTTGTTAAAGGTTATTATGGTAAGATTCCCTTGATGTTGCTGAAACAATCCCTCGATATAAAGCGAGAGAGCCTGATCCTCCTTTCATGCCAATTCCCGGGACCTTTATATTGCCAAAGTCCCATTTGTTGGCCAGTGTCAAAGCAATCTGCATAAAACAGACGGCCAACATCCTCTTTTCATCGAGAAAATTACAACAATTAAGTATTAGCAGAATAGAGAATTATTTTCTTTACCCTTCTTTTGAGATTAGAGTAATTGTTCGTGAGAAACACATACCCGGCCAACCAACAACACTTATTCACGTGGGCTGGACAATGGGTCGTACATGGATAGACCTTTGGGTCTCTGTCCTAATTTTGTCCACGATGGACACCATAGATCAAACAAGTATTCCCCGATCTCATCATATATCAAAAGTCATATCACCAATAAGCATGATAGTTTCTTTAATGTGGTCTAATCCGATTTAGGACGACACCTCTTCCATTACATGTCTGCACTAGAAGATGTTCCCTGACAATCCGTTTCCTTGTTCAAGACATTATCGTTGCAAAGGAAACATCTTCTTTCTCCTTAAAGTGCTACAATTAACTATTGTAGGGATTATGCTCTTATAGTCGTGACGGTATGTCAACCGAGGTTATGATGACACTCACTCGGAAGAGTCATCTGCGTCAGTGCACGTGACTCATCCTGCTTGGCACGACCTTCACAAGGACTGAGTATAAGACAATACTAATTTACATACATTATCACAGCATCTCACTTCGTTATAAGCCCTAACTTTCAAATATATGATTGAGAGAAAATACCACATACGCATTTAAAAAAAAATAAAAATGGACAAATATCCAAGAACAAAATACCAAATCAACATGTGCCAAAAAAGAAATCTTGAGAAAAGGGATATTATCGCTTTCGTACTATTAATAATTCATCGCTCGTCAAGCCTTCTTTAGATTACTTTATGTCTGAAGCCTTTGATTTCAATTTTAATTCCAAATCACCTGCTCACGTGCAATTGGTTGCTATGGCAACCGACAGCACTTCCCAGGTGCTAAAGATAGTTACTTGAAGAATGGGAGCGTTTCGTGCTGTGCTGTGGTTTAAACTGCTTAAGTCAATACCTAAGGTCACAGCGTCTGTCTGTTTCATCAATAGATAATATTAATAAGTGTCGCATTTATACAAAGCAGAAAAAATGTGAGGGACGAAAATATTAGTAGCTAATAACTATGATTATGGTCGCGCAACCAAAAATACAATACAGTTACAATTGGCGATAATACCATTTGACATAATAATCGATAGTTCATTTCTTTTGAAAATCGTATTAATTAAATCATGACGGGAAAAGAAAGATGGCTGACTGGTGTCGGAACAAACATAATCGCATTTTATTGACTCTGTTAAGAGTGTCGTCGTTTGAATAACGTCTAACGCCCCGAAATCGAACGTTCTCAGGAATATGCAATTGAAATTATTGCCGATCAATAAAAACACACTTTCACCTCGGGTTCACCCGAACGGGAATTCTGGTTTGAGTAACAAAAGTAACAAAAGATATTATTGATGAGCAATGGCTGGCTGGTCCCTAATCCCAGAATACCTATGTCAACATGGCGGCACCTGTTAACCTTGATTGGTTCACTGGCTTTGTCTTAACCACATCGTGCACGTAGGCGGGGCGTAGGGTGTACGTTCATGAAGCGCACGTGGTAGGAATTATACCCGTGCCGCAGATTCACATCGATTAGAGCCATGTCATTCTTTGTTCAGTCTGCATCTGGATAATTTATATCAATAGCTTAATTGGTTAATCGTTGTAGATCGCGTATTACCTGAAATAGACCCGTGCTTATGCTGATCATATTGTAAAGAGTATTACTCGTCAGTTCAAATAAAGTGGATTTCATTCATTCGAATATAAAACAGTAAATCGTGATGATTACACATTTGCTATTGAGCTATTTAGACAATTGATCTATGGAATGTTCATCTGAAATGTCCATTTAACCCTACTGAACCTGAACACTATATCAGAGCTGGTTTAAGTATAGAAGCCAACTCAATGCTACCTCGTTGTACCTGGCAATGTTATCAACAATAACAGTATAAATGGTGGCAGATATATGTGTGTGGCATATGAATGCTCTTTTACAGTTAAGTTGATGACATTCTTTATGTTGTTTGATGATATAATAAACAGTAACTGGTCGAGTAATTTCACAAGTGCCGCTCTGAAAATGAACTCGGTTCTTCAGGCTTGCGAGCGAACGCACTAGCCAGTAAGCTACTCCGAGCTGTTTGAGAAAGAATGACACCCGTTATCCACCCCTTTGTGGCAAGCGCGAATACATGGTTTGTGGGGAAAATGGTATTTACTTAAAATACAAATATGTTGGCACGTGATTGGGAAACCAAAACTTCGCCAATTGACTATCACTGTTAATTTTATGTTTTCATGTTAGTATGCTTCAAAAAACGGTACATCGATTCCATTATCTGTAACATGATAAGGTCAGCTCTCTGGTACCCGTTGACACTTCTGTATTCAGTACCCCTTACCGCTTGTCCTCTACTGATATCTGATATCAACCTGTCGTAGCTATTTCCTTATCTTTTACCCGTTACTCTTTCATTATATCATAATTTGGTACCGGTTTATCCTTATCCTTACCCCATCCCAATTTGGTACCCGTTAGTCTTCCTTATCTCATACCGGTTACCCCATCCCAATTTGGTACCCGTTAGTCTTTCCTTATTTCAAACCGGTTACCCGTCCCCTACTGGTACCCGTTACTCTCTCCTTATCTCATACCGGTTACCACATGGTACCCGTTACCCAGAGGCATCTTCGGGAAAGCACTGCATTAGATGACGAAGGATAACATTTAATTGCTAACTTTGCCTTTTCTCATAAAAACAACCCTTGATTTTTTCCCCGCAGTGAGATAAGCTCTTTCAGCTCTGAAGTCGACGTATTGATATGTTCACAGAGTGAATATCACAACAGCCGCCCGCTTTAAGTGCCTAATATATTATTACTCCTTGCGAGAATGCAAATTTAACGTAAACTGACGCAGGGGAGTCACATGCGGACTATTTATCCCGTCATTAGTCTCTTTGCAGGTACAGACTGAAATAAACCATCTCACCCGTCACAGAAAGATGATAAAATCGTCTCATTCATAAATAGTTCCCTCCGTTTCCAGTCCCGAGGGTTATCGTGTACCCATATCTCACACGACCGAGACGTTTGGTTACAAACCAGTAGTTCCTCGGCAATCAAAAACACATGGTTTATTCAAACATGTCTCAATGTACGTGGTGGGCATTAGGCGTAAAGTGTGGCCGTCGTCCTTGTGGATTACACCTTATCAAATACTTACTGTCCTATTTAATCATAGTTCCATCCGGGACGTCACGGTTTAGCATGATTGTCTCCCCTGGTTACACAACGTCTTGGACAAGCGCCATCTGGATTGGGTCCAGGGAGGGTGTGAGATGGGAACGGAACCCCCCATCCATCTCCCTACTCGTGATCGGTCAGGATATATAGTGAATGAATGCAGGTTTCTCCCACCCACCTGCCTGGCATGGATAAGTGTCTTCATAACGGCTTTTTTTAGACGTGAACCTCGTGGATGGCAGATCTTAGCAAGTATTTCTATGTCTATTTGTTTTGTCTGGAACAGAAGGTTAGAGGTGATCCTAGATTTACTTTATATTTAGTGTGGGAGATTCGCTATATTCGGTATAGGAAGTGTGAATGTGTGTGAACCGAGATAACAAAACGTTACGTTGACGATGACGTTGCTGCAAATGCTGCAGCTGGCGTCAAACATAAATAGGACTTCATACTTTCTGTCACCCGTGAGGATTCGGGTTAGAATTGGTCTTCAGTAACCTAAGCTTGACGTAAGAGGCCAAACTTTGAAAATACTAAAATTATGATAACTGTGACTAAATAACCCTTAAAACTCGTTTCAACGTAATAACCTTGAAGAAAAATGAAAACAATTTGAAAGGAAACAGGTTCGTGAAATAGGCAGTGTGCAACCTGATTATCTTTTTTATGTGAAACAATATTTTCTTGCTGACATCGTCAAATATGTGCAAGTAGGATCTAAGGCGTGAAACGGTTTATACTTGACAAAGTAGCTGCAATCTGTGAAGTCGACATTTCCTCTCATCTGAAGACGGCCTGGCGGGGATGTAAAGAGCAGGCGAGTTGAACTCCACCCCTTCTTTAGGAGGTGTAAACACGCTTGTAGGCAGGAGGTACAGGAAATGCCACCCTCCGCTCTGCGTGTGCAGCCAGAGACCGACGTATGTGCGTGAAGTGCACCCTGTATTAGTCTTGTGTAACGCGTGTCTGGCGGCATATGCTTCGTAGCTGTAAGCACGGGGTAAAATATGTACTGGATAATGTGTCGAATCACCTACCAGATTGGTACAGAATGTGGTTGTATGTGAGTGAGTGAGTTTAATTTTACGCGGCTTTTAGCAATATTCCAGCAATATCACGGCGGAGGCACCCGAGAAATGGCCTTCACACAACCCGGGTCTTCGACGTAACGGGCGAACGCTTTAACCACTAGTCTACCCGGCCGCCCTTGGTTCCATGTGTATACGGACTTTTTAAAATATGTATTCAGGAGTATCTGCGTCTGTCTCACAGTCCCTGTACCACATTATGTTCCCCTCCATCAAACCCTTTCCGCAATGTCTAGATTTCTTAAGGTTCTGATATCTCAGCTCACTGGGACCCACTTTCAATTCCAACTGAGTAATTTGTTTGTATCAGAATTATATATAAGACTAGGAGTGAGTCTAGTGTAGTAACCTGGTGTTGAACATTAAGGATGTTTTAAAGCTGATTGAACTCACAAGATGTTCCTGCGTATAAATTGTTGTTCCTGAGACCGACTGAGAGCTGATATTCATTCTTCATATTAATAAAGCGGTTAATCTGACATTATTGTAAACATTAGGGACATGTTAGTATCAACAGCCGTCAGACACCATACTGAACGATGAAGGATGTGGTTTGGTTTAACGTCATATCACGTCGGGTTAGGTAGCGGTAAAGAAAGAAGAATGGAGTTTGGTTTAACGTCATATCACGTCGAGTCAGGTAGCGGTAAAGAAGGAAGAATGGACTTTGGTTTAAAGTCATATCGTGTTGGGTCAGGTAGCGGTAAAGAAGGAAGAATGGACTTTGGTTTAAAGTCATATCGTGTTGGGTCAGGTAGCGGTAAAGAATGAAGAATGGAGTTTGGTTTAACGTCATATCACGTCGAGTCAGGTAGCGGTAAAGAAGGAAGAATGGACTTTGTTTTAACGTCATATCACGTCGAGTCAGGTAGCGGTAAAAAGGAAGAATGGAGTTTGGTTTAACGTCATATCACGTCGAGTCAGGTAGCGGTAAAGAATGGAGGAAGAATGGAGTTTGGACTTTGTTGTAACGTCATATCACGTCGAGTCAGGTAGCGGTAAAAAGGAAGAATGGAGTTTGGTTTAAGTCATATCACGTCGGGTTAGGTACGGTAAAGAAAGAAGAATGGAGTTTGGTTTAACGTAACGTCATCATCGGTAAAGAAGGAAGAATGGACTTTGGTTTAAAGTCGTCAGTCAGGTAGCGGTAAGCGGTAAAGGAAGAATGGAGTTTGGTTTAACGTCATATCACGTCGAGTCAGGTAGCGGTAAAGAAGGAAGAATGGAGTTTGGTTTAACGTCATATCACGTCGAGTCAGGTAGCGGTAAAGAAGGAAGAATGGAGTTTGGTTTAACGTCATATCACGTCGAGTCAGGTAGCGGTAAAGAAGGAAGAATGGAGTTTGGTTTAACGTCATA
The DNA here is from genome assembly GCF_003918875.1 of Haliotis rubra. Classification (NCBI taxonomy): domain Eukaryota; kingdom Metazoa; phylum Mollusca; class Gastropoda; order Lepetellida; family Haliotidae; genus Haliotis; species Haliotis rubra. Next base: position 2,578,182 of record NW_025767213.1, read on the forward strand.
TCACGTCGAGTCAGGTAGCGGTAAAGAAGGAAGAATGGAGTTTGGTTTAACGTCATATCACGTCGAGTCAGGTAGCGGTAAAGAAGGAAGAATGGAGTTTGGTTTAACGTCATATCACGTCGAGTCAGGTAGCGGTAAAGAAGGAAGAATGGAGTTTAGTTTAACGTCATATCACGTCGAGTCAGGTAGCGGTAAAGAAGGAAGAATGGAGTTTGGTTTAACGTCATATCACGTCGAGTCAGGTAGCGGTAAAGAAGGAAGAATGGAGTTTGGTTTAACGTCATATCACGTCGAGTCAGGTAGCGGTAAAGAAGGAAGAATGGAGTTTGGTTTAACGTCATATCACGTCGAGTCAGGTAGCGGTAAAGAAGGAAGAATGGAGTTAAAGAAGGAAGAATGGGTTTAACGTCATATCACGTCGAGGTCAGGTTTAAGCGTTTAGCGGTAAAGAAGGAAGAATGGAGTTTGGTTTAACGTCATATCACGTCGAGTCAGGCGGTAAAGAAGGAAGAATGGAGTTTGGTTTAACGTCATATCACGTCGAGTCAGGTAGCGGTAAAGAAGGAAGAATGGAGTTCGGTTTAACGTCATATCACTTCGGGTCAGATAGCTTTTAACGATGGAGGATGTTTGATAACAATGCAGGACCCAGATATTGACCACTTTGGTGAAACACTGTGCTGACAGACACAATATTATTAAAGGACTGGTTATATAAAAGATACCTTGACGCTGATTCGAACCTGGATCTTAGAGCGAACAATATACCCACTGGACTTATCCACAGCGTACAAGGACAGAGAAGGTCGCCTTCAGATGCACTAGTTCATCTCCAAAGGTTTAAACAAAATATATAAACACGATTTTAGACTTTTTAAACTCTGAAATCTGAAATCTGTTTTGTAAGGTGACGCCAGTTCAGCCTGACAAAATGATCTTGAAAGCATGCAAGAAGATATCGTTGTGATATTTATGGACACAATACGTACATGTATATAGTTTATCATCAGGAAATGTTCGTTCAAGCACACTGATACATTACACTTTACTACAACGCCAGTGTCACAAGGATGCAAAAAAGATCGTCATCGAGTCACACTAATGGGCTGGAGCACCTAACGTAACACATGGCCTAAATTCGTCTGATTAAATTCTGCATACATCATGATTAAACAGGTGAACAATTACTTGAGAAATCAATATATAGTTTCCCGATTTTCTTTGTTACACAGAGATGATACTTGGACGTGTGTAAAACGGCTGCTGGTTACCTTCAATGTTATTGCCAACTCGTTGTTGTGATGCAGTTACAATGGTGTTTACGGTAGGGACTACGCACCCCCTAACGGAGCAGAAATAGTGACTGCCGCCGTCGGACGGGTGAGAGGAAGAGAGGTCAGAGGGGATATATTCCTGGAGAGCTCTCACAGACTGATGTAACGCTGATAATACCAACTGTCAAACGCTTTTAGCTTGCATACCTGTCGGAATAGTTAAATCAGTAAAGATGAAAGAGAAGCCGCGCACGTGAAAACTACTTTTGTATTATTTTACAGTCATTGTATGCACCAGTTGGTCATGAAACCCGCCCGCTCCATGTACCGCATGTTTAGAGGCTTGTTTCATCTCAAGTACCTTATGGTGTGTTGAAGTTGTATAACACACCTCAGCGTGCAGCCTACAGTATGGGAACTTTGAAATAATGTTCGTCACTAGTCTGTTCTCACTGACTGACTGAGTATGGTTTTACGCCGTTCTTAGCAGTATTCAAGCAATATCACGGCGGGGGACACCAGAAATGGGCTTCACAAATTGTACCCATATGGGGAATCGAACCGGGCCTTCGGCGTGACGAGCGAACGCTGTAACCACTAGGCTACCCCACCGCCCAAGTCTGTTCTCAGACTATACGAGGTGGCCCCGCTGGTCAGCCCGTCCTGGTTCGAGTCCAGATTACTTCTGAATATCTGACTTGGTCTGCTCATCTTCGTTCGCGAAGTGGTCCACGATCTGAAGCATTCACAAAGCGGTCGTAGCGCTACGACTGTCGTAAGTCTAGTATGTTAAAGTATCGGAGTTAAGATCGCCTTAGCGCTACAATCGCTCAGTGAAATGGGACTCGGGGCATATTCTTGTAGGCACGTAATTGTAACCGAAATAAGGTTCAGACTGGTCTTAACTCTATTCTCTCATTCATAACAGTCCATGTTTCATGCCGCCGATCACTAAACCTCGACCCCGTTTCACGAAGGGATCTTAACGCTAAGGATGACCGTAACTCCCTTACCTAATGCAGGCTTACGGCCGTTGTAGAACCAAGATCGCGTTAGGTCATGGATGACAATGAGGACGAACATTGGTGACTCGGCGACTGGTTGTGTTAATTTGACTTACACTTGCATACGTCTCAAAGGAAATAGCTATTGGTCTAAATTCCAATACCTATATAAATGTATAATATCTGACGTCCAGTGTCTCTTTTTACTCTTCGCCTACCTAGACTTGCATATTAAAAAGATAAAATTATTTTACATCCATGAACTTATCATTCAGTACAGCCTTTGAGCTAAGCTACTTTCGTACTTAATAACTAGTCGTGTGACACTCTACTTGACGCCGTAACTGTTCGTGTGACAGTCTACTTGACTCCACAACAGGCCGTGTAACAGTCTGCTTGATACGAGAAATGGTATATATAAGTATCTAGTTTCTTAAAAAGGAACCTGTGGAGTTTTTTACCGAGCTTAAAACTGAATAAACTGTAAGAAGCTGTGTTATTGAGATTTGACATCTGAGATAGTGTTTTTGATAGCAGTAGTTGTATTTTCTAACACTCCACTATTTTTTAATGGATCACACAGCACTCATAGCTATTGGCGTCGCTCGTCGTAGCGGAAAGACCACTTTTATAATCTTAAGTGGGAGTACTCTCTCCCTAAAGGAGTTTGAACTTTAAAATACCGTGCAGATCAAACATTTATGTTCTCTCTTTTTAACCATTTTTCAAACTTAAATTCCGAGACAAAGTAGAGGTCTACAGTTATACAAAACCAGGATTGTGACATTCACGAACCATGTATAAAGTCGGTGTTCAAGAACCTGGAATACCCCCAAGCTGCAACCTAGTTTCAGTCGATGTCTATACCTTATACTGGAGATACCGACGACGTTTCATACTCGACGTCAGCTCCAGAATTAACAATGCATTACTCAACTTGGTTTGATACGTCTTTTTGATGACACCCGACTTTCACACGTTGTGCGATCGCTGACTTCGATCGATATCTACTCTTGCTGGTGTGACGGTCGATCGACTTCTACTCTTGGGATGATGGTCGACTCCCACTCTTGCTGGTGTGACGGTCGATCGACTTCTACTCTTGGTGTGATGGTTGACTTCTACTCTTGGTTAGACATTGTCAAACACCTAGTCTCTGAAATGCACATACTTTACAGACAAAACGGTTCCTAAATTATGATAATATAATATGATGAAAAGTAGCATTTTCAGAAACTGTCGTAATCTAGACTTGCCTCATATTCTAGACATGCATGGGCGTTCTTGGATAAATCTGCTTCAAGGTCTGTGTGACAGACTAACTCTTGGTGTGATGGTTAACTTCCGCTCTTAGGGTGATAGCCGACTTCCGCTCGATGGTTGATGGTCGACTTCTGCTCTTGGTGTGATGGCTGACTTCTGTCTTGGTATGACTTCTATTATTGGTGTCATGGTTGACTACCGTTCTTGGTGTGATGGTCCACTTCTTCTCGTGTAGTGATGGTCGACTTCTAATTGTGTTGTGATAATCGAATTCCTTCCACTCTTGGTGTGATGGTGAAGTTCCACTGTTGGTGTGATGGTCGATTTCCACTCTTGGTGTGATAATCGAATTCCTTCCACTCTTGGGGTGATGGTCGATTTCCACTCTTGGTGTGATAATCGACTTCCACTCTTGGGGTGATGGTCGACTTCCACTCTTGGGGTGATGGTCGACTTCAACTTTTGGTGTGATAATCGACTTCCAATTTTGGGTTGATGGTCGACTTCCACTCTTGGTGTGATGGTCAAGTTCCGCTCTTGGTGTGATGGTCGACTTCCACTCTTGGTGTGATGGTCGACTTCCACTCTTGGTGTGATGGTCAAGTTCCACTCTTGGTGTGATGATCAAGTTCCGCTCTTGGTGTGATGGTAGACTTCCACTCTTGGTGTGATGGTCAAGTTCCGCTCTTGGTGTGATGGTCAAGTTCCGCTCTTGGTGTGATGGTCAAGTTCCGCTCTTGGTGTGATGGTCAAGTTCCGCTCTTGGTGTGATGGTCGACTTCCTCTCTTGGTGTGATGGTCAAGTTCCACGCTTGGTGTGATGGTCGACTTCCACTCTTTGGTTGCTGCTTGACGGCTACTTTTGGTGTGATTGTTGATTTCTGTTAGAGTTGATTTCCACTCGTTGTGTGATTGATACTCGACCTTTAATCATAGTATGACATTCGAGTCGACTTCTACTCAGTGTGTCATATGTGATGTGGCTTCAGTACCTGCACGTAAGAGCTCGTGGTGCTATATTCGGTTTGTACCCCCAACTCGTTGGGCGACACCCATGGTGTGATACTCAACTTGAACTTTAATGCCCGATGTTCTAATCGACCCTGTAATGCTGGATCTTTTATATCTGTTATCAATTTTCGCAAAACAAAATCTTTTGGAATAAATTGAATCAAAGCTGATGTCCCCTTTAAACGTACATTGGGTATACTTTAATGCTAAATCGTATGTTCCTCAGACAAGTCTACAAACGTCGCTGCGTCTTTAAGGTACATGGCGCTATTTTCGGAACAAGGCTGAGAGCCGATGGCACTTTGAGAACCAACACTCCAAGAACTACAACAGAGAACGGACATCGTAGGTTTTCCCTTACTGCTGTCATATAAAACCATTATCAATATCGACACAGACCAGTAGGAACGTTCCTGGTTGCGCAAGTCTTGAATCAGCTTAAGAAACGCTATCAATAGACCATCTCCCAGTAATCAATCATCCAATTTACAAAGGTCAGAGTGTAATTGACAGACTTTCCAGATCGCTGTTTGTAACGTATACTGAATCCGGGCCCATGCTACTGTGTGCTTGACCCGAACCGTGGATATCCATCACAGTCTTCCAAATATGGCCCTGGCCTCGAAACGAACACAGATCACTAAATGATATGGACAAACGTGATGAAATTGAAGAGAGCAGCATCCATCTTGGCTGTATCTGCTAAATAAATCGAATAAAGACAATAGAAAAATGCTTCTTGCACAGAAACAATCGGAAGATGTATTTCAGAAGGTAAATTTATTGTACTCTTTCTAGTTTGGGCGCATTCATTTTGATAAGATAGAAATCAAATGATCTTATGATTAAGATTTATTGTGTTGGTGTCGCGGACGGAACGTAGATGTAGTACTTTTCTCGAGACAGAGGTCTCAAAGGACGATATAACCTCACAGCAATGACTCCTCAGCACGCTATATCTGCGACAAGGAGCCTTTCCATTAGGGTCAATGTAAGGATATTGAAGACACAACAGAGTACAAAGGACATCTTAAACATCACAGGAAAGACAACAAAGGGCCTCCGATAATAGTAACGACTTGAGTTAAAGGGAGGCTATACACAGGTCATTTCGCAGGCCTGGCCAGATTCAGACAATTTATTCAAAACCTGCTCTGTCTGTAAACCCAAACATGTTCAGATCTACCAGCCGTACAGTTGAAGAGTGCCTTACATGCTCAGAGACAGTGTCCAAGTAAAACTTAATTTAGTAATTAGGTCTAGACCGAACACACCGAAAAACACACCGATAATTTGTTTGCAGTGTTTAGACCTAATCAATTTACAGTCCTAGTTGTTTTGAAACATCTCGTGGCCAACTCTGGTTGTCTTCTAACTCCGATTGTCACGTGGGCCATTTGAGCTGTAAATGAATGTCCTAAGTTGTCAGAGAAATGTTTCGGTTTCACAATGAACAATGGACAGTTTCCCAGGACTCAGATGCTATACAGTGAACGTCCTTCTGAATCTCCAAGCCAATGTTGAGCTGACAAAGGACCACAGCCAGGGAGAGTCTCAGACTCGAACCCACGACAGAGTCTCCTGCTCCTAGCCTTACGACTGATGTAAAATGAACGTAAAAACATGTTGCGATTGTATCGTGCACTGAAGTCGCTCTCTGGAAGGAAAACCAATCAACGCAGTTGGTTGCAACGGCTGAGACCACATGGTCTCATGGGTCCCCTCACAGCAAATAGAGTGACACTGGATCGTTATTTGGGATACACATGCTGGGGTATGATTCTGTAATCATTTCGACTATCAGATTAACCAGTTTGCCAGTAGTTCTTGACCTGTCTGTATGTTGAGATTATGACATACAGATATCTGAGCAGGCTGCCTTCCTGGCGTCCCTGTAGCTGCGCGAAGTAAACCGGTCAGTGGTAGATGTATAATGGTATCCCGGCTGCTTCACAGCAGCATGTAAAACACAGGGAGAGATGATATAACAGGGCTGTATGCTTTACTGTGTCAATAGTTGCTTGAACGTCTCCAAGATGAGGAGGATTGTATAGTGTATGGAGTCAGTTATTCCTGTATTTTCACCAAGATAAAAAGAAAGAACGCACCTGCATAGTTCATGCAATCATTTCTTCATCTTCTCCAAGATGAAAAGAAAATACTGCATTGTTTACGGGGTTTAGATAAAAGTAATAACGGGATCGTATACAGTTCATGGAGCCAACCATCATCCGGCACACTCCAAGATTCATGGAAAAAAAAGAAATTGCATAGTTTATCGGGTCAATCCTTGACCTTCTCCGAAATATTAAAGAAAGAAGGCAGTCCCATAGTTTATTGAGTCAATCATTCCTTGAACTTCTCCGAAATATTAAAGAAAGAAGGCGGTCCCATAGTTTATTGAGACAATCATTCCTTGAACTTCTCCGAAATATTAAAGAAAGAAGGGGGTCCCATAGTTTATTGAGTCAATCATTCCTTGAACTTCTCCGAAATGTTAAAGAAAGAAGGAGGTTCCATAGTGTACTGAGTTAATCATGCTCTCCAACAAATCAAAATGAAGATTGGGTGAGTGAGTTTTACACCGCACTCAGCAATATTACAGCTATATGGCGACGGTCTGTAAATATTCGAGTCTGGAGTAGACAATCCAGTGATCAACATCATGAGCATCGATCTACGCCACTGGGATTCGATGACATGTGTCAACCAAGTCAGCGAGCCTGACCACCCGATCCCGTTAGTCACCTCATACGACATGGGTGGCTGAAGACCAGTTCTAACCCTGATCTCCATTGGTTTACAAAATGAAGAAACGGGATTGCAAAGTGTGAGGATTCCGTCTAATCCCTCATACCATCATCATATCCTTAGTCCGTTATGCTGCATAGTAAGTTTCAGTCAGTGTGTCATATATTCTCCCTGGCATTTCAGCAACGAATATTGGCTGAGAGATTCAGTCAGTTAACTAAAATGATTGAAACTGTCAGTGATTTTTACAAATTACTGTTCTCTGGTTATGCAAATTGACATACAATGCGAAGACGAATAATAGTTATGTGTTGTGTGAGACTTTGAAACATCATTTATGATCGAAGTACATTCACTTAAGTCAAATTTGTAACTGACCAGATATATGTACAAGTAACTGACCTTATTCTCGGTTTTCTCGATGAATCCTTAAAGGCATCGTGTGTTGCTGCCTTGTTAGATTATACATGTATACGTTACTCCATCTCACGACGACCTAAAGTCAACCTGGCCCTATATAACCCAAATATACGCCATGCTACTACAGTAACTTCACACAACAAATCCATTAAAATAATTCAATTTTGCAACATCACGATGCAGTTAACTCGGCTATTCTAACCCATCTACAATTTAATTTATAGGATTGCGTGAAATCCCGCTTCATCAGGTTTCAGTACAATTTCATTTTCTCGAAACGGTTTCTCTGGTCACAAGCGTTTTTACCGCTATAACCCTCGTGGAGTTTCCCAGCTGCAACAAGTGAGATGATCTATGGGGGGAGGACGGGCTAGTGTATTCTCCACAAGGACCAAGTCCAGGCTTCTTGTCTCCCGGCCGACGTTCCCCGGGTCTTGAATGTGACACAAGGGAGGGAACTGTTGAGATGCAGACACCAGGTTTTGGCGTATCTGCGTCTTTGGTGATCTGTCACTCGTCCCTCGTTTAATGTACAATCGTTAATATGCCAATTTTGAGACAGGATACCATGGAATGCCATGTTTAAAAATCATTTTTAAGCGTATCATTCGGGCATTGTGTGAATGGGTGGTTTGGTGATAAGATGCATGGGTGAGTGAGTGGTTAAGTGAGTGGCTGAGTGAGTGAGTGAATGAGCATGTGAGTCACTGAAATGCCCCCCCTCCCTGTCTGTCCGATCACAATCCCAGATGAAGCAAGTGTTCCTTTTTTTTATTTAAATCAGGAATTTTGTTAAAACGTGTCCAGCTTTCTTGTATTTATTTTTTTTATTATTTTTTTTTTTGTAAGAAGAGAAATGTTTTTACACTGCCCCATTATGGGCACCAAGACTATTGTGTCTGCTCTGCTCTGCTCTGCTCCGCTCTGTTATGCTCTGCTCTGATCTGCGGGCCACCAGTCTCCTGTGCTGGAGTATACCGCCTCTGTGGGCTGGAAGATAGAATGGTCTGCATGGTCCCCAGACGCGTTATACCAAAAGACGTTAATAGATCATGTTACTTGTTGTTATCTTGTCAGTTGCTGCCAACAAGGTGAGTGAGTGAGTGAGTTTAGTTTTACGCCGCACTCAGCAATATTCCAGCTATATGGCGGCGGTCTGTAAATAATCGAGTCTGGACCAGACAATCCAGTGATCAACAGCATGAGCATCGATCTGCGCAAGTGGGAACCGATGACATGTGTCAACCAAGTCAGCGGGCCTGACCACCCGATCCCTTTAGTTGCCTCTTACGACAAGCATGGGCTACTGAAGATCAATATTCTAATCCGGATCTTCACGGGTAAGCTGCCAACAAGGACCTGCAGGATGTAAATCAATATAATGTGTCTGAGATGGGTATCTACGTTAAATGAAAACCAGCACGGATGAGCACACAAGTAGTTACACACTCACACGTGCACACAAATGCACGCACACGCACACACACGTGCATGCACGTCGCTTCATGAAGCATATAATCCTGAACGCGATGACGTTAAACCCCATTTTACAATAGGTCACGTCACGTCTCCTCACCTTACCTCTCTACTGGAACATAGATACAGAAACAAAATCCAAAATGTCATGCATTATCACTTCTCGTGTATTCTGTGTTAATTCTGCGAGACATGCTGTTGTCGAGAGATTTTGCAAATACAGCATTCAGTAGCACTCATGACGGCGACAAAACATTAGAGTGGTCATGTATCTAGGTCAAGATCACGTGACCTAGATTTGACCCACGTCTGCATTCCTCAGGCTCCTAGACTGTCGTCTAATTAGACAGACTCGGTTATCACAGTGTAAACAATACCCAGACATCATAAATATGGACGTGGAATGACATATGGACGCTGATATCATATTGTAATTCCACCCTAATCAATTTCCTCTCCAATCATGGAGCGGCGACCCTGACTGCCTCCAGTTGGTCACAAGTTTGCATGTCCAAGAAACGCTCAGTTACTCGGTGCTCTCAACCTACGCAGAGATTTACAGTACAATCCCATTAATTCAGTGTGCACCATTCTCTATTAAATCATACTGATAACAAACTTCCTGGTAAACGAATCATTGTTATTCATAAGGGAGCAGTACAGTAACCTGGTATCGTCCTTGTGATTCGGTTCACTGTAGAACATAAGAGCTTCTATTCATTTTCTGTAGAAATTTGATTTGGTTGTGTTTTGAGTTTCATCATTTGAACTTCTCGGTATTGTCCTTTGTGAAGTCACTGGGGTGTATTTTCTCATGTGGACGTTTTCCTGTACTGTCCGGGTTCAAGGTCATGCTCGGTATTGTCCTTTGTGAAGACACTGGGGTGTATTTTCTCATGTGGACGTTTTCCTGTACTGTCTGGGTTCAAGGTCATGCTCGGTATTGTCCTTTGTGAAGACATTGGGGTGTATTTTCTCATGTGGACGTTTTCCTGTACTGTCTGGGTTCAAGGTCATGCTCGGTATTGTCCTTTGTGAAGACATTGGCGTATATGTGGATGCTATCCCATACTGTTCAGGTTCATGGTAATGAGGTCTTCACGTGGTCAGAAACTGAACTTGGCCACGATCTCATCAAAATGGCGATCACATCAAAATGGCGTACCTCTGACTGTTGAACCCAGATCTACGATATTGTCCTGACACTACCGGTGTTTGCGTCGATGCCCTCAAGGCATGTATCATCTAGAACTGAGTACATTGCACGGGAACGATCTACGCCTTTGGGGCACGGTAACACCACGTCAGACATTTTAACCACCATATCTCCAGTAGTCATTACTTGCCACAATAGGACAGAAGAGAGAGCTGACTGGGAGTTCCAACGACGGCCATTTTGCAGGTAAACTGAGCCGTGAATGTCAAGAAGATTTCTTTAAAAACGTTCTGGTGATGTTTGTTTTGTCGGTATATTTATTGTTGTTTTGGGTTTTTTTATTTTGTTTTGTTTGTTGTTTATTTTTTGTTGCTGTTTCTAACACATTAGCCAACATGAAAAATACACCTGTCGCTTTGTGATAGCATGACAAGTCGTGAAAATATGGCCCAAACATCACACCATACATCTATGCAGACTATTCGCTTATCCTGACACAAACTGTTTTACACTCCACAGTTCACCTACACTTTGTTTCAAATGTTTACAACCTTACTACATAAATGACGAGGACAACGTTTCACCATCACCAGAGTTAGTCGGCATCTATTCTCATAAAGCACCAATCTCCTCACATCGGCAACTTGTTTCTGCAGGGTTTGAACCGTGAGCATAGAAATGGGGAATGCGCCGTGGTGGAGGTTGCCCTTTGAATGAGTAGCCTGCTATGTTGGATGCTGAATGTTCAAGATACTAAGTCGAGAATTCATAACACAAAATTGAATTTTCAAGAGAACATGTTTTTTAACTGATATGTTGCATATTTCATCGCATTTTGTTCATTTCGAATAAAATCTTGGAAATTCATCACGTGAATTGAATTTTCAAAGCCTGTATATTTTTGAAAAATCATAATAGACTTATGGTTTTTTTCGGTTTTATTTGAAAATTGTAAGAAAATCGATATCAAATCAGTGCGACTCGGACACTTCAAACGACACAAAGATGATGCACGGAATCCCGCCACAAAGAGCGCCGTGTGCAACTACAATCACTCTGACATATTTTGAAGAAGGGATGATATTATTTCTGCGATTATTTGATAAGAAGTAACTCAATTCTCGATATGCCCATGATACACTTGGGATCAACTCCCAGGACAAAGTGTGCCTAAAAATAGTTCACGCGTCTAGGGTCACCTTGACCTTTGACGTTTAATTAAACCTTATTCAATTTTCCGATTTCGCCACACTACAGAAAAGAAAATAACACGTTTCGATTCGTCTCTAAGAGGAGTTATTTCCCTTTGAAAATTAATCTATTTAATTATCGATTAGTATGTCTGAAATCAGTCAGACGGGTATTATGCCGGTCCGCTGCAAATTACCATTAGGAGCCCGTATTCAATCAGATTGCTGAAATTACACTTACAAAGACACACACTGTAACGGTTGTAAGTCTGAAACGCTCACAGCCGCTGAAAAGATTCAGAGATTTACAAATGTCAAAACTCCGAGGCTTCAGTAACAAATTACAACTAACTTCATCGAAAAAAAATCAATATGGACTTTGTATGTTGTATGTTGAATATGACGTCATTAATGACGTCACTCTTACATACAGCTTGGACAAAATACCCCCGCCGGGAAACTAGACGTATAATTTCAAGGTGTCGTCAGCACATTCCATGATATGTTTAATTGATCAAATTTTGTTGTAAATGTTCAAAGTAGAAATCAATAGTACTATCCAGAAATCTGTAATGAACCCGTCTTGGGGATGTGTGGGCATACAAGTAGCCTATTTAACCTTGCATCTGGGAGTGTCTGTGTCTGTCGGTAGTCGTCTAGGATCAATCTGTTGGCTTATGTCTACAGAGGGAGTCTATAGTGTTTGATCAAGTCAACATGAAAGATTAAAAACCTACATTGCAAATATGTATCTAGTCGATTGAATAACCCGGTGCCTGTAACATGTAGCTATTGAATATTTGGAATGTTTTAAATGAACGTTGATGCCGAAGTGACACAGACATGGATTTCATAAATGACGAATCCGATATTTTATATCTTCTTCAGAGTTCATTTACATAATTACAGAGATTTTAAGACCCAAACAGAGTTGTTTTATAGAATTTAAGAAGATTTCATCTTTCGAAAACAATGAAAACATTTTAAACTGTTTTTCTTCACAATCATCATCTTTTCTGTCATGCAGTGTGAACGAATTTTCAGAATCGCAGTTTTTCTTGGTCTTGTCCGTTAGAAAGTCCGGGTTCAACATTAGTGAATGGCAGCGGTGTCCAGATTTTAATGAAGGGTGATAGGGGATTGGGCGCTGGCAGAGAAAAGAGACAGCAAATGCAAGCCTGGTTCTCCTGTCAAAATTGTTTTTGAAGAGAAGCATTTTTTTCGCGGTCTAATTTTGTTAACAACTAAAAATAGTACTCATGAGGCAAGGAATCTATAAGATTCTCAATAATCATTATTATCAGCCCCTGATGACACAGCGGATTCCACCCGTTTCTTTCCAATAGGTCATACCGGTGATGATCTGGGTTAGAAGTAAACTTCAACCCGTGCCTGTCTTAAGAGGTGTGGTCGGCTCGTGGTCAGGCCCGCTGACATGGTTGACACATGCCATCTTATCCCACTTGCGTTGACCGATGCGCATGATGTCAATCACTGGATTGTCTGGTCCAGAGTCGTTTAGTTACAGGCCTTCTTCATAAAGCTGCAGTGTTCCTCAGTTAAAGAACAAACAAACAAAACACTATTTTGGGGTGCACACTATGATTTTCTGGTCGTAGGCTAGTCCAATGGATACACGTTCGCTCTTCATACTGATATTTCAGAAATATTGCGGAGAATTATATTCACTCACTTACAATGTTATTTACTGTGTCAGTTTCTGGAGCAGAGCATGGTTGACCTCGGAACAATGATATGTAGTCGCAGGCGTTACTCACCCGTTCATATGCCCAGTTCCATAGCAATGTACAAATTGTAACCCTGACGCGAACGACCATCACCACCACCATCACAACAAGAATGGAATAGAATAGAATAGAATAGTACTTTAATGCCTTTTCGGGAATTTGTGTTACATCAGCAGAGCTACTGACACATTAGAGAGATACAAACAATCCACAAGCCCGTGTTGTCTGTTTCCTTATTTTCGTCTTCCTGTATATTATCTGGATGTGTAATGTATTGCTGGATACATGTTGTAATTGTATTACATCGTTTCTGTTCAGATTCAGCAGGAGCTTATAACATTAGGTTTTAACAGTATGATGTTAGTTTGTTTTGATAACTTTGAAGTTTAGTCTGGAATCTTCTAGAACAGCATACACTTATCCAGCATAGTACTGAACTTTCTAGAATAGAATAGAATAGAGAATAGAACAGAATAGAGTAGAATAGAACAGAATAGAATAATACTTTAATGCCTTTTCAGGAATTTGTGTTACATCAGCAGAGCTACTGTCACATTAGAGAGATACAAAACACATTTACATGAATTCATTGATTTAGGTATCTTCACATTTGTTTAAGAGAGATATGGTACTTGGAATAAAGGATGTACGGGCTCACTTAGTTTTCACAATTGGAACTTTGTAACGGCGGCCTGAAGGGAGGAGGTTGTATTCCGAATTTAAGTAGTGAGTACGGTCAGATATAATTTTGACAGCTTGATTCACGATTTGCCGCTTATATATTGATGATAAACATTCAAATCTGACTCCAGCGATTTTACTTGCAGTGTTAACAAGTTTGTCTATTGTAGATTTGAGTTGAACTCAGAGAGCAACAACAGCAGCAACAACAACAACAACAGCAGCAACAACTTTGACGGACAATGGTAGACAATTGAACATGGAACAACTCCCAGTACGGAAAGCACCACTTGATGTTTGTATGGAAGCTACAAGATTAAATTCAGTTAGCGTTAAAATTATATGACGTTCGTGAACGTAAACCATGTACTTTAAATCACCTTCTACAGACTCCCGCTTCCAACTTTAACAACCTCCTCAGTTTCAGTTTGTGTGTAACAGGTTTTTCTCCCAGCTGCAAAAACTCTAACTTCTTTGGAAGGGATCAAGGTTGTTTGAATACTTCCGAAACATACCTTCGACAACAATTATTCAAAGTCTAATTCTATTTCAACACGTTTAACACGACAGGAAGCTAGCCTTGTGTCTTGCTCATCCGAGTGTCAGCACCTCTGGGACCGGCCATGTTTTATTCACCAGATCAGGGAAAATTAAAGTAATGTGCGTGCACACCCCGTCGACAGCTCGAGAAACCATCTCCCTTGTGGCCGATTCAGAGAAGGTTGTACACAGGTTGATGTGTTTTCTCTACTGATCAAATAAAAAAATCGAGTTAGCGTCCACGATAGATCCATCATTGAGAAACTCGCGAGATTATCGAATAGTGACTCTTGTATATCTTCGTCATGCTAACATTAACATGTCTAGTGGAGGTAGGTCTGGTTGTGAGGAATGGTTTCTGTCAGACATTGGGGGAAAGGTACCGGGGGTGGAGGATGGGAGGTGGTGTTATTGCCCAAATTCATATTGATAATGAGACAGATGCTGAGGACCCGTCTGCGTTCTGCTAACGTCAGCAGATATCAATTCTGGTAGGCAAATTGTCTGATTGTCCCGAGATGCTGTGGAAAATTTATGGCAATGCTTAATGATGGATAATTGTTAGCATGATTGACGAGAGAATCGAAGTATATTTATCAATCATGTTGCCACTAAAAGCTATCAGAGCCTCCGTCATGTGAAGTGTGATTTGGTGGTCCAATAGATCCATCAGACATAGTCTGCCGGTCATTGATCCAACTCCTAGGGTTTCGTGAAGGCGATACAGACGTCCACGACGTTGCTTCGGGCTCTCCTCCCACGACGTACAGACCTATACGCTGTTTAAGACGTTGATGTTTTATAGCCGTTGTAACATGATCGAGTCATGACAGTAAGGGTCTGGAACGGCTGAAACCCGGACGGGAATATATTATATCACTAGGCATAAGCCGGTAAGTGGGTATTGTTGTTGGGAGGAGGGTTTGGGGGCATGGGGTAACGTGTACTTGTACCCCCTTGGTCAAACCTACGGTCATGGGGTTTGTACTAGCTAGATGTTTCTGTAACAAACCAGGAGAGAATCATTAAGACTAAGGCGTTTTCCGATTGTAAAATGCGTAATACTAATAATACTGTAGATTAAAACACCGTACATCAAGGAACAGTCTATTATATTACGGTGGGTTATAACACGTACCCACAGAATAATTGTAGTTTATATCATGAAACTGTAAACATACGGTAGGCTATATCATGAAACTGTAAACATACGGTAGGCTATATCATGAAACTGTAAACATACGGTAGGCTATATCATGAAACTGTAAACATACGGTAGGCTATATCATGAAACTGTAAAAGTTCAGTGAGTTATATCACGGAACTTAGTCTTGCAATCCCTGAACCATTCATATTTCCCTGACCACCCAACTCTTACCAGCCGTAAATGAAGCAAGTCTAGATTTTTCTCATATCCTGAATCTGCCACCACACTGGATATATACTGTGAACGTACGTTAGGTTACACAACGGGATTGTGGACGTACGTTAGGAGTTATCACGGAACTGTGAACGTACGTCAGGAATTATCGCTGAACTGAAAACGCAAGTAAGGTTGCACAACGGGACTATGAACGTACGTTAGGCCATATCAAGGAAAGGCAAACATACGTTAGGATGTCACGTGACAGTGAACGTACGTGCAGCCAGATCTCGTAACTGTGAACGCACGTCAGGTTACATAACGGAACTGTGAACGTACGTTATTATACACACCGGGACTGTGAATGTCCGTTTGGATAAATCATGGGACTGTGAACGAACAGTAGGTTCTGTCTTGGAACTGTGACCGTACGTTAGGCCATTTTAGGATCTGTGGGCGTAGGTTAGCATATATCACGGGACGGTGAGCGTCCGTTAGACCATATCACGGAACTGGGAACGTAGGTTCGGCCTACTGCTCTATCAAGGAAGCGTTATCGTGCAGTAGGATATCAAGGACCAGTGAACATACAGTATGATATCAGGGTACCCTGAACGGACGGCGGGATATCATGGGACCCTGAACGTACAGAATGATATCAATGAACCCTGGATGTACAGTAGGATATCATGGAACCCTGAACGTACAGAATGATATCAAGGAACCCTGAATGTACAGTAGGATATGAAGGAACCCTGAACGGACGGTGGGGTATCAAGCAGCCCTGAATGTATAGTAAGATATCAAGAACAATGAATGTACAGTAGGATATCAAGGGGGCCTGAATGTACAGTAGGATATCAAGGACCCTGAATGTACAGTAGGATATCAAGGAGCCCTGAATGTACAGTAGGATATCATGGAACCCTGGATGTACAGTAGGATATCAAGGAACCCTGAATGTACAGTAGGATATCAAGGAACCCTGAAGGGACGGAAGGATATCAAGAAACCCTGAATGCACAGTAGGATATCAAGAAACCCTGAATGTACAGTAGGGTATCAAGGGGGCCTGAATGTACAGTAGGATATCAAGGGGGCCTGAATGTACAGAAGGATATCAAGAAACCCTGAATGTACAGTAGGATATCAAGGGGGCCTGAATGTACAGAAGGATATCAAGGAAGCCTGAAGGGACGGAAGGATATCAAGAAACCCTGAATGTACAGTAGGATATCAAGAAACCCTGAATGTACAGTAGGATATCAAGGAAGCCTAAAGGGACGGAAGGATATCAAGGGGGCCTGAATGTACAGTAGGATATCAAGAAAACCTGAATGTACAGTAGGATATCAAGGGGGCCTGAATGTACAGAAAGACATCAAGGAAGCCTGAAGGAACGGAAGGATATCAAGGAACCCTGAGTGTACAGTAGGATATCAGGGAACCCTGAATGTACAGTAGGATATCAAGAAACCCTGAATGTACAGTAGGATATCAAGGGGGCCTGAATGTACAGTAGGATATCAAGGAAGTCTGAAGGGACAGAAGGATATCAAGGAGGCCTGAATGTACAATAGGATACCAAGGAACCCTGAAGGGACGGAAGGATATCAAGGAACCCTGAATGTACAGTAGGATATCAAGGGGGAACCCTGAATGTACAGTAGGATATCAAGGAACCCTGAATGTACAGTAGGATATCAAGGAACCCTGAATGTACAGTAGGATATCAAAGGGGCCTGAATGTACAGTAGGATATCAGGGGGGCCTGAATGTACAGTAGCACATCAAGGAACCCTGAATGTACAGTAGGATATCAAGGAACCCTGAAGGGACGGAAGGATATCAAGGAACCCTGAATGTACAGTAGGATATCAAGGGGGCCTGAATGTACAGTAGCACATCAAGGAACCCTGAATGTACAGTAGGATATCAAGGAACCCTGAAGGGACGGAAGGATATCAAGGAACCCTGAATGTACAGTAGGATATCAAGGAACCCTGAATGTACAGTAGGATATCAAGAAACCCTGAATGTACAGTAGGATATCAAGGGGGCCTGAATGTACAGAAGGATATCAAGGAAGCCTGAAGGGACTGAAGGATATCAAGGAACCCTGAATGTACAGTAGGATATCAAGGGGACCTGAATGTACAGTAGGATATCAAGGAACCCTGAATGTACAGTAGGATATCAAGAATCCCTGAATGTACAGTAGGATATCAAGGGGGTCTGAATGTACAGTAGGATATCAAGAAACCCTGAATGTACAGTAGGATATCAAGGGGGCCTGAATGTACAGTAGGATATCAAGGAAGCCTGAATGTACAGTAGGATATCAAGGGGGCCTGAATGTACAGAAGGACATCAAGGAAGCCTGAAGGGACGGAAGGATATCAAGGAACCCTGAATGTACAGTAGGATATCAAGGGGACCTGAATGCACAGTAGGATATCAAGGAAGCCTGAAGGGACGGAAGGATATCAAGGAACCCTGAATGTACAGTAGGATATCAAGGGGGCCTGAATCTACAGTAGCACATCAAGGAACCCTGAACGTACAGTAGGATATCAAGAACAACAACGTTTTTACCAGTGCATTACTATCTCCATTTTTTAATATTTCAGGCTAATTGGCTTTGAACTTAAATTAGAATCGAAAATTTTAGATTTTCATTCAAATTGGTATTGTTCTGGTGTAGCTGTTTAACATTCACAATGAGAGATTGTCCTCAGGCCGGACATGGTTTGTTGTTGCACAAGTCGATGTAACGTCGTCATATCATGATTATTGCCGTCACCTTTCATCTCGATAAAAGTTTAGGATCACACTTCTTTTCCGTCCTACAGTACCATGGGCAACATGTTGGTCATGATTCAGTATATGAACTGAATCTGTTCAATGATCCATCTTACATTCAATCATATCACGGGACAATTTGTCAATCTATGATATCTTGTTCTGGTCGCTGATAACACAATGATCGATCCAACACAAGCTTTTGTCTTTCATTAATCGATTCATTAATAATTGCTGTAGTTTGAATCTGTCTTGTTAGTTTGCGATTTTCTTAATTACATTTGCGTTTTTATGTAAAAATTCACCGTCTCTTGCTTCTAAATAGTTCTGATAGATCTTCAAGGTTATTTTGTTACACCTTCTTTCTAATCTAATTACCGTTAGCCACATTTGTGGAAGCATGTAGCGCGATACAACGCAACACTTGATCCTGTATCCAGATCAATAGACGCACCGCCTCTGCTCAAATAAATAAAGCTTAATGTTCATCGATATTTGCGTCTTTCTCGGTTTGAAAATTTATCACTGTGCTTATTTGCCATTTCTCCAATCGAAGGCGACGTTTTTTTCAGGAAAGCGTCAAAGGCACAAAGTCGTTTCCAATCAGTTTCCACCAGCGAGGGAACGCAAAAGATTTATCATGTTTCAAGCTCGTTCTCTGTATAAAAATCGATGGTTTGCGAACGCTGTTCATTGGCATCCTTGAGGGAGATTGTCGGTCTTGTCTCAAATACAACGCGAGGCTGCACTTATAAACGTTTAGAGTCCTTAACAAGATGCCGTTCTGACTTAGCACACGTATAGTTTCACAATAGCTCGCAGTTTTAGCGTCTTGCGCTCTTCGTTAGTACGAACGTTTCGCTTTCATCAAGATCAACCGATTGATATTTCAAGACTGAGAGTTATCAATAAGTGGGTGTCCTGTATAATGAGGTTCAGATTAAAGTAGATTCAATATAGGAGCTCAAGTTCACACCCTCCCGGTAACACGACATCTACTATAATCGTAGTGTTCGGACAAACAATCGGTTTTTGTGTTAGTTCTGCTTCTTTTTTGCCATCAACTTTGCTGAGTCACCTATAAGAGCTAACACTCAATGAAGATACGCATTTGTTACTGTAAAATCATTTGATACGAGCAGGTCATCTAAAACCCGAAAAAAGATATTATCCTTCGACCATGTGCCAGTTTTGAAACATGTAAGAACATGAGTAAAGTTCTTCACAAAACGAGGAGCTCTTTAGCATTTTCATTTCCTTTGTGAGAGATTACTTCAATGCTGTTTATACGACGCAGTTAACGCCATTCCTCCATGAAGCCACAGTAGTCATCAGTGTTCGAGTTTGGTCCAGCCAAACTAGGTGTTGACAGCATGAGCACGATGCACGCCGTCGGGACATGACGTACCTGATTACCCGGGTTAGCCACTCTAGCCATCCAATCCCCATAACACATTCTTACGAAAAGTAAGGAATATTAGGAAACGAATCACACGGGGAATCTTTACCGACAGTAAACAATGAGAAAATAACCCGAAGAGGACATATTACTTAACGTTTGGTTATTTGACCATGCACTGGATACAGCTTGTTTTCTTTCGAGAGAAGCAGATATCCGCGCCTCATAACTGATGTTTTCAGCCACTAAGTTAAATGCATCATCAAATAACCCAGTGTTAACTTCAAATATAAGACGTAAAGGCCAGAGAATAGCCAGCCTCGATTGTCCTTCTAAGCTGATTATATGGGGATGACTGGATCACAGAAAATTCAGACACCAGGTGTTCACGTTAATGATACGTTTGCCCTTCCCTTCCAGTAGAACCGCTACTTCAGGAAACACTATATACGTCGCCGTTGTCTTCAATAAATCAACGATCATTTTCTTGAGACAAAAATACGCAGTGAATGCAATCTTCCACACGTGACGTCAGATCGTAATGTCAAATCGTGAGAGTTTCCTCTCTGGTGAAATCAAACTAAAATACCATTACCCCTTTTAACAAATTTAATTTTTAATTCAAATTTTAACGTGTCACTCTTTTGTAAATGTGGATCCAACACATTAATACCCCCAATTATTTGAAAAAGGATAAAATCCAAATGGATGTGAAGGACTTTAAAATAACGCCATTTTCATTATCTCAATTATCTGCTGCTGGAGCAGGTACGTTATTCCTCTTGTAGCAGGAGTGGGTGTTCTCCAGATCGGGGCCTGGAACGGCAAATGCCAATTGATTTAGATCGCCTTGATGGAATGGCGGGCTCTCCAAGCCCATGTGGGATATTGGATTTTGCTTCAGCCATTCCGGGACGGTCCGGTCACGTTTTCCGTTTAAAATGTAATTTACAATGCGCCGGGATGATACGACAATTCCACAAAAGACTGCCTAAAACAAATTGATGATATAAAACATGCAACTCAGTGATACAAGTTCTGCAAAGTAAAGTGCAGTTTTATCAATTTAAAGCGTGACAGCCTGGTTTGATCGAGTGTAAGTTGAGAATGCACGAAAAACAAAATTTTCGACGGTTAAAGTCGAATAGTTCTATTTACTTGAGATTATATTAGTTAAGTGGCGTTTGTTATTTACTGATCATCTGATGTATCGGACAGTCAGATAACAAGCATTCAGCATTTCCTAAATTGTGTTTCTTGGTATTTTATGATTGGATATTTGTTGTGTGTGATTCCTATGTTCCACTCAGCCTGATTATTGGGTGTAATTTTGTTTATATGTTGTTTTACAGTCAGGGTTTGCTCTTTAAAATACCAGTTTCGAAAAGCATGCCAGGAATGCTTATATCACTAAGAGCTTTTTTGCAAATTTGATATTTTATTCAATTTTCCACTTTGCCCGATTGAACGACGACATGATTTATTTACATTTTCGTTTTGATTAATGACGACAGAGGCACGTAGTGTTTTATTATCTGTGCCTCGCTCCAGTGATGGTGTGCTGGCCTGTGAAGCTTCAGGTCGTGGGGGATGCTCACTTCAGTCCCTGCAGAATCCAGCCTACCATCCTGTCTGGAGACGTTGCACATGTGTACAAGCGCTTGCTGTGATGTAGTCACTGTTCCCCGTTCTGTTCGGGTATACATGCGTGCATTACAGTTTCAATCTCCACACACCCATA